>NC_062557.1:14830652-16030652 GCF_016906955.1 Phacochoerus africanus
CTGAGTGAGCAGCATGGCACTGGTCTGGTTGCTCGGAAACAAGACAATCACCGATGTGCCCTTCCAGGAGCCAGATAACCCAAACATCTGTTGTTGGTGATGTACTATTAAATCTTCCACTTTTAAGAGCTTTTGTTCTTTGGGTACTATCTTTTTTTTTTTTTTTTTTTTTGGCTTTTTTAGGGCTGCACCTGTGGCATATGGAGGTTCCCGGGCCAGGGATCCAATCAGAGCTACAGCTGCCGGCCTACACCACAGCCACAGCACTGCCAGATCTGAGCCGCATCTGCGACCTACACTACAGCTCATGGCAACACCAGACCCTTAACCCACTGAGTGAGGCCAGGATCAAACCCACAACCTCCCAATTCCTAGTCGGATTCGTTTCCGCTGCACCACAATGGGAACTCCTAGATGCCAAATGTTGACTCTCAAAGTGAAAATCAGCCAGCAGTTACAGGTAGGGGAGGGGAGGAGCAGATGGCATGAGCCAGTCTCAGCCAGCAAGGCCTGAGGGCCTCTCCCCTCCTGCTGAGCAGCCCGTGTGCCATCCAACCTGTTCCAGTGAGACTGAGGCCTTTGGGTTAGTTTAATAGTAATATGACAGTGAGCTGCTGCGTGAAATTACTGGATTTATACGAGCACGGCAGCTGCTCCTGCTCCTGAGGCCGGAGGATCTATTAAATAACCTACCAGGGAGAAGGCGGAGGGACCTCCGTTTTACTCCTCTGTGGTGACACACACCAGGGCACACGTGTGTTACCTCGGGTGGCATCACGGTCGCTCTGCACAAGGTGGCCCGGCTGCCTCTATTCTTCTTCAGCTATAACTTCCTGAGGACAGGTATTCACCTCAGCATCTTCAGCTCTGAGTCCTTGTGTTTAGACTCATATACATTTGAGGTGGAGCGAGTCTCCCTCAGACTAGCAGTGGTGGAAACAGAGCCTTCCCTCGCGAAGCTGAAAAGAAACAGAAAAACAGCCGTCTGACCCTTCACCAAAATCACATATGTACTGACCTTCCCCCACTTCTTTTCTTTTCTTTTTTGGGGGGGCCATGCCCACAGCAGTGACAGTGAGGGTCCTTAACCCTCTGCACCACAAGAGGCCTCTCCCCTGCCCCCGCTTTGGAGCGGTTTCTCAGAGCTCTCTGACAGGCTGCTTCCCAGGCTGTGCTCCTCGTTTGGCCCAAATAAAACTTATCTCATGACTTTTTTTTTTTTTTTTTAATTTTTTTTTTTTTTTTTTGCTTTTTAGAGCCACACTGGTGGCATGTAGAGGTTCCCAGGCTAGGGGTCAGATTGGAGCTACAGGAGTTTGGTTGTGGCGCAGCAGAAAAGAATCCAACTAGTAACCATAAGTTACTAGTTGTGGGTTCGATCCCTGGCCTTGCTAAGTGGGTTAAGAAACTGGCATTGCCGTGAGCTGTGGTGTGGGTCACAGCCATGGCTCGGATCCCAAGTTGCTGTGGCTGTGGTGTAGGCTGGCAGCTGTAGCTCTGATTAGATCCCTAGCTGGGGAACCTCCATATGCTGCGGCTGTGGCCCTTAAAAAAAAAAAAAAAAAAAATCAGAGCTACAGGCCACAGTCACAGCAACACAGGTTCCAAGCTGCATCTGCAACCTACACCACGGATCATGGTAACAGCAGATCCTTAAGCCACTGAGCGAGGCCAGGGAACAACCCTGCAACCTCATGGTTCCTAGGTGGATTCGTTTCCACTGTGCCACAACGGGAAATCCTAACTCACAATTCTTAAAAAAAAACCCCAGCTATCTGAGCTCGTCACAGACTGAAGTGTGCGTGAAGACTGAAATTTGTTAAGTTCTTTGTCAGTTGTGTTTCCCCTGTTGCCAGTGAAGGGCTGGTTTTGTAGGGACTCGGTAAGCAGGCACCACCCTCCACCATTGGACAGCCTCACACCATGAAGACCCCTCGTGTGGGGGAATTGCTAGGGACTGAATGTTTGCGTCCCCCTCCTTCCCCCCCCAACTCGCATGTTGGGGCCTAACCTGCAAGGTGATGGTTTTTAGAGATGGTGATTAGGTTTGGATGAGGTCATGATGGGATTGGTGCCCTCAGGAGAAGAGACCAGAGAGCTAGCTGTGCCCTCTCTGCCATGTAAGGACACAGGAGAAGGCAGCCGCCTGCAGGCCAGGAAGCGAGCCCTCGCAGGAAGGAATCAGCCGGCACCTTGATCTTGGCCGTCCACCCTCTAGAGCTGTGCCAAAAAACGCCTGCTGTTCCGGCCCCCTAGTTTGTGGTGTTTTGTTACAGAGCTCGAGCAGACCGAGACGAGACCCTTTGTGTTCCTGCCCTTTGCAAAGAACCTCTCAGGACTGGCTGCCTCCCTCCTCTGTAAAGACTTGCCAAATGGTCCTGCTCCTCAGCTTCCGGTTTCTATCCTTGAGCATTCCCAAGACCAGATGGTTGTAGGAAGCAGTATTTTAAATGAAATGCCTCACAGGGATGTCCTAACCTTTGCGAAGAGCCCAGAAGAGAAAGCCCTGTCCCCGCCTCACCCAGGTGAGGAGCACTCAGCTCAGCAGGGTTAGGGAGCCACGCAGACACACCAGGGCCCCGCTGCACACACCGTGAGAAGGCAGCCTTTCTAGTAACTGTAGATTTCGTCTCTCGGTCACTCAAGGTGGGAGCTCCTGACTCAGCCTTTATGTCACTGGTTGGCCTCAACTCTGATTGTGTGTGCTCCAGGGTTTTCAGGGCACTTCTTTGCCACTGAATCTTTGTCACAGAAGCAAGTTTTTCTTTGCATCTAATGTTAAACAGTCATCTTCCCCTCATCTAAATGCAAACACATCATAATAAGATAATGTGTTTGAATGTTTGCAGTTTGTATCTGTTTTTAAAGGTTCTCACCTTTCTGACTCCTTCATATCTTTACTTAGAACTGGACCTGAGCAAGGCCCCTGGGTGGGCCTCAGGGGACACATAGCATGACTTAAAAACAGGCCCCATCCCCCAGGCGGAGGTGCAGCCCGTTGTCCCTGCCTCACCCCCTCCCCACCCTGGACGGGCTCTCTCTGACTGCCCTGTGGCAGCCTCTTCCTTCAGGCCCTGTGGCTTCCTCTGGTCTGGTTTCTATCGGCCACGGCAACCGCAGCAAGCCAGGTTGGGCAGCAGTCGTGGGAGGAGGAAGTGGGCTGGCTGTCTAGGCCCGTGGTCCCTTGTGCAGATGGGGAGGCCCATGCGGAGGCACAGAGGTCAAGGAACCTCCAGTGGAGTGGAACCCAAGCCCTGGCCACGTGTCTGTACTCTTCCCTCTTCCCACCCTCAGCTCCCGGCCGGGGGCTGGACCACATGCCACTGGGTAGAATGTGCCGGTATGGGCCGGCTATTTACCAAACCTGAATCTGTATCCCCTCATTTAAAAAACAGACAAACCAAACCTTCTACTCTGTAGCAAGTACAATTCTGGTGCTTTAATATGACAGCCTTCAAAGGCAGTACACGCTAGTAATATGTCTTGGAAACATGACTAGGATTTTCAAAGGGAATGATTATGTCTGAATACATAGGGCAGTCAGGTAGTTTGAGTCTGTTGAGTCTCAAGTTAAAAAAAGCTGGAGATACACAACAATAAATACCTTCCTTATTGATGTTCTATTTATATGGAGATTAAAATCTATTAATGTCAAGCCTTTTGCCCTAATCCCCTTTCTCCTGGAAGTGATTAACAACTAAATGTCTTTATTAAAACAGATGTGCCCTTTATTTCCAGTAACAGTGCCTTTGAAGAATAAGCTAATTAATGATTTTCGAAGACTTAATGTGAGCAAGAAATAAAGCGGTTTTGTGAGTTGCTGCAAAGAAGCCATTCACAATTGATCTGCATATCACTTAGCTAAACCAGGTCATTCATGGAAAAATAATTACCTTCAATTATGATAAAAAGAATTTGGTGAAAACAAAACTGGAAATTATTCTGTCTTTAGTGAGGAAATACACCACTAGTGCTTACGGAGGTTAAGCAAAGCTTTTATCTGAGATGGTGGCCGAACGGGAGAGGTTACTTACTATAATTGTTTGAAAATGTACCTGTGGGTGAAGAATGGTTTTAGATTAATTTCCTGCTTCCTGTTAGATGTTGTCATTTGTCTTAAGAGGATCTGTAAACGTTTATTAACATTTAAGCAGCCACTTGAAGGATCATGTTTTGATTGAAAGTCCATGAGGTGTTAAGGTGCCTGGAGTCAGAAAGGTCGCAGTGTGGGCTGTCCTGCTGGATCGTAGGACCCTGAGGTAGAAGGTGGTGAGATGACCGGTTTGCATTTGAGACTTCCGGTCAGTGGCCACTTTCGCTGCTGGGCCCTCCCAGTGAAATTCCGTAAAGCCAAAAGCCTCAAAGATATGCTCTCCACAAGTGTCTTTTCTAAGAAATAGGGTTTTAAGGTAAGGTACAAAGTGGTCACCCAGCTTTATCGAGATAATCCTGGGGCTCGAACATAAATTCTTTTGTTTCCTTTACTACGCAATTTCCAGAATGAAAGGGGTTCCAAAAGTTATCCTATCAAGCTAGACCCGAACTGTTTTCTGTGCCCCTCCCTAGCCCTACAAGGAGAACAGGTATTTTAAAGAAAGACCCTGGTTCTCACATTGTCTTTAAAGAGCACAGCTTGCTGGGAAATTTCTGCACCTCTCCTCTGCCTCTCAGCAGCTGGGAATCCACAGACCTCCGCCTGGCTTGGCCCAGGGCAAGCCCTCTCCTGCTGGGAGTGTGTTTCTTACTAAACGTGAAAAGAACCCAGAGGATGGGGACCCTTCAGGATCTAAGCTGAGCTCACAGTGACCATTTTAATGGATATTGAGATGCTGGCAATTTGCCAAAGGCTTGGACTCTTTCCGGAAGCTTTTCTTTTGACAGTCCCTGCTTGCAGGCATCAGTAATACAGGCAACATCTATCTGCTGACTCTTAATGTGCTACCCACTTGGCTACTTTTAAAATAGAAATTTTTATACTGTCTTTTATAAGAAGTCATGTTTTTCCGGGGGGAAAAAAAACCTTGTGTTTTTTCACCATTTCTCCAGGACTCTGGATCGATTTGGAAATGTCCTACAATGGGTCCTTTCTGATGACTCTTGAGACCAAAATGAATTTGACCAAACTAGGTAAAGAGCCTCTTGTTGAAGCCCTGAAGGTTGGAGAAATTGGCAAAGAAGGGTAAGGGGCTATATGAATTTACTCATCCAACCCCTGGGAACCGGCTTCTCCCTCCAGCCTCTGAGCAGCAGCTTTGATGTGTAGTGGCCCCGATGTTGCGTGAGCTTTCCGTGTAAGTGCTTTCAGGGCATGGTTTCCTGGTTGCATCCCCTGCAGAGCGTGAGTCCCCGCTTCTGCTCAGTGCCTTGGGCCTCCGTGCTGCCACTGGGGCAGCCAGTATTGATTACCTGGGAAGCATCACTGAGTGAGACCAGCAGAGCAGGCTGCACAATAAAAATGCTTTGTGAAGAAAATCCTCCTCCACAAAACCCCTCATTCAACTTGCAGCCACAGACAGCAACATGTGGGCCAGGCTAAGGTCCTTAGGATGTCTGTCTGCTTTAATCACAAAGTCAGAATTATTTATACTTAATATGATTGATTTTGTAGCCAAGAGGGTGCTCCTAAGGTGTTTTGAGACATATTTTCTCTAAATAATACAATATTGATTTTCTTAGTAATTCCTTCTCTTTGTAGAAGATACTGCATCTGCTGCCCAGTTGGTCAGATTTAGTAAACACTCCAAATTTGTGAGATAGTTAATGAGGCTGATTTTTTTTTCTTAGACGCTTAAAATGGATAAGGTGGAACTTTTAAATGCACACACACCTTAAAAATTACTGCCTCTGACTACCTATTTAAATTAGATTATCAAACTAAAAATAATAATTATTAGATATATTACCAAACTAAACATGTGTGTGTGTTGTGCATATATATTTTTTAAACCAACTAAAAATGAGCGTAGAATCTACTACTACTCCTTACACCTTTAGCCCGTGTGCGTGGAATTAACAGAACAATGATAGGAAAATGCCACAAGGAGCCGCCTTTCAAGATCTGAATATAGATCCTGGCTCTTAGATTTCCGCTTAGTTCTGATACTGACCTAAGTAAGGCTTGTATTCAGACTTGTGGTAAAAGCAGGGTAGGTGGAGGGAGTTGGTCACATGTTTGAGAATGTTCTTTCTGACGTGATTCTGATTTATATCCAGGTGACTAATGAAAGTGTTCCCTATTTTAATTATTGGAGAACTTTACCTGCTATACACAATCTAACCTATATCTGTGCTATTTTCCTTTCACTTTTTCTACTGTTTGTTAAAATGTGTTTGGATCCGCAATCTGTGGATTGTGTTTTTCCGGTGAGTGGTATTAATCAGCCCTCCATGCAGCATTTCATACCCTGTCAGTGCTGAGTCTTGTTTGGACCCACGTGACACCATGAGGAAGCCCGTCCTTTCATCATGTTCCTGGACATAAAGTCACCCTTTGTAGACCCGAGAGGGCTGTGATCAGGCGCATTTAAGCGGCTTTCCTGGCGGGGAAAGTCGTAGCGACTTCCCCGATTTGTATTGCCGGATCCTGAACCAGTCCTCCCGTCAGACTCAGCCTCTGTCCCCGGATGCCCCCACCCCAGCGCCGTTCACCACCATGCAGGCACCATCACCCAGCCTCGTGACAACAGGGTTGCAGAACCAGCTGCCGATAAAAAAACACCTTAGGCAGAAGCAACCTTGGAAATGAGGTCTCACTAACCGGGCGTGGGGCAGGGCAGACGGTAGTCAGAAACCTTTGTGCTGGGAATCCGTTTGTACACGGAGCTGCTGGGACTCCACGGGAGGGCTGGGGCGGGGGTCTTGGGAGCAGGTGGCCCCCCGCCCCCACCAGATCCCTGAGCTTCTTGCCTCTTGAGCCTTTCCACAGTCACTGTCAATCATGCGATCATTTCAAGTGTATAAACTCTGGCTGATCAGAAAGGAGTGCTTCTCTAGACAAGAAAAAAAATTCCTGTTTTAGGAATATAGTGGTATATTTAACTTATATATCTAAAGTACCATATTTTTTTTTCCCAGTACAGCCTGGTATAAAATGTTTTGCTTCTTCCTGTGAGGGTGTTAAATTTTATGTTGATGTGTAATTGGCTATCATTTAATTTTAAAAGCAAGGGAAAATACAATCTAAAAGCACTTTACTTGGAAGAAAAAGGCTGGAAAACTGAACCCTTAACCCTTTTTTGAATAAAGGACCCCTTGGGAATCTGAGAGCTCTGGATCCTTCCCCCAGAAAACGCGTGCACACGCACCATTTGGCTCTCAATTTCTGGGAGCTCGGAGAGCCCCCATCGCTAATCCGTCCACGTCTCCGTCTCGAGCTGCAGAATCAGCCTGAGGCTAAATACCGAGCCGAGGCAGAGTCCCACACGGTGGCAGTGACTGAGCCGGTGATCTCCGGGGCTGACTCTCCTGGAGGAAGCCTCTCCTGGAGCAGCGTGTGCCAAGAGCCGCCGGCGGCCCTTTCCTCCAGGCCCTGCCTCCAGCCCCCGGCCGCTTGTCCGCCTGCCGTTCTGCTCTGGCGGGGCCTCTGCTCTGCCTCACTGTCGTTCCCGGTCCCCCTGCAAGTGTGCAGAGGCCTGCGCCCGTAGGGAGGCCCAGAGGGGAGGCTGCTCAAGCCGTGGGGAGTCCTGCCGGCCTGCGGAAAGTTCGTTCCTGTCCTCCCCGCGTGACCCTGCGGGTGGTGGTGAGAAAGGCCCCCGAGTGAGGCCTTTCCCTTTGACCTGCGGGCACACTTCGTATTTGCAGGCAGTTTTCGTTTAGTTTTTTTTATCTTCAAATAGCTTCTTGTTACGTAAGGTAGTTACGGTAACTTTGGGGCAGGAAGACGCTCAAAACGGAGTCCAGGAGGTGCGCTGGGCAGCCCTCAGGAAGTGGCCTGGGGCCGCCGAGGGGGCCCGCGAGGGGCATGAATGGCGGCCCTGGAGGGGCCTTTCCGGAAAGGCGCTTGGGGAGCCCCGCTCTGCCCCTGCAGCCTGGCAGGGGGCGAGTCCCCGTGTGTAGCCGCGCCCACCACCTCGTCTCGGGCCAGCCGTGCGCAGTCCAGCCCCGCGTGCGGGAGCCCCGTGCCTGTCGCCCTCGCTACGACTCGGGCCAGCTCTGGGTGGGCGCTCTCGTGTGTGTGTCTGTGGCAAATGTATGGGGCCGATTTTCTCACAGAAAATGAACACACTCTGATGAGTGTGGTTCCGTCAAGGCAGTCGCCTCGCTGACCTGTTTACTCACCTCACTTAAAGCGTTTTTGGGGAGCACCTTTTTGAGTTACCTCTGGAGTCTGTGACTTTTTTTTTTTAACTACTCTGAGTGAGGGCAAATCATCCTACTTTGTAGATGTATCGGATTCTTGAGAAATTGCCAGAAGTCATTCGGAGGTGGCAGTGATTGTGAGAGTAAAGAATAAAATGTTTAGGTCAAGACAGAGTATCAGTGGAGTTCCCGTTGTGGGTCAGTGGTGAACAAATCCAACTAGGAACCATGAGGTTGTGGGTTCGATCCCTGGCCGCGACAGTGGATTAAGGATCTGGTGTTGTCATGAGCTGTGGTGTAGGTTGCAATGATGCGTTTCAGATCCCACCTTGCTGTGGCTGTGGCATAGGCTGGCGGCTATAGCTTGGATTGGACCCCTAGCCTGGGAACTTCTGTATGCCGTGGGTGCAGCCCTAGATAAGACAAAAAGGCAAAAAGACAACAACAAAAAAGTATCAGTGATAAAATGATTCGTTCTTTGGAGTTCCCGTCGTGGCTCAACCGTTAGTGAGCCCGATTGGCATCCATGAGGATGTGGGTTCAATCCCTGGCCTTGCTCAGTGAGTTGAGGATTGTGTTGCCGTGAGCTGTGGTGTAGGTCACAGATGAGGCTCGGATCTGGCATTGCTGTGGCTCTGGAGTAGGCTGGTGGCTGCAGCTCTGATTCAACCCTTTGCCTGGGAACCTCCATATACCGTGGGTGTGGCCCTGAAAAGACAAAAAGACCCCCCCCCAAGGAAAAAAAAAGGGTGAAATGATTCACTTTTTCCTATGTGTCTGACTCCAAGCACATTTCCAAAAAGATTTTTAGCAAAGGCAGCAGAACTGGAATAAGCCCTGTAAGGTGGCTCTTTGAAAGGCTATCACACTCATCTGGAGTTTGAAGATGTGCTTTAAAAAATAGGCTTGTCATGTTCTAACACATCTTACATAAGACTGTGCAGGTGTCTTTCTCTGAAATTCATGCTGGCATCATAAGGTTGAGATCACAAGATGCATGTTTAGTTATAAAACCTGAATATCAGCCAAACATTTAGTTACCCTCCTAATGAGTAAGAATTGGGAGCTGCATAACACAGCTCCCCATGCAGAGGGAGAGGTGCCATTTGGTCAGAGTCAGAATTTCATGTCATCTGATGTGTTTTAACTGATACAGCTTTGTCTAAATTATTAACTTCAAGCCACAAAATGTATCCTGTTCTCTGTCCCGCAGAGGATTAATTCAGGAACCCAAGAGCTCACTGCAGTGCTCAGCCTTTGGCATCTTTTCCTTCAGGTCTGGAGGCTGCCAGATGACAAATACCAGTGGGGACAGGAGGGGGCGGTGGCTCTGCGTGCTTCACTGTGGTCCAGGATAGTAAGGCAGCCTTCTGTGCTGTGTAGACTCCTTACCTGGCAGCACCAGGTCTGAGCTGGGGGCACGGCCATGTTAGCGATGGAGGGGTAGCGTTTCTGAGACGGTCCCGTTATCTTTGGAGCTTTACCTCCCTGACTTCTTGCATCCCAAGACCCAGGGTAGGCTTTCTTGGGAATCATATTCTGCTCTGTACATTTCCCACAGAAGAGCTCAGTGAGGGCCGCCTAACCCTGAAAGCTCAGAAGGACACACATGAGCATCGCCTGGAGGAGGCAGGCGTCTGATGCGAGGAGGAGGAGTCAGGTGCTCTCCCCGCGCGGCCAGGGACAGGAGGCTTTTGTGTCTGCAGAGGGCGTCCCCTTTTCACGCTGCATTCAAGCCGCTTGGCTGGAGCGCTGGCTCTAGTGTTTCAGAGCCAGGATGGAGAGGATCCGGGTGTCCTGCCAGGGAGAATATTCGTGCGGTCTTCTTACAGCCGGGCTCCTGTTTCAGGCGGAGATTTCAGTACCCTCCTCTCAGTGCTGGGGCCTCTGCTGGGCCTTCAACATCGCCAGGCGTGCTCTGCCCTTGGGTGCCCTTGGCCCTTTTGGCCAGAAGATGGCTGTCCCCGTGGGCGTCTGGTAGCTCAAGGACATCACCCGAGGAAGACCCCAAAGGGTTATACCAGCAGGGAGATGAGACCTAAGCTGTGTTACCTTCCCCCATCCTGGTGATTTTGTCCTCGTCAAAAATACAAGGTCCACTCTCTGCTTAGCCACCGTTTGGTAGCTCAACAGTGTTCAAAGGCTACTCTGTCCCTTGTTCATTTCATCCCCCTTAAGTCTCTGAGCCTCAGAGATGGGCTCTGCCATCTGCCCCTCTGAAGCAAAGGCACCGTCAGAGGAGGCAGCCGCCTTTTGTGTGGCTGAAGCTCAGCCAGGAACCCCACCCCCACCCCACCCAGTACCCTCACAGGGGAGCTTGATCGTTCACCACTGCAGGTGACCCAGCAGCCCCCAGGCCTCTGGAGACCAGGGATCCACCTGGAAAGACTAATGAGGGACCTTGCTCTCGGGTGAAGCTTTTCATTACTTCATTTAAAAAAAGGTTTTAAATTAGTTGCTCCGGGAAGTTCCTGAGTCCTCATATCAGTTGCTCCCTCGAGTCCCTTGAGATTTGTACCCTGTGGTTGTTGGCTCTTTTCTGTGACCTTCAGGAGCTGGGGCAGGCATGGGGTAAGATAAGTAATCTCAGGAAGGATTCTTGAGCCAAATCCAACCTGGAGGTAACCAGACCCAAACGCATCAGCGAGTCAGGGGACTTGCCTGAACATCCCCGTCACCTGTGAGGTGGTCATGTCACCAACATGAGCTCTCACCTGACCCGTGCAACCATCCTTCTTTCCACTCACTCTCCCATTGGCCACGCTGCACTGTTGACGAAATCACTGCATCTTGTGTGACTGCATCTCGCTCCCACCGCCTGTCTTTCCGACGCATGCGCAGAGTCGAACCCTTCAGGCCCAAGTCCTCTGCGGTCCTGCCAGGGGACTCGGCGCTGAAGAGTCTCCCGGGGAGCCAGGCCAATCCGAGGATCCTTGGATTGGGCCTCTTCTGGGCAGGGCGGGTGGTGGAGAGTGGTGACCGGCAGTAGTGGGGGTGCAGCGCGTGCTCTTTCTAAGCAGAGCCTGGTGCTGGGCGAGCTGCTGTGCTGACTCTGCCCTGCTCAGTTGCAGGCCCAGGGCGTTCTGTCTGGCCGACAGCGACGAGGAGTCCTCCAGTGCTGGCTCCTCTGACGAAGACGACGCACCAGAGCCCAGCGCAGGGGACAAGCCGCTTCTCCCAGGGGCAGAAGGGTGAGTGGATCCAGCTTTGGGGGTCAGGGAGGCAAGTTGAGAGCTTTTTTGCCTTTTCCTCTATGATCTTCCTCCTTCACATCGAGTGCATGGCTTTTGCACTAATAACTCAAAGCTAGAGGCTTAAAAGTCGGGGCCCCAAAATAAAAGACCCACATAGCTTTCCTTAAGAAGGTCCAGGGGCTCCCTTGTGGCCCTGCAGGTTAAGGAGACAGCACTGTCACTGCAGTGGCTTGTGTGGCTGCGGGTGGTGCGGGTCCGACCCCAAGCCCAGGTACTTCCACGTGTCTCGGGCACAGCAAAAAAATAAAAAAGGGTCCAGACCAAAAAGGTTTTCTCTGGCCATTTGAGTAAATAAGAGAGAATTGAAGGGCTTGTTTATCACTAGGAGTACAAATGAAACAACACCTCCCTCTGGTGCCAGTGGGGAGCATTCCACCCGGTCTCAGGTTCTACTTGCTTCTGTTGAGCTTTCAGTTTCCATGAAGTTGAAACGTTCAGATGATTTCTTTGGGGAATTTTGATCTTTTGGATCATGGACTTCATTTTTGGGGCTCCCTTTGTCTGTTACCTGGACTATATAATGATCACAAAGCTTTGGCAGCTGATTTCTGTAAGGATTTTTAACTAGTTAAAGTGAGTGAAGAAACTAAAACAGGGAGTTCCCGTTGTGGTACAATGGAAGTGAATCCAACTAGGAACCATGGGGTTGTGGGTTCTATCCCTGGCCTTGCTTAGTGGGTTAAGGATCGGCGTTGCTGTGAGCTGTGATGTAGGTCACAGATATGGCTTGGATCTGGCATTGCTGTGGCTCTGGCGTAGGCCGGCAGCAACAGCTCCGATTAAACCCCTAGCCTGAGAACCTCCATATGCCTCAGGTGTGGCCCTAAAAAGATAAAAGACAAGACAAAACAAAAAAAAAAAACACGAAAACTAAAACAGTAAAGAAACCAGGCGATTCAGAAGCATTTGTAAGAAAATATCAACCTATTTACCTTTGAAATCCTACAGAAGATGAAAAGAGAATTCACCTGCTTGAGGAGTTGGCACTAAAGTTTGTGTGCATTATTTAAACTCTACCCACAGGACCTTCTCGAGAATAATCGCTTTTCTCTACACACATGTGTGTACTATTCTTGGCACTCTGGAACTGTGGAGGATTTTAAGAAGCAAACATCGTCTTCTGAGGGCAGTGTTAGGTAGATAGGCCGAACTTGCATTCCTGGCCTGATAGCATATCAGGTTGATATGGCTTTTTTCTTCAGCTGTTTCTAAGCTGTAGTTGCTGCTCAAAGTTTGTGTGACACCGTCTCAAAGGCAGTCAGTTAATTCCTGTTTTGTGTCCCTGTGGATGCAGCATGGCTTCTTAGTCGTTAGAGAGAGATGGTGAGGTTTCTCTTAAGAGGACACTGGCTGTATATTCAGTATCTGAAGGTGCGTTCCCTGCTTCCACTGTGAGAGCTGGGTCTGGCTGTCCCCTGACAAGGCTCAGGCTCTGTCTGATGTCTGCACCTTGTCTAAAGTAGTAGTTCTCAACTGGGGGTGCTGCTATCCCCCTCAGGGAACATTTAGCCATGTCCAGAGACGTGTTTTGTTGTCTCGGCTGTGGGGGAACATGCACCTAGCAGGCCGAGGCGGGGGCTGCTGCAGACATCCTACACAGCACAGGGCCCACAACCAGCAGTCACCCGGTCCACAGTGTCAAACTGTGGTCGAGAAACTCTGGTCTGGAGTGAGGTGAACACGGAGCCACCAAGTTTTTGTTTGTGAAGCAGCAAAGCTTATACTAACACTCATTTGTGTCCCTCATTTAAAGGTACGTGGGAGGTCATCGAACAAGTAAAATTATGAGGTTTGTTGATAAAATTACCAAGTCAAAATATTTCCAAAAAGCAACGGAGACAGAGTTCATTAAAAAGAAGATGGAAGAGGTCTCCAACACGCCCCTGCTGCTGACGGTGGAAGTGCAGGAGTGCAGAGGAACCTTGGCCGTCAACATCCCACCTCCCGCAACTGACCGGATATGGTGCGTAGGGGCCCCTCGGGGACAGCCAGCGACTCCCCCGTCGCGTGACTGTAAAATTCCCAGCCCGCTTACCACTTTCTCCTGGAAGAAGAACTTTCAAACGTTTTTCGTGGAACCTTAATGTTAGTTGTAAATCCGATTCTGCTTTCTTCTGTGAGTGGTGAATTCACATATATTACACGTTTGGAAGCATTATAGTCAATAGGTGAAATTTAGCAGTTCCCTTGTGGCTCAGTGGATTAAGAATCCAGTGTTGGAATTCCCGTCGTGGCACAGTGGTTAATGAATCCGACTAGGAACCATGAGGTTGTGGGTTCGATCCCTGGCCTTGCTCAGTGGGTTGAGGATCCCGCGTGGCTGTGAGCTGTGGTGTAGGTTGTAGATGTGGCTTGGATCCCGAGTTGCTGTGGCTCTGGTATAGACCGGTGGCTACAGCCCCAATTAGACCCCTAGCCTGGGAACCTCCATATGCCACAGTAGCAGCCCTAGAAAAGGCAAAAAGACAAAAAAAAAAAAAAGAATCCAGTGTTGTCACTGCTGTGACTTGAGTTGCTGCTGTGGCATAGTTTTGATCCCTAGGCTGGAAACTTCCACATGCCATGGGTGCGGCCAAAAAGAAAAACAAAAAAAAGAGGAGTTACTGCTGTGGCTCAACAGGATCAGTGGCATCTTGGGAGCACTGGGACATAGGTTCGATCCCCAGCCCGGCAAGTGGGTTAAGGATCCAGTGTGCCACAGCTGTGGCTTAGGTCACAACTGCAGCTTGGATCTGAGCCCTGGCCTGGGAACTCCATATGCTGCTGGGCAGCCAAGAAAGGAAAAAAAAAAAAAAAAAGGAAAAAAGGAAAAGGATATTTAGGAAAAAAATAGGTGAAGTTTATGGAATGAGCTGTTTCTCTTCTTGGTCTTCCTCCTTCCTAAAGCCAATCCTACCGGCAGTAGGAACAGCTGTCACTTGTAGAGCTCTTACCCTCTGTCTGGCCTGCGGTCTGAGTTCCTCTCTTGGCCAGTCCTCACAGCATCCCGCAGAGGTAGGGCCATCATTATGCCTCCTTTTCAGATGGGGATCCCATATCCCAAAGAGTCCTGGGTGGTTAGGGAAGACTCCCCTAGGTCAGACCTGGATGTTGAGGCGGCCGTACGTGTGCTTGCTAGTTTCGGTAGAAGGTCTACCCAAAGAGCTGTCATTTGAATGAACCAGTGGGTCTTAACCCCGCCTACATAGCACAGTCACCTGGGGACTCGTTAAAGCTATGCCCTGCCCAGCTGCCAGGATTCAGCGGCTGGGGACTAAGTTGGGATTGAGAATCACTGAGCTAAATTATTCATGGGCCAGGCAGAAGGAAATCACTATCTATAAGTCTCAGTTTTAAATTGACATTCAGGTCCCATAAAACATGCAGAGGGGTATAGAGGATTGCATAAAAGACCTCATGGTACCATAAACCTTTTTGTACCCAGAAAAAAAGATCGCTGTGTTCTGTTACGGAGTGAAAGCACCACGCTGGTGTACATCCTTAGTGTTCAGAAGGGCTTGTAGAAATGATCACAAAAAGATCGTTTTTTTTTTTTTTTTGGTCTTTTTAGGGCCGCACTCACAGCAAATGGAGGCTCCCAGGCTAGGAGTCAAATCGGAGCCACAGCTGCTGGCCTACGCCACAGCCATAGTCACAGCCACAGCCACGCTGGATCCGAGCCACATCTGGGACCTACACCACAGCTCATGGCACACCGGATCCTTAACCCACTGAGCGAGGCCAGGGATCAAACCTACATCCTCATGGATGCTAGTTAGGTTCATTAACCACTGAGCCACAATGGGAACTCCAAGATTTTTCAATTGATCATTTAATAATGATATTGGTGTTCCCAAGTAAAAAAACATATTCTTTATTTATTTCTTTGCTTTTTTATTTTTCAGGGCTGTACGTGTGGCACGTGGAAGTTCCCAGGCTCATGGTCCAATCTGAGCCACAACTGCTGGCCTATACCACAGCCACAGCAACGCCAGATCCAAGCCGAGTCTGGGCAAGGCCAGGGATCAAACCTGTGTCCTCAGGGACACTACTAGTCAGATTTATTTCTGCTGAGCCACAATTGGAACTCCCTTACTATGCTGTTGTCCAAGCCTAATTAAAAAAAAAAAAAACCTCTTTTTTTTTTTTTTTTTGCTTTTTAGAGCCATACCTGCAGCATATGGAAGTTCCCAGGCTGGGCGTTGAATTGGAGCTGTAGCTGCTGGCCTGCACCACAGCCACAGCAACTTGGGATCCGAGCCACATATGCGACCTACACCAACAGTTCTGAGTGCCAGTCTGCTCCACTGAAAGGCTATAATAGGGAGTTCCTGCTGCGGCGCAGTGGGTTAAGGATCCAGCATTGCCGTAGCTGTGGCATAGATTTCAGCTGCATCTCGGATTCCTTCCCTGGCTCGGGAACTTCCATGTGCCATGGGCGCAGCTGGGAAAAAAAAAAAGAAAGGCCGTAATAATCACAGTATGGGGTATGGAATGAAAAGGCAGGTTATAGACTGTTCTCTATTTACATATGCCGTTAGGAGTGTGGGAACCCGCTCCCTCTCAATGCTCCTATCTCAGGAACAAGATTCAGAGAGAGACAGTCTTTTATTTTCTGCTTTATACATGTGTATGTTTTGGGTTTTGTACAGACAGTATACTACTTTCATAAAAATAGAAACAAAAAAGATCCTTGCCATTTTAGGAGAAACAAAAACCAGAAAACAATGCCCAGGTCGTAGACTTTTCCAG
Organism: Phacochoerus africanus; assembly: GCF_016906955.1. Classification (NCBI taxonomy): domain Eukaryota; kingdom Metazoa; phylum Chordata; class Mammalia; order Artiodactyla; family Suidae; genus Phacochoerus; species Phacochoerus africanus. The sequence goes on from NC_062557.1 coordinate 14,846,936, forward strand.
TGGCATTTCCTGGCTTTCTTAGTTTATCAGCACTGTTTTCAATCACCACAGCCCTGGCTTCAGGGACACGGGGAAGTCACAATACATACTTGCAGCACTGAATTGTTTTCTAGAAGGGATTTGCAGAAGAGAACATTGAAGTAGTGATAGAGCCTTGTATAAATGAAGAATATTTGCCCTTAGTCCTGTCTACTTCCTTTCTTTGCTTCTAAGTGTGATTATTACTTGTCTTCTTCAAAAAGGTATGGTTTCCGGAAGCCACCATATATAGAGCTGAAAGCTCGGCCAAAACTTGGAGAGAGAGAAGTGACTTTAGTCCATGTGACAGACTGGATAGAGAAGAAACTGGAGCAAGAGTTTCAGGTACACCGGCAGTGCCCTGTAGTGTTTCACTCTGACCCTCAAAGCTCTGGGTAGAACGGGGGTCCTGAGCTTCATTCATGTGGGTCAGGATCCTCCTGGGAGGATCTGATGAGCGCTGTGGCCCCTCATCCCGGGAAAGTACACATGTGATCAAACAGGCATAAAATTTCAGGGATAGTTTCAAAACCCCCGAAACTCACCCACAGAACCCTGGTAAATAGTCTTCAGAGGAAACCCAAAGGGTAGGGGCCAAAGTGCAAAGGCCTGGCAAGGCGTAAGCGTCCATCTGCTGAGACTGACTTTGGACTTTTCCCCAGGGTGGGGCCTGGAATTGGCTGGCTGGTGGCACCTAGCCTGTAATCAGGGAAGTGGCTTCTGCCCCTGTGTAGTACCCGCCTTGCTTGGTTTGTTTCCACAAACAAGCCTGGAAACGGTTTCGTGTGCAGCCGCCATCTACCCCGGTTCCAAAGATGCACCAGGCCTGTCCCTCCCCTGCGAATCTGTAGGGTCGTCTTGGAGTTGATGAAGCCAGGGCTCCTTCTCCAAGCCTGCCTCTGTATTCTACCAGCAAAGGTAACAGCAGTGTAGTGAAGGCCCTGGAACGGGCTATTGCTATCAAATTTCTACTGGATCTCTAAGGCACAGTTGTCTTTTAAGCTCTTATGGATTAACAGTTTATTTACTTTGTAGTTAATTCCACCTTTGGAAGAAGACCCATATTACTTTTGCAGTAGTATATTTTGAGTTATTGTCTTTAAAATTATACTTTTTTTATTTAAAAGCTATAGATTAAATAACACTAAAACCCAGTTTCTGGAAAGTTTAAGCTCATCTCCAAAAGGAAAAGTATTTTGAACCTAATTAGGGATAAGACAGCTTCACGCCTTCAGTTCTTTTTCTTATCTCCCTAGATCCCGTGTTAGGACTTGAGTGGGTCTTCTCTGTTGGGGGCAGACTTTGGTGCTTGGTATTTTTGAGGCAGGTTGGGGAGTTGAAGAGTGACAGCTTGCAGTCTTCCACAGCCACTTTTTTGCTTGTGTATGAAAGCATTGAAGTTGAATATACTGCCAAAATTGACTTATACAGAATTAGTTTATAAACAGATGGGCAAAGCACCATTACTGTCAATCACTAGTTATCGCTATAGTAGGATTTCTTTCATCCGGTAGCTTTATCTGGTTCTGGTTTGGGGGGGAGAAAAGCTTACATTTCTGTTGCTAGGATTTAAATGGATAAATTCACTTGGAGTATGTGTTCTGGATACAGTAATTTGGAAATACTATGAGCAGCTTATGCCAATTCTCTTAATGTTATTTATCAATTTATAATTATATGTCATGAAAGCAGAGGCTGCTTCTGCTTCAGAGCTTACTGGGTTCTTGTGTTCATGCACTGGTTGATTCCTCAATGCTTTCGAAATATCACAGAGGAATTAGTTTAGAATGTTTAGGAAAACTTGTTTCATATGCATTTTAAAAGCTTATCTATGGGAGTTCCCATTGTGGCTCAGTGGGTTAAGAACCCAACTAGTATCCACGAGGATGTAGGTTCAATCTCCGGCCTCATTCAGTGGGTCAAGGACCTGGCACGGTGGTCCACCAGTGCCCACCCCACTGTGAGGGTCCATGTTGTCTGCTGCCAAGGCTTTGACTCAGCAAAGGAAGCTGGAAGAATCATCGTGATGGATCCAGAGACTACAGGTGACGCACACCATGGCTGTTCTGAGCCTTCCAGGTTTTGTGGCAGCAAAGGGCACTTTTAAGAGCGAAGCCGCACAACTGGAAGGCCTCCCCTTGCCTTCCAGATGCCTCCAAAGCTTTTCCTCAGGCAGCCAGTGCAGTGGAGCGTCTCACTTGGTTTGTGTGATACAGCCCTCACACTCTGAGATCGGCAGTGCGGTCACATGCGTGGAGGTGGGGGAGCGGGATTGTGTGCAGTTTCTCTGGTGATAGAGAAGTATGGCAACTTACTGTGCGTTTGGGAAGCAAGCAGCCATGGCACATACTCAGCACAGCTGTGGTGGGAACAGCAGGTTTATGTGAACATTAGGCAAAGCCATGGATCAAGCCATCCCATGCCTTTTACCAACAAGGTACAATCACATGGTTGCTAACTAATTCCAAGTATTTTCCTGAGACATGAGCATGTGAGACTATCAAACTTTACGACTGGATTGGGGTGGGGCCAGAAAGCCAGAGCTCTGGGAAGCTTTATGTAGGCATCTTAAATGCTTTGTTAACCTAATTGGTTGGGGATGTTTTCTGGTGGCCAAGACAGAGAGCTGCTCTCATCTTGAGTCAAGACCAAAATTTGCTCAACATCAAAAACTAGAGATCTCAACATTAATGTGACATTCATTTCTTTAACGTTGCCAACTTTTATTTTGTGCATTTGTGTCAGAATGTTTAGTTTACAAGTTTCAAGGCTCTCGCAAATTGTATAATTTGCTTTGAGAAGTACATTTAAAACAATTTTTTGTTTAAAGCTGCATTCAACATTAAACTTGGGTAACTTTTGACAACTTACATCTGTGGACAGAGCTCATTAGTGGTTTTTTAAACAGCACCTTGCCTGAACATGACTTTAAAGAAATTAATATATTGAAAAGATATATATTTGAACCCTTATTTGATTACTTTAATGGCACCATTAAAACATTTGACTTAAATTATTGGATCATTCCAGTTGGTGTACTGTTCTAATTTCTCACTGTGTAGGCTACTCTGTCAGTCCGCATGTCTTGTTCACTGATCTTCTATAATTTTATTGTGCAATAAAGGCAAAGGACTAGATGCACTACTGTGAGAGATTACACACGACTGTACCCTGTTGCACTTAATCAGATAGTTATGTGGGGATTTATAATCGCTTGCATTGTTTCACAAAATAAATATTTCATGTCAAATACTAGATAAGCATCCAAGTTATTTCTCCTTAATCCCATTTAGACAATAGGAGCAAAAAAAACCTTTGGGTACTGTGTCCTCAGCTGGTAAGAGCAGTTGGGTGACCACGGGACACACATCCTGTTAAGGATCCCAAGTAGACCTCATTTTGTGGCGCTAAGAGAGGCACTGGTCACAGTGGGATGTGGGATCTGTTCCCAGACCAGGGACTGAACCCAGGCTACAGCAGTTCAAAATTCTCAACTGCTCGACCACCAGGGACCCGACCCCTGCACCCCACCCCCCGCGCCGCCATGTTTGAATCCTGCTCCTGAACTAGAGTTTACACCCATTGCCTCTTCAGCCTGCTTGGGGGCCAATCCAGTGTTTAAGCACCAAAGCAGTGAGATGTTGCACTCGCCCTAACTGATGCACATTTCACCTAAGCCCAGGATTGTGCATTCATTTAGTGGCCTACGTTGTTGTGCCCCGCAACTCACCTTCACAAAACCGTTAACTGTGGGCTGTTAGGGCTACCTGGGGCCTATCCAAAGCAGCAGTTGGTTCTAAATAGTAGTGAGCCAGATGAGTTAAGCTCAGACAGCTCAATACCGGGAGACCAGTTCATGTCAAATACACCACGACCCTGAAACGTCTACGGCCACAACCAGATTCTCATTTCCCCTCCCTGCAGACGCCATCCACGGCACCCCTCGAGGAATCTGCACGTCTTACGCCCATGGAGAAGGCACTCGGACTTAACGGGGAAGGCACAGGAATTAGCAGAGACTGTAGGATCCCTGACATCTCCCCAAGGAATTTTAGCCTTGGCTTGGCCAAGGCGTGAGCCGCTAAACCCCACCTCCCACAGGTAGCCCGGCGCCGCAATGTTGCTCGCGGTTAAAAGGGCCGCCGCCGCGGGAACAGACGGCCCCAGTTATGCACAAGCGCGTGCTCTGGCGCTGCAGCCTGACCCCCGGCGCCACGCGCAGGCGCAACGGGGGCTCAAAGGCAGCGCGTCGGGAAAAAAAGAAAAAAGACACCAATGCTGAGATCAATGCACTTTATTGAGGGGCTTTGGGGGAGGGTCGAAAGATTGGGAGAACACCGAGATCCGACGTCCTCCCGGCCGGGATCTGCAACAAGGAGAAAAGTAGGTTAAGAAATGGGTATACCCGCTGGGCCATTTTTTTCCCCCGCCTCCGCAGGCGGCCGGGCTCAGATTCCTGTTCGCATCACCCGCGTCAGCAGTCTAACACGTGCTTTATTGGAATGTCATCACCGCTGGCCGCCCTCCTTCCACCCGACTCCTAGGCCCGGAGACGGGGGACAGCCGCACCTTGGATCACAACACCTAAGACCTTACCTCCTAGCTTCACAGTCGCTGAAAGGAAAGCGGCTCTAGCCGAGCTTCTGCTTAAAGTAGCTGACAGGACGTGGTTGGGCGGGCTTTACTGCTATTAACCAGTAGCAAGCGGCACTTCCGGCCACGTGCCCATAAAGTGGCCTAATGATTGGCCATGCTCGCTGAGTCCTCCAGAGTATAGAATGGCTATATGCCAACCATAGAGATGGGCGTCAAGGAAAGACTGAGAGTCGTTCAAATCCTAAATTCTTCTGCTTTCTTTCCCCACCCAGAACACCGGCCTGTAATTAGTGCCTGTCTCTGTAGTACGCAAAATCAAACTTTATCAACTACAGGGCGCAAGTAATGCCTAATCTGTTTGAGATGCTCTGTGCCAGGATCGAGGCTAGCTGAGGCGGCAAAGTAGCCTTGTCCCTGAATTTAAGGTAACTTGGTTTTGGTAGAAAGAGCTTGTGTTTGAAAGACCAGTGTGTAGCCAGATCCTGACTTTGTGATGAATTTGCCAAGTGATCCAGATCACTTAGCCGTTCCAAACCTCAGTTTCGGGGGTGGGGGGGGAGGGGGGGAGTATAAGGATTAGAAGAATTAACGTCAATCACCTGGCACATTCTGAGTAGTAAACATTTAAAGGACTGGTAGGACTGATGTGGTGTGGAAGATTTATGAGATTACAACACTTTAATGAATGCTAACATAGCTGTAAACAGGCTACTTTTGAACTCTAAGGAGAGGAGGCCTAACTTTGCGCAAACTGTAAGTACTTGTGAGTATAGAGCACATACTGTGAGCCAGGCGTAATATTATTCCCAACTGGACAAGAAGAATATGTCCCTGACCTCTGGGTTTGATTTATTGGGAAGGGGCTGGAAAACAGACCCGCAATTATCTGGTTCTCTCTACTTCCTTTATATGTTTTCCTTAGGGATTTTTCTCTTTGCCTCCTAACTTAACAAGGAAAGTTTATTGTTTTATGTCATAAAGCAAGCATTTCAGGTTTCCAAAGGAGAGAGGTTGGGGGTTTGGGATGGAAATGCTATAAAATTGGGTTGTGATGGTCATTGTACAACTATAAATGTAATAAATTCATTGAGTAATATTAAAAAAAAAAGCATTTCAGCCTGAGTTGGTAGTTGAATAGGACTGTTATTTTCAGTATTTTCTATGTCTTTATTTAAATTTAAACATTCCTCTTTCCTCTTTGACCCAAAACTAATTCTTTTGGCAAGTGTTTTGTAACCTCTGTATGACATTTGACTTAAAAAAACCCCCAAAATAGGAGTTCCCGTCATAGCTCAGCGGTGAGGAACCGGACTAGTATCCGTGAGGATGCGGGTTGGATCCCTGGCCTTGCTCAGTGGCGTTGCTGTGGCTGTGGTGGAGGCCGGCAGCTACACCTCGAATGTGACCCCTAGCCTGGGAATTTCCATATGCTGCAGGTGTGACCCTAAAAAAGACAAAAAATAAAATAAGAACCAAAAAATGCTCAAAGTAAGAGCGGTGGGTTGAGTTTATTCATTCTTACTGAGGGCTCTAGCCCAGGAGACAGCCCATCAGACAGCTCTGAGAAACTGTTCTGAGGAAGTAAGAGGGGAGCCAAGAGATATGTAATGTTTTCCCCCTACGAAAAAAAGCCGTGTGGGCCAAACTGATACGGAAAAAGTAGAAGAGTTACACAAGTAGTTGTAGAAGTCCCAGTAGGGCACCAGAGATAGAGAGGGAAATTGAGGGAACTTTGGGAGACCGCGGTAAATCCAAGAAAGCCATCAGAACATCTTGGAATGAAGCAGACTTGCTTAACTATAAAACCATCAATAAAAGCAGGAGATAGGCCTCAGGGCATTAAGTGAAAGATAAGATGAGGCCTGCATTCAAGTTCAGCGGGATAATGATCCTTGGGAGCAAGGACAGGAATTGAAGAGAAAGATGCCAAAGTAGGAGACCTTCACTGTACGGGAAGCTGAGGTGACTCAATGTATTTTAGCATCTGTTGCCGCCCTTCTGCTGATTGGAATAAGCACCCTTACTATCCTGGTTTGGCCTCATAGGGTCAAGTCCCCTCTTACCGAAGGCATAGAAGGAGCTAGGGACGTAAGCCTGACCTCTACTCGAAGAATGAGGAAGAAGGGGTCTTTTCCCACTCCTCACTCTCCTTGGATTATAAAAATCTAGCCCCCCTCATCCTCGGGGCAAAGCCTCCTCACCTGCCTACTTGCTTCTCTCACAAGCATCCTATCTTAACAAATCTATTGCTTGCCTATCACTTTGTCCCTCCCTGAATTTCTTCTGCGCTGAGACACAAAGAGCCTCAGTAAGTCCAGACACCAGGTGAGTGGTTCTGATTTAAAGAATCGTGGGTTCACGAAACACCTCATAAAAGCTGACCTTCCCCTTATCTTCTCAGACTTGCTTATAGCCATGACACAGGTTCAATCCCCGGCCCAGGACCTTCTGCCTACAGTGGGTGTGATCCCACCCTCCAAAAGGGAGACATGACATCCTCGCCAACGCTGCGGCTCAATCTCTGCCCCCTCTGATTACTTCTTCCCTCGCTCGCAGAGAAAACCACTGTCCTGAATTCTGAGTTTGTCTGGTTTTTGCTTTTGCTTCATGGATTTGTATCGTGTTTAGTTTGACCTGACTTTGAGCTTTATAGAAATAGAATAAACCGTAGCGGTCTCCTACCTCCAGCTAGTGTGCAGGCCGTGTCCGAGCCCAGCTCAGCTGATCAGCGTGACCTCGGAGGAGCTGCTTGCCATCTTCACCAGTGTGCTGGGGCGCTCGCCCTTTCTCCTTGTTGTTTCCCATCACGACGTGGCCGGAATGAGAGTAGCGCCTTCTCCGCCTCCAGGATGTAATCTGAGGTAAGAGGGAGAGTGTGAGGGGCCTTCACCTCCACCCTCCATCCCTTCCACCCATCACGATATACAAAGCAACCACACCTTTTCTTTTCCTTTTTTTTTAATCAGCATCATCATAATAAATAATATTTATAATATTTTTTTAAATGTTACTGAGCTACAATGTTGTATTAGTTTCAGGTGTACAACAAGGTGAATCAGTTATACATGGGATTTTTCCAAACAATTTTTATGTCCTCAAAGTCTTCCTTAACCCTGTGGAACGAGAAGCTGCCACTAAAGAGGGCCCAGTGTAGGGCCTGCTTTCTTTTCTACTACCACCCCCCAATATAAAAATACAGCCCCCCCCCAAAAAAGGAAAGAAAATCAGAATATACTGCTTATATTCTTCTGTGACTTGCACTTTTTATTGCTTAAGGTTGGTGACATTTACGTCATTGTGTATAACGCGACCAGTAATTGCAGTAATGCAAACGGGTTCACTACTGCGTAGCCTCCCAGGACACAGTTATACTGCAGTTTTTACATCTCTTTAGATGTTTAAAATATTTTCCACTTTTTAACATTACAAACAAAGCTTCTCTGAATATTCTTGTGTGTGTGCAAAACTTCCTCTGGGGTGTGTCCACAGAAGTACAGTTGCTGGGGAGGCACACTTCCAACTTTCTAGATGACAGCAAATTATTTGCCAAAGTGGGTGCTCTGGCTGCACTCCCGAGTTCTCAGCGTGGCGCAGCAGGTTAAGAACCCAACATAGCGAGGATGTGGGTTTGATCCCTGGCCTCGCTCACTGGGTTAAGGCTGCGGCATCTTCACATGCTGTGGTGGTGGCCGCCAGTGCGGCTCAAATCCAGCGCTGCTGTGGCTGTGGGTGACTGTGGTGTAGGCAGGCAGTTGCAGCTCTGATTCTGCCCCTAGCCTGGGAACATCCCTATGTCCCAGGTGTGGCAGTGAAAAAGTAAAAATAAAAAAGAATCTGCCCTCCCACATTGGCCTACACCCTCACCAATTCTTGATATTGTCAGATTTTTAATATTTGCCAATATGGTGGGTGTAAAGGCATATTTTTAGTGTTGGCCATCGGCCAGGTATAGTCACTTATATTGTCAATTTAGTCCTCTTAGAAATGCTGAGCCAGCATTTTAATCAGGGTTTATTGGTTGTAAATGATGGAACCCCACCTCAAAAATGGGGTAAATAAAGGAAGGTTTGGTCAGTTAGGGAGAGAGAGCTGGGCAGGCTGATCCCAAGCCAACTAGAATGAGAACTCGAGCCTTTCCAGGGCTCTTTGGCTGTATCTGGAGTTCTCTTGTCAACATTTTTCTTTTGTCTTGACGTTATAGGATGGAGGCAGCTTTGCAAGTAGAAAGGAAACAAATCTCTTTTCATGGTCCCAATCTTTATTTTGTTTTCTAATTCTTTTTTTTTTTTTTTGGCTGCACCTGTGGCTTGAAAAAGTTCCCAGGCCAGCTGAATCCTTAACCCCTAGGCCACTAGGGAGCTCCAAGAGAGACCAAGCTTGAGTTGGTTGAAGTCACAAGGGTCAGAAAAGGTCAGCATCATTCCTTAGGTTGAGACCAGTCTGAGGCCTCAGCCATTCACCACTTGCATGGGGCCTTAGTTCCTCTAGAACAACTCAAAGTCTGTACCTGATTGTTATGTAAATCCCTTGAGCAGGAACTATGGGACTCTGTCTTTTTAGTGTTATTATTGTTGATTTACAATGTTCTGTCATTTCTGCAAAGTGGCCCAGTTAAACATACATATACATTTCTTTTTCACACATTATCCTCCATCATGTTCCATCACAAGTGATGGGGCATAATTCCCAGTGCTCAGACCTCATTGCTTATCCACTGCAAATGCAACAGTCTGCATCCGCTAATCCCAAACTCCTAGTCCATCCCACTCCCTTCCTCTCCCCCTTGGCAACCACAAGTCTGTTTTCTGTGTCCATGAGCTTGTTTCTTCTGGGATTCTGTCTTATTGCTGAACGGTTGTTTCTTTCTTTCTTTTTTTTTTTGTCTTTTTGCCATTTCTTGGGCCACTCCTGCGGCACATGGAGGTCCCCAGGCGAGGGGTCGAATCGGAGCTGTAGCTGCCAAACTACACCAGAGCCACAGCAACACGGGATCCGAGTCGAGTCTGCGACCTACACCACAGCTCACAGCAACGCCGGATTGTTAACCCACTGAGCAAGGCCAGGGACCGAACCTGCAACCTCAGGGTTCCTAGTCGGATTCGTTAACCACTGAGCCACGACAGGAACTCCTGAACGGTTGTTTCTTGCTACTGTTTTCCTTTGCTCCTGCTTTCCCTCACTTCCCTCAGTTAAGAGCCTTAATTCCTGAGACCTGTTCAAGGACAAGCATTGCAGCCAAGCTTAGATCACAGAATGGCTTAGGCCCATAACAGGTGCTCTTATGTCAAGAAAGCCATGCCTGGTTCTCTTTCCCTGGAGACCCCCTGCCTGATCTGCTTACAGTCCCAGCTAAGCGGGTCTTCTGTTCCGCAGGGGGCTGACTGAGGTCTCTGGGGGGCTTGTTTGGGCCGGAACATCCGAAACGGCTCACCCAGGTGGCAGGCGGCCCAGAGCGATTCATTGGAACAACTCGCTTCTCCCCACGTGCCCTGAGTTTGGCTCGGGCTTCTCCCAGCATGGCAGCTGGCTTCCAAGAGGAAGCCTCCCAGAGCAAGTCGTCTACAAGGAAGGAAATGGAAGTTGCCAAGCCTCCTAACCCTGGGCTGGGAAATCCTAGAATGCCGCTTCTGGTCAAAACCAGTCAGGGGTCAGTCCAGGTTCAAAGGGAAGGGAAACAGCCCTCCCTTTGGAGGGGAAGAGCCGCCTGCGCATATACAGAGGGCGAGTATTGTTTGGGATCGCCTTGGGAAACTAGCTCCCGCCACAGAGTAGAGCGCCTGGCCTCACCTGGGTAGGTGCACCGTCAGGGGAGGGTCACCACATCTTAGCACATCGGCCCCTCTTGCAAGGCTGGCCCTCCTTCCTAGTGGACCACCCGCTCTGTGGTCCTGGCAGTGAGAACGGCTGAAACTAAGCAGGAGCTGGGAATTAGGGCCGTGAAGAAATGCAGAAACAAGGGAAGTGCAGTTAAACGGGAAGAGAAATGACTTTCATTCAGGGGTCAGCGTCCTTGCTCCTCCTCAAGGGATATACGTGATAGTACATCATCGGACGCGGATCTCCGAGTTGTTCTGCAGGAACTGAGACTCCCCCACCCAGGGGGATGGTGAACCCTAGCAGGCAGACCCCGCACCCGACGGAGGAGGACGATTCCTGAAACATCACCCTGTTACTTCATCACCAAGCAATCAGAAGAACGTCGTGCACCCTGCAGCCCTCCCCCTAAAGGCTGCTTTGAAAAACCTTTCCCTGAATGCCCTCGGGGCGTTCAGGTTTTTTGAGCTTGAGCCACCCGTACCCCATGCTTGGCGCCCTGCAAATAAACACCCTACGTTCCTTCATCACAACCCCCTCTCAGTCAATTGGCTTTGCGGCACGCTGGCAAGCCGACCAAGTTCAGTTCGGTAAAACTTCCCTTAAACATTTGATAAACTGCTGTTGAAGTCCTTCTTCAGAGTCGTCTTGTCTGTGTAACTGCACCAGTCACGTTTTCCCATCCGCTCTGGCAAGGAAGGTCTCTAGTATCAGCCCTGGTCCCCCTTCCTTTTCTTGCTCTAGACTAAGACCCAAATAAACTCTTGGTAACTCTCTGCTACAGTCTCTTTTCAAATGCCTCTCTCTTGCCCTAACTCTCCCCCGAAGCATAACTTCAGTCTCAACTCACTTTGCTGCTAGAGAAAGCCCAGCCTGACTTTGATGCCCCAACTCCATCGTCCCATATCCCGCCTGCCCGCCCAGCCTCATCTCTGCATCTAGCCAGTGGGGAGTGAGCATCTGCCCACTGCTGCTCGGGGTGGAAGGCGAGCACCAGCTCACTGATGCGTCAGCTGGGGCTTCCGTGGTGCTTTGCTTTCATCAGTTCTTTTGTTTAGGTCCTCCTTTCCCTCTAGAATTTCCTTCCCCCATCAAGTCTGAGAAAAGGCTCAGCCCAGATACCACTTCTTCCAGGAAGCCCTCCCTGCTCTATCCAACCCACCCTCTTCCTTGCGCCAGACGCCTCTCTTTCTCAAACACCACGGTCCTCTTTCTGAGTTTATTCCTGCCTTCCTGCGATTTTCACAGTTGCCTTGGACATTGGTTCTCTCTGGGCCCGTCCTGCCACCTTTACCAACTGGCGAACTCTGCGAAATCCCCTCGTGGTACCAAACCCTTGTACTCAGGAGCCCCCGATAATATTTGCTAAAAGAATGGATAGATACATGAATGGGTGAACGGTAACCAGCCGTGCAGAGGTCAAAGATGACGTCATTTGCGAAATGAAGCTGACTAAAGTTTAGCTAACCTTTCTTTTTGCCCTCAAATTTGGTTACATCTGTGAATGAGCTCTTTGAGGGAGAAGAGAGAGAGAAAGAATAGGTAAGGTTTATATCTTGAGCCTTAAGAAACGTAGTCTGGAAGGAGGAAAAAGAGCAGAGAGACAGGAGGAAAGCCAGAAAATGGTCATATCCACGGGAGGAAGAGTTCAAGGAAAAAAAACCCCAAACTGTCAATGTACCTGGACTGCAGAGAGGCCCAGGGTGAAAAAGATGAAGCAAACCCCCTGGGATTTTTATAGGCGGAAGAATGTTTATGAGCTGCTTGAGAGAAGTTTCCAGAGAGTTCTGTGGAAGTAAGCCAGACCCCAGGGGATTAGGAGGGACTGGCCAGTGAGGAAGTGGAGGCATTCTGGGAGGACAGCCGTGCCACGGTGGCACCGAGCTGGCCCCTTGAGAATATGAAGATATCAATACACGATAAACTGGTACCACCAGGACGCTTCACCATGGTGGCCTATCGACTTGGCACAAATGAGTGTAAGATATAGCTGCTCACGGCAAGAGAACAAATAGTCAGGATTAGACTGAACGCCCTCCCAGGGCAGAAACCCCAGGGGTGAAGCTCACTCTTCTCTCCCAGGTGGCTGCTCTGCCTTTTCCTGGTTGTTCTTTTGCACAACCAACCCCCAGATGAGATCAGGAGACTTATACGCTATGTGAGGCAATGCCTTTTATCAGCACATGTTTGCACAAACTTCTGGTTGGTAATGGTATTCCAGGGACACGCCAATCTGGGCTCCCGCCTGACTGTATTTATAGTCCACTTGATGGTACCTTGTCATGATGCTGGGGGAGGGGCAAGAATAACAACCAGCTGGAGTTCCCTGGTGGCTCAGCATGTTAGGGATCTGGCATTGTCGCTGCTGTGGCTTGGGTTCGATCCCTGGCCCTGGGCACTTCCTCAGGCCATGGGTGCGGGGGGTTGGGTGGGGGGGGGACTGGCTGTGGTGGGACACGACGTAGCATCCGTGATCATCTCAACAAACTCTGAAGGTATGCAGACAGCTGGGTTCTAATCCACATTGTGCCTCTTACTAGCTGTGTGTTACCCACCTGGCTGTTAAGCTTTTAACATTTTTTTCTTTTTTCTATTTTTTGTTTTTTGGCTTTTTGCCTTTTCTAGGGCCGCTCCTGAGGCATATGGAATTTCCCAGGCTAGGGGTCTAATCGGAGCTATAGCCGCCAGCCTACGCCAGAGCCACAGCAACACTGGAGCCGAGCCGTGTCTGCCACCTACACCACAGCTCACAGCAACGCCGGATCCTTTACCCACCAAGCAAGGCTAGGGATCGAACCCACAACCTCATGGTTCCTAGTGGGATTCATTAACCACTGAGCCACGATGAGAACTCCCAGCTTTTAAAATTTCAATGTGTCATCTGTAACATGGGGCTAAGAACACCAACCTCATAGAACTGCTGTGAGGATTACATGAGATGGTTCTAGAAAATGTGTGTTGGCACAATTCCAAACAATAGCCAGCAGCCAGTAAATGTTAACTGCAATAAGAAATGATTATTTTTGCAGTAGAAGAAAGTGTTCAGTGGGTTGGATTCTGTGGTAAAGAGAAGTTCTTCAGGAGTTCGCTCAGTGGGTTAGGGATCCGGCGTTGCTGTGAGCTGTAGTGTAGGCCGGTGGCTATAGCTCCGATTGGACCCCTAGCCTGGGAACCTCCATATGCCATGGGTGCGGCCCTAGAAAAGACAAAAAAATAAAAAATAATAAATAAAAGAAATAAAAAAGTGTCTCAATCTTTTCAAATCCAGTCATCCCAGAACAGGAAGAACCAAAGGTCTATTTACCCAAGAACCAAACTGCTCACAGTGACAGCGGCTTTTTGAAAAATTCCCTTAACAAATTAGGACACAAGGGAGATAAATATTTAGCTTGCTACCAGAGCTTCTTGCTTCATCGTTCTATTTATCCCTTCACTCCCCCGCCCCACGTGCCGTGAAATTCAGGTCTGTTTGGAAGCAGTAGCAGCAGCATGGAGATCACTTAAAAAATGTCAAAGTGGATTTATTCTGACAAAGACACTGTTCCTTTGGAGTCCACCTGCATCACAGCGGGTTAAGGAGCTGGTGCTGCCGTGGCTTGGTTCGATGCTGCGGCGCCAGTTCAGTCCCTTGGTCTGGGAACTTCCACGGGGCACAGCCCCAAACAACAACAACGACGACTTCCTTCCTTTCTGGTTTTACCAGCTTTTCACGTCTCCTTCAAAGAGAACTATCCTCTCACTAAAATAACTATCTGCAAACCAACCTCACTTTGGCGCATGGCTCCGCCTCCCCTCTGGATATATTCATTCATTTTTAAATGAAATTTTGAAGAGTTTCACACGGGATTGAGAGAGGCACAAAATTTTGAAGGCGGGATCATACTTTCTTCCACTAGAGGGCGACATTTGCTAAAATAAATAAAGGGGATTAGCCGGCACAAGGGATTAACACTGGACATTAGGAAAGAGCTGGAGTCTAGGGTCTTGGCTGCCCTTCTCACCTGCGGAAACTGGAAAACACAGTCTCCACCCCACAGGGCTCCATCCCTGGAGATTCTGAATCCGCAGGGGGAAGAGGGCATGAAAAGGATTGGAAATCTATTTTTAAAAAGCTCTCCAAGTTTGGGCACTACTACTGATTTAAAGAGAAGTGAAAATAAGGTTTTAACTCACTTTGGCCCATGGCTCCGCCTCCCCTCTGGATATATTCATGTCCTGTCTGCTCCAGTTTTTGCTGAATACATATATATATATATATATATATATATATATATATATATATACTTTAACCTTGGTGGAAAAAGGACTTCTCTTTACACCAAGACCATGATCTTTGCCTTGTTTAGAGGATGCTGTTTAATACAATTTCCAGAAAGGTCATTTACTGCCCATTTTCAGGTCTTTTATATGGGCAGGCCCACTTCAAAGGCATCCTACAAGATGTTTCCATTTCTGTCGGTATTTATCAGTGATGCCAGCTTTTCTTAATCATAAACAAAAAGCTATCTACAGCAATACTTGACGTGGAGGAAGATTGTGGGCAGTGCTACCATAAATAAAACCAGAGCTTATCAGCATAAGTTGCCAATCAAATGGAAACGTGCCCAAGACACGTGAACTGATGAAGGGTAGAATAATCTAACTGGTACATAAGAAATCCTGAGAACCTGTAACAGTGCAGTTAAGGTCTGGAGAGTTGATCCAACCTCCAAATTGGAGGTTGAGAACAAGATAAATAGACCTACCTGGCCCAGGCTCCTTGGAATGGATTCTTTTTTCCCTTTATTGGATCTTTAAAATGGATTTATGAGTCAGATTGAGGTAAGCATTCCCCTTTGTGTTTCATCTGAGTGCTTCCAGGGTCACAGTGACATTTTGAATTGTAAAAGGGCTGCCAGAGTGCCAGCACAGAAAGTTCCCCTCCCGGACTTACTCTATTGGAGAAAAAGCACCCGAGAAGGGATGTGAAAGCAGTGTTTTCCAATCAAGCTTCTCTTTTAACTCAACCCTGTGGTCTTACAGATCCTGTTGTTGCTTGTAAGCCTGACAGATAATAGTCATTAAAGAGCTCCTCCCGATTTCTGTGGGCTCCTCCCTGGCCACCTTGCCTCGCTGCTGAGGAGTGGTGAAGCTTTGGTTTCTGCGCATCCCTTAGCAGCTCCGGGCCTCTCTGCTTGCATTTAGACGCGAAGATAACGCTTTTCAAAATGTGTCTACCACTTTCACCATTGCTCAGCCCCATTCTACTCTGAACCTGCCATGTTGGTTTCTCCAGCATTGGGAGGGATTTGTCCCTAGACCGTGATTCAGGCCTATGAGGTTGCCAGTGGGGAACCTCGTCGATGAGACCATACATCTGGTCAGTCCCCCACTAGTTCTCTCATTTATTTATTTGGCCAAGCAAATGGCATGCAGAAGTTCCTGGCCAGGGATCAAACCCTCACCACAGCAGTGATCTGAGCCACAGCAGTTGCAACACCATGTCCCTAACTGCTAGGAAACTCCTATTTACTTTTAATTATTATAGTTTTATAGCTGCACCTGCAACATATGGAAGTTCCTGGGCCAGGGATTGAATCTGAACCTCAGCAACGCCAGATCCTTTAACCCACTGCTCAGGGCTGGGGATCGAATTTGCTGTAGTCAGGTTCTTAACCCACTGTGACAGTGGGAACTCCTATATTTAATTAATTATTAATTTTTTTGCTTTGGTTTTTTTTTTTAGGGCTGCACCTGCAGCATGTTCAGGCTAGGGGTCTAATCGGAGCTGTAGCCACCGCAGCTGTAGCAACGTCAGATACGGGCTGTGTTTGTGACCTACACCACAGCTCACAGCAAAACTGGATCCTTGATCCACTGAGTGCAGCCAGGGATCGAACCTGCAACCTCATGGTTATTAGTCGGATTCTTTTCCGCTGCGCCACAATAGGAGCTCCTAATCAATTTTTTATAATTGCAGTACAGTTGCTTTACAATGTTGTGTTGGCTTCAAGTGTATTGCAAAGTGATTCAGATATATACATACAGTCTTGGAGCTCCCGTTGTGGCTCAGTGGTTGATGAATCCAACTAGGAACCATGAGGTTGTGGGTTCAATCCCTGGTCTTGCTCAGTGGGTTAAGGATCTGAGCTGTGGTGTAGCTTACAGATGCGGCTCAAATCCCACGTTGCTGTGGCCCTGGTATAGGCTGGCGGCTACTGCTCTGATTAGACCCCTGGCCTGGGAACCTCCATATGCTGCGGATGTGGCCCTAGAAAAGACAGATATATATACACAGTCTTTTTCAGATTCTTTTCCGTTATAGGTTATTATAAGATATTGAATATAGTCCTGATTACTTTGCTTTCTCCAGTGTTGCTTACTACTTTCCCTCAAAGCCTGAAAAATCTGTCATATGAGCAAGATGGGAAAAATTAGAGAAGTTGCTATTCTTTTTTCCTTTTTCGCCTAGAGTATGGAAATGTTGTGCTCTGAAAATTATTTTATTCTCTCTTGTTACAATGTCCTCTCTCCCTGCTTCCATCTCAGTGGAGGGCGGCATGGGACCCAGGGACCAAACAGCTGCCTGTCTCTTTAGATCAGGTTAATAGCCCATAACCTTCAAAAAGACCTTGTACGAGTCCTCAGCAAACCCACTCCCATGTGGCATATGTCAAGCTTCACATCTACAAATGCCACACAAACACATATGACATCACAGCTGAAATGGTTTCCTTCTTTGCTTGTAATTTTTGGCGAATGAGTTGGCCATGGTTATTCCAAAGGGAACACGGTTGTTGGACATAATTTGAGGGGAATTGCTGAGGGGAAAGAAAGGGAAGAAAGGGGGCTTTAGGCTAAATGAGACACAGCTAGAGCATCCCAGGACTGCGAACTCAGAGACAGCCCTTCGCAGAGCACAAGTTCTGAGTTTGCGGGAATCGCCTGCTGGCGTCTGATCCTCACTCCCGAGCTCGCCAACGATCCGTCCTACTGTCTTCCAAGGCGTGAAGACGAAACAGGGGTTCTGGACCCTTGGCATCGCCACACTCCTGGTCTTTCCTGATCAAGTATGACGTAGCAGGTCCCTCGGCGACCGAGCCGCCTGGAGCAGGGGGTGAACCCGCGTGGCGAGGTTGCTGGCCTCCCCTATTCCTCAGACAAGCTCCTTGACTGCGTCACTCAATGTCCCTAAACGCGGGACCGAGGTGTCTGAACGTCCGCTCCCACAGCTGGTGCTGAAGGACCCATGGACAGTCAGAGGGCCGTCCCGCCCATGGCCCCGCCCACCCACCCCCCTTCCGCGCTAGCCCCGCCCCAGCCTGCCCCTCGGCCCCGCCCCTGAGCCTGGGCCCCGCCCCTGAGCCTGGGCCCCGCCCCATCTCAGGGCCATCCTTAGGCTGGGCCCCGCCCCGACCGGAAGGAGCGCCGGCTCCAGGCTCTTCTAAGGTGGGGGATGGGGGTGCCGCCACCGCCTAGTCAGCTCTGCGTTCGCTGAATCCCGGCCGCAGCCGCGCTGTCGTCGCGGCGCCCCCGCCGGGTCCTCTGCCCGCCCGCCCGCCCGCACCGCCCCTGTGGAGCCGGTCGGCCTGGAGCCAGGGCCGAGTCCTCGCCATGCCTGGCCGGCTGCTTCTGCTGCTGGCGTTGCTGCTGCCCGGTCCCGGGGTGAGTGACCGGGGAGCTTGGGGTGGGGGGCAGCGCAGGGAGGGCCGGGGTCCGAGCTGGGAGTACGGTGACGTCGGCGGCGGCGTCCCCTGGCTCGGTGCGCCCCGGCGAGGCCGGCGCCGGGAGCGGAGCGACGGCCTGTGGACCGGCCGAAGTGGCGGCCACGGCCGGCCGCGCCGAGGCGTCCGCCACCCAGGGGCCTCGCGGGCCAGCGCGGCTGTCACCCGCAGCGCCTCCTGGGCCGCGTGCTCTCTGGCGCAACTTTGTGTCGCCCCAGCGGCACCTCTTGTCTCCGGAAGGCCCGGGACCCTTGGGAGCCGCCCCACCTGCCGGACCCTTCCCACAGGTGGGCGCCTGTCCTGCCCTGCCTGGCGGTGGCCGCGGAGAAAGGGCAGAAGGGGCCCTGTAATCAAGGGGGAGAGAATGTGTGGCATTTATTATCCGCGTTTGAACTTTCCAAAATGCAAGAACTTTGGGAAACGAAGGCAGCTGGAAGGGGGTAAGCAGTTTTAGCCCAGACCTTGATTCTGCTTACCTGCTCCAGGTTTCTTGGCATTGGAGGCCGCGGGCTTCCTTTCGGGCAGCAAGCCTTGGTGAAGTAGGTTAAATGGTGGGCGTTGGAGTGTTTTTCAAGACCCCCATGTGGGACAGCGGTGAAACCTCTTGGAAACTTCAAAGGGAAGGTCTCCACCTCACGGGAGAGCACCATGGGACTGTCTGAAACGTCTTTTCATTTCTTTTCTGGAGAGAAGAGCCTGGGTTGCTCTTCTATTTATTTAACTATTTCAGGCCTTTACTCAGGCTGTGGATTTGGGCACCGTGGCTAGGAGGACATTTTGTGGACAGATTTGGCATTTTTTTCCCTTCTGGCTGGAAGAACCTAAATGAGCGAGTGGTTTAAAAAAAAAAAAAAAGAAAGAAAGAAAACAAAACAAAACAAGAAACTATTGTTCAGGATGTGGGCATGGAGCACTGGAGCAGGTTCTGTTTAATGACCTCCACTGTGTACTTTCTAATATGGTATATCAGGTACCAGATGTCCAGATGGAGGATTGGCACGTGTGTACCTGAGTGCCACAGCATGAACTTTTCCGAGGCTGTGCATTTTCGGTAAATAATAGTCTGCTCTTGAGGTAACAAGCGTTTGGAAACAGCTGAAGTAATGCGAGGCCCCCTTTTTCAAATGCAGCCTGTTTTTTTTTTTTTAAGGAAAGTTTGTACACACTTCACAATAAAACTCACGTAAGTTCAGTTTCTTTCTTATCTAAGAAAAAAAATTCACTTTCACAACTAGGGTCAGGTTTTGAACTTGAACATTTTATCTTGTGCTGGTTAACTGCTGCCTGGCATCTGTTCACAAATAATAATGTAAAGGGAATGACCAAAATGTGTGACCTGAGAGTCATTCCTTCCGTATCATCAGGACTTTGTGTGTATGGTTTTCTTTGCCACATCTTTTCATTTGCTAATCTTTCCCTGGATTCTCGTGTTTTAGTTTTTGAATAACTTTGGCTAAAGAGCCAAAACTATTTAGCTTTAGTTAGGACTACAGTTTCAGTTCAT
Source organism: Phacochoerus africanus (assembly GCF_016906955.1). Classification (NCBI taxonomy): domain Eukaryota; kingdom Metazoa; phylum Chordata; class Mammalia; order Artiodactyla; family Suidae; genus Phacochoerus; species Phacochoerus africanus. Next base: position 14,866,571 of record NC_062557.1, read on the forward strand.
GTAAATATTTCCAAATTGTATTTAGAAATCCAAACTTCTCTGAGTTCATGGTAAAATTGTCCAGACCCTTATCAAAAGGTTATGTTTTAGTGTAACTACTTTTTAGGGAAAGAGGTCCACATTTGACTCCGAAGTTGACTACTAGTAAACATTTCGATTCCTCAGCCATAGTGGGAATTATCGTTTTAATATTCTTAAGCGAAACCTGTTGCAGAGTTTGCCGTTAAGCTGGGCAGCAGTGATGGTGTGCAGAAGGTCCTGGCTGTAAAATGAGGCAAACCTGAGTTGTGTCGGGTCCCTTGCTAGCCGTGCCCTCAGAGTCTTGGAGACTCTGTTTCCTGATCTGTGAAACGGGGACAGCTAACACACAAACACGTGTGACGGGACCTGGTACCTCATAGATGATAATGTGAATTCTTCTTGCTACCCCCAAAGGTGTTTTTTTCCCTAAGTCATCATTTTTAAAATGTTATACTATGCCTAGGCAAAGAACATTTTTGTGATGCTGTTTCTTTGTGATTGATGAAGTAACTGGAGCGCAGTGGAGGCAATATTTTGATTTTCCTTCAGTGTATGTCTGAGCCAGACATTGACTCATCCACGAGCTGAAACTCTAGGCTCTCAGATCCACAGTGCAGTTACCTCGGTGTTAGGAAGCACTTGAGGCTGTCTTAGGTTAATCCAGAGTGTGCTTATTCAGTCAGCGAGGTTTCCCCCTCCTTCCTAGACCCGGATCTTGGCTTGTGTTGCATCATGGCTGTCACATCCTCGCTGCCCTGTGGTCCTCACTGTACAGCGTTTGGGTGTCACTTCTTTCAAGTGCCCGAGAGTTGGTGGCATGTGAGGCAAAGCACTTTTGCAGCGATGGCATGTGCCATTTCTTTTACTCGGCGGACGTTTTGGTCGTAGAGGGCAATAGACACCATCGCTGAGAACCGCGGACCGCGTGCGCTCAGGAACACAGCGAGACTGTCGTCTGAGACGGGGGTCTTCGCTGGAAACGGTCTTGCTCATCACTTATTCGGGTAGTTAGTTATCCCCTGGGTGAATTATCCTCCCAGGAAATGTCAAGTATTTGCTGTGCAGCCGCGAGGAGAAGTGTTTTGTTACGCTCCCATTCTGTGCACTGTGCACTGTGCGTCTGCAGTCAGCCTGTAGTTGTGCACGTGTGTTTGTGTTGTTTCCTTAACTCGCCAGCTCAGGAGGCTCTCCCGGTAGGAAAGCTTCTCAGAGCGCAGGAGGAAATGTCTATGAGAGGAATCCTTGAGGGAGTTCGATGGTAGACAGGATTCCTGAAGCGGGGGGAGTAGGTATTTGCCTGCCTCCAAGGTTGACTCCCTTTCTCGGGTTGAAGAATCACTGGATAGCTGTTTCATTTTCATCGGAAACCTCTCTGGTTTGGGAATCCAAAGTAATCTTTAGGTTCAATGTTGTGTATGTTTTACAGGGATCAAATGTTCTCCCTAAAGAGATGATATAGGGGAGAAAAGCCTCATGTGTCATTTTAATGGATTTGGTTTTTACTATGCCGCATAACTTGGGGCCTGTAACCTAGCAATGTGATTAGAGTGTGATGCTGGCTGAAAAAATAGGGACAGTGAATCATAGGCTGTGAATAATAAACATGCCGGTTGGCTCTGTTTCCCAGGGCCTGGGGATTTTTTTCCCTCCTATCTTTATCTTTACTATATCCCATGGTTGGTTTCAGACTTGCCTGCCTCAGAGCAGCTCATGCCCAGAGATATTTAAATGAGTGCAACAGACCAGATGCGGATTGGGAAAAGTAGAACTTTAAAAAAAAAAAAAAAAAAATCCTAAGGTTCTTGCTTGCATTACTTTTTAAAATTTTAAGTTACTTTTACACGGTCTTTGCATCCTTTCTGATTCTTATGATCTTTGTTCATGTACAAACACACAGCGAGTAAAACAGTGTAAAAAAAAGTCTTCTGTACTTTTGTTCAGTTTTTCCTCACAGTGTTTCGTGTGATCTGTTTAGGAAATGTTCTGAGTGCACCACTGCATTTGTCACTTTTGGTAGCATCCGAGTAAACCCTCACTGACGCAGAAAGCATCTGGGCCTTTTGTGCCCAGCCCCAGGTTGGTCACTGGGATCTTCACTGACCAGGGTTGATGAGCTAATAAGCCATGCTTTGCCTAGTGATCACCCTACCGCGGTCCTCTGGGTTGTTTCCAGCGTTCCCGCTATTATTGGAAAGATGGGTTTCCTTTTCGTCAAATCTTTTGTGTTTGGTGTCTTCTGTATGATAACATGGGAAGATTTGGGGAAAAAAAACAAAAACAAAACTCTCAGAGTTCCCGCTGTGGCACCATGGATTAAGAACCTGATGGCAGTAGCTTGGGTTGCTGTGGAAGTGTGGGTTTGATCCTTGGCTGGTGCAGTGGGTTAAAGGATCTGGTGTTGCCACAACTGCAGCTTGGATCCAGTCCCTGACCTGGGAATTTCCATATGCTGCTGGTGCAGCCATAAAATATAAACAAACAAACAAACAAATCTCTCAAAGTATATTTGTTGTTAAGAAAAAGAAGTTGGAAAGTATAGTCTAAATCGAAAAAAACAAAAAAACCACAACAAACCTATAATTCTATTACCCAGGCATTACCTTTATTAACATTTTAACAGCTTTATTGAGATATAATTCATATGTCATACACTTTACCTATTTAAAATACACAATTCAATGCTTTTTAGCGTATTCACAGAATTGCACAATCATCATCACAGGTGGGTTTATGATGTTTTCACTGTCCCCTGTAGAAACTCCAAACGCATGAGCTGTCACTCGCCATTTCGCCATTTCTAGCAAACCTCCCAGCCCCTGGGAACCATCGATCTACCTTTGTCTGCAGATCTGCCTGTTCTGGACATTACGTATACATGGAGTCAGACGGCACGTGGTCTTTTGTGTCTGGATTCTTTCACTGAGCATAATGTTTTCAAGGTTCATGCATGTGGAAGCATGTATCCGTGTTTGGTTCCTTTTTATTGTTGACTATTTCATGGAATGGATATGCCACATTTTGTTCATCCACTTTTCGTTTCGTGGCCATTTGGGTTGTTTCCCCTTTTGTGCTATTATGAATAATATTGCTATGAACATTTGGGCACAAATTTTTGAATGGTCATATAATTTCATTCTTGGGTAGGTACTGTGGAGTAGGATTTCTGGGTCATGTGGTAACTCCGTGTCTACCCTTTTGAGGAACTGGCAAATTGTTTTCCAAAGCAGCTGCACTATTTTACATTCCCGCCCGCAATGTAAGAAGGTTCCAATTTCTCTGCATCCTCACCCACAGTTCCTATTATCTGTCTTTTTTTTTTTCTCTGTCTTTTTGATTGTAGTCATTCTGGTGGGTGTGAAATGGTAACTCCTTATGGTTTTGATTTGCATTTCCCTGGTGGCTAATCTACTAATATCTTGATACATGTTCTCCCAGATGTTTTTTTTTATGTGCACACATTTGCATAGATAGTGTTTTTCTTCCCCGAAGTCGAATATGTCATAAATCTTTCTTTTTTCTTTTTTCTTTTTTTTTTTGTCTTTTGTCTTATTAGGGCCGCACCCGCAGCACATGGAGGTTCCCGGGCCAGGGGTCTAATGGGAGCTGTAGCCACTGGCCTATACCAGAGCCACAGCAACGCGGGATCTGAGCCACGTCTGCGACCTACACCACAGCTCACGGCAACGCAGGATCCTTAACCCACTGAGCCATGCCAGGGATCAAACCTGCATAGTTACGGATGCAAGTCAGATTCGTTTCTGTGAAGCCACGGTGGGAACTCCCAGACAGAATTCTTTTGATAGCCGGTTGTGAAGCCATTGGAAATTTTTGACTCAAAACTGTTTGTAAATCAAAAGTTGATGAATTGTTTGTGTCTTTTGGAGGCCATGCTTCTTAAAACATATAGCTTGTCCATACAGCTGTTTCTCCTAGGAAAATTAAGTACCGCTTGCCAATAAAGCGAAATATTTGCTGGTGTTTTGTTTTTCCCACAAATGTACCTGAACTTATTCATCCAAAGGAATGCTGTCTCTTTCAAAAACAAAATCACCCCTTTAGGGTCAATGTTCATGTTAAACAAATCAGTCCTTTTTCTTCCCGCCAAACTTTTCAGTATTTCATTTGGTAATTCAACTTTAAAGTGAAAAGGGGAGGGGGTTCCTTGGTGGCTCAGTAGGTTAAGGATCAGGCATGGTCACTGCCGTGGCTCTGGTTACTGCTGTGGCTCTAGTTCGGTTCCTGGCCTGGGAACTTCTGTATGCTTCAGGTGTGGCCAAAAGAAAAAAAAAAAGTAAAAGAAAAAAGGAGCCCTAAAAAAGCAAATACTCATTCTTAAGCCGATTACCCTACAGAGCTTAAAGCATTTCCCAGTTCCTTCCAGTCTTTGCTTGACTCTAACTTTGGCATGGTCCACACTGAAGTTCTGATCAAAACTGTTATTACTGAGCTTGATTGCACAATTTCTAGAGGACCCTTGCATTTTTGGTTGTTTCTAAATGCCAGTGAGAGATTTTCTACCCCTTTTAGAAGATTCAAAAGTATATTCTTTGAAGGAGATTTCTAAAAAATTCCAGAAATACGGTGAACAGTGGGGGTATGTGTGGATAAATATTGAACTTCTCCCTGGCCCCTGTGGTGCAGTGGGTTGGTTAAGGATCCGGCATCGTCACTGCAGCGGCTTGGGTTGCTACTGCGGTGCAGGTTCAATCCGTGGTCTGGGAACTTCCACGTGCCTTGAGTGTGGCCAAAAAAATGTCAGACTCCTAGAAGGGATCTTGCTGGTCTAGTCCAGTAAGTCCTCAGATTTTCCCCACTGCACCCCCACTTAAGGGATGGGCTGCATGTCCATAAGTAGTAGTGGGAGCACGTTAGAAGCTCCGAGGCTGGTGTTTTGGGGCACACACCACCCTCGCTCAGGCATCCACCCTGCCCTTCTAAGTTGAACAGTCACTGCTCTGCTGTGTTCCCAGAGCAGCCAGATGAAGAAGCTGAGGCCAGAGAGGGCTGGTGACCTGTCCAAGGTCATGCACCAGTGGCAAAACGGTGTCTTGAATCTGATCCTCCTGCTTCCCTTTGAAGAGCAGCCCCTGAAGTGCTTATGTTCTGGTATGTTTGTTAGAACATGTAAGTTAAGCAACCCCAGTCACACCCTGAGGAGGTGGCCAAGCCATGGTGCAGTGAAATGGGATATGGAGAAGGACTGGGAAGAGAAGAAAACACGCCTTCCTGGAAGCTTCAGGAAATGCTCAGATGATGCTCTCCTTTCTCCCAAGAGACTTGCAGCCTCTTATGCTTTGTTTCAGCTAGAGAAAGATACAGCTTTGGGATGGAAATGCTGCCTTCTCCCGAGAATCTCCATCAGGGACCTTGACCATTTCCAGTTCTGGAGCCGAATCCAACAGTCGAGAGAGAGAGAGAGAGAGAGAGAGCGAGAGAGAGCGAGAGAGCAGGTTTTAAGAGGCCCTGACACTGAATTCACAGTTTAAATGTGTGTCTTTGCTCGAGGTCTAATAATATCCAAGCAGGTGCACGTTTTTCAGTAAGATCATGCCCCGAAATGTTTCCGAAATAGCAAAACTGAAAGTTCACGTCTTAGAAGCCTTTAACCAAAGTTGTGTTTCCACACTGCAGTCACAGCCTTTGGCAAGGGATCCGGAAAAGATAGAACTCTCTAAGGATCAGGCTGGGTCTGGCGGGTTTGCCTTTGCAGAGGCCCCCACTGCCCGTGAAGTTCTGGCACCAGGAAGTGAATGTGCGATGACAGGAGAGGGTGTTGGCCTTGGACTGCAATGGAGGGACCTGGGTTAGCCCAGGTGGGTCTCAGGAGAGTAATGGAGGAGAGAGGAGGGGGCCAGGAAGGTGCCCTGTGTGTGGGGTGGCACCCTTCTCTTGCTGGTTTGTCCTAGAGGACAGGGACCATGTCTTACTTACCTTCGCATCCTCCATGGCATTTGGCATCATGGGCAGCCCTACCCCCTGCAGTGGGTGCTCAGCAAGTATTGACCGAATTTTTCTTGGAGGCTTTTGCAGACCGATAAAACAAGGAGCTGTTTTATCATCAGGCGAGTGGGCTCTAGATTTGGGGGCGATAAGGAAGATGCTGCTATAACTGTAATCTGTATTCTTTAATGGGAGCCTATCAATAGCGTTTCTTTCTACAGAACGAGAGGGCTTCCAGGATACTTGCTTGGGTGGACATGCTCCCTAGTGTGTGGTGCTCTCTTGACGGGCCCCTCCTATTGGTCATGAGATTAATTTTCCCACTGCCAAACCCCAGGAGATAAATGGTCTGTGATTATTCCTAGTCAGTTTCATTTTTCTCTCAGCATGATGTTTCGCCATTGGAAAATGAACCTTGATCCAAGGTTGTCCCCTCTTATGTATTAAACATGATTTCCCTAGTTAGTAGACTAATTTATAATTACAATTCAACACTACCCCTTCCTCCAGTGGATTATTTTCCCTCTATTTCAGATGAGGGAATAATTGTCCAGGCCATGGGCGTGTTTGTCATGGAAACTGGATTTTTTTTTTTCATACATTTTCTGAACAAATAGTGCTGTCACATCCCTCGAACCTGACATTGTCATTGATCTTCATTCGGGTCAGAGGAGTCTGTTGACCAAACTAACTGGGATCTCTCTTCTCTTAAAGCAAATGACCCATGATTCCTGTGGGGCCTCTAGGAGTGGGAGAGACACCTGTACAGGGGCCACAGCTGCAACTCGGAATGTGTTGCTTAAGGCAGTGCTTCTCCGCCCTGGCTGAAAGAGTCACCTGGGGACCTTTTTAAATACTCTGTGCTGGGAGTTCTCTTGTGGTGCAGTGCGTTAAGGATCTGGCATCGTCACTGCAGTGGCTTGGGTTGCTACTGTGGTACAGGTTCGATCCCTGGTGCAGGAACTTCCGCATGCCTTGGGTGTGGCCAAAAAAATAAAAAAGAAAAATCTGTCAAGGAAACCTCAGAAACCCCTGTGACTCAGGGGACAGAGAGGGCAATTCTTTGATTTTTGTGCTGGTTCTGCTCCCAAACACACATGTGGTAGGCATATATCTGTATTTTACAAACAGTTTTTTCCCCCTACAATGGAAGTGTTTGTAAGATCTCTAGATAAATTTGAATACTACAAGAAAGGTAGAAAGCTAGGTTTGAGGAACCTGACCTCAGAGGCACCCCCCCGCCCAGAACAGTCCAGGGACCTTATCCAATTGTTCATTTTCCACTTGCCATGGTCTGGTTTTGCAAAGAAGAAAACGGTTTTCTTTACACATAGAGATTAAGAACTAGTTTATCTGTAGTTCTGCTACTTGAACCGGGGACCAAACCCCAGTTGCTTCTAAAACTAACCCTAAGTCATCTTTATCTGATGGTTCAGTACTTGGAAGTCTCTGGGGCTTTCGGTGCTCTGGTAAAGTTCAGTCACTTATCTGATTTGTGGTTTGGAGAAGACTAGAGATCTCCTTTTTGGTTTAGGAGATGGTCGGGTTTGGTTTATAGCAAGTATATGTACTTTGGAGTCACCCATTTCCCTCCTTTGTAGCATTAGTCAATTTCTATGCTATTTTCCTCCCCCAACCTTAAGTGAGTCAGATTATTACTAATTTCCAGTGTTGCAGTGTTTCAAGATAAATGGAGACACTGGGTTGTTGAAATTTCTGAATTGGGAATGACTAGGTGCAAAGGCACCAAGACTTCTAAATGCTCTCATTCTCTTGTGGGTTTGGGGCATATTTTGCTTGGTCGAGGTCAGAAGAATCCACAGTAAATCCCGAGGAGAGAGGAGGGACTGGTGAGCCGTGCGTAGGTCATCTCACTTCTGAGCTGGAAGCCACACCCACCCCAGTCTTCTTACTTCATGGAGTCAGAAACTGATGCCCAGAGCCACGTGACGACGTGCCCAAAGCCCGAACCAGGACGCATTCCCGATGCTCCATCTCACCTTCTTTCAGCTTCATTTGCCCCCAAAACATCTGTTGAGCGTGCGCCAGCCTCATGGGTTCCTGAGAACTTTGGATTTTTTTTTTTAAACTTGGTGCTTTAAGGACAGTTAACAGACTTTGGAGTTGCATGAACCCAGCATAGGCCAAGGAGTGAGCAGAAGGCCTCCCCAGGAGGGCGAGCGCTCAGGAGCTCAGGGAATTGCTCTGGGCAGGGCCCAGGCACTCGGCCAGGGCAGCTTCCGGAGGCACGGTCGTGGAACCTGCCGTCTTTTCCCGTTTTGCAGTTTCCCTTCTAGCTGGTAAGCTCCCTGAAGGCAGGACTCGGGGCTCTGTTGGCTCATACAAAACAGGACCCTTCTTGCTGTATATCTGTAGGAGAAAAAAGAGTCCCGCTTGGGGGTGGAATTGAAAGACATGAACTAGCAAGCGAGTTAGACAAAGAGGAGTCAGCCAACAGGAAGAAGTTTGCAACAGAGGGCCTGGAAGAGATGGATGAATACCGCACGTCCTTGCCAGCCTCCCTGTGTAACGAGAGACTGCGATCGGGCCTTACCCTGATCTGGGAGGTTCCTCCCACCCGGATTTCTGTGGACGGTTGCGAAAATAGCCCTGGAACCGGCCGCAGGTACCGCAGCGGGGTGCCCTGGGGAGTAAAGCAAGGAGGCGGCGTGCTTCACTCCTGGGGCTTCCCAGGGAGCTTTCCAAGGCCACGGCAGTCCCTCAGCTGAAGGTCTCAGGAAGCAGGGGACCTTGTGTTGGAGGTTGCTCCGGCCACACTGCATCACGAAAACAGTCTGGTTCATTAAACTCTCCCATGACGTTTCGGTGTGTGATGCTCCTTTGCAGCTGTAAAGCAGCTGAGTGACACCCTTCTAATGTTAGTTAGTATAAATTAAAACACCAGAGAAGACTTGCCTCGGGTGTGAACACAAACTCTTCGGCATATCTAACGCGTCACCTCTAAAGGAACTTTCTTTCCCTCCAGATCTGCTTTGCACCTGTGTGAACAGCATGGCCTCCTACCCTTTCTGTGAGCTGCACGGGAAACAAGTAACACGTGGTTGTTGTGACCCACTCCGTCCAAGTACACTTGGCCTCTGTCTGCTCCCCCAGCCCACCCCGGTCCCTCCACCTTCTGCTTCCTCTCCAGCAGCTCTAGCCTGATGGGGCCTCGGACCCAGCAAATTATTTTCAGCCTCAGGGCCTTTGCACAGGCTGTTTCCTCTGCCCAGGAAATTCTCCCTTCCTTCTTCCCACCCTGTAGGTCTTGACTCCAATGTTATGCCTTCAGAAGAACCGCTGACACTCTCATCCACGCCCCCAACACAAGACCAGATCAGTTGCTCCCGTTAGGCTCTCGTGGCTCCCAGTTTGTCCTTTCATAGCACGTACTGCAGTTTGCCATTCTGTTTGTGTGATATTTTTACTGCTGTGGTCCCTTATTAGGCTGTAGGCCCCACAAGGGCAAGAATCAGATCGCTGTTGTGATTAGATCCTAGTGTCTTAAATACAGTTCTTGATTCATCATCGTCACGTATGTGATGCTCACTGTACACTAAGAGTTTGACCCCTATTAACTCATTGCACATATTGACTCGACAATCCTTTGAAGTCTGTATTACTGTCACCCCCGTTTTACGGGGGAGAAAACCCAGGCGCAGGGAGGTAAGTGACTGCCGGGAGTCTTCTGGCTCCAGAGTCTGTCCTTGTAGCAGCGCCAGTTTACTGCCCAGGCACTAAAGGCTTAAATGTATGTTCAGTTGTTCAGCATCATCAGGAAATGAGGGCTAGTACCTAGAGTGTTTCCGGATAATTCATGTACAGTCCTAGAACTTGCAACCCAGTGCTGTTTGGTGAAAACCTTTTCAGCCGTTATCCTCTTCTTCCTTCTTAAACGCCCCAAGCCAAAGATATTTTAACCTTTTCTTAATTATTCTAGATTGTCCCCACCAGCTTTTACAAAATCAGTGTCTGCCCACAGGGGTAAAGAGATGGGGTCAGCTGTGGGGACAGAATGGATCATCAGGTGTTCGAGTTTTGTTTACTTTCTGCCGGTATCTTTTTTGGTTTTCTTTTTTCCTTTAAAAGATTTTTGTTTAAATTATAGTTGATTTACAACGTTCTGTCAGCTTCTGCTTCTAATGGTATCCTTGGCCAGCACCAGTGTCTTCTTTTTGTTTCTTTCGGCCATGCCCGTAGTCATACACACATGTATTCCTTTTCTCACATTATCCTCCATCATGTTCCCTCACAACCCAAGTCTTATTTAACTTAGGGATGGTGATCTCTGCTCTGTCTGAATTTAATTTATTAGTATTATTTTTTAAAATTTTGGCTGTGCCCACAGCATGTGGAAGTTCTCGGGCCAGGATTCAAACCTGCACCACAGCTGTAATCAGAACCACTGCAGTGATAACGTCAGATCCATAACTGCTAGGCCACCAGGGAACTCCCTGCTCTGTTTTCATTTCAGCCTTTCTTCTCATGCCCTCCTTTGTGTCCTTCTCTCCCTCCCCTGCTCTCTCTCTCCCCCTCTCCCCTCCCCCCCATCATCTCTCTCTCTCTCTCTCTCTCTCTCTCTCTCTCTCTCTCTCTCTCTCTCTCTCTCTCTCTCTCTCGCACACACACCCCAACCCATCCAATCTTCCCACCAAATCACATAGTTAACGTCTATTCTTTAGACCACAAAGTCTCTGTTAGAGTTCAGCTCTGGTTGGCATCAACCTTGCAGAGCTGGTTGTGCTCCTTGCTGGGGCCTGCCGCCTCCGCCTCCGCCTCCTGGTTCAGCTGGCGGGGGCATCGGGTGACCCCAAAGGCTGCTCAGGGGCTGAGTGTAGGCCTTGGAGTTCTGGGGCGAGTGTGGGATAAGGAAGAGCACCTGCCGGGACCCCTTGCTCCCGAGGCAGAGCTGAGAGTCCTGGGGAAACGTCTCCGCCATGCTGCAGAGCTAGCAGGAGCCTCAGAAAGACAGCAACTTTTGCCTGACTGGCAGGAACTGCAGAACCCAAAGGACTGACAGTGGGAAACCCAGCGGAGACGGGATTAAGATGGCGGAATAGAAGGACTGGAGCTCAACTTCTCTCCTAAAAACAACAAAATTACAACCAAACGCTGAGCAATCTTCAACCAAATGGACTGGAAACGTTCAAAAAGATATCCTACTCCAGAAGACAAAGAGGAGGCCACATCAGGAGGTAGGAGGGGCGATTATTCCATAGAAGCAACCCCATGCCTCCCGGGTGGGACACCCCACAGACTGGAAAGGAACTGGTCACAGAGACTCACCCACAGGAGTGAGAGTTCTGAGCCCCATGTCAAGTCCCCATGCCTGGGGATCTGGCATTGGAGAAAGAGCTCCCCAAGCATCTGGCACTGAAGGCCAGAGGGGCTTGTGTGCAAGAGCTCCACGGGACTGGGGGAAACGGAGACCCCATTCTTAAAAGGCACACACAAACTTTCACGTGCACTGGGTCCCAGGGCAAAGCAAAGGCTCCAGAGGCATCTGGGTCAGACCTGACTGCAGTTCTCGGAGGATCTCCTGGAAAAACAGGGCATGAATGTGGCTTGTTGTGGGGGAAGGACACTGGAAGCAAAGCTCTTGGGAATATTCATCAGCGTGTGTTCCTCTGGAGGTGGCCATGTGGGGAAAATCTGGACCCACCCATCAACACTCAGAAGCCCCAGGCCAAACAATCCAGGTGGGATCACAGCCCCCCCACCCCACCCCCAGGCACACAACCGCCTCTAATCTCACCCAGAGACAAAGCCAGAGGGATAGAAATCAGCTCCACCTACCAGTGGGCAGGCACCACTCCCTCCCATCAAGGAAGCCCACAGCAAGCCCCCTGGACCAACTTCAGCCACAAGGGGGGCAGACGCCAGAGCAAGAGAGGCTACCACTCTACCATCTGCAAAAAAGGTCACCACACCAAAAACCTATAAAAAGGAAAAGACAGCCAACTATACTCAGATAACGGAGAAAGAAAACCCCCCAGAAGAACAGCCAAGGGATCAGGAGATTCTCAGCCTCCAGGGAAAAGACTTTAGACTGTTGAAGCTGAAGATGATGCAAGACATTGGAAATAAACTGGAGGCAAAGATGGACAATTTACAACAAACACTGAGCAAAGAATTACAAGATGTAAAACTTAAGCAAGAAGAGATGCAAAATACAGTTAACTGAAATAAAAAAATTCATTTAGAAGCAGCCAACAGCAGAATACAGGAGGCAGAAGAATGAATAAGCCAGGTGGAGGACAGACTAGTGGAAATCGCTGATGCAGAACAGAAAAGAGAAAAAAGACGGGAAACAAATGAAGAGAGGCTCAGAGAACTCTGGGACAACGTTAAACGCACCAACATCCGTATCATAGGGGGTGCCAGAAGGAAAAGAGAGAGAGAAAGGGACAGAAAGAATATTCGAAGAGATAATAGCCGAAAACTTCCCTAACATGGGAGAGGAACCACTCACTCAAATCCAGGAAGCACCACGAGTACCATATAAAATAAACCCAAGGAGGAACACCCCGAGACACATACTAATCAAACTGACCAAAATTAAAGACAAAGAGAAAATCCTGAAAGCAGCTGGGGGAAAGAAACAAATAACATACAAGGGAACCCCGATAAGGCTATCAGCAGATTTCTCAGCAGAAACTGCAGGCCAGAAGGGAGTGGCACGATACACTTAACGTGATGAAAGGAAAAAACCTCCAGTCGAGATTACTTTGCCCAGCCAGGCTCTCATGCAGATTTGAAGGAGAAATCAAAAGCTTCACAGAGAAGCAAAAGCTAAGAGAATTCAGCAACGCTAAACCAGCTTCACGACAAATACTAAAGGAACGTCTCTAGGCAGGAAAGAAAAGGCCACAACCAGAAACAAAAATACCACAAATGGCAAGGCTCACCAGCAAAGGTATAATATACAGTAAAGATACAAAATCGTCCACACACAATTATGCCACCAAAGTCAGAAGAGGAGGGTACAGATGCAGGACACTGGAGAGGCCCTCGCAATTAAGAGACCAACAACGTAAAACAATCTCGCATATGTTTAGACTCTCCTATCAAAACTTCACAGCAGCTGCAAATCAAAAATCTACAACTGATACACAAACAAATAAGAAAAACCAACTCAAATACAACACTAAAGATCGTCATCAAACCACAAGAGGGGAGAACAAGAGAAGAAGGGAAGAAAAAAGAGCAGCAAAAACAAATCCAAAGCAATTAATAAAATGGCAATACGAACACACATACCAATAATTACCTTAAATGTGAATGGACTAAACGCCCCAGCCAAAAGACACAGACTGGCTGAATGGATGCAAAAACAAGACCCACATATGTGCTGTCTTCAAGAGACCCTCTTCACTTCCAGGCACATATACAAATTCAAAGAGAGAAGATGGATGAAAATATCCCATGCAAGCGGGAGTCAAAAGGAAGCTCCAGTAGCACTACTCATAGCAGACAACATAGACCTTAAAATGAAGACTATTTTAAGAGACAAGGAAGGTCACTACCTAACGATCAAAGGACCAACCCAAGAAGAAGATAGAACAATTTTAAGTATCTACACACCCGACATAGGATCACCACAATATGTAAGGCAACAGCTAACAACCTTAAAAGGACAAACCGACGATAACACAATCACAGTGGGGGACTTTAACGCCCCACTTACAGCAATGGACACATCATCCAGACAGAAAATCAATAAGGAAACACAGGCCCCGAATGAAGCCTTAGACCAGATGGACTTAATAGCTACTTATAGGACATGCCATCCAGAAAGCAACACACTCTTCTCAAGTGCACATGGAACATTCTCTAAGACTGATCACATCCTGGGCTACAAATCAAGCCTCGGTAACCTTAAGAAAATTGAAATCGTATCAAGCATCTTTTCCCACCACAACGCTCTATGACTGGAAATCAACAACCAGGGGGGAAAAAAAAAAACAAAACTGCAAAAACCACAAAGACGTGGAGACTAAACAACACGCTACGAAACAACCAATGGATCCCTGGAGAAATCAAAGAGGAAATTAAAAAATACCCGGAGGCAGAACAAACCCTCACACCATGCACCAAAATAAACTCAAAATGGCTGAAAGACTTAAATAGACGACAGGACACCATCAAACTCCTAGAAGAGAACATAGGCAAAATACTCTCTGACAGCAACATCATGAATATTTTCTCAGGTCAGTCTCCCAAAGCAATAGAAATTAGAGCAAAAATAAACCCATGGGACCTCATCAAACTGAAAAGCTTTTGCACAGCAAAGGAAACCCAAAAGAAAACAAAAAGACAACTTACAGAATGGGAGAAAACAGCTTCAAATGATGCAACCGACAAGGGCTTAATCTCTAGAATATATAAACAACATATACAACCCAGCAGCAAAAAAGCCAACCAATCAATGGAAAAATGGGCAAAAGACCTGAATAGACATTTCTCCAAAGAAGATATACAGATGGCCAACAAACACAGGAAAAAATGCTCAACATCGCTGGTTATAAGAGAAATGCAAATCAAAACTACCATGAGATATCACCTCACACCAGTCAGAATGGCCATCATTAATAAATCCACAAATAACAAGTGCTGGAGGGGCTGTGGAGAAAAGGGAACCCTCCTGCACTGTTGGTGGGAATGGAAACTGGTACAGCCACTATGGAGAACAGTTTGGAGATACCTTAGAAATCTATACATAGAACTTCCACATGACCCCGCAGTCCCACTCTTGGGCATCTATCCGGACAAAACTCTACTTAAAAGAGACACGTGCACCCGCATGTTCACTGCAGCACTATTCACAATAGCCAGGACATGGAAACAACCCAAATGTCCATCGACAGAGGATTGGATTCGGAAGACGTGGTATATATACACAATGGAATACGACTCAGCCATAAAAAAGAATGACATAATGCCATTTGCAGCAACATGGATGGAGCTAGAGAATCTCATCCTGAGTGAAATGAGCCAGAAAGACAAAGACAAATACCATATGATATCACTCATAACTGGAATCTAATATCCAGCACAAATGAACATCTCCTCAGAAAAGAAAATCATGGACTTGGAGAAGAGACTTGTGGCTGCCTGATGGGAGGGGGAGGGAGTGGGAGGGATCAGGAGCTTGGGCTTATCAGACACAACTTAGAATAGATTTACAAGGAGATCCTGCTGAATAGCATTGAGAACTTTGTCTAGATACTCATGTTGCAACAGAAGAAAGGGAGGGGGAAAAAATGTAATTGTAATGTATACATGTAAGTATAACCTGACCCCCTTGCTGTACAGTGGGGGAAAAAAAAAATTATTTATAAAAAAAAGACAAAAAAAAAAAATACCCGGAAGCAAATGACAACAAAGATGCAACACTCCAAAACCTATGGGATGCAGCAAAAGCAGTTCTAAGGAAAGTTTATAGCCATACAAGCCTACCTCAGGAAACAAGAAAAAGCAAATAAACAAGCTAACTTTACATCGAAAGCAGCTCGAGAGAGAAGAACAGACAAGACCTAAAGTCAGCAGAAGCAAAGGAATCATAAAGATCGAGCAGAAATCAATGAAAGGGAAACAAAGAAAACCACAGAAAAGATCAATGAAATGAAAAGCTGGTTCTTTGACAAGATCAACAAAGCTGACAAACCCTTAGCCAGACTTACCAAGAAAAAAAGAGAGAGGACGCCGCAAAGCAGTAAAATTAGACATGAAAAAGGAGAAGTAACAACGCACATCACAGAAACACAAAGGATCATAAGAGACTGCTACATGCAACTATACGCTGATAAAATGGAAAACCTAGAAGAAATGGACGCATTGTTAGAAAAGGACAATCTTCCAAGACTAAACCAAGATGAAATAGAAAAGATGAACAGACCCATCACAAGTCCTGAAATGGAAACTGTGATTAAAACACTTCCAACAAACAAAAGTCCAGGACCAGATGGCTTCGCAGGCAAATTCCACCAAACACTCTTAGCGAAGAGCTAACACCTATTCTTCTGAAACTATTCCAAAAGATCGTAGAGGAAGGGACACTCCCAAACTCATTCTATGAGGCCACCATCAACCTGGTACCAAAACCAGACAAAGGTACCACACAAAAAACCACAGGCAAAAATCCTCAACAAAAGACCAGCAAACCGCATCCAACAATACATTCAAAAGTATTGTACATCATGACCAAGTGGGATTTATCCCAGGGATGCAAGGGTTCTTCACTATCCACAAATCCATCAGTGTGATACACCTCATTAACAGACTGAAGAAGAAAAACCATATGATCCTCCCATTAGACGCAGAGAAACCCCTGACAAAACACAACCCCCATTTCTGATGAAAAAACCCTTCAGAAAGTGGGCATAGAGGGAACCTACCTCAACATAATATGACAAACCCACAGCTAACATTACTCTCAGTGGTGAAAAGCTGAAAGAATTCCCACTGAGATCAGGAACAAGACAAGGATATCCGCTCTCACGACTACTATTCAACATCGTTTTGGAAGTCCCAGCCACAGCAATCAGAGAAGTAAAAGAGATAAAAGGAATCCAAACTGGAAAGGAAGAAGTAAAACCATCACTATGCGCAGATACACGATACTATACCTAGAGAATCCTAAAGACTACCAGAAAACTGTTAAAGAGCTCATCAATGAACTCGGCAAAGTCGCAGGATACAAAATTAATATACAGAGCTGCCCTTCTCTTCTCTTTTTCCAAACCATACTGGGAGGCCCCATACAGAACTACAGGAGGGTTAGGGCTGCATATGAAGTCCTTTGATTTTTTGCCCACGTTAAATTTTTTTAAAAAGCTAAAATGTGGGAGTTCCCATCATATCTCAGCAGTTTGCAAACCCGACTAGCATCCATGACGACGCAGGTTCGATCCCTGGCCTTGCTCAGTGGATCAAGGATCTGGCATTGTCGTGAGCTGTGGTGTATATTGCACAGGCTCGGACCCTGTGTTGCTGTGGCTGTGGTGCAGGCTGGCGGCCACGGCTCCGATTGGACCCCTAGCCTGGAAACCTCCCTGTGCCACAGGTGTGGCCCTCAAAAGACAAAACAAACAAACAAACAAAAACGGGAAAATGTGCCTAAAATATACGTAGCTGTTCAGTTTAATAATTACAAAACAAATCCTCTCGTGTAACATCATCATTCTCAGTGGTGTAAAATATACGTAGCTGTTCAGTTTAATAATTACAAAACAAATCCATTCATGTCAAGAAAGAATACCACCAGCATCCCTTTGTTTTTCTATATATTTTAACTTTTTACACACTTGAAATTCTACACTTATGTATAAAATCTCAATCTTTTGAGACAAGAATCCCTTGAGAATTTCATAAGAGCAATGGTCCTTTTCCCTAGGAAACTGAACTTTCTTGAACACATGCAAAGGTATGCAAGCAATTTCCATTTGTGGGCTATCCTTCTATGGCAGAGGTCTGTGAAGAGAGTAGACTGAATTCAGAGGGCCGCACTTGGATGGGAAATCAAATTACATCCCAATTTTCACAAATCTCTAACGAAAATGAGCATTTCCTTCCACTGTGAACGTAGGCAACAAACCACAGTGGACAGCAACACGGTGAATTTGGTCCCCAGGAGAAATCACAGATCATTTCATATCACACATTTGTTGCAGATCTTTTTTTTTTAAACACATCCTAATGAACATGTCAGCAGTTGCATGTACCGGTGCATGTAAGGAACCCAAAACACAGTGGCTATGAAGTAAACGGTGGCTGTAATACAGCCTAGTGGTTCGACACAGGAGCTCAGGGCTCCAAAGGCCTTGGTTCAAACGTTGGCTCCCCCACTTCATGAAGAGACAGACCTGAGCCAACATGCTTCATTTCGCCAAGACTCGGCTTCTTCATGGGGATAATGATACCTTCCCCCACTGGGCTGTGGTGAGGAGCGCATGAACCGGAACCACATAATGGGCTTAGGACCCACCCTGTCCGGCACTGTCCGCAGGCCCATTCATGCAACTCCCACTACTATTGTTACTTCCCAACAATGCAAAGCTCCTCCTAAGTGAGGTCTGATTCCTGATTTTTCCTTTTCCCTGGTTCATGCCAGATAAACCAAATCAACCTTAGGAAGCATATTACCTTTAAATCTTGATTGTACATGTGCTCCCCCCCACACCCCCACAAGACTCTCATCCTCTCAATTCCTCTGTTAATACTTCTCTTGCACATATCTTGAACTATCATTTATTCTCATCGCTGCCCTGCAGTTATAGTAGTTATTAGCCCTACCACTGTATCTTGGGCTTTGAGTTAAGCGTAGCATATTTATTACTATATCATTAATTTTATTTGTTGCCCCCCCCCCCCACCTTTTTCTAGGACTGTACCCATGGCTAGGGGTCAAATCAGGGCTGTAGCTGCTGGCCTACCCCATAGCCACAACAACACAGGATCCAAGCAGCATCTGCGACCTACACCACAGCCCTCGGCAACGCCAGATCCTTAACCCACTGAGCAAGGACAGGGATCGAACCTGCGTTCTCATGGATGCTAGTCAAATTCGTTTCTACTGAGCTCGCCAGGAACTCATTAGTTGAATATATATCATTAATTTGAAAAATATTATGAAAACCATTTCAATATAATTGGTTTCCTTTGTCTTTCTAGATACTTGAACTTATTATACATTTATTGATTGATTTTTTTAATAGAAATTTATTGTCTCTCAGTTCTGTGAGAAGTCTGAGACCAAGATGTTGGCAGGGCCACGCCCTCTCTGAAGTTCCTAGAAGGATCTGTTCCAGGCCCCTCTCCTGATTGCTCATAGTTCTTTGACTTGTGGTAGCATAACTCCAGGGTTCATGTGGGTTTTGTTGTTGTTGTTGTTGTTGTTGTCTTTTTAGGGCCGCACCCATGGCACATGCAGTTCCCAAGCTAGGGGTTGAATCAGAGCTGCAGCCGCCAGCCGCAGCCGCCACCCACAGCCACAGCAACACCAGATCCACGCTGCGTCTGCGACCTACACCATAGTTCACGGCAACGCCGGATCCTTAACCCACTGAGTAAGGCCAGGGATCAAACCCGCATCCTCATGGATCCTAGGAGGGTTTGTTACTGCTGAGCCACAATGGGAATGCCTTACCTTATTATACAGTTAAAAACATTACCCCAAGGACAGAGCTTCTACAGATTGCCAATGAGATATACGTGGAGACTGGGGGTAGGTTAAGAAATCCTGCCCTGGGTAACCAGTGACCCCAAGTTAGGAACCTCTGTTTATAAGATACAAACCTCAAGCTAATTTAGAAATCCTCAAACCTCACTAGACTCCCAAACACATGCTTTTTAAATATTGTAAATTTCAGTTTAGTTTTTAAAATTATGTAGCATATATATATATATATATATATATATATATATATATATACTCACCTGGCTCAAAATTCCAAAGGTATGGAGGACCCAATCCAAGGTTTTGCTCTGACCCCTGACCCTCAATCTACCAGCACGCTCCACTCCCCAGAGGAAACTAACATTATCTATCTCTTGTGCCAAATGACTTTCATTTTTCTTACAAGTTTGAGAAATAAAATCTCCAAGTCAGATACCATCATGGACAATAAAAACTACATATAATATTTAGCAAATCTGTCAATTAAAAAAAATTGGAGTTCCCATTGTGGCTCAGCAGGTTACGAACCCACCATAGTGTCTGTGAGGATGCGGGTTCAGGCCTGGCCCTGCTCAGTGGGTTGAGGATCCAGTGTAACTGTGAGGTGCAGTGTAAGTCGCAGATACAGCTCAGATCTCATGTTGCTGTGGCTGTGGCGTAGGCCTGTGGCTACAGCTCCAATTCAACCCCTAGCCTGGGAATTTCCATAAGCTGTGGGTATGGCCCTAAGGAAGAAAGAAAGAAGAAAGGAAGGAAGGAGGGAAGAAGGGAGGGAGGGAAGGAAGGAAGGAAGGAAGGAAGGAAGGAAGGAAGGAAGGAAGGAAGGAAGGAAGAAAGAAAGAAAGAAAGAAAGAAAGAAAGAAAGAAAGAAAGAAAGAAAGAAAGAAAGAAAGAAAGAAAGAAAGAAAAAGAAAGAAAGAAAAAGAAAGACAGACAGACACACACATAGAATTTCAGTCAATAGATTGCTTTGAAATATGGAGAGGGAAATACTTTTCTCACAGCTTCTGACCTCAAAATTATGGGCCAAGAAGGACCTTACAATGGAAGATGTTATATTCATATTTGGAGAGAATATACTCACAGTGTCTCAACCCACTGGAATGCCTTCCATGTATTTCCATCAATGTAAGAAATAGCGTTTCCTTGGAAATCTCTGTGAAGAAACATAGTTCATAACTTTAATAGGCAACAAAAGAATAAAGAGGATAAGTAAGAGAATCATGGCCACCTTGTGGGGACTATTCAAATGCGGAAAGGACCAGCTTTCTAATTTCCACAGCTTTTCAGCTTCCAAGTGGGCACTGTTAGTAAAGACGCAATGCGAGGCCACTGGCACCAACAAGGAGGCATTACCTCGGAACCTGACTTCCTATCTGTCCAATTCCTTGGATAGATAATGCCAGTTACTCTGAATGTAAGTTTTTTTCCCCCCAGTCACCTCAAACGACTCCTTCTGGGCGTTCCTGTCATGGCTTAGCAGAAACAAATCCGACTAGTATCCACGAGGATGCAGGTTCGACCCCTGGCCTCGCTCAGTCGGTTAAGGATCTGGCGTGTGCCACGTAGGTCACTGACATGGCTTGGATCTGGCATTGCTTCGGCTGCGGCGCAGAACGGCGACTGTAGCCCTGATTCGACCCCTAGCCTGGGAACTTCCATGTGCCGCAGCTGTGGCCCTAAGAAGCAAAATAAATAAATAAATAAATAAAAACTGAAATGACTCCTTGGACAAATCAATGAGAAAAAAACAGCAAAAATGTATCAGTATCAGCCAAACAAAGCAATCCTAAGTCAGGCAACACCCACGCTTTGGCTCAGTGGCCTCTGAATCTCTCCAGGTATTAGAAGGGTAAAGGCAGTCAGAAATTAGAGGGACCAGCACAGAAATCTCTCTCAGACATACTGCACAGGAAAAAGCACACTGAACAAGGAGGAAAGTCATGACCTCACTGGGGAAAAACAAAAAGGAAAGAGACTGGAAGGTAAGACATACATCCAAATAGTAACGGGAGTTTTCTTATGCGTGGGGTGGGATAAGTCCAAACAGATACCTGTAGGCCCATCTGCCTAGGGGACAGTTCCACTCAAACAGAAGCCTCCTGATTGCTTTATGCTCACCAGTGCCCGAGGCCCAAAACTCCGCTCGCCTCCCTCCAACGGGTTCTCCTTCCAGACTGCTGTGTTTCCACCGGTTACACCATCCCTCGCATCAACATTCAAGATTTTTCCCTTTCCTGGACTCCCCGCCCCAGCTCCAGTCAACTGCTAAATCTTGTCAGTTCTTCCTTCGTGGTGCTCTCAGCAGTTCCTTTCTACTTCCATCACAACCCCTCCAACTTCTCACTTTACTCCTAGATTTCAGTGCAGCATTCACTGTGGTCTCCCTGAATTCACCTTTTCCCCTCTAGATCACTCTGCATATGGAACCGAAAATAACCCCCTTGTTTCCATCCATCATCTGTGTCTCTTGCTTAGAAACTTTGCATGGCACCCGTATCTTAAGGGCGTTAACTTCCAAACCTCCGTGGCCGACAGTCAAGGGTTTTCCATAATCACATCTTTCGCTGTTGCCTGACCCAGCTCTTGGCAGCCAGACCGATCGATGAAATCCTGATCACCGCTACAGCCACACTGAGGCCCGAACTCTACCCCCTACTTTTTCTCTAACAACTCACAGCTAATCTTTAAGTCCCAGCTAAAGTTGCAGCTTATCCATGCAGCTTTCCCTGGCCGCCACACCCCAGTGAGGACCGGTGCTGGATGCATTACGGTACCTTTCTATAGCTCTTCTAACACCTCGTTATATATCGCCGCCCTTTTAAAGGCATATTCCTCTTCTTCCCACATATCACTGTCCTGTTCTGGAGACAACGCCACACTTCCGTGGCTCTCACAGTATTTAGCCCTGATTTGGCACAAAATGGGTACCACATAGAGAAAGCCAGGTGACAAAGACGCGTTCTAGATATAACAGAGGGACTGGATAATCATAACAATAGCTAACAAGTGGGAGTTCCCTTTGTGGCTCAGCGGTTAACGAACCGCTGACTGGTATCCATGAGGATGAGGGTTCGACCCCTGATCCCGCTCAGTGGGTTAAGGATCCGGGGTTGCCGTGAGCTGCGGTGTACGTCTCAGACACGGCTCAGATCCCGCGTCGCTGTGGCTGTGCTGTAGGCTGACAGCTGGAGCTCTGCATCGAGCCCTAGCCAGGGAACTTTCACGTGCTGTGGGTGCGGCCACAGGAAAAAAATAGCTAACAATCAAATACATGCTAGGCACTGACATGAAAGCTTCACCTGTCTTAACTCATCTAAATTGCCCAACACGTCTCGATTCTGTGAGATGGTGACTGTCATAATTCCCATTTTACAGATGCGGAAAGTAAGTCAAAAAGCTAATACATGACTGCCCTGGGTTCAAACCCACAAAGTCTGGTTCCAGAATCCCCACTCTTAAGCCCTTTGTTGTGTTCTCACCAATGACATGGGGAAAGGGACACGTTACTGTGAAGAGGATGGAGCAAAGGCAGGAGAAGAGTAGATGTTAACGAACTAATGGGGTAAAAAATGGAGAATGAGAAAGAATAAGGGCAATCATATGGAACAGACTGGAGAAGAGGGAACAACAGTGAGAAGAACGAACATAGGGAATCGCTGACAAACAAAAAGTGAAGACAGAAAGTCAGTCAACACGGGCTGGGGAGATGAGAAAGACCTGGAAGAGAGGCTGCCATGCCAGGCGGGATGCAGAGAACAAATGAGGAAAGGCAATTCTTGGAATTCCGTCGTGGCTCAGAGGAAACGAAGCTGACTAGCATCCATGAGGACGCAGGTTCCGTCCCTGGCCTCGCTCAGTGGGTTAAGGATCCGGTGTTGCCATGAGCTGTGGTGTAGGTCGCAGACGCGGCTCAGATCTGGCGTTGCTGTGGCTGTGGTGTAGGCCGGCAGCTCCAGCTCCGATTCCACCCCTAGCCTGGGAACCTCCATACGCCACCGGCGGCCCCAACCCCCCCCCAAAAGAAAAAAAACCAAACCATTCTTACAAGACGGTGAAGGTGTGGTTGTAGCTCTTGGGCCCTAGAACAGGCACACTGCGGAGCCTCTGATTTGGGCTGAGTCCAGTGCACGACAGCATCTCATTTCTGCAGGTACACAGCTCACATATGTCGACGTGCTCTGCGACGACATTCTGTTCTGACTGCTCCTTTTCTGGGGGGTATTGGGCGGAGTGCACCACCGAAGACTGCGCAGAAGGAAGGGTTGTCTCAGTTGACCCTGGCTGAGAAGTTATGCCAACAGGTGGAGCTGTGACTTGAGTCAGGCCTGGGTAAGGAAGTGTCACCGCAGGGTATTCTGGAGCGGGAGATGTCGTCTCTTGCAGGACCGTAGAAGGTTCAGCCTCTGCAGTAGGGCGTAGAGTGGTGGTAGGCTCCTGACTTTGATCCTCACTTGGAGCTGGAACTGTCACCTCCTGATGCAATGGCTCTGGAGGCTGAGGTGGGGTCTCTTGCTCGGCTGGAGGAGGTTCAGCCTCCACACCGGATCCTGTGGTTTCAGTCAGTTCCACGTCCACAGGTTGAACTGTGACTTGAGTCAGGTCTGCATGTGGAAGTGTCGTCTCAGGGTGTTCTATAGGGGGAGCTGTAGTCTGCTGCAGGCCTGTAGAATGTTCAGCCTCCGTGGTGAGTTCTGCAGTTGTGGTAGGCTCCTGGTCCACAGGCTTACCTGTGACACTGGGGGACGTTGGAAGCTCAGCCTGACCCTGATGTGGTGGTAGAACTGTTTGGCTCTGACTTACGGGAGGCTGGGTTAGGGTCTCCTGCGTGGCTGGAGAAGGTTCCTCCTCCTTCGTGGGTTCCGTTGTTATGCTAAGTCCCAGGTCCAGAGGCTGAACTGTGACTTCAGTCAAGGCTGGATGCTGATGCTGAACCTGCTCTGGACGTGGAAGCGTCGCCTCGGTGGGGTTTGGGGGGGGAGTTGTAGGATGTTCAACCTCCGTGGTAGGTTCTGGAGTCACAGTAAGCACCACGTCCAAAGGCTGAACCGGGGCGTTGGGCAATGTTGGATATGGAGCTTGGTCCTGACCTGGCGCTGCATTCGTCACAGACTGATACAATGGAGGCTGGACCACAACCTCTTTAGGTGGCTCCAGAGTCTGAGCTGGGGTCTCCTGCGTGGCTGCAGAAGGTTCATCCCCCTTAGCGGGTTCTGCACTTACGGTCAGTTCCAGGTCTGAAGGTTGAACTGTGACTTCCGTCAGGTATGGACGCTGAGCCTGAAGCTGCTCTGGATGTGGAAGTGTCGCCTCGAGGTATGTTGGAGGAGCTGTCGTCTGCTGCAGGGCTGTGGGATGGTCAGCCTCCATAGCAGGTTCTGGAGGTTTAACTGCGACACTCGGCGGAGCCTGGTCCTGTCCAAGCGTCGGAACCGTCATCCCAGGATGCACTGGACTTTGTGCCTCCACCTCCTTAGGTGGCTCTGGAGGCTGAGGCGGGGCCCCCTGCTGGGCTGGAGAAGGGTCCGTCTCTTTGAGGGGTTCCAAAAGCTCCTGTTGGATCGAGGAAGCCTCTGTATGCCCAGGGGACTGCAGAAGTTCGGGGAGGGGCCCTTGAGAGGCCAAAAATGGTCCCACCTTCTCAGGAGGCTCTGACGGCTGAGCCTGAAGCTCCTGCTGTGTGGCAGAAGGTTCTCCCTCCTTCGGGGGCTGCGGAGATGCAGCTGGGGCCCCAAGGGGAACGGGAGACTGAGCTGGGGCCTCCTCCTGGGCTAAAGAAAGCTCCATTCCCCCAGGGGGATCTAGAGTCTGAGCAGGGCCCTCCTGCTGCACTGGAGAGGTTTCCACCTCCTCAGTGGGCTCTAGAGTTAAGACAAGCGCCAGATCCAAAGGTTTCCCTGTGGCACTAGACAACCCTGGACGTTGCGCTTCACCGGGACCTGGAGGTGAGAATGTCGCCTCTTCATTTACTGAAGGCTGAGCTTCGACCTCTGCAGAGGCCTCTGGAGGCTGAGCTGGGTGCTCCTGATGGCTGGGAGCAGGTTCGGTTTCCGCAGGAACCTCTTCAGGCCGAGCTGGGGCTGAATGCTGACCTGAAAACTCCTGCTGGCCTGACAACAGTTGCAACTGCTCCGGGGACACCGCAGACTGCACCGAGGTTTCTGGTGGCAGTGGAAAAGCTTCAACCTCATTACTGGATGCTGGACTTAAGGTGAGCACAAGATCCACAGGTTTAACAGTGACACTGCTGGGCCGCTGCGGAAGCTGAGCTTGATCCTGACCTAGCGGAGAAACTGTTGTCACGTGATGCTCTGGAGCGACAGCTACATGCTCATTAGAGAGCGCTGGATGCTGAGCTGGGGAGGATTCAACCTCACCAGGAGCCTCTGGATGCTGACCCGGGGCCTCCTCATGAACGGTAGCAGCTTCTGGAGATTGATCTGGAGCCTCTTGTTGAACTGGCAAAGGTTCAACTTCCTCAGGTGGCTGTGGAGGCAGCGTGGGGGCCTCATGCTGGGTTGTAGAAAATCCCACACTGGTGTGGGACACCGATGGCTGAGTGGAAGGCTTGGGCGGATTTGGAGACGGTCCCACCTCTGGGCTGGCTTCTGTGCTTATGGTAAGCCCCACATCCACAGGCTTGACAGTGACATTGGCTCCGTTTGACTGCTGAGCATGATGGTGACTTGGAGGTGAAACTGTCACTTCATGATGCTCTGGAGGTTGAGCTGGCTGTTCCTGTTGAGCTGGCAAAGGCTCCGCCTCCCCAGAAGGTGGCTCTGGAGGCTGAGCTGGTTGCTCCTGCAGGGTTGCAGAAGATTCCGTCTCCTCGGGGTGCTTAACAGGCTGAGGCAGGGCCTCCTGCTGGGCTGTAGTTGACTCAGCTTCCTTAGTAGGCTCTGGAGTAATGGTAGGTCCCAAATCCAGAGGCTGAGGTGTCGCATTGGGCAAGTGCAAATGAATGGGATGTGGCCGATGACGCGGAGCTTCTAGCTCATCGCTCCCTGGCCTCTGAAGTACATCCTGGGTAGGGAACCCTGGGGCGTGAGCTGGGGACCCTAGCTGGACTGGGGAAGTTTCCACCTCCTCAGGGCGCTCTGGAGGCTGAGCTTGGGTCTCCTGCTGGAGTGAAGAGTCAACCTCTTCGCGGCTGAGGTGGGACCTCCTCCAGGACTGGAGGAGTTTCAGACTCCTCAGGGCTCTCTGGAGCCTGCAATAAGGCATCCTGCTGGACTGGAGCAGGTTCAACCTTTTTAGTGACCTCTGGTGTTACGGTAAGGGCCAGATCCAGAGGTGTCACAGTGACACTGTGCCAGCCTGACTGCTGAGCTTCATTTACCCTATGATGTGCTGATGGCTGCCCTCCAGCCTCCTTAAGTGTCTCCGAAGCTTGGGCTAGGAGGGCCTCCTGAAGGCTTGAAGTTTCCATTTCCTCAGGGGCCTCTGCAGGCTGAAACAGAGCCTCCTGCTCAAGTGGAAGTGATTCTGCCTCTTCCGTGGGCTGTGGATGCTGAGCCTGGGCCTCTGCCTGGAGTGGAAAAGATGCAGCCTCCTCAGGGGTCTGCAGATGCTGAGCAGGGGCCTCTTCCTGGGGTGAGGATTCCACCTCCTCAGGGGGCTCAGTAGGTAGATCTGGGTCCTCTACAAAATCTGCAGGTAGATTAGGATAAAAGACACTCACACCGGGATCGAAATGATTATCCTGCCACTGTTCCAGTTGCTGAGTTTCTTCAGACTGGCCCCTAGTTCCAGCACTAACTTTGCAAGCTGTCTGCGCTGAAACAGAACTTTCTTCAAGTTTGGGGGCGAAACAGTAAGTTTGGTTGGTTTTGACCTCTTGCTACCTAGAGGCGGGACAAGTAGTTCAAATAATTGGTGATCTTCAGCCTGGTCGGGACCTATCCTCTCAACCTTCCTTTGGAGTGCACGCAGAACTAAGCCCTGACTCTGACCCCAACCTAGCACCAGAGGCACCTCTGGGAAACTCTGATGCTGCCTTAGCCTGTCATTCAGATGCTGCTGGTCAACAGAAGAGTGATCTGGCCTTGCAGGCAACTCACCAACTGAATCCGCGTGCGTCCGGGTCTGGAACGAAAGTCTCCGTTACCTCCTGACTGGGCGGGGCGAACATCTGGGCTGGAGAGGAGGCCATGGAGTAAGCAAAGCCCCCCGGCTCTGCCGAGGGTGCAAGCTCATGGGGCGAGTCCAGTGAGCGTTCAGAGGTCAGCCCTGGGGGGTCGGAGGTCAGGGGGACATGGTCCGGGGCCCAGTCCGACGCCTGAGCTACCTGGACCAGAAGCCACAACGGTGGCCACGAAAGGAGGAGCAGTGGGGACCAAAGGTAAAGGCGCGACATGACGGGACGTTCCCTGAGCGGGAGCTGAACCACTAAGGCAGCGCCCTGTCAGCAACCGTGTGCCCCGTCCTCCGCCTCACCTCACACGGCTTAGCTGGGCCGTCTCCAGGCAGCCCCCCCTTAGTTAAGTTCGCTCTCCTTGGGCCCCTCTAGGCACTCCCCCTTTCATTGCGTTCCCCTTCATCACGCCGCCGCCATAGTTAAGTTCCCTTGAGTTCCGCCCCCTTGTTAGGTTTCAGGCCCCGCCCCGGAGCCAAGCTGCGCCTCCCGCCTCCCCCCCCAGAGAGCCTTTCTCCCAGGGTCCGGAGGACCCTCCCCCTTGCAAAGGCAACAGTTCTCCCCTGCGCAGCCCCCTCCCCAGCCCCTTGCCCTCCCCAGCCCCGCGGTGCCGCCCCTCCCATCCGCCCTGGCGCCCACAACTGGGCAGGATGGGGGCTGCCGACAAGAGCCGCCCTCGACTCCAGAGGCCTAGGGGTGGCGGGGTGGGAGGTGCAGAGCTCCCCAAGGAAGCCGCAGGGCCTAGCGGTCCAGGAAATTCAAAAATGCTAGTCCAGTTCTGGTCGTTTGAACGCCACCTCCTCAAAGTGAGACCTGAGAGACATTCTTCCTCCCCTTGGCCACACTGTTTCCAAGAGAAGGAGCTGACCTGCAAAATGAGCACCAGTCAGGGTGCCAGGAGGGGAACACACCTCACAGGTGGCCGTTATGAAAATGTTGCCATTTCCTCTAAGCTCTCCGTATCCATGTCCCGTTACTAATTCACCACTGTACTATTAGGGGTTACCACTGACTCAGTGATGACTCCAACACTTCCGTAGGAGGGGTTTTGGGGGGTGGGGGGGTGGGTGGGGGGGTGGGCAGTGAATGGCCCTTTACACTATTCGCCTGGGAAAACGTCCCCATCCACTTGCCTCAAGCCAGCCATTAACCTAGAAAAGCATTTCAGTGCCGCTTTTCAGAGGTCTACTGTGGGTGCCCACATGAAGACACTGGAGATGTGAAGTTTGGAAATGCTGTAACCAGCACCCAGTTTACTTCCTTCCTACTCCTTTTAATACTCTATCTAGTTTTAGTCCTTTTTAATTGTCTGGCACACCTTCTAACATCCAAACTCCAAGAGAGGAGTTTCGTCTTACTCCCAGTGTCTAGCACACAATGGTTTGGTTTGGTTTGGTTTGGTTTGGTTTGGTTTGGTTTAAGAGCTGCACCTGAGGCATATGGAAGTTCCCAGACCTAATCAGAGCTGCAGCTGCCGGCCTACACCACAGCCACAGCAACGCAGGATCCTAGCCACGTCTGCGACCTAAGCCACAGCTCAGGGCAATGCTGCATCCTTAACCCTGCTGAGCGAGGCCCGGGATGGAACCCACCTCCTCAGCGATGCTCGTCGGGGTCGGGTGTGTTACCGCAGAGCCACAGCAGGAACTCCACACACATAATGGCTTTTAAATGGAATTGATTCTAAAACTGGCCTCATTTAGGAATGGATCTGTTATTATAATCAGGTTTCACAAATCTTTAGCCTCAGTACTGAATCCTTTCCTCTCCTGTTTTACATTTCTTAAAGCCCAAATTGGGTATCTTCGAAGTTCCTTAACCGATTTGATCTACTCAGAATTAAGTATTTTGCACAGGAAAAACTTTCAAAAAATGTTTACATTTGTTCAGAACATAGCCACCTTTTCTTTCTCTGCTTTCTTCCCTTCAGAACAAACTTTGCAACATTGGGGTGAGTTAAATAATCAGAAACCTAGTTGCAAATTAAGTTCTCAAGGATGTGAAACACACTTTTTGCTCCTTAAAAGGTCGTGGCTCAGCAGTAATGAACCCGACTAGGATCCAAGAGGATGCGGTTTCAGTCCCTGGCCTTGCTCAGTGGGTCAAGGATCCGGCGTTGCCATGAGCTGTGGTGTAGGTCGCAGATGGGGCTTGGATCTGGCGTTGCTGTGGCTCTGGTGTAAGCCGGAAGCTATAATTCCAATTCGACCCCTAGCCTGGGAGCCTCCATATGCCGCGCGTGGGGCGCTAAAAAAAAAAAAAAAAAAAAAAAAAGACAAAAGACATATGAGTTACTAAGATCCAGGTAGTACACCTTATTTGAAAGGCATTAATAGTTTTCCAACACTGGAGCCATAATCACACTGAAAGCCATAGTTCCTTTGTCCCCAAATCCCTGGGATTCTGTTTGGGGGAGTTCTAAAAGCCCTGTGTCTTCTCCTGGGTCCGCAGCTGTAGAAGTACGCTGAAGGCCCTCAGTCCTGCTCTCCAAATTTCAAAGAAGGGGTCAGAGCCGTCGCTAAGCACCTGGAAGGTGGGTACCTCTGTTACCCCCATAGTACACATAAGGGAGGTTAAGTGACTTGGAGGCCCGAGCCCACACAACTCTTTAGGGGTAGAACCTGGGTTCTCACCCGGCTCTTTCTGATTCTAGTTGGAGAGGGAGGTAGTTCAGTGGCAGAGCGAGTGAGCTCTGGAGCCAGACGTGCTTAGTTCTGAATCTCAGCTCTACTCCACAGTGCAGTGTTTGCTGGGCTTTCCCTAAAACAGTGCAGGGTCCAGGGCAACACAAGTGGCTAAGACAACTGCTACGGGGTCGTGATTTTTCATAGGCCCCTGGGGATGGCATTGAAGATGGAAACTTGTGAATTGAATCTGATCCATCCTCAGAAAAGAGGAGTCAGTCACAACACCCTCTGGCCCCTTGGGCCTCAGGCAGAGGGGGCCAGAGTGTGTGACTTCAGGGAAGTTCCAGAAATTCACTGAGCCTCGGCTCCTCATCTGCACACTGGGGGAAACATCAGGTGAAATAAGGTAATATCATTAGGACAGTTTCTGGTCTGGAAATTCCAGCTAATTCTCATTCTTCCTGCTAATTCTCATCAGTTCCTGCTTTCACTGCTCCTCTGAACACTGGAGTGAGATCTGTTCTTGTCTGGACACAGATGCAGCTTTGCTTGGATCTGATTGAAATCATCAAACCAGTATTAATGCAATCATCTCTCTCAACACTGGGATAGCTAGTATTCTCCCGGATTCTTTTCCTTTTCTCTTTCTTTCTTTTTTCCTTGGTCTCCCTGTGTGGCATATGGAGTTCCCAGGCCAGGGATCAGATCCAAGCCACAGTTGTGACCTATGACACAGATGCAGCCACACCAGATCCTTAACCCAACTGTGCTGGGGATTGAACCTGGGTCCCAGCGCTCCAGAGATACCACCGATCCTGTTGTGTCACAGCAGGAACTCCTCTCCTGGATTCTGTTGTAGGATGCTGGCTCTTCCCACTCTCTTTTTAAAAATGGACTCAGGGAGTTTCCGTCGTGGCTCAGTGGTTAATGAATCCAACTCGGAACCATGAGGTTGCGGGTGCGATCCCTGGCCTCTCTCAGTGGGCTAAGGATCTGGCGTTGCTGTGAGCTGTGGTGTAGGTGGCAGACGGCTCGGATCCCTCGTTGCTGTGGCTGTGGCACAGGCCCTCGGCTACCGCTCCACCTAGACCCCTGGCCTGGGAACCTCCATATGCTGGGAATTCGGCCCTAGAAAAATACAAAAAGACCAAAAAAAAAAAAAGGATTTAGGGGAGTTTCTGTCGTGGCACAGCAGAAACGAACCCGACTAGGAATGCTGAGGTTTCAGGTTGGATCCCTGGTCTCATTCAGTGGGTTAAGGATCCAGCATTGCTGTGGGCTGTGCTGTAGGTTGCAGAGGCAGATAGGATCTGGTGTTGCTGTGGCCCTGGCGTAGGCCGGCAGCTATAGCTCCGATTAGAAGGAAAAAAACCACAAAATAATGAACTGGAAAAAAGAAACACCAAAAACCCAAAAGGCGTACTACTTGCATATTTTGGAGTACTGAGTGAAATGAAACGGTGCTAAAACCCAAGGACACATAGCAGTTCCTTGTCCCTGACCAGTTCCTTGCCCATCTCCCTGAGCCAGCTCAGTGGGCCTGGTTACTTCTAGGGAGCTGGTTTTTAGGCGCTCCCCCCCAGCTTTTTTGTCTTTTTTAGGGCTGAACCCACAGCACATGGAGGTTCCCAGGCTAGGGGTTGAATCTGAGCCTACACCATGTGGGATCCAAGCCGAGTCTGCGACCTACACCACAGCTCACGGCGACACCGGAGCCTTAACCCACTGAGTGAGGCTAGGGATGAAACCTGCATCCTCATGGATACTAGTCAGATTTGTTTCCGCTGAGCCATGACAGGAACTCCTTCCCTCCCCCCTCCCCTTTTTTTGTCTTTTTGCCTTTTGGGGGGCCACTCCTGCGGCATATGGAGGTTCCCAGGCTAGGGGTCCAGTCGGAGCTGTAGCCACTGGCCTATGCCAGAGCCAGAGCTATGAGGGATCCCAGCCGTGTCTGCGACCTGCACCACGGCTCACAGCAATGCCAAATCCTTAACCCACTGAGCAAGACCAGGGATCGAACCCACAACCTCATGGTTCCTAGTCGGATTCATTAACCACTGAGCCACGACGGGAACTCCTCCCCCCTTTTTGGCCACACTCTCAGCACACAGAATTTCCTGGGCCAGGGATTGAACCCACACCACAGCAGTGACCTGAGCTGTGACAACACCAGATCCTTAACCTGCTGAGCCACAAGGGAACTCCAAGGGAGTGAGGTCTAGCTGAGTTTTCTGGTGCTTTTCTCCACGTCTCTTTGCACATCCAGTTCTTGATTTATCCGTTTAGACCCTGTCTGTTGAATTCCTAGTAACATGGGCGAGGGCTGCTTCTTTTGCAGTCTCACCCCCAGTCCATTCTTGAGGTTCAGGATGTCACTATTTCCAGATGAAAACGGATAGTGTTTATGAAATCGTGGCCATGTAGACATTGTTCTCCGTCGAGCTTAATAATTACACTCGCTTCCCGTCCTGAGACTCTGGGTGTTTCCCTTCCCCTCCCCTCTCCCTGCACTATCTGCTGCTGTCATGTTCTCTGCTCTCCTCCAGGGCTCTGGCTTCGCACTTAGCGCTCGTCTCAGCTCAGAGCCCGCTCCTCCAGGGTCTGTCCCGCTAGTCACACAGCCGCCATCCTGGAACTTCCCCTCGCTGCCTCCTGGGTTGGGCCTTTTCCTGGCTCCCTGCTCTTCGTGCTCTCCTTACTCTCGCTCTGTCGGAACACATCCCCAGTTAAGAATCCCTAACTCACATCCGAAAACAGAATGGTCTTTGGACCTCCTCCTGATAGTTCCAACTTGAGTATCCATTAACGGGGCCAAAAATGCATAAGGACCACAAATTACCAGGAAGGCACTATTGCTTTCAAGTGGGTTGTGTTTTACTTACCACAATGGCATCTCAGAACATGTGAAAACCGGTTGAGAGTGGAGGCTTGGGCGTTCCTGTTGTGGCTCAGGGGTTAAGAACTCAACATAGGACTTCCCTCGTGGCTCAATGGGTTAAGGACCCAGCGTTGTTACTGCTGGGGCAGAAGTTCAACCCCTTGCCCAGGAATTTCCACATGCCACAGCTGCAGAAAGGAAGAGAAAGAAAGAAAGCAAGAAAGCAAGCAAGCAAGCAAGCAAGAAAGAAAGAGAGAAAGAAAGAGAAAGAAAAAGAATGGAGGGAGGGGAGGGAAGGAAAAGACCACGACATAGGATCCGTGAGGCTGGGAATTTGATCCCTGGCCTCACTCAGTGGGTTAAGGATCCGGTGTTGCTGCCAGCTGATGGGTCACAGATGCAGCTCGGATCCAGCATTGCTGTGGCTGTGGCATAGGCCGGCAGGTGCAGCTTGGATTCAACAGCTAGCCAGGGAGCTTCCATATGCCACAGGTGCGGCACCAAAAAGAAAAAGAGTTGAGGCTTGAGAGTTAGTTCAATCTAGCTTCAACCTCTAATCCTCTATTTGCCACCTCGTGCCCTTGTCTTCTGGGAACAGATCCTCCCCTGCTCCCTGTGATTAAGTGGGCTCTGAAGTACTGGTTTAAGGCCCCACTGAGCATGGCTGGCCAGTCATGGTCTCCTGCTGGACACATGGTCCAAAGGTGTGGAGTTGGGAGTTCCCGTGTGCCTCGGTGGGTTAAGGATCCGGCACGGTCACTGCTGTGGCACGGGTTGCTGCTGGGATGCGGGTTCTTTCTGGCTCGGGAACTTCCGCATGCCACAGGCGGGGCCCAAAACAATGAGAAGACCCAGAGAAAAACCAAATAAAAACAAAGGCGTGCGGAGTTCCCACTGTGGGACGGTGGGTTTAGACTGCAACTGCAGCCGCTTGGGTCCCTGCAAAAGTGCGGGTTCGATCCCTGGCCTGGAGCAGTGGGTGAAAGGAGCTGAGGCTTGACTCAGTCTCTGGCCTGGGAACCTCCATGTGTCATGAGTGCGGCCATAAAAACAGAAAAGGGAAGAAAACGGTCCGGCGTTGGAATGACTGACGACCATCTTGGCGGTCATGGGGCACGAGTCCTCTGGAGGCGGAAGCCACGGCAGAGGAGAGCACAGATGGGGAGAGGACGACGTGGCTTGCGCCCTGGAAGCAGCCAGCTCTAAGCCCGCAGGCTTCCTGGGGAGATGAGCTGACAGACTGTATGCCATCTGCGGTTCACGCGTACTTGGTTGGATTTCTTCCACTTGGAACATAAAGAGTGCTGACTAACAAGTTACCGTTGTGAACCTGGGCAAGGTTTTCACCCCCTCATCTCACCCCCAAGTCTCGGTTTCATCTGTTGGTGGGGGGAGTAAGATCTACCTCACGCACGGGTAGCCGCAAGATCTCCACGAGGTACCACACGCACACACTCCACGTGTGCTCGCTGCTAGCGACACAGTCACTCTGTGTGTGGGAGACACGGTGCTTATTGGCTGTGCACCAGTGCTCGGTGCACACATGCACTGCGAGGCCCCCCGGCTGTAACTGGCCTTCCCAGGGCCTGTGGCCACAGGTTGGAAACCCACAGCTCCAGGGGTTGCCTCTTGAGCAGAGCAACGTCTTAACCTCCTGTCGCCTTTTGGTCTATGTCTAGTCTTCCTCTAAAAGCATCATTCAGGGTTCCCTTCTCGGCTCAGCAGTTAATGAACCCAACTAAGATCCATGAGGATGTGGGTTCAATCCCTGGCCTCGCCCAGTGGGTTAAGGATCCAGTGCTGTCCTGAGCTGTGGTGTAGGTTGCAGGTGCAGCTCGGATCCCGAGTGGCTGTGTCTGTGGGGCGGGCCGAAGCTGCAGCTCTGATTAGACCCCTAGCCTGGGAACCTCCATATGCCGCAGGGTGCGGCCCTAGAAAAGGCAAAAAATAAATAAAATAAAAGCATCATTCGGCTGCATGTTCCCCCGCCCCCATTCCCTCCTTAACTGGCCTGGATACAGGGGAGGAGCAGGATCCTCTTTCCCTATCACCCCGATTCTCAAACTCGCTCAGGAGGCAGGGCGCTTCTCTCTGTGACGGAACCAGGAATAAGCTTATACTAGCAGCGGGTCCTAGGACTGCCGCTTATTCGTGCTGAATACAATCACAACCATCTGCACACCTTTCTCCTGGAAGAAAAAAAAAAGGGCTGTCGGCAGTGCTTGACAGCTGGTTGTTTCGCCTTGAAAACCCCCCCTTGCTACTTACTGCTTCACTTTGCTGTCAGTGAGCTCACAGAGCAGAGAGAGGGTGGCAGGAGCCCAAAGTCTACACTGTGAAAAAACTTAAATGTGAGATCATAATATCCATGTACTTCTTTTGTTTTAGGCTGAATGCAAAGGAAGTCTCCTGGGACTCACTGTCCTAGGACAGTGACCCATATGGGGATTCTTAATTCCCAGGGCTTTTTTGTTTTTATTTAACTTTTTTAAAAACTTTTTTCTTTTCTTTTTATTGCTACACCTGTGGCATATGGTTATTCCTGGGCTAGGGGTTGAATTGGAGCTGCAGCTGCCGGCCTACGCCACAGCCACGGTAACCGTGGATCTGAGCGAATCTGCGACCTACGCCACAACTTGAGGCAACACCATATCCTTAACCCACTGAGCAAGGCCAGGAATGAACCTAGGTGCTCACGGATACTAGTTGGGTTCTTAACCTACTGAGCCGCCCCAGGAACTCTATCTTCTAATTACTCGATCCAAATGCATGGTATAAAATTCAAAAGGTACGGAAGGGGACGTGGCACTGCAGCCTCACAGTTCCCTGCCCTGAAACCAACCACCATGACCCATTTCTTGTGAGTCCTTCTGGGCGTATTCCGTGCTAGCATCATCTAATAGAGCTATCATGATGAACACAGGCTATCTGCACTGTCCGGTAAGGTAGCCATTGGCCACATAAGCCTTTTCACACTTGAAATGTGGCTAGTGTGACTTAGCTGACTTTTAGTAAAGTTTATTTACTTTCCATTTTGTCTTTTTTTTGTATTTTCTAGGGCCACACCTGTGGCGTATGGAGGTTCGCAAGCTAGGGGTCCAATTAGAGCTGTAGCTGCCAGCCTATGCCACAGCCACAGCAACGCTGGATCCGAGCCACATCTGCGACCTACACCACAGCTCACGGCAATGCCAGATCCTTATTAACCCACTGAGCGAGGCCAGGGATTGAACCCGCGTCTTCATGGATACTAGTCGGGTTCGTTAACGGCTGAGCCATGACGGACACTCCAAAATACACTTTCCATCCACATGCTCCGTGCCTGGAATTCAGTGGTGATGGCGGCATTCTTTAGCGTTAACCAGGACTCCCTTTAAGCGCTTGTTCCGTAAAGGGCGAAGTCTGCAGGGCAAGAAACAATCAACACAGAGCATCTGGGGCCAGCTTTGCTTTTGCCCCGTGAGAGGGACGAAGAGATGGTGAGAGGCGCCAAGGCGCTTTGTGGAGCTGGGGCGGGGGGCTCTGCTGGTGAATCTCACTGTTCTTAAAACTGACCCTAAGTGCATGTAGATCCCTGACTAGGACTGGGCTTTTAGGCCGCCTTCCTCTCAGGCTAGTTCAGGGACTGTGCATCTCGCCAGTTTCAAAAGGCCTCTAGAGAAAGGCATGTCACTAACCTGTTCCGGTGTCTACCCTGTATAAACCCCTTCTTCTGTGAGGTCCCTATGGAAGGCAGGGGATACCGGAGTCAGCATCAGACAGATCTGGCTACAAACCCCAGCTCCAAATGGCATAGTTTCTTTGCAGCTTATGCGCTGAATACGTGGCATCATGTGCTGGCCTATAGGAGGTCAGTCTGTTTCTGCCAAGTAATCACAGGAGGAGAAGGAAGAAATGGTCTACAATTCGCTCAGGAATATTCCTGAGTCATCCCTGGGGCAGGGCCTGCTACTAGACGTCAGGGAGAGGAAGGAGGTGGGATCCTTGTCTTGTCCGGGTTCCTGACCTCATCGAGAACAGCGGCTGGGTCTGCACACTGGTGGACACTGTCTTCCGTGATGCTCCTTTGGTAGGCGACACCCGGAGGAATGGAGGTCGTACGTCCTGCAGAACGCTGATCTCTGTTACAGGGCTAGCAATAACCTCACCAATGGGCCCAGCGGCTACTGGTTATTGATGCAACATAAAATCACAGTCCTCTGCGCATCCCAAACCAAGACTCAGTCACATCCTGGACAGATAGGACTACTGGCCCCATCCTCACCCCTCCTGGAATCCACACTCTGGCCACCTCACATTGTGGGTAGAGTGTACTGCCCCCACCCCCACCCCCCCGGCTTGGGGCTTGGCCAGAGGACTTGCTTTGGCCCATGGACAGGGCAGAAATGAGTCTGCCAGTCCCATGCCCAGGTTGCAAGGAGGCCCGAGGGTGGGTTTCCACCTGCCCTCTCATGCCTCTCTTGGGTACCTGCTGCCTCTTCAGCCTGGGCCCCGGCATGAACGAACACATAGGGAAAAGAGCTACCTCGGCTGCTGTGCCGACCAGCAGTGAGAAGCAGAGGGGATCCAGTCAGCAGAGTGTTAAAGCAAAGCTGTACCAGTCATACTGCAGACTGGTGAGAATTGTTATTCCACCCACTGAATTTGGGGGTTTGGCGGGGGGGGGGTACCATGGCATGCAGAAGTTCCCAGGCCAGGGATCAAAACCCAAGTCAATGCCGACTCCTTAACCACTAGGCTCCCAGGGAACTCCCCAACCCAGTGAACTTTGGGATGGGTTTTTTACGTAGCATTATTGTGGCAATAGCTAACCAATACATCATGTACTCAGTACTTTTTTTTTTTTTTTTGCTATTGAGGGCAGCACCCCCGGCATATGGATGTTCCCAGGCTAGGGGTTGAATCAGAGTGTAGCTGCCAGCCTACACAACAGCCACAGCAATGCCAGATACGACTTACACCACCATTCAGAGTCATGCCCGATTCTTAACCCACTGAATGAGGCCAGGGATCAAACCCGCCGCCTCATGGATCCTAGTCGGGTTCCTTAACCACTGAACCATGACGGGAACTCCCTACCCACTTTTGGTTTTGGCTTGTTAGGGCCACACCCAGGGCATATGGAGGTTCCCAGGCTAGGGGTCAAATCAGAGTTGTAGCTTGTAGCTGCTGGCCTACACCATAGCCACAGCAAGACTCAGATCTGAGCTGCATCTGCGACCTACACCACAGCTCATGGCAACACCAGATCCGTAACCCACGGAGCGTGGCCAGGGATCGAACCTACCTCCTCGGGGATACTAGTCGGGTTCATTTCCACGGAGCCAAGACAGGAACTCCCCGCTCTCTTATTAGGTTATAAAGTCAGCTGCTACAATAGACACCCTACACAGTGGTGGGGTAAAAGAGAAAGACATTTTTGGATCCCTTGGGTGAGAATCTGGCTCAGCAGTCCAGGGCTACTTTGGTGGCTCGTGTGTCAGGGAGCCAGGCTCCACCGTTCTCCAGTGTGAGCCTCCTCCACTTGAAGCCTTCCTCTTCACAGGTTGAAGCCTTGATTTCCTGCCTTGATTTCCCTGCAAGCCAAAATGCTCCACAGGGTGGCGCCAAAGCCTCCTTCCAACATTAACCCTCCTACATCCAAAGCCTCACCTTCAACTTTCCTCTGGAGCCCCTTTTAAATGGGAGCTACATTTTCTCCCCTGCTGCCTTGCCCTCAGTCTGCCCAGCTTCCACTCCTGGGAGAACCTTCCCGAGATCAGAGATCAACTAAGGACCAACTCCAGGTGTTCCACCCGTCATCTCTGGGGCTGACTGCATGTCACCAGCATCTAGTACCTCACCTGCTGTCCAGCTGGAGTGACACTTTCCAGTTTTGTGACTCAGCTAGCTCTGCTGTCCACCACATTATTACCTTTTG
Organism: Phacochoerus africanus; assembly: GCF_016906955.1. Lineage (NCBI taxonomy): Eukaryota > Metazoa > Chordata > Mammalia > Artiodactyla > Suidae > Phacochoerus > Phacochoerus africanus. The sequence continues at coordinate 14,905,268 of NC_062557.1, forward strand.
ACAACCCCCCATGCCCCGCTTTTACAAAGACGTGGATGCCCACAAGCCTATTTAAAAAAAATAATAATAATAGGGGGAGTTCCCTGGTGGCTCAGCAGGTTAAGGGACTGGGGCTTTGTCACTGCTGTGGCACGGGTCCGATCCCTGGAGCCATGATCCTGGAACTTCCACAGGCCATGGGCACAGCCAAAAAAACAAAAAACAAAACAAAACAACGAGCGGGGCTCTGGGGCTCCAAGACACGCCCAAGTGCAAGGGGGGCGTCTTTGCCATAGCCGCATACGGAGAGGCAGGTTGGATAGTGTTGGTTGGCTCCTGACACCAACTTCAACCCCCTTCTCTGCCGGTGCTAGAAGCCTGGGAACCACATGTCACAGATTCCGGACAGCAGGTTCTGCCAACAAAATGGGCTTGTGTGCAGCTGGAAGGTGGAAAGGAGCTGGAAGCCACTCTTTCCTCCTCTGCAGCAGACTCCACATTCCCCGTCAAGTCGCCAGCCTTGGGGCTGTGGGGCTGCAGTGACCTCATGAGTGGTTTCCCAAAGGTTCCTCACTTCTGAGTGGCAGTGGCAGTTTTGTGTCTACGGAAAGCAGCTGTGGTAAAATAACCTGAAGGCCAGTGGGGCGATCTCCCCCCCAACTTTCACCACCATTATCCCCTCAGTGACAACCACCAATTCGTGGCATAGTTTCTTTTCCTCCTTCCCTCCCTTTCTGTTTCTTTCTTGCTTTGTTTCTTTCTTCCTTCTTTTTTTTTTTTTTTTACTTGAAATAACTAGAGTGGTTTCTATTTTCCTGTCTATAGTAGTTTTAAAATATGTCTGCCAGGAGTTCCCATTGTGGCTCAGCAGTAACAAACCTGACTAGTATCCATGAGGATGAGGGTTTGATCCCTGGCCCTGCTCAGTGGTTAAGGTTCCGGTGTTGCTGTGAGCTGTGGTGTAGGTTGCAGATGCAGCTCAGATCCCATGTTGCTGTGGCTGTGGTGTAGGCCAGTGGCTACAGCTCTGATTTGACCTCTAGCCTGGGAACTTCCTTCCATATGCCCCAGATGTGGCCTTAAAAAGGCCAGAAAAAAAAAAGTCTACCAGGAGTTCCCTTGTGGCACACTGTGTTAAGGACCTGGTGGTGTCACTGCAGTGGCTGAGGTCGCTGCTGTGGTGTGGCTGTAATCCCTGGCCCAGGAACTTGCACACGCCACAGGTATAGCCAAAAAAGAGAACATATGTCTGCAAGTTCTTGGACCCGCCTTTCTTCAAAAGGTGGAGACTAGGACCCGCTAACTAGTGGGTTAATGATCCAGCTTGTCGAGGTGCTGGATCTGTAGAGGTGCTGGTTTTGCCCCTGGTCTGGTGGACACGGTGGGCTAAGGATCCAGTGATGCTACAGCTGGGACAGAGGTCGCAGCTTCAGCTTGGACTCTATCCCTGGCCTGGGAACTTCCATGTGCCACGGGGGGGGGGGGGGGGGTGGATATAGAAGGAAAAAAAAGGTGGAGACTAAATCCCCTCCTCTTGAATGAGAGCTGGCCTGAGTGACTGACCTCTAACCCCTCATGTTAGATGACAGAAGTGATGCTGTGTGCCTTCTGAGACCCGGTCCCACAGAAGATAACTTCTCTGGCTCTCCCGTAGCTCACTCTGGAGGAAGCCAGCCCCCATGTGCGGACATCCGTCAGGTAGCACGTGGACAGACAAGCCCAGACGGGGAGGAAACGAGGCCTCCTTCCAACAACTGGCACCACCCGGGCAGCATGGAAAGGAGTGACCCACCTCGGCAGTGGACCCTCCAGCCTCAGCCAAGCTGTCAGATGACTCAGCCCTGCCCCAGATCCTGAGGACCTCAGGAGAGACCCAAAGCCCAACGGCCCAAGCCACTCCTAAGTTCTTGATTCACAGAAATGGTGAGCAATAAATGTTTACTGCTGCTTTAAGCCTCTGTTTCGGTGGGATCGGTTACATACCCCCAGACATCAAGACACTGCCTGATCCAGGGGTTGAAGCAGACAGACGCTGAGACCCTCTGAGATGATATATTAACAAATCACGTCCTCATAACGGTTGGGGACCTTGGCCCCGGGCTCCAGGCCTTCGCCTTTACCACAACATTGCATGCCAGCAACTCATGGATTTTCCTGGCTACAAAATTCCTCGACACCCTGTCCCATAAAAAGGGCAGTAGAACTAAATGTGCACTATAATCCAGTCGGGTTTTGTTGTCTGGGGGGCAAACTTAAAGCAGAGCAGTGGCAGAGAGGCACACGATCCCCCAGGCTTTCAGAGACGAGGATCAGGCCAGACTGAGCTGCACTGTGTGTCCCACGGCTGGAGCTCCAGAGGGAGCCACGTTCACAGGGAGGCTCAGGCAGGAGCCTCTGCACCACTAGCAGGGGACACTGCTGGATGACACATGGGCGTGGTAGAGCAGGGAGCCTATTTGTTCCATCGAGCTCACTGGGACCTGCTGGGCTTTCTGCTGAGCTACCGAAAGGGAAAGGAAGGAGCCTCCACGACGACCCCAGTGATTCCCCACTGCTTCCCGCATTCCCCACACTTACTTCACTCATCCCCATTCCCAGGCCACACCTGGACCTTACCATCATTTGGCATTTACCATAAAAAGTCTCAAGGAGTCCCCCTCGGCAGACACGAATCTGACTTGGCATCCATGAGGACGCAGGTTCAATCCCTAGCCTTGCTCAGTGGGTTAAGGATCGGAGTTGCCGTGAGCCGTGCTGTAGGTCACAGAGGTGGCTCAGATCTGGTGCTGCTGTGGCCGTGGCCAGCTGCTACAGCTCCAAGTTGACCCCTAGCCTGGGAACCTCCACATACCACAAGTATGGCCCTAGAAAGCGCGCGCACACACACACACACACACACACACACACACACACACACACACACACACACACAAAACCCTCAAAAGTCCAATCCTTCATTCTCTGAACCTAACTAAGCTCTTGTCCTTTCAGGTCTCACGCAAGTGTATCCACATACACGTTCTTTAGCTGCCTCAAAACTTTGGGTCTGGTGCCCCATTTCTCCCACTTGGTCTAAAAGCCCAAGTTGACCGCTTCGTCTCTCTACTTCCAGGCCACCATCCAAGTACTCTTTCTAAAACTCAAGCTTGATCCTGTGGCTTCTCTGCTTAGAACATAGAAGTTTGTGCTCAGTTTGGTCAAGTCCACGGGCCGCTGCCAGGCCCCTCAGGTGTGGTCCCCGCTCACCTGCTCGGCCTCTGCCCCTGCCCCTTCCTCCCTGTGCTTCCTGCCTGGGAGCCCCAGACCACATAGATCAAGCTCACCCACGGTTTCACGCTCCTCGCCTCGGAACCGTCCTCCGTCTAGAAGGCCTTTCTTTCATCTCGTCAGCCTGAAAAGCTTCTCTTTGGCCTTCTTCCTCTTCCCCTCCTCCAAGCCATCCCTCGCATTTGCTCCTTTCCAGCCAAGCAGGAGCTGAACCCCTCCTTGGTACACTGCCATTGTCCCGTCAACTCACTGTCATCTCTGTTTATCCTCAGGTCTTAGGGGCCTCTTGGGGGCACAGACGTTGCCCTCGCCACTCTTTCCCCAGCACCAGGCGCCGTGTGGGGCACAGGATCCAGGCCCGGCTCAAGCTCCACCTCGTTCATGGACTCTCCCTACTTTCCCACCCTTCCCGCCTCTGAATCCTGCCACTTCTCTTCTCTGCGTCACTTCTGCCCTAATCACACATTGGCTCATTTCACAGTACTTTGAACACTGGCTGGTTTCTCTAACACACGTCATCGGGATCAGCGAGGATTGTCATTCGTTTGGTGGCTGTTGGCCTTGTAGCGCCCTCTCTCCTTCCATCATTCAGATCTCAGCAAGGAGCTGGGCTCCGAGCCAGTCTGTCCATCGGTAAGGTGGAGACAGAGGCAGTCCTGGGCAGTGCTGTTTCGTACCACCTGACCCTGGGCACCCCCTCCCTTCCAGGCTACATCTGGGGGTGTGGCCCGACTCAAGAGGAGACAGCTTGCGCACAGCCTGCCTAGGTGAAATCTCTGGGCTCTGGCTCAAACACTGCTCAATCCAGGGCTAGGTGCACAAAGGAGGAACTCACTTCTGGGAATGTGAATTCAGTAATAGGGTAGGGTAGGAGTTCCCGTCATGGCTCAGTGCTTAACGAATCTGACTAGGAACCATGAGGTTGCGGGTTCGATCCCTGGCCTCGCTCAGCGGGTTAAGGATCCAGCATTGCCATGAGCTGTGGGGTCGGTCACAGACCCGTCTCAGGATCCCATGTTGCTCTGGCTTGTGGTGTAGGCCGGTGGCTACAGCTGTGATTTGACCCCTAGTCTGGGAAACTCCACATTCTGAGGGTGCAGCCCTAAAAAGAAAACAAACAAACAAACAAAGAAATATGGTAGGGTAGCACTGGAGGCTAATAAAGAATTGTGCAAATCTGAGGGAGTGGGATATAAAAAACATTCCCTAGGCCTCACTTTACGTACTGACTTTGAAAGAAGGGAACTATCCCCCCAAGGAAGCTGGTGCTACCTGGGATCCTGGCCCACACTTTGGTAAGCCCCACAGTACAAGGATTTTCCTCCTTGGTCTCTCTTCAGCTCCCTGCCTTTGGGTCCACCTCTTACTGGAGTCAAACCCTCCACTCAGCACAGCGTCTGAGCGGCACGAGGACTTGCTGCTCTTGTGACCCAACCGTGTAGCCAAAGCGCCGAGTACTGTGCCTGGTGCTCAATGGACAGTCGCTGCCATCCTCCTCCCCCCCGTTACTGTCACCCCTGTTAGTGACTCTTGGGTGGCAACCGCAGCTTACATGTCTCTGCATCCCTACACCCAGGGCAGTGTGTTGGTTTGCAGGTTTGGGGTCTAACAGTCCTGGGCTACAATCCGAGCACGAAATGTTGGATGTGTGGCCTTGGGCCCTTGAGCAGGTTACCTGTATTTTCCAAACCCTCTTCCCTGTCTGTCAAAGGAGGACAGCAAGATATGCTTCAATGGGTTGTTGGCTAAATAAGACCATAAAAGGCCTAACCCAGGGCTTGGCACCGAGCAGGCAAATAGTAAACATGAGCTCCTAGCTGTCTCCCGGGCCCTCTGCTCCTCCGGGGGACCCTGTGCTATTGTCCTGTGGTTTGCACCATTCTTTACCTCATGCTACTAAACCAACGGCACTGTTCGTGGCCATTTTTGGCAGATGACCAAATCTTGTTCATTCAGAATTTCTTGTTCTCACTAAGGTATTTAACTCTCATTGACTTACTAAATGTGGTTGATTAATGACTTTCTTTGCAGCAGTGGAAGAGCCTTTGCAGCTACTGTCATTACCTAACCCTTGGAACCTTGCAGCCGGAGGCCTGTGCTGGGTGAGGGAGGAAGCGGGAAGGTTTGGTGCTGGGCTGGGCTGGAGGGCGCCGAGCAGCCCATGGCAGACCCTCAGGGAGGTCAGGAGAGGCCAGGGAGGCCCTTGTGAGGCCTGAGGAGAGCCGTCTTGGGCGGTGGCCGCTCTCACACCTTCTTCTTCTTCTTCTGTTTTTTCCGGCCTGGAAACGTGCTATAAACAACTGGTCCTTGATGAACCAGGAGAGAGGGCACCAGCACACGCTGTTATCTGACCTGATGCTCTACGCCCCTTGAGGATGACATGTTCTCAAGTTCCCAGGGACTGATTCTACTGGGGAAACGAGGGAGAGAAGCCCCCTTCCTCCTCCTCTTCCCCCTCCTTGGCCCGCATTTCCTCTTGTGCAAGTACCGGCTACCACCAGGGGTTCTAGCATCAGCTCTGCAGTTTCTTGCCAGCAGCCCTTGTCACTGGCATAGAAAGAATTCGGCTGCTTACATTCTAATTCCTTACCACATGGCTAGAATTGGTTGTGAATGTACATTTTACTAGAACAACAACAAAAATATTTTACAAGCAATTCCTAGAATCTGGTGCTATACACACACGTTGTAGGCGGCCTGAGCCAGGACGGGGCTCACTCGGGGGGAACCTCAGGTGCCGCGTCACTCTCCTCACCCAGGTCTTCCATGTCCGATTCTATGGTCAGAACCACATCTGCTGGGGCTTCACTGACCTCCCTGGAGTAAGAAGAATAATGCCAAGGCTTTTACTCTCAGAAGTGGCAGGGAAACATTCCCTTATTTCCTTATTTTATTGTGGCTTTTCAGGGCCCCACTTGTGGCACACGGTAGTTCCCAGGCTAGGGGTCGAATCGAGCTGCAGCAGCCGGCCTACACCACAGCCCCGGCAACACCAGAGCCGAGCCTCATCTGCGACCTACACAACAGCCCCGGCAACGCCAGAGCCAAGCCTCATCTGCGACCTACACCACAGCTCACGGCAACGCCGGATCCTTAACCCACTGAGCGAGGCCGGGGGTGGAACCGACTCCTCAGGGATACTGATCAGGTTCACAACCCGCTGGGCCACAAGAGGAACTCCTGTTCCCTCCTTTGAGACCAGAACTTTACATCGTCCCCCCTCACTTACCCCGCACCCTCATGGAAGACCTCTTCCTCATCAGAAGACTCCTTGTCGTGTAGCTTCTGGGCCATGTTTTTCTTGCGTGTGGCGTTGAGAGGTCTGTACATATCCTGAAGCCAGAGTGGCCGCCTTCTCCAAAAAAAGCCCTCCCTCTGCAACGCAGAAAGGGAGATATTAAGTCTGCACCTCCCCTCCTTTCTCTGGCCACGGCACTCTATCCTCCTCAAATTTACCTCGCTCTCGCTCTCCCCCGAGCGTCTCTTACGCAGCAGAAAGCTGAAAAAGCCCCTTGGAGGAAAACACACACAGTGAGTGGCACGTGCCCCTCCCACCTCCCTTGCGGCGTGCTCGCTCTGGTCCCACCAGGACTAAATGGATACCTCAGCCCCCAGTCCCAACGAGCCCAAGCACCCCACATCCGGGATCCCGAGAACAATTCCAAGCACGCCGGCCTTCCCGAAGGTCTCCAAGTCTGTCCCAGACGGCCCCTCCGTGTCTCTGGGGAGCCTTTGGCATGTGGCTTCGCACGGAGTAAAGGCAGGGTTTTCAGCCCCACTCGGCTTTGTGGCCCTTACCCAAGGGCCCCTGGGCAGTGCAAACACTGCCCAATCATGCTGGGCGGAAGAACATTAACTCTCTAGACGCATTTTACACGAGTCCCCTTCAGACGTCGTTCCCCATGTGTCATTTGCTGGCGGTGGGGGGGAAGGTGATGCTAGTTTCCTAGGTGCTTTATCCCAGAAGCTGAACCCCACCAAGCAAACACCTGGGTCCACCTAGGAAAGTTATCTAGCTTGCTGCCTTTGGTTGTTTTGTTGTTTGTTCGTTGGTTTGTTTGTTCCTTTTTAGGGCTGCACCCACGGCACATGGAAGGTCCTAGGCTAGGGGGTCAAATCGGAGCTGCAGCTGCTGGCCACAGCCACAGCCACAGCCACAGCCACAGCGATGCAGGATCCAAGCCAGGTCTGTGACCTACACCACAGCTCCCAAAATGCCAGATCCTTAACCCAGTGAGCAAGGCCAGGGATCCAACCCACGTGCTCACGGATGCTAGCTGGAGGCGTTTCCGCTGAACCACAATGGCAACTCCCAGGCTTGCTGACCTTCAAACTGCAGGCTCTCACTGATGTGTGAGTGAATTGTGAGATCAGTTGAAAGGCCGTGACCAGCACAAAAACATAAAATACTCTTTTCTCAATGCAAGCAGAATAGAGAAAAAGAGTCAGAGGGCACGATAAGTTTGGCTTAGAAATGACGGAGGTCCGTATAGCATGTGTGTCCTGAGTTGTGACCGAAAATGAGGCCAAGTGCCCAAGCATGGTGTGGACAACAGGACGTCCCCAGGGGAAAGGGCCCGTCTTCTTTTTCATACTCACTAGCAATGGGGCGAGACATTTTCCCTTGCTCTCTCTCCTCCTCCTTATTGTAAAAGGGAGAGACAAACTACTGTCTCAAGCTTCCTCCAGTTAGAACTCTATGAGGTTTGGATAAAGGGGATAGAGAGTGGGGGCCGGAAGGCCAGCAGGACGACAAGGCAAGTTTGCTTGCCACTGTACAGGAAGGAGTCATCTGCTCCATGTCATCCACTTGGAGGGGGCCTAGGAGCCCCCAAACTCCCAAAACCACGCAGCCTTCCCTACCCCGGAGCCTCTGAGAAGCCTCTCCTGGTCCGATGCCCACCACCAGCAGGAACGGGGACAACCCAAACCACTCCCCCTCCACCCTCGTTCCTTAAAGGACTAGAGAAAGCGGATGACTCTGGACCAGTCTCATTCGAACTCAGCTTTGGCCGGGAGCTAATTCTGCTGGTGAATAAAGTATTAGGGTAAAGAAACATTCTTCCTGCCTTCAGTGGCTTCTTCCCTGTAAAACGAGGAGACTGAAAGAGATGAGTTCTACGTTCCCTAGTTCCAAAAAACTCTGTCTTAAAAGACCAGTATTTACCTTTTGTGTCCTACTTTCCCTTCCCGAAATGCTCTCTTATGAGAACAGACCTGTTTTGGAAGAAAACATGACCATGATTAGCCATCACAACAATTTTCTCCAAATCCTTATTCATTCCATTTTATTTTAAGTCTACCAGTTCCATGATAATCACTTCCGAGGCCAGGAATTCTCTCCTGTTTAATAGTCCCTTGGCTCGTCCCAAGGCCCTAACTTAGCATCTTGCATGCCGCTGGCAGTACACTTCGCCGACTGCTTCAGACAACATTCAACAGATAATTCCCAACAAAAACTCTCAGAAGTGGGAAAAGAAAATACAAGTATCCACAAGAAACCTAAGCATTGTTTTCAAGTCCAGAACAAGAGTCAGAAGCCTATTGTGATGGCTACTATTGATCACTGTTGAGGAGGTCCTAATCAACGCAGTAACGACAATGAAATACTGGAACGGAAAAGACAAACACACTTGAATGCGAAGCGATGGGCAACCTAAAAAAGACCAAAAGAATCCACCGAAATTGTACTGGCAGCAAGATGAGAATTCAGTCAGATGACGCCACACAAAATCAGGAGATCCACATCTAAGCCTCAACAGCTTCCCCATAGAACACAAATAACTAGCTAAACAACAGACGATCGAGCCCGCTGATAACATCAAAGAGCAGGACTCTTCCCTGCCAGGTATAAAATACATACGGGAGCAGCTGCAATGAAGCTGTGAGCTACTGCTACTTCTACAGGAAAAGATAACTGCATCAGCAGACTAGAGTCCGGATAAAGACAGCATTTCAGGTCAGTGAAGAAAGAATGAACCATGCAGTGAAAGATCTTACAACAAGTGGATTTCCCAAGAGGGGGGAACGCTAGATCCCCTGCGTCCACCCCAACAGATTCTAGGCAGATTATAAAAGCCCCTGAAGAAAATGTTAGACTCCTTTTATGACATGAGGAGACAGCGGCCTGGCTACCAAAACCTGCTCCTCAAAAGCCCTGAGGAGAGGACGGGCAGACACGGTGGCAGACTGTCCACACACCGCCTACTCTTCCCAGCCCCTGCCTCCTTCTCCCCTGCACTCTTGCCTTCCTCTTGACTTATAAAACTCTTCGTAATAAATAAATAAATGCGGTCTTTAATTACACATCAGGGTTTCCCATCTTTCCCAGGGCTTCTGTCTCCAAGGAGACAAGACAGAAAAGCAGAGTCGGGTGAGACTGGCTTCTGCTTTTGGCTTGGCCACCGGGGCCCAAAGTTGATCGCCTTCATCTATAAAAGGGGGTGCTGATCTCACCCTCAACAGGGTTGCTGGAATTCAATCAGACACCACATGGAAAATTCTTCCCCCTGCGCTTGGCATAAATCAGCGCTAAGTTGGTGCCACAGACACGGTGGTCAAATCTATCAAAGGCTCTGCTTGAGGCATCAGGCTCCAAAGGCGCTTTCCCACCACAAGACTATAAAAAAATACTGCCTCCGTTTTTTTTCTGATACTCTTGTACCCTTTTTTTTTCACATTTATGGAAATATGTTTACTTAAGGTGAGAAATGGGGACCTGCTATTATTTTCCCCCTCAAGCCGTTAGGTAGCTGTTCTATTACCATGTATCCATTTTCTTCCACGGATCAGAGTATGAAAACACGACACTGCAAAAGTCTTGGAAACACATGGGTCTATGGACAATATCAATAAAAAGGCATACATAAGCTCAACCAAAAATGTGTTAAGACCTATGCGATGAACACATTAAAACTCTTCTGAAGGACATCGCACGGCCACGCGTACATGGCATCAGATACCACCTGCCTAGAATGCTCTAACGATGTCAGTTTTCCGCAGATCAACCTAGAAATTCCAGGCAACCCTATTTATATCCAAGACAATTTGCAAACGCCACTTGGCCAGCTGACATTTGGTAGAGAAAATATGCAAGAATAGCATGTCACCTCTGGTCTTCTTACAAACTGAATTTGTCCAACTACTCTAATGCCTTTCTTTTTTTTTTTTTTTTTTTTTGTCCTTTGTTGTTGTTGCTATTTCTTGGGCTGCTCCCGCAGCATATGGAGGTTCCCAGGCTAGGGGTTGAATTGGAGCTGTAGCCACCGGCCTACGCCAGAGCCACAGCAACGTGGGATCTGAGCTGCGTCTGCAACCTACACCACAGCTCACGGCAACGCCGGATCGTTAACCCACTGAGCAAGGGCAGGGACCGAAACCACAACCTCATGGTTCCTAGTCGGATTCGTTAACCAGTGCGCCACGATGGGAACTCCCCCCCCCTTTTTTTTTTGTCTTTTGGTCTAATGCCTTTTTAATCTCGGGCTCAATTCTACAGAGACCTCCTGGGAGTGAAGTTCCTTTAAAAATCCTGGGAATATACGTTTCAGTAAAAGAACCCCAGGTATTTCAGTCCTCATGACTAAAGAGGGGGTTCAAGCGGTAGTAAGTGGAACAGTGGCTGTGCTTTTCAGTTTGCAGGTTCTGAATCTGACGTAGTTGTTGTCCTTACCTCGATGAGACAGAAAATTACAATCAAAAGCATCACCACTACAGTCACAGATATCGCCAAGATGAGCTTGTTATTATAGCCATATCCGGGAACTTCTTTGGGGAGCTAAAACAACAAAGCACAATTTTTTAAAACCAAGGGGATAGAAAGGATAAAAGCTAACTATTTTTACACCTTTTCTAAATAATAGCTAACTATTCCTTCTTTTTTTTTTTTTTTTCCGCCAGGCAGGCATGCAGAAGTTCTGGGCCTGGGATCAAATCTGCGCCACAGCAGTGACAGCCCTGGATCCTTAACCTGCTGCACCACAGGGGAACTCCAATAGCTGATTATCCTTACACTGTGCTAAAACCCCATCCTTTCAGGCGAGCAGCTCATAGGTTCTTAAGAACAGACCAAACCCAAAGTGTTATTAATCTCATGGCCAGCATTTCCTTCTACAACCTAGTTATCTTGTGCATTAGGCCCTCCTCTCATCTACCCTAGGAACAGTGCCACATGCCCTAAGTGAGCAAAGAGGGAGGGCACTGGCTTAGCTGGTCTCGTGGCTGAGACAAGAAACAGGCTAGGAGCCCCCGGTCTTCCTGCGTGGGCACTTTATGGGCCTGTCCTAAGCGGATGAAAAGTCCAGCTCACCACACTCAACTCCTTCTGTTCCCCCTGGGCTTCTGTGTTCTCGTTGATGTAGTTCTCGGTTTTCCACTGGTCCATATCCCATTCTGCCTTGGACGCCTTGGCTCCTTGCTGCTCACTGAGAAGCTTCATCAGGAGGCCTGTCCTGGAGATGAGCTTGGCACAGGCCAGCTGCACTTGGGGCTCGGAGCAGTCCATCTTCAACGTCCGGATAACATGAGAAATGAGCCGCCTCACGTCATGGCTGGGGATGAGGGACTGCAGCTGCTGGTTCAGCTGAGCTTCAAACCGAGTCCCCGGGGAGGGAACTCCTGGGGCAATGAAGCTTGTGGGTGTAGAGGCCACGTCAGTGCCCACACCGTGGTACTCCCACTGTATTTTGTGGGTGTGTTGTTGAACAGTGGGCATAACGTTGTCTGCAGGAGTAGCAGAATATCCTGAAGGAAGAGTGCTCTGGGCGGTGCTTGCAGGGAGAGTGCCCGACAAAGTAGTTGTGCCTGAAGCAGTAGCAAGTTCTTCAAAAACAACCTGTGGAGTATTGTTTTCTGTAGAAGGCTCTGAAGGAGAAAAGGATTGTGGAGAAGCCTTTTCCTGAGAACTGGGTTCTCCTGAAGGCGACGAAGCCTCTAGTGAAGGGGAATTTATGAGGTTCCTCACTGCAGAGGACGGAGGCCTCAATGCAAACAGCGATCTGTAGCTTGAGCTTTTGTCTGGGACCCCCTGGCCCTTTTTGGGAACAGCCGATCTGTGAAGCAAAGGAGAATGAGACTTGTGGAAGGAGTATATCTTTCTGGGATGTGACATTGTTTTAGAAGTCTTCATATTTTTGACTCTTGCATTAGCGTCTTCTAAAACAAAAATAGTGTATGATAAGTCCTTTGATTTCTTTTTGACCTTTCCTGGGGCTTCTGGATGGATAGAAGCAGCAGGCCTGCCCCTCAAATACTGTTTCAGGAAAGAAGAGACTTCCGCTTTACGTTCCTTTAGGAGTAAAGCCTCTTTTTCCAAGGAGTTTGCCACTAGCTTCCCGGGCCTCTGTGCCACGTGCAGCTGGTCCACTTCCCTGGCGGAGGGCCCCCTGAGCTTGCTTCCTCTGGCAGTGTTCTCCACCAGTGGCTGGGCATTCTCTTTTCTCCTGGTGCTCTGCCTTCTCATTTCTCTGAAGTGCCTTTTCTTTATGCCCCTCGGGCCCTTGAGGACCCTGTTCACCTTCGGCGGCCTTTTTTCTGCGCTCTCAACCTCTTCGAGGCTCTTCTCCTGTTGTTGGGCGGTTTCCAATTTCTTTCGAAGGATGTGGCGTCTCAGTTGGGGACTTAACACGTTGGACTGTATAAGCATGGCAGTTTTTTCTTTCCTTAGAACGTCATCAATTTTTTCTTGAATTTCTGCATCTATCAAATTTTCCAGAAAACGGAGTTGCCTCAATTTATTTTTATAAGTTGAAATACTGGATTCAGGTTGAACAGAGGGGTTCCCGGTGGGGGTCTTCAAATGGCCCAGTGGGATGTCTGCCTCTGCTACATTTGAAAAGAGAAGCTGGATGAATGGCAGCAATGTGGATTCTGCATCTTCAAGATTTCCCTCAGAGAAATACGGCAGGATGTAGTTGAGTGCACTGATAACATCACTTTCGTCACTAAAGTCCGGCTGCTCATCCACGAAGCTCGACAAGCTGACACGACTTCTGCCTGAGGACGGCCTCTCTGGCTCAATAATCAGCTCGGTGCTGGTGTTCTTCTTACGGGCTTGTAGCACCTTCATGAATGATCCGTCTGCGTGCCCTAGAGATGTTTCTTTATCTGTCAAAAAGGAAGAGACTGGTTCTGAACATGGAAGACTGATGGGGCAGCCCTTGTCCCATCAGCCACGTATCCCAGGCAAATACACTAGGCATCAGCAAACCTCCGAGGGCCACTTAGAGAGGAGACAGAGAAACCCACACTTAGACCTATGACTGGCAACAACAACCGGTGGCAGAAGACAGCTTCCCAAAAAGTGCCTCTTCATTCAGAGAGCTCCATAATGTGAAATACAGCGACTACATTTAGGACTAGTCCACTGGACCCCAGGGGCCAGCTGCCCAGGACTCGAGAAAAGCCAGGGCTGGAAGACAAACACTCCCGGACTCAGCTGGGCCCTGCGGATCTACTGTGACTCCTCCCCCAGGCTCACACACCCCATCCTGTCCTGCCTCAGAAGCAGAGGGGCTGGCCCTGTCTCTCCACCTCTTCACTGTGCTTGTGTTCTTGCTGCTATCACAGGGGACCGTGACAACACCTGCGGCTCACAGGTCCTCACCTGCACTTGTCCTTCTCCATCTACCCACCGAGTCCTTTGCCCGGCCCCTGCTTCCAAATATCCCAGCCCTCACAACCGAAGGTTCTACACAGAAGATGACACTATGTCCACCCTGGTTCTTTGCTAAAATTTGGGCAGGGATCTGGGGTGCAGGTTGAGAGATTTTTCCAGGCTGTATGCCAACGTGGAATGTTAATACGTGAGGTCCTAAAAGGCAAGAGGGAAAAAGCAACTTCTGCCAGAAGCCTACTTTGCTTTCATTTCATTTCACTTCAACTATTTCCAGCTCTGCTTGCGGAACCATCCAAAGCTGCTCACTACGGGAAGGTAATGTGTACCACTGTGTAGCTGGGCTTCTCCTCCAGAAGGATTAAAAGCGTTTGGGGTGGCGGTGGTGAGGGTCAGGGGAGGAGGGAAGGGTCATGAGGAAGGAGGAGTCCAGACTGGCCGAGAGCCCAAAACTGGCGACAGGGGTCTGAGCACTAGGCCACGACACTGAACGCCTCTGATCTTGCTTTCCCTCACCTGTAAAGGCAGATCAAACACGCCTTTTCTGCCCACTTCTGGGGGAGAAGGGAGCAATATAATTGGTTAAAAAAACTGAAAACATTGTTTTGAAAAAGAAGCAACATGGTCTTTATCTAAGTAGCAATGTGTCCTTTACAGTGTGCTCTAGATCATTGATGGAGACGCGTATTTGAGCCCTCTGGGCAGGAAAGCAGGTTTTGAAGTTGTTAAGGTGGTGTCAATAAATCTAATATACAGAAAAATAGTTGAAAGCACCTGAGTGTTTTGTGGGTAGAAAAGCTTGAGATCTAGAGCAAGTTCAGAGCTGGACGGTCTAAGAATAAAATAGCTCTCCTACCCATTCAAAGGGCTAGGTAGCAGCTTCGGGTTATGGAACCAGAAACTCTCAGGTAAACCATAAACCATAAACCATAAAAGGGCACTGCTTACACTCTATCATACAACTGCAAACAAAACAAACAAACTAATCAGAACTACATTTACGCCTGTTGTAGAAGACAAAGGGTACTTGAGACTTAACGTATCTAAAATCAGTTTACACACTGTGGTGCACTGTAGGAATAAGTTCCATTTGCAGGGAGCACCGAATATAGTATGTGGCCATTAAGGTTGATTCCCTTCCCCTCTGCATTCCTTTCTTTCTCTTGCTCCTTTATGTGGGTCACTTACATCAGGCAGCTAATGCAACTGAGCTGTTATTAGCTTAATAATGTAACCAAGAATCTGACCTTTAGCAAGGGAGTAGTTCTTAGAAATTTAGGGAGTTGGAATGCTGAATGAATAAAACTATTGCAATTACACCATTCATTCAACAACCCATCATAACTGATTAAAAATAAACATTAAATAAACATTTAAAAATGTATCACCAGGCAATTCGGACTCACCACAACGCGCACTGTTTTTCAGGCATCTGTCACAATGCAGCTTGACTGTCTTGCAGACAACTTCAATGCTACTTTTAAATTGGCAGAGGCAGCAGGCCATATGGCTAGGCAAGATCCTATAAATGGAAATGCAGAGAAATAAATTTGTGGTAGAGGAGTTAGTTGAGCAGGTAGGAGAGGCAGGCCACAGCCACCACAGGGCGGGGCCGAAAGGACTTCTTAGGGCATATGAACTGGAGCATTGCATAGGGACTAGCTGGTCAAGGGCTGCTCTTGGCTGTTGTAAATAAACATGCAGGAGGACAGAGGTACCCAACGGAAGGATGAGGATGGCAGTAGATATAGTGTGCCTAGACGAAAAAAGTGATACGTATCAGAATTGGGGGACATTGGCCTGTAGTTTAATTTGGAAGTATATCCTCCCAACCCAAAAGCTCACTGTGAGTTGACAGTACACAGCAAGAGGGCAGATTTCTAGGAGGAGTCTGAACAAGTCCCCAGCTTCTGGAGTCCCTTTCTCAATTCCTAGTTGTGAGTAGCAAATATATTAGAAGGTACTAAATAAAGAAACATTGTGTGGTTAAACAATAACAGAGACTGTATTGGCCAGATCTGGACAATCTGAACATTCAAAAGAAGAATGCGAGCATGACAATAAGGTATAACAGCATTAAGTTAAAGAAGGGCACACGAGTCCGTAATGGTAAGTGAAAAGACAAGAGGGAGAGCTCTTCTTTACAGAGTAGTATTAGCTAATAAATGCATAAGGAATGATAGAATTAGGAGCATCCTCTTGGGAATTCCCACTGTGGTGCAGTGGGTTAAGGATCTGGCTTGTCTCTGTGGAGGCGCCGCTTTGATTCCTGGCCGAGAGCAATGGTTAAGGATCTGGCATTGCCACAGCTGGGACACCTCTGGCTCGGATCTGATCCCTGGCCCAGGAGCTTCCATCTGCTGTGCGGGCAGCCAAACAAAAGGGAAAGGGTCATTTTGCAACTACCAATGTAATAACTGATTCAGACTAGGATCACCACTGATGCACAGCTGGGTGAAGAGCTGTTTGACAGTAGGACCCTCACTGATCCCACAGATTATTTATGAATTACCAAGGGGGAAAATCACTTTCCAATGGAGCGATATGGAAGACAGCTCCCTAAACAAGTGATCAAACATAGCACTGGGCCACCCAGAGGGAGGAAGTAGGAAGGATACAGTGTCTACGAAGCATTCCTCCCCAAAATGTTTACTTTGAATCTCATGAAGAAACAGACAAATCCACACTGTAGGGAAATGCACAAGACAACTGGCTTAGCTTCTTCAAAAAGACTGAAAAAAAAAAAAAAATACCCGCGAAATACTCCAGATTAAAAGAAACAAAGATATGACATGAGATGCCTAATCTCTGATCGGACTCTGTATCAAAACAAAACAGACTTAAAGAATGTTATTGGTGGAGTGTCCGCTCAAGTGCAGTGGGATTAGGTGGCGTCTTGGCAGCACTGGGACGCAGGTTCGATCCCCAGCCCGGCACAGTGGGTTAAGGAGCCAGTGTTGCCACAGCTGTGGCTTAGGTTGCAACGGCAGCTCGGATCCGATCTGGCCTGGGAACCCCATATGCTGCGAAGGGGCCAAAGATATGAAAAGACAGTCTTCAAGAAACCACATCTCAGGCAATAAGGTTCAGTGATCCCCAAGAGATGGGAAATGAGGAAGTGATCCCTATGATTGCCCTGCTCACTTCTTTGAGAGAGTTTTCAGGTCATCGGACAGGGAAGAGAAACCCAGTCAGAGACTGATGGACTCCCTGACTCAGGAAATGGAGCTGAGAGTCTGGGAAAACCAAGGTAACAGGGGTTCACAAAGCAGAGTACTAGAGAGAAAAGAAAGGCACAGACAGAGAACTCTGGAGACATGCAGAGGGATCTCTGGACTACTCAGCAAAGTGTTGGTCAGTGCAGGTGTGTGAGGAATTCCTTGAGGCCAAGAAAAGAACCACATTAAAGGATTAATCAGAATAAATGGGTATCACACAGCATGGGAAATAGTACCTGTTCCTACAAGCCAGACAGGAAAACCTTACGATACTCAGAAAGGACTTGTCTCAGCAGTTTCTTTCTTCCTTTCTTTTCTTTCTTCTTCTTCTTCTTTTTTTTTTTTTTTTTTTGGTCTTTTTGCCTTTCCTAGGGCCGCTCCTGCCCCATATGGAGGTTCCCAGGCTATAGGTCTAATCGGAGCTGTAGCCACTGGCCTACGCCAGAGCCACAGCAATGTGGGATCCACGCCGCATCTGCCTCCTACACCACAGCTCATGGCAATGCTGGACCCTTGACCCACTGAGCAAGGGCAGGGATCCAACCCACAATCTCATGGTTCCTAGTTGAATTCATTAACCACTGAGCCACGACGGCAACTCCCCTCAGCAGGTTCAAATGATGAGCTCTAGACTAAAGGCTACTTGTGGTCCTATCTAACTAATCTTAAAAACGAGACCTAGGGAGTTCCCGTTGTGGTGCAGCAGAAACAAATCCGACTAGGAACCATGAGGTTGCAGGTCTGATCCCTGGCCTTGCTCAGTGGGTTAAGGATCTGGTGTCGCTGTGAGCTGTGGTGTAGGTGGCAGACGCAGCTTGGATCTGGCATTGCTGTGGCGGTCGTGTAGGCTCGCAGCTGTAGCTCCGATTCCATTCCTAGCCTGGGAACCTCCACATGCTGTGAGTGCGGCCTAAAAGAAAAAAAAAAAAAGTGACAGCAACAACAACAACAAAAAACTAGACCTAAAAAGATAAACTGTTTTGTTCCACCCAAAACAAAGTTCAAGCATTTTAGAAGAATATACAAATATATATAGCACACAATACACTAAAATTCACAATGTCTGGAATTATGTGAAAAATCACCAAGCATGCAAAGCAGCAGGAAAATATGTCCTATATGGAGGAGAAAAAGTACTCAATCAAAGCAAACCCATAATCTGCACAGATGTTAGAATCAGCAGAAAAGAACATTAAAATTTTTAATACATAGGAAAAAAGTTATTATTACTGTATTGCATGTGTGGAAAAAATCCAGACTGAAAATGTTAAGGAGACGCATAGAAGACGTAAAACACACCCGAACTGAGCTTCTAGAGGTGAAAGCCAATTTCTAAATGAAAAAGATACAGGATGGGCTTAATGGCAGGTTAGACACTGCAGAAGAAAGGACCAGGAAACACTGAGGCAGAGAAACTGTCCAAAATGAAACACAAAGAGCAGCAAAACAAAAACAACACAAATGACACAAGGGCTGGGAGGGGAGAAATGAAAGTACATTATTTGAAGTTTCCTACGCTAGTCATGACTCTTATTAATGAAAATGACACATGAAAAAGTCTGACTGAGGAAAATAACACAACAAACCTGAAAAATTTAAGTGAAAATAAATGTAAGAAAAATGAACAACTTACAGCTTTTCCAATTCAAGGGTCATCATGAGGATACTTTCAACCGTTGTAAGTGACACTTGTGTTGTTCCCAGGTCTCTGAAGGAAAAGCCCAAACATGCATGATATAAACACAAGGACAAAAATTCTAGACTTAGAAAAGAAAAAAATGCCTAACATGTAATTACTTCAATTCTGGCTTCTTACTTGCCATAGATGATAATTCCAAAGAGCTCTTATTGACGAAATTTAAATTGACTGGCATCGTCAAATGAATGACCTTGGTGCTGAACACTACAACCTTTTAAAATTCTTATTATTATGTTTTCGTTTTGGTCTTTTTAGGGCCACGGGGGTGGCATATGGAAGTTCCCGGCCTACGCCACAGCCACAGCAACTAGTGATCCAAGTTGTGTCTGCAGCCTACACCACAGCTCATGGCAACGCCCGATCCCCAACCCACTAAGTGAGGCCAGAGATGGAACCAGCATCCTCGTGGATAATAGTCGCGTTCACTACCACTGAGCCAGGACAGGAACTCACACCACTTAAAATTTAAATTGTCACTTTTTAGGCAAAACACTCAATCTCCCATGAGACGGCTGTGATACTTACAAGTATCTCAGCGCTGGTAATTTATAAAGATACGAATCTTCAACTGTTGTCAAAGGATTATGGCTGAGAACTCTGAAAAAAATGGAATGGAATTAAAATTGTCTGCATTTTCAATTACTTTCCCAAAAGTTTATATTCATTTTTTGGGTCTGGAACTTGAAGGAAAAAATCATTTTCTGTCTTTACTTATAAATCACCCTTAGAACCCATAAAGCACTCTTTCTTTGGAAACTACCCAAGTATCCAGGAGATAAAGAGAAAGAAATGGAAAAAAAAAAAAAGTGGATAGCAAAGAAAAAATACTCCAAAGAACTCTTCAGGTCAAAGACCCTAGAAGTGATTATCCTGGCAGGAAGTCCTTGCTCTGTAAGAAATGCTATTTAGGGTTCCCCCCCGCCCCCACTTTTCTCGCCATGCGGCACATGGGCTTCTCGGGCCAGGGATCAGATCTGAGCCGCAGTCATGACCTAAGCCACAGCTGCAGGATCCTTAACCCACTGTCAGGTGGGGATCGAACCTGCAACCCGGCGCTCCCGAGATGCCACCAATCCCGTTGTGCCACAGCAGGAACTCCACGGAATGCTAGTTTCAGTGTCCTCCATAATTCAAGGTGGTTTCCACCTCTAGAATTTTTTTTTTTAATTTCATGGTTTAAACTGCACAGTTAAAAACAAAAATAGGACCAAATCCTTGGTTTTGGAGACGAAGAAGAAGAGATAAGTCCGAGAGAAACTGGTAAAAGCCATACTCCCATCACACAGTCCCGTGTGTATCATTTTTGCTTTTCTTTTTTTTTTTCCTTTCTTTGTTTTAGAGCTATACCCATGGCATATGGAAGTTCCCAGGCTAGGGGTCGAATCAGAGCTGGAGCTGCCGGCCTACACCACAGCCACGGCAACACCAGATCCAAGCCACATCTATGACCTACACCACAGCTCATGGCAATGCCAGACCCTCAGCCCACTGAGCAAGGCCAGGGATCGAACCCTCATCCTCATGGATACCAGTCGGATTCTTAACCCACTGAGCCACAACAGGAACTCCTTAGAGATTTGGAACCATGTGGCAGGCAAATCATTAAAAAAGGCAGAGGAGTAACATCTGAAAGTTCATCCCTCTACAACAACAACAACAACAACAACAACAGCAAAATTGGCAAAAGGGGTCAGAATCACCTGTTTAGAACTCTGGAAATGTAGCCAACAGGCTTGCAGCAAACTGGGGAGCAATTTAGTTAAGGAAAACAAATTAACTTCTGTAAGAACAGTGAGATGTGTTGTTTTAACATGTCCTAGACCTCTGCTCTCCAGGCCAGTGGTGGCCTTGAAACAGAGCCCACGTTCCCAGTACCAGAGGGAGCAGAACGGAGCCTGAGTTCCCTCGAAGACTCATGCCCAAGGCACCGCCATTGTTTTACCTGTCTGGTGGTTCCCTGGAAGACCTCACTTGAAAGGCTCGCCTTTGACCTGACTGAGAGCTGCCTGGTGCTAAAAGCTTCTCCTCGGGTGGCATTTTGGAAAATGTTTGCAGGTCAATGTTGTAACAGGGCAGTTGCATGAAGGCGTAGGTAACCGTTTGGGGCAAAAACCTGCATCACCAATAACTATGAGCATTAAGAAATGGGGTCAGCAAGGTTGCAGGATGTAAGAGCAATAGGCAAAAATTAGCTATATCTCTATACACGAGTAATAAGTAAGCCAAATCAAAATGAAGAAAACAATTCCATGTATAACAGCATCAGAAAGAATAAAATACTTAGGAAAAAACTTTAACCAGCGAAGTGCAAGACCCACGCTGCAAAGTGCAAAACATCGTTGAAAGACGTTGAAGATCGAAATAAACGAAAGACGCCATGGTCACCGATCCGAGGACAGCATTATTAAATTTGTACTACTTCCCAAATTGATCTATGTTTGCAGTGCGATGCCTACCAAAATCCCAGCTGATTTCATTCCGGAAACTGCCAAGCTAATTCTAAAATCCACATGGCAATTCAAGGGGCCCAGAATGACCAAAGCGATGTGGGTAAAGAGCAAAGTGGGAGGACTCACCCATCCTGGTTTCCAAACCCAGTTCAAAGCTACTGCAGTCACAGGGTGGTACTGGCAGGAGAACATACACGGAAATCAACAGAACAGACCTGACAGTGCAGAAATAAATCCTCATATTTATGGTCTATCGACTTCCAGCAAGGTGCCGAGCAGACTTCAATGCGGAAAGAAGAGTCCTAAATGGTGCTGGGACGACTGCACACCCACACACAAAATAACGAAGCTGGACTCCTACCTACCTTGCACATCACATATGAAAAGTAACTCAAAGTGGATCAAAGAGCCAAGTGTGAGAGCTAAAGCCACACAATTCTTAGAAGAAAACACAGGAGTAAATCTTTAGGACCCTGTCCTAGGCAACGGTTTCTTACAAACAAGCAACCAAAGGAAAAACTAGGTAAACTGGACTCTGTAAAAATTAAAAATGTGTGTGCTTCAAAGAACACTATCAAGAAAGCGAAGAACAACACACAGCATGGGGGGAAATATTTGCAAATCATTTACCTGGTAAAGGTCTAGTATCCAGAACATCCAGAATATACAAAGAACTCTTACAGCTCAATAATAAGATAACTAACTTTACTTTTTTGCTGTTCAGGGCCAAACCCATGGCACATGGAAGTTCCCAGGCTAGGGGCCGAATTGGAGCTACACGTGCCGGCCTACGCCACAGCCACGGCAACGCGGGATCCAAGCCGTGTCTGCCACCTACACCACAGCTCACGGCGACGCCTGATCCTTCACCCACAGAGCAAGGCCAGGGATCGAACCTAAATCCACATGCATACTAGTCTGATTGGTTTCTGCTGTGCCACAACGGGAACTCCAAAGAGAACTAATTTTAAAATGGGCAAAGCAGAGTTCCCTAGTGCCTCAGCAGCTTAAGGATCCATTGTTGTCATGGCTGTGGCTCCGGTTCAATCCCTGGCCTGGGAACTTCTACACACTGTGGACGTGGGCAAAAAGGAAAAACTACAAAAGCACAATGGGTAGGAGTTCCCATTGTGGCGCAGCAGAAACAAACCTGACTAGTATCCATGAGGACACAGGATCGACCCCTGGCCTTGCCCCGTGGATGCTAGTCACATTCCTTTCCGCTGAGCCACGACAGGAACTCCTCCTTCACTATTTCTCAATAACTCGTCCATGGCCTTGGTCCCATCAGCTCAGTGTTTCTTCTTAACCAGACAGTCCTTCTCTAACTGAGAATATTACCCTTGTGTTTGTCCCTCGTGAAATCAAGACATAGGACCACTCTAAATGATCCTATCTCCTCTTCCCGTCTTTAGTATAGCCTCTTCTTCACTAAGGCTGTGTCTGGGCAAAAGGGAGAATGAGTGAGAACGGAGTCAACAGCTCAAGCTGGGGGACTCTACAGCAACCGTTTCCCCACAAACCACAGCACAAATGCTTTTACATGCACAGTGGACACGGCACTAGGGATCATTTCCATTTTGGTCTGACTCCCTCATTTTATAGATAGGAGGTGTGCTAACTCCTAGGCCATTGCCTCTTTTATATTCATGAGCTTATCTTCACAGGAGTCACAGTTTAAGACACGTTGTTCTAAGTGATTTCTTCAAATGTATCTTATTTGAGGAAGAAAACTCCAATACTTTTGCATAAGCCTTTTGCTGTACAACAATGGAACAGAATAAAGGCAACTCACAAAATAAGGGGACATTTCTTTCTTTCTTTCTTTCTTTTGTCTTTTTAGGGTCCTACCTGCGGCATATGGACGGTCCCAGGCTAGGGGTCCAATCGGAGCTACGGCTGCCAGCCCACACCACAGCCACAGCCACAGCCACAGCCACAGCCACAGCAACACTGGATCCGAGCCACATCTGCGACCTACACCACAGCTCCTGGCAAAGCCGGATCCTTAACCCATGGAGCGAGGCCAGGGATCCAACCCGCAACCTCATGGTTTCCAGTTGGATTTGTTTCCGCTGCGCCACGACGGGAACTCCAAAATAAGGGAACATTTCTTACCTGTTGCTTTTTTTCTCCAAACTCTTCTGTACAAGTCCAGACAGATGGACTACATTTCCTTTCGGTGAACTGAGGAGACTGAGAAGAACTGAGGGCTGAATCATGTCATCACTGCCCTGAGTGTACTGAAATCCTAACAGCTGAAGCTGAAAACCATCCAAAGGCGGCAGTGAACAAACATTTAAAAACAGGGCAAACTCCAAAACTATCTGTGCTAGAACCCCAGGGCAGGCAGGGAAAACTGGGTCCTTGGCAGAAGGCAGTCAAAGAAATAAGCAGAGAGATCCTGACCCTGTTCCAACATGTTTGAAGCACTTGGGGACGAAGCACCCCCTTTCCCTAATCCATCTACACAGCTTCAGCAGCCATGAGAACACGACTCCCCACGGGAGGCTCCTCAATCCGAGACCTCTAACTGCACCACATAAACCCTCTCTCAGGGACAAAGGCTAAAGAATCCGAAATGGTGAACCTGTATCTTAATCAAAGCTCTGAGAATAGCCTTGAGGAAGAGTCCCTGGCAGTCGGGAACAGTGGAAGAAGCAAGGGCCGGGGAATCAGGCAGATCTGGAGTTGAATTCTGGATGTCACCTTCTGGGGAAGTCACTCGAGCAAGAAACATCTCTGAGTCTCAGGACCATTTACCTCCTAAGGCAGTTGGAGGATTAAATGAAAGAGCACGTGCAACGCACCTGGCACAGGCTGGGCAGAGTAGGTGCTCAGCAGTAATGACGTCACAGCTGCACTGGCCAGTGGCCGGTGCAGATGGGGTGCCCAGAGGTGGCACGCCAGGAGTGCCAGAAGCAAGGAATTCTCACAGGGAAAAAGAACTCCCTGCCCTAAAGGTCCTATTCACGTTAGAAACCAACGTCGGGATACAAGGCACAAAAAGCCACACTGCCACCATTTACCGCCTTTGACAAGGACCTGCGGAGCTGCATAGGAAATCACTGGCAAAGCTCCTAAGTGGTTCTGCCACTTGTTAGTGGTGTGAATCTCGGCAAGTTATCCAACGTCTCCGAGTTGCCATTTCCTCATCCCCACAACGGGGATGATAGTATCTGCGTCACAAGAGTTGCTGGGATGAGAACCCTGAGATGTTAGGTGAGGGAACACGTGCTCAGCACTGACTATATACCAAGCACTACTGTCTTCCTTGTACAGGAAGGAGTAGTACGGCATGGTGCCTGGGACAGAAGTACTTGTTGTGGGGCAGAGGAAGACTCGCTATGCTTCTGAGAGAAGGAAGATTTCTCACGATACAGGGGGGAAGACGAGGAGGCAGCTGGGAGGAGAGGAGAGGAGAGTAGGTGCTGGAGTTCCCGTCGCTTGCTCAGCCGTTAACGAACCCAACCAGCATCCATGAGGACGCGGGACTGATCCCTGGCCTTGCTCAGTGGGTTAAGATCCAGCATTGCCGTGAGCTGTGGTGGAAGTCCCAGACATGGTTCGGATCCCGAGTCGATGTGCTTGTGGGGTAGGCCAGTGACTACAGCTCCCATTCAACCCCTAGCCTCGGAACCTCCACATGCCACAGGTGTGGCCCTGAAATGGGTGGGGGGGTGAACACAGAAATTCCAGAGGAACCAGTTGGTGCCCCTTCCTCAGGAATCTTTCCTAATGCACGACCCACTTTCTCCTTCAGCCCCCACCCACACCTGGCCACCCGGCTGCAGGGCTTTCACGTTTCCCCATCCACATCCATCTTTCTCCTTCCAGTGCGAGTGTTTCTCAGGGACAAAGTCCCTGTCCTAGTCTTCTTCACACCCCAGCACTTACTACAGCGCTGACACACAGTGGGCATGGCCCTCAGTAAATCATTTGGCATGAATTCGTGAACTTTCATCAACTGTGATTCCACAATGCATTTTCCCGTGTTGCCTACATTACTCGGATTCTCATAAGGGACTCCCCGTGTTATAAAATGTTCAGAAAATGCGCTGCACTTAAGACCCTGTATTGATACTGCTACTACAACCTCCTGCTTTAGGGACCCAACGGGCCTGCTCTCAGATGTGTCAGTTCAAAAACAGAACAAAATGAAACAAAACCAAGCAAAACAAAATGAAACACTGACCCTGGAGCTCCTTCCCCAAGGTCGGCACCAGCAAATTACCGAGGGGATGAGGGAGGCCACCACAGACAGGCATCCGCAGGAACTGATCCTCTAGCTCCAGACCACCCTCGACCCCTGCATTAGTTCACCTGAAATGAACTATGTGAAACTGGATTTCTGAATTCAGCGAAGGGAGTCTTTTCCAAAGCCAGGTTTAGAAGCAGCTCTTCACCTTAAGTCTAAAATGCTCATTCAGGCCCCTGAACATACCCGCTCTCATTCCCTGGAGTCACAGAGAAATCACAGAATGTCCTGGCTGCACGAGTATAAAACCCACATCTCCTACTGAAGAGCAGTCAGGAAAGAAAGTATACAAAATTGTATATCCTTGTATGTATGTATGTATTCTCTTTAAGTTTTCCACACTACAGCTGAACACAAACCACATCTTTTTCTGTATCTTGAAGGTTGCTATCGGCCAAGAGAATTCACGTCCGAGGTATATACTTTCTGAACAATAACGTTCTGGGAGGTGGGGAGAGAAGGGCCTGCCTGTGGTGGGTGTTCCGGAATTCGTTCTGCTTTGCCACGTCAAAGAAGCTAATGGTTGAGGAAGCAGCCACACCTTTTGCTCCCTGAAGTATTCTGTGCTAAACTCAGTTATTGGCAGCTCTGTGCTGCGTACTCAGTTATAAGCAGCTAGGACTTTGCCCAGGAGCAGGAAGCAAAGTTAAATTCAAAAGGAGAATTTCACGGACCATGCGCATACTGGAGCAGCGGGACTGGGATTAGCCATGGGAGTCCGTGACAATGCTAACCTGGCTGTTTTGCTTGGTGTCTCTGGTTGCCCATGCCCAAGACCAGTACTATGGAAAGGAGAGCATTTCATTGCTGAGTTAGACCCATCTCTTGGCCTCTTTGTACCTTAGTTTCCTCACTTGGAAAATAAAGGGACCCCTTCTGGAATTCATACTGGACTTAGGCCCAGCTAACCAATACCTGTTGGATTTTTTTTTTTGTCTTTTTGCCAGTTCTTGAGCTGCTCCCATGGCATATGGAGGTTCCCAGGCTAGGGGTCCAATTGGAGCTATAGGCACCGACCTACGCCAGAGCCACAGCAACTCGGGATCCGAGCCACGTCTGCAACCTACACCATAGCTCAAGGCAACATCGGGTCCTTAACCCCCTGAGCAAGGCCAGGGATCGAACCCACAACCTCATGGTTCCTAGTCAGATTCGATAACCACTGAGCCACGACAGGAACTCCTGATTTTTGTTTTGTTTTGTTTTTCTTTCTTTGGCCGCCCCGTGGCATACGGAGTTCCCAGGCGAGGGATCAGATCCGAGCCACAGTTGTGACCTATGCAGCAACTGCAGCCATGAAGGATCCTTAACCCACCGTGCTGGGCCAGGGCTCGAACCTACATCCCAACGCTCCTGAGATGCTGCTGATCCCATTGCTCCACAGCAGGAATGCCTGTCTTAGGTTTTAATGCATAGGGTTCTTTTTACATGTATTCATCTTCTATTGCACTTACAATTTGTGTAAAAACTGCATTCCGTGCCAGGCTTGAAACATTCCAAAGCTCACTTCTGTGATTAAATTGCAACCAAGATTTCTACAAAAAAGACACAAGCAAAAGAGGAAAAAACATTTATTCTGTCCGAACATTTAACCATTGGCAGTACTCCTAATCTATAGAGGATGACACATAACCTCAATACTCCCTCCACACATTAAAGAACTCTCACTGCGGAAGACATCTGCTCGGGATTTATACACGTTCATGATTATTTACGTGGTGCATCAGATACAAAAGAACAAAGGTGCAATAAATATTTGTGCCTCGTGATCTTTATTTCTCCAGAGAAGGGCAGCACGCTTGACATCTGGGGCTGGATAGTTCTTTGTTAGGGGCTCTCCTGTACACTGCAGGATGTGTGGCAGCATCTCTGGCCTCTGTCCACTGGATGCCAGCAGTATATCTACCGTTCTGACAGCCAAAAATGTCTCCAGGCATTGCCAAATGTCGCCTGCATGCAAAATCACCCTGGTTGAGAGCCACTGCTCTATGATTAGTCACTCCGATATGTGCAATAATTCCCAGGCTAATCTTTACTAGAGACAAAAAGAGATTTCCTCCATCGTTTTTGTAGCAATTTTAGTATTCCAAAATGAGTAACAAATTACTTTCATTAAACAAATAGTCTTTATAACAATTCCAACATAATGACGTTGATATTTGCAACTTACACATATTGCAAAAAAGGTAGCGATTCAAATGTACGTCTTTCAATAGATTGTATTTTGTTGCAGGATAAGTCCCTAGGAAAAGGAAAAGGAAAATAGCGCCTCAATTAGCTAGTACATTTCCAATTAGTAGGAATAGCCAGTAGGGCTTAGAATGATACCAATGAATAAGCAGCTTTTGTCTCAACACTAAACCTTAGGAAATGTGACTTGAGCCTTCCAGAGCCCCTAACCCTCTCTTCACCTCTCTTAAGTGTCACACCTTCACGAGCTTCATAAGCAAAATATACAACTATAGACCTTGATAGATCTTGGAGGTAAGCTTTCCCAAGAGCAGAAGACTTGATTAGATGACCTTTCATGGTCTCGTCGAAGTCTAGATTATGAGCTCAAAGTTTTAATCTCCACATATAATTTCTTACAGCTAAAAAGAATATTCTTACATTTACACCCCTCCCAGTTTCATCATGTTTTTCTAGGCCAATTCAACACCAGAAGAAATCAAAGATATCCTTCTTGGGAGCTCCCATCGTGGCTCAGGCAGAAACAAATCTGACCGGCATCCAGGAGGATGCAGGTTCCATCCCTGGTCTCACTCAGTGGGTTAGGGAATTGTGAGCTGTGGTGTAGGTCACAGACACGGCTGGGATCTGGCCTTGCTGTTGTAGTCCGGAGGCTGCAGCTCCAATTTGACCCTTAGAACCCTAGCCTGGGGAACTCCCTATGCCACAGGTGTGGCCCTTAAAATAAAATAAAATAAAATAAAAACATATCCTTCGATACAACTTGAAAGGAAGGTACTCCTCTCATTAACATGTAACTCCAAACTAACCCAGTACTATACTTTTTTTTTCATACTGACTTTCACTTGAAAACACTCACTGTTGACTGTAGCTATCTTACGTCCTAACGATTCCAGCTTAGTCTCTCATTTCGTCTGGGTGGGTATAACTGTCTTCTGACTGGTGTTTGCATCACTAGTCTCTCCCTTTCTAAGCCATCCTCTACACAATCACCACATCAACTCTACACAGGTGATTCTCAAATATCAGCATCATTTGGGAACTTACTGAAGATACACATACTCAGCGCTACTCTGCACCAATTGAATCGGTAACTATGGGGATGGAGCTTGCGGGGTTTTTTTTCCTTTTCTTTTCATCTTTCCAGGGCCACACACACGGCATATGGAGGTTCCCAGGGTAGGGCTCTAATAGGAGGTACGGCTGCCAGCCTACCCCACAGCCACAGCAATGCGGGATCCGAGCCTCGACTGTGACCTACACCACAACTCAAGGCAAAGCCAGATCCTTAACCCACTGAGCAAGGCCAGGGATTGAACCTGCATCCTCATGGATGCTATTCGGGTTCATTAACCACTGAGCCAGGACGAGAACTCCCTGGAGCTTGTGTTTTAACAAGCCTCCAACGGATTGACTCTGTTGCAGGCTAAAGATTGTTCTAGAGCTCTGCTCTGGTAACGTGACAGGGTGGGTTATCCTTGGCTCAGCCTCCCAAACCCTAGAGGATCAGGCTCTAATCGCCCACTCTCCCACTTGTACTCTACAGGTACTCAAAAGGATTTTTCCCGTGTTTTGCCTTTCTCCCACTTGCCTTTGCAAGCTTATTCTTCCCACAATGTCTCATGATACCCAAGGGCCTTTCCTGTCTCATTTAAACAGCACTGTTTTTGTAAACAGTTATCTCCCCTGATCCAATTTTTTGGATCTTTTTTCCCTCTTCCATGTGCCAAAACAACTCATAGCACTCACTGCCCTGATCTACTTCTTCTTTGGAAGATAGCCTCTTTTGCAGCCCAGTTCCTCTCAGCATAAACACCTAAAAGTATGGACTAGATCGTGCTCATGTGCATTGTCTTTTTTTTTTTTTTTTTTTGCTTCTTAGGGCCGAACCTGCAGCATATGAAGGTTCCCAGGCTAGGGGTCTAATCGGAAGTACAGCTGCCAGCCTATGCTACGGCAACTCCAGATCCTAGCCCGGTCTGTGACCTACATCACAGCTCACAGCCAAGCAAGATCCTTAACCTGCTGAGCAAGGCCAGGGATCGAACCCGCAACCTCACGGTTCCTAGTCAGATTCCTTTATGTGGCACCATGACGGGAACTCCTCGTCTCTCCTTTTTAAGCCAATGCATGGACATAAAGCAAATGCTGATATTTACAAAATAAACATACATCTGGGGAGTAAATAAGAGAAATAGGGAGGAAATGACTGTTTTAAAAGAAGTGCAGTTTTCTTACTTCATGGCTCCCTCTTCGGGCCTCTACAGCACTCTGTCATCCTTCAGTGCTTCTCTAGTACGGTCTGCACTTACATGTGTATTTTTCCGGTGAGATCACCGGTGGCTAGAAGGAATCCTGTCTTACCCACCCTTATGTCTACCACACTAGGCACAGGGCCTGACACATTCTTTTTCAGCTTTTTTATAGATTGGTTTTGTTTTTTGTTTTCTGTTTTTTTTGCCTTTTCTAGGGCCACTCCTGCGGCATGTGGAGGTTCCCAGGCTAGGGGTCCAATCGGAGCTCTATCCACCGGCCTACGCCACAGCCACAGCAACGCCAGATCCGAGCTGCGTCTGCGACCTACACCACAGCTCATGGCAACACCAGACCCTTAACCCAATGAGCGAGGCCAGGGATCGAACCCGAAACCTCACAATTCCTAGTTGGATTTGTTAACCACTGAGTCATGACAGGAACTCCACCTTAATGTGTTCTTGACAATACTATTTACATAATTCATCTGCTTAAATATTTAAATGTTCATTTAGGTTCAATTACCAAAATTATGAGTTTGTGGCATTCATATTAATCGACATGATGTATATTTTCTTGTCCTATAGGTGACAAGTTGAGAGGTTAACTTTAATTCCTCTTGTCTTACTATACTAACTTTTTCAAACCTTTCTATAAAAGCCAGATATTTAGGATTTGCAGGCCACATACAGTTTGTTGCATATTTCTCTTTCTTTCTCTCTCGCTTTTTTTCATTCACAGCCCTTTAAAAATCATCCTCAACTTGTGGACTCTCTAAATAAAAGTGGACCAAGGGCAAGATTTGACCCATGGCTCACCATAAACTCAATATAAAGGGATGATAGAGGAACACTTCTAAGGTTCATGTGCCTGTGTATAATGGCTCAGGCCTCATTACCACTCTTCCTCTACAACCAAAGGGTGTTTTTCTATTTATATCTTGTCTCCATAATTTAAAAAATTTAAATGCCTGGCAGATATTTAACTAGAGATGGGCTGGGGCCCTACGCAGACTTACAGAATTGTACAATTTTCTGGCTGGGAGAAATTGTTGAGATGATCTATCTAGAACCCATTAATTACTTTATAGATACTCTACTGTATAGATAAGAACTCATAAGTACATATGATTAACTAATTAACTTACAAATACCGGAGGGACAGCAAGCCTTCAAAGGAATCCTTATGTAACTCGGTCAAAGCATTATCCCTGAGAATTCTGAAAAAATGAAAAGGTTATTTCTGGATCAAAATGCAAAATAACTACAACTATTTACTACATAGGACCGACTCCCAGATGTGGGGAAAACATGGGCAATGGTGACACCTAAACACCGTAATACTTTTTTTTTTTTTTAAATATCTTTTTAGGGCCATACTAGCAGCACATGGAGGTTCCCAGGCTAGCAGTCGAATCAGAACTGTAGCTACACGAGAGCTACAGCAATGCTGGATCTGAGCCGCGTCTGTGACCTACGCCACAGCTCATGGCAACGCCGGATCCTTAACCCACTGAGCAAGGCCAGGGATTGAACCTGCAACCCCATGGTTCCTAGCCGGATTGGTAACCACTGAGCCACGATGGGACTCCCCTAATTCCTTTCTATTTATTTATTATTATTTTTTTAAAAATGGTTATGGCCACACACAGGCTAGGGATTGAATCTGAGTGGCAGCTGCCACCTACACCGTGGCTGCACCAAATATTGGATCCTTTAACCCACTGTGCCTGGCCAGGGATCAAACCCTCACCTCTCAGACACCTGAGCCACTGCAGTAGGACTCTTAACCTACTGTGCCACAGCAGGAACTCCCACCCCCATTGTTTTAAGATGATTTTTATTTTTTCCATTATAATGGATTTACAGTGGTCTGTCAATTTCTACTCTACAGCAAAGTGAAGCAGTCATACACACATGTATTCTTTTTCTCACAACATCCTCCACCATGTTCCCTCACAACCCAAGTCTTATTTAACTTAGGGATGGTGATCTCTGCTCTGTTTTAATATAATTTATTTTCAAAAAATTTTTGACTGTGCCCATAGCATGTGGAAGTTCTCAGGCCAGGGATCAAACCTGCACCACAGCTGTAATCAGAACCACTGCAGTGATAACATCAGATCCATAACTGCTAGGCCACCAGGGAACTCCCTACTCTTATTTTCATTTCAGCCTTTCTTCTCATGCCCTCCTTTGTGTCCTTCTCTCCCTCCCCTGCTCTCTCTCTCCCCCTCTCCCCTCCCCCCATCATCTCTCTCTCTCTCTCTCTCTCTCTCTCTCTCTCTCTCTCTCGCACACACACCCCAACCCATCCAATCTTCCCACCAAATCACATAGTTAATGTCTACTCTTTAGACCACAAAGTCTCTGTTAGAGTTCAGCTCTGGTTGGCATCAACCTTGCAGAGCTGGTTGTGCTCCTTGCTGGGGCCTGCCGCCTCCGCCTCCACCTCATGGTTCAGCTGGCGGGGGCATCGGGTGACCCCGAAGGCTGCTCAGGGGCTGAGTGTAGGCCTTGGAGTTCTGGGGCGAGTGTGGGATAAGGAAGAGCACATGCCGGGACCCCTTGCTCCCGAGGCAGAGCTGAGAGTCCTGGGGAAATGTCTCCGCCATGCTGCAGAGCTAGCAGGAGCCTCAAAAAGACAGCAACTTTTGCCTGACTGGCAGGAACTGCAGAACCCAAAGGATTGACAGTGGGAAACCCAGTGGAGACGGGATTAAGATGGCGGAATAGAAGGACTGGAGCTCAACTTCTCTCCTAAAAACAACAAAATTACAACCAAACGCTGAGCAATCTTCAACCAAATGGACTGGAAACGTTCAAAAATATATCCTACTCCAGAAGACAAAGAGGAGGCCACATCAGGAGGTAGGAGGGGCGATTATGCCATAGAAGCAACCCCATACCTCCTGGGTGGGACGCCCCACAGACTGGAAAGGAACTGGTTCACAGAGACTCACCCACAGGAGTGAGAGTTCTGAGCCCCACGTCAAGTCCCCATGCCTGGGGATCTGGCATTGGAGAAAGCTCCCCAAGCATCTGGCACTGAAGGCCAGAGGGGCTTGTGTGCAAGAGCTCCATGGGACTGGGGGAAACAGAGACCCCATTCTTAAAAGGCACACACAGACTTCTGCCTGCGCTGGGTCCCAGGGAAAAGCAAAAGCTCCAGAGGACTCTGGGTCATACCTGACTGCAGTTCTTGGAGGATCTCCTGGGAAAACAGGGCATGAATGTGGCTTGTTGTGGGGGAAGGACATTGGAAGCAAAGCTCTTGGGAATATTCATCAGTGTGCCTTTCTCTGGAGGTGGCCATTTGGGAAAAATCTGGACCCGCCCATCAGCACTGAGAAGCCCCAAGCCAAACCACAATCCAGGTGGGATCACAGCCCCAGCCATCATTGGTAAACAGGCTGCCTAAAGACCCCCCAGGCACACAGCCTCTGCCTCTAATCTCACCCAGAGACAAAGCCCCACCCACCAGAGGGATAGGAATCAGCTCCACCTACCAGTGGGCAGGCACCACTCCTTCCCATCAGGAAGCCTACTGCAAGCCCCCAGACCAACTTCAGCCACAAGGGGGGCAGACACCAGAAGTGAGAGAGGCTACAACTCTACCATCTGTAAAAAGGTCACCACACCAAAAACCTATAAAAAGGAAAGACAGCCAACTATACCCAGAGAAGGGAGAAAGAAAAAAAAAAAAAAAAACAGAAAAACAGCCAAGTGATCAGGAGATTCTCAGCCTCCAGGAAAAAGACTTTAGACTGCTGATGCTGAAGATGATGCAAGACATTGGAAATAAACTGGAGGCAAAGATGGACAATGTACAGGAAACATTGAGCAAAGAATTACAAGATATAAAACTTAAGCAAGAAGAGTTGCAAAATACAGTTAACTGAAATAAAAAATTCATGTAGAAGCAGCCAACAGCAGAATACAGGAGGTGGAAGAATGAATAAGCCAGGTGGAGGACAGACTAGTGGAAATCGCTGATGCAGAACAGAAAAAAGACGGGAAACAAATGAAGAGAGTCTCAGAGAACTCTGGGACAACGTTAAACGCACCAACATCCGTATCATAGGGGTGCCAGAAGGAAAAGAGAGAGAGAAAGGGACAGAAAAAACATTCAAAGAGATAATAGCCGAAAACTTCCCTAACACAGGAAAGGAACCACTCACTCAAATCCAGGAAGCACCACAAGTACCATATAAAATAAACCCAAGGAGGAACACCCCTGAGATGCATATTAATCAAACTGACCAAAATTAAAGACAAAGAGAAAAGACTGAAAGCAGCTAGGGAAAAGAAACAAATAACATACAAGGGAACCCCAATAAGGCTATCAGCAGATTTCTCAGCAGAAACTCTGCAGGCCAGAAGGGAGTGGCACGATACACTTAACGTGATGAAAGGAAAAAACCTCCAACTGAGACTACTTTACCCAGACAGGCTCTCACTCAGATTTGAAGGAGAAATCAAAAGCTTTTACAGATAAGCAAAAGCTAAGAGAATTCAGCAACACTAAACCAGCTTCACAACAAATACTAAAGGAACTTCTCTAGGCAGGAAAGAGAAGGCCACAACCAGAAACAAAAATAGCACAAATGACAAGGCTCACCAGTAAAGGTATAATATACAGTAAAGATACGAAATCATCCACACACAATTATGCCACCAAAGTCAGAAATGGTGAGAAGGGGAGGGTACGGAAGCAGGACACTGGAGATGCACTTGCAATTAAGAGACCAACAACTTAAAAAACAGTTTCGTATATGTTTAGACTCTCCTATCAAAACTTCACAGCAGCTGCAAATCAAAAATCTACAATTGATACACAAACAATAAGAAAAATCAACCCAAATACAACACTAAAGATCGTCATCAAACCACAAGAGGAGAGAACAAGAGAAGAAGGGAAGAAAAAAGAGCAGCAAAAACAAATCCAAAGCAATTAACACAATGGCAATAAGAACACACATACCAATAATTACCTTAAATGTTAATAATGGACTAAATGCCCCAACCAAAAGACACAGACTGGCTGAATGGATACAAAAACAAGACCCACATATATGCTGTCTTCAAGAGACCCTCTTCACTCCCAGGGACACATACAAATCAAAAGCGAGAGGATGGAAGAAAATATCCCATGCAAATGGGAATCAAAAGAAGCTGGAGTAGCACTACTCATATCGGACAAAATAGACCTTAAAATGAAGACTATTTTAAGAGACAAGGAAGGTCACTACCTAATCATCAAAGGATCAACCCAAGAAGAAGACATATAACAATTCTAAATATCTACGCACCCGACATAGGATCACCACAATATGTAAGGCAATGGCTAACAACCTTAAAAGGACAAACCGACAATGACACAATCACAGTGGGGGACTTTAACACCCCTCTTACAGCAATGGACAGATCATCCAGACAGAAAATCAATAAGGAAACACAGGCACCGAATGAAGCCTTAGACCAGATGGACTTAATAGGACATGCCACCCAAAAGCAACAGAATACACATTCTTCTCAAGTGCACATGGAACATTCTCTAAGACTTATCACATCCTGGGCTACAAATCAAGCCTCAGTAACTTTAAGAAAATTGAAATCACGTCAAGCGTCTTTTCCCACCACAACGCTCTGTGGCTGGAAATCAACAACAAGAAAAAATCTGCAAAAACCACAAACACGTGGAGACTAAACAACACACCACTAAACTACCAATGGATCACTGAATAAATCGAAGAGGAAATTTAAAAATACCTAGAATTTTTATACCTAGAATACCTAGAATACCTCTCTCCCACAAACACAACAAAAAAAGCACATCTACAGAATAAATGACTCGCACAGAACAGCAACCAATCGCTGGCAGAGGAACCTAAACTCCAATAACGGCAAGAAGTTCGTGACATTACGGGGCAGAATGGGAGAAAAGAGGAGAGTGAGAGAAGGTGAATCTGAGCGGGACGGGCGCTCCCGAAGGGGAACTGCGGAGGAGAAAGGGATCCCGCACCCTGGAAAGTCACCTACACGGGGGAAAGATCAAATGAACCGGAGGAATCTCCAGATGCAGAGAAGAGTGTAGCAGTAAGTTGGAGTATGGAAAAGCCGATCAAGAACCGAACGGACTGTCTGAACTACGGGCACAGTCACCAAAAATTGAGACGCCTGGGTGGGGGCTGGGCACCGAGTCCTCAGCTCCAGAGGTTAGTCCCCGGGAAAGGGCCGGGGGACGCCTGGGTGGGGGCTGGGCACCGAGACCTCGGCTCCAGAGGATAGTCCCCGAGAACGGGCTGGGGGGGCAGGGCGGAGCGGAAACTGCTTGGGAGGTCTAGAAACCATTTGACGGGGCAGAGACTGCCTGGGAGACTAGAAAACAAAGCTGTCGCAGAGGAAGGGAGCAATACTCTAGGGGCGGGGAAGTGGAAAGCCGCATCAGAGGGAATCTGGGAGAAGAGCCTGGTCTGTGCCCGTGCTGGGGAGGGGAGAGAAGAAGGGGTGGGTCCCCATAGAATACCCCCCACGCCACAGCAAGCTTACAGGCCCGCTAGCTAGCCGAAAGCTGTGCTTCCCAGTGTATCCCCTCCCCCTACCCCCACCACCCACTACGCTCTCGCCGAACCTGGGGCTGCCTGCCATCCAGGAGGGCTGGCCTCAACAATTGCCTGAAGCCTACCACCACAGGGGCTGTCCCTGCACAGGCCTGCTTGCCCTTTGGAGGGGCTACACTTCCGCAGA
The DNA here is from genome assembly GCF_016906955.1 of Phacochoerus africanus. Classification (NCBI taxonomy): domain Eukaryota; kingdom Metazoa; phylum Chordata; class Mammalia; order Artiodactyla; family Suidae; genus Phacochoerus; species Phacochoerus africanus. Next base: position 14,941,943 of record NC_062557.1, read on the forward strand.
GCAGCACCAAACACCACCAGCCCCCTGAGAAAAAGGCCTGCAGCCCAGAAAAGCTAGAACAAGCCTAGCCAGGCCGTGAATAGATCTGCCTAATTCTCGGACAGTTTTTCTGAGTCAGGCTGGCCCTGGGGAGGAGCCTCTTGGGTTTCCAACGGCCCTGCTACCCACCCAAGCCCCCAGGGGGTGCCCCACTCCCACGGAATAGCTGCTCAGCACCACCAGCCCCCTGGAGGACCCCCTGCAGCCCAGAAAAGCTGCAACAAGCTTGGCCAGACTGTGAAAAGATCCGCCTACATTCGCAGGCCGTCCCTCTGAGTTGGGCTGCCCTAGGGAAGAGCCTCTTAGGTTCTCAGTGACCCAGATAGCTGCTCCAGCCCCCAGGGGATGCTGCACACTCCTGAGGAACAGCTGCCCAACACCGCCAACCCCCTGCAAGAACCCCACAGCCTAAAAACACCAGAGCAAGATCTGCATGACCAAGTGAAATCTGCTACCATCGTGGTGTGGACCTCCCAGTCCTGTCTGCCCTCAGGAAGTCCTCCTTTGCTTCAAAGAAACACCGTTAGCCCCATCAACACTCCAGAAAAGCCACACTGCCTCAAAAAAGATTGACCAACAACGCCAGCCCTCAGGAAATATTCCACGGCAGTGACAAGGCAAACACTGCCCGAATAACGGAGAGTACAACTCCCTCAGGAGAAAGAAAACAACAAGCAAGATGAAGAAGCTGAGAAACCACCCCCAGTCAAACCAACAGGAGAACTCACCTAAAACAGTCAACAATGAAACAGATCTCTGCAGTCTGACAGACCTGGAGTTCAAAAGAGAAATAGTGAAAATACTGAAGGAATTAAGAGAAGATATGAACAGTAATGCAGATACCCTCAGAAAGGAACTAGAAAATATAAGGAGGAGCCAAGAAAAACTAGAACATTCATTGGCAGAGATGCAAACTGAACTAAGGGCAGTAAAAACCAGAATGAATAATGCAGAAGAACGAATCAGTGATATGGAAGATAGAATAATGGAAATCACTCAATCCGGTCAACAGACAGAAAACCGAATCAAAAAACTGGAAAGCAATATAAGAGACCTATGGGATAATATAAAGCGGGCCAATCTACGCATAATAGGAATTCCAGAAGGAGTAGAAAAGATAAGGGGATGGAAAATATATTTGAAGAAATTATCGCTGGAAACTTCCCAAATCTAAAGGGTACTGGGTTCAAGATACAAGAAGCACAGAGGGCCCCAAACAAACTGAATCCCAAATAGACCCACAGCAAGACACATCATAATAAAAATGGCAAAGTTAGTGATAAAGAGAGGATCCTAAGGCAGCAAGAGAAAAACAGAATGTTACCTACAAGGGAACCCCCGTAAGAATATCAGCTGACTTCTCTACAGAAACACTACAGGCCAGGAGGGAATGGCAAGAGATATTTAAAGTGCTAAAAGGAAAAAATATGCAACCTAGAATACTCTATCCAGCAAGAATATCATTTAAAATAGAAGGAGAAATAAAATTTTTTCCAACAAACAAAAACTTAAAGAATACTGCAACACAAAACCCAGGTTAAAGGAAATATTGAAAGGGCTTCTCTAAACCAAAAGAAAGGAAGGAAAGGGAAGAAAAAAGAAAAGAAAAAAAAAAAGAAGAGGAAGAACTAGGACTGAGGAAACCGCAATCAGAGAGCAGTCACTCAAATAAGCCAGCATACAGATTTAATCGTGACCATGCTTCAAACAAAATAAAATTAAAAAGAAAAAAATAAAAAAGAGTCATCAAAACCATAAAATGTGGGCAAGGGATGTTAGGAAGTAAATAACCCTTTTGTTGTTGTTTGTATGTTTCTCCTCTTAATTTTAATATAGTAATGAAGTGTTTGAACTTACAGGACCATCAGGCTAAAACACACAATTATGGGAAGGGGTTAGCATACTTAAAAAACAGGGCAACCACAAGCCAAAACCAAATATTGCATTTGCAAAAATGAAAAAAAAAATACACTCAAGCAGATAACAGGAGACCATCCAACCAAAAAAAAAAAAGAAAGAAAGAAAGGAAGAATGGAGAACCATAGAATCAACTGGAACATGAGGTTCAAATGGCAATAAATAATCATCTATCAATTATCACCTTAAATGTCAATGGACTGAATGCCCCAATCAAAAGACACAGAGTGGCTGAGTGGAGAAAAAGGCAAAAACCTTCAATATGCTGCCTACAAGAAACTCACCTTAGGACAAAAGATACATACAGATTGAAAGTGAAAGGGTGGGGAAAAATATTTCACGCCAATAGACATACAGAAAAGAAGGAGTCGCAACGCTCATATCAGACAAAATAGACTTTAAAACAAAAGACATAAAGCAAGACAAAGAAGGACACTACTTAATGATTAAGGGATCCATCCAAGGAGAGGATGTTACTATCGTCAACATATATGCCCCAAATACAGGAGCACCCAGATACATACAACAAATATTAACAGACATAAAGGGAGATATTGATGAGAATACAATCATAGTAGGAGACCTTAATACCCCCCTCACATCAATGGACAGATCCTCTAGACAGAAAACCAATAAACCAACAGAGATCCTAAAGGAAACAATAGAAAAGTTAGACTTCATTGATATCTTCAGGACACTACATCCAAAAAAAAGCAGAATACACATTCTTCTCAAATGCTCATGGAACATTCTCAAGAATCGACCACATCTTGGGACACAAAGCTAATATCAACGAATTTAGGAGCATAGAAATTATCTCAAGTATCTTCTCTGACCACAATGCCATGAAATTATAAACCAACCATGGGAAAAGGAAAGAGAAAAAACCTACTGCTAAACAACATGCTACTCAAAAACCAATGGGTCAATGAGGAAATCAAGAAAGAAATTAAAAACTACCTTGAAACAAATGATAATGAAGACACAACCGCTCAAAATCTATGGGATGCTGCGAAAGCAGTGCTCAGAGGGAAATTTATAGCAATACAGGCCTTTCTCAAAAAAGAAGAAAGATCCCAATTGACAACTTAACCCTCCACCTAAACGAATTAGAAAAAGAAGAACAAAAAAGGCCTAAAGTCAGCAGAAGGAAGGAAATTATAAAGATCAAAGAAGAAATCAATAAAATAGAGACTCAAAAAACAATAGAGAAAATTAATAAAACCAAGAGCTGGTTCTTTGAAAAGGTAAACAAAATTGACAAACCCCTGGCCAGACTCACTAAAAAGAGGAGAGAAAGAACCCAAATAACCAAAAGTATAAATGAAAAAGGAGAAATCACAACGGATACAGCAGAAATACAAAAAACCATAAGAGAATACTATGAACAACTATATGGCAACAAGTGTGACAATCTGGAAGAAATGGACAATTTTCTAGAATCTTACAGCCTGCCAAAACTGAATCAAGTAGAAACAGACCAACTGAACAGACCGATCACTAGAAATGAAATTGAAGAGGTCATAAAATCACTCCCTACAAATAAAAGTCCAGGACCAGATGGCTTCACAGGTGAATTTTATCAAACATATAAAGAGGAATTGGTGCCCATCCTCCTTAAACTCTTTCAAAAGGTGGAAGAAGAAGGAATACTCCCAAAGACATTCCATGATGCCACCGTCACCCTCATTCCAAAACCAGACAGAGATACCACCAAAAAAGAAAACTATCACCCAATACCATTGATGAATATAGATGCAAAAATTCTCAACAAAATCTTAGCCAACCGAATCCAACAACATACCAAAAAAATTATACACCATGACCAGGTTGGGTTCATCCCAGGTTCACAAGGATGGTTCAACATACGCAAATCAATCAGCATCATACACCACATTAACAAAAAAAAAGTCAAAAATCATATGATCATCTCAATAGACGCAGAAAAAGCATTTGACAAAGTCCAACATCCATTCATGATCAAGACCCTCGCCAAAGTGGGTATAGAGGGAACATTTCTGAATATAATCAAAGCCATTTATGATAAACCCACAGCAAATATAATACTCAATGGGGAAAAACTGAAAGCCTTCTCACTCCAATCTGGAACAAGACAGGGATGCCCACTCTCACCACTGCTCTTCAACATAGTTTTGGAAGGCCTAGCCACAGCAATTAGACAAACCAAAGAAATAAAAGGCATCCATATAGGAAGAGAAGAGATAAAACTGTCACTGTATGCAGATGACATGATACTATACATAGAAAACCCTAAGGACTCAACCCCAAAACTCCTTGAACCGATTAATAAATTCAGCAAAGTAGCAGGATATAAGATTAACATTCAGAAGTCAGTTGCATTTCTGTATACCAGCAATGAAATATTAGAAAAGGAATACAAAAATACAATACCTTTTAAAATTGCACCTCACAAAATCAAATACCTCGGAATACACCTGACCAAGGAGGTAAAGGACCTATATGCCGAGAACTATAAAACTTTAATCAAAGAAATCAAAGAAGATGTAAAGAAGTGGAAAGATATTCCATGTTCCTGGATTGAGAAAATCAATATTGTAAAAATGGCCATACTACCCAAAGCAATCTACAGATTCAATGCAATCCCTATCAAATGACCCAGGACATTTTTCACAGAACTAGAACAAACAATCCAAACATTTATATGGAACCACAAAAGACCCAGAATCGCCAAAGCAATCCTGAGAAACAAAAACCAAGCAGGAGGCATCACTCTCCCAGACTTCAAGAAATACTACAAAGCCACAGTCATCAAAACAGTGTGGTACTGGTATCAAAACAGACAGACAGACCAATGGAACAGAATAGAGAATCCGGAAATAAACCCTGACACCTATGGTCAATTAATCTTTGACAAGGGAGGCAAGAACATCAAATGGGAAAAAGAAAGTCTATTCAGCAAGCATTGCTGGGAAACCTGGACAGCTAGCTGCATGCAAAGCAAGGAAACTAGAACACACCCTCACACCATGCACCAAAATAAACTCAAAATGGCTGAAAGACTTAAATATACGACAGGACACCATCAAACTCCTAGAAGAGAACATAGGCAAAACACTCTCTGACAGCAACATCATGAATATTTTCTCAGGTCAGTCTCCCAAAGCAATAGAAATTAGAGCAAAAATAAACCCATGGGACCTCATCAAACTGAAAAGCTTTTGCACAGCAAAGGAAACCCAAAAGAAAACAAAAAGACAACTTACAGAATGGGAGAAAACAGCTTCAAATGATGCAACCGACAAGGGCTTAATCTCTAGAATATATAAACAACTTATACAACCCAACAGCAAAAAAACCAATCAATCAATGGAAAAATGGGCAAAAGACCTGAATAGACATTTCTCCAAAGAAGATATACAGATGGCCAACAAACACAGGAAAAAATGCTCAACATCGCTGATTATAAGAGAAATGCAAATCAAAACTACCATGAGATATCACCTCACACCAGTCAGAATGGCCCTCATTAATAAGTCCACAAATAACAAGTGCTGGAGGGGCTGTGGAGAAAAGGGAACCCTCCTGCACTGTTGGTGGGAATGTAAACTGGTACAGCCACTATGGAGAACAGTTTGGAGATACCTTAGAAATCTATACATAGAACTTCCATATGACCCCGCAATCCCACTCTTGGGCATCTATCCGGACAAAACTCTACTTAAAAGAGACACGTGCACCCGCATGTTCACTGCAGCACTATTTACAATAGCCAGGACATGGAAACAACCCAAATGTCCATCGACAGAGGATTGGATTCGGAAGACGTGGTATATATACACAATGGAATATTACTCAGCCATAAAAAAGAATGACATAATGCCATTTGCCGCAACATGGATGGAGCTAGAGAATCTCATCCTGAGTGAAATGAGCCAGAAAGACAAAGACAAATACCATATGATATCACTTATAACTGGAATCTAATATCCAGCACAAATGAACATCTCCTCAGAAAAGAAAATCATGGACTTGGAGAAGAGACTTGTGGCTGCCTGATGGGAGGGGGAGGGAGTGGGAGGGATCAGGAGCTTGGGCTTATCAGACACAACTTAGAATAGATTTACAAGGAGATCCTGCTGAATAGCATTGAGAACTTTGTCTAGATACTCATGTTGCAACAGAAGAAAGGGTGGGGGAAAAATGTAATTGTAATGTATACATGTAAGGATAACCTGACCCCCTTGCTGTACAGTGGGAAAATTAAAAAAAATTATAAAAAAAAATCCACAAATCAATCAGTGTGATACACCACATTAACAAACTGAAGAATAAAAACCGTATGACCCTCTCAATAGACACAGAAAAAGCCTGTGACAAAACACAACACCCATTTCTGATAGAAAAAAACAAAACAAAACAAAACAACCTTCAGAAAGTGGGCATAGAGGGAACCTACCTCAACATAATAAAGGCCATATATGACAAACCCAGAGCTAACATCATCATTCTCAGTGGTGAAAAGCTGAAAGAATTCCCACTGAGATCAGGAACAAGACAAGGATGTCCGCTCTCGCCACTACTATTCAACATCGTTTTGGAAGTCCCAGCCACAGCAATCAGAGAAGTAAAAGAGATAAAAGGAATCCAAACTGGAAAGGAAGAAGTAAAACCATCACTATGTGCAGATGACACGATACTATACCTAGAGAATCCTAAAGACTACCAGAAAACTGTTAAAGAGCTCATCAATGAACTTGGCAAAGTCGCAGGATACAAAATTAATATACAGAGCTGCCCTTCTCTTCTCTTTCCCCAAACCATATTGGGAAGCCCCATACAGAACTACAGGAGGGTTAGGGCTGCATATGAAGTCCTTTGATTTTTTGCCCACGTTAAATTTTTTTAAAAAGCTAAAATGTGGGAGTTCCCATCATGTCTCAGCAGTTAGCAAACCCGACTAGCATCCATGACGACGCAGGTTCGATCCCTGGCCTTGCTCAGTGGATCAAGGATCTGGCATTGTCATGAGCTGTGGTGTATATTGCAGATGCGGCTCGGACCCTGTGTTGCTGTGGCTGTGGTGCAGGCTGGCGGCCACGGCTCCGATTGGACCCCTAGCCTGGAAACCTCCCTGTGCCACAGGTGTGGCCCTCAAAAGACAAAACAAACAAACAAAAACGGGAAAATGTGCCTAAAATATACGTAACTGTTCAGTTTAATAATTACAAAACAAATCCTCTCGTGTAACACCATTCATGTCAAGAAAGAATACCACCAGCATCCCTTTGTTTTTCTATATATTTTAACTTTTTACACACTTGAAATTCTACACTTATGTATAAAATCTCAATCTTTTGAGACAAGAATCCCTTGAGAATTTCATAAGAGCAATGGTCCTTTTCCCTAGGAAACTGAACTTTCTTGAACACATGCAAAGGTATGCAAGCAATTTCCATTTGTGGGCTATCCTTCTATGGCAGAGGTCTGTGAATAGAGTAGACTGAATTCAGAGGGCCGCACTTGGATGGGAAATCAAATTACATCCCAATTTTCACAAATCTCTAACGAAAATGAGCATTTCCTTCCACTGTGAATGTAGGCAACAAACCACAGTGGACAGCAACACGGTGAATTTGGTCCCCAGGAGAAATCACAGATCATTTCATATCACACATTTGTTGCAGATCTTTTTTTTTCACACACATCCTAATGAAAATGTCAGCAGTTGCATGTACTGGTGCATGTAAGGAACCCAAAACACAGTGGCTATGAAGTAAACGGTGGCTGTAATACAGCCTAGTGGTTCGACACAGGAGCGCAGGGCTCCAAAGGCCTTGGTTCAAACGTTGGCTCCCCCACTTCATGAAGAGAGAGACCTGAGCCAACATGCTTCATTTCGCCAAGACTCGGCTTCTTCATGGGGATAATGATACCTTCCCCCACCGGGCTGTTGTGAGGAGCGCATGAACCGGAACCACATAATGGGCTTAGGACTCACCCTGTCTGGCACTGTCCGCAGGCCCATTCATGCAACTCCCACTACTATTGTTACTTCCCAACAATGCAAAGCTCCTCCTAAGTGAGGTCTGATTCCTGATTTTTCCTTTTCCCTGGTTCATGTCAGATAAACCAAATAAATCTTAAGAAGCGTAATACCTTTAAATCTTGATTGTACATATGCTCCCCCCCACACCCCCACAAGACTCTCATCCTCTCAATTCCTCTGTTAATACTTCTCTTGCACATATCTTGAACTATCATTTATTCTCATCGCTGCCCTGCAGTTATAGTAGTTATTAGCCCTACCACTGTATCTTGGGCTTTGAGTTAAGCGTAGCATATTTATTACTATATCATTAATTTTATTTGTTGCCCCCCCCCCCACCTTTTTCTAGGACTGTACCCATGGCTAGGGGTCAAATCAGGGCTGTAGCTGCTGGCCTACACCATAGCCACAACAACACAGGATCCAAGCAGCATCTGCGACCTACACCACAGCCCTCGGCAACGCCAGATCCTTAACCCACTGAGCAAGGACAGGGATCGAACCTGCGTTCTCATGGATGCTAGTCAAATTCGTTTCTACTGAGCTCGCCAGGAACTCATTAGTTGAATATATATCATTAATTTGAAAAATATTATGAAAACCATTTCAATATAATTGGTTTCCTTTGTCTTTCTAGATACTTGAACTTATTATACATTTATTGATTGATTTTTTTAATAGAAATTTATTGTCTCTCAGTTCTGTAAGTGAGAAGTCTGAGACCAAGATGTTGGCAGGGCCACGCCCTCTCTGAAGTTCCTAGAAGGATCTGTTCCAGGCCCCTCTCCTGATTGCTCATAGTTCTTTGACTTGTGGTAGCATAACTCCAGGGTTCATGTGGGTTTTGTTGTTGTTGTTGTTGTTGTCTTTTTAGGGCCGCACCCATGGCACATGCAGTTCCCAAGCTAGGGGTTGAATCAGAGCTGCAGCCGCCAGCCGCAGCCGCCACCCACAGCCACAGCAACGCCAGATCCACGCTGCGTCTGCGACCTACACCATAGTTCACGGCAACGCCGGATCCTTAACCCACTGAGTAAGGCCAGGGATCAAACCCGCATCCTCATGGATCCTAGGAGGGTTTGTTACTGCTGAGCCACAATGGGAACGCCTTACCTTATTATACAGTTAAAAACATTACCCCAAGGACAGAGCTTCTACATATTGCCAATGAGATATAGGTGGGGACTGGGGGTAGGTTAAGAAATCCTGCCCTGGGTAACCAGTGACCCCAAGTTAGGAACCTCTGTTTATAAGATACAAACCTCAAGCTAATTTAGAAATCCTCAAACCTCACTAGACTCCCAAACACATGCTTTTTAAATATTGTAAATTTCAATTTAGTTTTTAAAATTATGTAGCATATATATATATATATATATATATATATATATATATATATATACTCACCTGGCTCAAAATTCCAAAGGTATGGAGGACACAATCCAAGGTTTTGCTCTGACCCCTGACCCTCAATCTACCAGCACGCTCCACTCCCCAGAGGAAACTAACGTTATCTATCTCTTGTGCCAAATGACTTTCATTTTTCTTACAAGTTTGAGAAATAAAATCTCCAAGTCAGATACCATCATGGACAATAAAAACTACAAATAATATTTAGCAAATCTGTCAATTAAAAAAAATTGGAGTTCCCATTGTGGCTCAGCAGGTTACGAACCCACCATAGTGTCTGTGAGGATGCGGGTTCAGGCCCTGGCCCTGCTCAGTGGGTTGAGGATCCAGTGTAACTGTGAGGTGCAGTGTAAGTCGCAGATACAGCTCAGATCTCATGTTGCTGTGGCTGTGGCGTAGGCCTGCGGCTACAGCTCCAATTCAACCCCTAGCCTGGGAATTTCCATAAGCTGTGGGTATGGCCCTAAGGAAGAAAGAAAGAAAGAAGAAAGGAAGGAAGGAGGGAAGGAGGGAAGGAAGGAGGGAAGGAGGAAGGAAGGAAGGAAGGAAGGAAGAAGGAAGAGAAAGAAAGACAGACAGACACACACACACACATAGAATTTCAGTCAATAGATTGCTTTGAAATATGGAGAGGGAAATACTTTTCTCACAGCTTCTGACCTCAAAATTATGGGCCAAGAAGGACCTTACAATGGAAGATGTTATATTCATATTTGGAGAGAATATACTCACAGTGTCTCAACCCACTGGAATGCCTTCCATGTATTTCCATCAATGTAAGAAATAGCGTTTCCTTGGAAATCTCTGTGAAGAAACATAGTTCATAACTTTAATAGGCAGCAAAAGAATAAAGAGGATAAGTAAGAGAATCATGGCCACCTTGTGGGGACTATTCAAATGCAGAAGAGACCAGCTTTCTAATTTCCGCAGCTTTTCAGCTTCCAAGTGGGCACCGTTAGTAAAGACGCAATGCGAGGCCACTGGCACCAACAAGGAGGCATTACCTCGGAACCTGACTTCCTATCTGTCCAATTCCTTGGATAGATAATGCCAATTACTCTGAATGTAAGTTTTTTTCCCCCCAGTCACCTCAAATGACTCCTTCTGGGCGTTCCTGTCATGGCTCAGCAGAAACAAATCTGACTAGTATCCACGAGGATGCAGGTTCGATCCCTGGCCTCGCTCAGTCGGTTAAGGATCTGGCGTGTGCCACGTAGGTCACTGACATGGCTTGGATCTGGCATTGCTTTGGCTGCGGCGCAGAACGGCAACTGTAGCCCTGATTCGACCCCTAGCCTGGGAACTTCCATGTGCCGCAGCTGTGGCCCTAAGAAGCAAAATAAATAAATAAATAAATAAAAACTGAAATGACTCCTTGGACAAATCAATGAGAAAAAAATAGCAAAAACGTATCAGTATCAGCCAAACAAAGAAATCCTAAGTCAGGCAACACCCACGCTTTGGCTCAGTGGCCTCTGAATCTCTCCAGGTATTAGAAGGGTAAAGGCAGTCAGAAATTAGAGGGACCAGCACAGAAATCTCTCTCAGACATACTGCACAGGAAAAAGCACACTGAACAAGGAGGAAAGTCATGACCTCACTGGGGAAAAACAAAAAGGAAAGAGACTGGAAGGTAAGACATACATCCAAATAGTAACGGGAGTTTTCTTATGCGTGGGGTGGGTAAGTCCAAACAGATACCTGTAGGCCCATCTGCCTAGGGGACAGTTCCACTCAAACAGAAGCCTCCTGATTGCTTTATGCTCACCAGTACCCGAGGCCCAAAACTCCGCTCGCCTCCCTCCAACGGGTTCTCCTTCCAGACTGCTGTGTTTCCACCGGTTACACCATCCCTCGCATCAACATACGAGCTTTTTCCCTTTCCTGGACTCCCCGCCCCAGCTCCAGTCAACTGCTAAATCTTGTCAGTTCTTCCTTCGTGGTGCTCTCAGCAGTTCCTTTCTACTTCCATCACAACCACTCCAACTTCTCACTTTACTCCTAGATTTCAGTGCAGCATTCACTGTGGTCTCCCTGAATTCACCTTTTCCCCTCTAGATCACTCTGCATATGGAACCGAAAATAACCCCCTTGTTTCCATCCATCATCTGTGTCTCTTGCTTAGAAACTTTGCATGGCACCCGTATCTTAAGGGCGTTAACTTCCAAACCTCCGTGGCCGACAGTCAAGGGTTTTCCATAATCACATCTTTCGCTGTTGCCTGACCCAGCTCTTGGCAGCCAGACCGATCGATGAAATCCTGATCACCGCTACAGCCACACTGAGGCCCGAACTCTACCCCCTACTTTTTCTCTAACAACTCACAGCTAATCTTTAAGTCCCAGCTAAAGTTGCAGCTTATCCATGCAGCTTTCCCTGGCCGCCACACCCCAGTGAGGACCGGTGCTGGATGCGTTACGGTACCTTTCTATAGCTCTTCTAACACCTCGTTATATATCGCCGCCCTTTTAAAGGCATATTCCTCTTCTTCCCACATATCACTGTCCTGTTCTGGAGACAACGCCACACTTCCGTGGCTCTCACAGTATTTAGCCCTGATTTGGCACAAAATGGGTACCACATAGAGAAAGCCAGGTGACAAAGATGCGTTCTAGATATAACAGAGGGACTGAATAATCATAACAATAGCTAACAAGTGGGAGTTCCCTTCGTGGCTCAGCGGTTAACGAACCCGACTGGTATCCATGAGGATGAGGGTTCGACCCCTGACCCCGCTCAGTGGGTTAAGGATCCGGGGTTGCCGTGAGCTGTGGTGTAGGTCGCAGATGCGGCTCAGATCCCGCGTTGCTGTGGCTGTGCTGTAGGCTGACAGCTGGAGCTCTGCATCGACCCCTAGCCAGGGAACTTTCACGTGCTGTGGGTGTGGCCACAGGAAAAAAATAGCTAACAATCAAATACATGCTAGGCACTGACATGAAAGCTTCACCTGTCTTAACTCATCTAAATTGCCCAACACGTCTCGATTCTGTGAGATGGTGACTATCATAATTCCCACTTTACAGATGCGGAAAGTAAGTCAAAAAGCTAATAAATGACTGACCTGGGTTCAAACCCACAAAGTCTGGTTCCAGAATCCCCACTCTTAAGCCCTTTGTTGTATTCTCACCAATGACATGGGGAAAGGGACACGTTACTGTGAAGAGGATGGAGCAAAGCCAGGAGAAGAGTAGATGTTAACGAACTAATGGGGTAAAAAATGGAGAATGAGAAAGAATAAGGGCAATCATATGGAACAGACTGGAGAAGAGGGAACAACAGTGAGAAGAACGAAGATAGGGAATCGCTGACAAACAAAAAGTGAAGACAGAAAGTCAGTCAACACGGGCTGGGGAGATGAGAAAGACCTGGAAGAGAGGCTGCCATGCCAGGCGGGATGCAGAGAACAAATGAGGAAAGGCAATTCTTGGAATTCCGTCGTGGCTCAGAGGAAACGAAGCTGACTAGCATCCATGAGGACGCAGGTTCCGTCCCTGGCCTCGCTCAGTGGGTTAAGGATCCGGTGTTGCCATGAGCTGTGGTGTAGGTCGCAGACGCGGCTCAGATCTGGCGTTGCTGTGGCTGTGGTGTAGGCCGGCAGCTCCAGCTCCGATTCCACCCCTAGCCTGGGAACCTCCATACGCCACCGGCGGCCCCCACCCCCCCCCCCAAAGAAAAAAAAACCAAACCATTCTTACAAGACGGTGAAGGTGTGGTTGTAGCTCTTGGGCCCTAGAACAGGCACACTGCGGAGCCTCTGATTTGGGCTGAGTCCAGTGCACGACAGCGTCTCATTTCTGCAGGTACACAGCTCACATATGTCGACGTGCTCTGCGACGACACTCTGTTCTGACTGCTCCTTTTCTGGGGGGTATTGGGCGGAGTGCACCACCGAAGACTGCGCAGAAGGAAGGATTGTCTCAGTTGACCCTGGCTGAGAAGTTATGCTAACAGGTGGAGCTGTGACTTGAGTCAGGCCTGGGTAAGGAAGTGTCACCGCAGGGTATTCTGGAGTGGGAGATGTCGTCTCTTGCAGGACTGTAGAAGGTTCAGCCTCTGCAGTAGGGCGTAGAGTGGTGGTAGGCTCCTGACTTTGATCCTCACTTGGAGCTGGAACTGTCACCTCCTGATGCAATGGCTCTGGAGGCTGAGGTGGGGTCTCTTGCTCGGCTGGAGGAGGTTCAGCCTCCACACCGGATCCTGTGGTTTCAGTCAGTTCCACGTCCACAGGTTGAACTGTGACTTGAGTCAGGTCTGCATGTGGAAGTGTCGTCTCAGGGTGTTCTATAGGGGGAGCTGTAGTCTGCTGCAGGCCTGTAGAATGTTCAGCCTCCGTGGTGAGTTCTGCAGTTGTGGTAGGCTCCTGGTCCACAGGCTTACTTGTGACACTGGGTGACGTTGGAAGCTCAGCCTGACCCTGATGTGGTGGTAGAACTGTTTGGCTCTGACTTACGGGAGGCTGGGTTAGGGTCTCCTGCGTGGCTGGAGAAGGTTCCTCCTCCTTCGTGGGTTCCGTTGTTATGCTAAGTCCCAGGTCCAGAGGCTGAACCGTGACTTCAGTCAAGGCTGGATGCTGATGCTGAACCTGCTCTGGACGTGGAAGCGTCGCCTCAGTGGGGTTTGGGGGGGGAGTTGTAGGATGTTCAACCTCCGTGGTAGGTTCTGGAGTCACAGTAAGCACCACGTCCAAAGGCTGAACCGGGGCATTGGGCAATGTTGGATATGGAGCTTGGTCCTGACCTGGCGCTGCATTCGTCACAGACTGATACAATGGAGGCTGGACCACAACCTCTTTAGGTGGCTCCAGAGTCTGAGCTGGGGTCTCCTGCGTGGCTGCAGAAGGTTCATCCCCCTTAGCGGGTTCTGCACTTATGGTCAGTTCCAGGTCTGAAGGTTGAACTGTGACTTCCGTCAGGTATGGACGCTGAGCCTGAAGCTGCTCTGGATGTGGAAGTGTCGCCTCGAGGTATGTTGGAGGAGCTGTCGTCTGCTGCAGGGCTGTGGGATGGTCAGCCTCCATAGCAGGTTCTGGAGGTTTAACTGCGACACTCGGCGGAGCCTGGTCCTGTCCAAGCGTCGGAACCGTCATCCCAGGATGCACTGGACTTTGTGCCTCCACCTCCTTAGGTGGCTCTGGAGGCTGAGGCGGGGCCCCCTGCTGGACTGAAGAAGGGTCCGTCTCTTTGAGGGGTTCCAAAAGCTCCTGTTGGATCGAGGAAGCCTCTGTATGCCCAGGGGACTGCAGAAGTTCGGGGAGGGGCCCTTGAGAGGCTAAAAATGGTTCCACCTTCTCGGGAGGCTCTGACGGCTGAGCCTGAAGCTCCTGCTGTGTGGCAGAAGGTTCTCCCTCCTTCAGGGGCTGTGGAGATGCAGCTGGGGCCCCAAGGGGAACGGGAGACTGAGCTGGGGCCTCCTCCTGGACTAAAGAAAGCTCCATTCCCCCAGGGGGATCTAGAGTCTGAGCAGGGCCCTCCTGCTGCACTGGAGAGGTTTCCACCTCCTTAGTGGGCTCTAGAGTTAAGACAAGCGCCAGATCCAAAGGTTTCCCTGTGGCACTAGACAACCCTGGACGTTGCACTTCACCGGGACCTGGAGGTGAGAATGTCGCCTTTTCATTTACTGAAGGCTGAGCTTCGACCTCTGCAGAGGCCTCTGGAGGCTGAGCTGGGTGCTCCTGATGGCTGGGAGGAGGTTCGGTTTCCGCAGGAACCTCTTCAGGCCGAGCTGGGGCTGAATGCTGACCTGAAAACTCCTGCTGGCCTGACAACAGTTGCAACTGCTCCGGGGACACCGCAGACTGCACCGAGGTTTCTGGTGGCAGTGGAAAAGCTTCAACCTCATTACTGGATGCTGGACTTAAGGTGAGCACAAGATCCACAGGTTTAACAGTGACACTGCTGGGCCGCTGCGGAAGCTGAGCTTGATCCTGACTTAGCGGAGAAACTGTTGTCATGTGATGCTCTGGAGCGACAGCTACATACTCATTAGAGATCTCTGGATGCTGAGCTGGGGAGGATTCAACCTTACCAGGAGCCTCTGGATGCTGACCCGGGGCCTCCTCATGAACGGTAGCAGCTTCTGGAGATTGATCCGGAGCCTCTTGTTGAACTGGCAAAGGTTCAACTTCCTCAGGTGGCTGTGGAGGCAGCGTGGGAGCCTCATGCTGGGTTGTAGAAAATCCCACACTGGTGTGGGACACCGACGGCTGAGTGGAAGGCTTGGGCGGATTTGGAGACGGTCCCACCTCTGGGCTGGCTTCTGTGCTTATGGTAAGCCCCACATCCACAGGCTTGACAGTGACATTGGCTACATTTGACTGCTGAGCATGATGGTGACTTGGAGGTGAAACTGTCACTTCATGATGCTCTGGAGGTTGAGCTGGCTGTTCCTGTTGAGCTGGCAAAGGCTCCGCCTCCCCAGAAGGCGGCTCTGGAGGCTGAGCTGGTTGCTCCTGCAGGGTTGCAGAAGGTTCTACCTCTCCTGCAGACAGAGCTGGGGTCCCTTCCTGGGTTGGAGAAGTTTCAGCTTCTTCCAAAGACTCTGAGAGCTGCACTGGGGTCTCCAGCTGGGTTGGAAACGGTTCATCTTCCCCAAGAGGCTCTGAAGGCTGAGCTGGTGGCTCCTGCTCACTCAAAGGCTCGGCCTCCCCAGGAGGCTCTGGAGGCTTCTCTGAGGTCTCCTGCTGGGTTGGAGAAGATTCCATCTCCTCAGGGTGCTCAACAGGCTGAGGAAGGGCCTCCTGCTGGGCTGTAGTTGACTCAGCTTCCTTAGTAGGCTCTGGAGTAATGGTAAGTCCCAAATCCAGAGGCTGAGGTGTCGCATTGGGCAAGTGCAAATGAATGGGATGTGGCCGATGACGCGGAGCTTCTTAGCTCATCGCTCTCTGGCCTCTGAAGTACATCCTGGGTAGGGAACCCTGGGGCATGAGCTGGGGACCCTAGCTGGACTGAGGAAGGTTCTACCTCCTCAGGGCGCTCTGGAGGCTGAGCTTGGGTCTCCTGCTGGAGTGAAGAGTCAACCTCTTCGGGGCGCTCTGGAGGCTGAGGTGGGACCTCCTCCAGGACTGGAGGAGTTTCAGACTCCTCAGGGCTCTCTGGAGCCTGCAATAAGGCATCCTGCTGGACTGGAGCAGGTTCAACCTTTTTAGGGACCTCTGGCGTTATGGTAAGGGCCAGATCCAGAGGTGTCACAGTGACACTGTGCCAGCCTGACTGCTGAGCTTCATTTACCCTATGATGTGCTGATGGCTGCCCTCCAGCCTCCTTAAGTGTCTCCGAAGCTTGGGCTAGGAGGGCCTCCTGAAGGCTTGAAGTTTCCATTTCCTCAGGGGCCTCTGGAGGCTGAAACAGAGCCTCCTGCTCAAGTGGAGGTGATTCTACCTCTTCTGTGGCTGTCGGATGCTGAGCAGGGGCCTCTTCCTGGGGTGAGGATTCCACCTCCTCAGGGGGCTCAGTAGGTAGATCTGGGTCCTCTACAAAATCTTCAGGTAGATTAGGATAAAAGACACTCACACCGGGATCGAATGATTATCCTGCCACTGTTCCAGTTGCTGAGTTCTTCAGACTGGCCCCTAGTTCCAACACTAAGTTTGCAAGCTTGTCGGTGCTGAAACAGATCTTTCTTCTAGTTTGGGGGTGAAACAACAAATTTGGTTGGTTTTGACCTCTTGCTACCTAGAGGTGGGACAAGTAGTTCAAATAATTGGTGATCTTCAGCCTGATCTGGACCTATCTTCTCAACCTTCCTTTGGAGTACAGGCAGAACTAAGCCCTGACTCTGATCCCAACTAGCACCAGAGGCACCTCTGGGAAATTCTGATGCTGCCTTAGCCTGTCATTCAGATGCTGCTGGTCAACAGAAAAAGTGATCTGGCCTTGCAGGCAACTTCACCAACTGAATCCAAGTCTGGGTCTGGAACGAAAGTCTCCGTTACTCCTGACTGGCGGGGCGACATCTGGGCTGGAGAGGAGGGCCGTCAAGTAAGCAAAGCCCCCCGGCTCTGCCGAGGGTGCAAGCACATGGGGCGAGCCAGTGAGCTGTTCAGAGGTCAGCCCTGGGGGGTCGGAGGTCAGGGGGACATGGTCCTGGGCCCAGTCCGACGCCTGAGCTACCTGGACCAGAAGCCACAACGGTGGCCACGAAAGGAGGAGCAGTGGGGACCAAAGGTAAAGGCGAGACATGACGGAACGTTCCCTGAGCTGGAGCTGAACCCATTATGGCAGTGGAATGAAGCGCACGCGCACCTTAGCAACGGCGTGCCCCTCCCCCGCCGCATGTCACAATGACTAGCCACGCCCCTCAAGTCCCGCCCCCCTTTATTGGGTTCTGGCGGGGACCCTGTCTGCGCCTCCCCAGGGAGCCTTTTTCCCAGCGTCACCGGGACCCTCCCCCTTGCAAAGGCAGCAGTTGCCTCCCGCCCAGCCCTCTCTCCCCAACCCCTTGCCCCTCCCAGCCGCCTGGGAAAACGTCCCCATCCACCAGTCTCAAGCCAGCCATTAACCTAGGAAGACATCACAGTGCCGCTTTTCAGAGGTCTACTGCGTGTGCACACATGAAGGCACTTCAGGTGTAAGTCAGCATGTGAAATAATTTTCTGGAAATGCTGTAACGACGCGCCCAGTTTACTTCCTTCATAGCCCTTTTTTTTTTTTTTTTTGTCTTTTGTCTGTTGTTGTTATTGTTGCTATTTCTTGGGCCGCTCCCGTGGCATATGGAGGTTCCCAGGTTAGGGGTTGAATCGGAGCTGTAGCCACCGGCCTACGCCAGAGCCACAGCAACACGGGATCTGAGCCGCGTCTGCAACCTACACCACAGCTCACGGCCACGCCGGATCGTTAACCCACTGAGCAAGGGCAGGGACCGAACCCGCAACCTCATGGTTCCTAGTCGGATTCGTTAACCACTGCGCCACGATGGGAACTCCTCATAGCCCTTTTAATAGTCTCTTTAATTTGGGTCCTTTGAATTGTCTGGTACAACTTCCAACATCTAAACCCCAAAAGAGGAGTTTCATTGTATTCCCAGTGTCTAGCACAGGATGGTATTTTTGTTTTGTTTTGTTTTGTTTTGCGTTTTAGGGCTGCACCTGGAAGTTGCCTATGGCAGGGAGGTTCCCAGGCCAGGGGTCTAATCAGAACTGTAGCTGCCGGCCTGCACCACAGCCACAGCCATGCCAGATCCCAGCCGTGCCTGCAACCTACACCACAGCTCGTGGCAACGCCAGAACCTTAACCGGCTGAGCGAGGCCAGGGATGGAACCCACATCCTCAGGGATGCTAGTCGGGTTTGTTACCGCTGAGCCACAGCAGGAACTCTACACACATAACGGTTTTAAAATGGAATTGATTCTAAGATTGGCCTCATTTAGGAATGGATCTGTTATTATAATCAGGTTTTTCGATCTTTAGCATCAGTACTGAATCCTTTCCTCTCCCATTTTACATTTCTTAAAGCCCAAACCGGATATGTTTGAAGTTCCTTAACTGATTTGATTTAGACTGAGTTAATTATTTTGCACAGGAAAAACTTTCAAAATGTTACATTTTTCAGAACATAGCCACCTTTTCTTTCTCTGCTTTCTTTGCTTCAGAACAAACTTTGCAACATTGGGGTGAGTTAAATAATCAGAAACCTAGTTGCACATTAAGTTCTCAAGGAAATGAAACACACTCTTGCTCCTTTAAAAAAGAAAAATCCCGGGAGTTCCTGTTGTGGCTCAGTGGTAATGAACCCAACTAGGATCCATGAGGATTCGGTTTTAATCCTTGGCCTTGCTCAGTGGGTTAAGGATCTGGTGTTGTCATGACCTGGGGTGTAGGTCACAGATGTGGCTGTGGTGTAGGCTGGCAGCTGTCGATTGAACCCTTAGCCTGGGAACTTCCATATGCTGCCGGTGTGGCCCTAAAAAGCAAAAAAAAGAAAAATTCTATATGTAATATATTAATATTTTCTTTTAGAAATTACTTTGTCAATTTAATCTCTAACCTAGAGCATCCATATAATTGGCTTACAGAAGGTTCTTCAGCAAAATATTTCACACACGATACATATAAGTTACTACGATCTGGGTAGTACACCTTATTTGAAAGGCATTAATGGTTTTCCAACACTGGAGCATAATCACACTCAAAGCCATAGTTCCTTTGTTCCCAAATCCCTGGGATTCTGTTTGGGGGAGTTCTAAAAGGCCTGTGTCTTCTCCTAAACCCACGACTGTAGACGTACACTGAAGGCCCTCAGTCCTGCTCTCCAAATTTCAAAGAAGGGGTCAGAGCCCTTGCCAAGCACCTAGAAGGTGGGTACCCCTGTTAACCCCATAGTACACATAAGGGAGGTTAAGTGACTTGGAGGCCCGAGACCACACAACTCATAAGGGGTAGAACCTGGGTTCTCACCCGGCTCTTTCTGATTCTAGTTGGAGAAGGAGGTAGTTCAGTGGCAGAGCATGTGAGCTTTGAATCCAGGCATGCTTAAATCTGAATCTCAGCTCTACTGCATAGTGTTTGCTAGGCTTTCCCTAAAACAGTGCAGGGTCCAGGGCAACAAAAGTGGCTAAGACAATTGCTACAGGGTCATGATTTTTCATAGGCCCCTGGGGATGGCATTGAAGATGGAAACTTGTGAATTGAATCTGATCCATCCTCAGAAAAGAGGAGTCACAACGCCCTCTGGCCCCTTGGCCTCAGGCAGAGGGGGCCAGAGTGTGTGACTTCAGGGAAGTTCCAGAAATTCACTGAGCCTCAGCTCCTCATCTGTACACTGGGGAAAACATCAGATGAAATAAGATAATATCATTAGGACAGTTTCTGGTCTGGAAGTTCCAGCTAATTCTCATCTTTCCTCCTAATTCTCATCAGTTCCTGCTTTCACTGCTCCTCTGAACACTGGAGTGAGATCTGTTCTTGTTTGGACACAGATGCAGCCTTGCTTGTATCTGATTGAAATCATCAAACTAGTATTAATGCAATTATCTCTCTCAACACTGGGATAGCTAGTATTTCCTGGATTCTTTTTCTTTTTTTTCTTTCTTTTTTTTTTTTTTTTGGCCTCCCTGTGTGGCATATGGAGTTCCCAGGCCAGGGATCAGATCCAGGCCACAGTTGTGATCTACAATGCAGATGCAGCAACACCAGATCCTTAACCCACTGTGCTGGGAATCAAACTTGGTCCCAGTGCTCCAGAGACACCACTGATCCCGTTGTGCTACAGCAGGAACTCCTCTCCTGGATTCTGTTGTAGGATGCTGGCTCTTCCCACTCTCTTTTTAAAAATGGATTTAGGAGTTCCCACTGTGGTGCAGTGGATTAAGAATCCTATTGCAGCAGCTCAGGTTGCTACAGAGGCACAGGTTCAGCCCCTGGCCTGACACAGTGGGTTACAGGATCCTGTGTTGTCACAACTGTGGTATGTCATAGGTGTGGCTTGGAGTCAATCCCTGGCCTAGAAACTTCCTTATGTCTTGAGTGCAGCCATTAAAAAAAAAAAGGATTTAAAATTTTAAATTATTTGTCAGTTATACCACTTACTAGGAAGAAAACAATCACAAAATAATGAACTGGAAAAAAAAAAACCCAAAGTTGTATTACTTGCATAGTTTACAGTACTAAGTGAAATGAAATGGTGATAAAACAGGACACACGGCAGTTCCTTGCCCCTGACCAGTTCCTTGCCCATCTTCCTAAGACAGCTCTGGAGTAATGGTAAGTCCCAAATCCGGAGGCTGAGGTGTCGCATTGGGCAAGTGCAAATGAATGGGATGTGGCCGATGACGCGGAGCTTCTAGCTCATCGCTCCCTGGCCTCTGAAGTACATCCTGGGTAGGGAACCCTGGGGCATGAGCTGGGGACCCTAGCTGGACTGGGGAAGGTTCCACCTCCTCAGGGCGCTCTGGAGGCTGAGCTTGGGTCTCCTGCTGGAGTGAAGAGTCAACCTCTTCGGGGCGCTCTGGAGGCTGAGGTGGGACCTCCTCCAGGACTGGAGGAGTTTCAGACTCCTCAGGGCTCTCTGGAGCCTGCAATAAGGCATCCTGCTGGACTGGAGCAGGTTCAACCTTTTTAGTGACCTCTGGCGTTACGGTAAGGGCCAGATCCAGAGGTGTCACAGTGACACTGTGCCAGCCTGACTGCTGAGCTTCATTTACCCTATGATGTGCTGATGGCTGCCCTCCAGCCTCCTTAAGTGTCTCCGAAGCTTGGGCTAGGAGGGCCTCCTGAAGGCTTGAAGTTTCCATTTCCTCAGGGGCCTCTGGAGGCTGAAACAGAGCCTCCTGCTCAAGTGGAGGTGATTCTACCTCTTCTGTGGGCTGTGGATGCTGAGCCTGGGCCTCTGCCTGGAGTGGAAAAGATGCAGCCTCCTCAGGGGTCTGCAGATGCTGAGCAGGGGCCTCTTCCTGGGGTGAGGATTCCACCTCCTCAGGGGGCTCAGTAGGTAGATCTGGGTCCTCTACAAAATCTGCAGGTAGATTAGGATAAAAGACACTCACACCGGGATCGAAATGATTATCCTGCCACTGTTCCAGTTGCTGAGTTTCTTCAGACTGGCCCCTAGTTCCAGCACTAACTTTGCAAGCTGTCCGCGCTGAAACAGATCTTTCTTCAAGTTTGGGGGTGAAACAACAAATTTGGTTGGTTTTGACCTCTTGCTACCTAGAGGCGGGACAAGTAGTTCAAATAATTGGTGATCTTCAGCCTGGTCGGGACCTATCCTCTCAACCTTCCTTTGGAGTGCACGCAGAACTAAGCCCTGACTCTGACCCCAACCTAGCACCAGAGGCACCTCTGGGAAACTCTGATGCTGCCTTAGCCTGTCATTCAGATGCTGCTGGTCAACAGAAGAGTGATCTGGCCTTGCAGGCAACTCACCAACTGAATCCGCGTGCGTCCGGGTCTGGAACGAAAGTCTCCGTTACCTCCTGACTGGGCGGGGCGAACATCTGGGCTGGAGAGGAGGCCATGGAGTAAGCAAAGCCTCCCGGCTCTGCCGAGGGTGCAAGCTCATGGGGCGAGTCCAGTGAGCGTTCAGAGGTCAGCCCTGGGGGGTCGGAGGTCAGGGGGACATGGTCCGGGGCCCAGTCCGGCGCCTGAGCTACCTGGACCAGAAGCCACAACGGTGGCCACGAAAGGAGGAGCAGTGGGGACCAAAGGTAAAGGCGCGGCATGACGGGACGTTCCCTGAGCGGGAGCTGAACCACTAAGGCAGCGCCCTGTCAGCAACCTGTGCCCCGTCGTCCGCCTCACCTCACACGGCTTAGCTGGGCCGTCTCCAGGCAGCCCCCCCTTAGTTAAGTTCGCTCTCCTTGGGCCCCTCTAGGCACTCCCCCTTTCATTGCGTTCCCCTTCATCACGCCGCCGCCATAGTTAAGTTCCCTTGAGTTCCGCCCCCTTGTTAGGTTTCAGACCCCGCCCCGGAGCCAAGCTGCGCCTCCCGCCTCCCTCCCCAGAGAGCCTTTCCTTGAGTTCCGCCCCCTTGTTAGGTTTCAGGCCCGCCCGGAGCCAAGCTGCGCCTCCCGCCTCCCTCCCCAGAGAGCCTTTCCTTGAGTTCCGCCCCCTTGTTAGGTTTCAGGCCCCGCCCCGGAGCCAAGCTGCGCCTCCCGCCTCCCCCCCAGAGAGCCTTTCTCCCAGGGTCCGGAGGACCCTCCCCTTGCAAAGGCAACAGTTCTCCCCTGCGCAGCCCCCTCCCCAGCCCCTTGCCCTCCCCAGCCCCGCGGTGCCGCCCCTCCCATCCGCCCTGGCCCCCACAACTGGGCAGGATGGGGGGCTGCCGACAAGAGCCGCCCTCGACTCCAGAGGCCTAGGGGTGGCGGGTGGGAGGTGCAGAGCTCCCCAAGGAAGCCGCAGGGCCTAGCGGTCCAGGAAATTCAAAAATGCTAGTCCAGTTCTGGTCGTTTGAACGCCACCTCCTCAAAGTGAGACCTGAGAGACATTCTTCCTCCCTTGGCCACACTGTTTCCAAGAGAAGGAGCTGACCTGCAAAATGAGCACCAGTCAGGGTGCCAGGAGGGGAACACACCTCACAGGTGGCAGTTATGAAAATGTTGCCATTTCCTCTAAGCTCTCCGTATCCATGTCATGTCCCTTACTAATTCACCACTGTACTATTAGGGGTTACCACTGACTCAGTGATGACTCCAACACTTCCGTAGGAGGGGTTTTGGGGGGTGGGGGGGTGGGCAGTGAATGGCCCTTTACACTATTCGCCTGGGAAAACGTCCCCATCCACTTGCCTCAGCCAGCCATTAACCTAGAAAAGCATTTCAGTGCCGCTTTTCAGAGGTCTACTGTGGGTGCCCACATGAAGACACTGGAGATGTGAAGTTTGGAAATGCTGAACCACACCCAGTTTACTTCCTTCCTACTCCTTTTATACTCTATCTAGTTTTAGTCCTTTTTAATTGTCTGGCACACCTTCTAACATCCAAACTCCAAGAGAGGAGTTTTGTCTTACTCCCAGTGTCTAGCACACATGGTTTGGTTTGGTTTTGGTTTGGTTTGGTTTGGTTTGGTTTGGTTTAAGAGCGCACCTGAGGCATATGGAAGTTCCCAGACCTAATCAGAGCTGCACTGCCGGCCTACACCACAGCCACAGCACCTCTGCTCATTTCCTCCGTCCATGTGCTCTGCCTAAAGAATCACTGAATCTCTCATTATCCTCCAGACCTACCATGCCCTGTCATTGCTTTTTGCATATGCTGTTCCCTCTACCTGGAATGCTCTTCCCTCACTTAGGCCAGGAAAATGCCACCTGTTTCTTCCAAGAGGCAGTTCAGAGGCCCCGACCTGTGAAAGTCACTGCTGGTACGCGCCTCCCAGTGCTCTTGGGCGGAGGTACCCCCTCTTCTTTCTGCCCTGAAAGTCCTTAGGTCGCACTTTAGTTCCAGTGCCTGTTACAGAAATTGTGATTTATTGCTTAAGTGCAGGGATTGTGTATGTCTCATGCTTGTTTTTAATGTGGAGGTGGCCCAGACAAGGGCTTGAGAAGAATATGTGTTGAATGGAAGGTGGCGTGTTTGGAATTGCCGTCAGCTGTGATAGACAGCTCTCTGCCCCCTTTCCTTGTGCCCTTTGGGGTGTGTCATCTTTTATTGGACCTCAGGAAGAAAAAGGTAGCTACCAGATACGTATCATGGCTCCCAGGACTCCAATTGCCTGGAGGAAAAACAAAAACTGTTCTTAAAAAAATATCTGTTGTTACAATGGACGGTATCTTTCAGGTGGGAAGTAACTGTATACATATTTTTTAAACAGTCACTCAGCATTTTAGCTGCTTTTCAGCTGAACCCAGTGCAGTTTGTCCTGTGTTCCATTTACTTTGCAGCCACCCTCTTCATCTGTATTAACAGCCATCACTTCTTTGCTCCAGGAGTTTTGCCCTCCACCAGCAGACATAGCAGTCCTCGGGGCACCTAACCCACAGCCGCAGCAGCAGCAGAGGCAGCGTGGATGAGATCATGTCCCAGCCGAAGCAGAAGGAGCTGGTGGGCAGCGTGCGGCAGAAGATGCTTCTGGACTACACGTGTACATGCCAGGTGTGTCCCCCAAGAAAGCCGAAGCCCCCAAAGGAGCCCGTGGAGAGTGCGGAGAGCAGCCCCACAGCTGGGAAGAAGGTAAAGCTGGCTGCCTGGGCGTGGCTTTTCGGCTCTTATACTCATTTCTTCACACAGAAGCCTTCGAGTGCCTCTCATACCCGGCCCTCTTCTAGGCATTGGAAACAGCGATGCACAAGGCAGATGAGGGCCGAGCTCTTAGGAAGCTTGATCCCAGTCCAGGAGACAGGAAGCAGCGAACCTCAGGTGCTGATAAGGATTAAAATAAAGCCAAATGGGGGAGGGTGGAAATTGGCCAGAGCTGGTTTAGATTGACAGCCGAGGAGGGCCTCTTTGAGGATGTGACCTTTGGGCAAGACCTGACCAAAGTGAGGAAGTGAGCCCTGGTGGCCTGGTGGGAGGGACATTTCAGGTGTGGGAGCAAAAAGTACAAGGATGTGGCCGAGAATTCAGGGAACCGTGATGAGGCCACCGTGGGTGACAGCAAGGGACAGAGAGGCAGTGGGGCCTCATCAGATCCTTACCTCGTCAGATCAGATCATGTGAGGCCCGGGGGGGGGGGGCGTTGAGCAGGGAGTAGCGCTGATCTGATTTGAGCTGAGAAAGATAAGTGGCTCTGCAGGGAGAATGGAAGACGGGCAGGGAGGAAGAGAGCCGATGGGAGGCGGTCCAGGGGTGGAGAAGGGGCTGAGATTGAGGTGGTCCGAGCACTGTGAGAAGTGGCTCCTGAGGGAGAGAACCAGGCGTCGAGGCGTACTCCTAGCTTTTGACCTGGGCAGCTGAGGGATCCTTAGGGAGGGTCACAGAATCAGTCGAGGTCGAATTCCTCAATAGCACCATGTCCTCATTCTCAGACTCCTCAGCTGTGACCAGTGCTTTTTTTTTTTTTTTTTTTTTTGCTTTTTAGGGCCATACTTGTGTTGTGGCACAGGAAAGTTCCCAGGCTAGGGGTCAAATCAAAGCTACAGCTGCCAGCCACAGCCACAGCCACAGCAATACGGGATCCGAGCCGTGTCTTCGACCTACACCACAGGTCACAGCAACGCCGGATCCTTAACCCACTGAATGAGGCCAGGGATTGAACCCGGACCTCGTGAATCCTAGTCGGGATCCTTCGTTAACCGCTGACCACAAAGGGAACTCCTGTGACCAGTGCTTTTGAAGGTTTACCATAAGCATTATTTACACATTATGACAAGCGGGACATTGACTCAGATCATTTGCGATAAGATAAATGAGCTGCCAGACTCCAGACTCTGTTAGATGCTTTAACAGACCCCCTCTGCCCTCGAGCAGTCTTGGAGACCAGTGGTCGTCTCTCCGTTTCGTAGATGGAGGAACCCCACTTCACAGCAGTTAAGTATCTTAGTTTCACAGTTGCTAGTGACGGAGTGTACAAACCCTGATCGGAGCCCGCGAGCCCCTTTGGCTGTCGCGACTGCTCTAGTGGTCCTTCTCACACTGGGCCTGACCTGAGGCCCCTCTGCCACTGTGCCCGCTCGGGTTCTGAGGCGCGGCCTCCCACCTGTGGAGCCAGTGCCTGTTTTTCCCATGTTCAGTTACTAAGGCGTCTGTCCCCATATGACCTCTTAGTGACTATATGTATATTTTTTTAACCTTATGGCCGCACCTGTGGCCTATGGAAATTCCCAGGCCAGGACTGAAGTGAGCCACAGCTGCGGCAATGATAGATCCTTTAACCCACTACACCAGGCCGGGGATCGAACCCGTGCCTCCAGAGTGACCTGAGCCACTGCAGTCGGATTCTTAACCACTGGTCCTCGGTGGGAACTCCGTGACTGTATTTCTGTTAACAGAGGCTTTGGTGCCTTCCTCTTTGTGCCTCAGCCTTTATTCACTCCGTTGACTCCTTCACTCAGCCTGTTTGGCCCAAAGAGACCATATCCTTTGCTGGCCTCTGACCCACTGCCTCCGCCTCTGAGCCAAGTCAGCAGCTAGAGTGGGGTGTAGGCCTCCCCTTGAGCTAGAGGAGTGTAATAGAAAACTCTTCCAGAAGTGTGCTGTTTCACCACCAGTGCATCCCACTCGCCCAGTCCTTTTCTTGCTAGGCTATCAGGGTCGGAATTCTATCAAACTCTGGAGAGTTGGGTGTTGTAAAAAATGATCTAATAAATAATGCTTGCTTTTTAAAGAGCTTCATAAGTTAAAAAACAAAAACAAACAAAACTTTTCGGGAATTCCCATTGTGGCTCAGTGGTTAAGAACCCCACTATGTCCCTGAGGATATGGGTTCGATCCCTGCGTCATCCAGTGGGTTAAGACTCTGGCATTGCTGTGAACAACTGTAAGGTGTAGGTTGCAGATGCGGCTCGGTTCCCCATTTGTAGGCCTGTGGTACAGCTCACTTCAGCCCCTAGCCGGGAACCTCCACATGCCATGGTGTGGCCCTAGAGAAAAAAAGAGTTTGAGAACATTATTTCCTCAGTGTGCACTGCTTGTGCTTGTCTCACAGAACCTGTGAGTTCTCTGGAGGCCCCAGCCCAGCCCCTGGACCTCACGACCTGGCGTTGCCCACATTGGGTCTCTGGTACAAACCTTTTTTTTTTTAATTTTTGCCATTTCTTGGGCTGCTCCCCTCGGCATGTGGAGTTTCCCAGGCTAGGGGTCGAATCGGAGCTGTAGCCGCCGGCCTACACCACAGCCACAGCAACGTGGGATCTGAACCATGTCTGCGACCAACCCACAGCTCACAGCAATGCTGGATCCTTATCCACTGGCGAGGCCAGGGTTGAACTCCATCCTCAGGGATGCTAGTTGGGTTCGTTAACTGCTGAGCCATGATGGGAACTCTCATAACCTCTTTAAATTAACACCTCCACCTCCCCCAGAAATTCAGAGATGAAGTTCTCTGACTGGCAAATCCTGAAAATATATGTTTCTCTGCAGAGAAGCAGCTGAAGAGGTCCAGCCAAAATAGGCAATAAATCCATGCCTGGCTAGATGCTACTTCATTTCATAAGAAATGTTTAGCAATGTTCAGATTTTCTTACACTCTTAATTATATTCAAATTTTAACAAATTATTCTAATGTTCAATTTGAGCAGTTCTCATGAGAATAAGAAAACTCTGGAGGAACAGAAAAGAAGGACTTGCCGGTTTAAAAATGTATTTAAAGCTACAGTAACAAAAGCAGTTTGATACTGGTAGGAACAGAGTGCTCACTATAGACTCCAGTCCACTGGGAAGCTCATATTGAGAGGCGCACGGCAGGTCAGTGAAAAGATTTGGTTGTTCCAAAAACTAGGTTATTGATACCTGACTAGCCGCTGGGAAAAAAAATTAAAGTGGATCCCGGAATCACATTTTACACTAAAATTAGGCATGGACTAAAGATCTTTTTTAATATACATACCCATACATAATCCAGTGGAGGAAACAGATGAATTCTTTGTCTTGGAGGTGAGGTATGAATTTCTACATGATACCAACACTCTTGTTAGTTCATTTAAAATATCTACCGACAGCTGTATCAGTTGGGGTCCCAGCAGGAAACAGAGGGCACTCTCCAATGGATAACCTTGGGGAGTTTAATAAAGGGAGGATTTGTAAAGGTGTGGGCCAGGGCAGCACCCCGGGGCTGGCAGCAGTCAGGGGCACTACCAGGCCCTGAAGGGGCAGAAGCTGGAAGCGGTTGCCCAGACTTGGCAGGGTCGCTGTGTGGAGAGGGCAGCCTGTCTGACAGGAGCTGTGGCCTTCAGTGGAGGGAAGGGACAGATGACCGGATTTGTACCTCCGTGCACCTCCCTGCCACTGGTGTGTCCCAATGCCAAGCCTGACCAGAAGCCAGAGGGTGAGAGAGTCCGTTGATGAGCTTCCTGCAGACCACGCTCTCAGGGTTTGGTGAGGAACTCGAAGCCAGGGGGAAAAGGGAAATATCCAGCATGGGGTCAAGGTGTGATTTTTTTTTTCCCCCCCAAGGATTTTAATACAAGAAACGTTGTAGGGGTTTCGTACCTCCTTGCTAGCAGTCTAAGAGAGGGCCATTGCCCCAGAGCGTCGCACCTCCGGGATCATTAACCTGGCCACCTGGCTGACGCCTAGTCCGTGGGCTGCTCTCTGGCCCAGCACCACTTCTCGGAGAGCCGTCACGGTCCTCCTTCTCTAAAGTGCCCCGGCCTCGTCTGTCCCGTTACCCACCTATTTTCTCTTGAGACACTGATCACTCTATGACATAGATTATTTGTCTACTATTTATCTGTTTCTGCCCCTTCAATGTAAACCCCATGAGAGCAGGGACCTTGCCTGTCTCATCCATGGCTCTGCCTGCAGGACGATCCTAGTATGCGGTATGCGCTCCAATCATTTTGGTTAAGTAACGCTTTCCCAAAACCTTGACCATCCGAGAGTACGCGGACCTCTACGTTGCCAGGTCGCCAGCGCTCTCATTGTCCTTTACTTCTCTCCTCCAGCTCCCCTACTTATGAATGAGCTGACCCTGACGGAACTCGACATGGGGTAGCTATGCCAAAAATCCTTCAGGCCTTCAAGCCTTACGTTGATCACCAAGGTAACTCTTAGTTGACTCGAGAGAGGAATTGAGCAGTTGTACAAGAGTTAAATTGTTTCCATCGATGCAGACTGATATCAGGGCTTTGTGATGGAGGGAGTTGGGGCTTTTTAACAGTCTCTTTCCTGTTGCCTGTCTTCAGCCTTGAACTGATGGGGAGTAGATCAGGACTCCCCCTCCTCATCCTTCTAGGTTTCTGGCTCCTCACAGGTCCTCCTTCAGCCCAAAGATGCCCACATGGCACCTAGCAGGGCCTGAGCTTTTGTGTGACCTGGCCCTGGATGGCCACAGCCCTTGCGTGTGCACCTGCCCAGCCCTGGACTCTTGTTTTCTTCTTTTTTTTTGGCCATCCCACAGCATTGTGAAGTTCCCGGGTCAGGGACATCCCCAACCCCTCGCCACAACAGTGACCCAGCCATAGCCGTGACTGTGCTGGATCCTAACCCACTGCGCCACCAGGGAACTCCCAGACCCTGGCCTCTTGCCAGGAGCTGCCCCTCCTCAAAACATTCCATCTCTTTTACCTCGCCCTGCTTCCAGGTTGTAAATTCTTTGAGCTTCACGTTTTATATTTTTCTGTTCCTTATCACTCCTGGTAGGTACTTCAGTGTTTGAAAAATGAAGACCTGCATTGTCAGATATATTTTGAGAGTAAGGCTCTCTGCTGGAGGGAAATTCTCGGATTTGGTTTTTAAGACATGATACCTAACATATTATTATTAGCCTGCTTACGTGTGTGTGTGAGAGAGAAGTTGATTAGAAGTGTGGAGAGAGCCAATAAAATTATGATATAAAGATTTGTGTCTTTTTATGGCACCTTGGCAGAAAATTTGTATCTGTGAGTTTTGGTGAAAAGAAGAATGAACTAGGTAGGCAGGAATAATCCACGAGCAAGAAAGGAAAAAACCTTCCCATCACGGAAGTATCCGACTTCTCTGTAAATATCCCTCTCCAAATGAGCCTCTTTCCACTTAAACTGGATTTACATTATCCTCAAAAGTTTCAGGAACAAAGTAGGGGAGAAAATCCAACACTTTTCAAGAGAGTGATACTTGTTTTGAAGTAAATGTTTTGTAACATATAGAGACTACAGCATCTACTTTGTCTCTGTATGGCTCGATCAGATCAGATGGCTCTTGAACGTATTTAGTGAAATCAAGTTCTGTGTGTATACATTGGATGTAAATACAAAGAGTTTTTTCTAGCACTACAATTAGCAGCTGTAACAAATCTCTGTAGCAATATTTCACCAACAGCGAAGCCCATATTTCTAGGTCTTCAGCAGCATCCCATCGATTTCAGAGAGAGACCAGAGAATTATTCGCAAATCCAGGAAGCCTCCTACTAGCATGTCGAGGTCACCTGTGAGCACTGAATTATGTCTACGCTTTGATGAATCTGAGTGCTCCGAGGGTGGGTTAATTTCTGGTGCACTAAGAGTGAAACTGGAAAAGATGCTTTGCAAAGGGTCTAGTTGGAGTTCTTTCAACCACATGTAATGTCAAAAGATTCATTACCTGTGTGTCAAGCTCGGGGTCCCAACCTTCACCCCATTGGGCATCACGGGGCCGCCTGCCTTCCTCTCTGGCTCTGGGGCTCTGGGTTGCCCTTTGCTCTTTGCCTCTTTGGGAATTGGCTTGTAACACGCTGGTAAATGATCAGCTCACATAAGAGTCGGCTTAAAGAAAGTAAATACCACGTGTGCATGCCTGTTTTCTAATGCATTAGCAGTCTCTTACTCAGTATTGTCCTTTGTTGTTGGTAGAAATTTCCAACAAGCGGCATCAGGGCCACCACTGGCTTTGTAGCATCTAAGAAGTGTCCCTGTGGCTTTGAACTCTGCAGCTTTGGAAGGCTTGAATGAAATTCACCAAATGCCTAAGTCTCAAGTCTCTTTCCTGTTCCTCTGGAGCCAGAGCTGCAGCAAGACATCTCATTATATGGATCAAAGCTTTGCCAGTTTTTAATCCATTTGAGGCTCACTTAACTCCATTCAGGGCAACTTTTAGAGATCTGCCTGCTTATGTAACAAGGGAGGAAATGTTACTAAAGAAGGAATGATAAAGACAGAAAGCCTGTGGGTTTGATCAAATTAGGTTTTTCCAAGTCTACAAAGGATACATGTGATGGTAAAACAGAAATGAACATGAAGGGGAAATGTTTCTTGGATCCCATTGCTCCAAGAGAAACCTTTCCTTTGGGGAAATTAAAATCAGGAGTGACTCGTTAAAAACAACTCGGAAAACAGAGCTCACCCTCCCAGGGAGTGCCCCCTGGGTGAAAAGGCTTCAGCGCTCTCAGGAGATCTCCCGGGGATCCCCCTACACCCTCTTATAAAAAAATGTTTCCTAGGAGTTCCTTGGTGGTGCAGTGGGTTAAGGATCCGCCTTGTCAGCGCATGGCTCAGTCACAGCTGTGGCACGAGTTTGATCCCTGGCTCCAGACTTGTGCATGTCTGGGCACGGCCAAAAAAAGATTCCTGATTGCGCTTATCTGTTGCGGCACTTGGCTCAGAGGGGTATTTGGGCCAGAGCACAGCTGGATCACTCCAGCCCGAGGATGCTCTTCCTGAGGCCACACAGGGCCATGGTTTCTGGCCCTAGCTCTAGGAACACCCTGCCGGTTCACACAGCTTCATGCCTTGGGCAAAGACCTTAGCCCGCTTCACTAATGCTCCTCTCTCCAGCGGGGAGGCCAATAGCACCTACTTGGTGGCTTAAATGATTAATACATGAGACACTTGGAAAGCCTCTAGTGCCAGGCAAGCTCTTAAGTGTTAACTTTTATTTTACCCTTGTTGTGGCTGCCGTCAGTGCTGCTGCTCTTGGAGACTTTGTGCGTGACTGTGATGTTCAGCTGGCCCATCCTGCAGCCCAAGGCCAGCAGAGCCCTCCGAGAACAAATGGAAAGAAGAAAGCCATTCTCACTGTGTGGGCCTTGCCACTGAAAGGAACAGGTTGGAGTTCCCGTCATGGCTCAGTGGCTAACAAACCCGACTCTTATCCATGAGGACAAGGGTTGGATCCATGGCCTCACTCAGTGGGTTCAGGATCTGGCGTTGCCAGGAGCTGCGGTGTAGTCACAGATGCGGCTCAGATCTGGCATTGCAGTGGCTGTGGTGTAGGCCGGCACCTGCAGCTCGGATTCAGCTGTTAGCTTGGGAACCCTCCATGTGCCATGGTAGCCCCACAAGGACCAAAAAAAAAAAAAAAGAAGAAATTAGCGCCTCATCCTTCATTCAATGCTGGGATGAGGTTGCTTGCCAGCAAATATTGCAGAAAAGTGGAGCCAGAGTCTGTCTTGACCTGCCCGTTCCCCACTCGCCCCCGGCTGCAGCACCCCTCATCAAGGGAGCAGCTGCCCGGGGCAGATCACGGCAATGGGGCCAGACTCTGGGCTCATGCTCGACAAGAATGACACGTGCCCTCTCTGGCCAGATCATGTTGCGGAAGAGAAAATACTCTTTACTAAACAAGGAAAAAACACCCGTTTTGGAACTTGGGCGGGGTGGGGAGGAGAGTCAGATTTGGGACTCTGCAACCTTGAAAGGTGGGGCTGGTTCCAGAACAGTTGCAGTAGACAAGCCAAAAGTGACGCCCTAAAAGCCACCTGCAAATGCAAGGAATACTGGTTTTCTGCTGTGTCTGAGTGAGCAGCAATGGCACTGGTCTGGTTGCTCGGAAACAAGACAATCACCGATGTGCCCTTCCAGGAGCCAGATAACCCAAACATCTGTTGTTGGTGATGTACTATTAAATCTTCCACTTTTAAGAGCTTTTGTTCTTTGGGTACTATCTTTTTTTTTTTTTTTTTTTTTGGCTTTTTTAGGGCTGCACCTGTGGCATATGGAGGTTCCCGGGCCAGGGATCCAATCAGAGCTACAGCTGCCGGCCTACACCACAGCCACAGCACTGCCAGATCTGAGCCGCATCTGCGACCTACACTACAGCTCATGGCAACACCAGACCCTTAACCCACTGAGTGAGGCCAGGATCAAACCCACAACCTCCCAATTCCTAGTCGGATTCGTTTCCGCTGCACCACAATGGGAACTCCTAGATGCCAAATGTTGACTCTCAAAGTGAAAATCAGCCAGCAGTTACAGGTAGGGGAGGGGAGGAGCAGATGGCATGAGCCAGTCTCAGCCAGCAAGGCCTGAGGGCCTCTCCCCTCCTGCTGAGCAGCCCGTGTGCCATCCAACCTGTTCCAGTGAGACTGAGGCCTTTGGGTTAGTTTAATAGTAATATGACAGTGAGCTGCTGCGTGAAATTACTGGATTTATACGAGCACGGCAGCTGCTCCTGCTCCTGAGGCCGGAGGATCTATTAAATAACCTACCAGGGAGAAGGCGGAGGGACCTCCGTTTTACTCCTCTGTGGTGACACACACCAGGGCACACGTGTGTTACCTCGGGTGGCATCACGGTCGCTCTGCACAAGGTGGCCCGGCTGCCTCTATTCTTCTTCAGCTATAACTTCCTGAGGACAGGTATTCACCTCAGCATCTTCAGCTCTGAGTCCTTGTGTTTAGACTCATATACATTTGAGGTGGAGCGAGTCTCCCTCAGACTAGCAGTGGTGGAAACAGAGCCTTCCCTCGCGAAGCTGAAAAGAAACAGAAAAACAGCCGTCTGACCCTTCACCAAAATCACATATGTACTGACCTTCCCCCACTTCTTTTCTTTTCTTTTTTGGGGGGGCCATGCCCACAGCAGTGACAGTGAGGGTCCTTAACCCTCTGCACCACAAGAGGCCTCTCCCCTGCCCCCGCTTTGGAGCGGTTTCTCAGAGCTCTCTGACAGGCTGCTTCCCAGGCTGTGCTCCTCGTTTGGCCCAAATAAAACTTATCTCATGACTTTTTTTTTTTTTTAATTTTTTTTTTTTTTTTTTGCTTTTTAGAGCCACACTGGTGGCATGTAGAGGTTCCCAGGCTAGGGGTCAGATTGGAGCTACAGGAGTTTGGTTGTGGCGCAGCAGAAAAGAATCCAACTAGTAACCATAAGGTTGTGGGTTCGATCCCTGGCCTTGCTAAGTGGGTTAAGAAACTGGCATTGCCGTGAGCTGTGGTGTGGGTCACAGCCATGGCTCGGATCCCAAGTTGCTGTGGCTGTGGTGTAGGCTGGCAGCTGTAGCTCTGATTAGATCCCTAGCTGGGGAACCTCCATATGCTGCGGCTGTGGCCCTTAAAAAAAAAAAAAAAAAAAATCAGAGCTACAGGCCACAGTCACAGCAACACAGGTTCCAAGCTGCATCTGCAACCTACACCACGGATCATGGTAACAGCAGATCCTTAAGCCACTGAGCGAGGCCAGGGAACAACCCTGCAACCTCATGGTTCCTAGGTGGATTCGTTTCCACTGTGCCACAACGGGAAATCCTAACTCACAATTCTTAAAAAAAAACCCCAGCTATCTGAGCTCGTCACAGACTGAAGTGTGCGTGAAGACTGAAATTTGTTAAGTTCTTTGTCAGTTGTGTTTCCCCTGTTGCCAGTGAAGGGCTGGTTTTGTAGGGACTCGGTAAGCAGGCACCACCCTCCACCATTGGACAGCCTCACACCATGAAGACCCCTCGTGTGGGGGAATTGCTAGGGACTGAATGTTTGCGTCCCCCTCCTTCCCCCCCCAACTCGCATGTTGGGGCCTAACCTGCAAGGTGATGGTTTTTAGAGATGGTGATTAGGTTTGGATGAGGTCATGATGGGATTGGTGCCCTCAGGAGAAGAGACCAGAGAGCTAGCTGTGCCCTCTCTGCCATGTAAGGACACAGGAGAAGGCAGCCGCCTGCAGGCCAGGAAGCGAGCCCTCGCAGGAAGGAATCAGCCGGCACCTTGATCTTGGCCGTCCACCCTCTAGAGCTGTGCCAAATAAACGCCTGCTGTTCCGGCCCCCTAGTTTGTGGTGTTTTGTTACAGCAGCTCGAGCAGACCGAGACGAGACCCTTTGTGTTCCTGCCCTTTGCAAAGAACCTCTCAGGACTGGCTGCCTCCCTCCTCTGTAAAGACTTGCCAAATGGTCCTGCTCCTCAGCTTCCGGTTTCTATCCTTGAGCATTCCCAAGACCAGATGGTTGTAGGAAGCAGTATTTTAAATGAAATGCCTCACAGGGATGTCCTAACCTTTGCGAAGAGCCCAGAAGAGAAAGCCCTGTCCCCGCCTCACCCAGGTGAGGAGCACTCAGCTCAGCAGGGTTAGGGAGCCACGCAGACACACCAGGGCCCCGCTGCACACACCGTGAGAAGGCAGCCTTTCTAGTAACTGTAGATTTCGTCTCTCGGTCACTCAAGGTGGGAGCTCCTGACTCAGCCTTTATGTCACTGGTTGGCCTCAACTCTGATTGTGTGTGCTCCAGGGTTTTCAGGGCACTTCTTTGCCACTGAATCTTTGTCACAGAAGCAAGTTTTTCTTTGCATCTAATGTTAAAACAGTCATCTTCCCCTCATCTAAATGCAAACACATCATAATAGATAATGTGTTTGAATGTTTGCAGTTTATATCTGTTTTTAAAGGTTCTCACCTTTCTGACTCCTTCATATCTTCTTAGAACTGGACCTGAGCAAGGCCCCTGGGTGGGCCTCAGGGGACACATAGCATGACTTAAAAACAGGCCCCATCCCCCAGGCGGAGGTGCAGCCCGTTGTCCCTGCCTCACCCCCTCCCCACCTGGACGGGCTCTCTCTGACTGCCCTGTGGCAGCCTCTTCCTTCAGGCCCTGTGGCTTCCTCTGGTCTGGTTTCTATCGGCCACGGCAACCGCAGCAAGCCAGGTTGGGCAGCAGTCGTGGGAGGACGGAAGTGGGCTGGCTGTCTAGGCCCGTGGTCCCTTGTGCAGATGGGAGGCCCATGCGGAGGCACAGAGGTCAAGGGAACCTCCAGTGGAGTGGAACCCAAGCCCTGGCCACGTGTCTGTACTCTTCCCTCTTCCCACCCTCAGCTCCCGGCCGGGGGCTGGACCACATGCCACTGGGTAGAATGTGCCGGTATGGCCGGCTATTTACCAAACCTGAATCTGTATCCCTCATTTAAAAAACAGACAAAACCAAACTTCTACTCTGTAGCAAGTGCAATTCTGGTGCTTTAATATGACAGCCTTCAAAGGCAGTACACGCTAGTAATATGTCTTGGAAACATGACTAGGATTTTCAAAGGGAATGATTATGTCTGAATACATAGGGCAGTCAGGTAGTTTGAGTCTGTTGAGTCTCAAGTTAAAAAAAGCTGGAGATACACAACAATAAATACCTTCCTTATTGATGTTCTATTTATATGGAGATTAAAATCTATTAATGTCAAGCCTTTTGCCCTAATCCCCTTTCTCTGGAAGTGATTAACAAACTAAATGTCTTTATTAAAACAGATGTGCCCTTTATTCCAGTAACAGTGCCTTTGAAGAATAAGCTAATTAATGATTTTCGAAGACTTAATGTGAGCAAGAAATAAAGCGGTTTTGTGGAGTTGCTGCAAAGAAGCCATTTCACAATTGATCTGCATATCACTTAGCTAAACCAGGTCATTCATGGAAAATAATTACCTTCAATTATGATAAAAAGAATTGGTGAAAACAAAACTGGAAATTATTCTGTCTTTAGTGAGGAAATACACCAGTAGTGCTTACGGAGGTTAAGCAAAGCTTTTATCTGAGATGGTGGCCGAACGGAGAGGTTACTTACTATAAATTGTTTGAAAATGTACCTGTGGGTGAAGAATGGTTTTAGATTAATTTCCTGCTTCCTGTTAGATGTTGTCATTTGTCTTAAGAGGATCTGTAAACGTTTATTAACATTTAAGCAGCCACTTGAAGGATCATGTTTTGATTGAAAGTCCATGAGGTGTTAAGGTGCCTGGAGTCAGAAAAGGTCGCAGTGTGGGCTGTCCTGCTGGGATCGTAGGAACCCTGAGGTAGCAGGTGGTGAGATGACCGGTTTGCATTTGAGACTTTCCGGTCAGTGGCCACTTTCGCTGCTGGGCCCTCCCAGTGAAATTCCGTAAAGCCAAAAGCCTCAAAGATATGCTCTCCACAAGTGTCTTTTCTAAGAAATAGGGTTTTAAGGTAAGGTACAAAGTGGTCACCCAGCTTTATCGAGATAATCCTGGGGCTCGAACATAAATTCTTTTGTTTCCTTTACTACGCAATTTCCAGAATGAAAGGGGTTCCAAAAGTTATCCTATCAAGCTAGACCCGAACTGTTTTCTGTGCCCCTCCCTAGCCCTACAAGGAGAACAGGTATTTTAAAGAAAGACCCTGGTTCTCACATTGTCTTTAAAGAGCACAGCTTGCTGGGAAATTTCTGCACCTCTCCTCTGCCTCTCAGCAGCTGGGAATCCACAGACCTCCGCCTGGCTTGGCCCAGGGCAAGCCCTCTCCTGCTGGGAGTGTGTTTCTTACTAACGTGAAAAGAACCCAGAGGATGGGGACCCTTCAGGATCTAAGCTGAGCTCACAGTGACCATTTTAATGGATATTGAGATGCTGGCAATTTGCCAAAGGCTTGGACTCTTTCCGGAAGCTTTTCTTTTGACAGTCCCTGCTTGCAGGCATCAGTAATACAGGCAACATCTATCTGCTGACTCTTAATGTGCTACCCACTTGGCTACTTTTAAAATAGAAATTTTTATACTGTCTTTTATAAGAAGTCATGTTTTTCCGGGGGAAAAAAAACCTTGTGTTTTTTCACCATTTCTCCAGGACTCAGGATCGATTTGGAAATGTCCTACAATGGGTCCTTTCTGATGACTCTTGAGACCAAAATGAATTTGACCAAACTAGGTAAGAGCCTCTTGTTGAAGCCCTGAAGGTTGGAGAAATTGGCAAAGAAGGGTAAGGGGCTATATGAATTACTCATCCAACCCCTGGGAACCGGCTTCTCCCTCCAGCCTCTGAGCAGCAGCTTTGATGTGTAGTGGCCCCGATGTTGCGTGAGCTTTCCGTGTAAGTGCTTTCAGGGCATGGTTTCCTGGTTGCATCCCCTGCAGAGCGTGAGTCCCCGCTTCTGCTCAGTGCCTTGGGCCTCCGTGCTGCCACTGGGGCAGCCAGTATTGATTACCTGGGAAGCATCACTGAGTGAGACCAGCAGAGCAGGCTGCACAATAAAAATGCTTTGTGAAGAAAATCCTCCTCCACAAAACCCCTCATTCAACTTGCAGCCACAGACAGCAACATGTGGGCCAGGCTAAGGTCCTTAGGATGTCTGTCTGCTTTAATCACAAAGTCAGAATTATTTATACTTATATGATTGATTTTGTAGCCAAGAGGGTGCTCCTAAGGTGTTTGAGACATTATTTTCTCTAATAATACAATATTGATTTTCTTAGTAAATTCCTCTCTTTGTAGAAGATACTGCATCTGCTGCCCAGTTTGTCAGATTTAGTAAACACTCCAAATTTGTGAGATAGTTAATGAGGCTGATTTTTTTTTTCTTAGACGCTTAAAATGGATAAGGTGGAACTTTTAAATGCACACACACCTTAAAAATTACTGCCTCTAGACTACCTATTTAAATTAGATTATCAAAACTAAAAATATATATTATTAGATATATTACCAAACTAAACATGTGTGTGTGTGTGCATATATATTTTTTAAACCAAACTAAAAATGAGCGTAGAATCTACTACTCCCTACACCTTTAGCCCGTGTGCGTGGAATTAACAGAACAATGATAGGAAAATGCCACAAGGAGCCGCCTTTTCAAGATCTGAATATAGATCCTGGCTCTTAGATTTCCGCTTAGTTCTGATACTGACCTAAGTAAGGCTTGTATTCAGACTTGTGGTAAAAGCAGGGTAGGTGGAGGGAGTTGGTCACATGTTTGAGAATGTTCTTTCTGACGTGATTCTGATTTATCCAGGTGACTTAATGAAAGTGTTCCTATTTTAATTATTGGAGAACTTTACCTGCTATACACAATCTAACCTATATCTGTGCTATTTTCCTTTCACTTTTCTACTGTTTGTTAAAATGTGTTTGGATCCGGCAATCTGTGGATTGTGTTTTCCGGTGAGTGGTATTAATCAGCCCTCCATGCAGCATTTCATACCCTGTCAGTGCTGAGTCTTGTTTGGACCCACGTGACACCATGAGGAAGCCCGTCCTTTCATCATGTTCCTGGACATAAAGTCACCCTTTGTAGACCCGAGAGGGCTGTGATCAGGCGCATTTAAGCGGCTTTCCTGGCGGGGAAGGTCGTAGCGACTTCCCCGATTTGTATTGCCGGATCCTGAACCAGTCCTCCCGTCAGACTCAGCCTCTGTCCCCGGATGCCCCCACCCCAGCGCCGTTCACCACCATGCAGGCACCAGTCACCCAGCCTCGTGACAACAGGGTTGCAGAACCAGCTGCCGATAAAAAACACCTTAGGCAGAAGCAACCTTGGAAATGAGGTCTCACTAACCGGGCGTGGGGCAGGGCAGACGGTAGTCAGAAACCTTTGTGCTGGGAATCCGTTTGTACACGGAGCTGCTGGGACTCCACGGGAGGCTGGGGCGGGGGTCTTGGGAGCAGGTGGCCCCCCGCCCCCCACCAGATCCCTGAGCTTCTTGCCTCTTGAGCCTTCCACAGTCACTGTCAATCATGCGATCATTTCAAGTGTATAAACTCTGGCTGATCAGAAAGGAGTGCTTCTCTAGACAGAAAAAAATTCCTGTTTTAGGAATATAGTGGTATATTTAACTTATATATCTAAAGTACCATATATTTTTTTTTCCCAGTACAGCCTGGTATAAAATGTTTTGCTTCTTCCTGTGAGGGTGTTAAATTTTATGTTGATGTGTAATTGGCTATCATTTAATTTTAAAAGCAAGGGAAAATACAATCTAAAAGCACTTTACTTGGAAGAAAAAGGCTGGAAAACTGAACCCTTAACCCTTTTTTGAATAAAGGACCCCCTTGGGAATCTGAGAGCTCTGGATCCTTCCCCCAGAAAACGCGTGCACACGCACCATTTGGCTCTCAATTTCTGGGAGCTCGGAGAGCCCCCATCGCTAATCCGTCCACGTCTCCGTCTCGAGCTGCAGAATCACCCTGAGGCTAAATACCGAGCCGAGGCAGAGTCCCACACGGTGGCAGTGACTGAGCCGGTGATCTCCGGGGCTGACTCTCCTGGAGGAAGCCTCTCCTGGAGCAGCGTGTGCCAAGAGCCGCCGGCGGCCCTTTCCTCCAGGCCCTGCCTCCAGCCCCCGGCCGCTTGTCCGCCTGCCGTTCTGCTCTGGCGGGGCCTCTGCTCTGCCTCCCTGTCGTTCCCGGTCCCCCTGCAAGTGTGCAGAGGCCTGCGCCCGTAGGGAGGCCCAGAGGGGAGGCTGCTCAAGCCGTGGGGAGTCCTGCCGGCCTGCGGAAAGTTCGTTCCTGTCCTCCCCGCGTGACCCTGCGGGTGGTGGTGAGAAAGGCCCCCGAGTGAGGCCTTTCCCTTTGACCTGCGGGCACACTTTGTATTTGCAGCCAGTTTTCGTTTAGTTTTTTTTATCTTCAAATAGCTTCTTGTTACGTAAGGTAGTTACGGTAACTTTGGGGCAGGAAGACGCTCAAAACGGAGTCCAGGAGGTGCGCTGGGCAGCCCTCAGGAAGTGGCCTGGGGCCGCCGAGGGGCCCGCGAGGGGCATGAATGGCGGCCCTGGAGGGGCCTTTCCGGAAAGGCGCTTGGGGAGCCCCGCTCTGCCCCTGCAGCCTGGCAGGGGGCGAGTCCCCGTGTGTAGCCGCGCCCACCACCTCGTCTCGGGCCAGCCGTGCGCAGTCCAGCCCCGCGTGCGGGAGCCCCGTGCCTGTCGCCCTCGCTACGACTCGGGCCAGCTCTGGGTGGGCGCTCTCGTGTGTGTGTCTGTGGCAAATGTATGGGGCCGATTTTCTCACAGAAAATGAACACACTCTGATGAGTGTGGTTCCGTCAAGGCAGTCGCCTCGCTGACCTGTTTACTCACCTCACTTAAAGCGTTTTTGGGGAGCAGCTTTTGAGTTACCTCTGGAGTCTGTGACTTTTTTTTTTTTAACTACTCTGAGTGAGGGCAAATCATCCTACTTTGTAGATGTATCGGATTCTTGAGAAATTGCCAGAAGTCATTCGGAGGTGGCAGTGATTGTGAGAGTAAAGAATAAAATGTTTAGGTCAAGACAGAGTATCAGTGGAGTTCCCGTTGTGGGTCAGTGGTGAACAAATCCAACTAGGAACCATGAGGTTGTGGGTTCGATCCCTGGCCGCGACAGTGGATTAAGGATCTGGTGTTGTCATGAGCTGTGGTGTAGGTTGCAATGACGCGTTTCAGATCCCACCTTGCTGTGGCTGTGGCATAGGCTGGCGGCTATAGCTTGGATTGGACCCCTAGCCTGGGAACTTCTGTATGCCGTGGGTGCAGCCCTAGATAAGACAAAAAGGCAAAAAGACAACAACAAAAAAGTATCAGTGATAAAATGATTCGTTCTTTGGAGTTCCCATCGTGGCTCAACCGTCAGTGAGCCCGATTGGCATCCATGAGGATGTGGGTTCAATCCCTGGCCTTGCTCAGTGAGTTGAGGATTGTGTTGCCGTGAGCTGTGGTGTAGGTCACAGATGAGGCTCGGATCTGGCATTGCTGTGGCTCTGGAGTAGGCTGGTGGCTGCAGCTCTGATTCAACCCTTTGCCTGGGAACCTCCATATACCGTGGGTGTGGCCCTGAAAAGACAAAAAGACCCCCCCCCAAGGAAAAAAAAGGGTGAAATGATTCACTTTTTCCTATGTGTCTGACTCCAAGCACATTTCCTAAAAAGATTTTTAGCAAAGGCAGCAGAACTGGAATAAGCCCTGTAAGGTGGCTCTTTGAAAGGCTATCACACTCATCTGGAGTTTGAAGATGTGCTTTAAAAAATAGGCTTGTCATGTTCTAACACATCTTACATAAGACTGTGCAGGTGTCTTTCTCTGAAATTCATGCTGGCATCATAAGGTTGAGATCACAAAATGCATGTTTAGTTATAAAACCTGAATATCAGCCAAACATTTAGTTACCCTCCTAATGAGTAAGAATTGGGAGCTGCATAACACAGCTCCCCATGCAGAGGGAGAGGTGCCATTTGGTCAGAGTCAGAATTTCATGTCATCTGATGTGTTTTAACTGATACAGCTTTGTCTAAATTATTAACTTCAAGCCACAAAATGTGTCCTGTTCTCTGTCCCGCAGAGGATTAATTCAGGAACCCAAGAGCTCACTGCAGTGCTCAGCCTTTGGCATCTTTTCCTTCAGGTCTGGAGGCTGCCAGATGACAAATACCAGTGGGGACAGGAGGGGGCGGTGGCTCTGCGTGCTTCACTGTGGTCCAGGATAGTAAGGCAGCCTTCTGTGCTGTGTAGACTCCTTACCTGGCAGCACCAGGTCTGAGCTGGGGGCACGGCCATGTTAGCGATGGAGGGGGTAGCGTTTCTGAGACGGTCCCGTTATCTTTGGAGCTTTACCTCCCTGACTTCTTGCATCCCAAGACCCAGGGTAGGCTTTCTTGGGAATCATATTCTGCTCTGTACATTTCCCACAGAAGAGCTCAGTGAGGGCCGCCTAACCCTGAAAGCTCAGAAGGACACACATGAGCATCGCCTGGAGGAGGCAGGCGTCTGATGCGAGGAGGAGGAGTCGTCAGGTGCTCTCCCCGCGCGGCCAGGGACAGGAGGCTTTTGTGTCTGCAGAGGGCGTCCCCTTTTCACGCTGCATTCAAGCCGCTTGGCTGGAGCGCTGGCTCTAGTGTTTCAGAGCCAGGATGGAGAGGATCCGGGTGTCCTGCCAGGGAGAATATTCGTGCGGTCTTCTTACAGCCGGGCTCCTGTTTCAGGCGGAGATTTCAGTACCCTCCTCTCAGTGCTGGGGCCTCTGCTGGGCCTTCAACATCGCCAGGCGTGCTCTGCCCTTGGGTGCCCTTGGCCCTTTTGGCCAGAAGATGGCTGTCCCCGTGGGCGTCTGGTAGCTCAAGGACATCACCCGAGGAAGACCCCAAAGGGTTATACCAGCAGGGAGATGAGACCTAAGCTGTGTTACCTTCCCCCATCCTGGTGATTTTGTCCTCGTCAAAAATACAAGGTCCACTCTCTGCTTAGCCACCGTTTGGTAGCTCAACAGTGTTCAAAGGCTACTCTGTCCCTTGTTCATTTCATCCCCCTTAAGTCTCTGAGCCTCAGAGATGGGCTCTGCCATCTGCCCCTCTGAAGCAAAGGCACCGTCAGAGGAGGCAGCCGCCTTTTGTGTGGCTGAAGCTCAGCCAGGAACCCCCACCCCCACCCCACCCAGTACCCTCACAGGGGAGCTTGATCGTTCACCACTGCAGGTGACCCAGCAGCCCCCAGGCCTCTGGAGACCAGGGATCCACCTGGAAAGACTAATGAGGGACCTTGCTCTCGGGTGAAGCTTTTCATTACTTCATTTAAAAAAGGTTTTAAATTAGTTGCTCCGGGAAGTTCCTGAGTCCTCATATCAGTTGCTCCCTCGAGTCCCTTGAGATTTGTACCCTGTGGTTGTTGGCTCTTTTCTGTGACCTTCAGGAGCTGGGGCAGGCATGGGGTAAGATAAGTAATCTCAGGAAGGATTCTTGAGCCAAATCTAACCTGGAGGTAACCAGGCCCAAACGCATCATGTTGTTGAACTCAGCGAGTCAGGGGACTTGCCTGAACATCCCCGTCACCTGTGAGGTGGTCATGTCACCAACATGAGCTCTCACCTGACCCGTGCAACCATCCTTCTTTCCACTCACCCTCCCATCGGCCACGCTGCACTGTTGACGAAATCACTGCATCTTGTGTGACTGCATCTCGCTCCCACCGCCTGTCTTTCCGACGCATGCGCAGAGTCGAACCCTTCAGGCCCAAGTCCTCTGCGGTCCTGCCAGGGGACTCGGCGCTGAAGAGTCTCCCGGGGAGCCAGGCCAATCCGAGGACCCTTGGATTGGGCCTCTTCTGGGCGG
The DNA here is from genome assembly GCF_016906955.1 of Phacochoerus africanus. Taxonomy (NCBI): domain Eukaryota; kingdom Metazoa; phylum Chordata; class Mammalia; order Artiodactyla; family Suidae; genus Phacochoerus; species Phacochoerus africanus. The sequence goes on from NC_062557.1 coordinate 14,986,304, forward strand.
GGCGGGTGGTGGAGAGTGGTGACCGGCAGTAGTGGGGGTGGAGCGCGTGCTCTTTCTAAGCAGAGCCTGGTGCTGGGCGGGCTGCCGTGCTGACTCTGCCCTGCTCAGTTGCAGGCCCAGGGCGTTCTGTCTGGCCGACAGCGACGAGGAGTCCTCCAGTGCTGGCTCCTCTGACGAAGACGACGCACCAGAGCCCAGCGCAGGGGACAAGCCGCTTCTCCCAGGGGCAGAAGGGTGAGTGGATCCAGCTTTGGGGGTCAGGGAGGCAAGTTGAGAGCTTTTTTGCCTTTTCCTCTATGATCTTCCTCCTTCACATCGAGTGCATGGCGTTTGCACTAATAACTCAAAGCTAGAGGCTTAAAAGTCGGGGCCCCAAAATAAAAGACCCACATAGCTTTCCTTAAGAAGGTCCAGGGGCTCCCTTGTGGCCCTGCAGGTTAAGGAGACAGCACTGTCACTGCAGTGGCTTGTGTGGCTGCGGGTGGTGCGGGTCCGACCCCAAGCCCAGGTACTTCCACGTGTCTCGGGCACAGCAAAAAAATAAAAAAGGGTCCAGACCAAAAAGGTTTTCTCTGGCCATTTGAGTAAATAAGAGAGAATTGAAGGGCTCGTTTATCACTAGGAGTACAAATGAAACAACACCTCCCTCTGGTGCCAGTGGGGAGCATTCCACCCGGTCTCAGGTTCTACTTGCTTCTGTTGAGCTTTCAGTTTCCATGAAGCTGAAACGTTCAGATGATTTCTTTGGGGAATTTTGATCTTTTGGATCATGGACTTCATTTTTGGGGCTCCCTTTGTCTGTTACCTGGACTATATAATGATCACAAAGCTTTGGCAGCTGATTTCTGTAAGGATTTTTAACTAGTTAAAGTGAGTGAAGAAACTAAAACAGGGAGTTCCCGCTGTGGTACAATGGAAGTGAATCCAACTAGGAACCATGGGGTTGTGGGTTCTATCCCTGGCCTTGCTTAGTGGGTTAAGGATCGGCGTTGCTGTGAGCTGTGATGTAGGTCACAGATATGGCTTGGATCTGGCATTGCTGTGGCTCTGGCGTAGGCCGGCAGCAACAGCTCCGATTAAACCCCTAGCCTGAGAACCTCCATATGCCTCAGGTGTGGCCCTAAAAAGATAAAAGACAAGACAAAACAAAAAAAAAACACGAAAACTAAAACAGTAAAGAAACCAGGCGATTCAGAAGCATTTGTAAGAAAATATCAACCTATTTACCTTTGAAATCCTACAGAAGATGAAAAGAGAATTCACCTGCTTGAGGAGTTGGCACTAAAGTTTGTGTGCATTATTTAAACTCTACCCACAGGACCTTCTCGAGAATAATCGCTTTTCTCTACACACATGTGTGTACTATTCTTGGCACTCTGGAACTGTGGAGGATTTTAAGAAGCAAACATCGTCTTCTGAGGGCAGTGTTAGGTAGATAGGCCGAACTTGCATTCCTGGCCTGATAGCATATCAGGTTGATATGGCTTTTTTCTTCAGCTGTTTCTAAGCTGTAGTTGCTGCTCAAAGTTTGTGTGACACCGTCTCAAAGGCAGTCAGTTAATTCCTGTTTTGTGTCCCTGTGGATGCAGCATGGCTTCTTAGTCGTTAGAGAGAGATGGTGAGGTTTCTCTTAAGAGGACACTGGCTGTATATTCAGTATCTGAAGGTGCGTTCCCTGCTTCCACTGTGAGAGCTGGGTCTGGCTGTCCCCTGACAAGGCTCAGGCTCTGTCTGATGTCTGCACCTTGTCTAAAGTAGTAGTTCTCAACTGGGGGTGCTGCTATCCCCCTCAGGGAACATTTAGCCATGTCCAGAGACGTGTTTTGTTGTCTCGGCTGTGGGGGAACATGCACCTAGCAGGCCGAGGCGGGGGCTGCTGCAGACATCCTACACAGCACAGGGCCCACAACCAGCAGTCACCCGGTCCACAGTGTCAAACGGTGGTCGAGAAACTCTGGTCTGGAGTGAGGTGAACACGGAGCCACCAAGTTTTTGTTTGTGAAGCAGCAAAGCTTATACTAACACTCATTTGTGTCCCTCATTTAAAGGTACGTGGGAGGTCATCGAACAAGTAAAATTATGAGGTTTGTTGATAAAATTACCAAGTCAAAATATTTCCAAAAAGCAACGGAGACAGAGTTCATTAAAAAGAAGATGGAAGAGGTCTCCAACACGCCCCTGCTGCTGACGGTGGAAGTGCAGGAGTGCAGAGGAACCTTGGCCGTCAACATCCCACCTCCCGCAACTGACCGGATATGGTGCGTAGGGGCCCCTCGGGGACAGCCAGCGACTCCCCCGTCGCGTGACCGTAAAATTCCCAGCCCGCTTACCACTTTCTCCTGGAAGAAGAACTTTCAAACGTTTTTCGTGGAACCTTAATGTTAGTTGTAAATCCGATTCTGCTTTCTTCTGTGAGTGGTGAATTCACATATATTACACGTTTGGAAGCATTATAGTCAATAGGTGAAATTTAGCAGTTCCCTTGTGGCTCAGTGGATTAAGAATCCAGTGTTGGAATTCCCGTCGTGGCACAGTGGTTAATGAATCCGACTAGGAACCATGAGGTTGTGGGTTCGATCCCTGGCCTTGCTCAGTGGGTTGAGGATCCCGCGTGGCTGTGAGCTGTGGTGTAGGTCGTAGATGTGGCTTGGATCCCGAGTTGCTGTGGCTCTGGTATAGACCGGTGGCTACAGCCCCAATTAGACCCCTAGCCTGGGAACCTCCATATGCCACAGTAGCAGCCCTAGAAAAGGCAAAAAGACAAAAAAAAAAAAAGAATCCAGTGTTGTCACTGCTGTGACTTGAGTTGCTGCTGTGGCATAGTTTTGATCCCTAGGCTGGAAACTTCCACATGCCATGGGTGCAGCCAAAAAGAAAAATAAAAAAAGAGGAGTTACTGCTGTGGCGCAACAGGATCGGTGGCATCTTGGGAGCACTGGGACATAGGTTCGATCTCCAGCCCGGCAAGTGGGTTAAGGATCCAGTGTGCCACAGCTGTGGCTTAGGTCACAACTGCAGCTTGGATCTGAGCCCTGGCCTGGGAACTCCATATGCTGCTGGGCAGCCAAGAAAAGAAAAGAAAAAAAAAGGAAAAAAAGGAAAAGGATATTTAGGAAAAAAATAGGTGAAGTTTATGGAATGAGCTGTTTCTCTTCTTGGTCTTCCTCCTTCCTGAAGCCAACCCTACCAGCAGTAAGAACAGCTGTCACTTGTAGAGCTCTTACCCTCTGTCTGGCCTGCGGTCTGAGTTCCTCTCTTGGCCAGTCCTCACAGCATCCCGCAGAGGTAGGGCCATCATTATGCCTCCTTTTCAGATGGGGATCCCATATCCCAAAGAGTCCTGGGTGGTTAGGGAAGACTCCCCTAGGTCAGACCTGGATGTTGAGGCGGCCGTACGTGTGCTTGCTAGTTTCGGTAGAAGGTCTACCCAAAGAGCTGTCATTTGAATGAACCAGTGGGTCTTAACCCCGCCTACATAGCACAGTCACCTGGGGACTCGTTAAAGCTATGCCCTGCCCAGCTGCCAGGATTCAGCGGCTGGGGACTAAGTTGGGATTGAGAATCACTGAGCTAAATTATTCATGGGCCAGGCAGAAGGAAATCACTATCTATAAGTCTCAGTTTTAAATTGACATTCAGGTCCCATAAAACATGCAGAGGGGTATAGAGGATTGCATAAAAGACCTCATGGTACCATAAACCTTTTTGTACCCAGAAAAAAAGATCGCTGTGTTCTGTTACGGAGTGAAAGCACCACGCTGGTGTACATCCTTAGTGTTCAGAAGGGCTTGTAGAAATGATCACAAAAAGATCGTTTTTTTGGTTTGTTTTTTGTTTTGGTCTTTTTAGGGCCGCACTCACAGCAAATGGAGGCTCCCAGGCTAGGAGTCAAATCGGAGCCACAGCTGCTGGCCTACGCCACAGCCATAGTCACAGCCACAGCCACGCTGGATCCGAGCCACATCTGGGACCTACACCACAGCTCATGGCACACCGGATCCTTAACCCACGGAGCGAGGCCAGGGATCAAACCTACATCCTCATGGATGCTAGTTAGGTTCATTAACCACTGAGCCACAATGGGAACTCCAAAATTTTTCAATTCATCATTTAATAATGATATTGGTGTTCCCAAGTAAAAAACCATATTATTTATTTATTTCTTTGCTTTTTTATTTTTCAGGGCTGTACGTGTGGCACGTGGAAGTTCCCAGGCTCATGGTCCAATCTGAGCCACAACTGCTGGCCTATACCACAGCCACAGCAACGCCAGATCCAAGCCGAGTCTGGGCAAGGCCAGGGATCAAACCTGTGTCCTCAGGGACACTACTAGTCAGATTTATTTCTGCTGAGCCACAATTGGAACTCCCTTACTATGCTGTTGTCCAAGCCTAATAAAAAAAAAAAAGAGTTTTTTTAGAGCCACACCTGCAGCATATGGAAGTTCCCAGGCTGGGCGTTGAATTGGAGCTGTAGCTGCTGGCCTGCACCACAGCCACAGCAACTTGGGATCCGAGCCACATATGCGACCTACACCAACAGTTCTGAGTGCCAGTCTGCTCCACTGAAAGGCTATAATAGGGAGTTCCTGCTGCGGCGCAGTGGGTTAAGGATCCAGCATTGCTGTAGCTGTGGCATAGATTTCAGCTGCATCTCGGATTCCTTCCCTGGCTCGGGAACTTCCATGTGCCATGGGCGCAGCTGGGAAAAAAAAAAAAAGAAAGGCCGTAATAATCACAGTATGGAGTATGGAATGAAAAGGCAGGTTATAGACTGTTCTCTATTTACATATGCCGTTAGGAGTGTGGGAACCCGCTCCCTCTCAATGCTCCTATCTCGGGAACAAGATTCAGAGAGAGACAGTCTTTTATTTTCTGCTTTATACATGTGTATGTTTTGGGTTTTGTACAGACAGTATACTACTTTCATAAAAATAGAAACAAAAAAGATCCTTGCCATTTTAGGAGAAACAAAAACCAGAAAACAATGCCCAGGTCGTAGACTTTTCCAGTGGCATTTCCTGGCTTTCTTAGTTTTATCAGCACTGTTTTCAATCACCACAGCCCTGGCTTCAGGGACACGGGGAAGTCACAATACATACTTGCAGCACTGAATTGTTTTCTAGAAGGGATTTGCAGAAGAGAACATTGAAGTAGTGATAGAGCCTTGTATAAATGAAGAATATTTGCCCTTAGTCCTGTCTACTTCCTTTCTTTGCTTCTAAGTGTGATTATTACTTGTCTTCTTCAAAAAGGTATGGTTTCCGGAAGCCACCATATATAGAGCTGAAAGCTCGGCCAACAACTTGGAGAGAGAGAAGTGACTTTAGTCCATGTGACAGACTGGATAGAGAAGAAACTGGAGCAAGAGTTTCAGGTACACCGGCAGTGCCCTGTAGTGTTTCACTCTGACCCTCAAAGCTCTGGGTAGAACGGGGGTCCTGAGCTTCATTCATGTGGGTCAGGATCCTCCTGGGAGGATCTGATGAGCGCTGTGGCCCCTCATCCCGGGAAAGTACACATGTGATCAAACAGGCATAAAATTTCAGGGATAGTTTCAAAACCCCCGAAACTCACCCACAGAACCCTGGTAAATAGTCTTCAGAGGAAACCCAAAGGGTAGGGGCCAAAGTGCAAAGGCCTGGCAAGGCGTAAGCGTCCATCTGCTGAGACTGACTTTGGACTTTTCCCCAGGGTGGGGCCTGGAATTGGCTGGCTGGTGGCACCTAGCCTGTAATCAGGGAAGTGGCTTCTGCCCCTGTGTAGTACCCGCCTTGCTTGGTTTGTTTCCACAAACAATGCCTGGAAACGGTTTCGTGTGCAGCCGCCATCTACCCCGGTTCCAAAGATGCACCAGGCCCGTCCCTCCCCTGCGAATCTGTAGGGTCGTCTTGGAGTTGATGAAGCCAGGGCTCCTTCTCCAAGCCTGCCTCTGTATTCTACCAGCAAAGGTAACAGCAGTGTAGTGAAGGCCCTGGAACGGGCTATTGCTATCAAATTTCTACTGGATCTCTAAGGCACAGTTGTCTTTTAAGCTCTTATGGATTAACAGTTTATTTACTTTGTAGTTAATTCCACCTTTGGAAGAAGACCCATATTACTTTTGCAGTAGTATATTTTGAGTTATTGTCTTTAAAATTATACTTTTTTTATTTAAAAGCTATAGATTAAATAACACTAAAACCCAGTTTCTGGAAAGTTTAAGCTCATCTCCAAAAGGAAAAGTATTTTGAACCTAATTAGGGATAAGACAGCTTCACGCCTTCAGTTCTTTTTCTTATCTCCCTAGATCCCGTGTTAGGACTTGAGTGGGTCTTCTCTGTTGGGGGCAGACTTTGGTGCTTGGTATTTTTGAGGCAGGTTGGGGAGTTGAAGAGTGACAGCTTGCAGTCTTCCACAGCCACTTTTTTGCTTGTGTATGAAAGCATTGAAGTTGAATATACTGCCAAAATTGACTTATACAGAATTAGTTTATAAACAGATGGGCAAAGCACCATTACTGTCAATCACTAGTTATCGCTATAGTAGGATTTCTTTCATCCGGTAGCTTTATCTGGTTCTGGTTTGGGGGGGAGAAAAGCTTACATTTCTGTTGCTAGGATTTAAATGGATAAATTCACTTGGAGTATGTGTTCTGGATACAGTAATTTGGAAATACTATGAGCAGCTTATGCCAATTCTCTTAATGTTATTTATCAATTTATAATTATATGTCATGAAAGCAGAGGCTGCTTCTGCTTCAGAGCTTACTGGGTTCTTGTGTTCATGCACTGGTTGATTCCTCAGTGCTTTCGAAATATCACAGAGGAATTAGTTTAGAATGTTTAGGAAAACTTGTTTCATATGCATTTTAAAAGCTTATCTATGGGAGTTCCCATTGTGGCTCAGTGGGTTAAGAACCCAACTAGTATCCACGAGGATGTAGGTTCAATCTCTGGCCTCATTCAGTGGGTCAAGGACCTGGCACGGTGGTGTAGGTCACAGATGCAGCTTGGATTTGGTGTTGCTGTGGCTGTGGTGTAGGCCGGCAGCTGCAGCTCTGATTTGACCCCAAGCCCGGGAACTTTCATATTTCACAGGTGCAGCCCTCAAAAAGAGGAAAATCAAACTAGTTTCTCTAAAGCCTAAAATTCTCAGGACAGAGTAGGTGAATTCGGAGAAAACAGAGCATTCTCCCACATGGCTGTTCCTTCTTCCCACAGAAAGTTTTTGTCATGCCAAACATGGATGATGTTTATATCCCTATCATGCACTCAGCCATGGATCCTCGCTCCACTTCTAGCCTCCTCAAAGACCCACCTGTGGAGGCTGCCGATCAGCTGTGACAGGTGCAGACCTGGTGTTCCCAGTATTATGAGATCTAGGCTCGAGGTGTGGGGTTCTTGGCTGCCATCCAGACTGTAGCACTGGCCTTTCCTTATGCCAGAGCTTCTGCCCTCCACCCACCGGTGCCCACCCCACTGTGAGGGTCCATGTTGTCTGCTGCCAAGGCTTTGACTCAGCAAAGGAAGCTGGAAGAATCATCGTGATGGATCCAGAGACTACAGGTGACGCACACCATGGCTGTTCTGAGCCTTCCAGGTTTTGTGGCAGCAAAGGGCACTTTTAAGAGCGAAGCCGCACAACTGGAAGGCCTCCCCTTGCCTTCCAGCTGCCTCCAAAGCTTTTCCTCAGGCAGCCAGTGCAGTGGAGCGTCTCACTTGGTTTGTGTGATACAGCCCTCACACTCTGAGATCGGCAGTGCGGTCACATGCGTGGAGGTGGGGGAGCGGGATTGTGTGCAGTTTCTCTGGTGATAGAGAAGTATGGCACCTTACTGTGCGTTTGGGAAGCAAGCAGCCATGGCACATACTCAGCACAGCTGTGGTGGGAACAGCAGGTTTATGTGAACATTAGGCAAAGCCATGGATCAAGCCATCCCATGCCTTTTACCAACAAGGTACAATCACATGGTTGCTAACTAATTCCAAGTATTTTCCTGAGACATGAGCATGTGAGACTATCAAACTTTACGACTGGATTGGGGTGGGGCCAGAAAGCCAGAGCTCTGGGAAGCTTTATGTAGGCATCTTAAATGCTTTGTTAACCTAATTGGTTGGGGATGTTTTCTGGTGGCCAAGACAGAGAGCTGCTCTCATCTTGAGTCAAGACCAAAATTTGCTCAACATCAAAAACTAGAGATCTCAACATTAATGTGACATTCATTTCTTTAACGTTGCCAACTTTTATTTTGTGCATTTGTGTCAGAATGTTTAGTTTACAAGTTTCAAGTCTCTCGCAAATTGTATAATTTGCTTTGAGAAGTACATCTAAAACAATTTTTTGTTTAAAGCTGCATTCAACATTAAACTTGGGTAACTTTTGACAACTTACATCTGTGGACAGAGCTCATTAGTGGTTTTTTAAACAGCACCTTGCCTGAACATGACTTTAAAGAAATTAATATATTGAAAAGATATATATTTGAACCCTTATTTGATTACTTTAATGGCACCATTAAAACATTTGACTTAAATTATTGGATCATTCCAGTTGGTGTACTGTTCTAATTTCTCACTGTGTAGGCTACTCTGTCAGTCCGCATGTCTTGTTCACTGATCTTCTATAATTTTTTTGTGCAATAAAGGCAAAGGACTAGATGCACTACTGTGAGAGATTACACACGACTGTACCCTGTTGCACTTAATCAAATAGTTATGTGGGGATTTATAATCGCTTGCATTGTTTCACAAAATAAATATTTCATGTCAAATACTAGATAAGCATCCAAGTTATTTCTCCTTAATCCCATTTAGACAATAGGAGCAAAAAAAACCTTTGGGTACAGGGCACCTGGGTCCTCAGCTGGTAAGAGCAGTTGGGTGACCATGGGACACACATCCTGTTAAGGATCCCAAGTAGACGTCATTTTGTGGCGCTAAGAGAGGCACTGGTCACAGTGGGATGTGGGATCTGTTCCCAGACCAGGGACTGAACCCAGGCTACAGCAGTTCAAAATTCTCAACTGCTCGACCACCAGGGACCCGACCCCTGCACCCCACCCCCCGCGCCGCCATGTTTGAATCCTGCTCCTGAACTAGAGTTTACACCCATTGCCTCTTCAGCCTGCTTGGGGGCCAATCCAGTGTTTAAGCACCAAAGCAGTGAGATGTTGCACTCGCCCTAACTGATGCACATTTCACCTAAGCCCAGGATTGTGCATTCATTTAGTGGCCTACGTTGTTGTGCCCCGCAACTCACCTTCACAAAACCGTTAACTGTGGGCTGTTAGGGCTACCTGGGGCCTATCCAAAGCAGCAGTTGGTTCTAAATAGTAGTGAGCCAGATGAGTTAAGCTCAGACAGCTCAATACCGGGAGACCAGTTCATGTCAAATACACCACGACCCTGAAACGTCTACGGCCACAACCGGATTCTCATTTCCCCTCCCTGCAGACGCCACCCACGGCACCCCTCGAGGAATCTGCACGTCTTACGCCCATGGAGAAGGCACTCGGACTTAACGGGGAAGGCACAGGAATTAGCAGAGACTGTAGGATCCCTGACATCTCCCCAAGGAATTTTAGCCTTGGCTTGGCCAAGGCGTGAGCCGCTAAACCCCACCTCCCACAGGTAGCCCGGCGCCGCAATGTTGCTCGCGGTTAAAAGGGCCGCCGCCGCGGGAACAGACGGCCCCAGTTATGCGCAAGCGCGTGCTCTGGCGCTGCAGCCTGACCCCCGGCGCCATGCGCAGGCGCAACGGGGGCTCAAAGGCAGCGCGTCGGGAAAAAAAGAAAAAAGACACCAATGCTGAGATCAATGCACTTTATTGAGGGGCTTTGGGGGAGGGTCGAAAGATTGGGAGAACACCGAGATCCGACGTCCTCCCGGCCGGGATCTGCAACAAGGAGAAAAGTAGGTTAAGAAATGGGTATACCCGCTGGGCCATTTTTTCCCCCCGCCTCCGCAGGCGGCCGGGCTCAGATTCCTGTTCGCATCACCCGCGTCAGCAGTCTAACACGTGCTTTATTGGAATGTCATCACCGCTGGCCGCCCTCCTTCCACCCGACTCCTAGGCCCGGAGACGGGGGACAGCCGCACCTTGGGTCACAACACCTACGACCAAAACCTCCTAGCTTCACAGTCGCTGAAAGGAAAGCGGCTCTGGCCGAGCTTCTGCTTAAAGTAGCTGACAGGACGTGGTTGGGCGGGCTTTACTGCTATTAACCAGTAGCAAGCGGCACTTCCGGCCACGTGCCCATAAAGTGGCCTAATGATTGGCCATGCTCGCTGAGTCCTCCAGAGTATAGAATGGCTATATGCCAACCATAGAGATGGGCGTCAAGGAAAGACTGAGAGTCGTTCAAATCCTAAATTCTTCTGCTTTCTTTCCCCACCCAGAACACCGGCCTGTAATTAGTGCCTGTCTCTGTAGTACGCAAAATCAAACTTTATCAACTACAGGGCGCAAGTAATGCCTAATCTGTTTGAGATGCTCTGTGCCAGGATCGAGGCTAGCTGAGGCGGCAAAGTAGCCTTGTCCCTGAATTTAAGGTAACTTGGTTTTGGTAGAAAGAGCTTGTGTTTGAAAGACCAGTGTGTAGCCAGATCCTGACTTTGTGATGAATTTGCCAAGTGATCCAGATCACTTAGCCGTTCCAAACCTCAGTTTCGGGGGGGGGGGGGGGGGGGGGGGAGTATAAGGATTAGAAGAATTAACGTCAATCACCTGGCACATTCTGAGTAGTAAACATTTAAAGGACTGGTAGGACTGATGTGGTGTGGAAGATTTATGAGATTACAACACTTTAATGAATGCTAACATAGCTGTAACAGGCTACTTTTGAACTCTAAGGAGAGGAGGCCTAACTTTGCGCAAACTGTAAGTACTTGTGAGTATAGAGCACATACTGTGAGCCAGGCGTAATATTATTCCCAACTGGACAAGAAGAATATGTCCCTGACCTCTGGGTTTGATTTATTGGGAAGGGGCTGGAAAACAGACCCGCAATTATCTGGTTCTCTCTACTTCCTTTATATGTTTTCCTTAGGGATTTTTCTCTTTGCCTCCTAATTTAACAAGGAAAGTTTATTGTTTTATGTCATAAAGCAAGCATTTCAGGTTTCCAAAGGAGAGAGGTTGGGGGTTTGGGATGGAAATGCTATAAAATTGGGTTGTGATGGTCATTGTACAACTATAAATGTAATAAATTCATTGAGTAATATTAAAAAAAAAAGCATTTCAGCCTGAGTTGGTAGTTGAATAGGACTGTTATTTCAGTATTTTCTATGTCTTTATTTAAATTTAAACATTCCTCTTTCCTCTTTGACCCAAAACTAATTCTTTTGGCAAGTGTTTTGTAACCTCTGTATGACATTTGACTTAAAAAAACCCCCAAAATAGGAGTTCCCGTCATAGCTCAGCGGTGAGGAACCGGACTAGTATCCGTGAGGATGCGGGTTGGATCCCTGGCCTTGCTCAGTGGCGTTGCTGTGGCTGTGGTGGAGGCCGGCAGCTACACCTCGAATGTGACCCCTAGCCTGGGAATTTCCATATGCTGCAGGTGTGACCCTAAAAAAGACAAAAAATAAAATAAGAACCAAAAAATGCTCAAAGTAAGAGCGGTGGGTTGAGTTTATTCATTCTTACTGAGGGCTCTAGCCCAGGAGACAGCCCATCAGACTAGCTCTGAGAAACTGTTCTGAGGAAGTAAGTAAGAGGGGAGCCAAGAGATATGTAATGTTTTCCCCCTACGAAAAAAAGCCGTGTGGGCCAAACTGATACGGAAAAAGTAGAAGAGTTACACAAGTAGTTGTAGAAGTCCCAGTAGGGCACCAGAGATAGAGAGGGAAATTGAGGGAACTTTGGGAGACCGCGGTAAATCCAAGAAAGCCATCAGAACATCTTGGAATGAAGCAGACTTGCTTAACTATAAAACCATCAATAAAAGCAGGAGATAGCTCAGGGCATTAAGTGAAAGATAAGATGAGGCCTGCATTCAAGTTCAGCGGGATAATGATCCTTGGGAGCAAGGACAGGAATTGAAGAGAAAGATGCCAAAGTAGGAGACCTTCACTGTACGGGAAGCTGAGGTGACTCAATGTATTTAGCATCTGTTGCCGCCCTTCTGCTGATTGGAATAAGCACCCTTACTATCCTGGTTGGCCTCATAGGGTCAAGTCCCCTCTTACCGAAGGCATAGAAGGAGCTAGGGACGTAAGCCTGACCTCTACTCGAAGAATGAGGAAGAAGGGGTCTTTTCCCACTCCTCACTCTCCTTGGATTATAAAAATCTAGCCCCCCTCATCCTCGGGGCAAAGCCTCCTCACCTGCCTACTTGCATCTCTCACAAGCATCCTATCTTAACAAATCTATTGCTTGCCTATCACTTTGTCCCTCCCTGAATTTCTTCTGCGCTGAGACACAAAGAGCCTCAGTAAGTCCAGACACCAGGTGAGTGGTTCTGATTTAAAGAATCGTGGGCTCACGAAACACCTCATAAAAGCTGACCTTCCCCTTATCTTCTCAGACTTGCTTATAGCCATGACACAGGTTCAATCCCCGGCCCAGGACCTTCTGCCTACAGTGGGTGTGATCCCCACCCTCCAAAAGGGAGACATGACATCCTCGCCAACGCTGCGGCTCAATCTCTGCCCCCTCTGATTACTTCTTCCCTCGCTCGCAGAGAAAACCACTGTCCTGAATTCTGAGTTTGTCTGGTTTTTGCTTTTGCTTCATGGATTTTGTATCGTGTTTAGTTTGACCTGACTTTGAGCTTATAGAAATAGAATAAACCGTAGCGGTCTCCTACCTCCAGCTAGTGTGCAGGCCGTGTCCGAGCCCAGCTCAGCTGATCAGCATGACCTCGGAGGAGCTGCTTGCCATCTTCACCAGTGTGCTGGGGCGCTCGCCCTTTCTCCTTGTTGTTTCCCATCACGACGTGGCCGTCAGGGGTCCCAAGAAGCTGGAATGAGAGTAGCGCCTTCTCCAGCCTCCAGGATGTAATCTGAGGTAAGAGGGAGAGTGTGAGGGGCCTTCACCTCCACCCTCCATCCCTTCCACCCATCACGATATACAAAGCAACCACACCTTTTTCTTTTCCTTTTTTTTTAATCAGCATCATCATAATAAATAATATTTATAATATTTTTTTAAATGTTACTGAGCTACAATGTTGTATTAGTTTCAGGTGTACAACAAGGTGAATCAGTTATACATGGGATTTTTCCAAACAATTTTTATGTCCTCAAAGTCTTCCTTAACCCTGTGGAACGAGAAGCTGCCACTAAAGAGGGCCCAGTGTAGGGCCTGCTTTCTTTTCTACTACCACCCCCCAATATAAAAATACAGCCGCCCCCCCAAAAAAGGAAAAGAAAATCAGAATATACTGCTTATATTCTTCTGTGACTTGCACTTTTTATTGCTTAAGGTTGGTGACATTTACGTCATTGTGTATAACGCGACCAGTAATTGCAGTAATGCAAACGGGTTCACTACTGCGTAGCCTCCCAGGACACAGTTATACTGCAGTTTTTACATCTCTTTAGATGTTTAAAATATTTTCCACTTTTTAACATTACAAACAAAGCTTCTCTGAATATTCTTGTGTGTGTGCAAAACTTCCTCTGGGGTGTGTCCACAGAAGTACAGTTGCTGGGGAGGCACACTTCCAACTTTCTAGATGACAGCAAATTATTTGCCAAAGTGGGTGCTCTGGCTGCACTCCCGAGTTCTCAGCGTGGCGCAGCAGGTTAAGAACCCAACATAGCGAGGATGTGGGTTTGATCCCTGGCCTCGCTCACTGGGTTAAGGCTGCGGCATCTTCACATGCTGTGGTGGTGGCCGCCAGTGCGGCTCAAATCCAGCGCTGCTGTGGCTGTGGGTGACTGTGGTGTAGGCAGGCAGTTGCAGCTCTGATTCTGCCCCTAGCCTGGGAACATCCCTATGTCCCAGGTGTGGCAGTGAAAAAGTAAAAATAAAAAAGAATCTGCCCTCCCACATTGGCCTACACCCTCACCAATTCTTGATATTGTCAGATTTTTAATATTTGCCAATATGGTGGGTGTAAAGGCATATTTTTAGTGTTGGCCATCGGCCAGGTATAGTCACTTATATTGTCAATTTAGTCCTCTTAGAAATGCTGAGCCAGCATTTTAATCAGGGTTTATTGGTTGTAAATGATGGAACCCCACCTCAAAAATGGGGTAAATAAAGGAAGGTTTGGTCAGTTAGGGAGAGAGAGCTGGGCAGGCTGATCCCAAGCCAACTAGAATGAGAACTCGAGCCTTTCCAGGGCTCTTTGGCTGTATCTGGAGTTCTCTTGTCAACATTTTTCTTTTGTCTTGACGTTATAGGATGGAGGCAGCTTTGCAAGTAGAAAGGAAACAAATCTCTTTTCATGGTCCCAATCTTTATTTTGTTTTCTAATTCTTTTTTTTTTTTTTTGGCTGCACCTGTGGCTTGAAAAAGTTCCCAGGCCAGCTGAATCCTTAACCCCTAGGCCACTAGGGAGCTCCAAGAGAGACCAAGCTTGAGTTGGTTGAAGTCACAAGGGTCAGAAAAGGTCAGCATCATTCCTTAGGTTGAGACCAGTCTGAGGCCTCAGCCATTCACCACTTGCATGGGGCCTTAGTTCCTCTAGAACAACTCAAAGTCTGTACCTGATTGTTATGTAAATCCCTTGAGCAGGAACTATGGGACTCTGTCTTTTTAGTGTTATTATTGTTGATTTACAATGTTCTGTCATTTCTGCAAAGTGGCCCAGTTAAACATACATATACATTTCTTTTTCACACATTATCCTCCATCATGTTCCATCACAAGTGATGGGGCATAATTCCCAGTGCTCAGACCTCATTGCTTATCCACTGCAAATGCAACAGTCTGCATCCGCTAATCCCAAACTCCTAGTCCATCCCACTCCCTTCCTCTCCCCCTTGGCAACCACAAGTCTGTTTTCTGTGTCCATGAGCTTGTTTCTTCTGGGATTCTGTCTTATTGCTGAACGGTTGTTTCTTTCTTTCTTTTTTTTTTTGTCTTTTTGCCATTTCTTGGGCCACTCCTGCGGCACATGGAGGTCCCCAGGCGAGGGGTCGAATCGGAGCTGTAGCTGCCAAACTACACCAGAGCCACAGCAACACGGGATCCGAGTCGAGTCTGCGACCTACACCACAGCTCACAGCAACGCCGGATTGTTAACCCACTGAGCAAGGCCAGGGAGCGAACCTGCAACCTCAGGGTTCCTAGTCGGATTCGTTAACCACTGAGCCACGACAGGAACTCCTGAACGGTTGTTTCTTGCTACTGTTTTCCTTTGCTCCTGCTTTCCCTCACTTCCCTCAGTTAAGAGCCTTAATTCCTGAGACCTGTTCAAGGACAAGCATTGCAGCCAAGCTTAGATCACAGAATGGCTTAGGCCCATAACAGTGCTCTTATGTCAAGAAAGCCATGCCTGGTTCTCTTTCCCTGGAGACCCCCTGCCTGATCTGCTTACAGTCCCAGCTAAGCGGGTCTTCTGTTCCGCAGGGGGCTGACTGAGGTCTCTGGGGGGCTTGTTTGGGCCGGAACATCCGAAACGGCTCACCCAGGTGGCAGGCGGCCCAGAGCGATTCATTGGAACAACTCGCTTCTCCCCACGTGCCCTGAGTTTGGCTCGGGCTTCTCCCAGCATGGCAGCTGGCTTCCAAGAGGAAGCCTCCCAGAGCAAGTCGTCTACAAGGAAGGAAATGGAAGTTGCCAAGCCTCCTAACCCTGGGCTGGGAAATCCTAGAATGCCGCTTCTGGTCAAAACCAGTCAGGGGTCAGTCCAGGTTCAAAGGGGAGGGAAACAGCCCTCCCTTTGGAGGGGAAGAGCCGCCTGCGCATATACAGAGGGCGAGTATTGTTTGGGATCGCCTTGGGAAACTAGCTCCCGCCACAGAGTAGAGCGCCTGGCCTCACCTGGGTAGGTGCACCGTCAGGGGAGGGTCACCACATCTTAGCACATCGGCCCCTCTTGCAAGGCTGGCCCTCCTTCCTAGTGGACCACCCGCTCTGTGGTCCTGGCAGTGAGAACGGCTGAAACTAAGCAGGAGCTGGGAATTAGGGCCGTGAAGGAATGCAGAAACAAGGGAAGTGCAGTTAAACGGGAAGAGAAATGACTTTCATTCAGGGGTCAGCGTCCTTGCTCCTCCTCAAGGGATATACGTGATAGTACATCATCGGACGCGGATCTCCGAGTTGTTCTGCAGGAACTGAGACTCCCCCACCCAGGGGGATGGTGAACCCTAGCAGGCAGACCCCGCACCCGACGGAGGAGGACGATTCCTGAAACATCACCCTGTTACCTCATCACCAAGCAATCAGAAGAACGTCGTGCACCCTGCAGCCCTCCCCCTAAAGGCTGCTTTGAAAAACCTTTCCCTGAATGCCCTCGGGGCGTTCAGGTTTTTTGAGCTTGAGCCACCCGTACCCCATGCTTGGCGCCCTGCAAATAAACACCCTACGTTCCTTCATCACAACCCCCTCTCAGTCAATTGGCTCTGCGGCACGGCTGGCAAGCCGACCCAAGTTCAGTTCGGTAAAACTTCCCTTAAACATTTGATAAACTGCTGTTGAAGTCCTTCTTCAGAGTCGTCTTGTCTGTGTAACTGCACCAGTCACGTTTTCCCATCCGCTCTGGCAAGGAAGGTCTCTAGTATCAGCCCTGGTCCCCCTTCCTTTTCTTGCTCTAGACTAAGACCCAAAAAACTCTTGGTAACTCTCTGCTACAGTCTCTTTTCAAATGCCTCTCTCTTGCCCTAACTCTCCCCCGAAGCATAACTTCAGTCTCAACTCACTTTGCTGCTAGAGAAAGCCCAGCCTGACTTTGATGCCCCAACTCCATCGTCCCATATCCCGCCTGCCCGCCCAGCCTCATCTCTGCATCTAGCCAGTGGGGAGTGAGCATCTGCCCACTGCTCCTCGGGGTGGAAGGCGAGCACCAGCTCACTGATGCGTCAGCTGGGGCTTCCGTGGTGCTTTGCTTTCATCAGTTCTTTTGTTTAGGTCCTCCTTTCCCTCTAGAATTTCCTTCCCCCATCAAGTCTGAGAAAAGGCTCAGCCCAGATACCACTTCTTCCAGGAAGCCCTCCCTGCTCTATCCAACCCACCCTCTTCCTTGCGCCAGACGCCTCTCTTTCTCAAACACCACGGTCCTCTTTCTGAGTTTATTCCTGCCTTCCTGCGATTTTCACAGTTGCCTTGGACATTGGTTCTCTCTGGGCCCGTCCTGCCACCTTTACCAACTGGCGAACTCTGCGAAATCCCCTCGTGGTACCAAACCCTTGTACTCAGGAGCCCTCGATAATATTTGCTAAAAGAATGGATAGATACATGAATGGGTGAACGGTAACCAGCCGTGCAGAGGTCAAAGATGACGTCATCTGCGAAATGAAGCTGACTAAAGTTTAGCTAACCTTTCTTTTTGCCCTCAAATTTGGTTACATCTGTGAATGAGCTCTTTGAGGGAGAAAAGGGAGAGAAAGAATAGGTAAGGTTTATATCTTGAGCCTTAAGAAACGTAGTCTGGAAGGAGGAAAAAGAGCAGAGAGACAGGAGGAAAGCCAGAAAATGGTCATATCCACGGGAGGAAGAGTTCAAGGAAAAAAAACCCCAAACTGTCAATGTACCTGGACTGCAGAGAGGCCCAGGGTGAAAAGATGAAGCAAACCCCCTGGGATTTTTTATAGGCGGAAGAATGTTTATGAGCTGCTTGAGAGAAGTTTCCAGAGAGTTCTGTGGAAGTAAGCCAGACCCCAGGGGATTAGGAGGGACTGGCCAGTGAGGAAGTTGGAGGCATTCTGGGAGGACAGCCGTGCCACGGTGGCACCGAGCTGGCCCCTTGAGAATATGAAGATATCAATACACGATAAACTGGTACCACCAGGACGCTTCACCATGGTGGCCTATCGACTTGGCACAAATGAGTGTAAGATATAGCTGCTCACGGCAAGAGAACAAATAGTCAGGATTAGACTGAACGCCCTCCCAGGGCAGAAACCCCAGGGGTGAAGCTCACTCTTCTCTCCCAGGTGGCTGCTCTGCCTTTTCCTGGTTGTTCTTTTGCACAACCAACCCCCAGATGAGATCAGGAGACTTATACGCTATGTGAGGCAATGCCTTTTATCAGCACATGTTTGCACAAACTTCTGGTTGGTAATGGTATTCCAGGGACACGCCAATCTGGGCTTCCGCCTGACTGTATTTATAGTCCACTTGATGGTACCTTGTCATGATGCTGGGGGAGGGGCAAGAATAACAACCAGCTGGAGTTCCCTGGTGGCTCAGCATGTTAGGGATCTGGCGTTGTCGCTGCTGTGGCTTGGGTTCGATCCCTGGCCCTGGGCACTTCCTCAGGCCATGGGTGCGGGGGGTTGGGGGGGGGGGCACTGGCTGTGGTGGGACACGACGTAGCATCCGTGATCATCTCAACAAACTCTGAAGGTATGCAGACAGCTGGGTTCTAATCCACATTGTGCCTCTTACTAGCTGTGTGTTACCCACCTGGCTGTTAAGCTTTTAACATTTTTTTCTTTTTTCTATTTTTTGTTTTTTGGCTTTTTGCCTTTTCTAGGGCCGCTCCTGAGGCATATGGAATTTCCCAGGCTAGGGGTCTAATCGGAGCTATAGCCGCCAGCCTACGCCAGAGCCACAGCAACACTGGAGCCGAGCCGTGTCTGCCACCTACACCACAGCTCACAGCAACGCCGGATCCTTTACCCACCAAGCAAGGCTAGGGATCGAACCCACAACCTCATGGTTCCTAGTGGGATTCATTAGCCACTGAGCCACGATGAGAACTCCCAGCTTTTAAAATTTCAATGTGTCATCTGTAACATGGGGCTAAGAACACCAACCTCATAGAACTGCTGTGAGGATTACATGAGATGGTTCTAGAAAATGTGTGTTGGCACAATTCCAAACAATAGCCAGCAGCCAATAAATGTTAACTGCAATAAGAAATGATTATTTTTGCAGTAGAAGAAAGTGTTCAGTGGGTTGGATTCTGTGGTAAAGAGAAGTTCTTCAGGAGTTCGCTCAGTGGGTTAGGGATCCGGCGTTGCTGTGAGCTGTAGTGTAGGCCGGTGGCTATAGCTCCGATTGGACCCCTAGCCTGGGAACCTCCATATGCCATGGGTGCGGCCCTAGAAAAGACAAAAAAATAAAAAATAAATAAATAAAATAAATAAAAAAGTGTCTCAATCTTTTCAAATCCAGTCATCCCAGAACAGGAAGAACCAAAGGTCTATTTACCCAAGAACCAAACTGCTCACAGTGACAGCGGCTTTTTGAAAAATTCCCTTAACAAATTAGGACACAAGGGAGATAAATATTTAGCTTGCTACCAGAGCTTCTTGCTTCATCGTTCTATTTATCCCTTCACTCCCCCGCCCCACGTGCCGTGAAATTCAGGTCTGTTTGGAAGCAGTAGCAGCAGCATGGAGATCACTTAAAAAATGTCAAAGTGGATTTATTCTGACAAAGACACTGTTCCTTTGGAGTCCACCTGCATCACAGCGGGTTAAGGAGCTGGTGCTGCCGTGGCTTGGTTCGATGCTGCGGCGCCAGTTCAGTCCCTTGGTCTGGGAACTTCCACGGGGCACAGCCCCAAACGACAACGACGACGACTTCCTTCCTTTCTGGTTTTACCAGCTTTTCACGTCTCCTTCAAAGAGAACTATCCTCTCACTAAAATAACTATCTGCAAACCAACCTCACTTTGGCCCATGGCTCCGCCGCCCCTCTGGATATATTCATTCATTTTTAAATGAAATTTTGAAGAGTTTCACACGGGATTGAGAGAGGCACAAAATTTTGAAGGCGGGATCATACTTTCTTCCACTAGAGGGGGACATTTGCTAAAATAAATAAAGGGGATTAGCCGGCACAAGGGATTAACACTGGACATTAGGAAAGAGCTGGAGTCTAGGGTCTTGGCTGCCCTTCTCACCTGCGGAAACTGGAAAACACAGTCTCCACCCCACAGGGCTCCATCCCTGGAGATTCTGAATCCGCAGGGGGAAGAGGGCATGAAAAGGATTGGAAATCTATTTTTAAAAAGCTCTCCAAGTTTGGGCACTACTACTGATTTAAAGAGAAGTGAAAATAAGGTTTTAACTCACTTTGGCCCATGGCTCCGCCTCCCCTCTGGATATATTCATGTCCTGTCTGCTCCAGTTTTTGCTGAATATATATATATATATATATATATATATATATATATATATATATATACTTTAACCTTGGTGGAAAAAGGACTTCTCTTTACACCAAGACCATGATCTTTGCCTTGTTTAGAGGATGTTGTTTAATACAATTTCCAGAAAGGTCATTTACTGCCCATTTTCAGGTCTTTTATATGGGCAGGCCCACTTCAAAGGCATCCTACAAGATGTTTCCATTTCTGTCGGTATTTATCAGTGATGCCAGCTTTTCTTAATCATAAACAAAAAGCTATCTACAGCAATACTTGACGTGGAGGAAGATTGTGGGCAGTGCTACCATAAATAAAACCAGAGCTTATCAGCATAAGTTGCCAATCAAATGGAAACGTGCCCAAGACACGTGAACTGATGAAGGGTAGAATAATCTAACTGGTACATAAGAAATCCTGAGAACCTGTAACAGTGCAGTTAAGGTCTGGAGAGTTGATCCAACCTCCAAATTGGAGGTTGAGAACAAGATAAATAGACCTACCTGGCCCAGGCTCCTTGGAATGGATTCTTTTTTCCCTTTATTGGATCTTTAAAATGGATTTATGAGTCAGATTGAGGTAAGCATTCCCCTTTGTGTTTCATCTGAGTGCTTCCAGGGTCACAGTGACATTTTGAATTGTAAAAGGGCTGCCAGAGTGCCAGCACAGAAAGTTCCCCTCCCGGACTTACTCTATTGGAGAAAAAGCACCCGAGAAGGGATGTGAAAGCAGTGTTTTCCAATCAAGCTTCTCTTTTAACTCAACCCTGTGGTCTTACAGATCCTGTTGTTGCTTGTAAGCCTGACAGATAATAGTCATTAAAGAGCTCCTCCCGATTTCTGTGGGCTCCTCCCTGGCCACCTTGCCTCGCTGCTGAGGAGTGGTGAAGCTTCGGTTTCTGCGCATCCCTTAGCAGCTCCGGGCCTCTCTGCTTGCATTTAGACGCGAAGATAACGCTTTTCAAAATGTGTCTACCACTTTCACCATTGCTCAGCCCCATTCTACTCTGAACCTGCCATGTTGGTTTCTCCAGCATTGGGAGGGATTTGTCCCTAGACCGTGATTCAGGCCTATGAGGTTGCCAGTGGGGAACCTCGTCGATGAGACCATACATCTGGTCAGTCCCCCACTAGTTCTCTCATTTATTTATTTGGCCAAGCAAATGGCATGCAGAAGTTCCTGGGCCAGGGATCGAACCCTCACCACAGCAGTGATCTGAGCCACAGCAGTTGCAACACCATGTCCCTAACTGCTAGGAAACTCCTATTTACTTTTAACTATTATAGTTTTATAGCTGCACCTGCAACATATGGAAGTTCCTGGGCCAGGGATTGAATCCGAACCTCAGCAACGCCAGATCCTTTAACCCACTGCTCAGGGCTGGGGATCGAATTTGCTGTAGTCAGGTTCTTAACCCACTGTGACAGTGGGAACTCCTATATTTAATTAATTATTAATTTTTTTGCTTTGGTTTTTTTTTTTAGGGCTGCACCTGCAGCATGTTCAGGCTAGGGGTCTAATCGGAGCTGTAGCCACCGCAGCTGTAGCAACGTCAGATACGGGCTGTGTTTGTGACCTACACCACAGCTCACAGCAAAACTGGATCCTTGATCCACTGAGTGCAGCCAGGGATCGAACCTGCAACCTCATGGTTATTAGTCGGATTCTTTTCCGCTGCGCCACAATAGGAGCTCCTAATCAATTTTTTATAATTGCAGTACAGTTGCTTTACAATGTTGTGTTGGCTTCAAGTGTATTGCAAAGTGATTCAGATATATACATACAGTCTTGGAGCTCCCGTTGTGGCTCAGTGGTTGATGAATCCAACTAGGAACCATGAGGTTGTGGGTTCAATCCCTGGTCTTGCTCAGTGGGTTAAGGATCTGAGCTGTGGTGTAGGTTACAGATGCGGCTCAAATCCCACGTTGCTGTGGCCCTGGTATAGGCTGGCGGCTACTGCTCCGATTAGACCCCTGGCCTGGGAACCTCCATATGCTGCGGATGTGGCCCTAGAAAAGACAGATATATATACACAGTCTTTTTCAGATTCTTTTCCGTTATAGGTTATTATAAGATATTGAATATAGTCCTGATTACTTTGCTTTCTCCAGTGTTGCTTACTACTTTCCCTCAAAGCCTGAAAAATCTGTCATATGAGCAAGATGGGAAAAATTAGAGAAGTTGCTATTCTTTTTTCCTTTTTCGCCTAGAGTATGGAAATGTTGTGCTCTGAAAATTATTTTATTCTCTCTTGTTACAATGTCCTCTCTCCCTGCTTCCATCTCAGTGGAGGGCGGCATGGGACCCAGGGACCAAACAGCTGCCTGTCTCTTTAGATCAGGTTAATAGCCCATAACCTTCAAAAAGACCTTGTACGAGTCCTCAGCAAACCCACTCCCATGTGGCATATGTCAAGCTTCACATCTACAAATGCCACACAAACACATATGACATCACAGCTGAAATGGTTTCCTTCTTTGCTTGTAATTTTTGGCGAATGAGTTGGCCATGGTTATTCCAAAGGGAACACGGTTGTTGGACATAATTTGAGGGGAATTGCTGAGGGGGAAGAAAGGGGGCTTTAGGCTAAATGAGACACAGCTAGAGCATCCCAGGACTGCGAACTCAGAGACAGCCCTTCGCAGAGCACAAGTTCTGAGTTTGCGGGAATCGCCTGCTGGCGTCTGATCCTCACTCCCGAGCTCGCCAACGATCCCTCCTACTGTCTTCCAAGGCGTGAAGACGAAACAGGGGTTCTGGACCCTTGGCATCGCCACACTCCTGGTCTTTCCTGATCAAGTATGACGTAGCAGGTCCCTCGGCGACCGAGCCGCCTGGAGCAGGGGGTGAACCCGCGTGGCGAGGTTGCTGGCCTCCCCTATTCCTCAGACAAGCTCCTTGACTGCGTCACTCAATGTCCCTAAACGCGGGACCGAGGTGTCTGAACGTCCGCTCCCACAGCTGGTGCTGAAGGACCCATGGACAGTCAGAGGGCCGTCCCGCCCATGGCCCCGCCCACCACCCCCCCTTCCGCGCTAGCCCCGCCCCAGCCTGCCCCTCGGCCCCGCCCCTGAGCCTGGGCCCCGCCCCATCTCAGGGCCATCCTTAGGCTGGGCCCCGCCCCGACCGGAAGGAGCGCCGGCTCCAGGCTCTTATACGGTGGGGAATGGGGGTGCCGCCACCGCCTAGTCAGCTCTGCGTTCGCTGAATCCCGGCCGCCTCCGCACTGTCGTCGCGGCGCCCCCGCCGGGTCCTCTGCCCGCCCGCCCGCACCGCCCCTGTGGAGCCGGTCGGCCTGGAGCCAGGGCCGAGTCCTCGCCATGCCTGGCCGGCTGCTTCTGCTGCTGGCGTTGCTGCTGCCCGGTCCCGGGGTGAGTGACCGGGGAGCTTGGGGTGGGGGGCAGCGCAGGGAGGGCCGGGGTCCGAGCTGGGAGTACGGTGACGTCGGCGGCGGCGTCCCCTGGCTCGGTGCGCCCCGGCGAGGCCGGCGCCGGGAGCGGAGCGACGGCCTCTGGACCGGCCGAAGTGGCGGCCACGGCCGGCCGCGCCGAGGCGTCCGCCACCCAGGGGCCTCGCGGGCCAGCGCGGCTGTCACCCGCAGCGCCTCCTGGGCCGCGTGCTCTCTGGCGCAACTTTGTGTCGCCCCAGCGGCACCTCTTGTCTCCGGAAGGCCCGGGACCCTTGGGAGCCGCCCCACCTGCCGGACCCTTCCCACAGGTGGGCGCCTGCCCTGCCTGGCGGTGGCCGCGGAGAAAGGGCAGAAGGGGCCCTGTAATCAAGGGGGAGAGAATGTGTGGCATTTATTATCCGCGTTTGAACTTTCCAAAATGCAAGAACTTTGGGAAACGAAGGCAGCTGGAAGGGGGTAAGCAGTTTTAGCCCAGACCTTGATTCTGCTTACCTGCTCCAGGTTTCTTGGCATTGGAGGCAGCGGGCTTCCTTTCGGGCAGCAAGCCTTGGTGAAGTAGGTTAAATGGTGGGCGTTGGAGTGTTTTTCAAGACCCCCATGTGGGACAGCGGTGAAACCTCTTGGAAACTTCAAACGGAAGGTCTCCACCTCACGGGAGAGCACCATGGGACTGTCTGAAACGTCTTTTCATTTCTTTTCTGGAGAGAAGAGCCTGGGTTGCTCTTCTATTTATTTAACTATTTCAGGCCTTTACTCAGGCTGTGGATTTGGGCACCGTGGCTAGGAGGACATTTTGTGGACAGATTTGGCTTTTTTTTCCCTTCTGGCTGGAAGAACCTAAATGAGCGAGTGGTTTAAAAAAAAAAAAAAAGAAAGAAAGAAAGAAAACAAAACAAAACAAGAAACTATTGTTCAGGATGTGGGCATGGCGCACTGGAGCAGGTTCTGTTTAATGACCTCCACTGTGTACTTTCTAATATGGTATATCAGGTACCAGATGTCCAGATGGAGGATTGGCACGTGTGTACCTGAGTGCCACAGCATGAACTTTTCCGAGGCTGTGCATTTTCAGTAAATAATAGTCTGCTCTTGAGGTAACAAGCGTTTGGAAACAGCTGAAGTAATGCGAGGCCCCCTTTTTCAAATGCAGCCTGTTTTTTTTTTTTTTAAGGAAAGTTTGTACACACTTCACAATAAAACTCACGTAAGTTCAGTTTCTTTCTTATCTAAGAAAAAAAATTCACTTTCACAACTAGGGTCAGGTTTTGAACTTGAACATTTTATCTTGCGCTGGTTAACTGCTGCCTGGCATCTGTTCACAAATAATAATGTAAAGGGAATGACCAAAATGTGTGACCTGAGAGTCATTCCTTCCGTATCATCAGGACTTTGTGTGTATGGTTTTCTTTGCCACATCTTTTCATTTGCTAATCTTTCCCTGGATTCTCGTGTTTTAGTTTTTGAATAACTTTGGCTAAAGAGCCAAAACTATTTAGCTTTAGTTAGGACTACAGTTTCAGTTCATGTAAATATTTCCAAATTGTATTTAGAAATCCAAACTTCTCTGAGTTCATGGTAAAATAGTCCAGACCCTTATCAAAAGGTTATGTTTTAGTGTAACTACTTTTTAGGGAAAGAGGTCCACATTTGACTCCGAAGTTGACTACTAGTAAACATTTCGATTCCTCAGCCATAGTGGGAATTATCGTTTTAATATTCTTAAGCGAAACCTGTTGCAGAGTTTGCCGTTAAGCTGGGCAGCAGTGATGGTGTGCAGAAGGTCCTGGCTGTAAAATGAGGCAAACCTGAGTTGTGTCGGGTCCCTTGCTAGCCGTGCCCTCAGAGTCTTGGAGACTCTGTTTCCTGATCTGTGAAATGGGGACAGCTAACACACAAACACGTGTGACGGGACCTGGTACCTCATAGATGATAATGTGAATTCTTCTTGCTACCCCCAAAGGTGTTTTTTTCCCTAAGTCATCATTTTTAAAATGTTATACTATGCCTAGGCAAAGAACATTTTTGTGATGCTGTTTCTTTGTGATTGATGAAGTAACTGGAGCGCAGTGGAGGCAATATTTTGATTTTCCTTCAGTGTATGTCTGAGCCAGACATTGACTCATCCACGAGCTGAAACTCTAGGCTCTCAGATCCACAGTGCAGTTACCTCGGTGTTAGGAAGCACTTGAGGCTGTCTTAGGTTAATCCAGAGTGTGCTTATTCAGTCAGCGAGGTTTCCCCCTCCTTCCTAGACCCGGATCTTGGCTTGTGTTGCATCATGGCTGTCACATCCTCGCTGCCCTGTGGTCCTCACTGTACAGCGTTTGGGTGTCACTTCTTTCAAGTGCCCGAGAGTTGGTGGCATGTGAGGCAAAGCACTTTTGCAGCGACGGCATGTGCCATTTCTTTTACTCGGCGGACGTTTTGGTCGTAGAGGGCAATAGACACCATCGCTGAGAACCGCGGACCGCGTGCGCTCAGGAACACAGCGAGACTGTCGTCTGAGACGGGGGTCTTCGCTGGAAACGGTCTTGCTCATCACTTATTCGGGTAGTTAGTTATCCCCTGGGTGAATTATCCTCCCAGGAAATGTCAAGTATTTGCTGTGCAGCCGCGAGGAGAAGTGTTTTGTTACGCTCCCATTCTGTGCACTGTGCACTGTGCGTCTGCAGTCAGCCTGTAGTTGTGCACGTGTGTTTGTGTTGTTTCCTTAACTCGCCAGCTCAGGAGGCTCTCCCGGTAGGAAAGCTTCTCAGAGCGCAGGAGGAAATGTCTATGAGAGGAATCCTTGAGGGAGTTCGATGGTAGACAGGATTCCTGAAGCGGGGGGAGTAGGTATTTGCCTGCCTCCAAGGTTGACTCCCTTTCTCGGGTTGAAGAATCACTGGATAGCTGTTTCATTTTCATCGGAAACCTCTCTGGTTTGGGAATCCAAAGTAATCTTTAGGTTCAATGTTGTGTATGTTTTACAGGGATCAAATGTTCTCCCTAAAGAGATGATATAGGGGAGAAAAGCCTCATGTGTCATTTTAATAGATTTGGTTTTTACTATGCCGCATAACTTGGGGCCTGTAACCTAGCAATGTGATTAGAGTGTGATGCTGGCTGAAAAAATAGGGACAGTGAATCATAGGCTGTGAATAATAAACATGCCGGTTGGCTCTGTTTCCCAGGGCCTGGGGATTTTTTTCCCTCCTATCTTTATCTTTACTATATCCCATGGTTGGTTTCAGACTTGCCTGCCTCAGAGCAGCTCATGCCCAGAGATATTTAAATGAGTGCAACAGACCAGATGCGGATTGGGAAAAGTAGAACTTTAAAAAAAAAAAAAAAAAATCCTAAGGTTCTTGCTTGCATTACTTTTTAAAATTTTAAGTTACTTTTACACGGTCTTTGCATCCTTTCTGATTCTTATGATCTTTGTTCATGTACAAACACACAGCGAGTAAAACAGTGTAAAAAAAAGTCTTCTGTACTTTTGTTCAGTTTTTCCTCACAGTGTTTCGTGTGATCTGTTTAGGAAATGTTCTGAGTGCACCACTGCATTTGTCACTTTTGGTAGCATCCGAGTAAACCCTCACTGACGCAGAAAGCATCTGGGCCTTTTGTGCCCAGCCCCAGGTTGGTCACTGGGATCTTCACTGACCAGGGTTGATGAGCTAATAAGCCATGCTTTGCCTAGTGATCACCCTACCGCGGTCCTATGGGTTGTTCCCAGCGTTCCCGCTATTATTGGAAAGATGGGTTTCCTTTTCGTCAAATCTTTTGTGTTTGGTGTCTTCTGTATGATAACATGGGAAGATTTGGGAAAAAAAAACAAAAACAAAACTCTCAGAGTTCCCGCTGTGGCACCATGGATTAAGAACCTGATGGCAGTAGCTTGGGTTGCTGTGGAAGTGTGGGTTTGATCCTTGGCTGGTGCAGTGGGTTAAAGGATCTGGTGTTGCCACAACTGCAGCTTGGATCCAGTCCCTGACCTGGGAATTTCCATATGCTGCTGGTGCAGCCATAAAATATAAACAAACAAACAAACAAATCTCTCAAAGTATATTTGTTGTTAAGAAAAAGAAGTTGGAAAGTATAGTCTAAATCGAAAAAAACCAAAAAACCACAAGAAACCTATAATTCTATTACCCAGGCATTACCTTTATTAACATTTTAACAGCTTTATTGAGATATAATTCATATGTCATACACTTTACCTATTTAAAATACACAATTCAATGCTTTTTAGCGTATTCACAGAATTGCACAATCATCATCACAGGTGGGTTTATGATGTTTTCACTGTCCCCTGTAGAAACTCCAAACGCATGAGCTGTCACTCGCCATTTCTAGCAAACCTCCCAGCCCCTGGGAACCATCGATCTACCTTTGTCTGCAGATCTGCCTGTTCTGGACATTACGTATACATGGAGTCAGACGGCACGTGGTCTTTTGTGTCTGGATTCTTTCACTGAGCATAATGTTTTCAAGGTTCATGCATGTGGAAGCATGTATCCGTGTTTGGTTCCTTTTTATTGTTGACTATTTCATGGAATGGATATGCCACATTTTGTTCATCCACTTTTCGTTTCGTGGCCATTTGGGTTGTTTCCCCTTTTGTGCTATTATGAATAATATTGCTATGAACATTTGGGCACAAATTTTTGAATGGTCATATAATTTCATTCTTGGGTAGGTACTGTGGAGTAGGATTTCTGGGTCATGTGGTAACTCCGTGTCTACCCTTTTGAGGAACTGGCAAATTGTTTTCCAAAGCAGCTGCACTATTTTACATTCCCGCCCGCAATGTAAGAAGGTTCCAATTTCTCTGCATCCTCACCCACAGTTCCTATTATCTGTCTTTTTTTTTTTTCTCTGTCTTTTTGATTGTAGTCATTCTGGTGGGTGTGAAATGGTAACTCCTTATGGTTTTGATTTGCATTTCCCTGGTGGCTAATCTACTAATATCTTGATACATGTTCTCCCAGATGTTTTTTTTTTTATGTGCACACATTTGCATAGATAGTGTTTTTCTTCCCCGAAGTCGAATATGTCATAAATCTTTCTTTTTTCTTTTTTCTTTTTTTTTTTTGTCTTTTGTCTTATTAGGGCCGTACCCGCAGCACATGGAGGTTCCCGGGCCAGGGGTCTAATGGGAGCTGTAGCCACTGGCCTATACCAGAGCCACAGCAACAGCGGGATCTGAGCCACGTCTGCGACCTACACCACAGCTCACGGCAACGCAGGATCCTTAACCCACTGAGCAAGGCCAGGGATCAAACCTGCAGCCTCATGGTTCCTAGTCAGGTTCATTTCCGCTGCACCACGATGGGAACTCCTCATAAATCTTTCTGTGTCAATAAATTTAATTCTATAACGTTATTCTCACTGGTTGCATAATATTTCTCTGAATGGGTATACCATAATTCAACCATTCAACCATTTAGATATTGAAGCTGTTTTCAATTTTCACTACTATCAACACTTGTGGTAAACTGTATTGATAACCTCTTGAACCCATCCTAAGTGCTAATTATTTCCTTGGGATAAATTCCTAGAACTGGAATTTGCTGGCCGTGTGTACTCTTTTACAGCCCTCTCCTCCAGCCCCCAAGCAATATCGGATGTTTTTAAAAGCACAGAACTAACTTTAAATTAGTTTCATGGTAACCATTTTAAAGTAAGTAAGCTATTTTTTTTCAGCAGGCTAGATTTTAAGTCAAGCGAAAATGGAATGTTTAGGTTTTATTTTGCGTACGTTTTGAAGACGTGAATAACCACAACAGTTTCTTTATGACACCTTGTGTACTTGTACCTAAAGGCTATTGATAAAATGTTTTATTCTGATTTGTTAACTTGTTCTTAACAAATCTCATTAAGCCTCACTTTTTTCATCTTTATAAGGTTTTTTTTTATCCTTTTTTTGGGGATGCAGGGCAACACCCAAGACATGTAGAGTTTCCCAGGCCAGGGATTGAACCCATGCCACAATAGTGAACCAAGACCCCACTGCAGGGTCTTTTGGTCTGCAGTGGTTTCAGGTCAGCTTTCTAGCAGATGTGGCTTCCATGGGCACCCTAAAATACCTCGGGATAATTTGGTTTTGAGGGTAGCCCCCCCACAATTCTTTGTTGTTGTTGTTTTTGTCTATTTAGGACCAAACTGCTACACATGGAGGTTCTCAGGTTAGGGGTCAAATTGGAGCTGTAGCCACTGGCCTGCAACGCTGGGTCCTTAACCTACTGAGCCATGCCAGGGATCAAACCTGCATAGTTACGGATGCAAGTCAGATTCGTTTCTGCGAAGCCACGGTGGGAACTCCCAGACAGAATTCTTTTGATAGCCGGTTGTGAAGCCATTGGAAATTTTTGACTCAAAACTGTTTGTAAATCAAAAGTTGATGAATTGTTTGTGTCTTTTGGAGGCCATGCTTCTTAAAACATATAGCTTGTCCATACAGCTGTTTCTCCTAGGAAAATTAAGTACCGCTTGCCAATAAAGCGAAATATTTGCTGGTGTTTTGTTTTTCCCACAAATGTACCTGAACTTATTCATCCAAAGGAATGCTTGTCTCTTTCAAAAACAAAATCACCCCTTCAGGGTCAATGTTCATGTTAAACAAATCAGTCCTTTTTCTTCCCGCCAAACTTTTCAGTATTTCATTTGGTAATTCAACTTTAAAGTGAAAAAGGGAGGGGGTTCCCTGGTGGCTCAGTAGGTTAAGGATCAGGCATGGTCACTGCCGTGGCTCTGGTTACTGCTGTGGCTCTAGTTCGGTTCCTGGCCTGGGAACTTCTGTATGCTTCAGGTGTGGCCAAAAGAAAAAAAAAAAGTAAAAGAAAAAAGGAGCCCTAAAAAAGCAAATACTCATTCTTAAGCCGATTACCCTACAGAGCTTAAAGCATTTCCCAGTTCCTTCCAGTCTTTGCTTGACTCTAACTTTGGCATGGTCCACACTGAAGTTCTGATCAAAACTGTTATTACTGAGCTTGATTGCACAATTTCTAGAGGACCCTTGCATTTTTGGTTGTTTCTAAATGCCAGTGAGAGATTTTCTACCCCTTTTAGAAGATTCAAAAGTATATTCTTTGAAGGAGATTTCTAAAAAATTCCAGAAATACGGTGAACAGTGGGGGTATGTGTGGATAAATATTGAACTTCTCCCCGGCCCCTGTGGTGCAGTGGGTTGGTTAAGGATCCGGCATCGTCACTGCAGCGGCTTGGGTTGCTACTGCGGTGCAGGTTCAATCCGTGGTCTGGGAACTTCCACGTGCCTTGAGTGTGGCCAAAAAAATAATGTCAGACTCCTAGAAGGGATCTTGCTGGTCTAGTCCAGTAAGTCCTCAAATTTTCCCCACTGCACCCCCACTTAAGGGATGGGCTGCATGTCCATAAGTAGTAGTGGGAGCACGTTAGAAGCTCCGAGGCTGGTGTTTTGGGGCACACACCACCCTCGCTCAGGCATCCACCCTGCCCTTCTAAGTTGAACAGTCACTGCTCTGCTGTGTTCCCAGAGCAGCCAGATGACGAAGCCGAGGCCAGAGAGGGCTGGTGACCTGTCCAAGGTCATGCACCAGTGGCAAAACGGTGTCTTGAATCTGATCCTCCTGCTTCCCTTTGAAGAGCAGCCCCTGAAGTGCTTATGTTCTGGTATGTTTGTTAGAACATGTAAGTTAAGCAACCCCAGTCACACCCTGAGGAGGTGGCCAAGCCATGGTGCAGTGAAATGGGATATGGAGAAGGACTGGGAAGAGAAGAAAACACGCCTTCCTGGAAGCTTCAGGAAATGCTCAGATGATGCTCTCCTTTCTCCCAAGAGACTTGCAGCCTCTTATCCTTTGTTTCAGCTAGAGAAAGATACAGCTTTGGGATGGAAATGCTGCCTTCTCCCGAGAATCTCCATTAGGGACCTTGACCATTTCCAGTTCTGGAGCCGAATCCAACAGTCAGAGAGAGAGAGAGAGAGAGAGAGCGAGCAGGTTTTAAGAGGCCCTGACACTGAATTCACAGTTTAAATGTGTGTCTTTGCTCGAGGTCTAATAATATCCAAGCAGGTGCACGTTTTTCAGTAAGATCATGCCCCGAAATGTTTCCGAAATAGCAAAACTGAAAGTTCACGTCTTAGAAGCCTTTAACCAAAGTTGTGTTTCCACACTGCAGTCACAGCCTTTGGCAAGGGATCCGGAAAAGATAGAACTCTCTAAGGATCAGGCTGGGTCTGGCGGGTTTGCCTTTGCAGAGGCCCCCACTGCCCGTGAAGTTCTGGCACCAGGAAGTGAATGTGCGATGACAGGAGAGGGTGTTGGCCTTGGACTGCAATGGAGGGACCTGGGTTAGCCCAGGTGGGTCTCAGGAGAGTAATGGAGGAGAGAGGAGGGGGCCAGGAAGGTGCCCTGTGTGTGGGGTGGCACCCTTCTCTTGCTGGTTTGTCCTAGAGGACAGGGACCATGTCTTACTTACCTTCGCATCCTCCATGGCATTTGGCATCATGGGCAGCCCTACCCCCTGCAGTGGGTGCTCAGCAAGTATTGACCGAATTTTTCTTGGAGGCTTTTGCAGACCGATAAAACAAGGAGCTGTTTTATCATCAGGCGAGTGGGCTCTAGATTTGGGGGCGATAAGGAAGATGCTGCTATAACTGTAATCTGTATTCTTTAATGGGAGCCTATCAATAGCGTTTCTTTCTACAGAACGAGAGGGCTTCCAGGATACTTGCTTGGGTGGACATGCTCCCTAGTGTGTGGTGCTCTCTTGACGGGCCCCTCCTATTGGTCATGAGATTAATTTTCCCACTGCCAAACCCCAGGAGATAAATGGTCTGTGATTATTCCTAGTCAGTTTCATTTTTCTCTCAGCATGATGTTTCGCCATTGGAAAATGAACCTTGATCCAAGGTTGTCCCCTCTTATGTATTAAACATGATTTCCCTAGTTAGTAGACTAATTTATAATTACAATTCAACACTACCCCTTCCTCCAGTGGATTATTTTCCCTCTATTTCAGATGAGGGAATAATTGTCCAGGCCATGGGCGTGTTTGTCATGGAAACTGGATTTTTTTTTTTCATACATTTTCTGAACAAATAGTGCTGTCACATCCCTCGAACCTGACATTGTCATTGATCTTCATTCGGGTCAGAAGAGTCTGTTGACCAAACTAACTGGGATCTCTCTTAAAGCAAATGACCCATGATTCCTGTGGGGCCTCTAGGAGTGGGAGAGACACCTGTACAGGGGCCACAGCTGCAACTCGGAATGTGTTGCTTAAGGCAGTGCTTCTCCGCCCTGGCTGAAAGAGTCACCTGGGGACCTTTTTAAATACTCTGTGCTGGGAGTTCTCTTGTGGTGCAGTGGGTTAAGGATCTGGCATCGTCACTGCAGTGGCTTGGGTTGCTACTGTGGTGCAGGTTCGATCCCTGGTGCAGGAACTTCCACATGCCTTGGGTGTGGCCAAAAAAATAAAAAAGAAAAATCTGTCAAGGAAACCTCAGAAACCCCTGTGACTCAGGGGACAGAGAGGGCAATTCTTTGATTTTTGTGCTGGTTCTGCTCCCAAACACACATGTGGTAGGCATATATCTGTATTTTACAAACAGTTTTTTCCCCCTACACTGGAAGTGTTTGTAAGATCTCTAGATAAATTTGAATACCACAAGAAAGGTAGAAAGCTAGGTTTGAGGAACCTGACCTCAGAGGCACCCCCCCGCCCAGAACAGTCCAGGGACCTTATCCAATTGTTCATTTTCCACTTGCCATGGTCTGGTTTTGCAAAGAAGAAAACGGTTTTCTTTACACATAGAGATTAAGAAGTAGTTTATCTGTAGTTCTGCTACTTGAACCGGGGACCAAACCCCAGTTGCTTCTAAAACTAACCCTAAGTCATCTTTATCTGATGGTTCAGTACTTGGAAGTCTCTGGGGCTTTCGGTGCTCTGGTAAAGTTCAGTCACTTATCTGATTTGTGGTTTGGAGAAGACTAGAGATCTCCTTTTTGGTTTAGGAGATGGTCGGGTTTGGTTTATAGCAAGTATATGTACTTTGGAGTCACCCATTTCCCTCCTTTGTAGCATTAGTCAATTTCTATGCTATTTTCCTCCCCCAACCTTAAGTGAGTCAGATTATTACTAATTTCCAGTGTTGCAATGTTTCAAGATAAATGGAGACACTGGGTTGTTGAAATTTCTGAATTGGGAATGACTAGGTGCAAAGGCACCAAGACTTCTAAATGCTCTCATTCTCTTGTGGGTTTGGGGCATATTTTGCTTGGTCGAGGTCAGAAGAATCCACAGTAAATCCCGAGGAGAGAGGAGGGACTGGTGAGCCGTGCGTAGGTCATCTCACTTCTGAGCTGGAAGCCACACCCACCCCAGTCTTCTTACTTCATGGAGTCAGAAACTGATGCCCAGGAGCCACGTGACGAGGTGCCCAAAGCCCGAACCAGGACGCATTCCCGATGCTCCATCTCACCTTCTTTCAGCTTCATTTGCCCCCAAAACATCTGTTGAGCGTGCGCCAGCCTCATGGGTTCCTGAGAACTTTGGATTTTTTTTTTTAAACTTGGTGCTTTAAGGACAGTTAACAGGCTTTGGAGTTGCATGAACCCAGCATAGGCCAAGGAGTGAGCAGAAGGCCTCCCCAGGAGGGCGAGCGCTCAGGAGCTCAGGGAATTGCTCTGGGCAGGGCCCGGGCACTCGGCCAGGGCAGCTTCCGGGGGCACGGTCGTGGAACCCGCCGTCTTTTCCCGTTTTGCAGTTTCCCTTCTAGCTGGTAAGCTCCCTGAAGGCAGGACTCGGGGCTCTGTTGGCTCATACAAAACAGGACCCTTCTTGCTGTATATCTGTAGGAGAAAAAAGAGTCCCGCTTGGGGGTGGAATTGAAAGACATGAACTAGCAAGCGAGTTAGACAAAGAGGAGTCAGCCAACAGGAAGAAGTGTGCACCGGAGGGCCTGGAAGAGATGGATGAATACCGCACGTCCTTGCCAGCCTCCCTGTGTAACGAGAGACTGCGATCAGGGCCTTACCCTGATCTGGGAGGTTCCTCCCACCCGGATTTCTGTGGACGGTTGCGAAAATAGCCCTGGAACCGGCCGCAGGTACCGCAGCGGGGTGCCCTGGGGAGTAAAGCAAGGAGGCGGCGTGCTTCACTCCTGGGGCTTCCCAGGGAGCTTTCCAAGGCCACGGCAGTCCCTCAGCTGAAGGTCTCAGGAAGCAGGGGACCTTGTGTTGGAGGTTGCTCCGGCCACACTGCATCACGAAAACAGTCTGGTTCATTAAACTCTCCCATGACGTTTCGGTGTGTGATGCTCCTTTGCAGCTGTAAAGCAGCTGAGTGACACCCTTCTAATGTTAGTTAGTATAAATTAAAACACCAGAGAAGACTTGCCTCGGGTGTGAACACAAACTCTTCGGCATATCTAACGCGTCACCTCTAAAGGAACTTTCTTTCCCTCCAGATCTGCTTTGCACCTGTGTGAACAGCATGGCCTCCTACCCTTTCTGTGAGCTGCACGGGAAACAAGTAACACGTGGTTGTTGTGACCCACTCCGTCCAAGTACACTTGGCCTCTGTCTGCTCCCCCAGCCCACCCCGGTCCCTCCACCTTCTGCTTCCTCTCCAGCAGCTCTAGCCTGATGGGGCCTCGGACCCAGCAAATTATTTTCAGCCTCAGGGCCTTTGCACAGGCTGTTTCCTCTGCCCAGGAAATTCTCCCCTTCCTTCTTCCCACCCTGTAGGTCTTGACTCCAATGTTATGCCTTCAGAAGAACCGCTGACACTCTCATCCACGCCCCCAACACAAGACCAGATCAGTTGCTCCCGTTAGGCTCTCGTGGCTCCCAGTTTGTCCTTTCATAGCACGTACTGCAGTTTGCCATTCTGTTTGTGTGATATTTTTACTGCTGTGGTCCCTTATTAGGCTGTAGGCCCCACAAGGGCAAGAATCAGATCGCTGTTGTGATTAGATCCTAGTGTCTTAAATACAGTTCTTGATTCATCATCGTCACGTATGTGATGCTCACTGTACACTAAGAGTTTGACCCCTATTAACTCATTGCACATATTGACTCGACAATCCTTTGAAGTCTGTATTACTGTCACCCCCGTTTTACGGGGGAGAAAACCCAGGCGCAGGGAGGTAAGTGACTGCCGGGAGTCTTCTGGCTCCAGAGTCTGTCCTTGTAGCAGCGCCAGTTTACTGCCCAGGCACTAAAGGCTTAAATGTATGTTCAGTTGTTCAGCATCATCAGGAAATGAGGGCTAGTACCTAGTGTGTTTCCGGATAATTCATGTACAGTCCTAGAACTTGCAACCCAGTGCTCTTTGGTGAAAACCTTTTCAGCCGTTATCCTCTTCTTCCTTCTTAAACGCCCCAAGCCAAAGATATTTTAACCTTTTCTTAATTATTCTAGATTGTCCCCACCAGCTTTTACAAAATCAGTGTCTGCCCACAGGGGTAAAGAGATGGGATCAGCTGTGGGGACAGAATGGATCATCAGGTGTTGGAGTTTTGTTTACTTTCTGCCGGTATCTTTTTTGGTTTTCTTTTTTCCTTTAAAAGATTTTTGTTTAAATTATAGTTGATTTACAACGTTCTGTCAGCTTCTGCGTCTAATGGTATCTTTGGCCAGCACCAGTGTCTTCTTTTTGTTTCTTTCGGCCATGCCCGTGGCATGTGGATGTGCCCAGGTCAGGATCGGAACCTGCGCCACAGCAGCAACCTGAGCCCCCGCAGCGCCAGTGCAGATCGCTCACTCACTGCACCACAAGAGAATTCCACAATTTCTTTAATAAAGTGATCTTCCTTAATATTTATGTGACAGTGATCTTTGAACTTCGTAATGTTTTTCTTTCCGAGCATTTTTTTTTTTTTGGTCTTTTTTGCCTTTTCTAGGGCCGCTCCCACAGCGTATGGAGGTTCCCAGACTAGGGGTCTTATCAGAGCTGTAGCTGCCGGCCCACACCACAGCCACAGCAACTCGGGATCCGAACCGTGTCTGTGACCTACACCACAGCTCACGGCAACGCCAGATCCTTAACCCATTGAAGCAAGGCCAGGAACTGAACCCGAAACCTCACGGTTCCTAGTCGGACTCATTAACCACCGCGCCTCGACAGGAACTCCTCTTTCTGAGCATTTAAAGGGATATTGCTGTTCCTCAGTTTTCAAAAGAAAAAACGTATTTGGAAGTTTGCCACCTTGCCCCACAGTTCAGATGCCCACACAAGCCACTCTTCCGACCTGGAGCAGTTAGCAGTGAGATTGCATGACCCCCAAAAGAGGCAGAAGCCTGACCGGGATGGTGACTTTGGGAGAATGGAGCCCGTTGGCAGCGGACTGTGTCCTGTAAAAGCACGTCCCTTCTCCCCTCTGGGCCCTGGGCTGCCATTTTCCCTTGCTTGGGAGGGAGTTTTGTTCTCCTGGGTGTTGGGAAGGGCTTCTTCCTTGAACCCAGAGGCTTCTTTCCTGCTCCTGTTTCCCGCCCCTGTGATAAGCCGGAGGAAGCTGCGGAGGAAGCAGCGTCCTTCCACCTCGGCCATTCCTCTTGCTTCAGTCGTTTCTAAATCTTCCCAGTTTTCACACCACAGCTCCGTGGGTTTGGTTGTGCCAACACAGCCTTGCAGGCACTTTCTCATACTTGCCTATCTCCATCCAAATGTGTAAGAACTGTACGGAGTTGTTTACGTTTGCCTCACAGAGGAGCCTCAAAAATAGAAACCTATGCTGAGATGATGGCATGAGATTTTCTCTCCCATGAGAAAGTCAATATTCAGACCGGTATTTTCTCCCCTTTTGGCGAGCATCTTTTTCCTGCTAAGTGAGGCAGTCGTGGCTTCCTGCGTGAGGCTCATCTGTGTATGGATGTCATGAAAATGGTCCTTGCTGTTCAAAGGAGTCGGCCCGTGCTGATCCTCAGTGTGCATTTCTTTGGCACCGGTGTTAAAGCAGTGACTCGCTTTATCAAAGGAATGGGCGGGGCTCATGGATCATCGTCATTGTCACCCAAGAGCACTGTTTTAAACGATTAGGTCTGGGCTGGATGAATGTATTGCAGGATTTTTTTTTATGGTGGCTAAAGCCGTGACCTCTGACTTTCTGACTTTTTTGTGATGTTATTCCCACACATTTAGGCCTCCAGTGGGATCTCAAAATTTTTTTTTTTCTTTTTTGACTGCCCCATGGAATAGGGAGTCCCCGGGCCGGGGATCAGATCTGAGCCACAGTTTCAATTTAAGTGGCGGCAACATTGGATCCTCAACCCACTGTGCCGGGCCAGGGATCAAACCTGTGTCCCAGCCCTCCCAAGACGCTGCTTGCACCACGGCGGAAGCTCCTCAGGAATTTTTATGCAGAACGCTTTCCAAAGACCCCACCCCGTATAATTTGCAGCTCCCTGTGGTAGATGGGGTGTTTGTGTAGAATCTGCAAATGACAAATTTGGCGTTTCCTCCCAAAGATCCTGCCCCCATGTCAGAGCAGAATGCTGGGCTTCGTCTGCCCCGGCGGGAGTCGGAGGGGAGCTCCAGGCCTGGAATAATTTACGCTTCTGTTTCTCAGAGAGCCATGATTGAAAGCAGTGAAATTATAGTGTCCTGTAGTGGGCAGAGGACCAGCAGGGGCGGCGGCGACCTTGGTTCTAGTCCTGCATCTGTGGTTAACTGTGGTGCCTTGGGCCGGTCTCCCCACTTCTCTTGGCCTTGACTTCCTCTCCTGTGCAGTGTGAGGTTTGGTGAGATGACCCTCTTGAGTTCTTTTCATCTCTGAAGTTCCACATCTCAGAAGCCGTCAGCAATCCCTCCTCTTTGATGTGTGTCGTGTGGAGTTCTGTGCACTTCCGTGACCATCCAGCTAGCCGGAGAGGGGCAGGTGGCACGGGGGCCAGGGCCAGCAGGGCAGTGGGTGGTCCTCAGATGTACTCCAAACGATGGGGATTTCTGGTTAGGGGATGTCAGTTTGGCCAGGAAGCTCAGCTAGGGGCATCTTTCATAGTGTATGACTTATAAAGCTTGGCAGCATCTGGCAAGCATGGGTGGCAATTGTGTCATAAATACAGTTGTTTGTAGAGAATTTTTATTTAACTAAAGCTCTACCCACTTTCTCCTTGACCCCTTCTGTTCCCATTTCCCCCCAAGAAGAAATCTCTCTGAAGTGGAAAGACCAAAATTGACAGTTTGAGATTAGTTGCTATTATCAGGACTGAAACATTTGATATTTAAGTCTTTTTTTTTTTTTTTCCCCCTTGGGTTTTTTTGTATGAGGACTTCCTAATAATAAGTTTAACTGCAGATAAATAGACGAAAATGGATCAAATCCGGCTTTTTATAAGGCTGGTAGTTCCCTTATGAATTTATGGTCTAAGTCAGACCTTTGTCAGTTTAGTTTGTTTACGATGCTGCTCCATTAAGGCAAAAAGGAGCCTAATCGTTTTCTCAGTTTTTACAAGGCCTGAATTGCTGCTCTTTCCCTTTAGTGAAGACAACAAAGTAATAGTGGCAACACATGGATTCTAAATCTCAACCGCCACATGATGGTGAGACCTTGAGTTTTCGTTATAATATTTATAAAATGCCCAGGGACCTTACGATTTGATGCCACCCTGGGAATAAGGGCTTGGTTCCTTGGCCATAGTTTGTTGAAGCGTTACCTGTAGCACCTTTTCATGCCCCAAAGTACTTCCTCCTCCCCTCGTGTCAGTGTAAGTTGATGGCAGAGGGACCATGAAGACAAATGGAAGTGCCAGCTGCTGGAACTTAGACACTTAGCTGGGCTACCAAAACCCGTTGGTGGAAGTGTGTTCACCTGCTGTGAACGTAGCAGTCCTTTGCATTCGGGAATAAAATGGACTTAGGAAGAAACTTTTATCAGATCCATTAAAGGAGGAGCCTAAACCACCAAAGAATTGTTAACTGTCTTGGATGGCGGTGAATTACACCATACGCAAGCATTGCCACAAATGCTGGTTTAACTCTCTCTGCTTAGTTTGGAAACCACACAGTGCAGTTCAGTTAGGCCTTGCCCTTTACTTGCCCATCCAGACACCTGACTCCCATCCAAAGTAAATGTCATGGTTACCTCTATTGACCTGATAT
The DNA here is from genome assembly GCF_016906955.1 of Phacochoerus africanus. Classification (NCBI taxonomy): domain Eukaryota; kingdom Metazoa; phylum Chordata; class Mammalia; order Artiodactyla; family Suidae; genus Phacochoerus; species Phacochoerus africanus. Next base: position 15,025,974 of record NC_062557.1, read on the forward strand.
CAGGAAACAAAGCAGCCGCCGGGCTGGTTAGAAGGAACTGTATGGTTGATGGATTATTGCTGACCTCCACACAGGTAAACAAAGCATAACAGAATTTGGAATGATTTGGTAGTAGACTGGCATCATTAAACACAGACACAATTAGCATAACCACCGTTTTAATTCTGCTCTTAGTCTTTTTTTTTTTTTTTTTTTGTATTTTTAGGGCCACATCCACAGCATATGGACATTCCCAGGTTAGGGGTCGAATCAGAGCTATAGCTGCCAGCCTACACCACAGCCACAGCAACACCAACACCAGATCCGAGCTGCATCTGCAACCTACACCGCAGCTTGCAGCAACGCCAGATCCTGAACTCACTGAGCAAGGCCAGGGATCCAACCCACATCCTCATGGATACTAGTTGGGTTCTTAGCCTGCTGAGCCACATTGGGAACTCCCTCTGCTCTTAATCTTTAGTCTACGGAATTGGGACAAACCCAGTGCGTTTTCTGCATCACTGTGTACAGAGGCCGATATTGACGTCTCCACACAGGGAGCTGAGTGCCTTACTGTTGGATCAGGTGTGAATGAGAGGGGGGGTGGGAGCAGGGTTTGATTAGAATAAAAGTCTTTGTTGTATCTGTCTAATCAGGCCTTTACCCAAGGTACCTTCAAAAGAAGGCCTCTGGGAGCTGCTGGGTTAGCCTGCTCTCCTGATCTTTATGAGTCTTCTACTCATGTGGGCTTCACTTTCCAACAAGGGACCATTATGTCATGGGTGTGTGCTGGTATTTGCCGGGCACTGATTGGCTGTTTTGGTGAATTCTTGGTGGTTTGGGGGTCATCACTGAGTATAGTTTTCTACATTGTGACCACATGGCATTAGAATGACAATATCCTGCTTGGTGGTTTTGTAAAGCAACCAGAATTGCAAATAGGCAGGCTCGGTTGGAGTTTATAGCCCGAAGTAGATAATATGGCTGCAAATAGAATTCTAGACACAGATGCCAAGGGACCGTGTTACATAATACTGTTTTGAGGGACTTCCTGTTAAATTGCACAGGTCGACCTTTTTTGGGGGGGAGATGCCCTATAGTGTCCGTTACGGCGTACTAGCAAGTGTCTCATGTGTATGAAAATCAGCTCACCCATCCTGTGGCTCTCAGCTAATTGGAGATGGCAGAAGGATCCAGTCGACTTGCCATTAGCTTTCGCCTCTCCTTTCTTATCCATCAGAAACCACCTCCCTCACCGCGTCCGCACCCGCGCACGTGCAGTCTTCTTTTCTCTCCCCCTTTAAGGTCCTTTGGCCTTGGTGTGTTGCGGAGAATGCCCTGCTTACCTCCAGTTATTATTGCTGAGGTTAATACTTGTAAGCTCTGATTCCTTAGCACATTCTAATCCACTTAGAATTTCTTCCTCTGCATTTGGAGACAGGCAGTTTTAATTGTTCGCAAGATTTCATGTGTCCTAGGTGGAACACAAAATACCTTAGGAATCTTTCTTATGTAATCCTTCCCTTACTTGCATACCTGTTTTAAGTCTTACCTGTAATACTGTGATGTGTATTCATCAACCAGCCAAAAGTCACTTTACCTCAGCTTCACCTCTGTGGCCCGCCACCGTGCGGGTTGGAGCCTAGGCAGGGAGCCCTGCACTTTAAAGGCAGACTGGTTGTTGGTGGCAGGTTGTAGGTTCCAGGAATTTAGGTACACACTATATCATGTAAGGCTTTTCTGTTGGAACATGCCAATATCCCTGCTAGAGCTATACCAGTATTGTGTTTTTAGTTTGGAGGAATGGCTTTCTTATCCTTAAATAAAACTCAGGTTAGGATTATGCAACATGCAATGGTAACTCAATGAACTTCGAGGAAAAATGAGTTAAAAAAAAAAAGACAACCCAAAAAACTCTAGCCTCTTAACAAATCAGTGCGGTACTCCTAAAAGGGGAGAAAAAAAAATGTCGTTTTGTTACTAGCCGGATTATTGTATTCTAGTATTATTATAAATATTTCGTTCTGCTGGAGTGGACCTAGGAAGGGGAGAGGATTCACAGGAAAGGTTTTTACTTTAACTTCTATTAAACCAGCACTGCAATGCTGCCATCTCAGGTGAACTTTTGGAGAGGTGGACTTGGGTTAGACCTGATCGATTTGGACACCACCTGCAAAGTGCATGGCTCTCTTGTTCACAGTGGCGGGTCTTCTGTGTGTGTGCTCACCTTTTTTGATGGGGTAGGACGTACCAGTTTGGGAAATAGAACCTATGCTGCGATGCTCACTGAGTATAGATCACTTTGCAAGGCTGGGTATGAGATGCGTGTGTGCATGGCCCTACTTCTTCGTCTGACTTCAAGATGAGAGTTCTCTGCCCAGTTGATTCATCTTATTTCTGACCCTTGTTATTAGGTAGTCAGCTAACCGTGGGCTAGTTCTTGAAACGTGTGTCTGAAATTTAAGAATTGTGTTTCTTTAGGGAGTTCCCTTCATAGCTCAGCAGTTAACGAACCCGACTAGGATCCATGAGGATGTGGGTTCGATCCCTGGCCTCGCTCAGTGGGTTAAGGATCCTGCGTTGCCGTGAGCTGTGATGTAGGTCACAGACACAGCTTGGATCCCGAGTTGCCATGGCTGTGGCATAGGCCGGCGACAATAGCTCTGATTCGACCCCTAGCCTGGGAACTTCCACATGCTGCAGGTGCAGCCCTAAAAAGCAAAAAAAAGAAATGTGTTTCTTTGGAAAAGGCAGTCTTTCTGAAAACCCTGATGAAGAGCAAAGGGCTGCCCTGTGTTCTGAGTCTGAGAGCAGCATGTGTCCTGCTCTCCTTCCTTGGGGGCCAGAGGCTGGGTTCACGGGAGCAGCCACTTTGTGGGGAGCCATGGCAGCTGGACCCAAGCCCCGGCTTTGCTGGCTGTTTGCCTCTAGCCACTGTCCCGGTACCGCTTCAAAACTAGTGGGTTTGTGTTAGAGGCCGTTTCATTTGTTTTTGTGCTGCCTGAACACATATCTTTCCCTTTTGTCTGTTGTGTTCTTTACTGAGGGCTGTCTCTAAACAAAGTCACTTCAGAACTCGTTTGTTTTTTTTAAATTTATTTATATTTGCCTGCACCTGTGGCATACAGAAGCTCCTGGGCTAGGGACCCAACCTGTGCCATGGCAGTGACAACACCAGATCCTTAACCCACTAGGCCATGAGTGAACTCTCAGAACTTGTTCTAGAAAAGTTTTTTTTTTTTTTTTTGGAGTTCCTGTTATGGTTCAGCAGGAACCCAACTAGGATGCATGATTCGGGCTCGATCCCTGGCCTTGCTCAGTGGGTTAAGGATCCATTGTTGCTGCAAGCTGCAGCTCTGATTTGACCTGTAGCCTAGGAACTTCTATGTGCCACAGATTCAGCCCTAAAAAGAAAAAGAAAAAAAAAAAAAGCAGTTGAGCTGATTAATGCAGGGGCAGCTAACAATTAGCTGAGTTTAGAACATTGGAGAATGAAGTTGTTGGCAACTTACTACCTTTTAATCATCTCTGTATGAGCATTTGGTTACTGCTTTCAGGTCTTTGTGGGAAATGCAAAGAGAGTGGTCCATTTTACAAAATGGTATAGCTGCTGGCCATTGTGAAGTCTTGCTTTATAATCAGAACATTAAACATGAAGATCCAGCCCCAGAATTACATTCTCATGAGAGGGAGTCCAGGCTGAGCAGGGCGGCAGTGACTTACCATGGAATCAACCTAAGTGAAATAAGCTGGCTTTTACAGGCGCCCACTTCCCCAGCATCATCTGGCCCAAATTGCCAGATGGGGTATTTCCAGAATTGTTAGGTCTGGGCCACCTCCTGGGAGAGTGTGTGTGTGGCCAGACTTCCATGAGGACCAATTAGCCAATGGCTGGCCCATTTCAGGCTAGGCTAGATTACCCACTACAGCCGTTCTCACCCTCTTGCAGTGTTACTGCGATTACTTCTTTAGATGTCACCATCGAAGCCAGGAGTGTATAACCTACTAGTTTGAAAACTGAGTCAGGTTCCTGGTAGTCAACTTGAAACAGATCTTCAGGATCAGCATTTTCTTTCCCATCTCAGGCTCTCTGGAAACTTGTGTGCGTAACTCTAGGGCCTGTTGCATTTCATCCATGGCAGGGAAAAGGGAGCACCGGAGCGGCGAAGGTGATTTGCAAGGTCATTATTATGAAGCAGTGTTTTTAGACGTGTAGGTACAAATAGTTCTCAGCTGTGCTCAGTATCACACAAGGCATCTAGCAGCTTATTGAATTCACATGGGTCATGGCAGCTAACTCTGAGGACAGGCATTTTCGTGCTTTAAAAACATGGGGGGAGTTCGCATTGTGGCTCAGCAAAAATGAACCTAATACCCACGAGGATGTGAGGATGGGGGTTCAATCCCTGGCCCTGCTGAGGGGGTTAAGGATCTGGCGTTGCTGTGAACTTGGTGTAAGTCACAGATGTGGCCGGGGGGCTGGCGTTGCGGTGGCTGTGGTGTAGGCAGGCAGCTGCAGCTCCAATTTGACCCCTAGCCTGGGAACTTCCATATGCCTCACCTGTGGCCCTAAAAAGACCCCCCCCCAAAAAAAAGGAAAAAAAGAAAAAAGAAAAATGCCAGCGGGTGGGGGGGAAGCAGAAATTGTGTAATATGAATTTGCCTCCTGAGAGTCTAACACGGTTCAGAGTGATTCGTTCTTATCTGAAAGTGTCAGGAGCCTCAAAGGAGAGAAAAATCTGTCGGGTGTGATAGGGTTTGTAACGTCACTGTGGACATCGTGATTAACCGTCCGTGCTTTCAGTTGCTAAATTTGACGCCTAGCCAAACCTGGTCTTTTTGAGATTTTTAGAAGGCCGTGTTAGTTACGTGATTAGTGTTTTATTTCGAGTCAACCAGCCAACCATGGACAATTGCTCTTCCTGTGGTTTCCAAGATGCCCAGACAAGGCAGGTGGCTTCTGTTTCCACACTAGTAGTGGAGCAGCACTGATATGTTTTAGTAAATACTGGCCCTTTTTAGTACGAGTACTGTGATAGGATATATCTGGGGGCATTTAGTTCATTGTAACTGTTCTGTGGGCTTTGATAACGACAAAGCTCTTCTGTTCTTGGTGCATCCTCTTTTTCCGGGAGACCTCTGTGTTTCTTAACTTTTGTCTCTTGATTGATGGATACTAATGATCCAAGGTGGTTGGGTCACCTAATATCCTGAGATGGAAATTGCTTCTGGAACTTAGGGCTCAAGGAAGCTCCTTTAAATCCCAGCCTCTCCTCCACCTGCTAACTTGTCCATCTCCTTTCCACTTTATGAAAACGTCATTGCATGTTACAGGATCATATTACGGAAGATTTAGAAAATAAGAAAAAATGATGGCTCTATTTTGCCATATTCACCTTTACATATAAAAATAGCTCTGTCTGAGTTCCATCAGTGGTAATGAACCTGACTAGTATCCATGAGGACATAGGTTTTTGTCTTTTTGCCATTTCTTGGGCTGCTCCCGCGGCATATGGAGGTTCCCAGGCTAGGGGTCTAATCGGAGCTGTAGGCACCGGCCTAAGCCAGAGCCACAGCAACACCAAATCTGAGCTGCGTCTGCAACCTACACCACAGCTCACGGCAACGCCGGATCCTTAAACCCACTGAGCAAGGCCAGGGATCGAACCCAAAACCTCATGGTTCCTAGTCAGATTTGTTAACCACTGAATCACGACGGAAACTCCATGAGGACACAGGTTGAATCCCCAACCTCGGATCTGGCATTGCTGTAAGCTGTTGTGTAGGTTGCAGATGCAGTTTGGATCTGGCATTGCTGTGGCTGTGGTGAAGGCTGGCGGCTGTAGCTCCAATTCAGCCCCTAGCCTGGGAACTTCCATGTGCTGCAGGTGTGGCCCTAAAAGCCAAAAAAAAAAAAAAAGCTCTGTCTGTGTTTTTATTTAGGACTGTTGGAGATGTGAGGGACAGAAACCTAGCTCCAACGAGCTTAAGCAAAGAGGGGAATTTACTGCAAGGATTGGATGTCCCTGAGTCCGAGGGCAGGAGCGTGGCCAGGCCCGACAAGCAGTGGAAAGCCGGGGCATCCTCTCCCAGCCTTTCAGCCCTGTTTCTTCTTCGGCTTCTCTTTCTTTGTTTCCTTGTCTCTCTCTCAGCCAGCTTTTTCCACACATCCACAGAAGTCTTCCAAGTTTAATGTCTTCATACTTCAGCCACCCAGATTGTTCAGCACAATTCCGGTGTGATTCCTGCGACCTGGGGAATGGTGGTTCCTCGGATAACTAGTTGACCGACGGAGGGGATTTCATCAGTCGGCCCTCAGCTATGTGTGGGTCTTCCCCTTTCATCTTTTCAGTCCTCAGCTGCCCCCACTCGACTTAATCCCGCCCCATCCCACATCAGGCTGAAGGCCCATTCCCCCTTCTCATGGGAGGCAGGCCCACGTCTCATTTCGCTGCAGCCCTCAGTGGTTTTGTCAGAGGGCCACTGTTCTCCGGGCCAAGTACTCCGGGTGAAGTGTGTCGCTCTGGTTCAGGTGTGAGCAGGTTCAGGTGAGGCTTGTCACCATCCAAAAATAATTTTAACACCCCCGAATAGTTGGTGTACAAGACCTTTGGATTCTGCCGAGGGCAGACACACCCTGGGGGCTCTTGTGTTCCTTGCCAGGTTGTGTTGAGACTGATTTCCTAGCTCCCAGAATAGAGCGCAAAGCAGACTCTTCTCAGCTGCCAGGCTTTACAAGGAGAACAGGCTCGGCAGGTGGTGGAAAGGCTTGCTCTTGTTTCCCCTGTTCCAGGTGAGGGGCTCTGGCGTTGGGCGAGTGGAGGGTGGAACCTCTTTCCCTCCAGGCAGCCGCAGGCGAGAGATGAGATGAGGTTCTGGCAGCCGCTTGGCGCCTTTGCTGGGGAGGCGGGGTGTCTCTACTGAGGAAAAGGAAGGCAGGGACTGGCACGTGTGTCCTGCCACCTCGAGCTGCCCTGGACAGAGCTATCGGACTGTCCCTTTTAAGGGGCTAACTAGGCATCATCCTGGCTTCTACCAGGAGTGACCAGGCGTTTGGAGGTCAGGTTCTCAGGCACCAGTAGCCCTCTTGTCTTTATGTTTAGTGCTGAAAGCCAGCCATACTCCTATACTTTAAAAACAGCATTTGTGCCAAAATTCCACCTGTCATAGTATAAGCAAGTTGCATTGGCCTGTTTTTTGCTTTGGTTTTTTTATAATCAACTATGTTTTAAAAATTAAAGTATAGGTGATTTACAGTGTTGTGCCAATTGGCCTGTTTTTAATTTGAGACTTGCAGGAATCAGCTGATCAGTGGGACAGGATAGTGACAAAGGAGGAGAAAATCTCATTACAGGGTGGCATTGCTGATAGGCCCAGACCTCAGAAGAGTGTTGTCCTAGGAAACGGTACCAGCTACTGCCTGGAGAGAGAGAGAGAGAGAGAGAGAGAGAGAGAGACACACACACACACACACACACACACACACACACACACACACACACACACACACACACACACACACACACACACACACACACACACACACACACACACACACACACACACACACACACACACACACACACACACACACACACACACCTGCACCCATGGAAACCGAGTGGATGAGGGTATGGTTCCTGGCAAAGCTAGAGGATGGGCAGACAAAAACAAACAACCCTGTCTGGTATAGTTATAACCACAGCGTGCGTAAAATTTTTCATTCTATGTTTTTCACATAACACCTGTAAGCATTTTCTGTGTTAGAGATTTTTCCAAGTGCTATTTTAATGATTACATAATATCCCACTGAGTGTATGTAGCATGGTTTGTTCCAGCCATTTAGATGTTATTGGAAGTTCAGGTCTTTCTTGTTTTTTGTGTTTTTAAATGGTTTGTAATGAGTACCATTGTGCAGAGAACCTTTTTCACATCTGGAGTTATTTCTTTGGATGTAGAAGTGAAACTACAAGATCAAAAATATGAGCACTTTCATGCTTTCCTGAAAGATTGCACTAGCTGATAATTTTCTTTGCCGCCAGCAATGGATGTGAGTGAATTTCACTACCTTTGGCTATTTTGTATAAACTGTTTTTTTTTTAATTTAAAAATTTTAATTTTTTTCCATTATAGCTGGTTTACAGTGTTCTGTCACTTTTCTACTGATCACAGCAAGGTGACCCAGTCACACATACACATAGACATTCCTATTTTCTATAAACTGTTTTCTTTTTCATTATTCATTATTCATTATTCTTTTTCATTGATTAAGTGTAAAAGGCACATTTCGGGTTTTTTCTTTTTTTTCTTTTTTCTTTTTTGTCTTTTTGCCGTTTCTTGGGCTGCACCTGTAGCATATGGAGATTCCCAGGCTAGGGGTCGAATCGGAGCTGTGGCCTCTGGCCTACACCACAGCAACGCAGGATCCAAGCCACGTCTGCAACCTACACCACAGCTCGTGGCAGCTCCAGATCCTTAACCCACTGAGCAAGGGCAGGGATCGAACCCGCAACCTCATAGTTCCTAGTCAGACGGGAACTCCAGCACATTTTGATTTAAATTAGATTTTGCTGGGAGTTCCCATCGTGGTGCAGTGGTTAATGAATCCGACTAGGAACCATGAGGTTGCGGGTTCGATCCCTGCCCTTGCTCAGTGGGTTAACGATCTGGCGTTGCCGTGAGCTGTGGTGTAGGTCACAGACACGGCTCGGATCCTGCGTTGCTGTGGCTCTGGCGTAGGCCGGGGGCTGCAGCTCCAATTCGATCCCCAGCCTGGGAACCTCCATATGCCGCGGGAGTGGCCCAAGAAATGGCAAAAAAAAAAAAAAATTAGATTTTGCTTATAAGAGAAGAATAATTTTTATGGATTTTCTTTTATAACGTCTCCCTCGAAATCTTGGTGTTATTATACAAACTCTTCATATAATGAGAACTGTTTTTCCTATTTTGCTTCAGACATTTCCCCCTAATTCTTTGCCTTTTAAAATTTCGTAAGTGTATGTGGGTGTGTGGGGGGTGTTGGCTTTCTTCTTCGTCACCGAGTCTTGCAAGATAACCAGGTTCGAGAGAGTAAAATGCCACCCAGAGAGGAGGTCAGTCAGTTAGACGGCTGGGCATACTTTCTCCTGTTTCAGTGGAGGCCGCCCTTGGATTATTTCAGAATCCCTGTCCCTGTCATGCTAGATCATGAGACTGTGCCCACGAAGGACGGCTGCTCAGATAAGAGTTAAGGTGGCCTGGGTTCTAGTCCTGACCCCGCTCTTGTCCAGACATGTGCCCTTGATGGGAACGTCTGCTGGTCAACCCAGGTTTCTTCGTCTGGAAGACGGTGGGTTTTAGGAGGATAACTTTGGGGTAAAGGAGGGGCCCATCTGTGGTGTTACATGCCCAAGGTGAAGAATTGTCTCGACCGCATCCATCTTCTCTCATTGCAGGGTTTTGGAAGTCCCAGCACTGTGACACTTCCTGAGACCTTACTGTTTGTGTCAACCTTGGACGGAAGTTTGCATGCCGTCAGCAAGAGGACAGGCTCCATCAAATGGACTTTAAAAGAAGGTAATTGGGATTTGGTCCTTGGGTGACACAGACGTTGGCTCAGCTGCCTTCAAGGAAACATATTCCAGGAAAATGTTTATTTATACCTTACTTAATAAAAAAGGGAGTTCCTATCGTGGCTCAGTGGTTAACGAACCTGACTAGTACCCATGAGGACGGAGGTTCAATCCCTGAGGACGGAGGTTCGATCCCTGGCCTCGCTCAGTGGGTTAAGGATCCGGCATTGCCACGAGCTACAGTGTAGGTCGCAGAAGCATCTCGGGTCCTGCGTTGCTGTGGCTGTGGTGTAGGCTGCCGGCTGTAGCTCTGATTCGACCCTTAGCCTGGGAACCTCCATATGTCCCAAGTGCAGTCCTAAAAAGACAAAAGGCTAAATAAATGAATACATAAAATAAAATAGGATAATGGAGCCAAGGAGTGGAGAGGACATTGTACTCAAAGGGTATATTTATGGCTTGAATTGTGATTATCCCATTAAGTGCATCAGTTGAAGAGACAAGCTTTATCTTTTTTAATTTTTATTTTTGCCTCGCTCCAGATTTCACGTTTAAATGAATCTGGGCTTTTTTTCTGTTAATAGTTCCGGCCAGTTGGTCTTTATGAAGACATGCTGCATTAAATTTTTTTTTGGTTATGTTCTAATGATTAGAATCAGTAATCATAACGATAGGAAGGTGTCTTCTCTAACCTCAAATTACTCATTTGTTTTTATAGAGGCTGAAATAACTGAGGGCTGTAAGATTTGACATTCATCCAAGTTCGTCACTTTATTGGCTCTTTACATCGAGGGAAGTAGAAGCCTGAGCTTGTTCCTCATTAATCTGCCACACTTCCATCTTATGATCTTGTCTTCCTGGTGATAGTTAGCAGGGTGGAGTCCCTACCCAAAGTAATCTTCCTGGATAAAAGCCGGCCAGGTCCCAGGATTGGTGGTTTTCAGAGTGATCGCTATCATTCTGTCCTGTCTGAGTTCTCCTTTGGCCCTAAATTCGGGTCTGAGCAGCATGCTCTCATTCACCACTAATCTATGATTCATTATTTTTCTGAACACAGCAAGTGTTTCTCCTTCATTAATAAAGTGTTCCAAAACAGTATTTAAATGGAAAAATATTGACATCTCTCAGAAGGCCACACATCATCTTGTCAGTTGAGCAGCAAACCTAGTTACCACACCTAGATGCTGGCAGCCAGGCTACCGCAGACGGCCCTGCTGGACCTGTCTGCACCTGCTGGACCTGCAAGAACGTGAAGTAATGGAAAGGACCAGCTCTCTCAAGAGTGAGGGGCCACGAGCAGACGGGAGAGCCTGGTTTTGGCATTGCAGTGCAGGCTCCCCGAATATTATCTGTGCCCTTTTCCTTCGTGTGTAAGTAGCGTTCTTTGTATTTCAGAATTTGATTTTGTGCAAAGAGGAACAAGTTCCTAAAGGACTGAGATCAACCTTTTCGCTGTTCAGAGTTAGGGCTGGTCCCAGGCAGGGCATTTTTGCCTCAGGCTACTGCCTTCTCCTGCTTTGCTTTTCCCTGCATCTATTTTTTAAAAACAGATCTTCTTTAAGTCTTTATTTCTGCACGTAGCCTCAGCTGTATCCAGCAAAACTATGTCTTGCCTTCTTTGATTCTTAGGCTTGGCTAAGTCACAGTCTGCTTGCAAATGTAACACATGTCTAGAGAACTTAGTCTGTCTGAGATACTGTATGGGGCGCAAAGAAGAAAGAGACAAAAACAGGAAAGAAAAAGCCCGTGGCCTCAAGGAGCCCACAGTGAGGAGGGAGAAATGACAAGTACACAGCACTTCAACAGGGAGCAGCCTTGTAACTGCCAAGGAGAGGTGCCAGGAAGTGCTAGGAGCCCACGTCTGGTGCTGGGGGTGGGGGGGCAGCGTGTGTGTGGGGGCTTCCTGAAGCTGGGAAGCCGTGCATTGGAGCTGAGCCTGGTGGATGCGTGGAATTTCATTCGGGAATGAGACATGGGAAGTAGCAGAGGAGGCACCAGGTGTGGGCCCTGGGGACAGGTCCGGTTTGGGAGGAGCTTGGGGACGGAGGTGGAGGGAGGGAGGCGAGGGAATGTTGAATGAGCCCTCTGTCTGAGGCTTTTGCACCCAAGTGAGCAGGAAGTTGGGAGTCATTGACGCGCTTGACAGGTGAGTGACTCAACTGGTGCTCTTTCTAGCTTAACGCAGCAGCAGCCCGTGGGACAACCAGGGCTGAGGGACAGACCTGAAAAGGGGTGGGAGAGGGAAGAGGTGGGAAGGATGAGAGGCGTGTCAGAGGGAGAATCTGGAGAATCCAACCCCTGGTTAGGCAGGCAGAGCAGGGAGGCGTCAAAGGTGCTTAAAGGCAGAATTAGAGAAAGTGGATTAAGGCCTAATAATTTCACAGTGAAATTCAGTTCAATTCAATTCAGTGAAACCTCCGTATGTTCTAATTCTCATTGTTTTTCTGAGAATAAATTGGCTTATTTTAGCTCAGTTCAGCCCTGGGGACCAGTCTCTCCCCCCACCCCCATGTGTACAGAGATCTCTCTCTATACAGAGAGTAAAGATAGTAACATACAGAGACCCCGAGTTTTCCGTTTAATCTTGCAGCTATAACTAAAGATTTCAGAATTCGTATTCTTAAAACATTAATATGTAAGCAGATTATAAACAGTATCCAGATACTTTTCTAGGCCCTGAGGACACAACAAAATCCTTGTCCTCATAGAGCTTTCATTCTGGGGGGAACAGACTGAAGTTTCACTGAATTGAATTGAACGTAGTGGTGATAAGCGCCAGAGGAGTATAATGCAGGACCAAGGGCAGGGACTGGAACGGGGAGTGCCAGGTGGTGGCTGGGGAGCAGGTGGGGCGGGCGGGCTGTGATTTTATTTATTTATTTATTTTTATAAGGCTGCACCTGTGGCATATGGAAGTTCCCAGGCCAGGGGTCACATTCAGCTGCAGCTGCCAGTCTACGCCACAGCCACAGCAATGCCAGATCCCAGCCACGTCTGCGACCTACACCACAGCTCATGGCAGCGCTGTATCTTTAACCCACTGAGCAAGGCCAGGGATCGAACCCGCATCCTCGTGGATACTAGTCAGATTGGTAACCTGCTGAGCCACAATGAGATCTTCCCGGGCTGTGATTTTAAACAGGGAGGCCTCACTAGAAGGCATTGTTTGAGCCAGAACTCTAAGAGGCAGGGGAGTCTTTAGGCAGAGGCCCTGGTGGGGGTGAGGGTGGTGCATAAGTGGGCATGGGCTTGGCAGGGAGCCAGAGAGGAAGGGCAGAGAAGTGGGGGTGACTGGGGTGCAGCGAGTAGGGGAGGAAGTTGAGGAGTGGGAGAGCAACTCAGAGGCCAGTCACATCAGGGACTCAGGGCCGCCTTACAGAACGTGTGTGTGTGTGTGTATTTTATATATGACGTAGTTTTAAAAATTGAGATATAGTTGATTTACAATATTCTGTTATTAGCTTCAGGTGTACAACCTAGTGATTCAGTTTTTTTGCAGATTATATTCTGATTATTGTAAAATCCTAGGTCTAATTCCCAAGTACAGGAAGCACGTTTTGCCAATCTATTTTATGCATGGCAGTTTGTATCTGTTAATAATACAATACTTCTAATGCGCCCCTCTCCCCACTTCCTCTTCCCTCAGAATATTTGTCGTCCCCACCACTGCCTGAAATGCAAGTTATAGACAGTCATCTACGTACACAGCTTTAAAAAGAAATATGTTACCCATCTGCTAGTCTGAAGTAGCTGGGAAGTAATTTTTAATCACATATATGTAATTTAGCATGCAAAGGCCCAGACCCATGCTGATATGCCACCTGCGATCGAATGCTATGTCTGCTGGTGCTGACCAGGGCGGCGACGGGATTTCCAAGCAGGGGAACACTTCTCACGAGATCCCAAACAAACTTCATCTTTACTTGATTTATATAGTAGCCACATTTTGAGACTATTCATTGGGTAAAATTAGGCAAAAAGTGCCTTTGTGCTTTTATGTAAAGCAGTTTAGGTTGAGGGCCCAGGTAATTGTTAAAGGTTTTTGGCGCATGTGAGTGTCTGGAAGGACATCAGAGCAGCCTGCAGATGTTGGACCACTTTCAGCTCTGCAGGGCCACCTGGCTTTCCTGGCCCCTCACCGTAGTGCCTGCATCGCCCCTCAGTCCCTGTGACCACCAGGAAATGCCCTCACGGAGTTCCTGAGCACTGCCCATTGAGCCGTGCTGTCCCCAAGGAGACCACAGGTTTAGGGCCACCACCGGGTGACTGGTGTTAAGGATGTTGGCTTTTCCAAAGTCATTGGAGGAATCTGAGCTGAAGAGTGATGTACCCTGATGCTACAGACTCAGTGTTTATGTCACCCTTCAGACTCATATGTTGAATCCTTATCTCCCAGTGTGATGCTATTTGGAGGTGGAGCCTTTGGGAGGTGATTAAGTGGAGAGGGTGGTGCCCCCACGATGAGATTAGTGCCCTTATAAGAAGAGGAAGAGACCAGTAGTCCCTCTCTCTCCACCACGTGAGGACACAGCTCTCATGAGAAGGCAGCTGTCTGCTAGCCAGGAAGAGGGCTCTGCCCGGAACTCAACTGTGCTGACGCCCTAATCCTGGGCTGTGAGAAATAAGTGTCTGTTGTTTAAGCCACCCAGGCTCTAGCGTTTTGTTATGCAGACAAAGCTGAGACAGCTGGCTCCACTTTACAGGATCAGCAGGTGCTGTGTTGAGACTGAGCTGATGGGGCCAGGAGGAAACGGAGACCAGGCAGAGGCTACTGCACCAGTCCAAGCAAGGGAGGGGGTGGTCATGGACCCGAGTGGCGGTGGGGACTCCAGTTCAAAGGGAAGAAACTTGCCGATGCAGACAGGCACCTTTAAGTCATCAGACGGGTTCTGTAGAATGTATACCTGTCATTCCATTTCATGGTTTCGTAATTGTTTACTTTTTTCAGGGGCCAACAAAACTGGGAGGGTTTTTTCCCCCCTCTCCACAGAGTGGTTTTGGCAGGTGTTTTTGTTCCTCAACCAAACATGTGTTGCTGTTCCCAGAAATGGAGATTTCTCACACCACAGTGGCAGACTACGCTTAGCACAGAAAACGAGTTTTACATTTGTTTTCAGAAACTAGTTTGAGTCTTGGCATTTTACCTTAGGTGCCGTCTTTCTAAGGTGCGATTTTGTAACTGTAGCAACACCACTGTCTGTCTCTGCAATTTCATGTTTCATTTCTGCCCTCCCAGCCCAGATATAAACTGAGAATGATGCTGTCATGCTTTGTGTTAGATTTGTTTTACAAAGCTTGTCTTAGCTTGGTGGAGTCAAGGACTTTCTTTGGTATTGCCACATCTAGTTCGGGGCTTTTTTACACGCCCCTTGAAATACGAGCTAATGCTGAGATTTGACCCTCAAATCTCCACCAAATTGCAGATTATTCTGTAGCAACCCCGATTCCCATTCCCTTCCATCACCTTTCCCATATAGTCCCAGAGGACTGGGCCTAATTTAGAGCCATTCTTTACCAACCATAAAAATACACTGCTCTCCCAGGCAGACCAGCCCAGACTCCTGAGGTGGCCCCTGAATGGTTAATGTTGGGAATTTCTTAGGAGGGAAGGATCAGAGCAAAACTAGTTATTTGAAACTTGAAGAAAACCTGGCTTCTCGTGCTCTCCGCCTGTGCTGTCAGTCACAGCCTGCCTGGGCTGGTAAAGTGATGCTCTGCTCCTTGGTCACCAGGTCCCGTCACGTGGACTCATGAAGGGTCTCCCAAATCTGGCTCCTCCTCCCTGTCCCTGTTGCTGGGGTCTTAGCCTGGCTCTCGACATCCACTTCCTGGCTAATACAACAGCCGTCTGTGAGCCACCCCGCTGCCTGTCACCCTCCCATCCACCTGCCCCGCTGCCCCAGACAAACCCCTGAAAAGAGAAATTGAGCCGTGCTGCATCCAGGATGCCGCACCCCTGCCGAAATGCTCTGGGTGTTGTGTGAAGCAGTTACCCCAGGCCCCCCCCCCCCCGCCGCCCCATGTTGCCGGTCCATGAGGAAAGGGGGTGTTAGCCTCCATTCCAGGAGTTGGAATTTCCCGCAGCTGGGCCTTCCTGATACTGGACCCCGGGGTGACGTCTCCGCTCCTTAGCACCACGCGGGGCAAGGCCCTGCACAGTCAGGCTCTCACCCACCTCCCCAGCCCCAGCCTCTTGTTGCAGCCAGGATGGCCTCTTCAGGTCTCAAAGACGTTGGACTTCTGCTTCTACTCTGTCCCCGCCAGCAGCCCACAGTGTTGGACAGGCTCCTGTTCATCTGTTGTGACCCCCTTCATAGCTCCCTTCCTTGACTCCCTAAGCAGGCTGAGCCCCTCCCTCATCGGGTTCTGGAGGCATTTGGAAGAAGCCTTTTACGGCACTTGCTGCTCACTGTGAATTTTTTTATTGCATTTGTCTTCCTCCCTCCTGGGTTTCTAACTCCGCCTTTCCCTTCAGAGGATGGGGTCTCTGGACAGTTAGGGATGCTCACTAGGCATCTGAGACGCCACTGCCGACTCACGTCCCACGGAACCCCGAGAAACAGATGAGTCTGGGCTCTGCCTCTTCAGGATGCATCGTCATGGAAGTTTCCAAATCCAGTTTCTGATCTGGAGTTGCACGTGGCCTTTTGCAACTTTCTGCAGTGGCTTTCCTCTCCTGGCCTTTAGGTAGTGTGCACGTTCCTCTGGAGAGTCGGAGATCTGCCCTCAGATGTGTGGGGGCAGCACGAGAAGTGGCAGCTGTAGAAAGGGTGCCATTGCATTAGTCGTTCTAATCTGTTTTCTCTCAAGGAATTTTCCAGGCTGGAACTTGCCTCACTGCCTTTCTGCCTCATTGCCTAAGCACAGAAAAGTGTTGACTTGTGCTCCACTGTTTCAGAGGACTAAAAATTAAGTTGTTGAGAGGGGCTGTGAGAGAGGCCTGTTTTTGCTTTTGAGCATCTTGAAAAAATGTTTTCTTTCTCTTTTTTGGTATTTTACTTTTTTTTGTCTTTTTGTTTTTTCTAGGGCCGCACCCGCAGCATATGGAGGTTTCCAGGTTAGGGGTCGAATCGGAGCTATAGCCACCGGCCTACATCACAGCCACAGCAACTCGGGGTCCAAGCCGCATCTGTGACCCACACCACAGCTCACAGCAACGCCGGATCCTTAACCCACTGAGCAAGGCCAGGGATGGAACCTGCAACCTCATGGTTCCTAGTCGGATTCGTTAACCACCGAGCCATGATGGGAACTCTGCTATTTCACCTCCCCCCCCCCCCCAGTATTTTACTTTTTATTGTGAAAGATTCTAAGCACTTACACACGTAGAGATAATTGTATCATAAACCCTCTTGTCCCATCATTCAGCTTCACTAAGCACTAACTGGTGCCCAGTCTCGTTGATCTGGACTCCCAGTCACGTCCCTCCCACAAGCTTGGGGTTTGCTTCAGAGTAAGACATCTGCCATTAAGGAGGGGCTCCCGGGACGGCAGGCGCCACACAGAGCAGCACAGATTTCAGATCCAGTCGGCGGTCTCTGCAGCGTGGCGTGGTGGGGGTCGCAATACAGGCGTGAATGTCTGAAGTACACGCTAAAAGGCCTGTTTTGGCTGCAATGTAGTTATGTCCTTTTGCTTATCTTTCCATGAACACGCCCATCGCTCAAGAATGAATTCTGTGAAGTTGGTGACATCCTGAGAGGCACCAGGGTGTCGGCCCAAGCATTCAGTTGTCTCATTCTCCCCACTGTCGTTCCGTCACGATTGCTTGTAATGCTCAGTGCGTGATCGTGGGTCTGAGTCACTTCTGCCCAGGTGAAGATGCGTAAGAACATAAAGCTCAACAGCCTTTGGTGTGGGTGGTTTTTCAGATCACTTTGGTATTTCTGTATAATCATCTTTGTCGCCGTGACATCTGGGGACGTGCAAAGCTTACCTGGCAAGAAACCTCGCGCCGGCGGCACCCTCCGCCAGCTCTGATGAGATTTGGGATTTCATCATGGATTTTCGGAGCTTTTGATTAGATGTCTTCTTGCTCGCCTCCAGAAGGCGGAACTTTGAGGAACGTTTGAGACTCGATACCCTGTGATTTGGGCGTTGAAGGTGTAGACGGCTGCAGCGCCTTTCCTGGGGAGGGCGGGAACGAGCAGCGCTGGCCAGGAGGATTCCCTCACTGGTTCACCAGACGGCGAGAACCCTACTGGGCGCCTTAGGCTTTGAGTTCAGGGAGAGGCGGTTAATGACCTTGTGTCTACCGGTCATTTTTTATAAGAAAACAATGTTATACCCTTAAGCATTTTCTTGAGGAAATGGCAGGGGTTGTTTTGCATTCAGACCAACTGATCTAGTTTCACAGTCGGCCTGGATTGAAATCTTCATGTCCTCTATTTTTTTTTTTTTTGGTCTTTTTAGGGCCGCACCTGTGGCATATGGAGGTTCCCAGGCTAGGGGTCCAATCAGAGCTACAGCTGCTGGCCTACACCACAGCCACAGCCACAGCCACGCTGGATCCGAGCCGTCTCTGTGACCCACACCACAGCTCACGGCAATGCCAGATCCTTAACCCACTGAGCGAGGCCAGGGATGGCACCCATGTCCTCCTGGAGGCTAGCCGGGGGTTTGTTATCGCTGAGCCACAGTGGGAGCTCCTCCAGGTCCTCTGTACCTCATTCCTTTCTCCCACGTCACTTTTCTGATCAGGACTAAGTCTCGCTGCTGTTTTCTTTCCCCTTCTGTTTGGCTCCTGGCCACCCCCTCCCCCGCACAGGCTCAGGCCATCTTCCTAGGGTCACTGCCCTGCCTTCCTCACCGCTTCTTCTCTTTCTCATTCACTGGGTCCCCAGGGCCCGCCTGTCTTACCTTCCTTCAGAGGATGGTGTCTCGTTTCTTTTTTTCTCCGACGCTGCGGGCTGGTCCCTGGTCAGTGTCCTCGGTGCCACACCGCAGAGGTTTCACCCTTTCTTCCCCATGGCCTCCCTGTCCACTAGCTGCCCCCTCTCGTTTTGCTCCTCCAAAGGAAAAGGGCTTTCGAGTATTTGGCATATGGGAAGGCTTACGGGGAGCCCAAGGCAGCTGAAATTTTACTTGTGGTCTCTTGGCCCTTAAATACCTTTCAAGAGGGCCAACCCGGAACATTTTCAAATCATTGCTAGAGATGCACTTGGAAGAGGCCAGTTTGCAGAATTTCTGTGTCACATGTTACTGGTACCTGGAGAAGTCTGGCAGTTAGAGAAGAGGCTGGTTTCATTTTTTATTTATTTTTTTATCTTTTTGTCTTTTGTCTTTTTAGGGCTGCACCAGCAGCATATGGAGATTCCCAGGCTAGGGGTCCACTTGGAGCTACAGCTGCCAGCCTGCACCACAGCCACAGCCACGCCAGATCCGAGCTGCGTCTTTGACCTACACCCCAGCTCATGGCAACGCCGGATCCTTAACCCACTGGGCGAGTCTAGGGATCGAACCCGTAACCTCATTGTTCCTAGTCAGATTCGTTTCCTCTGGAGAGGAAGCTGGTTTTAAATGCCGGCTGGGGAGGGGCAGCTGGGTGGTTGTGTTTTAGCAGGGAGGGGGAGGAGGAGCAGGGCAATAAAAGCAGTGCCTCTCACGATTCCGCAGCGTGTTCCGCAGCATGCCCGCCTAGCAGCAGTGTGTTCCAGAAATATTGATGCTCATCTGGGGAAGAGAAGAGAATGATCTTGCGGGGTTCCTGGAGCTCCAGTGAAATGGGCAAGCTGTTCTCGTGGCTTCTGTAATCAAAGGGATCTTTATCTTCCTACGTGAAAGGAAGTCTGCTCAGAATCACCTCCAGAGAGAGGCCGTCGGTCCCAAATTCTGGTTTGAGGCAGTTATTTAAATTGTGGTTGACTCATCGGAGACCTTTTTCTGTGTTTCGGGAAGCCTGAAAGGTGCTGACAGGGCCCTCCGAGCTCCTCCTCGCGCCCTGGGAAATTGTAGGATTGGACTGTCAAGGTTTATACACAGCTGAGGGCGGCCAGGAAGAAGAGGTCTTTCTTTTCAAACTTCTGAAACGGTATTCCTTAAATAGCTTTTTTCTTTCCCAGCTTTTCTTTAAAAAAAAATTGTTTCATTTTAGAAAAACTTCAACAGACACAAAAGTACAGAGAAGAGTGTCTTGGAACCCTGGTGCACCCAGCACTCAGCTTCAGTCCTGATGGACGGATGACCGTCCCCCCCCTTCCTATGTTATTTTGACACAAATGCCATATCCCTTTTTCCGTAAGTTTATATCATCTTTAAATATGAGTGCACAAACAGACCTATGCCTGGGCAGCTCTCTTTAGCTTTTATCATGCAGGGTTTCTGTGTAGAAAAGTCCTTTCTGTTGGGATAAACTCATCTAAATGACTGTCTTGCACATGCAGTATTGGGTAGCTTAACTTCCGGACTTGCTTTCATTCGGCAACAGCATTACCTGCTGAGTATGAGAGGAGCAAAGACCTGGGCAGCAGTTACACGGGAGTCCATGCTCTGGTTATTCCTTCCGCTGTCATAACCCTGGGCAGTTTCCTGTGTGTATTTCACAAGGAACAAAGTAGATGGTCCCTGCCCTATCGGGGACAGGCCCCAGATATTTGAGAACTAGAGAGGCCACACATAATTAGGTGCCTGTTGCCTGAGAAATGGGATAAGTGCATCGTAAGAACATACCAAGTACAGCGGGCGTTCAGTTTCCGATCTCCTGCAGAAAGGTGCCTTTGAAGGATGAGCGGAGTTAGATGGATGGAGCTGGGGCAAGTGATGCTGAGCACAGAAACCGACATGGGAGCATGGGCCGGGTTTGGGGAAGAGATGTGATCAAAGAATAATCATGAGAAGAGCTGGGCCCAAAGATTTTGCAGAGCTTTGACTGCTTAAGGCCTGTAGTTCCCAAATCGTGCTGAGGGACCCTGGGTGCCCCAATAAACTCTCAAGGCACTGCAGCTAGTTTAAACTTAAGAGAAACACAGGGTACTCTACAAGTGTCAAACACCATGCTCGAAGTAGTTTGTAGTGTTATTTTTCTTTCTTTCTTTCTTTTTGTCATTTTGGGGCATATGGAGATTCCCAGGCTAGGGGTCACATCAGAGCTGCAGCCGCCAGCCTACACCACAGCAGATGTGGCTTCCTCAACCTACACTGCAGCTTGCAGTGATGCCAGATCTTTAACCCGCTGAGCAAGGCCCGAGATCGAACCCATGTCCTCATGGATACTAGTTGGGTTTGTAACCAGCTGAGCCACAATGGGAACTCTGTAGTTTGTAGCTTTAAATTTTGCTGCTTTCCTTTTGACACTGTATCTTTGCAAAGCTGAGTTTTTGGCGGTTTCTGTACAAATCAAATACCACGTGAAAACATGGCATGGTGATGAGAGCAGCCATGTCTAAGGTGAGTGTGAGATTTGGAAAGTGTGTAACACCCAAGTACACGCATCCCATTAGTGAGTCATTTTGGTTAAGAATGAAATAAACGTTTCTCTTTCAATTTACACGTGGTGATTTTTTTTCCCCGCGTGGCTTCTGCGTTTGGAGACCCTAAGTCCTTAAGTCCTTTGGACCTAACTGCTTGGTAACTGGGACCGTCAGGTGTCTCTTTTGGCCCAGGGCCCTGCGAAGAAATCCCTGAGACATTAAGGGTGCTGTGAACCAAGGAAGTCTGGGAACCTCTGACTTGAGCCACAGAGATGAAGGCATTTGGTGGGCAGAGGGGAGCCGGTGTAGGATTTTATGTGGAGGAAAGGCAGGAACAGATTCGCCTTTGTCGGTCCCCTTGGGTGGTGGGTGGGGTGCGGAATCTGAAGGGCAGAGATCTGAGCAGGGAACCGGTTAGAAGGCTGCTGTGTAGGCCCAGTAGGGAAGTGGGGACATCACATTTTGGCAGTGGTAGAGGAGAGGAAAAGGAGGACACAGGTTTTTGAGAAAGGTTTCAGTAGGTCGATCCTTATAAAAGCATCTCATTGGATGGGAGAGGGTTAGAATTAAGAGAAGGGGAGGAGTTCCCGTCATGGCGCAGTGGTTAAAGAATCTGACTAGGAACCACGAGGTTGCAGGTTCGATCCCTGGCCTTGCTCAGTGGGTTAAGGATCCCGCGTTGCTACGGCTGTGGCTGTGGTGTAGGCCGGCGGCTACAGCTCTGATTGGATCCCTAGCCTGGGAACCTCCGTATGCCGTGGGAGGGGCCCAAGAAATGGCAAAAAGACAAAAAAAAAAAAAAAAGAAAGAAAAGAAAATAATTAAGAGAAGGGGAGAGTGGAGAAAAACTCTGAGATTCCAGATTGTGTGACCAGGTAGAAGGACGGTCAGAGAGTCGATCTGGGGGATGCAGAGGAGGAGCCGGTTTGGGGGTACCCCATAAACAGTTGGAAATCGGACTGGGTCATGGACTCCACAGGCAACGTTGTCGGGTGCCATGTGGAAACCTAGTAAAGATTTGTAAGAGTTCGTTAGAGTCCATCGCTGGAACTTGGCGCTGGCAGTTTGGACCTTATTCGGAGGGGAGGGTCCAGAGAGCAGTGCATTGAGAAAGTGCTGCAGTTAGAGCGTGAAACGGAGGCTCTGGAGCAGTGCTCTCCCAGCGCGGCTCAGTCTCAAGGATGTTGCGTGTGTTAGAAAAGCGGATTCCCTGGTGCTACCCATGGAATCAACTTCCTGGGGGAAAGACCCAGGAGTCAACATTTTAAAATTTTATAGGTAACTTTGTATTCCATTCCCACCTTGCTGGTGGGAATATAAAATCATACAGCCACTTTGAAGAACAGTTTGGCAGTTTCTTTTCAAGTCAAATGTAAACGATATGGCTCAGCCATTCTACTCCTAGGTATTTTCCCAAGAGAGATGAAAATATAGGTCCAAAGACTTGTACACAAATGTTCCTAGCAGCTCTATTCATGTTTTTCCAGCCCCAAACTAGAGTAACCCAAAGTCCATCAACAGATAACGTGTTGTGTCTACACAATGGTATGTATACAGTGGAGTACTATTCAGCAACAAAAAAGAACTGATACATGCAACAGTAGGGATGAATTTCACCAATGATGCAGAGGGAAAGAAGCCGGGCACAAAAGGGAACCTCCTGTATGAATTCCATTTGTGAAATTTTAGAACAAACATAACGAATCCATAGATGGTTGTCTGGGCTGGGGGTTGGAAATAATGAATCCAAAGGGGTGTGAGAAAATGTTTTGGGGTGACGGAAATATCCTCTATCGTGCTCCTGAGGGTAGCTGTGTGGATGTACATGTTTTTCAAGAGTCATTGAACAACTTGAAAAACATGGATGTATTTAGGAGAGAACGGGGAGCATGCGTGAAGGGGGATGGGCAGAGGCTTGGTGTGTTGGTAGGCAGAGGGGGAACAGTTAGCCGAAGGTCTTAAAGATCCTTGGAGACAGGGTACCATCTAGGGGTTCCGGATACATGAGTGTGAAATATCTAGAAAGCATTGTCCTTCTATTTTTCATTTATTTTTTTATACCTGCACCTGAGGCATTAGGAAGTTCCCGGGCTAGGGGTTAAGTCGAAGCTGCAGGCCTGTACCACAGCCACAGCAATGCAGGATCCCAGCCGCATCTGCCACCTACACCACAGCTTGGGGCAATGATGGATCCTTAACCCACGGAGCGAGGCCAGGGATCGAATTCACATCCTCATGGATACTATGTCAGGTTCTTAACCTACTGAGCCACAACAGGAACTCCCACATTGTCCTTTCTTAGAGCTATGAAGGGAAGGGTAGTGGAGTTGGGTGAACCGGAGGCCTGGAGGTAGGAAGTTTCAGTGAGCTCCCTCTGCGCCCTGCACGTCCATGTGCCACAAGAAGGGGTCACGTGTGGAGAGGAAGGGGCCTCGGGGCAAGGAGTGAAGGTTGGAAACACCAGCTGTGAGGGACGGGAAGCAGAGGCCGACCAGGAAGAAGGTAAACTTACCTCCTACGACCTGGGGCCATAGATATATACTGGCATAGACGTATATACTGGCATAGACATATATACTGGCCTCTCCACAAGCGATGGTCCTGTTTTCTTTGGCAGTGCTCAGAAGCTTGGGTGGCGGGAAGGGGATTGCTGGGTGGATGCTGGGTTGATAGAACAGAGCTGCTGGGTTGTAGAAATGATCAATGATGGGAGCCCAGGCAGGACAGGAGTAAAAGTAGGAAGGAAATAAACATTTACTGATCGCTCCATTCGGTGAATATATTGAGCACCTCTTGTGTGCCAGGCACTGTTTTAGATATTGGGGGTAGATCGGACAACAAAAATAAACCTGAGCCCCCGTGGACCTTCCAGTGGCTAGAGTCAGACATTAAAGAAATATGTCAAATGCACAGAACGTCAGAGATGGTAAATGTCGTGGAGAAAAACTAAGCAGGGAAGAGAAGTAGGGAGTCTGGGGGCGGGGGTAGGAGGTGGTCATGGAAGACCCCTCCAAGATGGTGCCCTCTGACCTAGGCAGAGGGAAGAGCAGATGCAAAGGCCCCGAGGCAGGCAGGCCTGGCGCATTGGAGGAACACCCTGTGCTCCAGCGCGGTGGGAACCAAGTGGGGAGGACATGCCGGGAGAGCGCCGGGTGGGTGTGGGGGGCTGGGGGGGATTCCTAGGCCTCTGCTGAGGGGGATGGGACCCACCAAAGGGGTGTGAGCGACACCAGCATAATCCGATGTGTATCTTCAGAAGGATCACTCTCCTCTGCTGAAGCACTGACTTCCAGTCTTAACGAATATTTAATCCTTACAGAATCCTCATGCACACTCCCCGTGAGTTTGGTGCTATTAGCTCTCCTCCTTCCTCCCTTCCCCTTCCTTCCTTCCTTCCTCTTTCTTTCTTCTTCCTTCCTTCCTTCCTTCCTTTCTTTCTCTCTCTCTCTCTCTCTTTCTTTCTTTCTTTCTTCTCTTTACTGATGAGGAAATTGAAGCTCAGAGAGATGAACTAACTTTGCCGAGGTCCCTCAGGTGGTAATTGGCAGAGATTTAAGCCTACATTTTTCTGAGTCCAAAGGCCACAAAGACTAGGGGAAAAGGGTGCACTTGGGAGAAAAGGGGATCCAGTGATGCTGAAGGGACACTGGGAGTAGGAAACAGAAGGATGGTCATTACAGATATTGACCACGGGGTTTGGCAGCTGGGGAGGAAATGAGTGTCAGCAGTGTGGTTTGAGGCCTGCCTGTCAAAATTTTAGGAGGGAACGGTGTTAATAGCCAAGCTGGTCTGGAGAGAAAGATGGGTGTGGATGTGTGGTTTGGGCAAGTGGTGGTTGAGGTGCTGGTGGGAGAGGGTGGAAATGTCCAGTTGGTCCAGAAAGAATTGATCAAGAGATGGGGACCTAGAATGTCCCCATCATGGTTGTGGTGGAAGCTGCAGGGGTGGATGTGCTCTTGGAGAGAACTGAGGGCAGAACCTGTTGGAGTAAGGATGGCGGTGGGGGAGAGAGATGAGTGAAAGAGCAGACAGTTCAGGGCTGCGGAAGCCAGGAGGTGGGTGGGGGGCTTCAAGGAGGCGGGGTGGGGTGGGGTGGGGGGAACCACATGGTCTGAGGCAGCAGGCACGTGGGTTGTCCGAGGGCTGGCGAGGTAGCAGAAAGGGTAGAGCTATTGGTGCCAATGGACCAAGACTTTAAGAAGGGAGCAGAGTCAGGTGTGCATTTGGGACCCCATACAGAGGGAGAAGGTATGAGGTTTGAGAGAGGGTGAGGTAGAGGGTGAAAGTAAAATGGTATTCTTGGAAAGGCAGAAATTCACTTCTTTTGGAAGTAAAAATGGTTGCCTTTTTACCCTTATGAACTTGGACAAAGGAAGGATGTGAACATCTTTTTTTTTTTTTTTAAATATGGCCACACCTGCCAAGCGATTGAATCTAAGCCACAGCTGCAGTAATGCCAGCTCCTTTAACCCACCTCACCCGTCTGAGGATCAAACCCTTGCCTCTGCAGCGACTTGAGTCACTGCAGTTGGATTCTATTTTATTTTTTATTTTTTCGCTTTTTTGAGGGCCGCATGTGTGGCATATGGAAGTTCCCAGGGCTAGGGATTGAATTAGAGCTGCAGCTGCCAGCCTATACCACAGCCGGATCCGAGCTATGTCTGTGATCTGGGGTGCAGCTCACAGCAACACCGGATCCTTAACCCACTGAGCTGTGATGGGCACTCCTTGCAGTTGGATTCCTAACCCACTGCACCACGCTGGGAACTCTGTGAACATCCACCCTGAGCCATTTTTTGCCTCAGGTTGAAAAGGAGGATTTGATCAGCACAAAACAGGAGCCATAAGTGTCACTGCACCTTGCCCACGTTTCTCCAGGTATAAAGTTGTGGTGTTTCAGGCCTGAGCTGGACCCATGAGAGGAACCGAGTCCAGTGGCAGCGCCCAGGGAAGCAGTGGGCTGATCTGTTTCTCCCTGTCTTAATCCTGGAGGCCAAACACTGAGTACAGTTTTTTGTTTTTTGTTTTTTTTTCCCCTCTTCTGATATTTTTACCTTTACCTTGAATAACACCCATTTTTACACTTGTAATCTTTTTTTTCTTTTCTCATTCCGAAAGTAAAACAGCTTCCTGAGATGGCTTTTACCCTTATCAGCCTCCATAGAGATAGAGAGGCCTATTTTGCGGCAGCTTGTTTATAGCTTAGAGTTGGGCCACTGTTTCTTTTCACATGGCTGATTTTTTATTTTATTTTTCAGATTAAGAATCTTGCCAGATACCAGTTCCCATTATTAAACCCCAAACTCCTCTTTCATGTTGGGCTTTCATTGTACATTTTCAGATGCTGCTTTTGGCTTTTATTTTGCTGGCTTTCCAACTACTTTTATCTTTAACCTTTTCTATTACCGAAAAGTTCAAACATATGTAGAGAGGACAGTAAAGTATTAGGCCAGCGCTGTCAATTCTATCTTTAAAACAGTCATCGACAAGCTGCCGGTTTTTTTTTTGCTTTATCTGTCTTCCTCCCATATGATTTCTTTTCCTGTAGTATTTTAAAGTGAATCTCAGACTCAAATGATCCTTTAAGAAAAAAAAAGTGAAGTTCCCGCTGTGGTGCAGCGGGATCGGCGGTGTCTTGGGAGTGCTGGGACCCGGGTTTGATCCCCAGCCTGGTGCAGTGCGTTAAGGATCCGGCATTGCTCCAGCTTAGGTTGCTCCTGCGGCTTGGATCTGATCCCTGGCCTGGGAACTTCATATGCCGCAGGGCCAAAAAAGAAAAAAAAAAAAAAAAAAAAAAAAGCAGACTAGGGCGTTAAACATTTGCTCACCCCCAGCGGACCTGTTTTAACAGTGCTTCTGTGCCATGGCCTGCAGCTCTGCAGGTGTTTATTCCCGGGGTCCTA
Organism: Phacochoerus africanus; assembly: GCF_016906955.1. Taxonomy (NCBI): domain Eukaryota; kingdom Metazoa; phylum Chordata; class Mammalia; order Artiodactyla; family Suidae; genus Phacochoerus; species Phacochoerus africanus. The sequence continues at coordinate 15,052,815 of NC_062557.1, forward strand.
CTTTACCAGTGGATGGAAAGGCGCCCCTGCAGGAGTTCATGTCCCTCTAAGCCTAGGAGAAAGCTTGGCTCCTACACACCTGTGCAGGTGCCCACCTGCCCCTCCCTCTCTCCTGCCGGCAGCCTGTGTCTTAACTGGAAGCTTGCTGGCACAGGACAGATCTTGAGGCCTCCGTGCCAGATAACCAGTGAAATAAGCCCTGGAAAACCAGGAAAGGCTATGCCAGAGGACGCGTCCCCAACAGCGAGCAAACGCTGTCCAGCAAAGATAAGCTCAGGCACTGGAGTGGAAATCCTGTCGGTCTCCACGTGTTGCTTCCAGTGAATCTGCTCGGATCCGGTGGTGTCCTCCTCCTCTGGGTTTATCTGTGAGACCTTTAAGTGGCTGAAATGAACAAAAAACAACGCCCCCTTGACAGCTGGGTCTTCTCTGGAATCTGCCTTCTGGCTCTGCCTGGGTGCACGGCTTCAGGGCTGCGTCAGAGAAACTGGGTTGTAATTGCTTTTTGACTCGGTTGGCTGGGGTGGGTGCCTGTGCCCGTGTTTCCTGCCTCTTGCATCAGTCTGTTTGTGAGAGGGCACCGCGAGGTGAGGTGATTACTGGGAACGAGAAACATGTGCTTGCTGACTGAAAGTTCCTCCTGTTTCCTGAAATGCTTTTGGTTTTAATGAATTGTTGTTTGCTGCCCACAGACCGCACGGGGTGTGCGCGCTTCTGGTGTCGTGAGGGCGGTATGCCTGCGTGTCGGAGCTGGGCTCCTAAGGCAAAGCCGGCATATGATAAGACTTGAGAGAGTTTTTCCTCATCTGAGAATCCCAGCCGACCAGGGGCGTTAGACAGCTGTCTGTCCCCGTAAACAGAGCCGTGGAGCCTGGAACTCTACCCCAAACCAGATCACGGTATTTGCCGTCCCCACCCCGGCTTTGAAGGTGGGGACAGCACGGCTGTCTAGCCCATGGGGTCTTGAGTGCCGGAAGTGCCTCATCGCTGTGCGGTCTCACGCCTGTGGATTCTAGTTGTTCAGGCACTGCTGTGTCGGCGCCCTCTCACCCCCGCACCCCGAGGAACCAGGAGGTTCTAGGGAGGGAGAGAGTCTGCCTTTTTGACTATTGCAAATATTAAAATTAATTTGGTGATACAGTTTTTTTTTTTCCTATTTCAAAAGTAATATCTACTTTCGTAGGAATTTGGGGAAATGCGGAAAAGGTGGGGAGTCATTTATATTTCCAACAAAGATAACTTGCAATTAGCATTTTTTTGCCTTTCCATCTAGTTTTCTTAATCCAGATTGAAGGTTTTTCTCCTTAGCTGCACGAATACTCTAGGCACAAGGTTCTTTTCTCCTGAACATGATACTATAACGATGTATACATGTTTCTTAAACTTTATAAGCCCTTTTAGAAGCCTTGATTTTCTGCCAAGTGGACATTCCATAATTTAACCATATCACTGAGTAGTCAGGTTGTTTGTGATGCTACTGTGAGGATCCTTACACAGAAAGCATTTTCTATATTTTGTGTTGTTTTATTTATTTTTATTTTTATTTTTTGTCCTTTTAGGACCGCACCCACAGCGGAAGTTCCCAGGCTAGGTGTTGAATCAGACCTACAGCTGCCAGCCTACATACACCACAGCCACAGCAACGCAGGATCCTTAACCCACTGAGCGAGGCCAGGGTTCAAACCCACAACCTCATGGTTACTAGTCGGATTTGTTTCCACTGCCCCACAATGGGAATTCCTTGTGTTGTTTTTAAAGTAGATTTTATAGAAATGGGTTTCATGGATCAAAGGGAATCAAGAAGAATAAATACTCAAAAAACTCTAAAATCATCGTGTTGCTGCCCCAAAAGGGGGAACCCATTTACCATCCCTTCGGATTCGTCAGCAGCAAAAGTGCTTTACAAGCCACGGTTTTGCTTCTTCTCGTGGGACTCTCTAGTACCATGCCAGGCATCTGCCAACGAGATAGTTGAGGCTTTAGAAGTCCTGGATGTGTCAGATGGTGACCCTTTGTCCACTGTGGGTTGTCACTGGGGCTTCCTTCTACATCCAGCCCCCAAGTTACATGCACCGTTTCTTGACCGAAGTTCCATTCGGCTCCCAGCCCTCTCTCCAGCCTCGGTGACCGTCAAAAGAGCATACTTGGTGTTTTTGTGTGTGAGTTTTCTAAAGTGCCTTCACCTACGTTATCTCATGTAGATAAATTTCAGTTTCTGGTCCCTCTTGTGACCTGGTCCTGGGAACTCTAGGCATCTTGACATCTTTGAGTCTGTCTGATGATGCCTTTGTTGTTCTTTTTGCGCAGATCCAGTCCTGCAGGTTCCAACACATGTCGAAGAGTAAGTTTTCTCATTTGCTTCAGCGCTTCCCTTTCATTCACTTTCTATTTTATTCCATCGGTATTTTGTAGCTAGTTGCTGGGAGTACATCTCTGTGCAAATGCGAGGTGGACCGCGAGTGACTGAGAGGAGCAAGCCTTGCAGCTGCTGCGATAGACGCCTGTGTTGGGGAGAAGGGCGGGGGGTTCCTTGGTGGGGAGAGGTATTCCAAAGGCTTGTTTGAGATGTCACTTAAGCCAGACTTTGAACTTAAGCTCCCCAAATCCTCAGGAGGGTCCAGGGGTCTTTGGATCTCTCCCTCTTCGCGTGCTAAACCATGGAGAGGGGACGTGAAGGTGACCCGTGTTGGAGTAAACATGATGGCACCTCTGAGAACCTCAGATGATGCTGTATCCGGAGTGGAGAAAAGGCTCGGCACGGGGTTTCTGAGTCACTAGTTGTAGTTCGGTCATCAGCAGGTTAACTTTACCCAAAGGGCACCTTGAACCTGCTTCCTGGGAAGCTACTGCTGAGACCCTGACCCATCCCCTTGGCAGGCTCTTTCTCATGTCCGGCTTTACGAGTCTGCTTTTATTGCCTCCTAAAAATAAATGTTTGTTGACCGCAGAAGGTAGATTTGTCCTCCCTGTTTGTGTACCATGCCAGGCCATTAGATATTAGTTGTTGGAGTTCTGTATACAGTCGACTTGGAAATGGAAAAGGTCCTTTTCCCTTATTTCACCTTCTTCCAGCCTGCTTTGCCCAAACAATGGTGTGTTTTTCTGTGGTTTTGTACTGGCTTTCCTTTGCATCACCACCATGAGGATATTTTATTATCTGTGGCTAAAGTGAAAGAGCAGTAGATGAAATTATCATATACACACATATAAACGCACACCCCTTCCCCCCTCCCCGCCCGTCATGGCTTTGCTTGGCTTTGGTATTTTGTTCCGTGTCCTGGGCTATAATCTACCATTGATACTTTTTGCTTGATCTCTAGGCCTGCCTTCCTCCCAGATCCCAATGATGGCAGCCTGTATACACTTGGGGGCAAGAATAATGAAGGCCTGACGGTGAGTGTATTCAGCTTCTGTGTACTCTGGATGTTCTGGACCAGTGACCTTCAACTGCAGCTGTACATTGAGATTTCCTGCAAGCCTAAAAAAAAAAAAAAAAAAAAAAAATTCTGGGGATTCTGATTCAGGTGGTCTGGAGTAGGGCCTGGGTATCAATATCTTTTCACAGCTTCCTTGATGAGCTTTTGAATGTATAGCCCAGAGTTCAGAAGCATTGATCTTGACCGGCAGGTTCTCATGGCTCAGCCAGCACACTGGAAGGCCGTGCTACTCCCTTCAGTAACAGAGCTCACTTGGGCTAGTGATTTTTTTGTTTTGTTTTGTATTTTTAAGGGCCACACCCACAGCATATGGAGGTTCCCAGGCTAGGGGTTGAATAGGAGCTGTGGCCACCAGCCTATACCACAGCCATAGCAACGCCAGATCTGAGCTGCATCTGAGGCCTACTGCTGTAGCTTGTGGCAACGCTGGATCCATAATCCACTGAGTGAGGTCAGGTATGGAACCCACATCCCCATGGATACTTGTTGGGATACTAGCCACAACAGGAGCTCAGGCTAATGATTCTTAATGGGGGTGGGGGGCTGTAGTTTGAAACACTCTCTGCCCCCCAAAGTAGACATCGCCTTGTTGGGGGTGGGAGGCAGAGGCATGTAATATTCCATTCCCATCTCCATTTGAGAATCTAGACCTGAAGAGCTCCAAAAAATACTGTCTAGGAGTTCCCTGGTGGCTTAGAGGGTTAAGGATTTGGCATTGTCATTCCTGTGTGCAGGTTGGATCCCTGGCCCAAGAACTTCCACATGCCATAAGCATGGCCAAAGCAAACAGTCAAACAAAATACCGTCTAGTTGCAATCCTGAAGTCTCCATTTAACGGACACTAGTCATTAGGATTTTTCAAAAGCCTCCCAGACAATAGAATTTAGAAACAGGCCCACACATAGGGTCATCTGCTTTATGACAAAGGTGATAGACACTGCAGTGCAGTGGGGAAGGATGGTCTTTTCTTCGATAAATGGTTTGGGTCAATTGGGATATCCATATGGAAAAAAATCCTAACGCCTGCCTCCCACCAGATACATAAAACTCAGTTCTGGAGAGATTTTATCTTTTTTTTTTTTGTCTTTTTGGGGCTGCACCCACGGCATATGGAGGTTCCCAGGCTAGGATAGGGGTTCAATCGGAGCTGTAGCTGCAGGCCTACACCAGAGCCAAAGCAATGCGGGATCTGAGCCCCATCTGCGACCTACACCACAGCTCATGGCAATGCAGAATCCTTAGCCCACTGAGCAAGGCCAGGGATCGAACCCACAACCTCATGGTTCCTAGTCAGATTCATTAACCACTGCGCCATGATGGGAACTCCCTGAGAAATCCTATCTAAATGTGAACTGTAAAACAAAGCTTTAAGAAAAAGGAGGAGTGCAACATTTTCATGACCTTAGAGACTAGCTAAAAGATTCTTCAATTGGACACAACAAAATACTCCACACTGACCATAAAAGAAAAAATTGATACATTGTCTTTTATTAACATTATGATTTTGTCTTTATTAAAAGGCACCTTTATTAAAAGGCAGGCCACAACGTATTTGCAAAATATATATCCAACAAGGATTCATATTCAGAATGTATAAAGATATGCCTATGGGTTATTAAGAAAAGACAACCCAATAGAAAACTAGAAAAACAGCAAAAGAGGATATCCAAATGGTCAATAAACATATGAAAAGATAGTGATCAGTCATGAGGGAAATGCAAATTCAAAAATGCCAATAAACAAGGAGTTCTCCTACGACAAGGCAGGTTAGGGATCCGGCACTGTCACTGCAGCAGCTGGGGTCACATCCCTGGCCTGGGAACTTCCACGTGCTGTGGGTACGGTAAAAAAAAAAAAATGCAAATAAAACGTCACTGTGGCATACTACTACCCACTCATTAGAATGGCTAAAATGAGAAAGATGGAAAAACAAAACAGGTGTTGGAGGGCAGTGGAGCAACGAGAACGCTAACCCACTACTGGTCGACGGGCAAACTGGTGTTACCAGTTTGGAAAAGACGTGTACTATCTCAAAGCTTCATGACCCAGTAAGTTCCTCCCAGCTTATATACCCAACAGAAATGTGTGTGTGTGTTCACCAAAGACAAGGACCCAAATAAATATACTGTGGCTCTTTATAATATCCCCAAAGTGAACACTACCCAAATGCCATCAGTACTAGATGGGAATGAATAAATGATGGAAGAGTCATAGAATTTAAGAGTCTACAACCGAAGAGAACAAACAATCTGTGACTCTGCACAACAGTATGCATGAACCTCACCAAGAAGCTTGGACAAAAGACCAGCGAGAAGGGCCACCACTGAATGATTCACTCCTGTAAAGCCCGAAGACAGGAAAAACTAGTCTCTGCTGTTTTGAAGTTGGGACAGTGGTTTATTACGCTGGGAGGGGTGTGGTTATGACTGGAAGAGAGGGCAAGAAGGGGGCTTCCAGAGCCCTGGAAATGTTCCATTTCTTCGTCTGGGTGCTAGTTGCATGGGTGCGTTTTTCCCTTTGCAAAATTTAACTGAGCTGTAACTGACAGAGGCTCTGTTTGAAGGTTCTGCTTTGACAGAAAGTTGTAAAAGCCTCTCAGAGACTCTGACATGCAGCCAAGGTTGAAAACCACCTTGCGTGTCCTGTGAATTCTAACTTGGGTATTTCATGATTATTTTCGGAGGCCTTTATGTAAGTTGTCTCAGCAGCCCTCTGGGATATAGTTGTTAGTTCCCTCCGCAGCAGAGGTGTGGAACCTGTGCCCAGAGAAGTGAAGGGATGTGCCCAAGGCTAGAGCATCAGGTGTTGGAAGGAGGCTCAATACCTCACCTTCCAAAGGATGCTCTTCCCGCCTTCCACAAGTCTCCCCGTGTGGTGGTTTAGCATCTCCAGGGACCACGAGTTTCCAGCTTGGGCCTCGAAGCTCAGCAGACAGCCCCACACTCCAGACTGGAAACCTTGCAACAGCTTTCTGATCCTCAGAAACATCTGGCAGAAACTCAGTCATCACAGTCTCTTCTTGGCATCTTTCCTTTTCTAAAGCATAGTTAAAATGTTGGGAAGCTGGGGAAAATCCACATTATTGGTTATATCTAAAGTTCTGTTTATTAAAGCTCGAGTGAAATCTTTGCTTTGTTGGAGAAAAAGGTGACAGTGTCATTAGAAGCAGGTTTCTATAGACCGGTTTCAAGAACACAAAATGTTCCAAAAATAAAGTGTTCTGAAACAAACATTAACCAAAAGAACTCATCAGATGTCAGCTGTAGACTCAGAAGAATCGGTTTTATGATGAAATGCAGTTGAAACATGTGGATTACTCTGGATTTCTTTTCCTGGCACCTAACATAACTTCCTTTTAACACCCAAAGGCCCAGTTTTCTTCTGTTTTTCAGTTGAGCATTATTTGCTGAAGAAAACACGAAAACTTCTTTTCCCACCTCAAACTCCTGTGTAGCCCACGTGGTACAGGCTCCTCCTTCCCCTGAGGCTCCAGTTGGGCACCCAGGTTGCTGCTCGAGAGAGGAGCCTTCTGGCCACTCCCACTCGAAGGAGCAGTTTCTATCCAGTCTAGCCTGCGCTGGGCCAATTCTCCAAAACAGGACAATTTTCCAAGACAAGACAATTCTTCTGCCCACCCTCACCCCATCTTAGAATTTCAGAGATTGTGTAACTCTCCATGTTTGTGTGCCTTTTCAGAAGAGGTTTGTGCCATCCCTGGAAGTGCTCTGGACAAGCGACGTCGAGGGGCTTATCAAATAAAAGAATTAGTGTTTATAGCGCCCGGGACCTGGGAGCCTCAGCTTGTCCAAAGTGGAGATGGGAGCCTGGGGTACTCGCTTCTCCTTGGTTTCCCGGCAGGAAAACCCCCATCCACCATCAACCGTGCTTCTCTCTTTTTAGCAGAGTTGGGTAACAGAAACAGACAGTGCAGTGACCTTGTAATAATTGCACAAGACTTGGTTAACTCCTTTTTCCCTTTGCCTCTTTTTTTTAAAGAAACTTCCCTTTACGATCCCAGAGTTGGTGCAGGCATCCCCGTGCCGAAGTTCGGATGGAATTCTCTACATGGGTAAGAGTTCCTGTTTTCGACACTGAAACCTTGGTCTCTGTGGCAATGAGCCCTCAGAAGCTGGGGAAGCGGCGGGTATGAGAGGGAGGTGTACAGCCACCCCCTCCCCGCCCCAGCCCTTCTTGCCTGGCTTGCGCTGCTTCGCAGCAGGATCAGCTGACCAATTAAGAAAGGGTTCCCTCCACTTGGGAGCCGACTTGACACCATTAATATGGTTATTCATTTAACAAGCTTTTAGCTGCTGTATTGACCTACCCCTGTGTTTTAAAGATTGCAACATACCCAGAAGCAACTGGATAAAATTTAAAGTGAATACTCTAGTCTGAGCCAAGAAAGGGAAGCCAGGCTCTGCCTATTAATTATAGGGCTTTCTCAGTATTTCCTGCTATCAGAATATTGGGTAAAAACAGCACTTAACAGCTAGCTTAGATAATGCCTACCGGGGTCACGTCTTTCAAAGCATCGAATCAGCCGCTTTTCTTTTACTATGTTGCTGCCAAAATGTCGATAAAAATGCCTTGTAACACAAAGGAGAGCCGTATTTATCTTAAAAGTGTGGTGATGATAATATCCTGTGTTTATAAAGCTTTCTGAGGACCTGCAAGTGCTTATTGCCTATTCTTGCCTCAGGAGCTTTGCGTGTGTTTCTGGGCCTCAAGCGCAGGCTCAGGCTGGAGTTTTAGTTTTTGTCTAAGGAGACCAGGGCTCTTCCCCCCACCCCCCCACCCCCCCTTCAGCAGGAGGAAGTCTCCAGCCTGGGGCGTCAGAGAAGGCAATGAGCACAGGCTTCCTCTCTGCTCCGGGCCATGCCCCGGGCCCATCTGAACATCATCTGTGTCTCTGTTTTCCGTTTGGGCTTCCAGCTCTGGCCAGCCATTCATCACTTGGGGTGCATTTAAAATTGTGGCAGTTGCCCAATCCATCCATAAAAGGGGTAGCTGAGTTAAACAGACTGGGATGGTCCTTGAAGTAACCAGAAGGGCGCCAAGCCAGACGGAAAGGGGTTCTGGTCGCAGCTGTGTGGCGACGTCTTCCTCTTCGTCTTCAGATCTTTTTCACATTAAGACTTCGTCGTTGAGAACAGGAAGTTAGGATCCATGGACAAGTTTCAGACACGTGGACTGGGCATGTATGCTATATCCGTCCGAACCAATTGTATAGTGTTAGCAAATTCCAAAGCCCTGTGCTCTTGCTGGCATCTCAGTGCTCTACTTCCAAGCGCCCCTCAAAATAGGAAACTGGGCCAGTAAGGTGGGAAGAGACAAGTGACCAGAGGCCACGCCTCACAAAACAGATGCGTGCACATCACGGTGCAGGTGACCTCCAGGTGGGAGCTGTATTCATCTTGAACTCGCCGTGGTAATAAGATCCTGCACCTTCCCAGCAGCTGTCTTAGGAACTGGCCGTTACCAGGATGCTCCGGTGTATCTAACCCGTAAGGACGTACGCTTGGAGTTTTCCTATTCGTGTTGTCTGGCTGCGCTGTCCACCTGTTCATACCTTTTAATTAGCTGACCGAGGGGAGGGTGTAGCATGTGGCTGGGTCATAGCCGAGATAACTTGGCCTCATTAGCACCAGCTTGCCACCAACTCTACTGCCTGGTCACAGAGACCAGCCAATTAGAGGTATAAACAGTAACTGTAAATGCTCTTTACATGAGGGCTCATTAGTAGGGACGTTGAGATCCCTGAGTGATGGTTACCAGGGAGATGAACGCCTGGGCCCATTTCCGGCTTTATGTAGATCCTAGTCTATGGGAAAGGGATGGCCTTCACAGGCCAGATTTTTCAAATGTAAGGCCGCTCATCAAAGCAATAAAACCTGTGAGTTGTCACGTTATTGGGCTTGGAGAAATTTTTATACCATGACTCGGTAATTAAATTGTAATAAGACCCGGCGGCCCAAGAAGTCTTATTATCGCCACATCACCATTAACCTCGTCGCCCTCGGAGCATCACGGAAACATCTTCAACATCATAAGAATTTCAGGCCTGTCTCTCAGCGCAGAGAACATCTTGGACCGCTAGTTTGGCAGTGGTATTTTTTTTCCATGTCGGGTGAGTGTAAACCACAGCGTGTCCTTGTGACCTTGCAGGTAAGAAGCAGGACATCTGGTATGTAATTGACCTCCTGACCGGAGAGAAGCAGCAGACTTTGTCATCGGCCTTTGCAGACAGTCTCTGCCCATCAACCTCTCTTCTGTATCTTGGGCGGACAGGTAAGAAGGGACTTTTCACTGTGTCCTGGTAATGGCCAGTTCCTGTTTGCAAAAAAGGACCTGAAGTGGCCTCCCCATGGCTCTCTGCCTCCAGGCTTCATTCTCCAGAAGGGGGCCAGAGCAGAGCACTCTTCTCCACACACAGGTGGGACCACGTTGTTCCCCTTTATAAGACCCCTCAGCATTGTTCCCCTTTGTAAGACCTCAGAAGCGGCTCTCCTTGCCTGAGGATTATAGCCCAACCAGCACCACAGCCCGCAAAGTCCCCAAGATGCAGCTGCTACCCTTTCTTTTTTTTTTTTTTTGTCTTTTTAGGGCCGCACCTGCGGCATATGAAGTTCCCAGGCTAGAGGTCGAATTGGAGCTGTAGTCGCTGGCCTATGCCACAGCCACAGCAATGCCAGATCCGAGCCATGTCTGCGACCCTGCACCACAGTGCATGGCAACGCCGGATCCTTAACCCACTGAGTGAGGCCAGGGATCGAACCTGCGTCCTCATGGATGCTAGTCAGATTCATTTCCTGACATGAACTCCTCTGCTACCTCCTTTTTGCCTCCTCCCTCGCTGAGTTTCCCTCCCTTGAACATTTCCCAATCAGGATGGACTGCAATTCCCAGAATAAGCATTGCTATTTAAAAAACCAGGAGCAGTGGGTCCATCTCCACCAGACACGCACGTTTTTGCCTGTCTGGTCAGCGTCTGCTCTTCCTTCACAGCAGCGCCCAGACGGCGCCCTCTCTGCAGCTCCCCTCCCTACCTGGGGCCGCAGCTCTCCCGTCCTCAGTCTCCTGCACGCACAGCCGCACCGCCATTCACACAGCCCCCCTTGGCCCTCTACAGGCATCAGCAGCACCTCCTCACCACACCATTTCCCATCCCCTCTCTTTCAGCCTCCTTCCTCCTAACACGTGCCACTACGTGTTGCTGAGTCATATTTGCCGATTTTCTGCTTCCCCACTGGACTCTCAGCTTCCTAAGGGCAGGACTTGGTTTAGGTCACCTGCTGAATCGCTACTCCTGGCACATTGTTGACGTGCAGCAGGCGTTCAAAGGCTGCAACTAGTGAATTGGGGGCGGGTGGTGGGGGGAAGGGGGCAGAGCGGTGGCCCTTCCCTCCAGGGATCTGCCTTCCTCATTTCATGTGTGCAGCACCGGACCTTTACCTCTGCTCCATAAAAACTGTGCAACGGGTGTTCCCATTGTGGCTCAGTGGTACCGAACCTGACTAGTAGCCATGAGGACATGGGTTTGATCCCTGGCCTCACTCGGTGGCTTAAGGATCTGGCGCCGCCATGAGCTGCAATATAAGTTGCAGATGCTGCTTGGATCCTGCGTTGCTGTGGCTGTGGTGTAGGCCGGCAGCTGCAGCTCCAGTTTGACCTCTAGCCTGGGAATTCCCATATGCCGCAGGTGTGGCCCTAAAAACAAACAAAGACTGTGGAATGGACAGTTAAAATAGAGCTAAAAGGCGAGGTTAAAAAGAAAATACTTCGAATGAAAAAACTTAGAATGAAGAAACTTACACTGAAGAGCTGAGATGAAATCATTACAACTGAGCACTAAATTTGGGTCTAAACATTCAGGTAGCCAAGGCTTAAAAAAAAAAGAGAAAGACCCTTCCTTCAGGTGCTGCAGAAACCAATGCTTTTTGAAAAATGAGTGAGACGCACCTTGAGCCCTAGAAGCTGGCTGGGCCCGCCTGCAACTACAGGGGTGGTCTTATTAAACTCTGGGGCCCTCCACCCACCCCGACCCCCCCACAAAAAGCAGGTGTTCTGACTATAGTAACCACTTAGGGTTTGTTTGTTTACTGCTTCCATCCACTAAAGCCTTGCCGTGGGCTCCACTTTCCCCCAGGAATAAACTCTGCTTCTCAGGCAGCTCTGTGGTATTGGAGAGAGTTGGGCCGTGCTCTGGCTTCGGGATGGGTGTATAAAGCTGTCTAATGTTTCCGTTATCTATTGCTGCATAACAAACAACCTACCGTAAGGGCTTTAAAGGCAGCATTTTCCTGCTCACAATCCCATGGATCAGGAAGTGGCGAAGGGCTGGGCAGGCTGGGCAGGCTGGACCTCCCCTCCACAGGCTCCCCTCCACTCAGGTGTCCGGGACTTGGCTGAGCTCCACGTAGACAGCCTGGATGTCTTCACGTGGCGGCTGGGGTCTCCTCTGGAGTAAAAGTGGCTGTTACAGTGCTTCTAAGGTCTGGGCTCAGAAGTCCCGGAATTTCACTTCCACTGCTGCTCAGAAGTCCCGGAATTTCACTTCCACTGCTGAAAGTCCGAGGCAGCGCAGAGTCAAGGGGTGGGCAGAGAGACCCAGCCTCTCAGTGGGAAGATTGACGCATGTAGCACAGAGAGGGGAGGGTTGGCGGTGGTGATCTTTGCAGACTTTCTGCCCCGTCTTCCCTCTGGTTGCAGTGGTTTACAGCCCTCCCACCTGCAGAATATACTCGCCCCTTCCCAAGATTTCCAAAGTCCCGTCACAGGATGGAGCTCAAAATCCAGCATCTTGGGTCTGCATCAGGTTTGAGAGTGGGCAAGGCTCCTCCTGATCTGGAGACCTGTGAATTAAAGAGATGCGTTGCCTCTACCCACCCATCTTTCCCCTCCCTCCAGCGCAACGGTGAGACAGGAGAGCTGCCACAGAGACTCCCATCCTGAGGGGGAGGGAGAGAGAGGGCCTTCGTGATTCTGGAGCCCAGCCAGGCACCTGTTTTGGGGTTGCCCTCCTCTGAAGGCAAGGAAGACTCCCTGATTAGAGCCCGGGCTTGCCCTCTGGACTTGGTCTCCTACTGTATTGTTCTCACCAACCTGGTCCTTCCCTTTGAGAAGTCCTTTCTTTTCCATGAGAAACGGTTAGGATTTTGTGGCTTTCTCAATCTGTCCCTGTCCATTGAAAGTTGGGGGATATAGAGGCCTTTCTCCCCCACTTTCTGAGTATCTCTGGTTTTTTCAGTCCATGCTGATATTACTTCCTTAAAAATATTTGTGGGCTTCTCATGTGTCAAATTGTAGTCTACGCCTTAGATGAAGCCGCACCCACAAATCTCTTTACTCTGAGCTATGGGGTAAGACTATTCGGTTCTTAGAACCCTCTTAACTTGGCACAGAAGGACCACCTTCAGTCTTTCTGAGGTCTCAAAGAAGAGTCTTAAAGCCTCACTTTTGATTTGATCTTGACCCTGATAGTAGCACCTGAACTTGATCTTTGCCCCAAGGCCTTTTCTATGGGGTCTTTTTAGGGCTGCAGGTGTGGCATATAGAAATTCCCAGTCTAGGGGTCGAATCAGAGCTGCAGGGGCTGGCCTATGCCGTAGTCACAGCCACGCCAAACCCGAGCCTCGTCTGCTCAAGGCAACCCCAGATCCTTAACCCACTGAGCGGGGCCACGGATCGAACCCACGTCCTCATGGATACTAGTCGGTTTCATTACTGCTGAGCCATGACGGGAGCTCTCTGAGGCCATTTTTTACATTGAGACTCTTTTCCATTTGGAGCATCAGACCTGGACTCTCTGCATTTCCTTTATATTCAGCTTGAAAACTGAATGGTTTCTTCTTTAGCTCATGTGCCTTGCTTCATATCACACCCAGCTAAGGAAACCACTTGGCACGTTGTGCATTCTGCCTGGAGCTCTCCTTAGCCAGATGCACAATTTCATTACATACTTTCTGTTTTCCAAGTTACCACAAGAAGTCATCTTACTAATTGTGGCACCACTACCTAACCTGGGTTTTCAGCTTGCAGCACTTTTCTTACTGTTCTTCCACCCGGCCACCCGGTCCCAGAGTCAACGCCACACGTTTCAGGGTTTTGTTATGGCACCATCTGGGGACCAATGGCAAATATCAGTTATCTATTGCTATATAATAAACCACCCTAAGCTACTTAAAACAGCACTGTGACGTTGCTCATGATTCTGTGCATCTTAAGGTCAAGGGCTCAGCGCAGGCAGCTCGTCTGCTCCACCTGCCGTCAGCCAGTTTCGCTCCCCCATCTGGGCCTTCACTTTTCCCCCGCGTGGCCGCTCTCTCTCTCCCATGGACGGCCTGGCCTTTCTCACAGGCCATCTAGGGAGGCTGTGTCTGTTGGGGTTGAGACGAGGTCAGCACCCCGGCAGGTGCCGTGGCCCGCGCGGTAACAGGCTGGCGTGTGTCCCCAGAGTACACCATCACCATGTACGACACCAAAGCCCGCGAGCTCCGCTGGAACGCCACCTACTTCGACTACGCAGCCGCGCTGCCCGAGGACGACGGGGACTACAGTAGGTTCCCCCTGGGGGGCTTGGCAAGGTCGGGGGGGGGGTACTTGGGAGCTATGGGGAGGCGACGGCTCCCGAAAGCTGAATTTCCTTTGGTCACCAGCTTCTGGACCCTCCATGGACGTGTGGTAAATAGTTGAAGAGTAGGTGTTGAAGGCAGGGGCCTGGGCGACAAGCGTGGAGGGGACCCGGGTGAGACGGTGGCGGGCTTCGCCTGAGAGGGGAGGACACGCTTTGACGCGTCCCTCTGCGTCTCAGACGGAATTGACTACCAGCCCACGGGGAGCAGAATTAACCCTCAGCTTGTGTCATGACACCCCACTCCCTCCCTGGCTCATCCCTGAGTTATTTCTCTAGTAAACATTCCTCCAACTCAAGGGAAAACTAAAACCCAGTTCTACTGTCTTAACACTGGAACCCGAGCGTCTGACAGACGGTTCCTCTGCCGTCAGCCGGGGCCGGGTCAGTGGTCGGCCTGACGGGTAGGTGTGAAGGGAGTGCTGCCAGGCATTGGATCTGACAGGCCCTCTCTCGCTTCCCTTCTCCCGGGTGTTTGCTCTCCCGCGTGGAGGAGCATGCTGTCACCAAGTGGGAGAGGGACCCCATCCTGCGTTTATCAGCCAGGCAGCTCTCGGCACCTTGATACCCTAGGGCCCGAGCCAGTTCCTTGGAGGCAAGTGACATTGCGCGGAGGCGATCTGAGAATACTCCAGAAGGCTCGTTTCCTCTCGCCGAGAGACTGCAGCTTGCCAGAAGAGCAGAGGATGTGGTCGGGCCTGGGCCAAGGCGCGACAGGCTGTGTTTTTCTGATCTGTACAGAGATGTCCCACTTTGTGTCCAATGGCGACGGGCTGGTGGTGACCGTGGACAGCGAATCCGGGGACGTCCTGTGGATCCAAAACTATGCCTCCCCCGTGGTGGCCTTTTACGTCTGGCAGCGGGAGGGCCTGCGGAAGGTGATGCACATCAACGTGGCCGTGGAGACCCTGCGCTACCTGACCTTCATGTCCGGGGAGGTGGGGCGCATCACCAAGTGGAAGTACCCGTTCCCCAAGGAGACGGAGGCCAAGAGCAAGCTGACGTGAGTGGGGGGACTTGGGCCCAAGGGGCCGCTGGGACCCTGGCATTCGCGTCCTGCAGCAGCCGCGTGGTGCGCCCCACGCTGGGGGTCAGGGCCAGGGGCAGAAAGAAGACTCCTTCACGTCATCGGGATGTGCAGAACCCAGACCCGCTCTTTCGGAAACCTCAGCACCCAAGAACTGGGCACCCCTTGATGCTTCAGATTCTTGACTTAAAACAATTTAAAGTTACGGGTGGGGATAAAGGGACCATAGCTATGGTACAAGTTGGATCTATCTCAGGGGGTGGGAATACAAGAGATGTATTTATCTTTTAACTTTCCGTATTTTCTGAATTTTTATTGGAAGTTGTATTTGCTCTAAAAATCAGGAGAAAAGTGTTAGGGAGTGTGTGTCTCAGACTCAGCAAGCGTGTGTCTTCCGTCCCCGCCCCCCCATGAGCAGCCCGTAACTCGGTCGCCCAGCCTTGCTGAGTCTGCGGAGACGATCAAATGAGCGTGACCTGTGCTCTGACGATGTGTGTGGAAGTGCCCTCTGAATCGAACAGCACCCTTCCGATGTGCGGTGTCTGCTGAGAGCCATGCAGAGAATTGCATAGGTGCCCCATCCCAGACTGGCCTTGTTAGTAACCAGCTGGACGTGCAGCCCCAGACAAAGCCAGCCCCCCTGCCTCCCCCACCCCGCCACCGATGCCCCAGACAGGGACAGACCACCCACTGGAAGTCTCGTCCGGCTAGGAATTTCCTGTGCCTTCCCTTTGCTTCAGGCATCGAGATTAGGGCAGCTGACTGTTTCTAGGGCTTCTGTAGGACCTCTAGAATCTTTAAGAATCACAAGACGATATGGTGGGGATGCTGGTGGCACTTGGTTGTCAAGGCACACGGGTCGGGCTGTCTGGGAGGCTGTGTGGCATTTGCCAGAGTCCAGTCTCCTGGGTGACCAATGCGCCTGGTCCTTTGTGCGGGCTGTCATGAGGCTGGTCTAGTGCAGATGAGGAAATCAAACCGGGTGGGCAGGTGGCTTGTGCATCCTTCGAAGGTAACAGTGGGGCCTGCAGCCCAGGTCTCCCGGTTCCCAGGACAGTAGCCTTGCCTTCACCTGCCACGGCTCAGAGAACTGGATTAATGTGGTTCTTCCTGGGTGGTATTTGGGGCTCTGATACTTCTTGCTCCAAAGTCCCCTTTTGTGGGGTCCAGGAATTAAATGACAGCAGAATGCATGTATCTGTTTGTCTCCTAGGCCCACCCTGTATGTGGGGAAATATTCCACCAGCCTCTATGCGTCGCCCTCAATGGTACACGAGGGGGTCGCCGTTGTGGTAAGTCCATATGGGTGGGCTCATTGGTGCAGCCTCCTAACCACTCCTGCTCCATTTTCACAAAGAGTGACTGCATTACATATGCACATCCTGCTGTTAAGGATGCAAGACACAGATCTTAAATCCTCAAAGACAGTTTCTACACGTACCACCTTCTACTTGGCGAGGAGAGATGCGTGACTGAAGCAGCCTCCTAAGCCCCGGTTCCTCCCCTTTGCTTTCGGGTTCAAGTCCCAGCTCCCCAGGCTGGGGGACACAGCCCCTCAGGCCAGCCCCACTCGGTGGTGGGTGTCTGCTGCATGGTGGATGGCTCTCTGGGGCTGCCTCGTCCAGTCCGTCTCCTCCCTGAGCTCTAGGAGCTCCCTGTTCATCCTGCTTAGCCCTTGTTCAGACGGCGCCTCCACTTCAAATGCCCTCCCTTCTTCCCCTTCTTTCCTTCGCGACCGGTCCAGCTCCCCGGGACCACGCCAGCTTGCCTGCAGTGCTCGTCTCTGAGTGTCTGCAGCATGATTCCCGCTGCTGTTTTGGTCCTTGCAGCGTGTGAGCTGTTTGGTTGGCATCCCTCGTTTTCCCGGTGAGTCCATCCGCTGCTCCCTCGCAGGGCAGCACCTGCCTGGGTCCAGTGGTGGCCGAGCCAGCGCCGGGCTGGAGCTTCCCAGCCTGGTCAGTTGTATCATTTGCGAGCTCCTTCCTGTGTGTCTGCTTCTCACAGTCGCCTCTTTGATTTCCACCCATGCCCTTCCTGTTTTCCGGTTCCCAGACATAAGAAATTAAAAAGATGTCCACCTTTAAAAAGACATCCAAGTTTTAAAGGACATCAGTATGGTGTCACCTCCCCAGATGGGGCAGCTCCCACTCAGTCTTGGGGCTTTTGAGTCCCCCTCTGCCTCCCTGACCAGCCCCACCCTGGAACCCCGTGCCTAGGGCCGCCCCTAGCCTCGCTCCTGCTCTGTCTTTTCAGCCCCGAGGCAGCACTCTACCTCTGCTGGAAGGTCCCCAGACCGACGGTGTCACCATTGGGGACAAAGGGGAGTGTGTGATCACGCCCAGCACAGACCTGAAGTTCAACCCAGGACTTAAAGGGAAGAACAAGCTTAACTATCTGAGGAACTACTGGCTTCTGATTGGTAAGAGCTGGCGCCGTGGGCCCCTGTGGCAGGGTGCTGCCTCCTGGTGGCCAGTAGTGGACATTACAATAATAATATTACTGGTTACCGTCCTCAGCCCGGCCCTGACTGTGCTCAGTTCACGTCCAAGTTGGTCTTTCAGACCTTGGAATATTTTACTGCCAAGGAAAATAAACAGTACAGATGTGTTAGCAAGCCAGTTCACAGTAATTATTTAACGAATGTTCCCAAACTCCAGGACTAAATAATGTAAACTCTGTGCAGTGATCTGCACGCTGACCGTCGGGCACACTGCGCTTTCTAATCATTTCCTTATTTCTCATGACGACCCCAGGCGAGGTGGCACCCTTATTATTTCTACTTAGAGTTAAGCAGTTTCTGTGGAAGAATTCCCTTGGGAGTTGGCCTGGGCATGTGAGGGGTTGGGGGAAAAAAGGGCTGAAAACCCAGGCGGGATTGAGGGTGAGGAGCTGGAGCCTGGACGTGGGTCCAGGAGCCTCGGCACGGTCCCGGGCGCATCCCCTTTCCTTCCCTTCCATTTCTGCGCCGTCAACACTGTCAGCAAGAGAGCACAGAAGCACTTGTCTCCAGCAAGTGCCCCAAGTAATTAGAGCAGGATGGAGTTTTCTTGAATCAGTTTTGCCCTTCCTGTGGCCCCCTCCCCTGCTCTGCTGCTCCCAGCCCCAGAGGTGAGAGGGCAGGGATGCAGCCTGTGGGGGCGCCGGGGCTGCCGGGGACCAGGACAGTGAGAAGTCAGGCCTGGGGGCTCCCGGGCAGGGACGTGGAGTAGCCCTGGGGCCCGGAGGCAGCAAGGCAGTGACATCTATTGGGGGTGTGTGACTGGGTGTTGCAGAGAGAGGAACCTGGCGGTAGCGGAGCCCGAGCGCTCCCTCTGTAGCTGTCTAGGCCTTGCTGTTCGTGGTTCATCCTGACTCCTTGTAGCCATTTTTCTTCTGGTTATTGTTTTTGCCAAATAACAGGCAAAGGAGGTAACGACAGAACTCTACTCTTTTTTAAACAGAAGTAGTTTGGGTAGCATGTGTGCTGGGCCCCCCATGGAGGAAAGAGAGCTGAGGCCAGAGGCCCTTGAAATCACAAGGCCACTTTAATTTCATGTAGCAGCTAAGGGGGGTGTTCACCCCTCCCTAGGCTGGAAGCGCACACTGAGGTGGTGGGACTAGAACACCACCCAGGCGACTTAATCCAAGATGGGAACTTGATACCCTCGGTGGGGTGATGTCATGGGGGCAGCGCTGAAGGGTCCCCAGCAGAGAGCCCAGACGAGGAATTACCCACCCCACTCTTGCTCTGAACCTATCCTGCACACCCTGGTCCTTCTCCTGACAAGCACACTTCTGTTATGAGACTCAGGGCACCGCATCTGTGCCATCGAGGAACAGGATCTCTG
The DNA here is from genome assembly GCF_016906955.1 of Phacochoerus africanus. Classification (NCBI taxonomy): domain Eukaryota; kingdom Metazoa; phylum Chordata; class Mammalia; order Artiodactyla; family Suidae; genus Phacochoerus; species Phacochoerus africanus. Next base: position 15,071,736 of record NC_062557.1, read on the forward strand.
TCCCGAGGTTTCTCTGGTCACCACCTCGCACTTTCCGAACGTGAGCATCTGCATCAGGGGCCTCCCTGCGTAGTGACCGATGCCCACACTGAGTGCCGTCGGCGACCACCGTGCAGGGAGGCTTCCTCCTTAGAGGTTTCATTTCCCCTCGCAGGTCACCACGAAACCCCGCTATCCGCGTCTACCAAGGTGCTGGAGAGATTCCCCAACAATCTGCCCAAACACCGGGAAAACGTGATTCCTGCCGACGTGGACAAGAAGAGCTTTGAGGAGGTGAGCGCGCAGGTGGACCGGGGGTTCCTGGTGTCTGGAGTCAGCCAGGAGCCCTCATCTGTGCCTTCGGAGCCTGTAGTCGGTTCAGGAGGGAGGAGGGGTGCGCGGACGGCTAACAGAGCTGAGGAAGGGGAGCATGGGGAGCCTGGGGAGTCCACGGGGAGGGCCGGCGAGGGCGCCGAGGGAGGCAGCTGAGGCAAGGACCGGGGCCGACTCACCCTGCCTGCCCGCTCTGGGCCGAGGAGATGGGCAGGGAGCAATGGGAGATGGGACCACTCCCATCAGTGGCTGCAGAGGAAGCAGGTTCCAGGCGGGGCAGCTGGTGAGGAGCCGACGGAGGGAGCAGAGGGGCGGCTGAGGCTTTATGAAGCCAGGCGTGGCCCGCTGGCCTCCTCGGCCTGGCAGGGACCCCAGGGCTCCCACGGGATGGGTGTCGGCGGCAGGGAGGCCTACCCGGTGGTAGCAGCGGCTGGGAGCCTCTGAGCTGGGCCTCCTGCAGCCCTGCCGTGGGGGTGCCCGGGCTGTGGGCAGGGTCAGAGGAAGAGGGGAGTGGCTGGCCGACGTGGGGGCAGTGATCACGACAAACTCGCGTTAGAGATTTAGATTTTATCCAGAGCAAAAGGAAAAGAAAATCACATGGATGGTGAAGACTCCAGGGTGCAGTATCTGAGCTGTCCCTCGTCTCTGGGGGAACTGGGTCCGAGGAACACGTGGGATCCGCAGACAGTGATCCTGGGTAGCACTGGCACCCTAAAATCTTGATCTAATTTAAGTCAAACATTTGCTATTACATAGTTAGGAAATCCAAGTTCAAGGAGGAAGATTAAGCAGTACCCTTAATCTAACACCCAGAGATGGCTGTAGCTGAGATTTTCCTATTTCATCGTTTAGTCTTGAACAGAGACTCTTTTTAAAAGTCCATTAAAATACTCTGAGGTATATTTATCTGGCAATGAGGCTAACTTTTAATTTTTATTTATTACTTAGTGACTTTTCTTGCATTTATAGGTGTACAACAATCTCCACAAACAAATTTTAAGGCATTTCCATCCCAAACCCTCAGTGCATCCCCCCACCCCCTAACCTATCTCCTTTGGAGACCATAAGTTTTTCAAAGTCTATGAGTCAGCATCTGTTCTACAGAGAAGTTCGGTCTGTCCTTTTTTTAGATTCCACATGTCAGTGATAGCATTTGATGTTGGTGTCTCATTGACTGACTTCACTTAGCATGATAATTTTTCAGTCCATCCATGTTGCTACAATTGCCATTATTTCTTTCCTTTTAATGGCTGAGTGATATTCCATTGTGTACATGTACCACATCTTCTTGAGCCACCCCTCTGTCGATGGACATTTAGGTTGTTTCCATGTCTTGGCTCTTGCAGATAGTGCTGCAATGAACATTGGAGTACATGTGTCTTTTCAAGTCATGGTTTTCTCTGGGTAGATGCCCAGGAGTGGGCTTGCTGGATCGAATGGTAGTTCTATTTTTAGCTTTCTGAGGAATCTCCATACTGCTTTCCACAGTGGCTGCACCAATTTACAATCCCACCAACAGTGAACTAGGGTTCCTTTTTCTCCACATCCTCTCTAGCACTTATTGTTTGTAGACTTTTGGATGATGGCCACTCTGGCTGGTGTAAGGTGGTACCTCAGAGTGGTTTTGATTTGCATTTCTCTAAGAATGAGTAATGTTGAACATCTTTTCATGTGTTTTTTGGCCGTCTGTATGTCTTCTTTGGAGAACTGTCTGTTTAGATCTTCTGCCCATTTTTTGATGGGGTTGTTTGTTTTTTTGGTATGGAGCTGCAGAAGGTGTTTATAAATTTTGGAGATTAATCCCTTGTCAGTCGATTCATTTGCAAAGATTTTCTCCCATTCTGTGGGTTGTCTTTTTGTTTTTGTTGCGGGTTTCCTTTGCTGTGCAGAAACTTTCAAGTTTAATTAAGTCCCATTTGTTTATTTTTGTTTTTATTGTCATTGCTCTAAGAGGTGGATCTGAGAAGATGTTGCTGTCGTTTATGTCGGAGAGTGTTTGGTCTGTTTTCCTCTTAAGGCTGACTTTTTAAAACAAACACACTCGAGCAAATAGAACCAAATGAATGTTGTTTCTGGTCACATGCTCAGCTAACATTCCTCAGCTGCCCACACACCAACCAAGCCACACACACCCCAGGGTGGAAGGGGCCAGGGGAGGGGAAGCAGGGCGGGCACTGTAGGTTATTCCAGGGGGTGAGACCTGTGAACTTGGGGAGGATGCCAAGGAGACTGCGTGTCCATTTCATCAGGCGCCGATAACGGCAGACCTGGAACGGAGATGTTTCAGAACAAACCAATGCCTTTTTCTTGAAGACCTAGAGATTCTGAGGAGCTTGGGCAGAAGCTCCACTTTCTTTGATTTCATTTTGGGCTTTAGCAAAGCATTCTGATGCTTTTTTAAAACTTTGAAAAACAGTTGAATGTTTAAATAAATGATTTTGTGTTTGAAGTTGCATTGAAACTTTACAAGCAACATAAGGAAGCTAGCTGCGTTATTACTTTACAGCTTTCTGTGTGTGTGTGTGTGTGTGTGTGTGGTTTTCGTTTTTTAATGTGAAATGTTATCACCAAGTTGACTACCAACCTTCTATTCGACTTGTAACCTACGGTATCAGAGTTTCCCCAAACATCAAGTCTATCATCAAAGGAGGTTTTTGCCTTCCATGAGGATTTTCCAAAGAATATAGCATCTGAAAGCACTTTCAAAAGTATTGTTCTAAAAATGGTTTTTGAGAGTTCCCTGGTGGCTCAGTGGGTTAAGGATCTGGTGTTGTCACTGCTATGGCTTGGGTTCGATCCCCGGCCTTGGAACTCCTGTATGCCACCGGCGCGGCCAAAATAAATGAATACATAAAAACTTAAAGTGTTTTCTAAAAACCACAAAACCCTTTTTCTGAGTAATGATACCACCCCTGCCATCGTGCATGGCCTCTCAAGGCAGTCAAGGCAGCAGTTAGCTGGCTTCGTGGTCTCTGGGTGGGCTTTAAAAAGACCTTTCACAGCATAGCCATTGCTCCTGAAGAGTCACTGCTCCTCTTGATCGTTCGGCTCATTTACACCTGGCTAGAGATTTTGCAGTGACGCAGCCACTGTCTCCCATACAAGGTTATCGACCTGGTTGACCAGAGCTCAGAAAACGCCCCCACCGTGGTGTCTCAGGATGTGGAAGAGAAGTTCTCTCACGCCCCGGCCAAGCCCGAGGCCCCCGTGGACTCCATGCTCAAGGACATGGCCACCATCATCCTGAGCACCTTCCTGCTCATTGGCTGGGTGGCCTTCATCATCACCTACCCCCTGGTAAGGCCCCGCCCCTTCCCCGCCCACCCCCACCCCCACCGCCCCAGTGTCTCTGAACCTCCGTCCGTCCCTCGTCCCTCGGGGTCAGCGAGGCAGACGAAGGAGGCAAACAAGCAAACACGTTTCTTTTCCCGCTTGAAAGTCATTATTTGCTTATCTTCAAAAACATCGTAATTAAAGACTAGCTTCTCAGGAAAGGACCGTTTCATACCTACATAACATAGTTTGACTGTAAAAACTGATGGGTAAACCTTGCTTGCAGATCACTTTAAATACTTTACTTTCTTTTTAAAAACTGGGCCTGATAGATGAATATCTGTTTAAAGTTTTGCCCTTTAAAACTGTCTGTTAGAGCTATCAGAATGAAAAAGGCGGCGTGGTTATTCCTTTGCCTTTCTAGTTGGAAATCCGTGGCGAAAGTTACGTAGTTGAGTAAGTCATGGGTCGGCATAAATATTCGAGAGGCGTATTCGTGCATCGGGATGCCTGGAGCATTGCAACTTTACCATCTTAGAACACAAGTGCTCCAGGAGCTCACGTCCCTGTCCCGCGCAGAGGAATGAGAATGACGGGCTCTTTCTGGCACCTTCCACGTGTGAAAATGTGTCCACCTGGGTTGTTTCATTTTTTACTTCACACAGATCTTGTTATTATCTGTCCCTTACCCTCCAATAAAGAAACTAGACTCTGGGAAGTTAAATAACTTTCCCAGTGTAACATAGCTAGTTGATGGCATTTCCAGGATTTCAACCCAAGTTGAAAGTGGAAGGAGAGGGAGAGGGAGGGAGGGAAGGAGAGACTTGCCTCTAGAAAACTCCCAGGGGGGTGTTGCTACACCTGTCCCTTCAGTCACTTTCCCACACGCGGGTAGCAATTAATAATCACAGGTTGCTGCCACTTCCCACCCCGATGGAGCAAATTGCTGTAATAGTCTAGAGGAGGGTGGCCCGTGGGGCAGGCAGAGTGATGCCACGGGAGCGGGACCTCGGCCAGGCGCCCCGTCTTTCAGCCCTGTTCTGTCCTCTCCTGGCTGGTGAGGCCGTGGGCAGGTGGCCGGGCAGTCCTGGCCCCAGCTGTGTCCCCTGCGTTGCTGAGGGTCTGCACAAGGCCCTCCATCAAGAACGCAGCCACGGTAGACAGCAAGCCCAGGTCTCCCCTGTGTCCACCACGCCCTCAGCTCCCTGGTAACCATCCTTCCTGTTTGGATGCACTTTTGCAACAATTCCGAGACTTCTATAAAAGTCTCAGAATTGTAGAACTGAAGAGAACACCCCCCCCCCCAATCTGGCCCAGCCCTCCACGTGCAGCCAATCCCTCTTCTGCTGCCCCTGCCAGGCCCCCCAGTCGGGGCATGGGTTATACTGGGAGCTCCAGCCCTTGCCCCCTCTGCCTTCTCGCTGGTCTTGTCCTGCTCGGGGTGGGGGGTAAGGGGCTGTCACATCCACTGTCCCTGCCTCCGCTGACAGAGGCGCCTGTCCTTTCTGCCTGCTTGCTCGGCTGGGGGAGCAGTGGCACTGGCCTGGATGTGTGTTCCTCTTCCTAGAGCATGCACCAGCAGCAGCAGCACCAGCAGTTCCAGAAGGAACTAGAGAAAATCCAGCTCCTGCAACAGCAGCAGCTGCCCTTCCATCCACCCGGAGACGCGGCTCAGGATGCCGAGCTCCTGGACTCGTTGGGCCAGTACTCAGAGAGCTCGGGCACCAGCAGCCCCAGCACGTCCCCCAGAGCCTCCAACCACTCGCTGCACTCCAGCGGCTCTGCCTCCAAGGCGGGCATCAGCCCCTTCCTGGAGCAGGACGACGAGGGTAAGGCCAGCGGCCGTTTTGGTGCCGTTTCCTCTTTCATTGGAACACCACTGAGGACCCTAAGGCCCTGGGCCCATTCTGAGAGTCTCCACAAGATCATGAACCCTCTTCCCAAGGGCTCCCCGAGTTCTCCCACTCTGGGGGCTGGGCTTCTGCCCCGTCACCTTGGCCCTCCCTCCCTCCTGCTGCTCAAGGGCTAAGAATCGCGGCCGACCAGAGCTGCCCTGGCTGCCAAGTCTGAGCATCCCCGAGGCCAGCCAGTGGCCCCGTATGAAAGTGCAGCTGTCGATCCACGTTCCCCTGGGAGGTTGGCTCAGGCCAGCTGTCAGGGCCTGTGTTCCGAGGGGATTAACACAGAATGAGTGCCGGGGACCTCGGCACCCTCAGTCTCAGGCTGGAGGCTCTGTTCCTGGTCTCGCTGTTGCACGTGTCCACCGTTGTCACCTGAATGTTTCAGGTGCAGACCTTTAGATGGATCTGTAAAGAACCCTGTCTTCAGACTTCCATCCTCACAGTAACTAGTGCAGAGCAGGAACGGAGGCCGGGGCGGGAGGAGGTGGCCCTGAGCATGAATGGGAGTGGTCCCAGCTGGGGTGTAAAGCCTCTGAAAGAATCAGGGAGTTCCCGTTGTGCCTCAGCAGGTTAAGAACCTGACTGGTATCCATGAGGACTCAGGTTTGATCCCTGGCCTTGCTCAGTGGGTTAAGGATCCCGCGTTGCCACACGCTGCGGCATAGGTCACAGATGTGGCCCGGATCCCATGTGGCTGTGGTGTAGGCTGGTGGCTGCAGCTCTGATTCAACCCCTAGCCTAGGAACTGTCATTTGCCCTGGGTGCGGCCCTGAAAAAAAAAAAAAAAAACAAAACCCTCTGAAATCCCATCCCTTAACCCGAGCTCGGGAAGCTGTAGCCATCCTAGACTCAAGATGCTTTAGGTCATGTTTGTTTAAAGCAACCTCTTCTTCCTCCTGTTGTGTCCCAGATGAGGAAAGCAGCATGGTGATGGTTGGGAAAATCTCTTTCTGTCCCAAGGACGTCCTGGGCCACGGAGCCGAGGGCACAATCGTGTACCGGTGAGTGGACTGGAGAGCCCTGGGCCTCCCCACCCTTGTGTGGGCGCTCCCGTGGGCTCCAGGGGCACAGGGGTCACAGCGGAGAGGCGCCCCCAGGCTGTGAGGCTGTCGAGGCCGCCACCGCGTCTGGCAGAAGGAGCGTCCCGGGCCAGGGCTCTCCTCACGTGACCACAGGCCGCTTGCCCCCCAGACCCAGGCCCGCTCCTCATCCCGCAGGGGCATGTTTGACAACCGCCGCGTGGCCGTCAAGAGGATCCTCCCCGAGTGTTTCAGTTTCGCCGACCGCGAGGTCCAGCTGCTGCGAGAGTCGGACGAGCACCCGAACGTGATCCGATACTTCTGCACGGAGCGGGACCGGCAGTTCCAGTACATCGCCATCGAGCTGTGCGCGGCCACTCTGCAGGAGGTGGGCGCCCCGGGCCACCAGGGCCGCCTCCCTTCGCCCGGCTCCTCGGGCGTGGTTTTAGGGACTGCCAGCTTATTCATTTATTTTTTGCTTCTTTTTATTAACTTCTTTGAGGTTACAGTACACCCTTACTGCACCCGTTTCTAACATACGGTCTGCTGCATGCCGACGAGGGTGTGTACCCAGTAAACCACCAACGGGGAAAAGCGGGACGCTTCCATCACCCCCGACCTCAATCGTGTGGTCCCCTTGGCTGCCTGGGGACCTCTCTCCCGCATGACCTCCAGGAAGCTGGTCCTTCTTCCCGTCCCTGGCCAGGGCTGGTGGGGGCTTGGAAGACGCTGGTTGATGACTCGAATCATTAAGATCATCCATCAAACCCCTTTTGCTCGATTTTCAGGCAGCAGGTGGTTTCAGTATCATTTGGCTTCGCTGTAGGTTTACCCGTCTGAGGCAGTGAACCTGAGCTCCTTGCCTTCTCATCATCTCATTGTAAACTAGGAAGTCAGAGCTTTGCTTGCTTGTTTAACTTAGCCTATGACTTCAGGAGCAAGGCTGCTGGAAAATTCGGGTTTGGACAGAGAATACTGTCAGTAAAAGTTCCTGTTTCTCTCTTAAAATATGATCAAAGAATATGAGCTGACCCAATACCAAACGTTAATGAAAGCAAAAACCTTCAGGCAGGCATTTTCTAAATAAAATCGACTCCCTTAGAGAGAGAGAAAAGGGGTGCCAAGGAGCCGAGTCCTGCGGGACAGGTGCCGTGACCAGCCCTCGGGTCTCTTGCAGTACGTGGAGCAGAAGGACTTCGCCCACCTCGGCTTGGAGCCCATCGCCTTGCTGCAGCAGACCACCTCGGGCCTGGCCCACCTGCACTCCCTCAACATCGGTGAGAGGCCTCCACCTGCCGGGCCACGGGCTCCCGACCTCGGCTCTGTCGCAGCGCGTTGCTGCATCGCTGGTGTCCCAGTGTCTAAGCACACGAGGACTTAGACGTGTGAAAACCGGAACCTTCGGAGGTGGCCGCGGGTTGGTTGGGAATCCCCGCTGCGGCTGGAGGCCAAAGGCAGGGCTGACATGGAGTCATCTGTTAGTTCACAGAGACCTGAAGCCCCACAACATCCTCCTGTCCATGCCCAACGCCCACGGCAGGATCAAGGCCATGATCTCCGACTTCGGCCTCTGCAAGAAGCTGGCGGTGGGCAGGCACAGCTTCAGCCGCCGCTCAGGGGTGCCCGGCACAGAAGGCTGGATCGCCCCAGAGATGCTGAGCGAAGACTGCAAGGAGAACCCCGTAAGTGGGGGGAAAACCGCGGAACCAGCCTCTTGTACCTTCAGGGGTCAGAGCCTCGCCTCCCATCCCGGGCTTGGGGCCGCAGCGCTTGCGGCTGGCCAGGGGCGTTCCTTCTCTCCCTACACACTCTGCTGGCACCTTCCCTGCTGTCTCCTGTTGAGATGAATGAACGGGGCGCGTGTGGACAGGTGTCTTTTCCCCGCTTGCTCTTCCAGTCACCTTCCCCCCATTTCACAAACCTGGGAAATCAGAACTCGCATGAGATAAGCAAACTTTGAATTTCCCTCCCTTTTATAATTTGTTTTTGTTTTTCCAACGTTCTATTTTGAGATATTTTAGACGTAGAAAATGGAGAGCTGAGAATAACTCTGTACCTCTACCTGGATTCAACATTCATCAATATTTCTCACTTGCTTTCTATCGGTGGCCGAACCGTTTGAATATAAGTGGCAGCCTCCCCACCCTTTACCCTTAAATACTTTAGCAGGTGTCTCCCTGAGAGCAAGTACATTCTGCTTCTTCACCAGCTCACCATTATCACACCTCAGCCGTTCACACTGTTTCCATGGTAGCTAATATTCAATCCATAGTCACATTTCCTCGCTTGCTCCCCAGATGTCTCTTAGAGAGCTGGTTTTTGTAAATCAGGACCCAATCAATGTGTTTGTTGCATTTCTTTTTTCTTTCTTTTTTTTTTTTTTAACTCTTAAGGGCTTGTACCTGCAGCACATCGAAGTTTCCAGGCTAAGAGTCGAACTGGAGCCACAGCTGCTGGCCTTCACCACAGCCACAGCCACACAGGATCCGAGCTGCGTCTGTGACCTACACTACAGCTCACAGCAAGGCTGGATCCTTAACCCACTGAGCGAGGCCAGGGATCGAACCTGTGTCCTCGTGGATGCTAGTCAGATTCGTTTCTGCTGAGCCACGATGGGAACTCCTCTGGGACCGTTTTTGAACCCCAAATTGTTTTTATTTTATTTATTAACAAAGTTTTAAGACCTGTCCTGTGGGGGCACCGTGCTCCTGCCTGGGGGTGAACAGGCAAACGAAATGCACAGAAATCCCTGGCTCGAGGAGTGACATGCTGGTCAGGTAACGAATAGGTCACAGGAGAGCCGCTTCCTGTGAGCCGAGCGCTGGCTTGAGTCACCATTTCCATGTAGTCATCTTCGCAGCAGCCCCCTGGGGCATCCTCATTTGGGGTCGTGGATGCTGAGGTGCAGAGCTGTCGAGGGCTTTCAGCGTCCCAGGAGGTCGGCTCCAGAGCCCCTTTCCTGCAGGGTGCCCTGAGCCATTGCCACCCGTCCGCCGGTTCTCCCGAGACACCTCTGAGGTGGAAGGGGCAGCAGCATCCCCCTCTCCGAGGAGCCTCTGACGCCCGCGTTTCTTTCCAGACCTACACGGTGGACATCTTCTCCGCCGGCTGCGTCTTTTACTACGTGGTGTCTGAGGGCAGCCACCCTTTTGGCAAGTCCCTGCAGCGGCAGGCCAACATCCTCCTGGGCGCCTACAGCCTCGACTGCCTGCACCCCGAGAAGCACGGTGAGTGGGCCGTGGGGCGGGCGGGCGGGGCCAGGGCAGTGCCGGCTCTGCGCCCCCAGAGGCCCCTCTTTCCAGCTGCTCGCCCCTGGGCCGCAGTGATCTGACCGCTCGGCCCAGAGCTGGTGGGGGGCTGGGGAGGGTGTCCTTGGGGTGCCACCTTCTAAAGCCAAGCAGCTCCCATCTTCCTCCAGGTCACGCAATGATCAGAGCGACCTGGGCAAAGCTCCCTTTGGGGACGTCTCTTTTCCAGCTCGTGGGGGTGGAATAATCTGCGGTCCCTTCCTGCCCCGACACTGGGGGAGACAGAAAGTCCTCGCTCCATTACCTGGACTCTGGTGTGTGAGCCAGCGGTCAGCGGGTGAGGCCTGGGCTGGGTCCTCGCTCTCCAGGCACGTGGGCGACACGTCTCTCTTCCCGACCTCAGGGTTTCCCGAGTCGTTATTGGCCTGTGACCAGCCACTGCTGCCTTTCTAAACAATTGAAAGTCACATTGTTTTGCTCATGGATTCGTTTTCCTTATTCTTCCCTGGAAACAAAACAGCTTAGTACCAAGGCGCGTAATCTTGTTATATAGTGATTGGTGACCATGGCCAGTACCTTTTTTTTTTTGTCTTTTTTGCCTGTTCTTGAGCCGCTCCCACAGCATATGGAGGTTCCCAGGCTAGGGGTCTGATCAGAGCTGTAGCCACCAGCCTACACCAGAGCCACAGCAACGCGGGATCTGAGCCGAGTCTGCGACCTACACCACAGCTCACGGCAACGCCAGATCCTTAACCCACTGAGCGAGCGAGGCCAGGGATCGAACCCGCAACCTCATGGTTCCTAGTCAGATTCGCTAACCACTGCGCCCCGACGGGAACTCCTGCCAGTACATTTGTATAGATTATCCTGACCACCTATCTAGACATGAAAAAGCATGTTTTGACTAAAAAGGGGCGGGGGGAGGCTAAACTTCATCTTGAATCTCTCCCAGCCCTGATCCGCATCCAGCCCGCGTGTCCGGATGGCCCGCAGCCCTGTGTGTGGAGGCACGAAGGTGTTACCCGAGCCTCCGACACTGCGTCTTTCCAGTGGCTCCTTTGCACTAAGTTCCGTGTGATGGGAGTGGGTTCCTGTCAGTAGACGCTTGGGTCAGAGGGTCCGCAGACAGCGAAGGTTTGGGCGTGTGCTTGCGGCTTTAGGCGGGTGATAACGAGTTGCGGGCTTCTTTTCCTCCTTGTAGAAGACGTCATTGCCCGGGAACTAATAGAGAAGATGATCTCCATGGACCCCCAGAAGCGCCCGTCCGCAAAGCACGTGCTGAAACACCCATTCTTCTGGAGCCTAGAGAAGCAGCTCCAGTTCTTCCAGGTAGAGACTTCCCCGGTTTTTTTCCAGAAACTAGGGCAAAAGACAAGAGAATGAAACAAATGCCCCATAATCCCCTAGCTGAGAGAGAATGTGGTTGACATTTTAACATATTTTCTTTTCAAAGCTGGGTTTTATTATTTCTTCCATTTTTCATATTTTTTAAAAATTATAATTGATTTACAAGGTTGTGCCAATGTCCGCTCTACAGCAGAGTGACCCAATCATACCTGTATATACATTTGCTTTCTCACATTATCTTCCATCGTGGTCTATCCCAAGAAACTGGGTATAGTTCCCTGTGCTATATACAGGACCTCATTGCCTATCCATTCTAAATTTTAGAATTTATAAAATTCTAATTTTCTTCACATAGGCAGGTCTGGGAGGACCGTGATCTATCAAATACCGCAATAAAGCAAGGTTTCTCAGTGCATATAAAAGTGACATTTAGGAGTTCCCATCGTGGCTCAGTGGTTAACGAATCCGACTGGGAACCATGAGGTTGCGGGTTCGGTCCCTGGCCTTTTTCAGTGGGTTAAGGATCTGGTGTTGCGGTGAGCTGTGGTGTAGGTTGCAGACGCGGCTCAGATCCCACGTTGCTGTGGCTCTGGCATGGGCTTGGCAGGTACAGTTCCGATTAGACCCCTAGCCTGGGAATCTCCATATGCTGCAGGTGTGGCCCTAGAAAAGACAAAAAAAAAAAAAAAGAGTGATGTTTACACTATACTTTAGTCTGTGAAGTGTGCACGAACATTATGTCCAGAGAAACAACATACAAACCTTAATGAGTGACTACTTTATTGTTAAAAAATGCTAACCATCTTCTGAGGCTTCAGGGAGGCGTAGTCTTTTTGCAGTAGTAACGTCAAAGATCCCTGACCACAGATCACCACAACAAATAGAATAATCATGACATTCAGAATATTGTGAGCATTACCAAAATGTGACACAGAAGTGAGCAGCTGCTTTTGGAAAAATGGTGCTGACAGACTTGCTTGATGGAGGGTTGCCACAAACTGTCAGTTTGTCAAAAAAAAAAAAGCAGTATCTGCTAAATGCGAAAAAACACGGTCTGCCTGTACATGTAAAGGTATGATTAGGGTCAAGCTGTATGTACAGTTTTGTATTTTTTTTTAATGTATGTAATATTTTAAGTATCTTTCCATGTTAAAATTCTAAAATTTTTACAACTATAGTATTCTGTTATATGGATGCACCATAATTTTAAAACTTTACATTATAGGAATTTTCAAATACACGCAGAAGTAGAGGAAATATAAATGAGCTCCTGTTTATTACCCAGCCTCAACAATTATGAACGCAGCCTCTGTCCTCTCCACCCCTCCTCACCCCAGATTATTTTATTTTGAAGCAAATCTTAGGCATCATATAATTTCGTTCAACTTTCATAAATTTAAACATTTCCTTAGTGGATTTTTGTTTTTGTTTTTGTTTTGCCACCCCGAGGCACATGGAGCTCCTGGGCCAGGGATCAGGTCTGAGCTGCAATTGAGACCTAAGCCACAGCTGCGGCAACGCCGGGATCCTTAACCCGCTGTGCCGGGCCGGGGATGGAACCTGCATCCCAGCGCTCCCAAGGTGCCGCCGATCCTGTTGCACTATAGCGGGAGCTCCTCCTTATTGGATTTTTTTTTCTATCATCTTTTACTCAGTCTTTGCTCAGACCTCTTTTAGCTTAAGATAGATGGTGAGAGGTTAAGGGATAGGGCAGGTTGACGCATGTGAACTCCTTAGGCTCTATGACAGTGCTCAGTGACCTTGTGGAAAGGTGGTGTTTGCCTCAAAGACCCGGCTGGCGTGAGCTCGGCCTAACTCATCCAAACCCAGCACGCCAGCTCTGAAGGGCAGGCACGGGGGTGGTGCTTTGCCTCCTGGGTCTGGGCCAGAGCAGAGCTTGGGTTCGGGAGTGACCTTCTTGCTATCCTGGTGTCCGACTCGAGCCGTGGCTGTGGAGAAGCCCCCAGAATGTCAGCCCCTGAGGGCAGAAGCGTGTCATTTCTGGATTTATTGCTGTGTCCCCACTGTCTGGGACACTGTCTGGGACACTGCCTGGCACGTGGCAGGTACTCGGTAACTGTTTGGATGGATTGGGAGGGGAGGGTTTAACAGCAGCAGTGGGTATGTGTAACGCCAGATCGATCACTGTGTTCCATGGGACAGAACATTCTGTTTCTGAGGTCGCAGCTCTTCTAGGGACGTCTGAAATCCTGCCAGGTCACTTTGATGCTGACAAGATGTAGAGCAGAAATAAAGCTCACCCACAGGGACCTTCACCCCACCAGGGGTTTGGATGTGAGCACAGCCGGCTTCCGTCCGTATCACCAGTTCTGCTGACTTTGCAGCCGAGAACCCTGTGTCCCCGGGGTACCCGAGCTGACCCTCAGTCCCCACAAGGCTCCCTCTCGCCACTGCGGGTTAGATGGTTGGTTGGTCTGGCTTCATCTTTGTCAAAGAAAGAAAAGGCTGTGGTCCGCAGGAGGCTGCTCAGGGGCCCTGTCTTCCTGGTGGGGCTCAGAGAGGCCTGGGCGCAGGGGTGTCCCTCAGACCCAGAGCAGGTTTGGAGCCAGGGCCGGAGCTGGATCGGCTTTTCTCCTCTGAAAGAAGTCTTGGCTTCATCTGTCTCTTATTGTTTGAATGAGTAGCCATAGCTGCCATCAGGCATGCATTTGAGTGGTTCACAAAAGTCCCAGGATGCCGGTCAAAATGGGCTTTCGGTCCGTGGATGAACACAGACTGCCCACGTGGTCCTGTGTGGCATGTCGCATGTGTGCGACACAGGCGAGCCTCTGTCGTGGGGACGATCCGTGGGGGGGGGGCTCTCAGGGCAGCAGACGGGGCTGCTCCTGGGGGAACGGGTCACACCAGGGGGGAGGCCAGGAAGCCCGCTGCCCAGCTCTGGCCCGCGACTCGCATGGCAGTGGCGGTGCTGTCACTCAGCGCGTCTGACCTCTGGCTCTCGGCACCTCCACACCCTGACCGTCACCCGTGGCCCTTGTTTCCCACCCAGGACGTGAGTGACCGGATAGAGAAGGAGTCCCTGGACGGCCCCATAGTGCAGCAGCTGGAGCGGGGCGGGCGGGCCGTGGTGAGGATGGACTGGCGGGAGAACATCACCGTCCCCCTCCAGACAGGTGACCGCGGGACCGGGAGGCGGTGGGAGCTCCAAGTACCACTGCAGGGTTGAGGCTTTCGGCGGTTTAGATCCAGATCAGATCCTGACACTGACACCCGTCCCATTCTGTCTCTCAGAGCGACAGGTTCGTGACAGGCTAACTGTGCTCTTAGCGCTCGTTTCTGATCTCGGGGGTGATGGGGAAGGGGAGTTCAGCCCCGGGCCGCTGCCCTCGGGTTCCTCCTGGGGCGATGAGGACGCGGTTCAGCTGTTTCAGGCTTGGTCCCCAGGAGCCCCAGGAATCGTTTTCTTAGGAAATCCCTTTGTTTCACGGCCCTCCTTGCTGTTGGTTTTTTTTCCTAGACCTGCGCAAATTCCGAACCTATAAAGGCGGCTCTGTCCGAGACCTCCTCCGGGCCATGAGAAATAAGGTGAGGCTGTGGGCACTGCTGGGTGGGGGGAGGCCCGCAGCCCAGCCCCAACTTCCTCGTCTCCCGTCTGTGGGGCCTCCCGTCCAGCCCGGAATCAGGACCTCACAGCGGCTGGGAGGCCTTGGCTGCCCCGGAAACCCCTGCCCTGCGTGAACTTTCTCTCCGCGGTGTTGAGCTGGGCATGGTGCCCTGGGAAGCGGTGTCCTCTGCTGACTTGTCTGGTTTCCTCGAATCAGCACCAAATCAACCTCCTCTGACAGGGACCTTCCTGCCCAGGGCCTGGCCGCAGCCACCCTGGTGGGGCAGCCCCTCCCTGCCTCCCCCTGATAAAGAGGAGGCCGGGGAGCAGATGGATGGTTCCTTGGCAGAGACTGAACGGGCAGCCCGTCTTCCTTGAGTGAGAGGACCTGCCAGCGTCCCTCGGCTTCCTCACCCTGTGTCTGTGTCCCCGTCTGCAGAAGCACCACTACCGGGAGCTCCCTGTGGACGTGCAGGAGACGCTGGGCGCCCTCCCTGACGGCTTCGTGCGCTACTTCACCTCGCGCTTCCCCCACCTCCTGGCACACACCTACCGCGCCATGGAGCTGTGCCGCCACGAGAGGCCCTTCCAGCCCTACTACCACGAGCCCCCAGAGCCGCGGCCCCTGGTGACTCCAGACGCCCTCTGAGCCTGGCGGCCTCCGTTCCACAGGCCCTGCCGTGACTGGGGGCCTGCTGTCTACAGGCCACGGCCTGGTGCCTCCCGGCTGACCAGGGAGACCAGGCTCTGGAGCCAAGTGCCTTGAGCTGCCGGCTCTGCAGCCAGCATGGGAGGAGGCCCACCCGGGGAGTGGGAGAGGCACCCCCTCCTGACCCTGGAGGGGGCCAGGAAGACGCTGGCTGTGAAAGCCTGACAATCGAGACGGACGTCTGCAGAGGAGGGCCGGCCAGTTCCAGGGGCAGAGAGGAGCGCCCTCCGCCTTCTCTCGGATCAACTCGCTTCAGACTTGCGTTTCTTCTAAAACTTCCTGTTTGATGTCGGCCTGTGGGCCGTTAAGGAGGAAATCCTCAGTGCTGCCTGCCTGCTGGCACCAGGAGCCTCTTTCTCTTGGACCAGCTAGATAAGATGCACTAAGCAGCCTCCCCGCCAGAAGCAGGGCTGCAGCGGGGAGGCTACCTGGGGGGAGAAGGATGTGCAAACCCCGTCGTCCCAGGAACCAGGGACATCTCGCTGATCGCAAGCCCCGCAGTTCCCCAGGTCACTGTAACCAGTGAGTGTTTCCTCAGGGGCGGCAAGAGCCTTGAGCACCAGGGCGCAGTGTTGGGACAGGCCAGCCCTGCCCTCTAGAAGGGGAAGCCATGCCTGCAGATCTCAAAAGCAAGGAAGATGCCCTGTGCTGAGGCAGCCGTGGCCCAGCGCACTGGTGGCCTTTGGTGGGTTTGTGCCCTGGCCACGTGGAGCATTTGGGGAGCAAGAGGTGATGAGTCCTCTGGCCGTCAAGAAGGGCAGCTCGGACTCAGGCAGGGACAGGCCTTCAGGACCAGAGGGAGCAGGTCAGATGGGACACGGCCACCCAGGAGAGCCCTGGCCAGCGGGTGGGCGGTGAGGCCAGCAGGCCAGGCCAGGGGGGTGAGGGCCAAGGCCAGCATCACCCCACATTTTGTGGGCAGACTTTTAAGTTTCTCTTGGCAGATTTTAATAACTTTCTATTTTGATCATACTGTAGAATGCTACATTAGCATGGGCTAGACTTAACTTGAAGCTTACTGGTGAGGAATAACGCCAGGTATGTAACACATCTTCTGTCCCATCCCCTCCAGAAAGAGTGTTCGCATGTAGAACATTCTCCAGTGCTGAAGAGTAAAACATTAGCACACTATGCACACGAATGAAACGTCGAAGTGATATTCTATAAATCATGTCCATGCCATGGTTTCTCACCCCCCCTCCCCCCACCCTAAAGTTACCATAATTTTTAATTTTAGTTTCAGTCCAGAATTCCTCTGTCTTCTCTACCGAGAGCCTTGGAGGTGAAATGCAGTCGGGGTACCATGTAGGAAGGGTTTTTTGGGTACTTCCTCCAGCCGGGTGAATGGGTCATTGCACTTGGTTCCTGGTGAACTCAGAGACTCCACTCAGGAGCAAGAAAGTTACTGGTCAAGTTTTACTGACTGACCGAGAAATCACTGTTCCTTCTTCTCGTGAGATGTTTCCTGGGGCGGATTTGGATTTGAATGAGGGCCGCTCCTCAAAAGCGCTCACGCTGCCTTCAGAGAATTCAGTTCCCTTCCTTTCCTGAAACCCAGAGTCACCCTTTTTCCTCCTTTAAGAGGATCTTTTGTCTTTGAACCTCATCGGTTACCTCACTTAGGCTTTGCAGCCCTGGCATCTTGGTCGTCACCGTGGCATCTGGGACCACGCTGTCCGTTTTTGAGGAGCCCGGCCGGGCTCTGGGGCTCCCGCCTCAGCCCCGCCTCGAGCTTTGCTGCAGGGCCTGGTGGGGAACGGTCTGCGCTGGAGAAGGTGCCAGAGGCGATTCAAGGACGGTGGCATCCTGTGCTGCGGGGGCAGCCGCCGCCTCTTCTCTGTGGCTGCTGGACGCTGTCTCCGCGGAGTAGCCAGGTCATGGCGCGCAGCCCAGGACTTGGGTCAGCTCCCTGTTTGGGCCCCGCTTGCCTCCAGGGCAGCTTTTTAAAAATGCCTTTTCTGCTCGTCATGTTAGTTTTTAACCATCCAACTTTCTCAAACTCCTTGATCCCGTGGTACTTTCTTTGAGCACCTACTGCATGGGCTGGGCAGGCTGCTGGGCGCTCGCGACACAGGGGAACAAAAGAGGCAAAGCCTCCTCGGCTTTAATACCAGCCCCTGCCAGGGAGACAGCGTCGACCGAAAACCGGCGCTGCAAAGAAAGCGAAGCAAACGCAGGGCTGGGAAGGGCATGCACTTGGGGTTTGCCCCCATGGGATCCCGTCAGGTCGCCCTCTGTCTTCCCCCCGTCACCTTTAGGAACCCTGTCACCCGTCAGTCCTTCAGGTGCCTTGAAGAGGTCTCGTGTGGGTTGTCATGACAACACCTGGGCATCACCTGGTTTACCCTGGCCTGGTCTCCAGTTCTGGCTTCCGGTTGTGTGGGAAGGGGTCTTTCTTGTGCGAGAAGAGGGTTCTGCAGCCCGCGGCGTCATGTCACAGCTGAGCTCTTTGATCTGTAGCACAAAGGCCGTTGGGTTTCCCACAAGTGTACCGTCTTCATTTTTAAGAAAGAATTTAGTTGCTTCTCTTAGGAGTCCCAAGGGCACGATAATTTATTTATTTTATTTTATTTTTTTGGTCTTGCCCGCTGCATGTGGAAGTTCTCAGGCCAGGGATCGAACCCTTGCCACAGCAGTGACCCGAGCCACTGCAGTGACCACTATCCAGGAGTAGTTGTTTCAGCAGCCGCAGCCTGGCACATTGGCCTTGCCTGGAGGAGAGTCACCAGGTGTCCTGTATGGAGGAGCCAGAGTTCCCCCTTCCAGGGCTGGACGCTGTCCTTCAAACCCCGTGTCTGCTCTCCCTGCACTTGGTTTTCTTTATGAAACGGTGATTTCCCGTGAGCAACTCTGGCTCTGACTGTGTCTCAGCACTTAAATCCTCTCTGTATTCACTGGAAAACCTCAGAGACAGCATCTGCCATGAGCCTCCCCCTGGAGCAGCCTTAACCAACACTTCCAGCCAAAGTCCCCACCCTGTCACCTCACCCTGTGCTCTTTGAGTGTCTGGCGGGTACAGTATTCCTTTTCAGTATCCCCGAAGCTGTGACGGGGGAGTCCCCACTTACCTAGAAAGCATTACCAGGCGATTCTCTGGCATTCTCAGACGCAAACCTTACGTAGTGTTCTTTTTGCAATGACCTATTTATTTAACCTATTTATATTTATTTAATTTTTACTCTGAAGTGTATCCAGTGACAATTGCACTTGCTTAAAGCACATCAGATTCGCTTTGGATAACACCCCTGGACCACGGTAAAACTGGAAGAGGAAAAGTTACACTGTATCCTTCCACGGGATGGATGCCTTACAGTAGTTTTGTCGTTAAAGGGTGAATAATTTGGTCAGGGTGAAAATGTTAATTTTGAAGTGATTTTTTTTTTTTTAAATTTCTGTGTCATTGTGTCTTCTCTGTGGATGGTTAATTGTTGAATGGGTATGTGTTCATTGTGTGAGACAGTCCTCTTTGTGGAACCTAAAAATCCTCTTTTTAGCTTTATATTTTATAAACTGCCAGATTGTACAATTTTTATGTGTATTTTTAAAGCTTAATGATGTGAGATTAATTACGTAAGTTAAACGGCCTATTTTTGTACCTCCTGTACAGTTTTATAATTCTGCTGATTGATGATGGCGTCTCATGTTGAGCCAACCACAAATAAAGGTAGTTTTAGATTTGGAAGCCTCCTCCAGCTGCTTAAAGACTTGGCTGCCCCTCGCGGACCGGGGGACCTTCCCCGCTGTCTTCCCTGGTGCGGGTCTGGCTGGGGAGGGGGGCCCTGGACGGGAGGGGTGTGTTTGCCGGTGGGTGTTCACCACAGGGCCCAGGGGTCCCTTTGTTTCTGTGGGTAACACTTCCTTGAAGCACTGTGAAGTCCCCCAAAGTATTGATTTGGGTAGAATTCCAGGAAGGTGACCAGGTTGGGACGGACATGCCTCCTGGCAAAGCAGGGTTCAGGGCAGATGAAGAGTAAGTAGGTCCCTGGACCGAGAAATCCAGAACGGGAGAAAAACCATGAACCTGTAAGATGTCAAGGAGTGAGCTCAGGGGCCAGTCTGGTTGGATTTTAGGAGCCTGCCAACATGCTCTCACCTTCTCCTACCCCATCCCCTCCGGTGTGGTCAGGGGACGCCCTGCTTTCTCTTGTCCCATTAGAGAAGGGGCCGCTCACAGGAGGACCCCAAGGGCCCAGCAGCCCAGGACAGCCTCACAGGGGTTCTGCCTGGAGGCCAGCTCCTTCCATTCTGCCCACAAGTATCCCGTCACTCCCTGCCCACCCCCTCCTCGGGCACCAGGAGCATCCCCGAGAGCCACGGACACATACGCCCTGTCTCTCAAGTGCTGGTCCTTAGATGCAGCCAAGTCCAAGGGAGCATGAGGGGCTGCAGGACGCTGTAGGCACCTGCTCGCTGCCTCCTGTCACTTGACCTGGCAGCAGAGACAGCTCTTGGACTCCCTCCAGAGCTGCTGAAGCCAGGGCTGGGCCCATGTCTATTTTTTCAGGGCCGCACCTGCAGCATACAGGAAGTTCCCAGGCTGGGGATCAAATCAGAGCTGTAGCTGCTGGCCTACACCACAGCCACAGCAACGTGGGATCCAAGACACATCTGTGACCCACACTGCAACTTGCAGCAACGCCAGATCCTTAACTCACTGAGTGAGGCCAAGGATCAAATCTGCATCCTCGTGGATACAGGTTGGGTTCTTACCCACTGAGCCACATTGGGAACTCCTGGGCGCTTGTCTTGAACTGACTGAGGCTGGGGATGGAGCAGCTGGTAGCACCCTCAGCTGCCTCAGAGAAAAGGGAGACATGTATCCACAGGAGAGAAGCTGCTGGGTGGCCAGGACACTGGCAGGCCAGGGTCACGGTCTCAGGGCACTGAAGTGGGTTTGCCACTTTCATGCTGAGGCAGTGTTGGGCTGCGAAGATGTTTTTTTTTTTTTGCTTTTTAGGGCCACATCTGTGGCATATGGAAGTTCCTGGGGTTGCAGTCAAATTGGAGCTGCAGCTGCCGGCTGATAGGTTCCCAGGAGGATGGAGACAGCCCCTCACCCCTGAATGTGACTGTTCACCTTGGAGACTGGCTGCGGACGTGGGTACGACCCAGCACAAGCACTACCCCCTTTCCGGAATGTGGCGCATAGATTAACCACCCACAAGGATTCACTGCCCTCTGTCACCTACCCCTCCCCACCTACCCCTCCCTTGACCTTCCCCTCCTCCTCCGTCGTTCCTGCCCCACGTTTCAGCCATAAGCTCCAGCCACAGAGTCTCACCACAGAGCCTTTATAAGCTTAGCACCTGCTCACAGTCGGGGCCGGCGCCATCCTGAGCTCAGCCCAGCCCCCTCTGATGCCGTAATAAATCTCTCTTGCTTTACCAACTTGGCCTTGCACGTTCCTCCCTCAGCAAACCTAACACCGGCCTATGCCACAGCCGCAGCAACACCGGATCTAAGTCGTGTCTTCAACCTACACCACAGCTCACAGCAATGCCAGACCCTTTAACCCACCGAGCAGGGCCAGGGATCGAACCTGCGTCCTCATGGATGCTAGTTGGGTTTGTAACCCGCTGAGCTACAACGGGAGCTTGGAATTTTTTTTTCTGAGTGTTTGATACATTTTATTAAATATATATGAGTATGTATGCAGCTGTATTCCATCAGCACCTACTGTCTTTCCGTATATGTCCCAGCTGTTTCATTTGTGTGAAACCCAGGCCTCAGCTTCATTAACAGCCCTCCTGCTTGCCCTTCCAACTAGGCCGGGCACGGTGCTGGGGCATCCTGTGATCCAACTGCTGGTGGGCCTCGTTCCTCCCTCAGTGCAGACCAGTATTTCCCTGGAGATCAAAAACACTCAATATCCAGGAGTTCCCATTGTGGCTCAGTGGGAAAGAATCTGACTGGCATCCATGAGCATGCAGGTTCGGTTTCTGTCCTTGCTCAGTGCGTTAAGGATCCAGTGTTGCCGTGAGCTGTGGTGTAGTTTGCAGAAAAGGCTCGGATCTGGCGTTGCTATGGCTGTGGTGTAGGCCAGAGGCTACAGCTCTGATTAGACCCCTAGCCTGGGAACCTCCATATGCTGCGGTGCAGCCCTAAAAAGACCAAAAAAAAAAAAAAAAAATCTTCACTGTAGTGAGAGACTGACCAGACCCTTTGCCAAGGCCAAAAATCAGCCCATGAGCCTGTGTCTGGGCCAGTTGGCTATGGGCAGAGGAGTGGGGCTCTTGAGAATGTGGCAGCCCCTGGAAACCATACTGAAAGATGGCAGGGGTGGGAGGGGGTAGTTTCCAGAAACAGGAGAGGCAGAGCTGACAAGACCGAAACCGAATGAATAAACTTAGTCCCTGAGAGTAAGGTTAGCAGATGCGCTTAATAAGTAACCTCCCCCCGCCCCAAGGGTGATGGGCAGCCTTGACATTAATGATGGGGGTGGAAGTGGAGGGCAGGGCAATGGGGGGCCTGAAACATGCTTCAAATGTTCACAGACACTTGAAGAAACAGGAGTTTGTCCTAGAGGCGTGAGGGGAGCTGGTGGGCGCTCAGATGCCTGTCGCGTGCTGGGGAACCGGCTTTGCTGCTTTGTGCCAGAAGGTTTAAGCGGGAAGAGGGTCCCGGACAGCAGACCCCGGCCCCCAGGAGGGAGGCTGCCTAACAATTTTCGCTGCCCAGCGGGGTCAAAGGAGGTTGGCAATTGAGCAAGTGCGGGAAGAATCCAACAGAGGGGAAGGGCCTGGCCCTAAACAGATCAGGGAGAAATTCTTTAGGTCAAAGGCTGGACTCGGATCCCTTCCCAATGAGCATCTTTGCCTGAGGCCTGCCCTCTTGTGCTGCCTTCCTGGAAAAGAGCTGCTGGTGGTTGTGAGAGCACTGGTCCTTGCCGAGGTGGGGGTGGGGTGGCTGCCCATCACCCCTGGGGTTTGGGCTCCATATCTTCCGGAATCCTGATGGGGTCCTGAGTCATATTGATTAGTCTCTCTCTAGCTTTGTGTGGCCTGCAGGCAAACTGGATGAGGGCATTTCTGTGGCTTTGTCCAAATCACAGCGCTGGGCTGGGAAGGGGAAGGTGGATTTGGAGAAGCAGTGTGGGCGGGGGCGGGGGGGGGGGGGAGGTTACTTATTAAGCGCATCTGCTAACCTTACTCTCAGGGACTAAGTTTATTCATTCGGTTTCGGTCTTGTCAGCTCTGCCTCTCCTGTTTCTGGAAACTACCCCCTCCCACCCCTGCCATCTTTCAGTATGGTTTCCAGGGGCTGCCACATTCTCAAGAGCCCCACTCCTCTGCCCATAGCCAATTGGCCCAGACACAGGCTCAACATGAGAACCAAGGGCCACAGCTGACGCTTGAGGACAGTTCCCCAACATGTGCACCTCAGGCTATTAGTTCCAAGAGATACTAAATGTAGAAAAAAGGGCTCAATGACCAAATTCAGGAAATGTTGAATTAAATAGAGTCCCTATTTACTGCAGTACCATTCAGAGGTCTTTCTTATGCTCACATTCCAAGAGCAAAATTACAGTGTGCTGGATTGGGGCGTGAGGTGGGAGGTGGGGGGCGAGGGGAGTAGTCTTTTATTTTTTTCTCTACATGGAATATAACAGTGTGAAATTCAATCTTCACCTAAAGGCCCCCAAATTCTCCTAAAACACAGTTCGTTCTTTCTTTAACAAAATTTAAACTAGTGTTAACAAAATTTAAACTAGTGTTAACAAAATTTAAACTAGTGTTAACAAAAAGAGAAATTGATTGTTCACATCAGTTTTGTGTTATATTCACTTCATACTGTTGTCTATGCTGTAATTCTTTTTTTTTTTTTTTTCTTTTTTAGGTCTGCACCTGTGGCATATGGAGGTTCCCAGGCTAGGGGTGGAATTGGAGCTGTAGCCGCCGGCCTACGCCACAGCAACTCCAGATCTGAGTTGAGTCTGCAACCTCACAGCTCTCTGCAAGGCGGGATTTTTAACCCACTGCATGAGGCCAGGGATCGAACCCGTAACCTCATGGATCCTAGTCAGGTTTGTTAACCACTGAGCCATGAAGGGAACTCCCTGTAATTCATACTTTTGATACCCTTTCTAATATGTAAAATTGTTGTTTTATAAATATCTTGTAGAGTTAATTCTAAATTAACAATTAAATTAAATTGTAATTGTTGCTGTTAATTTTAAAAAACACATAAATAAATAAGAGCTCCTGCTGCGGTGTCCTGGGGTCATGATTCTGACTGTCTCTGTGGAGATGCGGGTTCGATCCCTCACCCATTGTAGTGTGTTAAGGATCCCGAGCTGCCTCAGCTGTGACTCGGATTTGATCCCCGGCCCAAGAACTTCCTTATGCTGTGGGGGCCGCCAAAAAAAGGAAAAACACAAAAATGAGATTCTCTAAGACGGGATATACCCTTATCTCCAATTATTACAGGTGTTTGGCGTGGCAGAGATAATGCCATGTTTTCATCAAGAACATTTCATCCTCTTTTCCTCTTTCCAGATCCCCAGGTAGACCACACTCCCAGCCTCCCTTGAAGCTAGATCGAGGCATGTGACTAATTCCAGCCCCTGGACTGCGAGCGGAAGTAACACGTGTCTCCTCTGAGCCAAAGCATTTAAGAGCCGGCGCAACCCTCCGCGCTCTCGCCCTCTGACTCAGTGATGGGCCCTGGCGGAGGCACAAAACGGAGGCGGACGGCTCCGCGACTTCAGCTGCTTCCGAACACACCTCACGTCGGCAAAAAAGGAAACTGAGGTGTCGGGGTTACTCACGGCGCGGAGCAGAGCCCTCTCCGAACACAGTGGGTAAGCGTCCAGGGCAAATGCTACTACATGCGTGGGCAGGGAGGCCGACGCCTTTAGCAGGAGGAAAAGTTCGTGGTCTCAGGCATCCGAGGGCGCAGGGAAGATTCTCTACCTGCTGCCCGACTGACCCATCCCCACGGCTCTCCCATCACTAATTATCCTGTAGTCTGGCCCTGATGGTTACCTGGACCCTTAAGTGCCTTGCTGGGGTGACGCTTGGTGCCATGTGGGCTGAACCCCACAAGGGAAGGTGGGTGGGGCTGGAGAGAGCACCTCCCCCCGCCCTCCCTAGGCACAAACGGCAGGGTTTGCGGTGGTCTTTTCCCAGGGGCTAGGGTGGCCCCTGGAAGGGAGCGGGTGGAGGGTGAAGGTGGAAAGGAGATTCCCTCTCATCAGCAACCAGAAAAATTTTAGGGAGAGTGAAGGGGCGGCAGAGGGTCAGAAGATGGGCCCCCGGAACCGCGGAGGTGAGGTCTGACCTCCGTTCCCGGAGGCCTAGAAGACCCCCTGCTTCCTCTCTTGCAGTAAAAGGACGAAACCGAGGGCTTAAAGAAGCACAACGATGACAAACAGTAAAACCACAGCTGTCTCTTAGCAGAGCTGTTCTTCCCCTTCCAGGTGGGCTTCACTTCAGGTGGCTGGGTGGCTGTCACAGGGGCTGCGAGAGAGTGGAGAAAATGTTGGTCGCGAAGAAAACCCTCTTGAAGAGGATCCCCCCTCATTTCAGACCTGTCGTCTACTGCAGCCACAGGTCCCAGGGAACCTAATTGTCCCCCCTTTTAAACTTTGTGGTGGGATGCCCGTTCCCCTTGGCCACTAGATGGCGTCCGCGTGCAGCCTCTGTTCCTCCCCAGCCCCCACTTTCTTCGTTCAGCAGGACCACCTGCAAGGCTGCGGTTCTTCCTACCCGCTCTACAAGGTGGCTTCCTCTGAGATGAGGCCGGGGTCCAAAGGGAAGACCAAAGGACATGGCGTTATAACCAATTCAAGTCCTTCATGAGCCAGTAAGTTTCTAAGTAATACATGTTCACAAGCTTTTCTCGCTGGTTAACGTATATAACAATATATTCAGGGTGACCTTGGGGTCTGACACTCTGCTATCCATGCAGTCGTCAGGCCCCGTACTAGGGTGTCCTTGGGCACAAGCTATAAGGACACAGGAGCATGTCCAGGCATCAGTTGTAACAATCCCCACAAACTTGGTTGAAGGCACAACAGCAGGCTCTGAGTTAGTGTTTTATAAATCATTACGGAAGCCTTCGAGGGGGGCTCAGAGGTGAATCAGAGGGCCTTAGAACTTAGGTGTGGGGTCCCAATGGCCTGGACTTGAATCTCTTGCTGCTGGGTGCCTGTTCAATTACCGTGCCTAGGATGCATAGGTAGTAAGCACAACAGAAATGCTGACTTCTTATCATCCCCGTTTTACAGATGAGCACACTGACACTCAGAGACGTTGAGCAGCTAGCCCAAGATCACAGAGCTGGCAACACATCGAGCAGAGATTCAAACACAGGTCCTTGCCAATTCTTGGCCCCACAATTGCCATCATTCAGTCTACAGGCCCGTGAGCTTAGAGCCTGTGCTAGGAAGTGCTAGCCTTCCAAGGGTGAGCCAGCCTTTCTACCTCGAATCTCTGGTTTCTACTCATGCTTCTGATTACTTTGACTTTATTTAAACTGAGACCACCTCAGTCTAGTGAACACAATGGGGCGGAACCATCAGCATCACCTGGGAACTGGTTAGGAAGGCAGATTCCCAAGCCTCACCCCAGACCTGCTGGATGAGAAACTGGGGGTGGTGTCCTCCGGCAATGCTGATAAATGCTGAAGTTTGAGAACATTTGCTGTAAAACATTCTCATAAAACCAAGCCACTAGCTGAAATCCAGCGAGCATTGATTGAGTCGGCTCTTGGTGGTTCAAAGGGGAAGGCATCAGAAACTTAGCAGAGAAGGGAAGGAAATAGACATGAAAAGTGATCTGCTCAGGAGTTCCTGTCATCACTCAGCAGTTAACGAATCTGAGTGGCATCCATGAGGATTCAGGTTCGATCTCTGGCCTCGCTCAGTGGGCTAAGGATCCAGTGTTGTCAAGAGCTGTGGTGTAGGTTGCAGACGTGGCTCAGATCTGGCGTTGCTGTGGCTGTGGTGTAGGCCAGCGGCTACAGCTCTGATTCCACCCCCCTGCCTGGGAATCTCCATGTGCTGCGGGTGCGGCCCTAAAAAGCAAATAAATAAAACAAATATATTTTAAAAAGCTATCTGCTCAAAAGTCACAAAATGGGTAGAAAAGGGGAGTTGGGGGAGCGGCGCTGGTCCAAGTGATGTGTCAGAACTGCCTGTAGCTTTTAAAGTGGGCACATGGAGTTAGGGTTGGACGGTTCTAGGAGGGGGTAAACACCTGTATTGCTAAAAGCCCTGTGGTGGTTCTGCCCTGCTGGCAAGGATGGGAACCCTGCCCTCGCAGAGATGGTTTTGGGGCTTCTCAGCCTGGCTTGCATCAGGCTTTGGCGTCCAGGTGGAGTATATACTGTTTGTCACATGACAGACAACATATTACACACTGACTGTCAGGGTTTGTGGAGGGTTGCTGCCTCCTCATGCACCCGAGGCGCTCTCTGCCTGCAGCTGACCCCTGTCAACGCCAGTGCACCAAACCGGACCATGCCACTGTGCCTTTGCCACTGGGTGCCACGTGGTTCTCACCCAGCTTTCTGTTCTTCCACTTGGAGTGCTGGTTCTCAGGCCTGAGCACATGGAAATCACCCGGAGAGCTTAAATATATAAATATATACATATACACACACGCATACATATGTGTAGGTATACAGACACTCATGCACCATGCAGCTCTTGCAATATGCAGTATTTGAAGTATGCTAAAAACAATTCATCTAAAATCTTCCATTTCACTGGGTCTATTTTAGGAGAGTCAGCAGTAGTGCTGGTGAGGGGGTCTAGACCCATTGGACAGGGGGCTGGTCAGTGAGATCCATGGGCATTCTGGGCTCAGCCCACTGCCTGGGCCCCTTCCCACTTCATGCCCCTCCCCCCTCCCAAAGCAAGGGGCGCCCAAGGGTGTGCTCTGCCAGCAGGGAGGTCTTACTGGGCTCCCCCTCCCCCCTCCAGGTTATTACAGACTCAGCTCCCATTAGTGGTCACGGGACCTGATGCCACAGCGGGGGGGGGGGGGGCGGGGGGGCCTGTCAGGGCCTCCTGCCTCTCGGCCTTGGGCCTCTGCAGTCTCTCTGAAGAGAATTAGGAAGGAGCAGGTGTCAGGCACAGCAGACGGCAGTGAACGGCAACTTGTTCCAAAAACAAACCTCAGGGAAGGTACTGAAGGTTGAGTACCTGAGGCCGACCTTGGAGAGGCCATTGGACCAGGAAGGGGGGATCTACGAAGACAGAAGTACCCCCGGAAAACCTGTCTAAAATAGCGAAAGGCGGGCTTCCTGTCCCCAAAAATAGTCAAGTCTAGACATGACCCCTGGGGAGACGTGTGAGAATGAGACCTATGCCCTAATTTGTGTGTATGACAGATGCCATCAAAACTGCAGTCACGCAGGCTCCGCAACGCCTTGAGCCCTGGCGTCCCCACCCCAGTGTGTGTCTTTGTGTCTACACGGCCTGGGTCTGACCTGCAGCATGAGAGGAGGATTTCAAAAGCACTTCTGTGGAGAAACGGAGGGACTCACGCACCAAGAGAGAAGCCCGCAGAGCCAGCAGCCCCTCAGCATCTGTGGCTTTGACCCCCCTGTTGGTCCCTGGCGTGATCTAATGTGTGTCTTTGCCATGCCAGGGCTTTCAGAGGTAGGCGCTGGAGAGCAGGAACTTCGCTTGTGGGTGCGCCCAGCTGGCTGCCCAGCACCCACCTCCTGGTACAGAGTTACTCGGCCAGGGGGGGTATTTTTGGTTCGGTTTTGTTTTCAACTGCTGCGTGGCAGATGTGAAAAGATCTGAGAAGGCCCTAGTTCCGTGGTGAGGCACAGCAAATTCTGGGAAGACCCAGCTGGGTTAAAATGGTGAATTTTACGTGGCGTCTATTTCACCAGCCTTCAAAACAAAGTACTGCAAGTGCGATAGTCTGAACTCAGATCCTGGGGCAGGAAACACGTGACTCGGGAGAGGAGTCAGCCTGCACTCACCCAATAGCTCGCAGCCCCGGGAACCAGCAGCAGTTGGAAGCTGGACCCCGGCCACCCTCCTGCTCCATCACAGCCGCACTCCTTCACAGGTGACAGGTAAGGTCCCATTCCTCGCTTCCCTCTTGGCAGAGTGGCAAGGGCTTGGGATGGAGTGTCAGTGCGACTGGAGTTCTTGTCCTTTCCCTTCTCTGGGCATCTCTCCTGCCCCTGCCCCTCCCTTAAGCACTAGGGCCGGAGACGCCCAAAGTTCCCTCCAGCTGGATGGTCCCTGCTCTGCAGAGCTCACATCTGCCATCTCTCAAGGGCCACTGAGACCTACTGCTTTTGTGGTTGTTTCCTGTTTTTGTCTTCTCTCTTCCTCTCCTGCTCTATCAACCGAAAGACCAACTTATGAGAATGGGGCTGCCTCACTGCCATGGCCACATGGGTGCTGCCAGCAGTCTGAGCCGGGCTGGGAGCTGATGCGCCCGGCACCTGCCTGCCTCTCAGACCACATCGGGGTTCATGACGAAGCCCATTCAGTGACGTCCTGCCCGCCTCGGTGCGAGGGACTCTCTCCTCACCTGTGGTTTCTGTTCCCAACGAGCCTCTTCTTTCTCGCTTCTTTCTCTTTTCCCTTTGTGTTCTTTTCGTAAAACGTAATGTGACGCAGACACACAGTGTACACACATGGATAACGGACATGTGCATTGTGCCCTTGAATCACTTTTTAAAATTCTTTGTCACATGTGCGTGCCTATTTATTTTTACTTTGTGAAATAGTTGTATAACATTTTCTGCGTGCTAGGCTCTCTTTCAAATACCTAAAAATATTAACTCATGTTGTGGGTTTAACCCACACACCATCCCGATAAGGAAGGGACTGTTGCAAATCCCATTTTACAGAGGAGGAAACTGAGGCACAGGGAGAGTAAGTGACTGGCTCAAGGTCACACGGATAGTAAGAGGTACGAACAGGACATAGGTCCTGGTTCTTAGTGCAAAAGTGTCTTTAGGGCATTGATCTAAGGATGGAGTTGTGGGTTATAGACTATAGCAATACTCAGCTTACAAGATAAGGCCTGATTATTTCTCAGAGAACCAGTATCCACTCTCAGCAGCAATTCTAATTACAGCCTCCCCAGCAATCGTCGGTCTTAAAAGCTTTTTATTTATTTATTTATTTTTTTAAATTTTATTATTATTATTTTTTTTTGGTCTTTTGTTGTTGTTGCTATTTCTTGGGCCGCTCCCTCGGCATATGGAGGTTCCCAGGCCAGGGGTTGAATCAGAGCTGTAGCCACCGGCCTACGCCAGAGCCACAGCAACATGGGATCCGAGCTGCGTCTGCAACCTACACCACAGCTCACGGCAACGCCGGATCGTTAACCCACTGAGCAAGGGCAGGGACCGAACCCGCAACCTCATGGTTCCTAGTCGGATTCGTTAACCACTGCGCCACGACGGGAACTCCATTAAAAGCTTTCTTAACTTTTGCCAATCTAGTAGATATACAATGATATCCCACTGTAGTTTTAATTTTAACTTCCCTGGCTATGGAGTTAAAGTGTCTTTTCATTCATTTGGATGGTTTTGTTTTGTTTTGTTCTGTTGTTTGGATGTTTTGTTTTCTTCAAAATAGTTCTGTGTATTTGCCGTAACCGCATCTGTCAATTGTTTGTTTTAGCATTGATGATCTTGAGGTCTTGCTTAAGAAATCGTCCTTTGCCCGGAAGATATAAAAATACTCTCACATATTTTCTTATAGACATTTGTGTTCTCTTGCATATAAGTCCTGGAACTCGAGGGCATTGATTTTCCCTTTTGATATGAGGTAGCAACACCGTCCCCTCCCCGCTTCTCTCCGTGTAGTTAACCAGTCGATCCAGCATCATTTATTTAATAGTCTGTTATTTCATCCAGTGATCTTCAGTGCCACCCTTGTCATGTGTCAGTGTTTCATACAAGTCTATTCCTGGGCTCTTTATTCTTTTCTTTTTTCTTTCTTTTTTTTAAGGGCCACATCTATGGCATGGGGACGTTCCCTGGCTAGGGGTCGAATCGGAGCTGTAGCTGCCAGCCTATTCTACAGTCACAGTCACAGCAACGCAGGTAATGAGCTGCATCTGTGACCTACTCCACAGCTCATGGCAATGCCAGATCCGTAAACCCCTGAGCGAGGCCAGGGGTCAAACCTGCATCCTCATGGTTCCTAGTCAAGTTCATTAACCACTGAGCCAGGAAGGGAACTCCTCCCTAGGCTCTTTATTCTGTTCCATTAGTTAATTTGCCTACCTCCTCATGAATACCCTGTTTTTTTTTTTTTTTCCTCTGCCATTTCTTGGGCCGCTCCCGCGGCATATGGAGGTTCTCAGGCTAGGGGTGGAATCGGAGCTATAGCGCCAGCCTACACTACAGCCACAGCAATGCGGGATCCGAGCCACATCTGTGACCTACACCACAGCTCACGGCAACATCAGATCCTTAACCCACTGAGCAAGGCCAGGGATCGAACCCGAAACCTCATGGTTCCTAGTCGGATTCATTAACCACCACGATGGGAACTCCATGAATACCATATTTTATAGTAAGTCCTAATATCCAGTAAAGAATATCCCCTCTTCTTCTACTTTAGGGATGGTCCTTTTGTATAAGTTTTAGAATCAGCTTTTATTTTCCATCAGAAACCCTACTGGGATCAATTGGAATTGCATTAAATCTGTAGGGAAATAATTGTCTTCTTTGTAATATTGACTCTCCTATCCATAAACATGGGCTGTCCCCTCCATTTATTTAGATTATATTTCATGTCTTTCAGTGTTTTATAACTTTCTTACCATAGGTCTTAAATGTGTCTTACCAGACTTATCTTTTTACTCTTATAAATGGTGTGTTTTTTAAACTATATTTTGGTATGTTACTGATATACACAAAGGCAGTTGTGGGGGGATATTGATTTTATAGCTAGCTGCCTGGCTAAAGTCTCATTCTTTTTGTTTTTTTGTGGTTTTTTTGTTTGTTTTAATTTTTTTTATTACTCAAATGAATTTATCACATCTGTAGTTGTATAATGATCATAACAATCCGATTTCACAGGATTTCCATCCCACAGCCCAAGCGCATCCCCCCACCCCCCAAACTGTCTCCTCTGGAGACCATAAGTTTTTCAATGTCTGTGAGTCAGCATCTGTTCTGCAAAGAAGTTCGGTCTGTCCTTTTTTCAGATTCCACATGTCAGTGAAAGCATTTGATGTTGGTGTCTCATTGTATGGCTGACTTCACTTAGCATGACAGTTTCTAGGTCCATCCATGTTGCAAAAAATACGGGTATTTTGTTCTTTTTAATGGCTGAGTAATATTCCATTGTGTGTATGTACCACATCGTCTTGAGCCACTCCTCTGTCGATGGACATTTAGGTGTTTCCATGTCTTGGCTATTGCAAATAGTGCTGCAATGAACATCGGAGTACATGTGTCTTTGCGAGTTGTGGTTTTCTCTGGATAGATGCCCAGGAGTGGGCTTGCTGGATCAAATGGGAGTTCTATGTTTAGTTTTCTGAGGAATCTCCATACTGCTCTCCACAGTGGCTGCACCAATTCACATTCCCACCAACAGTGTACTAGTTAGTGTTCCTTTTTCTCCATGCCCCCTCCAGCACTTATTGTTTGTAGACTTTCGGATGATGGCCACTCTGGCTGGTGTAAGATGGTACCTCAGAGTGGTTTTGATTTGCATCTCTCTAAGAATGAGTGATGTTGAACATCCTTTCATGTGTTTCTTGGCCATCTGTATGTCTTCTTTGGAGAATTGTCTGTTTAGATCTTCTGCCCATTTTTTGATAGGCTTGTTTGTTTTTTTGGTATGGAGCTGCAAAAGTTGTTTATAAATTTTGGAGATTAATCCCTTGTCAGTCGATTCACTTGCAAAGATTTTCTCCCATTCTGTGGGTTGTCTTTTTGTGTTGTTTAGGGTAAAGTCTCATTCTTTGTGTTCTTTTCATAAAATGTAATGTGACGCAGACACACCGTGTACACACATGGAAGTTTCCTGCTTGTTGGCTAAGAGCTTTTATCATGAAAGGAAGTTGAAAGTTGTCATTTGTTTTTTTCTGGAAGTGTTCAGATGATCATGTGCTTTTTGCTTCTTAACTCTATTAAAGTAAGTTTTTAATTTGGGCTCCTTCACAAGCAGAGCCTGGATCAAGCACTTCAGTTCAGGTGGATTATTTGAGCGGTGATGCAGGAAGCGGGGGCGTGAAGGAGCAGGTGGACGGAGGCAGGAAAGGAGAAGAAGCCAATTCAAGGTGCATAATTGATATCACAGCTACAGGCAGAAGGCATGGGACCTCTTATCAGCCTACACGATGCTGCCCAGAATTGCCTACCGAAACGAAAAAGGCTGGACCATGTATCAACCAGCTCGTGTCCCCTCATTGGCTGAGGGTTGCATTTTAGGGAACTCCACCCTCCCACGCTTCTGGGAAACACTAGTAAGCAGAAGTGGCTCCTAAAACACCAAAGTCCCCGAGGCAAAAAGAAACATGGTACAAGCTTTCGGTAACAGCCGCGCATAATGTGCGTCTAAGCTCGCAGGAGATTATCTGCTGTAAATACAGCTGGCATCCGAGAAGGGCAGAAGTACCGTGACCTGGAGCACCAGAGGCTTATTACCAACAATAAAAAATGACATTTCTCGGTTTCTCTCCTATTGTTAGGCTGCCTTTGCATCACGATGCCCAGTTTGGATATGACGTCTGATTTTTTGATCAGCGTACAGAAGTTCCTGGGCTAGGGATCGAACCCATGCCGTAGTGGCAACCCAAATGCAGCAGCGACAGCAGATCCTTAACCCGCTGCACCACAAGAGAACTCCTGATGTCCAGTATTAATACACTGCTGGATTTGGTTTGCTTGCATTTTTCTTATAATCGTTACATCTATATTCATGAGTGAGATTGGCCTCTACTTTTTCTTTTCCTTCCTATTCTTATCTCATTTTGGTGTTGAGGTTACCCTGGCCTCAGAGAAAGAGGGCGTGCTCCTGCTATTTCCATTCTCAGAAAGAGTTTTTCTAAAATTAGAATTATCTCCACTTAGTCTTCTATAACACAACCTAGACCTGGTATTGTCTTTGTGGGGAGATTTAAATTATGGATTTAATTTCTTTAATCGTTATGGAACCCTTCAGGCTTTTTGTTTTTGTTTTTTTTAAAATTTTATTTATTTATTTATTTTTGTCTTTTGTTGTTGTTATTGTTGTTGTTGCTATTTCTTGGGCCGCTCCCGCGGCATATGGAGGTTCCCAGGCTAGGGGTTGAATCGGAGCTGTAGCCACCGGCCTACGCCAGAGCCACAGCAACGCGGGATCCGAGCCGCATCTGCAACCTACACCACAGCTCACGGCAACGCCAGATCGTTAACCCACTGAGCAAGGCCAGGGACCGAACCCGCAACCTCATGGTTCCTAGTCGGATTCGTTAACCACTGCGCCACGACGGGAACTCCTGTTTTTTCTTAAATCAAGTTAGATAAGTTCGAAGTTTTAAAGACTTGGTCTGCTTCGTTTCATATTTCTTGGCATAAGTGATTTATAGTCTTTCTTAATTTTTCTGGTAAAACACTTCGCCATTGAACCAGTTTAAAGCGTACTACCTTCGCATTGCTTTACAACCAATCTCTCAAACTTTTTTATCTTGCAAAACCAAAACCCTGTTATATCCAGTTCACCATTTCCCCTCTTGTCAGCTGCTGTTCTACTTTCTGTTTCTATGAATGTGTTTAGTCGTCGTCAAATTAAAAGACACATTGTTTTAACTTTTAACATTGAAGTAGAACGTACAGTATCATGTTAGTTTCAGGCATACTACATAGGAATTTGCATTCGTATTCTTTATGAAATGATCACCCCTAAGTCTAAGTAACCATCTGACCCCATACGAGGTTATTATATTATTGGCCATATGCCTTATGCTGTGTATTACATCCTGTGGCTTATTGTATAACTTGAGTTTTGTACCTCAATCCCATTCACCTATTTTGTACCCTCTGGCAACTACCCATTTGTTCCTGTATCTATGAGCCTGGCTTTGTTTTTTAGATTCCACATGTAAGTAAGATCATACAGTATTTATCTTTCTTTGACCTGTTTCACTTAGCATAATACCCTCCAGATCCATCTATGTTGTCACAAATGGCAAGAGTTTCTTCTTTTTTTTTTTTTTTGCATTTTAGGGAAGTTCCCAGGCCAGGGGTCAGGTCAAAGCTGCAGCTGCTGGCCAACACACGGCCACAACTCTGGCTCCTTAACCCACTGAGTGGGACCAGGAATTGAACCTGCATCCTCATGGATACTAGTTGGGTTTGTTACCATTGAGCCACAATGGGAACTCCCAAGGTTTTCATATTTAATGACTGAGTAACATTCCATTGTATAGATATGCCACATCTTTATTCAGGCATCTGTCAGTGGACACTTAAGTTGCTTCCATATGTTGGCTCTTGTAAATAATGCTGCAGTGAACGTTGCTGTGAATATATGTCTTCAAAATTGTAGTTTCGTTGTCTTCAGAATACCCAGAAGTGAAATTGATGGATCATTATGGTAGCTCTATTTTTAATTGTTTGAGGAACCTCCATACTGTTTTCCATAGTTACTGCATCAATTTATGAACCTACCAACAGTACACAGGGTTCCCTTCTCTCCACATCCTTGCCAACACTTGTTTTTGTTGTCCTTTCGATGGGACCATTCTGACAGGTATGAGGTGATAGCTCACTGTGGCAACACCAGGTCCTTTAACCCGTAGTGCCGTGCCAGGGATTGAATCTGCATCCCAGTGCTGCAGAGACACTGCCAATTCTGTTGTGTCATGGTGGAAACTCCATCTGCCCATATTTGAATATGAGTTTTTTTAAATGTTGAGGTGTATAAGTCTTTTAAAATTTTAGATACTAATCCCTAATTGGACATAGCATTTGCAAATATTTTCTCCCATTTAGTAGGCTGCCTTTTCATTTTGTTGATATAGTTTCCTTCACTGTGTAAAAGATGTTTAGTTCGATGTGTTTGCTTATTTTTGCTTTTTCTTCCCTTGCCTTAGGAGACAAATCCAAAAAACTATTGCTAAGACTGATGCCAGCAAGCATGCTGCCTATGTTTTCTTCTAGGAATTTTATGGTTTCAGGTCTTACATTTAAGTCTTCAATCCATATATTTTTGTATATGATGTGAGCAAGTAGTCCAGTTTGATTCTTTTGCATGTAGCTGTTGAGTTTTCCCAACATTATTTATTGAAGAGACTGTCTTTTCACCATTGTTTATTCTTCTCTCCTCTGTTGTAGATTAATTGACTGTATAAACATGTGTTTATTTCTGAGCTTTGTTCTACTGTCTATTTTTGTGCCAGTATCATACTGTTTTGATTATTGTAGATTTGTAGTATAGTTTGAAATCAGGGCACATGATTTATTCCAGCTTTATTCTTCTTCTTAAGATCACTTTGGCTATTGGGGGGTCTTTCATGTTTCCATACAAATTTTAGAATTATTTGTTCTAGGTCTGTGAAAAAGTGTCTTTGGCATTTTGATAGAGATTACATTGCATCTGTAGATCACTTTGGGCAGTATGATCATTTTAACAATATTAATTCCTCTAGTCCCTGAGCACAGCTTATCTTTTATTTGTGTTGTCTTCCATTTCTTTCATCAACATCTTGTAATTTTCAAAGTACAAGTTTTTTACCTCTTTGGTTAGACTTGTTCCTGAGTATTTTATCCTTTCCGATGCACTTGTAAAGTGGGATTATCTTTCAGATTTCTCTTTCTTTGTCCTTTTTTTTTTTTTTTTTTTTTTGCTATTTCTTTGGGCCGCTCCCACGGCATATGGAGGTTCCCAGGCTAGGGGTCTAATCGGAGATGTAGCCACTGGCCTACACCAGAGCCACAGCAACGCAGGATCTGAGCCGCGTCTGCAACCTACACCACAGCTCATGGCAACGCCGTATCCTTAACCCACTGAGCAAGGGCAGGGACTGAACCCGAAACCTCATGGTTCCTAGTCGGATTTGTTAACCACTGCGCCACGACGGGAACTCCATTTTTATTTTTTTGTCTTTTTTTTTTTTTTTTTTGCTTAGATTTCTCTTTCTGATAGTTAGTTATTAGTGTATAGAAATGAAACAGATTTCTGTATATTAATTTTTTATCATTCAACTTTAATGAATTCGTTTATTCTAATAGTTTTTGGAGTGTTTTTAGGATTTTTAAAAATATGTCATCTTAAAAAAGTGACAGTTTTACTTCTTCCTTTCCAATTTGGATTCCTGTTATTTCTTTTTGTTGTCTGATTGCTGTGGGTAGGACTTCCAGTGCTATATTGACTAAAAGTGACAAGAGCGCATTTTTTTTTTTTGTCTTTTTGCCATTTCTTGGGCCGCTCTCGCAGCATATGGAGGTTCCCAGGCTAGGGGTAGAATTGAAGCCGTAGCCACCAGCCTACGCCAGAGCCACAGCAATGTGGGATCCGAGCTGCGTCTGCGACCTGCACCACAGCTCATGGCAACGCCGGATCTTTAACCCACTGAGCAAGGGCAGGGATCGAACCTGCAACCTCATGGTTCCTAGTTGGATTCGTTAACCACTGTGCCACCACGGAAACTCCAAGAGCGCATATTCTGAATTCCCTTCATGGCTCAGCAGTTAATGAACCCGACTAGGATCCATGAGGATGTGGGTTCAATCCCTGGCCTTGCTCAGTGGGTTAAGGATCCGCATTGCTGTGAGCTGTGGTGTAGGTTACAGACATGGCTTGGATCTGATGGTGCTGTGGCTGTGGCGTAGGCTGGCAGCTGTAGCTCTGATTTGACCCCTAGCCTGGGAACCTTCATATGCCATAGGTGTGGCCCTAAAAAGTAAAATAAAAAATTTAAGGAGTTCCCGTCATGGCTCAGTGGTTACCAAATCCGACTAGGAACCATGAGGTTGCAGGTTCCATCCCTGGCCTTGCTCAGTGGATTAAGGATCCGGTGTTGCCGTGAGCTGTGGTGTAGGTCATAGATGCGGCTTGAATCCCGCGTTGCTGTGGCTGTGGCATAGGCCGGTGGCTACAGCTCTGATTAGACCCCTAGCCTGGGAACCTCCATATGCCGCGGGAGCAGCCCTAGAAAAGGCAAAAAGACCAAAAAAAAAAAAGAGTGCACATTCTTATTTTGTTCCTGATCTTAGAGAAAATGCATTCAGCTTTTCACTGTTGAGTATGATGTTGGCTGTGTAATATATGACTTTTATTATGTTCAGAAATGAATAAGCCCAATTTGTTGAGAATTTTTATCATAAATGGATGTTGAATGTTTTCAAAACCTTCCTGCATCTGTCGAAATGATCAAATGATTTTATTCTTCAATTTGTTAACGTGGTCTATAACATTGACTTGCAGATACTGAACTAGCCTTCCATCTCTGGGACAAATCCCATTCGATTATGGTGTGTGATCATTTTAACGTATTCTTGAATCCTGTTTACAAATATTTAATTGAGGACTTTTGCATCTACGTTTATAGACTGTTGTACTACTTTTTTCAAGAAACTAACTTTAGGTTTTATTGATCTTGTCTACTGTACTTTGTTTTCTATTTTACTGATTTTTGCTCTGTATTATTCTCTTCTGAATTTACTTTTGGTTTCACTTTATTCTTTTCCTAACTTCTTGGCTTCTTAGTTAGATTGGACACTTATTTCATAAGCTTTTTTTTTTTTTTTGTCTTTTTAGAACTGCACCTGCGGCAAATGGAGATTCCCAGGCTAGAGATCCAACCGGAGCTGTAGTCTCTAACCTACACCATGGCCTACACCACAGCAGTGCAGGATCTGAGCCATGTCTGAGACCTATATACCACAGTTCACAGCAACGCCGGATCCTTAACCCACTGAGTGAGGCCAGGGATTGAACCTGCATCCTCATGGATGCTAGTCAGATTTGTTTCTGCTGAGCCACGCTGGGAACTCCTCATAAACTTTTCTAATACAAGCAGTCAAAGCTGTAAATTTCCCTGTAAGTACCACTTTTTATGCATCCACAAATTTTAATATATGATTTTTCATTATCACTCAATTCTAAGAATTTTAAAATATATCATTTATGATTTCTTCTTTGACCCATGGATGAGTAGGTTTTTAAATTACCAAAGATACGTGGTCTTAAACCTTATCTTTTTGGAGTTCCCGTTGTGGCTCAGCGGAAATGAACCTGACTAGTATCCATGAAGATGTGGGTTTGATCCCTGATCCTGCTCAGTGGGTTAAGGATTTGACATTGTTGTGAGCTGTGGTGTAGGTCGCCAACGTGGCTCCGATCTGGTGTTGCTGTGGCTGTGGTGTAGGCCAGTGACTACAGCTCCAATTGGACCCCTAGCCTGGGAACCTCCATATGCCATGGGTGCGGCCTTAAAAAGACAAAAAATAAATAAAATAAAAAGAACAGTTTATGAAATAAGTATCCAATTTAACTAAGAAGTCAAGTTAGGAAAAGAACAAAGTGAAATTAAATGTAAATTCAGAAGAGAATAATAAAGAGCAAAAAATCAGTAAAATAGAAAAGATTCTATTCTTAGAATACCATTCTAAGCTGGCAGTTCTTTCCTTTCCACAGGAATCTGAGTGATGGGAGTAGTCACTGGATTCAGACTAATCATAACATAACTTCCAAAGCCCTGAGGGAGAGATGAGTTCACTTCCTAAACTGACATTCCAATCTCCTCTCCCCTCAAATTCTCTCGTATTTTCTAGAAGTATCTTAACTCTTCCAGCTTTATTGTCCCCTTCATAGAAAAACTCAGAAACCCAAAGAGTAAACTGATGGTGAGACAGTGGTCCAGGAAGGAACATCTGGATTTCTTCTTTCTGCTCCGTGATGGTTGCTTTCTTCTCAAACCTGGGCAGCTTCTTGGCATCAGGGAGCTTTGGTCTCCCTGCTTTGTTTGCAAGCATTCATCATCGTGTTCTAAGGTCTGATCAGAGGCCCTGAACCCTCTTTATTCTTTCTTTCAGACGGCCTTGGAGCCTCACGTAGGCAGAGCATCCCCTACCCCCAGGCCCCTTCCCTTCCAGGCTTTGCAGTAACGCTCCTTACACGACAATCTTTATTTAACCTTGATTCCATGGGCAGGTTTGAAGGACCAGAACCTTCCAGCCAGGAAAGCGCTTTCACTTCTGCCAACAGAGCCCTTGCCAGCTACTCAGCCCAGCCCACCACCTGCCAGAGTCCACCCCAGCCAACCCGTTACGTGTGACACCTTCTCTCCACCACTAAGTCAGCTTTCCTCTCTTTCAGCTTCTTCACTTGCAGGGGCACGGGTCCAGCAGCTGCTGGCTCCCTGCACCTGCTCTTGGGACCAGAAAAGGTGGGGCTTTTTCCTACCAGCTCCGGTTCAGAAAGTCCCAGGAGAAACCCTGCCTGGGCCTAACTCTGAGTGCCCCTTCTCAGGAACTGTGGCCGGCTTCTTCTGTGTGGTCATCCCAGCTCTGTGGCCTGGGGGTCAGCAGAGACATCAGGAGAGTTTGCTAGGAGAATATGCTAGGTGGACTCAAAAGAAAGCCTTCATCCAAGCTTGTTTGAGTTTTGAACCAAAACAAATCATTTCTTTCATTCATTTGTTTACCCAACCATCCAACCATCCATCCATCCGTCCATCCGTCCGTCCACCCACCCACCCACTCACCCATCCATCCATCCATCCACCCACTAATCTAGTGATTGAACATTTATTTATCAAGCACCTCCATGTGCAAGGCAGTGTCATATCGGAGGTGGATATTGCAGTGCATAAGATTCAGCTTCTGCCCCCAAGGGTGGACAGGCCAGTGGGCAGGAGGGGAGATCGATGTATAAGCTATAAAAATGCAGTAACAAAGCCACGTTCACGTGCCTGGGGTACCCTGGTCAAGGGGGCCTACCCAAGGGGATGGGAAGAAGTCATGGGCGAAGCAGGGGCTGGCGGGTTTGGCGCAGGACTTGTGGGTCTCAAGCCTCACTTGGACACCAGTGGGATGGAGTCAGGCTGGCCCAGATGCATGTGCAGCAGGGATCCACAGGCACTGTGCCTTCCAGAAGCTGTTTGGAGCTCTCTGGGCATAAGCCACCCTCCTTCCCCCAGCCCCTCCTGGCAAGGAAGACCCCAGCCGTCTCCTCTGGCCATCTTGCCTTTCCCTCCCGAGGGTCTCCTGGAGATCAGGCCCCTGAGAATCCTCTTCTCGCCTCTGCTGTGATGGGCTTCGGCAGTCACCTCTCTCCCAGGTGCGTGACTCTGGGCAAGTCACTTAATCACTTTGGGCCTCAGTTTCCCCATCTGTAACATGGGGACAGTAACAGTACTTACCTCATAGAGTTTGGGGTTAATTAGTTAATATTTGTGGAGTGCTTGTAGCAGCGTCTGACCTGTAGTCAGTAAATGTTTACTGCTGTGTTATCGATGTTGTTATTCGGAGCCCCTGGGGTCACCTCCTCAGGGTCTGGCTTGGCTTGGAGGAGTGTTTCCTGCAGGCCCATGTGGCATCGGATCCCTGGTCTGGGGTGAGAGCGCTGCCCTTTTCTCCGTCTTCTCTCTGTATGGTCTGAAGCCCACCCAGTGCTGTCCAGGAACTTCCCTGGATCCAGGTTGGCAGTGGCAGCACTTGACAGCTGCACACAATGGCAATGGCCTTTGGCCTCAGAGCCGAAGAGAAGGGCATGACCTCATCCCACCCTCTGAATCCAGGAATGGAGGCCTGAGTCCTTAAAAGGCTGGGGTGTCTCTTTGAGAAAGACCGAGCAGAGGCACCCCTGAGAAAGCAAGCAGACCTATTCTCCTGCCCCTCCCAGGCCCTGCCGGTCCTGAGGCTCCGGGTGTAACTGGGGCCTCCGGAGACTGGATGTATCATGATGAAAAGCTCCCTGGGGGGGGGGGTCGCCACCCCGACCCCGGACCATCGAATCCCCCCCTCACCTGCGCACTGTTTCCAGGGATGCCCTCAGTGGTGACAAAGCCTCTCTAGAAACACACTGCAAGTCCTCAGCCCTACCCCCACCCCCCCCAGATCAAGGCCCCCTGTCTGGAGTGGGGGTGCACCCTAAGCTAGCCCAGGAAGCCTCCCCGCATTACTTCTGTCTGCGCCTGCTGGGGACTATGCTGGGGCTGCTGGGGACTATGCTGGGTGCGTTTCCCTCAAGTTGTCTTTTTTTTTTTGTCTTTTGTCCTTTTATGGAGGTTCCCAAGCTAGGGGTCTAATCGGAGCTGTAGCTGCCAGCCTACACCACAGCCACAGCAACGCTGGATCCTTAGCCCACTGAGCAAGGCCAGGGATCGAACCTGCAACCTCATGGTTCCTAGTCAGATTCATTTCCGCTGCGCCATGATGGGAGTGCCGCCCTCAAGTTGTCTTGTATCAGGGAGTCAGGGGCTGGCTGAGGTTGAAAGTGGAGTGTCCAGGTTTAAGCAGACTTGTGCCAGGCAGTTAACTAAAGCACCAGCAGTTCCTGCCCGGGTTTCTCTGCCCGCTTAGTCATGGTGACTACATGCCCTGGCCGGGTCCTGACTTTGGATAGTCCCTTCCCAGAGGGGACCCTGACAGTGTGTCCTCTGGGATTTGGGGCTCCCCAGATCTGGGGCTTGTGGGCATCACTGTCCTCCGTGCACATGCAGCACTGTCACATGTGTCCCCTGATGGGAGCATGCCAGGATGACAAAGTTATCCCTGCTTATCAGCTCTTTCCCAGCTTCCTCTGCCTGTTGCTTATAGACCTGAGCCCTGGGCGCCAAGTCTTCCTCAAATAATGAGAGGAAGTGTGGTCATCGGCACACAGATGGCTGGGGGTTCCGGATTGCGGCTCCCGGCCACCACTCCCTGACCTGCGCCCCCATCTCTCTCCAGGCGGTCCTCGGCTCTTTCCTGCCAGCCCTTGGGTGCCACTCAAGATGTCCCCTTTTGATTCCTGGGGACTGTTCATGGCCTTTCTCGCCCTGCTCTGCTGCCCAGGTAAGCCAGCGCCTGGGGTTTCCGACTGGGCGTCTGCCAGCCCAGAGGGTGGGTCGTCTGTTCCCCTGGCTTCGGGGCTGGAAGTTGCGGAGGCTTTGAACACAGCGGCTGCCCATCATGGGTACCGGAGGCTGTTCCAGCCTGGCTTCCCCATGACCCCGGGCAGCGGGTGGGGGTCCTGGCCTTTTGGGCATCCAGTTCAACAGGCCCCATAGCTTCACGGCATGTGGATGTGGCAAGTCGTGGAGACTGAATGGTGGGCTAGGCGGGATGCTTGGGAGGTGAAGGGAGGCCCCAGCTTGTTGTCCAGTGTGGCCTAGGGGGCAGCAGAGGGCATCACCTTCTGGGTCCCCTCAAAGTGAAAATGAAACCCCTT
This sequence comes from Phacochoerus africanus, assembly GCF_016906955.1. Classification (NCBI taxonomy): domain Eukaryota; kingdom Metazoa; phylum Chordata; class Mammalia; order Artiodactyla; family Suidae; genus Phacochoerus; species Phacochoerus africanus. Next base: position 15,114,414 of record NC_062557.1, read on the forward strand.
CGAGGGGATCAAAGGGCCCTTGAAGGAAAATGCCACCGTGTGCTGAGCACACCTGCCATGTACTTTCATGACAACCCTGCAGGAAAGGGATTATTGGCCCATTTGGCAGAGGAAGAAACTGAGGCTCAGAGAGAGAAAGCACTTTGCTCAACGCCACACGGCTGGCACCGGGCAAATTCAAGATTCAAATCTCTCTTTCCTGGAAGTTCCTATTGTGACTCAGCAGTAACAAGGCCGACCAGTATCCATGAGGATGTGGGTTCAATCGTGGGTTAAGGATCTGGTGTTGCCTTGAGCTGAAGTGTATATTGCAGACATGGCTCAGATCTAGCGTGGCTGTGGTGTAGGTCAGTGGCTACAGCTCCGATTCAGCCCCTAGCCTGGGAACTTCCATATGCCACGGGTGTGGCCCTAAAAAGCCAAAGAAACAAACAAACAAACAAACCCCACCAACTTCTCTTTCCCTGCCTCTCTTGCCCCTTCATTCTATGCTGCTAGCTGAGGGCTAAGTGGGGGCATGCCGGTGTGGCAGGAGCCAACAGGACACAGGCCAGGCCCAGCAGGCGGGAATCAAGGACCTTCTGGTGATCACTGAGTGGGAGGTGAGCGCCGAGGGCTCTGTCTTCGTGCCTGGAACATTTCTTGGCCTGATGCCACACACAGGGGGAGCATTGTGCTGAGCACAAAGGAAACATGTGAAACCCAGGCTCTGCCCTCTAGAAACTCCAAAATGTCCAAGGGAGAGGCAGCAGGAATGTGAGTCATTTGCAAAGTGGTCCCATGACCTTCCTGACTCGCCTCCCCCCTGCCCCCCCACCTTCCTCCTCCCTGAGCTCCAGCCATCCTGGGCTTCTCCCTGCCCGAGGTCCTGGCACTGGCGGTTCCCTCCCCACCGCAGGCACCTGCCAGGCTCCCCCAACCTCTTTCATGTCTTTGTACAAACCTCGGTGTTTCGGTGAGGCCTGTGTTGACCACACTCTTTCACGTGGCACCCCCACCCCGCACCCCATTTCCCTTCCCAGTCACTTGCCACCAGCAACAGCCTGCCTATTTCGCTTCTTATGGTCTGTCTCCTTTACTTTGTGAACTCTGTAAGGGTGGGGTGAGGTGTGCTTGGGTCCTGCTGGGTCCCCGGAGCCTGGAACAGTGCCTGGCACCCAAGAGATGCTCAAAAAGGATTTGCAGGAGAAGGGCGGAGGGGGTAAAGAGTCGAACCCATGGCCATGCAGGCTCAGAGGACACAAGCTGCCTCCACTTCAGAGAGGCCTTCATGAGGGGACATTTGGGCTGGGCCATGAAGGTCGAATAAGATCTCACTCCACGGATTTAGAAGATGTGCATGAGAAAGACTCATCTGGAGGTCACGAGCTGGAGGGACAGCAACCAGAGGCAGGGAGACAGCTTGGGGACAGGGGCAGCCTCCTGGGTCTAGATTTGAGGCCATACGTTCTGAACAAGGGGAGAGAAGCAGAGGGGCCATCCCTAGCCTTTCTCCTTGGACCCCTACCCCTTGATCAGATGGCCCGCCGTGGGCAGTTCCACTGGGCAGGGCAGCGGGGACACCTGCTGCCCAGTGTCTCTGGTCTTCCAGGGTCTGGCAAGGAGGCGTTCGAGAAACCCCCGTGGACGGAGCAGCTGGCGGTGGAGTCTGGAAGGTCCCAGTTGATTAACTGTAGTGCCAGCTGTACTCAGCCTAAGAAAGGTGGTCTGGAGACCACCGTCTCCAAGAAGCTCCTGAATGAGGGGGCTCAGTGGAAGCTGTATGAGGTCAATGTCTCCCAGGACACCACCCTCCTTTGCTATTTCACCTGCCCCGACAGGCAGGAGATCAAGAGATTCAACATCAGCGTGTTCTGTGAGTGCCGTCCCATGGGCCACCCTCCTCCCCAGGCCAGAGCTTGCGTCTCCCCGGTGTACGCAGAGCTGCTCTCTTACTGCTGCTGGCTACTCTCACGATGCCCCCCCCCGCCCCCGGGCTCCCTGGCCCCAGGGCCATGGGCTCCGAATCTGCTCACCCCTTCCCTGGCCGCCTCGAGCCTGCTGGCGGCCCTGGGTTTGTGGTTTGCTCAGAAAAGGATGATCCAAATAAGGTTAGGCCAAATCTAAAAGCTGCTTCCCGTGCAGGACTACACCACCGACCACCCCACGTCACAGGGCAAGCAGCAGGGGCCGTATCGGAAGGGCTGGCACACTCCCCAGTGGCCCTTTCGCCTCTTGGAGAGAAGGTTGAGGTGTCACCTGGGGGTTTTATCTCCCCCCCTGAGGGGTCTTGGCAAAGGCGTGACCATCACACCTGCTCATGGGCCATGGAGACCTTGAATAAGCTGGGATTCTCTCAACAGCTTGGCTGAAGTCTTCCTCAGTACAGCATCAGGGATCCAATGAGTAGAAAGATGTCCTCAATCTAACCTACTTTCCTGGGGATACCAGGGGCAAGGTATTCTAATTCGAAAAGGAAGCCAGGGGAGTTCCCGTCCTGACTCCGTGGTTAACGAATCCGACGAGGAACCATGAGGTTGCAGGTTCGATCCCTGGCCTTGCCTCAGTGGGTTAAGGATCCGGCGTTGCCATGAGCTGTGGTGTAGGTCGCAGACGCAGCTCGGATCCTGCGTTGCTGTGGCTCTGGCTCAGGCTGGTGGCTACAGCTCCGATTCGACCCCTAGCCTGGGAACCTCCATATGCCGCGGGAACAGCCCAAGAAATGGCAAAAAGACAAAAAAAATAAAATAAAAAATAAAAAAATAAAAAGGAAGCCAGGTACTACCGAGTTTAACTACTAGGGGATAGAGGTGGCAGTGAGCCAGGTCCTGAAGACCCAAGGCAGGTCTGCCTCCAGCGCCCCCTTGTGAAGTGAAAAATCTCACAATTCCTGGCCCAGTTCCAAGGCATACTCCTCAATTGCTCTCAACATAACTATCCAGCTGTGAAATTTTTGAAATGTGTATTTGATTGCTGGAAAGGAAGACAACAGATCCAAAACTTTTCCATCTTTCGAATTGGCTGGATGGATTCTGGACTTTTTTTTTTTTTTTTGGTAGACACGAGGTCACCCCATTCTTATCCATTCCAGAAGTCAGCGTGTCCATAACACAACCACCCAGGACGTCCCTCACCCTGAACTGCTTCCTCCTTCCTCTCTTTACCCTCTAGAGCAGGCCAGGCCCCAGCCCTCTTCCTGAGAACTGTGATGACAGGGGATGGTCCTGGCTGGGTGGGGCCTTCTGGAACCGCACCCCTATCCTGACCACACCTCCCCCCTTTTCTCCTGCAGACCCTCCAAAGCAAGTGCTGCTGACGCTGCAGCCCACTTTTGTGACCGTAGGGACATGGTTCACCATCGAGTGCCGGGTGCCCTCTGTGGCCCCCTTCGAAGCCCTCACCATCACCCTGCTCCGTGGCAGTGAGATTTTGTACAATGAGACTCTAAGAGGGACCACGCTGTCCCCCCAGGAGGCTATAGTGACCCACAACACCACAGCCCTCAGGAAAGATGGGCACCACAACTTCACCTGCCAGGCCAAGATGGATCTGCAGTCTCGCGGCGGGAACCTCATTCACAGAGTCTCAGATCCCCAGGTGCTTGAGGTCTCTGGTGAGCGGGGAGCCCAGGATGGGGGGTGCGGGGAGGACATCCACCTTTAGCCCCTCGGGGGAAGAAGACGCCCCACTCTCTCTGCCAGCTCGGGGGAAGCACCCAGGGCTCATACTCCATCCCGAGGGCTTCCTGGCGCTCTCCCTCTCCGAGTGTCCAGCTTGGACCCCGACTAGCTGCTGAGCCCTCGGTGAGCTGTTGGACTTTCACCAAGTCAAGCTCCCCTCTCTGGCCTTGACCCCTCTCTGCAAGGACACATTCGGCCCGACTGACCCCTAAGGTCCCTGGGGAGCTACTCTAGATGGTCAGGATGTTTCCCATCTTCCGAGCGTTTGATAGATGCTCCCTCAGCTCTGCCCAGGGAGGGGCTCGGCCTGGACCATGCCACTGTCCAGGCCTGGGTGGCCGGCAGCCAGGAGCTGGTGCCAGGGGACATCTGCCCTCGGCATCTCACAGAGGCCCACCTTTCCCCCAGTTCATGCCCTGTTTGCCCCTTCTCCCTACAACACAGGGTGGGTGGGTGATGGGTGGACCTCTATACCCCCTTGCGCCCGGGCACCTGGGACCGGAGGACTTTTACAGCCACTGCTCTCTCCCTTGGCAGAACCCTTTCAAGGCAACCAGATGACCATCATCATCGCGGTCGTGTCCGTGCTGCTCGTCTTGTTTGTGGCACCCATCCTGCTCTGCTTTGTCTTGGGCGAGCAGTGGCGCCAGAGGCGGACAGGTTCCTACATGGTGCAAGCCGTTCAGAGGAGGCTGAGGTGGTGCTACCAGGCACAGCTTGCATGAGCAGAAGTGGCCACCACCACCGGCCACTGGAACTCAGCGTGGCTCCTTAGCGTTGTGGTCCAGCCCTGGCTGAAGGACTGTACCAAGCAGCAGCAAACTCTGGGGCCATTTCCTTTACTAGTCTGAATAGAAACACCTGGACTTAACCCGGTGCCTCCGTGTCTCCCCCAGGAATGGCCAGGAAGCAGGGCCGCCAAGCCTGGCTGGACTTCTCTCTCCCAATGTCCCCTCAGCCTGCCTCCGCCCTCTCCCTCACAGGGCCTTCCTAGGAGCCCAGGCCCTGGGGCGGCCCCCTGCTGACCCGCCCAGGCACCACACACCCACCTTCAAAGGGCGCTGAGTTACGCCATCCCTGGAGGGAGGCCTGGGAGAGGCGCCCTGGCCCAGAGGGACAGAGAGACGTCTGTCCCCGCATGGCCCTCCAGCACCACAGGCCCTCCTGGCAGGGCAGGTCATGCTCTGACTTCTCCAGTGAGCCAGCTTCCAGGCCTGCGCCTGGGAGCCCCAAGGGCCCAGCTCCAGGCCCCTCCCAGCCAGGCCTCCCTCCCATCACCATCCGCAAGAGCAGTCCTGCCTCTTACCTCCCGCTCCATTACAGGGCGGGCTGCACGGAGACCTGGCAGCCCTGGCTGTCCTGGAGCGGGGAGGGGAGGATGCGGAGGGAGGGCTCTGGTTCCCAGGCCTCCGCCGCCCAGGCATCAAACATGGGGCAGGATCGGGCATTCAGGTGGCTTCCAGGGGCCTGAGCAGTGTCCTGAGGGGCTCTCACCCCAGAGCAGAGTGGGTTCGAGGTCTCCATGGGGTGGGGGAAAGGAGACTGATTCACCCTGGGGAGACGGCTTGTCTGGGGGTGAGTGGGAAAAGAAGGGTTGCCAGGCGTAGGTCCAGGGTTGGCAGGCTCTAGAGGGACACGCAGGGGTTCTGAGGCTGTTTCCAAGCCAGTGGTGAACCCAGGCCAGCATCTGTCCTCACTGTAGGCTCTCGGCATCGTAGTAGTCTAGGGGAGACAGCACCCTCGTCTTGATGACCTCCTGTCTCAGGGAACCCCAAGGAGGGAAAAGGAGCAGGCCAGTTGCCTGCAGTGGTGACAGAGACACCCCCACCCTGGGCTCAGGATCCTCCTGGACTTCTCAGCCACCCCCAGGCCCGGGCCCTGCTGCCCACCCACCCAGTCCCTACCTGAAGCTGGGGGTACCTCGGCACCCACAGTCCCTGTGGCACTGGGGGGCGGGGGTGGGGGCACGGCTCTCCTAGAGGGGGAGAGACACAAAGACCCCCATCAGAGGCCCCCAGTGGCCTCTGGAATTTCTCTGCAGTGGTGACAGAGACGCCCCCACCCCACCCTGGCCCCTGGCCAGCTCTTCCAGCCCAGCCCCAGAGCAGGGCCTTGGCAGCACCCAGACCCCCAGCCTTACTTACGGCCCCCTTTTCTCAGAGGCAGGAGGGCGGTGCTGAATCCTGGATGCGTCCTGCGAGTGGGGCTGATGGAGGGGAGGGGAGAGGAGGGGGGCTGGCCAGGGCTGCAGGGCGCCCAGGACGGGCGTGGGCCAGGGCAGGTAGTGGTGGTGGACCACCAAAGGCCCCTCCTCCTGCATGTCCGCCGCCTCCTCCTCCTCACTCGCTCGTTGACCCTCCAGGTAGACCTGAGGATTGTGCAGAAGGGGAGGGCGGATGAGACAGGATCCAGCTCTCCCTGCCCCCACTCTGTTTCTCGAAATTCTCGATTTTGAGACATTCTCAAAATGTCTCCATATGTCTCCAGATACACGGCACAAAAGGGCTATTGTTTATTGAGCATTGAGCACAGGCAAGCAAACAAGGCAATTTGGGAACATTTATTCCTTATTTTATAGATGGGAAAACTGAGGCTCAGAGGTTAAGCAACTTTTCGAAGGTCACCCCGCTAATAAGTGGCCAAGCAGGGACTGGAGGAATCCAGGTGTGACTCCAGAGCTGGGGCCGGAGCCCGGCAAGCTGCCCCTGGCCTCACCCTGTTACGGATTTAGGCTCCTTGGACTCTTTAATTGATAGAAATTGATAAGAAGCCAAGTCAAGGAGTTCGGGCTGGTAATTCACCGGGACTTGGACTGCAGCACAGGGAGCGAGCATGAGAAACAGGCGCCCTTGCCCCCAAGGAGAGGGGGCTGGTTCCTTACTTTGGGAGAGGGTAGGAGCTGATGGGGCTTGGGCTGGAGGGATGGTTTAGGTGGCCTGCCCACCCTCTTGGTGGTGCCATGTGCAGGGATCATGCGCAGTACCCTGCTTTAGCTCTCTGCACCTCAGAGCTGGCAGTTGATTTGTGGCTTTTTTGTATCTTGTTCATAATTGTCCCAAATGTAAATGTGTGCTGTTACTTTTCATCCCTTACAGTTTCTTTGTATTCTGTTGCTTAAGGAGACGTTTGTCTAGGTACAAGCACTCCAGTAAAGGGTCCCATCCTGGACCCATGCATAGTGGGGGACTCATCTCAAGGGCTCCCCGAGGGCCTGGACTCCTCGGATCCGCCCGTCCTTGAACCCATGTCCACTCCCTCCAAGCCAGTAGGCATCCTTTCTCCACCCAGCCGTCACTCCTCCAGACTTCTCAGGGCGCCCCTCACTGGCTGATTAAGGCTCAGCCTTAGAGCCCTTCCCCCTCCCATGCACATCCCCCCTCCCTCCCCCCCCCCAACGCCTGTATCCTCTTCTGTCTCCTGACTCTGCCCTGCCCACTGGATGCTGGACACATCCCTCACCTCCTCCAAGCCTCAGAATCCTACCTGGCTTTCAAGGGCTGGTTCTAAGGCCACCTGCGCAGCCAAAGGATCCTTTTTTCATGCCTCAACCAGGTGACACTCACACTTTGGGCCAGTCACTGCCAGTTGCCTTGCGGTCATAGTCGTTTCCTTAGTCATTCATTTGCTCAACAAATAGCAACGGAGTCCCTACTGAGGGTCTACCCTCTACGACCTGCAGTCCCTTGCGGGATACACTGCAGGAAACCTTGAAAACAAGACCTGAGATTTTAGGAGCCCCTACCTCCCTGCCACGGAGGCTGACATGGGGCCTGAGACATAATAGATGCCAAACAGACCTAGATAGGTATGGGCTTGGCTTCTGGCTCCTCTGTTGCCTGGTCCTTCTTCTCAAGGCGGGGGCAAACCCCAGATGCAGGCCCACCTCTGGCCCTGCAGGTGGGCAGCCCTGGTAGCCCCCCCACCCCCAGTCCCCAATCCCCAGTCCACGCACCTGCGGGCAGGGCCAGGGCGGCACCTGGTTGAGCACCGCTGCCACCTGGCCACTCAGAAGCAGCTGGTGCATCTGTGCATTCTGCAGCATCATCAGCTCCAGCAGGTCTAGGGGATGGGAATTTGTCAGGCCCGAGCCCGGGCGTTTTCCCAATGCCCAGCCCCCCGGCGGGGGGCGGGGGGGGGAGCTGCAGAAGGGGAAGTGCAGCAAGGACGCACATAGAGTGTGCCTGGCAGGGGAGGGTACGAAGTGGGGTGGTCCCGGAGTCTCACCTTCCTTCACGCTGCCCAGCTGTGGGGACGGAGCTGGGATGGCCCACGGGAGGGGCTGTAGAATGGTCACCCAGGGCTGGGGGGAGGGGGACGCTCAGGCTGCGTGCCAGAGCTGGGGACCCACCCCCGCCCCCGCCCCCACTCCACGAGTTGCCTCCCTGATCCCACAAGGAGCCTCGTTCTCCCCTCTGCGCCCTCACAGCCTCCCGGCTTTCTGTCAAGTCTCTTGCTCTTCAGCTGGGGTCGCTCTCCTCACCCACCCCCCCAACTCCTCCAGAGTTCGGACCCTCCGGGGACAGCTCCCCAACTCCACCCCCTGGCCTCCCGGCTAAAGGCAGACTCTGCTCCCCGGTTCCGCCTTCACCGTCGTGGCTGCACACTGGGCTGAGGCATGACCCCAGCTCCCTCCAGTCCCTGAGGCCATGGCCAGCTGCTGCTGCGGATCAGGGTTACCTTGACGACGCCCTGCGACGCCAAAGTCTCCTCGCACGCATGCGCGGCTCCTGCCTCTGGGCTCCAGTTGCCTGGGGCTTTTGGCCAAAGTCGCCACCTCCTCCTGCTCGGCTCTCTCCACCTCTGAGGACTAGAGGTCCGTAAGGACTCTCACCCACCCAACCCCTGGAGGCCCAAGTCTCGCTCGGACATCCACCTCCAATCCCCTGAGTCAGGGCTCCCTGAGCGTCGCGCCTTCTCTCTCCCTGTACCTGGCACCTTTGCCCCTCCCTGCACCGGGTCTGGAGGTCTGGAGGGCCGTGTTTGTTGAGTGAATGCGTGAATGACTGGAACCAAACACTTGCTTTTCGGGTTGTAGAGCCCCGTCGACTAGGACGATGAGTTAGGCAGAAATGGAGAATTCTGCAGGAGCAGGCTTGGGGGTGAGAGTCTGCTTCCTGTCACTCTGAATCAGAGGGCCTTCCTGTGAACCAACAGTGGTTTTTCGAGCAGGTGGAGGAAGGAAGGTTCCTGGTCAAGGTGAGCGAGCCACGGCTCCAAAGAGGCGGAGGGTCTGGGGAGTTTAACATCCGTGTCCTCGTTATTACCCTTCATCCTGGAAAAATCACCAAAGCCTGCATTCTTTTGACAGGAAGTTATCTTAAGTTAAGAACAGGTGAAGGGAGAGATCTATTTCGGCAGCTGTGACCATCCTAAGATAGGCCCCGAGCAGCAGTCGAAGAAAATCCCGACAGGAAGCTGGGATTAGCACCCCTGAGTTGCCCTTCCCCCACCCCCCACTTCTCTTCAGCTCCCTTCCCAGCCGTCCTGGTGTCTAGAGCCAGAAAGACACCCTCTTCTCCATACCTTCGTCCCTGTCTCTGGGAGACGGGGCCTGTGGGCAGAGCATTAGCGGTCCCTGTGGGCCCGATGGCTTCAACAGCCATCACCCAGCTGAGATCGAGCACTGTGGTCACAGGCCCCCAGGGAGTAGGAAGGACACAGAGGCACATCTTTCCATCTCCACCCTCGTTCCAGGTAGAAAGAGGAAACCAGTCCTCGTGCTCACCATCAGCAAGCCTTGACCTGGGAGCGGGCCGTGTGTGAGAGGCGCCCTTCTGAGCACTGAGGTAGACACAAGAGCATATCCTGGCTGGTTCCAGCATGGCTGGGAAGTGACAACATACCCGTGAAAGGGGAGCAAACATGCAAGACTGTGTGCAAAGTCCCCTGTGCGTGCGTCATACAAGGGGTCAGGAGAAAGAGTGGAGCCCGTCGCTGAACGATGGCGTTCTGACGGAGGTGGAGACCCCTGGGGTGGGGCCAAGCAGAGTGGGAGGAAGAGGGCAGCCGAGGCTGGGGACCCAGCCCGAGCAAAGGCACAGATGCAGGAATGAAAAGGCCTGTAAAGATCCAGGGGCTCAAACCGCCTGCCTGGCCGTGGGAGAGGAGCTGAGAGGAGGGAGGTCTCAGCAGCCCAGGCAGACACAGGTCAGACTCCAAGGTCAAGTTATGGAAGTTAGGCTTTGCTATGTGGAGAGAAATAAGGGGATGACGTGTGCACAGCCAGGTTTTAGGAAGATTTATCTTGTTCCTCACACCTTTGTTTATGTCAACCGGATTTAGAAAGAACATAGGTCTGATGGGTTGTGTCCTTCCGATGGAATACTATTCAGCCCTTGACCGTTCGGGTTTAGAATATATTCAGTGTGGAATGATGCCCAAGCGAGTTGAGCAGAACAGTCAGAAAGCATAGTAAGATCTTATTTATGTATTTAAAATTGTATGTGTATGTGTGCTTGCGTGCGTGTGTGTGTGTGTCTGACTATGGAGGCACGGGTTCGACCCCCAGCCCTGCACAGTGGGTTAAAGGATCCAACCTATGCTGTAGCTGCGGCTTGGATTCAATCCCTGGCCTGGGATTTTCCTTCTGCCAAGGAAGGAAGGGAGGGAGGGAGGAAGGGAAAGATCGGGAAAGAGGGAGAGAGAGAGGCCGTCAGGGCGGCCTGCACCTGCAAGCCTCCCACTGCCCGCCTCCTCGCAGTGCTTCCAAATAAACTGCTTGCTACCAAATCCGTGTCTCAGGCTTTACTTTGGGGGGAATACAAACGAAGACACCCACCACACACTTTCTCCGCATCTGCCCCCCAGATTGCTGAAAATACCCGGGAAAAGTGATTCTAGTAGCTCTCGGATAAATTTTTGTTTTGTTTGAAGGGCCGCGCCCACGGCATATGGAGGTTCCCAGGCTAGGGGTCTAATCGGAGCTACAGCTACCAGCTTACAGCACAGCCACAGCCACACAGGATCAGAGCGGCGTCTGCAACCTACACCACAGCTCAGGGCAATGCCGGATCCTTATCCCACTGAGTGAGGCCAGGGATCGAACCCGCATCCTCATGGATACTACTTGAATTGAAAGGTGACTCCAGTTTGCAGACTTCTTACTTGTAGGTGACTGCACCTAAATCTAAACTGGCCTAAGGAAAAGGGATTTTTTTGGCTCGTGTGATGGGGAAGCACAGTGATGAAGTTGGTGCAGAGTCCACCTGACTCAGGCGTCTTCCGGGCTCCTCTCCTTCCTTCTCTCCCTCTCCTTCACCTCCCCCTGTCTGTATGCGCTTTCCTCTTCCTACACACAGGTTTTTCCACTTGCGAGAGGCGCACACTAGGCACCTTCAGATGTATGTTACTCTAGACAAACTTAGAGACTCCCACGGCGAGAGAGACAGTCTTCCTTTAGTATCGATACATATAAATCCCCAGGAAGGACGGATTGGCTCCAGTCGAGTTACACATCCAGATTTTGGACCAACCACCAGACCTAGGTGACATGTCCATCTCAGTGGCTGGAGTAGGGAGGCTGTCCTGTAATCAGCTGCTCCATCAGAATCACATATTTGGGAGTTCCCATCGTGGCTCAGCAGAAACGAATCTGACTAGTATCCATGAGGATGCAGGTTCGATCCCTGACCTTGCTAAGTGGGTTAAGGATCAGGCATTGCTGTGAGCTGTGGTGTAGGTTGCAACCATAGCTCTGATCCAGTGTTGCTGTGGCTGTGGCATAGACTGGCAGCCGTAGCTCAGATTTGACCCTTAGTCTGGGAACTTCCACATACTGTAGGTGTGGCCCTAAAAAGCAAAAAAAAAAAATTTTTTTTTAATTAAAAAACTAAGAGCTGTGGGGAAAAGTCATACTTCACACACAGCTTTTGTTTTCTCATCAGACTTGTCCTTAATCCAAGTGGTACCTTGTGAGAATTAGAAAAATTAGCCCCAGAAATCCCATTGTGGGTTAAAGACATGACATTGTCTCTGGGAGGATGCGGGTTTGATCCCTGGTTTTGCTCAGTGGGTTAAGGATCTGGCGTTGCCACAAACTGTGGTGCAGTTCGCCGATGCAACTCAGATCTGGCATTGCTGTGGCTGTGGTGTAGGCCAGCAGCTGCAGCTCTGATTCGACCCCAGGCCCAGAACTTCTATATGCTGCAGGTGTGGATGTAAAAAGAAAAAAAGAAAAGAAAAATTAGCCTCTTCCTCTAGACATTTTGCTATCATCTGTTAGAAAATTTTCATCTTAATATACTAACCTATAATGACTACAAATGTGATGATTGGTGCCCAGAATTGTGCAGTGCACAACACATACAACCAAATGCAACAGCCCTGCCCCCTCATGTACGATAATTCCCTTCAATAACTTCAATCCCTCATTAAAGAAAGTCTTTCTCCACAGAGTTTTGGACAGTGGCAAGGCAGTGACCGAAAGGGCAGAGCCGTAATTGGGAATGACAGCTGCCACTCACCACCTCCGGTCAAGTGCCCACAGACAGAGAGCAGAGTGCTATCAAGGGAACACTGACCAGGAATTCCAGACAGTGGCCAGCAGCAAAGCAAAGTGGAGCTGCAGCAGGGCTGGGCATGATGAGAGGGACCCCAAGGAGCAGCTTTGGGGAGACAACTTGGGAAGGATACGAGATAAAATCTTTGCTTTCCTCTGAATGCTAGAAGAAGCAAAGAAGAGGCAGGGGCCTGCAGATACTGGATTCCACTAGCAATAATACTACATGGAAAATGTTAGGTCAGTGAGCAAAGCAGGATCAAGAACTCCCAGAGGAGCTACTCTTACAGCTCAGTGGCAACAAACCCATCTAGTATCCATGAGGATGCAGGCTTGATTCCTGGCCTCGATCAGTGGGTTAAAGGATCTGGTGTTGCCATGAACTGCGGCATAGGTCTCAGATGCAGCTCGGATCTGGTGTTGCTCTGGCTGTGGCATAGGCTGGCAGCTGCAGCTCCGATTAGACCCCTGGCCTGGGAACTTCCATATGCTGCAGGTATGGCCCCAAAAAGAAAAAGAAAAAAAAAAAGAATCCCACAGAGAAAACACCAAAGCTCACACCTTGGTCTAGAGAAGACACCCCGGAGGGTGTGAGTGACTCATTGGGAGATGTGGGAAGTCCAGGTACAGCAGGAACTTCTCAGACCACAGCCAGCCCCCAAGAAGGGGCTCCACAGTGCTGAAGCTGGATCCACAGAGAGCTGCTGGCAGGAGAAGTGCCATCGGGCTGCACCCGCCCCTGGGACCAAGGATGACCACTCCTTGGGCCCTTCTCAAAGCCCACCTGGCCTGGGTTCAGCTCACCTGGAGCTCTGGCTGCTAGAAAGATGGTGGCAGTGATGGATATTGGAGACTCGGGGGAGCTTTGGGGGGACCATTTCTCTGGATTCACCCAGGGATTATCTTGTCTGCCTGGGCAGGTGCTGGTCAGCAAACTGAGATGGGTCATTTCTCAACACCTCCACTAGGGGTCACCACAGCCCGGGAGTGGAAGATGGGGGAGGGGGGCTAAACCAGCCTCATCTCTCCCCGCACCGCATCCCCTCCCTAACCTCTGGGGAAGAGACTCTAGCCAGTGGGGTCCCCGTGGGGGGCATGGTGGTGGAGAAATGCCCCCTCAAGATTGCTGTGTGTTCCACCTAAACAGCTGTGTGTGTAACAGAGAGACGTGCGTGTGGTATACAGATGGGCACAAACTTGATAAAAATCTAGTGACCGTAGAAACATAGACGGCCCTGCGCACATGTAAACGGGAGCATGTTACATGGGGCAGACAGCTGCATGGATGTAACGTGAGCGACATGCACGAATGCGGGGACACGACTGTGGGTGGTGTGTACACGGAGGACACTTGATACAATTTAGCCTCTGGGACACCGGAATATGTGCTTGTCTGGGAAGGAGAGTGTGCATGGCTCTATGTGTGTAATAATACACACATGTGCGCGAGCCCGATGGGAGCGTGGGAGCGTGTCTGTATGTGTGAGCCGTAGATGTGTGAGAATGGGTATGAAGCACAGTGGAAGCGTTTGTGTGACTGTACGAAGGGTGGTTTATATGTATGGCTGAGCATGTGTAAGTGTGTGGGGGGGGTGCACAGACATGAGTGTGTACAGAGCGTGTGAATGTGAGCCAGCGCGGCCCCGGGAGGGCTTCTGGGAATGAGCGTGAAAGGAGATTCACGTGTGAGAATGAGCCTGCGTTGGTTCATCCAGGGAGGGAGAGAACCACGTGTGTGGGCTCAGACGCGGGCCCCAGTGCGTGTGCGTGTGCGTGGGCGAGCGTGGCGGGCGTGTCACACTCCGGGTCAGCGGCCCCCAGCCCCGTGAGTCCCAGGCTGAGCCCAGCACAGCCCTGGGGTGGGAAGGGAGGCCGAGGCTCCCACCTGAAGATTGGCCCAGTCCTCAGGTTTCACTCATGACCCTGTGACATCAGCGGCAGCAGCTGTCCCCGTCGGCCCGGCCCCCCGGCCAAGTCCCCCAGAGTTCCAGCCCCAGCCCGAGGTGGGCACGACGCTCCGGGCTCGGCAGCGAGCGCTCCGCTCCCGTCCAACTGTAAGTACCGTGCCCCTCGGCACCCTGCCCCCGGGCCGGGCACCCCGAGGGCAGGCCACCCCGAGGGGCCGGGAGCCCTGGCCCCAAGCCCAGCCTGGCTCCGACGAAGTCACCGCTTCGCTCCGGGCACCGCTGTCCTCCTGCCCACACCGGCCCTGCTCTGCGGTGGCCCCTGCCCAACTCCTTGTGCCGTGACCCTCGGTCCCCAGGCTTGCTTCTCTCTGCCCTGTCACCTGCTCCCTGTGCCCCTGCCTGGCTGGCCGTCACTGCCCTTAGCAAGGGCCCTCACCCTGGTCACAAATGGCCCAGGGGCTGAGGCTTGGTTCCGGACAGCCACAGGGTGACCCAAGGGACAGAGACCAGGCCGAGTTTCTTCAGGAGAGGAGGGTGGAGGGGCCAAAACAGTGACTCGGCTCAGCCTGTTTGCAGTGGCCCAGAAGGCAGGGGTGTGGGGGGAGGAGAGCGGGAGGCCGGGCAGGGGGTGGCGGGCGGCTCCTTTGCTCTCTGCTGAAACAGGAATCTGTGAGATGCCAGCAGAGGACACATCTCAGGCTGCGTGGCGGCTGGCTCTGCCCACCACCCCTGCCTCGGCCCAGTTGGGCTCCTTTCCTGGGAGAAATCAAGAAGGAGGGGGACCAGAGGAGAGCCCCATATAGTGGAACGGGGTGTGGGGACAGAGCGCCAGACAGTCCACCGTGAGGGGGAACAGGTGGGGTCACAGCCCTGAGGGGACTCTGGGGGACTCAGGACGAGACTCAGGGGCAGGAGGCGGGGCCAGGGGTGCGGTGCCAAAGCACAGCGTAGCCCCCCTCCCCCTCCCTGCTGGCAGCGCAGGGCGCCCAGGACACGGGGAGGGAGGGAGGGCGGGCCGTGGCTGGTGAAATGGTCTGAGCAGAGATGGGAGAAGGTGTTTTGGAGGTGCATGGGGCTAAAGGGAGGGGTGCTTTGAGGGCAGGGGTGTGTGTGCGCGCGCACACACATGCGTGTGTTGGAGGCATTTGTTCCAAAAACTGGGGAGTCCCCATCTAGAGGGCCCTGGGGGTGGGGGTGCTTGAGGCTTTCTAAGAATGCATAGTGGCGGGGGTGGTTAAGTACAGGGTCCCGCTGCCCCTTCCCCCTGGTCAGGGCAGGGGCCCAGGTCATGATGGGGGCTCGTGGTACCCCACTGTCTAGAGGTGGTCCTCCAGTTGGAGACCAGACATGTCCCCCTCCCACCCACACCAGCCCCCTCAGGCGCCTGCCCAGACATCAGTCACCCCAGAGCTCGGGGAGCTTAGAGCCCAAAGGAGCCTTGAAGGCCATTCAATTCAGCCCCTAAGGAAGAGCCAGCTTGGGGAGGGGAGCAAGAGGCCCGTGTGGGGCGTCTGGCTAGTCTGGAGAGGGGAACGGGCTGCCAGAGAAGTGGAACAGAGCCACAGACGAGCGTTGTTGTCACTCATCTGTGACCAGGGCTGTGACTGCTCCCCCCTCCCAGGCCCCGAGCTAAGGAGACCCCAGGCGTGGCAGTGGCTGGACACAGGCATGCAGTGCTGGGGTTGCAGGCAGAGAGAACTGCTTCTTCCAGGACCCTGCAGATTCTTCTGGGGTCATCCCCAGTGCCCTGCCGGCGGCCTCACTCTGTGTGGCAGTCGTGTGGACGGCTGTGGCCCTTGTTCTAGTATTTGGAGCCAAGTCACCTGGGCACTTGGAGGCAGGGGCCCAGACGGAACCCAAGGGCCCACCCCCGTTCCAGCGCAGCACAAGCGTCTCTCAGGGGATTGGCTGGGAGTTTAGGAGGGTTGGGAGAGGTGCCTAAGGGTCCTTCCCGGGTGGTCCCATCCCAGCCTGGCCCTGCTTGTCATTTCTGCTTAGGGACCTGCATAGGGTGGGGGCTCAGGGTCCCCTCCAGCTCTAGGCTGGCCTGAGTGTCAAGGTCTGCCTGACCGGCTTCCCAGGCCAGGGTTTCTGGGCCCCGACCCCAGGCCCCAGCCCAGGGGAAGCCCTGAGGTGGATGCTGGAGGCACAGAATTCCTGGCTGATGTTAGGGTGGTTCTGACAAAGTGCCTGCCTTTGGGGGCGACTCCTGCCACCAGAAGAGAGAAGAGTGTAGATAATGTCGAGGAGAAGAGGGTGGGGTTCAGAGCAGGCTGGGGCGGGGGCAGGCAGAGCCAGAGAGGAGAGAAGAGATGGGGCCCTCCCAGAGAGGTGCGGGGAGGCTCCCTCCAGAAGGGAAATGAAAAATCTGAGCCAGGAGGCTTCAGAGAGCAGGTACAGAGGGGAGGGCACAGAGGAGGAGGGTGGCACAGTGCAGGCTACACAAACTTTCTGTGACTCTTCTTACAGGGAAGGCTCAGGTTCAGAGGGTCCTGTCACTTCCCCAGGGCACACAGCTCGTGAGTGGCCGGGGCTCTGTCCACAGCAGCTAAGGCCCCCGCTCCCTGGGGAGGAACTGACCCTGGTGCAGGGCTGGGTCATGGGGCAGAGCTCACCCCTGAGACCCAGGGGGCAGCGGGGGCCCGTGGGCAGGCCTAGGGGTCCCCAGCTCCCGAGGGCTCCACCAGAAGGTGCCCATGGGGCTGGGGAATCGCAGGGTCCCTCCACCTCCACCACCCCTGCCCCAGCCTTTCATGTTCTCTGGCCCTCATTCTGCCTCATCAGCAACAGCTATTTTTATTCCCTGCAGTTTTCAGTCAACAGCCCTCGTGGGGGGGATGGGGCAGCGGGAGGAGTAGGAGGGGCTCGAGGAGCCCCGGGGCAGCAGGGGTGGCAGGGGAGCCACTATGCCCCTTGAAGGGTGGGCTGCTGCCCCTCCTGCTGGCCTCCTGGCCCTCCTCCATCAGCGCCAGCATAAAGGGACCGCGGACAAGCACGGCAGTGACTAGTCCCCACTCTGTTTTTGAACTGGTTTGTGAAACCAGGTGCTTGCCTCCCCACCGCCCATAGGTGCTAGAAGGTCATGGTCCAGTTTAGACCGAGGTGATGATATACTTTAGTGGTTAAGAACCAAGGTCCCTTTCAAGAGCCTTGAGGACCAGGCTTCTAGCCCCAGTTTACTACGTAAACAACATCTCACAAGTTCCTTCCCAGGTCTGTGCCTCTGTGTTCTCTTCTGTCAAATGGAGTGATAACCGTAGGCTCATGGTAAGGCTTAAATGAGCTCCTGGCGTGTGTGGTGGCCAGGACCGTGCCTGGCAGGGTAGTCAGCTCTACGTAAATGCTAGTAGGTCATTATTATGCTTGTTGCTGGGCTGTGACTCTGAAATGCATGTCTCTTATGGGGGTAACAGGGGAGGAGGAGCTGCAAGAAGGGGCTGCAGGCGGCAGAACGACCTGTCTAGCTCTGGGACGCCTGCACAGCTGGAGGCGGCAGAGGGTGGTGGTGGCAGGTTTTTTTCATATGGGGAGAGCCTTTCATCATGGAGAGCAGAGCTCCTTTCTAAGGGTCTGTGGTTTTCCCATGTGGCCATAAGGGCTGTGAAACTCAAAGGATAAAGAAGAGCTTCCCCTCACGCCAGGCTCACATTTTAGTAAGAGCTGCAGGTGATGCTTTTTGAGGCTTGTTAAGTTCTTGATTGGCCTGACTTGGAGCTTTCACCAGGGTAGTTAGTGAGCAAACATCCCTGGAGCACTTTCTGGGGTCAGCGAAGTTCCAAGTGCGTGGCAGAGCCAAGCTGGCTGAAGGGGCGGGACAGGGGACAGCCCGTCAGCCTTTTTTGGGGGCTTCAGGTTATAAGCTCAGGTTCTGCAGGCCGCTTGTCCTAGCGCCTCGTCCAACTCCCAGGGCCGGGCAGGGGCCTCAGGCCCGAGGGCGGAGGGCTCAAAGCCTGCCCTACAGGTGGTTAGGGGTTGACGGAGGGAAGGGGGAGGCAGGTCGGCCCCCGCCTGCTCCAGGCTCAGGATCAGTTTTGAAGAGTCCTCTTCTTGCCCTCCCCATGGACGGAAGGCAGGGAAAAGGGCCGTCGGCTGTACTCTGGGAGGGTCGAGGGTTCAGGGTGCACGGCAGAGAGGCGGTAACAGAGGGGAGACCGCAGGTAGGAGCAGGCGGGGCGCGGGGAGACAGCCTGTGTGCGGGGGGGAGGCCCGCCAGACGGCGGGTGAGGTGGGTCTAGATACGTGTGTGGATGAAGGTGAGCACAGGCAGGCCTGAGGGGAGCATCCACGGGGCCCTGGTCACCGCCCCTGGGGCTCCTTTGGAAAAGCAGAGCCGGCAGAGGGCAGGAAGCCCCAGGCCTGGGTGGAACTAATCGGCCTCCCCACCCCTTGGAGCAGCTGAGAAATGACTCATAGAAACAGTGAGTGCGTGTGTGCGTGTGCATGTGTGTGTGTGTGAGTGTGTGTGTGTGTAGGAGCGGGCTGCCAAGGGAGTTGGGGGTATATGAAGGTCAGTTGGTACGAATGGAAAACCAAACCTCGATGAAGCGTCTTTATCAAACGACAGTGGGGACCCCCAGTCCCCATCACCCACAACTCTGAGCACAAGGCCCCAGGAAGCCTGCACCTGGGCCTGCCAGACGCCCGCCCGGGGCCCACGCCTTTCAGGGCTTGGCCCGAGGTCTCTGGTTTGCCCTTTGAAGAGGACAGACAGGTGAGGATCAGGCCAGCTCAGGGGGCAGCTGGATGGGACCTCAACCACGGCGTGCCCTGTGCTGGGAGAGGGCGGCCATGCCCAGCCCCGTGCCCCACAGGGCGAGAGGCAGGCTGTGTCTGTCTTAACAGGCACGTGGATTTGGCATCAGAGAGCTGCATTCAAATCCTGGCCACTTGTTAGCTGGGACGATAAATGCGAAGCACCTGGGACATGGGCTGGGACCCAGTGATGGCAAATGACCCTGAGCCTGACTGTGCCACATCAAGAAGTAATTCTTACACCTCTACCTCGCGGGTCCGTGCTCGTCACCACGTCAGGGTGAACGGGTGAACGCATCGAGGTCTGGGGGCCAATGGGACTGACCCCTCTTCTTCCAAACAGACCCTTTCCTGAGCAGACCTGCCTAAGGCCCGGAGTTCCCTAGCTTGAGATAAGTTCCTTTGATTTAAGGCTCAGGCTTGGAAGGGGAACCCCACTCTCAGGCCTTCGATTCTGGGGAGAAAAGGCTTCCAGGTCCCGTAGATGAGCTGGGAGGGCTTTGCGGGAAGGGAGTGCGGTTCATAAAGCCCAACACAGCCCATTTGTGGGTTTTCAGTTCAGCAGGCTCCTAGCTGAGTGGAAGCACTCTGGGTGGAGGAAAAGGGTCAGGTTTGGGAGGAGGAGGCAGGCTGGGGTTTTCCAGTGGATGTTCTTTTTTTTTTTTTTTGTCTTTTTGCCTTTGCTAGGGCCACCCCCGAGGCATATGGAGGTTCCCAGGCTAGGGGTCCTATCAGAGCTGTAGCCGCCGGCCTACACCACAGCAACTCGGGATCCGAGCCGCGTCTGCAGCCTACACCACAGCTCACGGCAACGCTGGGTCCTTAACCCACTGAGCAAGGCCAGGGATTGAACCCACAACCTCATGGTTCCTTGTCGGATTCGTTAACCACTGCGCCATGACAGGAACTCCTCCGGTGGATGTTCTTAAAGAGCCTTTGGGGGATTCGCAGCGCCAGAGCTGACTGTGGGGAGGAGGGGCACCAAAATAGCCCCAAGAGGAGGTCAATCTTGGCATACAGTAAGTGCAACATAAATGTGGCCTTTCCTATCATTCTTACCCCACAGGGAGGAAACATCGTCAGGCTGGCTGAATCAGGTGCCTGAAAAACGGCTTGTTTTGACCCAGTGAGCCCCACCTGAAAAATGCCATTAGCGTCAGCCCACCCCTGGCCCAGGGTTCCTCCACGTGACCTTGATGGTTTCCGGAGCTTTCATCACTCCTGGGTATCTGGAGGTTTCAGAACTAGGCTCCAGGCCACCCTCCAAGACCTTTTGGAGCAGATTTCCTCTGAAGAGAGTGTTGGACCAAGAGGGGAGGGCCACCTGGGGTGACTTCCTCCAGGCCCTTGGCCTGCCAAGGCAGAGGCCCTAAGAAGTGGCCCAGGAACAGCACAGCTCCTCCCTTCCCATCCCGACCCCTGACCTGCCCCAGCTGAGAAAAAGCTGTGGCTTGAGATTTACAACTAGGGGGGTATGGGGATCTGTTCTGCATTCTTGGAGCTGGGTCACGGCAGAAATGCAGGAATTTGGGAAGTAAGCCACCCGGATGCCCAGTGCTGCCTTTGGCTGGCATAGAAAAAGTTTGATCTGTTTCGGTCTCTCAGAAAGTCCTGAGCCTGAGCCCCCACTGCAGGTGAAGCTTGAGGAGGGGCCTCCACTGGCTGGCTGCAGCTCTGGTAATTCTGTTCCCAATCCACAGAGGGGAAAAAAAAAAAACAAACAGCCCGAGGCTAGACTGCAGCTTTCCTGGAGATGAAGGGCGTGCTTGGTTGGCAAGAGGGATGGTGACTGGGGCCTGAGCAAGGCCAGCAAACTTTCTACCACCTCTGTGTCCTGGGGGATGTGCTCTAGAGTGAATGGGAAGGCTGTGAAGGACAGGGAACGTGCATTCTCAATCTTAGAGTTTCTCAGATCAGCTTTTCTATCCCTGCTGGCAGGGCATGGCTGAGGCTTCTTGGGAGGTGGTGGGGGGAGGCTTAGGGCCAATGCAGTGCAGCTGGATGGTTTGCTGGATGTTTGAAAGACTTTCCTTGAAAGCTTGGTGTCGCAGAACAGAAGGTTCTAGAAGCATTATAATGGCAGGAGGAGGAGGTGGTGGTGTCTGTCCTGAGCCTTGTTCGGCCAGTAATTTGGGACAATTAAGATCATAGACACTCAGCTGTGAGGGATGGCCATGAACTGAGAGGAAGAATCAAGATTCAACAAGCTCTCACACAAGACTGCAGGTGAAGAGGTGCAGTGAATGAGGGGAACTTAGCAGTAGATGGAAAATCCTACACCTGGATTTGTATTACCCTTGCATCCTGAAAGCTTGCTATAATCATTATTCCAGGAGGATTTTTGTCGATTCTTGTGGACTCTGCACATAGACAATCATGCCATCTGTGAACAAAGACATTTCTTTCCCAATCAGTATACCTTTTATTTCCTTTTCTTGTCTTATTGCATCAGCTAGGACTTCAGTATGCTCTTGAAAAGGAGTGGAGAGAAGTGACATCGTTGCCTTATTCCTGATCTTAGTGGGAAAGCGTCTGGTTTCTCACCATTTAATACAATGTTAGCTGTAAACTGTACTCTATCAGATTGAGAACATTCCCCTCTAGTCCTAGTTTGCTGATTTGTGTGTGTGTATGTGTATAAAATGAATGGGTGTTGGATTTTGTCAAATCTTTTTTCTGTTCCTTTAATGTGATCATATGATTTTTTCTTTACTTTGGTGATGTGATAGATTATATCAATTGATTCTCTAAAGTTGAACCTGCCTTGCATACCTGGGATAGATCCCGTTTGGTTGTAGAGTATATAGTTTGTTTATTTGTTTTGCTTTTTATGGCCACACCTGCAGCAGATGGAAGTTGCCAGGCTAGGGGTCAAATCAGAACTGCAGTTGCTGCTGGCCTTTGCCACAGCAACACTGGATCTGAGCCACATCTGCAACCTGTGCCAGATCCTTAACCCACTGCGTGAGGTCGGGATCGAACCCACATCCTTATGGGCCCTATGTCAGATTCTTAACCCGCTGAGCCACAGCAGGAACTCCTGTAGTTCTTTTTATATCTACTGAATTTGATTTGCTAATACTTTGTTGAGCTCCACCTGGATTTATAGAGAAAAATCAAGTGCAAAATTACAAGATGGGAAGGATCTAATGTGGCCACAGTTCATGACAAAAAGCTCCAGGGTTGGCTGTGAGCTTACCTTATGGATGGGCTGCCGAAAAAGTCAATGCCATCTTGGGATGAATGAATAGAATGGGCATCCAGGCCAAGACGAAAAGGCCTCTCTCTGTGGTCAGACTATGTCTGGAACTGGGTTCCACAGCGGGAGACAATGCGGGTCTGGACCCGCTCCAGAGAAGAGCTGCCTTACCCTCCAGTGTCCTCAGCCTCACCTCCCTGCTTGTGGACAGCTGGCCCCAGCCTGGCTCCCTGACCAGACCCATCCTCCCCCACCCCGTCCCTCCAGGCCCCCAAGATTTAACCCACCACTTCCGCCCAAACTTCCGTTTTGACACAGTTTCCGATGGGGCTTCTCACGTCCTAAATGGGCCCCGGTGCCAAGGGCGCAGGATTTTAGTCTTGGCTCAGCCTTTCATTTATCACTCTCTAAAATTATCTTATTTGCTTCCCTATTTGTTATCCGCCTCCTCCCTCGGGAACACAAGCTCAGTGAGGACAGGACTTTGCCACTCCTCTACCCCCGGCTTCCAAGACAGAGCCCGGCAGAGAACAGATGCTCAGGAAATGTTTGTTGAGTGAATAAATGTGTGAACTGGGAGGAGTTACTTCTCCTCTCCGGGCCTCAGTTTCTTCACCTGTAAAATGAGGGAGTTGCTCTCTCAGGTCCTTGCAACTCTGACGTTCTTAAATTCAGTAGGAAAAGGTTCCCGCAGACCCTCAGCCACCACATCTCAGGAACAGGCTGGGGTGAAGGCTCGAGATTGATCTTTGGCTGGTGGAAAGAGGGTTCGAGCTGTCACCTGGCTCCCTTGACTCTGGGTTGTGACTTGAGGGGTCAGGTGACACCCAGCCAGTGATAGGGGGCATTATCAGTGCTGGTCTCTGCCAGAAAGTTCCCGTGCATAAATCCCAGATGTTCCTTCCTTCTCCGCTGGTGCCACTGAAAACAACACAGCTTGTCCCATCTGCTCTAGACACATTGTAAGGGTGAGCAGGAGGCACCCACCTGCTGGCCAATTGTGCCCCCAGCCTGACCCACCACCCCTGGGAGAGACCCTCCAGAGCTGCAGGATGATGTCCAGACTCCAAGATGTGGTCTTCAGGGCCCTGGCCTAATTGCCCAACCCACCTCCCCCAAACCACTAAACAGACTCTGTGCCCCCCCAGAGACGGACCGGACCCAGCATTGCTCCGTGTCCTGCCTCTGCCTTTGCTCTGGCTGTGTCCTCTCCTCCCCTTTCCCTGGGCTCGTAACTTACTCATCCTTTGAGATCCAGCTGAAAAGCCACATTTTTCCTACCCCAACCTGAAGTAACCACTCAGCCACCTGAACTCCCATGGACCATCAGCTCCCTTCTTTAGGGCGGGCATCGCTTTCTCCTCTTATCACAACAGTTACGTGTGCCCCTGTCTGCCTCCTCCCCAGCTATCCGCTCTTGGGAGGCAGGATGCTCGGCTGATGCATCTTTGTGTCCTATTCAGGGGTAGCTCAGCTTCAGGCTTGTGAACAGAATGAATGGGTGCGTGGGTGGATAAATGAATGAATGAGTGAAACCTACGAGAATCTACTTTATTCCCAGAAAGGTCTGTATCCAAGCCCTTTTACACTCACTGAGTGCTGCGTGCCCAAAACTGGGACTGGCCATGGTGACCTGGACAAACACAGTTCCTGCTCTCTTGGCAGTTCAATCTAGTGGAGGCGAGTGACAAGTAAATTAGGCCGTTAAGAGTTCCCCTTGTGGCTCAATGGGTTAAGAACCTGACATAATATCTATGAGGATGCAGGTTTGATCCCTGGCCTCACCCAGTGAGTTACGTGTCCAGCATTGCTGCAAGCTGAGGTGTGGGTCACAGATGAAGCTTGGATCCCACATTGCTGTGGCGAAGGCCAGCAGCTGCAGCTCTGATTTGACCCTTGGCCCGGGAACTTCCATATGCCACAGATGTAGCTACATAAAAAAAAAAATTAGGCCAATAAACAAGTGGTTACACAAGTGATGAATGATGTCAAGGAAAATACAGCGGCTGTGATGGAGAGTAGAGGCGGAGAAATCCTCTTGGAGAAGGGACATTAGAGCCTCGACCAGGGAGTGAGAAGGAACAGCCACATGAAGAGGGAGGAGGAGACACGAGCTCCAGGGAGAGCAGAAGCCGAAAGCCAGGCATGAGTCTGGGGGTCAAGGATCTGGAAGGAAGCCAGGAGGACAGGTCCGCAGACAGAGGTGAAGAGGTGGATGGAGAATGGCTCACCAGGGCCCCGGAGACCGCCGTGAGAAATTGAGGTTTTATTCTAAGTGCAACAGGAAGTTACTAGAGAAATTTAAGCGGCAGAGACACCGTGATTACACAACTACAAGTTTCTTGTTTTTAAAATAGCACCAGCTGCTTTATGGGACTGGTTTGAAGAGGTCAGGAACAAAAGCAGGTAGCTATTGCAAGAAAGTGTTGTGGAGTTCCCGTCGTGGCTCAGAGGGTGAAGAACCTGACTAGGATCCATGAGGATGCGGGTTTGATCCCTGGCCTCACTCAGTGGGTTAAGGATCTGGCGTTGCCATGGCCTCTGGTGTAGGTCACAAACTCGGCTCAGATCCAGCATGGCTGTGGCATAAGCCAGCGGCTGCAGCTCTGATTCAACCACTAGCCTGGGAGCTTCCATATGCCATGGGGGCAGCCATGAAAAGCAAAAAAAAATATTGTTGTGATCTAGACGAGAGCAGGCAAAGGCGAGATTAAGTGCATTTTGGAATTGGTGTTAACAGGACTTTGGACAGGCTGGATGTCGAGGCGAGAGAGAAGGGGAATTCAAACAGACCCCTCAGTTTCTGCCTCGAGCACATTGGGACCTGGATGGACGGTGGTGCCATTTCCTGGGGTGAGAAAATCGCATGGTGGAAGAATGCAAATGTTTCAGTCCAGATGCTGTAGGCAGGATGCCTGGTGGCACTCCCCACCACAAGGTCCAGGGGCCCAGTGAATATATGGGTCTGGAGTTCAAAGGGGAGGTTTAGCATTATTCCTATAACACTATTTACGGTCATAGGAATGATGCCATCCAGACGGAGGCTGAGCCCCGAGATTGGGAGGATGAAGAGGGACATGCAAAGGATATTAAGAAGGAACAGCCAGAGAGGCAGGAGGTGAACCCCGGGGGAGATGTCATGGAGGCTGAGCGGACAGGGTGTGTCCAGAAGGGGGCTGCGGCCAAGTGGGTTGACTATTTCTAAGGTTGGGGAGGTGAAGACAGAAACGTGTTCGGCAGACTTGGCAGCAGGGACAGTGCTTGTGACTTGACAAAAGCCATTTCCGTGGAGCCGCGGGGGGGAACGCATGCCAGGCTGGAATGGGTTGGAGAGCGAAGGAAAGGTAGGGAAATAAAGACGCCTGGTGTAGACACTTTGCAAGAAGTTTGTCCGTGAAGAGGAACAGAAAAACAGAGCAATGGTGAAGGGAGGTGTGTGATGGGGAGAGATGTTTTTGTCACTGCTGCCATTACTTTGAAGATGGGAGAGCCTGGGCATAGACTGGGAGGGCTGATGGCGGAGCGAGAGAAGAAGACTAGACAGGTCCCCGGGAAGGCAAGGGGGGTCAGGGCCTGAGCCCAGGTACAAGGCCTGGCCTTGACTCATTACAGCACGTGGGGGATGAGGGGAGGGGCGTGAAGATAATTCTGTTGGTTTGACTGTGTGTGATGAGTCTTGTTTTCTCAAGACGGAGACGAAGTCACCAGCTGGGAGAATCATAGGGAGGCTTATGGGGGGGTTGAGGTTAGAAGAGAGGGCATGAAATAGTTCTCAAAACGTGGAAAAGTGAGGACTTCCCATGGTGGCTCAGTGGATTAAGGATGCAGTGTTTTCTCTATGAGGATGCAGATTCCATCCCTGGCTTAGCTCAGTGGGCAAGGATCTAGCGTCACCACGTGCTGTGGTGTAAATATGGCTTGGATCCACTGTTGCCATGGCTGTGGTGTAGGCTGGCAGCTGCCATTCCTATTCAACCCCTAGCCTGGGAACCTCCATGTGCTGTAGCATATGGAAATTCCCAGGCTAGGGGTCAAAACAGAGCTACAGCCACCAGCCTACGACACAGCAACAGCAACGGGGAATCCAAGCCTCATCTTCGACCTAAGCCACAGCTCACAGCAATGCCGGGTGCTTAACCCACTGAGTGAAGCCAGGGATTGAACCTGCATCCTCATGGATACTAGTCGGGCTCATTACTGCTGAGCCACAGCAGGAACTTCTCTTTTTATTTATTTATGTATTTTTAGTTCAGGGTATTTCCAAGGGAGGAGTTATCAAGATGGCTCTTGTAACTGCGGCTGGAAAAGGAGCCAAGTGAAGTTGAGGCGTCTGATGGAGAAGGAAGAATTGCAGGGTCAAGGGTTGAAGGCAAGAAGAAGCTCAAGAATTACACAACCGGGCACTTGGGCTGAGTAGCAGGCGGTGGGGGAGGGGAGTGCTTGAAGCTGTGACATCAGCTGTGACATCAGAGTTTCTGGCTCTGATTTAGGTTCTGGGCGGACTCAATGGAAAAATGGGGGGCTGAGGTGGAAGGGTCCTCTCATTCATTCATTCCTTTGATAAACTTTTATTCAGTATTAGGCACCCCGGTTGTAGCAAGGAGCAATCCACTCAGCCAGGTGCCCAGGGAGGGCTTCCTGGAGGTGGTGGTTCTCAGGCAGCTTGAGTCTAGAAGGACGAATTAAAGCTCTCTGGGGTGACAAGGAGGAGGGCTCCGGGAGCTGAACAGACCATAAGCAAAGGCACGGGCTTCGGTGGGAAACAGCTTGAAAATGGAGGTAGCATGGCCAGAGGGTGGGTGCATGTGGGGACAGGGTGGGCGGTGAGGTGGGGATCAGATCACCGAGGTCTCGGGAGCCACGCGGAGGAGTGAGGACACATCACTAAGCAGTGGGAAGCCGTGGAAGGCTGAAGCAGGGGCGTGACATGCTCATATTTGTGATTTTAGAAACGTGGGTGGTAGGTTGGAGGGGAGCTGGGCCGGAGGTAGGGAGGCAGATGGGAGGCTATTTGAATAGAGCAGGCGAGGGGTGATGCAGAGCAGAAGCCTGGCAGGAGGAGAGCCGTGGGTGCTGGGAGGGAGCATCGACATGGCTTGGGAACCGACCAGATGTACCCTCAGGATGCTTTCAGCCACCACCAACCCAAACCTGCCCACCTGGCCCAGCCAAGGAGGGCATGTTAATGAGTGGTCATATAACAAGGCAGCCAGACGTGAAGTGGCTTCAGGGCTGGTGAAGGGGGTAGGAGAGGAATTTAGGATGAAGTGCAAATTTTAAAGGGAGAGACAGGGAGTCCATGTGGGGCCAGCAGGAGGAGGTGCCAGGCTGGCTGTGCCATCTGTGGGTCCCGTACCGATGTATCAGGCACCGCTCCAGGAGGGACCCCAAGCCCTGAACTGTGAGGCATCTGGTAGTGGAAGGACAGCTGCGGATAATCGTACAAGCAGGGTATAAATTACACTTGACCTAAGGCTGTGGTTGCACATGAGGGGGAGCTGTGACTTGACCAGTCTGGGGCCACTGAGGAAATGGGAACAGATGTGGCAAAGCTGTAGAAACCACGGAAAGGAGATAGATGGTGGTTGTTCCTGTGGCAGAAGAGAAGGGCACGGGGAAAGGGGCACGGTGTGAAAAGAAAACAGGACTGCAGACCAGATCCTGGAGAAGCTGCGCCTCCTGGGGGCGGGAAGGAGTTCACAGAGCAGATGTGGAGTGGCTGGAGGGGGAGGCCACGTTCTTCCCTCCAGAAGATGCTCAAGGTGGGGTCTGCTGCAAAGCAGCCCCTGGGTCTATACCCTCTGGGGGCCTCTGGTGACTCTGATGAGCGCAGTTTCTACGAGTGCGGGGCCCGAGCCAGACTGTTCCTCTCTGGTTTGCGGTGGTCTCACTTGGGCTCCGGAAGGAAGGAGGGGCAGCATCGGGCCGCAGGATTGTTGCCAAGCGGGGCCTGTGACGTAGGAGGGTGCCCAGCAGCCGTGGTCCCTCCAGGGCCATCTGGCAGGGCAGCATCTTCTGTTTGGACACACACGTGGGGCCAGTGATGGGGAAGAGGGAGCAGAGCTGTGTGGCACGTGGTCGGTACAGCCGTAGGGTCTGAGTGAGGGGCGGTTCCGGCTGGGTGTGCATGTGGGTGTGTACATGTGCGTCCGAGCACGCACGCTTCCATGCACACAAAGGGACCAGTGAGCCTCTGAGGGATGGGGTCAGCAGGAATGAGCAGAGTCATGCCCCTGGAAACACGACTCCCCGGGGTGATGGGAGGGAGCAGCTGGGCAGCCAGGCAGGGGTGTGGCCAGCTCTGCCCAGTGGCTCCCGGCGCTCCCCGCCGCCCTGCCCACATGTTGACCAAGCCTGAGGAAGTGCCTGCACTGGCCGGGCCAGGGGCATGCTCGGGCATCTAGGCCCTTTGTGACAGGGCTGCCCTCCAGTGTAGCTCCCGGTGTCTCTGGGGGGGAGGGTCTGTCTGAGCCCCTCTGGTGGAGTCATGGTTCTGGGGTGCCCATCTGTGTGGGCCTTGTGATGGCTCTGTGTGTGACCAGGCTGCAGTGGTGTCCCTGTGCCTGCCTGCTGATGCGGGCCTTTCCCCAGAGCCTTTGCCATAAGTGACCCACCACCTCCCGTCCACAGAGAACAGGTTCTGAAGGGTTGAGTGGGAAGGGGAAGGGGCCGGGAGAAACCAGAGGACTGGCCCAGAAGGCACAGCCTGTGCTCACACTCCTGGCGGGTGCCCTCTATTCGCCGGTCAAGAGCAGTCCCTGGGAGTTCTAGCCCTGCCCCCACCGTTGATACTGTCCACCTCTTTGTCCCCAGGACTTTTCCTGCATGTCTCCCTCTTCCACCTTAGCATCAGCAGGCTCTACTGACATGCCCCCGACCCTGCATTTGCCTGCTCCAGCTCCCCCTGCCTGCCCAGGGGTTAGCTCTCACGGGTCCTGTGGGAGGGAGTTGGTGGGATGCTCGGCCGGGCCTGGGAACCTTCCTTCTTTCCTCTCCCTGCTCAACACCCTGCTTCCCCAAAGCTCAGGGCAGGGCACTCCCCTTTCCCACATCTTCCTTTTCTCCTCCCTTCAGGCCAGAGATGGCGAATATAGGCAATTGTGCCATATTCTCCCTTCTCGTGCCCCTGGCAGACATCACTAATCAATCACAGCAGTCTTTTTGCCCTGAGTCTGGCTGCAACCCCCATGGTCTTTTGCCCACATCTCCAGGAAGCCAGTAGCAGCTGATCCAAGCCAGCCCTCAAGATGAAATCCATTAGCTATTCCTGCCTTGGGCTGACCCCACCAGGACCCTCACCTTGGCCCATCCTCTGGGCCCACCAGCATATTCCACATCTGATCTCTTTCTGCCTCACTGCAGGATAGAGGCCACGTGGCATAGCCAGCAGTGGTTTTCTCTGTCCCTGTAGGCTGAAGCCACACGCTCCCCAGAACTTGGGTCCAGGAGGCGGTTGAAGGCACTGGGGCATTGGCCCCAAATCCCCAAGGCCGAAGAGGATCTGGTTGGTTTGCTGTCGGTCCAGAGGGCAGCCAGCCCCCTGCTGGGGAGAGGGTGGTGCGGGGCTCGGGGGTGATGCTCTTGTGTCCAGCACCAGTGCAGCAGCAGCAGCACCCGGGCCCTGCAGTCACAGCTCCCAGTCCCAACAGAGCCTGTGTGCCAACCTCCCTGCCCTGGCCCCTGGGCAGGCAGGAGGTGAGTAGTGGACAGCAGGCCCAGGGCGGGGTGGCCGCCCAGCACCCCGGGGGCTGCACGCTGCAGCTGCCCCAGCGGCTCACCACCCTGCGGGACCCTGAGCCCAGGATGCGAGGATGGCCAACCCATCTCTGCCCGCGGTGGTGCCTCTGGGCCCCGAGAGCCTGCGCCCCTTCACCCGGGAGTCCCTGGCTGCCATAGAGCAGCGGGTGGTGGAGGAGGAGGCCCGGCAGCAGCGGAACAAGCAGATGGAGATCGAGGAGCCAGAACGGAAGCCTCGCAGCGACCTGGAGGCTGGCAAAAACCTGCCCCTTATCTATGGGGACCCCCCACCCGAGG
Source organism: Phacochoerus africanus (assembly GCF_016906955.1). Classification (NCBI taxonomy): domain Eukaryota; kingdom Metazoa; phylum Chordata; class Mammalia; order Artiodactyla; family Suidae; genus Phacochoerus; species Phacochoerus africanus. The sequence continues at coordinate 15,144,462 of NC_062557.1, forward strand.
TCATCGGCATCCCTCTGGAGGACCTGGATCCCTACTACAGCGACAAGAAGGTCAGGGCCTGGGCAGCTTCCTCTGTCTGTCTGTCCGTCGTCCATCTGTCTGCCTGTCCTGGACCTCACAGCTCTCTCCCGGCTTCAGACCTTCATCGTGCTCAACAAGGGCAAGGCCATCTTCCGCTTCTCTGCCACGCCTGCTCTCTACGTGCTGAGCCCCTTCAGCGTCGTCAGGCGCAGCGCCATCAAGGTGCTCATCCACTCATATCCTGCCAGAGTCGGGCGAGCGCCGGGCTGGGAAAAGGCAGGGGAGGGGTTTCGGGACAGGCCAGACGGGGTGCTCTGGCCGGGGAGCACCTCCCTCCCCACCTGCTCTCTCCCTTTCCTTGACCCCCGCCCCCCAACGCTGTTCAGTATGTTCATCATGATCACGATCCTGACCAACTGCGTGTTCATGACCATGAGCGACCCGCCTTCCTGGTCCAAGAATGTGGAGTAAGTCTCCCCCTCCCCCGGTCCCCCAGGCCCAGGAGTCTGCACTCTGAGGATGCCCAGGGTGACACTGCTCTTGGCAAGGTCACCCCCACCCACCCACCCACACCTGAAGCCGCTGGGGGTGGCACACTCTCTCTCTCTCTCTCTCAGCAATGTCCTCAGCCCCCTGGGCGGCTTACGTCCTTTCTGTGCCCTTCCTCCCAGGAGGGCCATCATTGCCACCCACCCCGCGGCCCAGGCGTGACACGCCGGCCCCCTCCCCGCCAGGTACACCTTCACAGGGATCTACACCTTTGAGTCGCTCATCAAGATACTGGCCCGAGGCTTCTGCATCGACAGCTTCACATTCCTCCGGGACCCCTGGAACTGGCTAGACTTCAGCGTCATCATGATGGCGTGAGCAGGGCCCTGAGGGCGTCCTGAGGCGTGGGAGGGGAAGGGGAGGGGGCCAGGCCTCAAACAGGGCAGCCGAGGGGGCCGACCCTCGGAAAGTGGACTGCTGGGCGGGGGGTCAGGTGTGCAGACGGTGGGCTGCCCGATTCTAGGGCTGTCACCCCCGGGTCTGGCTTGGAGATTCTCGCTGTGCCCCTCCAGCCCTGGGCTCCGGCCCCACAGGCCCCCACCGGCTGGGAGAGCCAGGCCACCCTTGCCACCCTCAGTCCTCAGCCAAGCTCCTGCGCTGTCCTTCCCGCCTCTTGGGCCTGGATAGGAAGCTTGGGGCATCCGAGCGGTCCACCTGCACCTCTGTGGTAAACCCACCAACAAGGATTCCTTGGGAATCCTCATTCTGGGCCTGGAGAAGCTGCGACTCCTGCCCTGTCACCCACCCCTGGTGCTGACGCAGCCCTCGCCCAACCCCCACCCAGGTACCTGACGGAGTTCGTAGACTTGGGCAACATCTCAGCCCTGAGAACCTTCCGGGTGCTGCGGGCCCTGAAGACCATCACGGTCATTCCAGGTATGGGCGAGGGGCAGGGACCCTCTGCCGGGCCCCCTGGCCTCCCTGCACACCCAGGCCTGGAACCTGGCTCTCACCTTCCCGGAGCCTGACCCCGGGTCAGCAACCCTCCCAGGCAGTGTAGGACCCACACCAAAGCCTGGGCACAGAGGGGGCCCTGTGACCAGAGAGGAGAAGGGGCTCCAGTGGGAGGGTGGGCTTTGAGGGGCAGCACACTGCGGTGGTAAAGCACAGACTCTGGAGCCAGACTGCCCGGGTTCAATTCCCACCTCCGCCACTTCCGAACTTTGACCTCGGGCACATGGTTTACCCTGTCTGCCTCCGTCTCTGTAGCTGTACAGTGTGGATGAGAACAGTCCCACTCGCTGGCTCTTTATGGGGATTCGAAGCCTTGGGAAAGAGATGCTTAGAACCAGGCCTGGCACATGGTCTACGTGTTAAATAAGCAGACTGGGCGGAGCAGAGACCTCCGCTTGAGAGACGCGAGGGGGAAGTAGTGACAGAAAGTCGCAGCCCCGGGGGTCCGTAACGAGCGCGCCACACGGAGCAAGGAGGCCGAGGCAATTCCAAAGGAATGCATCAAGAAGAGGCGTGAAATAAATAGAATCCGGATCATCTAGACCCTCAGAAAAGCGTGTGCAGAAACTGGAGAAGGTTCATTACAGGCAAGAAAGACGATCTGAAACGGCATGGAGCAGAGACCCTAGGAGGAGGGGAAACCGTTAAGGCTTAGTGCCCGAAAGCACCTTAGTTCCCCTCTGGTCCAAAGCCCTCGTAGCGCACCTGAGGATGGACCATACGATGTGCTTACCGAAGTCAAGGCCGTGAGGCCCTTCCCCGGTGCCGGGCTGCCAGCATCCTCAGCGCTTGGGGTGGGGGGGGGGGACGGTTTATGAGGATGCTGCTGAGCATCTGTTTTCATGTCAGGAGACAAAAAGGAGAAGCGCTGGTATGGAAGCAAAAACAATCTGATTAGACCCAAGGAAGAAGCTGCGACGCTTCCAAAAGTGATGGAATCTGAGCCTGGATTTCCACCTGATTTGGTTATGCCTCGGCCCATCCAGAGCCGCAGAATACAGGGATGCTGCCGTCTGTGTAGCGTGTCTCCGAGGGAAGCCTGCTCTTCCCTGGGTGTTAACAGGGGTTATAAGAAAAAAGAGTTGTGTGGTCAAATGAGGAGACATCGTATCGTTTGGTTCTGTGAGACTTTTCCGAGCCTTTGATAGGATAATCCACCTGAGGACTCTCCTGGAGAAGTCTACACAGCTCAGCCTTTCCCAAGCGTCACTCAATCCCTTTTGTTAAGGGCCCAGCTAGAGAGATTGGTGCTCAAAGGAACACGCATTGGGAGTGCTGACTTAGCGACACGCATTAAGCTGGCCTGCGTGTGTGTTGCTTGTCCTGCAAAGTCTAGTCCATTCTTGTAGTGGTTGAGACTCCGTGGCCATCCAAAGGCTCCCGACGGAGGGGGTCCTCAGAGAAGAACGGGGCTAATTTGGGAGGGCTTCCGGGAACTAGTGGCCCCTGTGAGATACAGAGCACGGAGAAGACTTGAGGGTAAATCCATCGCTTACCAGCTTGGGGAACCTCGGACAAGCCGCCTCATCTCCCTGACCCTCAGCATCCTTACCTGTAAAAGGGAGACAGCTCCAAGGGTTTGTGTCGTGACAGATGCCAGATTGCTTTGAAACGCCTGGAGCGTCGGGCTTGGAGGAGATGGAGTAGGCGGAGGCTGGGGTGGGACCGAGTCCGTGGGTGATCACCCGCCCCGCTCACCGCCATGCTCGCCCCCTCTGTCCGTGGTCAGGGCTGAAGACGATTGTGGGGGCCCTGATCCAGTCGGTGAAAAAGCTGTCGGACGTGATGATCCTCACCGTCTTCTGCCTGAGCGTCTTCGCCCTGGTGGGGCTGCAGCTCTTCATGGGAAACCTCCGGCAGAAGTGCGTGCGCTGGCCCCCGCCCTTCAACGACACCAACACCACGTGGTCCGGCAATGACATGTGGTCCGGCAATGACACGTGGTATGGCAATGACACGTGGTCCGGCAATGACACGTGGATCAGCAACTCTACCTTTGACTGGGATGCCTACATCAGTGATGAAGGTGAGAACAGAGATGCGGGGGGGCAGCGGGGTCTTTCCCAGTCCCTGTGGCAGCCCCCTATGGCAGCCCCCTGTGACAGCCCCCTGTGACATAAAGAGCACGGAGAAGACTTGAGGGTAAATCCATCACTTACCAGCTTGGGGAACCTCTGACAAGCCACCTCATCTCCCTGACCCTCAGCATCCTTACCTGTAAAAGGGAGACAGCAGGACCCGACTCCAAGGGTTTGTGTCATGACAGATGCCAGATTGCTTTGAAAAGCCTGGAGCGTTTGCTATAAAAAGCAACAGTCCTGGAGCTCCCATCATGGCACAGCAGAAATGAATCTGACTAGGAACCATGAGGTTGCGGGTTCGATCCCTGGCCTCACTGAGTGGGTTAAGGATCTGGCATTGCCGTGAGCTGTGGTGTAGGTTGCAGATGCGGCTCGGATCTGGCGTTGCTGTGGCTCTGGCGTAGGCCTGCAACAATAGCTCCACATGGACCCCTAGCCTGGGAACCTCCATATGTGGCCAGTGCGGCCCTAAAAAACAAAAACAAACAAAAAAGCAACAGTCCCTAGTCCCTAACCGACATGGTCCTTCGTCTCCTTCATCACACCACGTGCCCACACCATGGCAGGACCACTGCCAGGCACTCACACACACAACATTCTCATTAAGCTGCTAGTAGTCCATGCTGCGTCTTCTCGCAGATTCGAAAACGGTACCCCTTCTTCAACCTGGCACCTGGATTCTAGCCATCCCCCGCACCTCGCTCACCTCTCCACGAGGGGTCCCGAGCAGGCACATGGTAGCCCCATGCACACGCGTGCACGCTCCTCCCATCTCCCTCTGTGCCCCTGCTGCCTCCCACGCTGGGCACTGAGCTGACAAGGCAGCGTATCTACCCAGACACCTTAGAACTCAGGGCTGCCCTTAAAGGAGGGGGGGCAGGAGGCACCCAAAAACATCCATTTGGTGCATGTGGGCCACGCAGATGTGTCCACGGTGTCCGTGTGGTGACATGTTTCCTCTGTGGGCTCTGACTCCCAAAGGGAACTTCTATTTCCTGGAGGGATCCAGTGATGCCCTGCTCTGTGGGAACAGCAGTGACGCCGGGTGAGTGAAGGGGAAGCGGGCAGGGGGGGTTGTCGGAAGGTGTGGGATGATGAGGGACCAGGACCTGGGGTGGGTGGGAATGTAAGGAATACGCATGGGAGGGGGTTCCCTGGTGGTGGTCGAGTGGTTAGGACTCGGCGCTTTCTCTGCAGCAGCCCGGGTTCAATCCCTGGCCTGGGAACTGAAATCCCACATCAAGCTGCTGCCTGCAACAGCCACAAATAATTTTTTTTTAAATTTTACATTTTAAAAAGAATACTCATGGGAATTCCTGTAGTGGTGCAGTGGTTAACGAACCCAACTCGAAACCATGAGGATGTGGGTTTGATCCCTGGCCTTGGTCAGTGGGTTAAGGATCTGGCGTTGCCGTGAGCTATGGTGCAGGTCGCAGACGTGGCTCAGATCCTGCATTGCTGTGGTTGTGGTGCAGGCTGGCAGCAGCAGCTCTGATTTGACCCCTAGCCTAGGAACCTCCATATGCCATGGGTGTGCCCCACAAAAGACAAAAAAAAAAAAAGAAAAAGAAAAAGGGAAAGAAAAATAAAAAGAATACTCATGGGCATGGGTGGGACATTTTCCTGTTTGGGGGACACAGGTAAGACCAAAGGGCATTTTTTTCTTGGGGGTTCCTCCATCTGTCCCCCCGCTGGAGCTCTCTTTTCTCCCTAAAACCAGCCTCCTCTCTCCAGGCACTGCCCCGAGGGTTACGCATGCATTAAAGCAGGGCGGAACCCCAACTATGGCTACACCAGCTACGATACCTTCAGCTGGGCCTTCCTGGCGCTCTTCCGCCTCATGACACAGGACTACTGGGAAAACCTCTTCCAGCTGGTACAGCTGTCCCCATCCTGCGCGGCATCCCTCCAGCCACCTCTCTCTATCTCCACAGCCTCCTCAGGGCAGGGCAGGGAGGCCATTTCCTCCATGGGAGCCCCTCACCACCCCGACATCCGGGTGCTCAGGGGCCTCCAATGCTGGGCACCAGCCCAGATCTGAACGCTGGGCTTTCCTTCCTTCCCTTGCCTCGGGAGCTGAGATCTGGGCTGGGCGTAAACTCCCAGGCTTCACAGGAACCGGTAGGGCAGCTTAGAAATGCACCTCTGGGGGAGTTCCCATTGTGGCTCATCAGGTTAAGAGCCCGACTAGTATCCATGAGGATGTGGGTTCAATCCCTGGCCTCGCTCAGTAGGTTAAGGATCCTGCATTGCCGCAAGCTATGGTGTAGGTCACACGTGCGGCTTGGATCCGGCGTTGCTGTGCCTGTGGCGTAGGCCGGCAGCTGCAGCTCTGATTTGACCCCAAGCCTGGGAACTTCCTTGTGCCACAGGTCTGGCCCTAAAAAGAGAGAGGAAAAAAAAGAAGAAACGAAACCCAACTCTGCTCATACAGTTATTTACTTACACTCTTTGCAGGCGGGAGCACTGTTGAGTCTGAAACAAGGGACAGAGCCTTCTGGTCCCTGGTGCCGTTTCTAACACTGACGACGTTAATGAGAGCAGTGGTAACAAGAGCTGCCCTGTGCTGAGCTCTTACTAGATGCCAGGCACCGTGGGACCGGCTGATCCCAAAGCCCACGTTCCCCATTTTTCATCCTGGTTCTCTGATCTCAGGATGTCTGGCTGGGCTCCTCAGGGCTCTTGAGCCAGGAGATCAGGAAAATCTGGGTCCCAAGTACATGTTTTGACGCTCCCTAGAATGTGGCTCCGTTGGCCAAGGATGGCCATAGTTTGTCTCAAAGGTCCTCAGGTCGCCAGTCTCTGTGAGGGACCCTCTCTGTTTACCCGTCTGAGCAATGGGTGTGTGGAGCGGGTGTGAGTCAAAGCAGCCCGGCCGCCCTGGGACACTCCTCTCCCTCCCCGACGCGCAGACCCTCCGAGCGGCCGGCAAGACCTACATGATCTTCTTCGTGGTCATCATTTTCCTGGGCTCCTTCTACCTCATCAACCTGATCCTGGCGGTGGTAGCCATGGCATATGCGGAGCAGAACGAGGCCACCTTGGCCGAGGATCAGGAGAAAGAAGAAGAGTTTCAGCAGATGCTGGAGAAATTCAAAAAGCAGCAGGAGGAGCAGGAGAAGGTCTGAACTCAGGGAGAGGAGGATCCAGGGACCTCCCTGCCCCTCAGCCTGGGTACTCCTGGACAGGCTGAGCGGGAGGGAGAGGCGTGGCGTAGGGGCTGCCAGGCAGGGGAGGGGGAGCAGAAGGCTCAGGTTAGAGTTTTGGTGGGAACAGAGGCATCCAGGCAGGAGAAAGAGTATTTTGCCGTTCATGCCTCAGTTTCCCCATAGGTAACAAGGAATCTGCTCTCAAGTATCCAAACCTGGAGCAGCCTTCCAGCGCAGACACTTAGGATGTTGTGGTTCTTTACCGGCGGTGTATGGGTTGATGATAAGGGAGAGGGGGGCGGGTCTTGATGAGCCCCCAGGGAGCAGCTGCACATTTACCCATCATCTCATGAAGCGCAGCGTCAGTCAAGGCTTTAGAGAGGGGGGAGGGTCAGTCCTCAGTCCCTTCCTTGTCAGCACCCACCCCCCCACCCCAATGAGTCGTGCCTGCACTAGGCTGAGCGCAGGCTAAGAAGAGGGGCCCCCAGCCTGAAGGACTCAGAAAGAAGCTCTGAGAGTCCGTCGGTCCTTGCCTGTGGTTCAGGGATGGACTTTATGCCCATGCCCCCTGCTGGTCCACAGGCCAAGGCCGCCCAGGCTCTGGAAGGCGGGGAGGCAGATGGTGACCCAGCCCGCGGCAAAGACTGCAACGGCAGCCTGGACACATCGGTGGGGGAGAAGGGGCCCCCGAGGCCGAGCTGCAGCGCAGACAGCGGCATCTCAGACGCTATGGAAGGTGAGGGCCCGGCATCCGTGTCCCCGCTCCCGCTCTGCCTGTCAGGCTCCCGGGATGGGGGGAGGGGGCCTGGCTGGGCCCAGCTTCAGGGCAGTAACTTAATATTGGCATCGAAGAAATGGCCGGGATAAATATAGTCCTGGCTTCACCTGGCCCCGTGCTGGCTGCAAGGCCAGGGTGCGGCGGGAACCGGGGGCTTCCGGGAGGGCCTTGGGGGCTGCCAAGGCAGTGGGGAAGGATGGGATAATAGCACTAACCAGGAAGGCTCCATGTTCCGGAAACTGGAGATCCTGTTCCTCAAATAGCTTCTGGGTTAAAGTTAAAGGGCAAAGGCCAAACTCTACCGAGATAGGGTCACAAACTTCCTCAGACCCCCAGGCTGCCCCCCAGACCTCGGGAGGAGCCTGGGAGAAGGTACGAGGAGAGGGTGGATAGATAGGGAGATGGATGGAGAGGTGGACGGATGGGCGGGTGGGTGGGCTGAAAGACGAATGAATGGGAAGAGACACAGGAATATGGATGGATGAGAGGGAGGGAGGGAGGGAGAAGGCAGAAGCCAGAAAGAGAAGAAGCAAGGAAATTGACATAAAAGAGATCTGGTCCCCTCCTCGGGTGTCTTGCCTTGTGCCAGGAAGGACTTGGAGGGCCTGGAGGACTTTGCAAACCTCTAGGGGCCCCTGCAGCAATACCCGGGCTGGGGGTGGGGGTGTTACCATCAGACCAGAACTTGCAGCCCTTGAGACGTTCAGTTTACTAACGCCTGGGTGAGGATGAGGCTCAGCCGCCCCCATCTCTGGGGTGCCCCAGTCATGCCCTCAAACCCAGGTCTCTGTGGGGCTGCCCCGGATTCCAGTCCCCTTTCTTCATCTTTGACATGAGGGGCACTAATATACTTACACATTTCTGGTGGTAATTACATGAGATCACACCATCCACGGGCCTTACAAAGCCCCAGGGGGTTAAAGCTAGAGTGGCAAGAACAGGGGATGTTTCCAGAAAGCTACCCTGATAGAGGAAGGACTGGCTGGGGACAGTCTGTCTGGAAGGGCTACAAACTGGCAGGGGAGGGAGAGCCTTCAGTGGGGAGGGGTAGCAGCCTGCAGCAGGTGGAACTGGGACCCAACTCCCCCCCCCCCACCCCCCCGCAGTGGCCTGCTGCCTCTCGCTGGGGGCTCTCGGGCCCCTCCCAAGATGCGGCATCTCCCCTGCCAAGATTGCAGTCCTGGGCCCCAAGTCGGGGGTGGGGGTCACCCCATCACAGCCTTGCGGGGTGAGCTAGGAGAGTGGAACTGAACTGGAGCATGGGGAGAAGGGGCCTGGGGTAAGGCTGCCGAGGGCATGGCTTTTTGCAGGTCGGTGAAGGCATAAGGCTTTGGAAGGTGGGGCCCTGAGGGGCTGGGTGGGTGGTGCCTAGAAGGGTGGGTCTTGAGGGTGACCCACTGAGAGGTGGGGGCCTGAAATAGGCCACCCCGAGGGGGTTTGAGGGCTGGGGCTTAGAAGGTGTGGCCAAAGAACTAGGGGGAGGCAGGAGCAGGTGAGCGGGATCCTCCTCAGGGGTCTGTTCCCACCAACTCCCAGAGCTGGAAGAGGCCCACCAGAAGTGCCCACCGTGGTGGTACAAGTGCTCCCACAAAGTGCTCATATGGAACTGCTGCGGCCCCTGGGTGAAGTTCAAGAAAATCATCCACCTGATTGTCATGGACCCCTTCGTGGACCTGGGCATCACCATCTGCATCGTGCTCAACACCCTCTTCATGGCCATGGAGCATTACCCCATGACCGAGGAGTTTGACGCCGTCCTCACCGTGGGCAACTTGGTAGGGAGGGGCCGAGGGAGGGGTGGGCCTTCCTGGGCAGGGCAGGAGAGGGGCCTCAGGGCGGATGGGCTGTGTGGCAGTATGGGGCACTGTTAGGGGCATAAAGGGACAGGCTGGGGTGGCTTTCCCAGCATGGGAGCATATGGGGGCACGAGCTGACACACAAGAGAGGCGCATGGGGTGATCCATGGGACGGGGGAGTCTGGGTTGCAGGGTATCTGGGGCAGGAGGAGTGGGGATGACCTCTTAAGATCGGGACGCCAGGGGGCCTGGGGTCCAGATGGGGCGCTGGACGGCAAGTCTCACTGCTTTCAGAGGTTGTCGTGGGCCTAACTGAGAGGGACAAGGGACCCGGAAGTGGGGACAGAGAGCCATGGGCACGCAGGCCCAAGAGGCCCCAGCTCACCCTGGAGGCTGCAGGGCATTGTCCCCCGGCCCTGAGCCCCCCTGCCGGCTGCCCTTTCTCCAGCAGGACCAGGCCAGCTCCCTCTCCAGCCCTTTCTGCTCCACTATTGTTGACACGCACTGATCCGCCCCGCTTATCCCTGCCCATTAGGAGCATTAGCACCTCGTTGCCAGCCCCGGTGGAGCCTGACAAAGGGAAAAAGCCGCCGCCTCCTCCTCCAGCCCTGCCCCACCCTTCCCAGTGCCCTTGCAGTCTCTCCAGGAGGGTGAATGGGAAGGATGCGTCCCCAACCCTGTGGGTGAGGGGAGTCCAGGAGGAGTACGACGGGGACCTGGGGCAGAACAAAGACTGTGTGGGTGGCACGGGAATCAGACCCTGGACTCCCCAGCCTGCAAGGCAAGCAGACGCGTCCGTCCCATGGGGATGCCTGAGGCAGCCGTGGCCAGACTGGGCAGGAGGGGCACGGGTGTGCTCAGGCCTCCTGGTGCAGCTGCTGGGGTGTGCGTGATGGGCCCAGCCGGCGGCTGGCCCACCCCCTGCCCACACTCTGCTGCCGTCTGGGCACCTGCTATGGCCAGGGACAGCTCCTGGGTGGGGCTCAGCATGTGCCCAGGCAGGCTGTGGCCCCGGGGCAGCTGTGCCCAACAGGAGGGGCACCGTGCCCAGGGAGCTTTCAGGGGCTCTGCAGCCCTCAGACAGTGAGCCCGGGGTTATGAGGGGCCAGCTCTGGCTTCCCATTGAGCCTCCACTCCGCCCCTTTTTGGCCTTTGCCCTGGACTTCTGAGTCCACCAAGATTTTCTGGGTCCTGGGACCCCTGCCAACCAGGGTAGAGAGGCTGTAGGGTCTAGACACAGGAGACTGAACAAAGTACCCCAAGACCTGCGTATGAGACCTGACTCATTCCCATGTGGGCAGCGCGACCGAGAGCTTGCTGCTGAGGTCCCCGAGCCTCAATTTCTCATCTCTGGGACAAGCGTGATAATCCCTTCCAACCTCATAGAGACTGGGATCCAGATGAGATCATAACGTGAACCACAGGGCGCTCTGAGTGTCCAACAGTACTGAGATTGGGGTGAGGCCCCAGGAAGTCAAATAACTGGCCCACTGTCACAAGGCCAGGGAGGGATGGACCACGGCCTCTGGGTGGTGCCCCCTCTGTCCTCAGCACGGCCGTTCCGCTCCTCACGTGCTCACATCCACACACCTGTGGGCCCCGGGTACCACTGCCTGCCCGCCTCGGGGCTCCGTCGCCCTCCCCTTGGGCTCCGCGGCCTCTGCCCGAAGCTGGGGGACCCCGAGGGCCCCGTGGCCCTGAGGCTCTGTGACAGGCTGCACCCCACCCCGCAGGTCTTCACGGGCATCTTCACGGCGGAGATGGTGCTGAAGCTCATCGCCATGGACCCCTACGAGTACTTCCAGCAGGGCTGGAACATCTTCGACAGTATCATCGTCACCCTCAGCCTCGTGGAACTGGGCCTGGCCAACGTGCAGGGGCTGTCCGTGCTCCGATCCTTCCGTCTGGTGCGTGAGGCCTCGGGCCCTGGGCTGAGGAGGGGTGAGGACAGGAGGAGAAACCCCCAAGAAGCCAAAGGGCAGGGACCGAGGGGGCCCCCCCCCCCGCTCCCCGCTCTTGGGCCCGCCACTCCGCCTCTCAGAACCTTTCTTGCCCGAAAAAGGGAGAAAGGTGCCCCCACTCCTTATCACACAGTGCTGCTGCGAGACCGAAATGACAGTCTAGGAGCTGACGTTTGGGCTTGACTCCTAAGTGACCTCGGGCAGCCGTGGGGGTGGGACTTCAGCCCATATTGCAGACCTGAAAGCTGAGGCTCAGGAAGCGCGTCAGCAGTAGAATTGGGAGTCCAAGTTAGCATCCTTTCCACCACCCCATAGGGACCTTCCCTGCATCCACAAAAGTGGAGAGAAGGTAAGGTGAACCTCTGCGTACCCCTCACCCAGCTCCACCAGCCATCAACAGTCTCTCGTCTTGTTTTATCTGTGCCCCCACTTTTTAGAGGGGAGGTATGTCAAAGCCAATCCTGACCTCTTCTTTCACTTGCAAATACTTCAGTCTGTTGTCTTTAAGAGAGAAGGACTCTATTTTGTCTTTTATTGTAGTTGATTTACAATGTTCTGTCAATTTCTGCTGTATAGCAGAGTGACCCAGTTATACGTATATATACATTCTTTTTTTCCCATCATCCCCATCCCGGTCCATCACAAGTGATTAGATAGAGTTCCCTGGGCTATACAGCAGGCTCTCGTTGCTTATCCACCCCAAATGCAAGTTCACATCTGCTAACCCCAGATGCCCAGTCCATCCCACTCCCTCGGCGACCACACGTCTGCTCTCTGTGTCCGTGAGTTTGTTTCTTTTCTGCAGACAGGTTCATTCGTGCTATATATTAGATTCCATATATAAGTGATATCATATGGTATTTATCATTCTCTTTCTGACTTCCTTCACTTAGTGTGAGTCTCTAGCTCCATCCAGACTCTTTTTCTTTTTCTTTTTCTTTTTCTTTTTTTGATTTCTTGGGCTGCTCCTGTGGCATATGGAGGTTCCCAGGCTAGGGGTCTAATCCGAGCTGTGGCCACCGGCCTATGCCAGAGCCACAGCAATGCGGGATCTGAGCCGCGTCTGCGACCTACACCACAGCTCATGGCAACACCAGATCCTTAACCCACTGAGCAAGGCCAGGGACGGAACCTGCAACCTCATGGTTCCTAGTCGGATTCGTTAACCACTGCGCCACGACGGGAACTCCAGACTCTTTTTCTTTTGATCACACAAAGAGGATGGGGTGGTAGGATGTGAGCACCCCCATTTAACAGAGAGGTCACCTGAGGCCTCGCCTCCCTCGATGGGTGGGGGTTCAGGCCGTTCAACAGCGTTCTCTCCCGTAAGGATGGGGCTCCCTCGGGGTTGGGCCGGGGGTGCCCGGGCCTCACCGGCCCCTGCGCTCCCCACTGCCTGGCAGCTGCGGGTCTTCAAGCTGGCCAAGTCGTGGCCGACGCTGAACATGCTCATCAAGATCATCGGCAACTCGGTGGGGGCGCTGGGCAACCTGACGCTGGTGCTGGCCATCATCGTGTTCATCTTCGCCGTGGTGGGCATGCAGCTGTTCGGCAAGAGCTACAAGGAGTGCGTGTGCAAGATCGCCTCGGACTGCAGCCTGCCCCGCTGGCACATGCACGACTTCTTCCACTCCTTCCTCATCGTCTTCCGCATCCTGTGCGGGGAGTGGATCGAGACCATGTGGGACTGCATGGAGGTGGCCGGCCAGGCCATGTGCCTCACGGTCTTCCTCATGGTCATGGTCATCGGCAACCTGGTGGTGAGTGGGGCCGGCCGGGTGTCTCCCCCGCCCCTGCCCGGGAGGTCCCAGTGCCCAAGACGTGTCCCCAGGCCTTTATGTCCTTGAAATCCGCCCTTTTCCTATGAGGTCGCGCTGTGCGACACAGCCGAGGCCTGACTCTTTGCTGCCTCTCCCCCACCCCACATGGCAGTTGTATATGGTTTCACTGAGGGGCCCCCAATTTACCCTGCTTAAGCATCACCTGGGAGTGTCTCAACACTAGATTCCTGGCCCCGCCCCGCCCCCCGAGTCAGAGGCAGCGGCTCTGAGCCGGGGCCCAGGAATCGGCATGTCTGATGAGCTCGGGGTGACGGCACTGCTGCCCGTCCAGGGACCACCCCGTGAGTAGTGCTGTTGAGACCTGGGGTAAGGTAACATGAGAACCAGCGTCGGACTGACCCGTGTTCCGGGCCCAGCTCCTTCCCCATCTGTGTGACCTTCCACACATCGCTGCTCTCGGCTCGGCTGGGTTCTCAAGCTTCACGCGGAAGAAGAATGGTGGGCACCTCAGGGGGTGGCTGGGAGGACTGCCCCTGATGGAAAAAGGCACCACATCACCACATGGGGGGGGCCTCCTGGCCTTTTTGTCCGCCTACCCTCTTGCCCTCTGATCCTGGGAATCAGGCCCCAGGCGCTGGGAGGATCCAGACATGGTGTAAACGGCCTCCATCCCGCCACCTTCTGTGGCTCAGGGCTGGTGTGGGGCTGGTACAGAGGAGGAGATGTGGGGGCCAGTAAGAGACGGGGCGCGACTCCTCCCCTTCTCGGGGTGGGGGGGCGCTCCTGCCCAAGTGCTGTGCCCAGCTGCCCCCTGCGGTGGCCGAAGCTGACCCCGGGCAACGGGGGGTGGGAAGATGCACGTCCCCACGTTCTGCAAAGGCCTGCGGAATCCTTGAGCTGCTTGGTCAGCGCTTCTCAGATATCGCTGAGCTCCCGCTGGGGACAGGGGCAGACTGGTGGCAGGGGGTGTCACCTTGACTGAGGAGGGGATTGGGGATGGAGTCTCAAGGCCCTGGGGACAGCTAGGCAGGAGAACCCAGGCTGGCTGTTCCCTGGAACGGGGGTCTTGGGGGGTGGGGAGGGAGATGGAAGATACTGTAGCCGAACTTGGGGGCAGGATTCGGGGTGGGGGTAACTAGCTCTGAGTAGAAGTTTTTGACGGCGGATGTAAGGGCCTGGGAGTGGCTTCAAGGGCCTGCTGGGGGTCCCGTCTGTATGTATAACCTCAAAAACTTTTCAGGCCCCCACTTTGCTACTTGCTGACTAGGGAATCCTGAGGAAGATATTCTCTCTCTGGCCTCAGTTTTTCTCATCTGGAAAATGGGTGTGATGGTGACCTACTCCATTGGGTGGGCATGAGGATTACCTGACACGCACCTAAGTGCCTAGCAGAGTGCTTGGCCTGCAAGGCCAGGAGAGTCCAAATGCTATAGGCGTGGGGGGCAGAGGGCAGTGATAGTTTAGGTACCTGCCACTGATGTCACACTCCAGGTGCTGGGCTCCTGCCGTGTGCAGGTTCCTGCGCTGGGGGCTTTACGTGCATCGTCCCTAATGCTCTTGACAACCTGTGAGGCAGGTAATGTTGCCGCCGTGCTCCCAGGAGGCATGGCTGAGAGCCACACAGCTAGCGGGCAACTGAGCCTGGACTAGAACCTGGGTCTGTGTGACTCCGATAACAGTCACACCAATAAGAGCAGCAAGAGGGCTAATGACGAGGCCGGCAGCAGCAGCAGTGACAGCGGACCTCTGTCCGTGTTTCTTCAGCATTCCGTGCACTTTCCATGTATTGACCTTAGTGTCACCACCCCACCATCAGGGACACGCCCTCTTACCTCTGTTGTAGATAAGAAAGCAAAGGCGTAGGGAGATTACATAGTAACCTGTGCAGGATTTGAACCCAAGCAGTTTGGCCCCAGAGTCCGGAAGCACTGCACTGCCCTGCCACTGTGTGTGTGTGTGTGTGTGTGTGTGTGTGTGTGAGTGTGACGCCCCCCTCCCTTCTTGGACATACGTGGGTGTGCGCACACACACACACACACACACGCTCTCTCTGCCAACATCATTTTCCGGCCCAGCTCTGCAGCTCTCCCACTTTGCTCAAAGGGAGCTGAGCAGTCAGGGAGGCGACACTGTCAGCTCCTTGGGCACTGTCCCCACCCACCACCCTCCCAGGCCTCCTGGAAGCAACTGTCTGCCAGAGGGCACCCTGCCAGGGAGTGTGGGGACCCAGGTCCCCTGTGTCCGTGGCACTCAGGCACTTCCTCGGGGCTACTGGGAACAAAGGAAATGTTCTTGTAGGAAACCCACCCCTTAGTCCCCCTCCACCGGCGCGGCGGGGGGGGGGGGGGAGGATCTTAATGTCCATCCCCCTTCCTCTAACCCACCCCCCACGCCTTGCCTGAGGCGGCTATTTCTGTCCCAGGCAGGAGCCGTGTGCAAACCCTGCTGACCCAGAGAGCAGCTAATTCCCATCTCAGATGTGTTTCTGGCAACTGGACACCTCCCCCCAGAGAGAGACAGACAGACCTGTATGTTTTGGTGGGGGGCAAAGGCAGAAGGGCAGTGAGAAGGCTTGGGAGGAGGCTGAATCCACCCAGCTCATTCTCCCAGAGAGAGAAGATTTGCAATAGACAAGATCTATTTTTTTTTAAAGATGTGTGTCAACTCGATAGTTAAGACAATGACAAAAAGACCTTGGAGGACACCAGTGAAAGCCAGGCAGTAAGACGCGTGCAGAAAATGGTTAAGGGTGGCAGGATCCTATGTACCGTTGTCCCTTGGTGTCTTAGGGGATTGGTTCCAGGACCCCCTGAGAACACTAAAATCTGAGGGTAATAGAAAATGGCATTTGGAGTTCCTGCTGTGGCACAATGGTTTAAGAATCTGACTACGGTGGCTCAGGTTGTTACGGAGGTGCCAGTTCAACCCCTAGTGCAGCACAGTGGGTTAAAGGAACCAGTGTTGGAGTTCCCGTCGTGGCACAGTGGTTAACGAATCTGACTAGGAACATGAGCTTGCGGGTTCGATCCCTGGCCTTGCTCAGTGGGTTAAGGATCCGGCGTTGCCCTGAGTTGTGGTATAGGTCGCAGATGCGGCTTGGATCTGGGGTGGCTGTGGCTGTGGCGCAGACCGGTGGCTACAGCTCTAATTGGACCCCTAGCCTGGGAACCTGCATATACTGTGGGTGCAGCCCTAGAAAAGACAAAAGACAAAAAAAAAAGAAAAGAAAACCAAAATACAAACAAATAAACAAAGGAACCAGTGTTAGCACAGCTCTGGTTCGGATCTGATCCCTAGCCTGGGAACATCCATATGCCGCAGGTGCAGCCATTTAAAAAAATTAAATAAAACCACTTAAATGGCATAAAACAGGTAGCCCTTCTTCCTCATGTCCACTCACACACCCGGATCCCCGCTTAAGACCCCAACCAGGCTTCACTCTTCTCCTCACCACCTTGGGGGTGGACTTGTGGGAGGCAGGGCCACTGCATTGCACAGCCTCCGGGGTGGCCATTCACGCCGCAGGCTAAGGAAGCAATGTCCTCTACCATAGTGCAATGACTGGAAACCTGAATTCTAGTTCTCACTGCGCTGTGCATCCTAAGGCAAGTCACCCGACCTCTCTGGGACTCTGAGGCTGGGCGGCCTTAGTTGACGGCACTCCTCCCTGTGCCTTGTAGCGTCTTCTATTATCGCACACATAGCAGCCAACGTGTCTTGAGTGCCCCCTCTGCACCCTGCTTGTTTTGACCCTTTGATCCTCACAGCCCCGTGAAGAGGTAGGTGCTGGGATCATCCCCGTTGTACAGAGGAGGAAACTGAGGCACAGAGCAGTGATGTGATTTGCCACAGGACACACGGCTAGTAAAGTGGGGTTCAAAGCCCGTGCACCCCAGTCTCGGCTTTGTGCAAACCCACTGTGTCGTAATTATCCGATGAAAGGTCTCTCTCTAGGCTGGGAGCAAACTGAGGCCGCTTATTCCTGCACCCCATGAGAGGGGCTCAGTAAACGTCTGTCCACTGGGAAATAAAATCCGGGGTAGGGGAGGGGAGACCAGCACCTCTTAAGTCCATTTCAGTGGGGAGATGAGAAGAGAGCCAGGTGGAGCAGGGAGCCCAAGGGAAGACAAGGGAGTGAAGAGCAGTAGGTCACACGCCTCTTCCAGAGCCTCAGGGGACATGCATCAGAGCCCAGGGGAGCACGGGGTCTATTGAAAGTCCCACTTACCACCCAGTTCTCTCTTTGTGACCCAGCAGGTTAAAAACCTGACTAGTATCCATGAGAATGCAGGTTTGATCCCTGGCCTCGCTCAGTGGGTTAGGGATCCGGTGTTGCCGTGAGCTGTGGTGTAGGTCCCAGACATAGCGCAGATCTGGCGTGGCTGTGGCTGTGCTGTAGGCCAGCAGCTGCAGCTCTGATTCAACTAGTCTGAGAACTTCCATGTGCTGTGGGTGTGGCCCGAAAAAGACAACAACAACAACAAGTCCCACTTACCAGACAAGAGAAGAAGGCTCAGAACATTCAGGCTCCCGCTAAGTGCAGGAGGCTTGGTGACGTGAGCCCTGTTTTGCGTTCTGTAGCCCCCATCAGTGGAGGTGAAGGGCAGGGTTGTAGAAAGAGTCCCTGTAACCCAGTGGGCCTCCCCAAGGCCTGCCTGTGCCCTGGTCAGCAGAGTCCTCACCTGTGCCCAGCCTCAGTTTCCTCATCTGTAAAGTGAGAGCGAGAGCACTTCCCATCCCCACGAGCAGTGGTGAGGATCTTGGTGGGGGCGTCTCTCACCCCACGAGGGACAGGTCTGATCTAGCGTCCCAAGGACCCGTGTGCCCGCTGAAGGTGGCACCCTCCGGGGCCTAGAGCCTGAGTGCAGGCTCCCCCTTCCCTGTGCTCCCCAGGTCCTGAACCTCTTCTTGGCCCTGCTGCTCAGCTCCTTCAGCGCCGACAGCCTGGCGGCCTCGGACGAGGACGGCGAGATGAACAACCTGCAGATCGCCATCGCCCGCATCAAGTGGGGCATCGGCTTCGCCAAGGCCTTCCTGGTGGGGCTGCTGCACGGCAAGATCCTGAGCCCCAAGGAGATCATGCTCAGCCTCGGGGGAATCGGGGAGGCCGTCGAGGCTGTCGAGGCTGGGGACAGTGCCTCCGAGGATGAGAAGAAGGAGCCACCACCCGAGGAGGGTGACAAGGACTTCAAGATGGACAACCACATCCTGAACCACATGGGCCTGGCTGACGGCCCTCCCCCCAGCATCGAGCTGGACCACCTCAACTTCATCAACAATCCCTACCTGACCATCCACGTGCCCATTGCCTCGGAGGAGTCGGACCTGGAGATGCCCACAGAGGAGGAAACTGACACCTTCTCGGAGCCTGAGGATGTCAAGGTGAGGCTGTCGCAGGGCCCAGGCCCGGCTCCCGGGGTCCGGTCGGAGGTCAGATAGACACGCCTTCACATATCTGTGTGACCTTGGACAAGGCACAAATCCTCTCCAAGTCTTAGCTGTTCCATCTTTAAAATGATGGAGTAACGGTACCTACCTCATGGTATCCCTGTGAGCATTAGGTGAGGGGCTGTGTGCAAAGCACTAGTCTGCTCTCTCTGATCCGCGATTGTTATTAAGATAGTATGATCTGCCCCCCTGAGTTGATACCCTAGTCCCCTCCCTTCACTCTTGCCCTGTAATTCCACCTGGGTCGCCTCTCACCTGCAGGTGACTCTCTGAGACAGAATGTTCTTACCTGTGGCATCTCAGCTTCAGGGCTGGAACGGAGGAGGCCTCTCTTAATCCCACTGTGGGCTGGAAGCCCCTGCCAATCATATATTCTGCTTAGACCCCACCTCCCAGGGTGGGCCAAAGTGCTGGGCGTGGGCTGGAGACTCTGTGGAAAGGGGTCAGGGGCCCGGTGGAGTTTGGGGCCCAGCCTCAGTGGGACCCACCCACCCTGCCTGAACAGGGGGCCTGCTGCTGGGTTGAGGTGCCCCTCCCCTGCAAGGGTGCAAGAGGCACTGGCGGTCACCTCTAGAAGTTCAGGCTGAGGCCAGGAGTGAGGCCTCCCAGGGGAGGCGATTCTGAGCCCCCTCACCCCCTCCAGCTCTGGCAGGGGACCACAGACCAGCCCATAAGCTCGGGCAGGGCCTCCTGCCACCCCTACCCTATCAGCCCTGGGCCTGGCTGGGCACCAGAGCCTGAATAAACTTTGCCCTGAAACCTCTTAACTCCTTCCTCCCCGCAAATACATGGCACGCTGACTTACCAGGGAGCTGAGTGCCTGCCAAGCTATAAATACCCCGGGAAATGTGGCACCAACCTCGGTATGAGGAGCAGTGGGGGTGGAGGAGGGCTGGACAGCGCCCAGGGCCAAGGCTCGGGGACTCTCTCAAGTGGCGCAAGCGAGGCTCCCTGGGGGACCGTGGGAGTTGGGGTGCACAGGTAGGGCAAAGGGCTCAGTGGGTGCCCTGCCTGATCTACCACCCAGTGCCTTGGTTTCCCTTTCTGTCAACTGGGCACAAGGCTCTCCCTAGTTTTCTGACCATCATGCTGAGAGCCGCCCCCAGGCTACCTGCTCCATCTTCTTCTTCAGGGGCCTCCCCCCAAGCCATGAGGGGGGCCCCTGGAGGAATGGAAGCTGGGGGTCTGGCAGCCGGCCTGGAACAGCACCGGGAGGAGGCGGGGGAGGCCTGGCCAGACTGGAGCGCCAGCCTCACCCACCCCACCCATTCCCATCAGGCTTCAGCTGCAGAAAAATTTCCATTCTTTCTGACTTCCTCTGCCAAACAGACCCTGAGGATAGGAAGGCTCAGACCCTGGGGGCATCACACGCAGCCGCCCCGTTATCTGCAGCCCCCAGCTCTGTCCTGACCCCCTCTGTCCCCAGGCCTCATTCCCCACCCACTCCACATCTAAGTGCCATGAGGGCAGGTTCTGTTTCTTCTGCGCACGGGGGGTGGGGGGTGCGCAGTGCCCAGTGCTGAGTGAATGAATGAATGAGTCAGCTCCTCTCTTGACCTCGGCCCCACCTGGTGGGAGGAGCCAGGGGTCACGTGACCCTGTGGCTCCTGCAGAAGCCGCTGCAGCCCCTCGACGGGAACTCCTCCGTCTGCAGCACTGCCGACTACAAGCCCCCCGAGGAGGACCCTGAGGAACAGGCCGAGGAGAACCCTGAGGGGGAGCAGCCTGAGGAGTGCTTCACCGAGGGTGAGGGCAGCCCACGTGTGCACCCCCACCTCCCTGGGTGCCTCCGCCAGCCCAGCAGACCCCATAAGGGGCAGGCCAGGGCCCCAGGGAGGCAAAAGCCCCAGTCTGTCCCCTCCTTGGGGACATCTCGGGGACATGTGCCTCACCAAAAGCAGGCAGGGGCTTCTTCCCCTGCTGCTACCCTGCCCTGCCTCTCCTGGGGAGAATACAACCCCCAGAAGGGGTGTTAGCGCCGGGGGTGCCCTCCAGCCCCTGCCCACTGCCCCCCGCAATGTGTGCAGGGGGTGAGGGCAGCATGGGCCTGCGGGCTGCCATGCGGAGTCCCCACAGAGCCCTGAGTGTGGCTGGCACGGAGCAGGTGCTCAGCAGTGGCTACTCTCAGGCTCTCCTCGTCTTCCTCTTCCCGAGAGAGGCCTGTCTAGCCCTTCAGGAACATGTTTGCTCAGAGGGCCTGGGCTGCGCCGACTGAAGGCTGCCTGGGTGAGGAGGGGGCGGAAGGGGACAGCTGACAGCTATAGTACCTGCGCTGGTGGCCCTCACTCCCAGGCTCTGGAATATCTTGCCTGTGGTTGGATTGGGGGGGGGTGCCTCCTGGGAAGGGAGCGGGAATGGCTGGCTATACCTCCGGAGGGAGCCCCCAGACCCTGACGCGGTGCCCCTGCCGCCCTCCCTCCCAGCCTGTGTGCAGCGCTTTCCCTGCCTCTATGTGGACATCTCCCAGGGCCGAGGCAAGATGTGGTGGACCCTCCGCCGGGCCTGCTTCAAGATTGTCGAGCACAACTGGTTCGAGACCTTCATCGTCTTCATGATCCTGCTCAGCAGTGGAGCCTTGGTAGGTGCCGCCCCAAGAGGCCGGGCGGGGGTAGGGCCAGGCCTGGAGCGGGCTTTCCGGGGCTCCGTCCTTTCTACACATTTAGAGGGATGAGGCCTGACAGCCCTAAAGCCAGAGAATCCTAGAGAACTCACAGTGCTTCCAGGATGTGTCACAGGATGCATTAACTTTCTGACCCTGCACCCCGGGGCTGCCAGGTCCCAACCAGAGGGCAGGTGGGGGAGACCCTGAGAATTGGGGGGGGGGGCAGGATGTGTCACTGTAACACCCCCTACCCCAGCGGACAATCAAGGGTTACTCTTATTGGGCCAGGGGAAGGGGAGCCGAGGGGTTTCTCGCCACTGGGACCTCACCCCTGTGATGGCCGCAAGGAGCCTGCCCCCTGCCTGGCCCCAGGGCCAGACCCCTGGGAACCAGCAGCATCAGGCAGGGTAGGGGCACCTCCGGGCCGTGGCCACCCTGCCCTGCTGGTGCCCCCAGGCCTTCGAGGACATCTACATCGAGCAGCGGCGCATCATCCGCACCATCCTGGAGTACGCGGACAAGGTCTTCACCTATGTCTTCATCATAGAGATGCTGCTCAAGTGGGTAGCCTATGGCTTCAAGGTGTACTTCACCAACGCCTGGTGCTGGCTCGACTTCCTCATCGTGGACGTGAGTCCGCCCCACCCCCGGCCCTGCCGCCAGATCCGAGGCCGCCCTTGAGGCGGGGGGGACGCCCCGCGCTCCCTGACCGCCGCCCCCCTCTCTTGACAGGTCTCCATCATCAGCCTGGTGGCCAACTGGTTGGGCTACTCGGAGCTGGGACCCATCAAATCCCTGAGGACGCTGCGGGCTCTGCGTCCCCTGAGGGCACTGTCCAGATTCGAGGGCATGAGGGTGGGTGTCCCAAGGGGATGCTGCGTCAAGTTAAGGATGGGGGAGCAGCCACCGCTTGGAAAGGTTCTGGGGGCGTGTCTGGACGGCTGAAGGCCAGGTTGGGGGTTGGGGGGGGGCGGGCGTCCTCCCAACGGAGGACGTCCAGCCCAAGTGCCCGTTCCTGCCCTCAGCCCCTCTCCTGAGCTCTTCTCTGCCGCCACTGGGGGGCAGCAGAGGCTGCGAGGAGAGGGAGGAAAGCAGGTCTGCGAGTCGATGGGTGGCTCTCCCCAGCCTCAGACCTGCTCTGAGCCTGCCCACCCTTCCCTCAGGCCCTTGAGGGCGGAAGTGACAGGTAAATTCAGGTTTGGGGCAAGCCCAATGGGACTTCCCCAGCCAAGGCGGGTCTGTTAGGGACAAGACCCACTTGGAGGGACAAACCTCCGTGAAACAGCTGGTCGCAGGTCAGCAGCGCAGGCAGCCTGGGGGCTCCCTTCTGCTCATGCGAGAGGCCAGCCCGCGCTGGGTCCTCCCCTCGCCGGAACTGGGGACCCCTCTCCCCTGGGGGAAATGACCTGGCTGTGGCCGCACGCTCAGCTGGTTGGTGCCCCGGCCAGAAGAGAGCGCCCCTGGGCATCACCGAACCTGTGCCACTCACTTTGCCTGAGGTCCGGAGGCGACTTTTCCTTGGAAACAGACAATTGTCAAGTTCAGCACAGCCTGAAATAATGAAGTTGGCCTGGGTCGCCAGGGCTGGCAGGGCCCAGGGCTCCAGGCCCAAGGGTCCTGCTGCTGCAAAGACCCCCTTGGCTTCCTTTCTGGGTCTTTGTCTCTGATGCTGTGAGCAGATGAGCAGGAGGCTGGGTCACGGGGACTGAGTTTCCTATGGGGGCCGAGGAAAGAGTGTTTGTCTCCTGCCTGGTGAGCCGTGGCCGGGCTGCTTCCAGAGAAGCCCAGCCCCCCACTCTGGGCTGATGGCTCCAGCCAAGCAGAGAACCCTATTCAGCCACCAGGCTGGCAAACCCCTAACCCCACTCCTTGCTCACCCCCCACCCCATGTAATATCCGGCAGACTTCCCCAGGCCTGGCTCAGATTGGCCCTCTTCCAGGAAGCCTTCCCTGTGTAACAAGGCCAAACCCTGCCTGGTCCGCTGGTTAGAGTGGGTGGGGAGCCCTTTCCCAGAGGAGACCGGGTGTCCCTCCCCACCTGCCTGGGAGAAGAGCTGGCAATGACCCCTGCCCCGGCCCCCAGGTGGTGGTGAATGCCCTCCTAGGAGCCATCCCTTCCATCATGAATGTGCTGCTCGTCTGCCTCATCTTCTGGCTCATCTTCAGCATCATGGGCGTCAACCTGTTCGCTGGCAAGTTCTATTACTGCATCAACACCACCACCTCCGAGAGGTTCGACATCTCCGAGGTCAACAACAAGTCCGAGTGCGAGAGCCTGATGCACACCGGCCAGGTCCGCTGGCTCAACGTCAAGGTCAACTACGACAACGTGGGTCTGGGCTACCTCTCCCTCCTGCAGGTGGTGAGTGTGACCCGTCGCCTCTGCACGGGGCTGGGATGGAGGCGTCTCCCCCGCCTCCCCAACCCAGCTCACTGCTCACTGCTGTGCCTTGTGAGGCTGTGGGTCCCTGACCTCGTGTCTAGACATCTCTGGTCTCTATTTGTTGCCTGCCCAGTGGGGCTCTGGGCCAGCGGCCTCTGGGGAGGACCATGGGGACAGGGAGGGAAACTCATGGATGATGGAAGCAAGACACAGCCCCCTCCCCCCCAACCACACTCTCTCAGGCCACCTTCAAGGGCTGGATGGACATCATGTACGCAGCTGTGGACTCCCGGGAGGTGAGTGCGGGTCCCCGAGGCATGGCTGGTGAGTGAGCCCGGGGAGAGGACTCAGACCCATCCCCACCCGTGCCGCCTCCTCAGGAGCCCCCGACACCCCACAGCCTGGGGGGATGGGCCAGTGGGACAGGGAGCAGGGAGCAGGCAGCGTGCGCCCCGGTGCACCCAGCGCACCTCGACCCATGCTGTGGCCTCTGCAGAAGGAGGAGCAGCCTCAGTACGAGGTGAACCTCTACATGTACCTCTATTTCGTCATCTTCATCATCTTCGGGTCCTTCTTCACCCTCAACCTCTTCATTGGCGTCATCATCGATAACTTCAACCAGCAGAAGAAGAAGATGAGTATCCAGCCCGGCCCTCCCGGGCCCTCCCCATGCCGGGCGCCCTCCTCCCTCCCTTTTTAGAGCCACACATGCTACCTCTGCACCTACTCTGCTGTCGCTGGCAGCGGGATCGAGGCAGCAAGCCTGGGTTCAGATCCCACCAGGCAACCTTGAACAAGGGACATGCTGCCCTGAACCTGGGTCTCCTTATCTACAAAGCCAGGTGCATGCCGCCTCCCTTGCTGGCTCGTTCTGAGGACCCAATGAGAAAATGATGGAAGGTGGCCCAAAACGGGCTGTGGGGCCGTGCTGGCCCTTCCCTCCATCACCCACCCCTCTCCCCTCCCTCCTCTGGACCCTCAGTCCTCCTCCGCCTGCCTCCCTCGACCTCCATCGCTGGCCCCTCCGGGTTCACCTCCCCCTCCCACCAGGCCCCTGGGATGGGGTGGGAGCTGCTTTAAGGGTGGTGGCAGAGGTAGGGAGGTCCTGGAAGCTGGGAACAGGGACCCCCCCAACCTTACGGGCCCCATCTCACTGTACTTTGGAGGGAAAGACATCTTCATGACAGAGGAACAGAAGAAATACTACAATGCCATGAAGAAGCTTGGCTCCAAGAAGCCTCAGAAGCCCATTCCCCGGCCCCAGGTACCTGCTCTGGGGGCCCCTCCTCCTGCAGCCCATGCAAGGCTCTTGCCCCCTCTTTGGGAGGGGACCAAAATGCAGCCTGAGCTCTGCCTGCTGGTCTATGTCCCTGGCATGCGGCTGGGTCTCCCTGCCGTGAGGGGCACCTCTTTGTACAGACCCTTTATGCACAAGCTGCAGCTGCCTGATAGACTCGGCCCCTGGCGGACCCCTCACCTGGCCCTGTGCAGCCCCCCCAGCGTCCATTCACCCACTCCGCTGGTGGCCTCCGGGGCGAGGGCCCCTCCCAGGGGGAGGAAGAGGATGAGCAGAGACTTTGGGGGAAGGATGAGAGGTGGCCGGGGGCTCTCGCCGGCAGGAGAGGTCCCCGAGGGAGGCAGGGGGAACGGCCTCTTCCTCTGACGGGTCCCCCCCGCCCCCCGCCTGCCCTGGCCACCTCCCCCGCAAGCCCTGACCCCGGCTCCCTCTCTGTGCCCGTCGTGCCCTCCTGCCCCTCCTGCTCTGACCTCGGCCCCCTCCCCTCCCCCCCCTGCCCCCCGCCCCCGCCCCCGCCCCGGTGCGTCCCGGCTGCAGAACAAGATCCAGGGCGTGGTGTACGACCTGGTGACGAAGCAGGCGTTCGACATCACCATCATGATGCTCATCTGCCTGAACATGGTCACCATGATGGTGGAGACGGACGAGCAGAGCCAGCTCAAGGTGGACATTCTCTACACCATCAACATGGTCTTCATCATCGTCTTCACGGGCGAGTGCCTGCTCAAGATGCTCGCCCTCCGCCAGTACTACTTCACCGTCGGCTGGAACATCTTCGACTTTGTGGTCGTCATCCTGTCCATCGTGGGTGAGCACGGCCGGGCCCGGCGGTGCCGCTCCCGTCCTGGGTCCGCGCACACCTCCTCGCGCGCCGGGCACGCTCACACATTCCCCCTCCCCCGCATGTGCACCTGGCATCTACACCTGGCGCACAGAGGCACATACGGCGGGCTCCCAGGCAGCCTGTCCCGCCCGCACAATTGTAAATACACCTCACGAAACATTTACATGGGAGTTCCTGTTGGGGCTCAGTGGGTCACGAGCCCACCTCGTATCCGTGAGGATGCCTCGCTCCGTAGGTTAAGGATCCGGCCTTGTTGCGAGCTGTGGTGTAGGTTGCAGATGCAGCTTGGATCCGGCGTGGCTGTGACTGTGGTGTAGGCTGGCAGCTGCAGCTCTGATTGGACCTCTAGCCTGGGAACCTCCATATGCCGAGGGTGTGACCCTAAAAGAAAGCAAAAAAAAAAAAAAAGAAACGAAACTGGAGTTCCAGTCATGGCACAGTGGTTAACGAATCCGACTAGGGACCATGAGGTTGTGGGTTCGGTCCCTGGCCTTGCTCAGTGGGTTAAGGATCCGGCCTTGCCGTGAGCTGTGGCGTAGGTCACAGATGCAGCTCGAATCCCGCGTTGCTGTGGTTGCTGTAGGCCGGTGGCTACACCTCTGATTGGACCCCTGACCTGGGAACCTCCATATGCTGTGGGAACAGCCCTAGAAAAGGCAAAAAGACAAAAAAAAAAAAAAAGACGTTTACCTCGTCAGCAGATGCACACTCAGGTGCCCATGTGCTTTGAGAAAAACCATGATAGTTGCTGTATCCACACACACAGAAGTGCTTGTACATCCGTGTAATTATGAGAGTAACCAGCTCCTGTTTGTCCATCATCCACTATTTGCCTGATGCTGCACTATTACAGGTATTGGCTCAGTAATTGTGCATAGCAGTGCCCTGAGGCAGGTACTTTTGTCACCTCCATTTTATTTTTTTTAATTTATTTCTTTTCTTTCTTTTTTTTTTTTTGTCTTTTTAGGGCCGCACTCGCGGCATATGGAAGTTCCCAGACGAGGGGTTCTAATTGGAGCTATAGCTGCCGGCCTACACCACAGCCACAGCAACACCGGATCTGAGCCTCGTCTTCCACCTACACCACAGCTCACGGCAATGCCAGGTCCTTAACCCACTGAGCGAGGCCAGGGATCGAACCTGCAACCTCATGGTTCCTACTCGGACTTGTTTCCACTGCGCCACGACAGGAACTCCACCTCCATTTTACAAATGAGGAAACTGAGTCACAATCCAGTTAAGTGACATGCCCCCAGTCACACACCAGAGCTGTCCTCCCCTTTACTCATCTACGGCATCTGCCAACGGCCTTGGCAGGGAGCCTGGCCCTCTCAGCGTCCCCCCTCCGTCCAGCCGTGTCAGGGCAAAGGTGGAGCCTTGGGCCCCAAGACCCGTGGGAGAGCGTCATGGGTCGGGCCGTCTGGGCTGTGCTCTGAGTGGGGAGCCTCTACTCCTTTCCGGGCAGGAGCCCCCTTGAGCCCCATGTGCCCCCCAGCCCCTGACCCGCCCCCCCCCCCCCCCAGGGCAGCCGTCCTCACTGCTTCCTCCCCGCAGGCCTCGCCCTCTCCGACCTGATCCAGAAATACTTCGTGTCCCCCACGCTGTTTCGTGTGATCCGCCTGGCCAGGATCGGTCGCGTCCTGCGGCTGATCCGCGGGGCCAAGGGCATCCGGACGCTGCTCTTTGCCCTCATGATGTCGCTGCCCGCCCTCTTCAACATCGGCCTGCTCCTCTTCCTGGTCATGTTCATCTACTCCATCTTCGGCATGTCCAACTTCGCCTACGTCAAGAAGGAGTCGGGCATCGACGACATGTTCAACTTCGAGACCTTCGGCAACAGCATCATCTGCCTCTTCGAGATCACGACGTCGGCGGGCTGGGACGGGCTCCTCAACCCCATCCTCAACAGCGGGCCCCCCGACTGCGACCCCACGCTGGAGAACCCGGGCACCAGCGTCAGGGGCGACTGCGGCAACCCGTCCATCGGCATCTGCTTCTTCTGCAGCTACATCATCATCTCCTTCCTCATCGTGGTCAACATGTACATTGCCATCATCCTGGAGAACTTCAACGTGGCCACGGAGGAGAGCAGCGAGCCCCTCGGGGAGGACGACTTCGAGATGTTCTACGAGACGTGGGAGAAGTTCGACCCCGACGCCACGCAGTTCATCGACTACAGCCGCCTCTCGGACTTCGTGGACACCCTGCAGGAGCCGCTGAGGATCGCCAAGCCCAACAAGATCAAGCTCATCACGATGGACCTGCCCATGGTGCCGGGGGACAAGATCCACTGCCTGGACATTCTCTTCGCCCTGACCAAGGAGGTCCTGGGCGACTCTGGGGAGATGGATGCCCTCAAGGAGACCATGGAGGAGAAGTTCATGGCTGCCAACCCCTCCAAGGTCTCCTACGAGCCCATCACCACCACACTCAAGAGGAAGCACGAGGAGGTGTGCGCCATCAAGATCCAGAGGGCCTACCGCCGGCACCTGCTCCAGCGCTCCGTGAAGCAGGCGTCCTACATGTACCGCCAGAGCCACGACGGCGGTGGCGGCGGGGACGGGGCCCCCGAGAAGGAGGGGCTGATTGCCGACACCATGAGCAAGATGTACGGCCAGGAAAATGGGAACAGCAGCGCGCAGAGCCAGGGGGAGGCGAGGGGCTGGACAGGGGCCCCCGAACCTGCCATGGGGCTCATGCTCATCAGCCCCTCAGAGGCCGCCCTCCCGCCCACCCCAGCCCTGGGGCAGACTGTGCGCCCCGGGGTCAAAGAGTCACTTGTCTAGCGGGCTGCGGTGAGGTAGCCAGCTGAGCCTGGCACAGCCCCCAAAGCTCCCTGTGGAGGAAGCTGGGGCTCTGAGTCTGGGATGGATTCAGCTCCCTGTCGGGAACAGGATGTGGCCGTGCTGGGGCGATCGCCCAGGTCACGGAAAGTGGGAATCATACCTGAAGGCTCCGCTCTGGGCCCCAGGCCGCTGCCGCCTCCACGAGTTTACCTTCAAGTTGCTCTTACCTCCTCGCAGCCCCAGGGGAGGTCCAGACATCAGAATCTCTGCCCCCCTCCCCCATTGGATGGGGCCTGTGATGGGATGGGCTGCCCTCCTGCCACCAGAGTCTTAAGGGCTACTGACCTCTCCCAGGGCAGGGGCTCAGGCCCCCCGGCTCCCTGTAGGACTAAGATGTCATAATGTCAGTGAGAGCAGACTCCGACCCCAGGGCCTGCCAGCCTTGCCCTGCCCCGGGCATGCACCACCACCCTGCCGGCTCGGGGATTCTCTGGGAAAGGGAAACAGCACTGGTCCAGAAACAGCTTGGCAAACCTGGTGGGCCACTGGATCCTGACACCACATTGGGCCGGGTTGTGGCCCCTGAAACCCTTTTGTGTTGGTCCATTGTCTAAGCCCCTGGCTCCCCTGGCTGGGCCCTGGGGGAAGAGCAGGAGGGAGGGTTCCACTTGGGAACTGTCTTTTTCCAGGAATCAGGGGTGGGCAGGAGAGGTTGGGTCCTGCCAGTGCATTGCTGCCCTGGGGGCTCTCTCGGCCTGAACCCCCAGACCTGGGGTAGGGTTGGTGACCCTGGTGCTCAGTTGCTTCTCTCTCTCCCTCCCTCTCTCCTCCATCCACACCTCCGGGGCTCCTGGCAGCTTCACCTGCCCCAGAGATCTGCCCCCTCCCGCCACGCCCACCTCCTCCTCCTCCTCCTTCCCCTCCTCAGAGCCATCTAAGAATGTCCTAGTGGAGCCCTTGTTAGAGATTTCAACACTGGGGCGAGCACCGCACCCGGCTCAGGCCCAGCCTGCCAACTTCCTGCTGCCTGGAAAGCGGGGTGGCCCTTCTGCTGGCACCACTGACCTAGGCGTGCCAGTGCCAGCCCTCTGCTAGCCCCCAAATCAGAGTCTGAGCTTGGAGGAGGGGGTGGGACGCCTGCTCAGGGGTCGCTGGATTTACTCCCCTGCGTGTGTTCCTGTGTGTCTGCTTTATGCCTGTGTGTATACCTGTGTGTGTGTGTGTGTGTGTGTTTTTAAGTGTGTGTTTTTGTGTGAATGTGAACCACTGTGTCGCACCGAGCCTGCACATGCGTGTAGTATGGGTATATTTGTGTGTGTGTGTGTCAGCATGCCCTGTAGTGTCCAGCTGGTGGGTGTGTGTGGGTGTGTGTGTGTCTTCTGTGCGGGCCCGTGCGTGTGAGTGGTCCTGTGCTGTGGGTGTGTACGTCAGTGTCAACACCTGGGAAGGTTTGCACATTGAGTCCCTTGTGCCCTTAGTTCCTCTTCTTTTTCTTCTTGTTTCTTGTGAACAATTTGATTAAAACTCAGGAAGCAGCCAAACCTCCAAAACAGTGTGTGTGTGCGCGCGCGCGTGTGTGTGTGCACGTGCGTGGGCGCCCACGGACCGGAGGCTTCCCTTGTCTGCCCTGCTCGCCGGCCTCCCGGCCTGGGCGTCCCTGTCCCTCGGCCCGCACGTCCACTCTGCTGCCTTCCTCATGTCTGTCACACCCAGGCCGCCCGCTCCCGCCCCCGCCTGCATCCTCTCTGGAAGGAGCCCCCGCTTCCATCTCTTCTGGCAGTAGCTGTGGCTCTTTGTTCAGAGGGTTTGTGGTGTGGGCTCAGCCTCCTCCCTGACCGGCGCCCTGCCCACTGCCTTTCCCTCCTCCTCAGGCCCCGGACTCGATCCTCTCCACCCGGCCGTGCCCCGTGCCGCTGGCAGAGCCAGTGGAGCCGGCGGCCTCCTCCCCTGCACCCCCACCCCATCCGCACCCTGTCCCGGGGGAGCAGGCCCAAGCCAGGCCAGCAGAGAGGCTCCTTGTACAGTTCTTATAATAAACCTCCCCTGGTGCCTCTGCCACGTGGGCTTTTTCCTTGTGCCTCTGTGCGCGGACATCAACGGGGGCTGAGGGCAGCAGAAGGGCTGGGGGGCTTA
Organism: Phacochoerus africanus; assembly: GCF_016906955.1. NCBI lineage: Eukaryota > Metazoa > Chordata > Mammalia > Artiodactyla > Suidae > Phacochoerus > Phacochoerus africanus. The sequence goes on from NC_062557.1 coordinate 15,175,025, forward strand.
GGGGCCAAGCGGGAAGACTTGGGGGGCTGCCGGGGCTGGGGGAGGGCAGGACGCAGAGGGCCCCAGCTCTTCTCTGGCTCAGTCCGGCTGACTCCTGCCCCCTCCAAAAAGCCAGGTGAGGTGAGAAGTCCTGCCCCCCCACCTCCAACAGGCAGCCCCACGCTCCATCTCCCCACACATGAGAGCACCCAGGAAACAGGGTTTGTAGCCTGTACCCCCAGCTCCTTCTCTCTAGAAGCCCCCTTCACTTCTCAGCCCCCAAAAGCCCTAAGGTGCCTATGGGTACAGGGTGTGGTCCGTCCATCTCCTCAAGGGCTCAGCCCCCCAGGATGCTGCCTCTGACCCCTGACCCCAAGAACCCAGAGTCCCATGGAACTATGACAAAGAGTCATATGTCCTGAGCTCAGGCCACATTCCCAGTGGGTGTAATATAGTTTTGATTTTTTGCTTTTTAGGGCCACTCTGGGGGCATATGGAAGTTCCCAAGCTAGGAGTCGAATTGGAGCTACAGCTGCCGGCCTGCAAGACTCAGATCTTCCAGGTACAGCCACAGCAACTCAGGATCTGAGTCTTGTCTGCGACCTACACCACAACTCACGGCAACGCTGGATCCTTAACCTACTGAGTGAGGCCAGGGATCAAACCTGCATCCTCATGGATATTGGTCGGATTCATTTCCACTGCACTACAATGGGAACTCCCTGAAATACAATTTTAGATGTCATTTTGTTTTCTACAACTTGATTTCTGACAGCCAGGGCTGTATTCCCTCAAACTAGTAAATACATAGGCCCTTTCAGGATTTCTGTACCCCCTTTTCCTGGGTCCTGAGGTTACGTGGCCCCTGTGGGGGCTGGGGAGGGGCAGCCACAGGCCATCCAGACACCTCTCGGCCGTGTCCTCGAGCCCCGTCCTACCCTGTGGTTGTCATTGCATGCAGGGGAGGGGTCCAGCATCCCTGAAGATTTCCCCGAGACCCCCACTGGGGGAGCTCCTTCTCACTTTAATTTCTCCAAACCTCGCCCGGGACCTTCTCTGGCTCCAAGGACAGGAGAGCTTGAGGAGGCCCAGGCCCACCCTTTCCCTGAGCCTTATCTTTTTTTCTTTAGGGCCACACCCATAGCATACGAAAGTTCCCAGACTGGGGGTCCAGTTGGAGCTACAGCTGCCAGCCTGCACCACAGCCACAGCCACACAGGATCTGAGCCGCCTCTACAACCTACACCACAGCTCATGGCAACACTGGATCCCTAACACACCGAGCGAAGCCAGAGATGGAGCCTTCATCCTCACGGACACTATGTCAGGTTCTTAACCCACTGAGCCTCAAAGGGAACTCCTGTCCTGAGCCTTGAATGGTAGAAGAAAAAAGCCAAGTCCTGGGTGAGAAACATAGCCAATTGAGGTCCCTATTCCAGAATCAAGTGTCCCCACCCCCCACAAGCTGTGCTACTGCACACTTTCCTTAGGGTCAACTGTGCTTCCAGGTACCTCCAAGCATTTCAGGTACAGGATTTCCTTTGAGGCTCACAACTGCCCTATGATGAAGATATAATGACAATTATTTCTATTTTACCCAAATGAGGAAACTCGGTCTCGGGGAGGTTAAAAATGGGTATTGCTTGGCCAGGGTGCTGTTGGCACATGAGCAGGGCAATTCTGCTTTGTGAGACGCCGTCCCTCTTACAGCGGGGTCTTCTGGGCCCCTGGCCCATGAATGCCAGTGACGTCCCCTGGTCATTTGACCATGGCAATGGACCTGTGCATTTCCAAATGCTCGTGGGGTGGGGCAGGGCCACCCTTCGTTGAGAAGCACCAGGGGACTTGGGGCGGCTTTCCGGCTGGTATTTTGCAGGGTCAGGATTCAAACCCGCATCCTTCTGAGGCTAGAAGCCTCCCTCCCCCACCCCCAACAGGAAACCAAGTAAGGAAGGACTAGGGGAGGGGCAGGGTCAGAACCCCTCCTTCCAAACTCAGGTCCTGCCCTCTCCCACCCTTCCCAGGGCTGCCGGGGGTCCCTGCCTTCCTGCTTCCCCCAAACCCCGAGCTCCTTGTCCCCTCTCCCTACACCCTCAACCCCTTATGTTGATGCTGCCTTCCTGGAAAGGTGAGGTGGGGGCTGCCAGATGTCGGGGTGTAGAGCCCAGGGCACCTGGGGCCAGAGGCGGGAGTGGGCTTATGAGGCCTCCTGTTCCAGGAAAGAAAAGGCGTCATGAGCCCCAGATGAGCTCAGTGCTGTTGTCACTGGGGAGGGAACAGCATGGTCCCCACTGTGACAAATAAGCCTGCAGACGGTGGAGCCCCCACGGCCCCCACCCCCTCCTGAAAACAGATCTCTGCCTGACATGAATGGGAATGAACTCCAAAGGACACATCTGCATGCCTGCCCTCAGAGGAGGCAGATGTGTGTGTTTGGAAGATGCCAACACCACGCCCCCCCACCCCCAATCTCCAAACTCCCTAGAGTCACCTGGGGCCCCAGGACCAGCTCCCGAGCAGCCCCGCGCCGCCCAGCCCGGGAGGCACACCCATGTCAGCAGCTGCCTCACACACGCGTGGGCCCCCAGCCTTCCCCATCGTCCTCCCAACTTCGGGGGACACTAGCCCCAGGGGAACCAAGGCCTCCATCGCCAGGAGGTATTTTGCTAAAGAAGAGCTTCCTCTGGGGAGTGTCCAAGCACCAGGGGCCCGTGGTCCCCACGCTGACCTCGGCTGATGTTTATATTCCCGGGCTGTTTGTTCCGTGAGCTGAACATCTGATACCTTCTCAGAGAAATGTTTTGGGTTTGGTTTGGTTTTGTTTCATTTGGAACATCTGGAAACATCAAGAACATCTGGGACAGCTGGGAATGAGCTGTTCCTTGGATAGAAACTCTACCCGCCTGCCCTCACTTTCTGCAGCCCCAGTCCTGGCCTGTGCTCCCCCGACACCGTGCCAGATGGGGCCTATGCCCAGGCCTGAGGGGGCAGCTCCCAGACCTCTACCTTCCTCACTACCAACCCTGCCACGGGAGGCAGGACCACGTCTCCCTGAGCCCAAAAAGACCTGCCAGCAGCACAGACGGTTTGAAAACTAAAGGGTGGTGAGGAGAGTGAGACGTAGAGGCAGAGGACACATGGGATTCAGCATCTTCGTCCCTTCCTGAGAGTTGGGAGAAGAGGGAGAGTGAGGGGCCAAGAGGGAGTAAAGAGGCTGCCATTAAACATAAACTCAAGGGCATTCCCTTCGTGGCTCAGTGGTTAACGAGCCCGAATAGGATCCATGAGGATGTGGCTTCAATCCCTGGCCTCGCCCAGTGGGTTGGGGACCCGGGATTGCCATGAGCTGCGGTGTAGGTTGCAGACACAGCTTGGATCCCACGTTTCTGTGGCTGCGGTATAGGCCAGCTGCTACAGGCTACAGCTCCAATTCCACCCCTAGCCTTGGTACTTCCATATGCCACGGGTGCCTGAGGCCCCTAAAAAGCAAAAAACAAAGCAAAACAAAACAAAAAACAAAAACCATAATACTCAAGAATGGGCTCAGCCATGGCGCTGAGGGATGAGGCCTGCCAAGTGCGGGTGGGCAGGTTGCGCACTATACAAAGGTACCACTCTCCTGTTGCATCTGACCTTGGGGCAGGGGCACAAAGCTGAGCTTAGACGAGCTCCTGGATGCTATGGTTCCATCCACCACTCTGCTGACTGGCCAGATAAAGCCAGAGAACCTTTTCGTTTTAGGACCTGAAGGCTCCCTGCCGCTAGCCTCCTGTCCTCCACCCAAGACCCCTGGAGCAGTGGATAACATTGCAGTGCCCTGGGAGGCTCCTGATTGCTGAGCGATGGGTTTTCTCTAAGCCATCCAAGTCCACCCTCTTTGGCAGATCCCAGCAAACTCTCCTCCGAAGTGAGGGAGGAGGGCCTCTCACCAGGGCCTGGACCAAATCTTCTCCCAAGCGGCGGCCACTCTTGGCCTATTCTTGCTCAAGAACTTCTGTGGCTCCCTTCCTCCCCAGGGTCACATCTCCATCAATACCCAACATGATCACCCTCTTGCCAGCCAAGAGGCTGTGCTCTGGGCGCCTGGCCTGGGCCCATAGCTGCCTCCCAGCAGCCAGGCACCATCCCCAGCCACCCCCCCCTCCTCCTCCCCACCCCCCCCCCCAGCCCTGTGCCTCTCTTCCTGCAGGGTGTGGGCTGGTCCAGGGTGGGGGGACCCTTGTGTTATGCAATCAAGTACCTTGGAATCCAGACTGCAAGGTAGGAGGCTTCAGGCTCCAGGGCAGGACCAGGGGATGGGGTGGGGACACAGGGGCGGGGACACAGGGAAGGAAACACGGGCCCCCCTCAGAAGACTCAGAGCCCCCCCGCACCCCCAGGCTCCAGGGGCGTCCACTGCGGACCCCAGCTGGGGTGACCCTTGAGCCTTAGCAGCACAGCTGACGAGAGAGCCCGCCCTCCCCCAGGGTCCCCAGAGAGCTGGTGCCTCCCCTGGGTCCCGATTTGCATGGCAGGAAGGGGCCTGGTGGGGAAGCGGCGGGGAGGAGACAGGCTGCAGCCCAGGCAGTTACACGTTTTCCCCCCAGGAGCCTCCGAGGTCACGGGCTTGGGGAAGGGGACGCGGAGGGGCGAGCATGGCGGGGCCCGCGCTGTCTCCCGGGCTCAGCAACTGGTTGGTGCTGCTGCTGCTGCTCCTCTCAGGTACCGCCCGAGCCCAGGCCTGCTGGTCTTGCGGTTTGCACCGGTTCTGTCTCTGCTCTCTCCTCCTCCTCCCTCTGTCTCTCACACTTTCTGCCTCCTGCCTCCCTCTGACAGCCCTGGGGGCCAAGTCTGTGGGTCTTCGCCACACGGACCGGCTCAGGGGTCTGCGATGCAGCCCCTCTCCCACCTGCAGGGTGTCCGGCCGGGCTGGGCCTGAGGGCTTGGTGGCCCTGGCCGCGGAAGAGCTAGGCCCTGGAGGGAGAGAGGAGCGGGCGCTTCACCCCCAGGCCCTTGAGGGCCCTGCGTGGGGCAGGCGGCGGAGAGGCTGTTCCCCAACAGGACCCTGGGACAGGCATGTTCCAGAAACAGGGGACCCTCCAGCTGTGACTTCCCTCCCATCTCCCCCAGCCGCTCAAGGTCAAGGCAGAAGTGGGGTGGGGGCGTAGGGGCCGAGAGGTGAACCTTCTGGTGACCCCACCCACTCTGGTCTCTCTAGAGCAGGGCTGGGATGAACTGAGGGTCCCGAAGCCCAAGTCCTGGCCGGGGGAAGCGGTCTGGGAAGGCGGAGGGTGAGCAGGGGTGGGGCAGGCACCTCGGAGCGCCTGGCCCCACCCACTTCCTCCCACCCGGCAGGTGAGACGGTGCTGGAGGCCGAAACAAAGGAACTCCGGGATCCCAAAGGTTGGCCCCTTCCCTGCCCCTTCTGGGGACATGTGTGTCTGTGTCCAGTGCCGCTCACCGTCCCGCGGGCTGTCCCATGGTTGCCCCTCGCGCCCTTGACTCCCCTGGCTCTCCCCACCCAGGACTCCCATCCCCAGGCCTCCCTGGGGGTCTGTCTCCCTCTGTAAGACCAGCTCTGAGCTTCCTCCCACCCGGACTCCTCCAGCCTTTGCCCTCATTCAACCCAAGTCCTGGGTCCCGGGAGGCTGGGCTAAGCCCAGGGTGAGAGGCAGAGCCAGAGCCAGTCCCACTGAGGACCCAGGCCGGTCGGGCTGGCTGGGGAGTTAGGCTTAGCCCCGACAGGAACCTGTAACTTTAGGGCCCTGAGATGCCGCAGAGACTCTGGGATTCCTAGGGGACCACTCACTGGGAACAAGGCAGGAGGGAGGCTTCTTGGAGCAGGTGGGCGGGGAGAGCATGGGAGCTGAGAGAAAAGGTTTGGGAATAAAGAACAGAGCAGGTCCGCACAGGAGGGGAGAGGGAGGTGATGGAGGGGAGACGGGCGGGGGCCTGGCTGGCCGGGCTAAGGTCTGGGGGGGTGGTCCCGGAGGATTTCCGGCCGGTGCAGGCAGCCCAGGGAAGGCTAAGTGGGAGGCTGTGTGCAGTGGGTGAGGCCCACATCGGGCTGCCCTAATGGGCATGGAAAGGAATCAGAAGGTTCCAGGCTCTTCTAAAGGAAAATCAACTGCGGAGGGTGGGCCATCAGGAAGGGGCGGGGTTTGGTCCGTGGCCTCTCACGTGGCTCGGCTCCCTAGCACCTCTGCCTCAGGACTGTCTCACACCTTGAGAAGCAAGGACAGACGAGGGGACAGAGCCAGGGGTCCGTGCTGCCCAGGGCAGGGGGTTCCCCGGTCGGGCTGGCAGTCAAGAAGGCGAGGAACAGGATTTTGATCCTAGCCATGGCACCCACAGGAAGCGCTTGTTCCCGGATCTGGCAGCACCCACGTTTCGTGGCCAGGAAACGGGGCTCCATGGTGGAAATCAGGTGCTACGTGGAGGACCCCGGCATCGTAAGCTGGCTCCGGAAGCAGGAGGCGGACTTGGAGCCCAAGATACTTCTGCCCGAAGAGGGCCGCATCATCCAGAATCAGACCACCTCCGAGGCCACTCTCATCATCCAGGGTGTCCAGTTTCAGGACAACGGTGTCTATTACTGCAAGCAGGAGTGCTCCAAGGAGCCCCTGAGGACAGAGCAGGGCTGTGGCACTGAGCTTCGGGTCATGGGTGTGTGCAAGGCCTGCCCCCCCAACCCCCTGGCCCGGGAGGAGCGTGGGGATGCTCACGGACCATCCGTACCCCCTCTGCCCAGTTTGCCTCCAGTAAGGCGGCGGGGGGGGGGGTCCCAGGGTGGGAGCTGTGGTCCTCGAGCCTCCAGGAGAGCCAGTTGATAAGCAGATCCCTGTGGGCCACAAAGGAGGGGCCCAGCCTCACCGTCCCCGCCCCCCTTCCCCCAGGGTTCAGCACCCTGGCACAGCTGAAGCGGCGGAACACGCTGAAGGATGGCATCATCATGATCCAGACCCTGCTCATCATCCTCTTCATCATCGTGCCCATCTTCCTGCTCCTGGACAAGGTGACGGGGACAGGGGGGCCGGGAAGCAGCCGGAGGGCAGGCCAGACGTGCGCGGGGTCTCCGTTTCCCCAGAGCCTGCCCGCTGACTCGCCTCGTCAGCTACTCCTTCGTGCGTCAGCTCTTCTTGCGGAGTGCGCCTCACCCCTGACCTCTCACCCTTTACCTCTCACCTCTCACCCGGGGCCAATCTCCTGGGGCCTCCGCAGCCTGGCCCGGCGGTGGAGGGGGTGGGGATACTAACGCTCTGCTCTCCATCCTTACCCGCCAGGACGACAGCAAGCCTGGGATGGAAGAGGATCACACCTACGAGGTGAGGAGCAGGGTGGACTCTGCAGCTCAGAGGGCCTGGGGGGCGCTCGGAGGCCATGTGGGTGCGGCTGGGGAGGGGCCAAGGTCTGAGCTCTGTTCCATGTCTCCAGGGCCTGGACATTGACCAGACAGCCACTTACGAGGACATAGTGACACTGCGGACAGGGGAGGTGAAGTGGTCGGTGGGTGAGCACCCCGGCCAGGAGTGAGGGGCCGGCCATCCCTGCGCCCCCGGGCCCAGCCTGCTGGACCCTCATTGACTGCTTCAGAGCCACCTGGCTCCCAGCCCACCCCCCTTTCTCTGGAGCCCCTGTCAGCCTTCAAAGCTGGCCAGCCAGATCCGCCTGTCCCTCCCGCCCTTGGTCCCCAACTCTCACCGGAGGGACTGGAGTGGAAGGGCCGCAGGGCAGTGATTTGGAGGAGAGAGTTCTCTGGGGCTAGACTGGACCCAGCCCTCTGGGGGTGCCGTGCGGAGATCCACTCCCCGTTCAGGATGGAGAAGGCAGAGACGTGTCTGGAACCTATAGATGGACTCAGAGCAGACCGGCTTTCTGCGGAGTCTAGGAAGGGCCAGGGCCCACCCCGATGTGGCCACGGAGGGGCCACCAAGAGCTTCATCCCTCTCCTACCCTCGCCCACCCCAGGGGCTCCTGGCCTCAAACCCATTCTCCCATGGAATAAACAGTGTGTCTTGAGAAACCACACACAGGCTTGTGACATCTATGGGGACGGGTTGGAGGACAGTATCTGGGCACAGATGTCTGGGCGCCGGTGGGCCCATGGGGTGTGTGATGGGCTCACTTGCTGCTTCTCCCTGAAGGCACAGATGGGACCTGGGTTCCTGTCCCCTTTCTTCCCCTGCTCGGACCCTAGCTGGGCCCCCTGCAGTGGAGAAGGGTGGAGGGGATGGGGCCTCCTGGGCGGGGAGGCCCTCATCCTGCACGCCCTTCAGGGACCAGCAGCACCTGAGTCCTGCTCTGTAGGGCTTGCCCTCCCCTGCCCACCTCAATACTATTGTCCTTCAAGGTCCTCCACCTGTAGGAAGTCCTCCCAAAGCACCCCAGTTCCCTGTCTGATCCCTGTTCTGACCCCGGCCTCTGCAGCTCTGGCGTAGTTACTACCTCATACTGCCCACGCTGGCCTTGTTCCCCAGCTAAACTAGAAGCTTCCTGTGGGCAGCGTTTCCCTTGCCTCTACCATGCACCCCTCCCCCCAAGCCTGGACTTTAAAAAAAAAAAAAAAAATCTGACCCAGAGCTGTGCAAGAGAGATCCCTGAAGTAGGGGGCCTTGTGGTGGTGAAGTCTGGGGGTCCTTAGCCACATCACCCTTTCAGGCTTTTCCAGTGATGCCCCCCAAAAGGCTCCCTAGGGCCCTACCAATCAGGGCCCCAACCTGCCAGCTGCAGGAGTGCCTGGGAGCTGCTCACCGCCATAGACCCCATTCACCTCCGTGTGCAGAGCCCCGCTGGGCTCCGCTTCCTGTTGACCCCGGGGGTGGGGGGATGGGGGGCAGAACAGCTCTTCGCTGTTGATGCTCTGGATTCAGGTGGGAGAAATCCCTGCCCTCAGGGAGCTTCCAGTTTGGCTTGAGAACCACGGCCAGCAAGGGGCGACCAGCGAGAGCAGCGTCCCCCTGTTCTTCCAGGTGGGGCAGGGGGCTGGGGCCCCCACGCCTGGGCTCTCAGCTCAGTCTCTGCGTCCATCAGTGGTGCCCAGTTGGCGCCAGGCTGGGCCAAGCAGGGCCGGGCCTCCTCCCTCCCGGGGCCTCTGGGCTGCCAGAGGAAACCGGTTTGTTTTGGCATCTGCCTCCACTGAGCTGGAGCCCTTCCTCTCCTGCTGCTTTGCATAGTGGCGCTAATTCTGTCCTTGACCTCCGCCAGGGACCCTGGGCAGCCGGGCTGGAGGTGGGAGGGAGTCTTCACTTCTCCCCCCAGGCAGGGTCTCCCCCTGCTCAGGGCTGCCCTGAGCCTGGGGAGGCCTTGGCTTTTATAAAAGACAACTTAATGTCTTTGAATAACTGCCTTTCACTGGCAGAGGCTCATTTGAGCAAGGGGCCTGCCTGTCTACCAGACGCCCCCCAAGGGGCATTGCCTCCATGGGGATGTTGCAGAAGCACTCCCTGGTCTGTTCTTGTGTTTCAGAGGCTTACACGAGAGGTATCCCCACGTCTGTCCTGTGGGACTCTGGCCCCTGGGCCCCTGAAACTGATAGGCCAGAGAAACAAACCTGGGGCTGGGCTGGAGCGCTCGCTCGCCTTATCTGCGAAACGGGGACCCCAAAACTTGTCCAAAGGAAAGGAGTTGGACCAGATGCTGGTTTTTAGAGAACGATCCTAGAGTAAAACCGATTTTGTTTTCTTTTCATGACCAGCTCTGTGAATTTTAGCAGGAGTCAGAATGGTATCACCACCACCACAACTAAGATCCAGAACATGAACCAGAATCTTTCGCTGGGTCCCCCAAAGAAGTATGTATATGGAGCATCCCTTAACTGCCCAGCAGACATTATTGAGCACCTCCACGTTCATTTCCACGACCTTGTCCAGCCCCAGCATGACCTTGGAAAGGGAACCGAATCCCCTCCACTTACAAATGAGGAAATCGAGGCCCAGGGAGATTATTACCGTAATTGGCCAAAAGTCACAGAGAGACCCTCTGATTCCAAACGCAGCCCTCTTTCCAGGGCTTCTCAGCAGCCGTCCTTGAAGGATTTGCAGCATTGAGCCAGAGGAGGAGGAGGTCCACAGGCAGAGATTCCCAGGACCGTTTGGCCATCTTCAAATTTCCCCCTGGCTCACCAGGAGCCCGAAGGCCCTGCTCCTTCCTACTTAGGGTTGATGTGCAGCCACTGGGCCAGCCTTCCAGGAGTCTGGCTCTGGGCCAGCCCTAGGCCTCTTCCTCCCAGAATGCAGCCCAGAGGCGCTGGGTGGGCACATGCCCCACTGCCCACTGGGGGAATCCAGCCCAGTCCCCTGGGGCCTGGTGGAAGCACAGGCTGGTTCCTCCTCCGCTCTAGCTTGACTTCCGGCCCCCTTGCTGCAGGTGCTGTTAGGCTGGGGGTGCTCCGACCAGGGGTTTGGGTGTTTTTCCAGTAGAATCGGAGGCGAGAGAAAAACAAAGCTCGGAAAGCTGCCGCTGTTTGGGTGTCACTGGCAGGAAGCACTGGACCCTCAGCAGGTGCGCGGCCTGGCCGGGTCTTCTGAGAAGAGCCGCAAAGGCCATCCGGCTCCTGGCTCGGGACTCCTGTCTGCACATGCAGGGCTCCCCGGGGGTGCTCTCAGCAGCTGGATTCAGAGCCCACGTCTGTGAAATTTCTGGATTTGTCTTTGCTCCCCCATGCCGCACCCAGTTAGGGCACCCTCGAGACCTGCTGCTGATTCAGGTGCAAGCACAAACAAAAATGAGGCGTACCCGCTGTGCTACAGTGGGATTGGTGGCACCTCTGGGGCACCTGGCCACAGGTTCCAGCCCTGGCCTAGCACAATGGATTAAGGATCCATGTTGCTGCAGCTGCGGCTCAGATCTGATCCCTGGCCCTGGAACTCCATATACTGCAGGGGGGCCAAAAAAAAAAAAAAAAAAAAAAAGCAAAAAAAAAACCAACCCAAATGAATAAACATGCCACTTGGGACCCCCTCAGCTGCCCTCTCCCACCCCAAAGCCTGGACTCGGAAACTTAGGTGACTCCACAGAGAACAAAAGTTAACAAGCCTTCCGCCTGAATTCAGAGTGTAGTTTGTTAAAACCCATTTAGACAGATGGCAATGAACTTTTCCAATTAAAGAAAAAGGAGTTCCCGTCATGGCTCAGTGGAAACGAATCTGACTAGTATCCCTGAGGACGAGGGTTCAATCCCTGGCTTCACTCAGTGGGTTAAGGATCCGGCGTTGCTGTGAGCTGTGGGGTAGGTCGCAGACGCATCTCGTATCCAGCGTTGCTGTGGCTCTGATGTAGGCTGGTGGCTCCGATTCAACCCCTAGCCTGGGAACTTCCATATGCTGAGGGTGCAGTCCTTAAAAGACAAAAAAAAAAAAAAAGATGTTCTTAAATTAAAAAAAAAAAAATTAAAAAAAGACATCGTTCTCAGGGGCCCTAAGATCACTTTCTCACTGGGCAGGAGTGGGCGGGCCAGACACCTCGTGAGGTCTCCTTTGGGCCTCAGGTTCTGCAAGTGGTGGGTCTGCATGAACATCTGGGTGATCTCGCCATCAGCATATGCATCCTACCCTGAGGTTGCTTCAGGTATGTTTGGCCTGGCGTTGCAAGACGCTGTGCTGTCATTTTTTGCCTGTACCTTTTATGGTAAAGGAGACCATCAACCCGCCCCATGGCCTGCCCTGCCCTTTCTGATTGGGTAGAGTTTGACTTCTTTCATTGGCACTGCCTTTCCATCCATTCAATCCACTCAGCAGAGGCTGGAGTTTCTAAGCCTGGGATGATGCCGGCTGCCAGCTGCCCCCACACCCCGAGCTAGGCGCTCACCTCTATGTCTTAGCTATTTCTTTTCTTTTTCCTTTCCCCCACCCCTTTTCCTTTTCGGCGACCCCTGCAACAGGTCGAAGTTCCCAGTTCAGGGATTGAGCCTGTACCACAGCAGTAATCAGAGCCACAGCAGCGATGCCAGATCCTTAACTCGCTGAACCGCCAGGGACCTCCTTAGCTATTTCTTTCATGGCCGTTTTCACAACGTGACATTTCTGTATACATTTTACCATTATGTATTTATTTGTTTGCTACTGTCTCTCCTTCCCAAACGTATGCTGTGAACTCCAGCAGAGAAAAGATCGTGTCCTTTGTTTATCTAGGTAAGCCCATCTGCCTGGCATGATGCCTGGCACATGGGAGGAACAACGACTGCTTGTTGAATCACTCAGTGCCTGAATAAGAGAACGAGTGGCTGATCCAAGAGATGAAAGGCATGAATCCAGCCTCAAAGAGCTTTCATGCCCGTAAAGGGAATAAAATGTTCACAAATAACCACAGACTAAGGTGGAAGGAGGCAAAGGTTATTTCCAGCCAACAGCACAACGAGGAAAGCACCCCAGACTTCCCACAGCTGCTGCACACGCCCCTGAACTTACTACCTTTTCAATGGGCCTTTGTCCCTGGGGAATAATCCCCAAGGTGGAAACGATTCAGTAGGTCCAGTGATAGAGATTGTTCGGCACCTCCAGATTGTTCAGAGGTCCTCACTCAGTGTAAACAACACCCCCCAGCAACTTCCAGGAGTGCCTGGCCCCCAGCCCCAGGGCCCTCCAAGGCCCCTCCTCCATACTTGAATCCTCTGGCAAACCCTAGGGTCCGATGAGATAAAGGAAGTGAAAACGTGATGTACACTGAAACGTGCAACACACATGTGAAGGCTGATGCGACCTGGTTCATTAAATTGAGCTACATCAGGCTGTTTTTCTCTGAAGGTCTTCTGGGCGCCGGTGGACCTTGCTCTGGGCTGATGCTCCTTGTGATCGATTCCCCTCAAGCTCCCTGAGCATCTTCTGAGTGGGGATTGAATCCCACCCTGCTAGCTTTGCACTAAGGATAGGTCTGTCCACACCCAGCAGTGCCACTGTCCTTCCCAGATGAGGCATCTAAAGAGCTCGGCGTGGTGGGAAGATCGGAGTCTTGGGCAGCCATCACTGAGCAGCTGAAAGACTCTGGGAAAACTGCTTATTGCAGGAGTTCCTATCGTGGCTCAGCAGTAATGAACCTGACTGGTATCTGTGAGGATGGGGGTTCGATCCCTGGCCTTGCTCAATGTGTTAAAGATCCGATGTTACCATGAGCTGTGGTGTAGGTCGAAGACTTGGCTCGGATCCCACGTTGCTGTGGCTGTGGCATAGGCTGGCAGCTGTAGCTCCGATTCAACCCCTAACCTGGGAACCTCCAAAAAGACCAAAACAAAACAAAGCAAAAACTACTTATCGCTTTGAGCCTGAGTGTCCTTGTATGAAACTCGGCTCACCCACCCCACCACCCCAGCACCCAGTACACTGCCTGGCATATAGAGGGTGCTCAGAAATGTTGGTCTCCTTCCCCATCTCTCCTGGAGATGCCCTTGGGCATAATATTAATAGAACAATAATGTTCTCTAAAGACATTGACCCAACGTGCTATGATCAATGCAGTCAAGACTCATGCTCAAAGCAAAGAAGAGGTGGAGCCTTCCCTGGGGGCAGTCCCGGCCTCTGGATTCAAGGAAGGTGGGACAGAGAGAGGTGAGAAACGTGAACCCCAAGTGACCAAGAGGGGCTTGGAAAGAGCTGCCACCAGCCGCTCTGAGGCTGCGCCTAAGGTAAGGACAAGTATGCCTGTAATTAATGCGACGGCCCCAAGCCCCAGGGAATTGAACCTCAGAGGGGTTCTTGAAGTCTGAAATAGGCCACTTTCAGATCAAGAGGAGAACTGTGGGTTGCTACAACAGGTACAGAGAACCCCAGGGCTGGCCAATTCTGGAAATATGAAAGGAGTTCCAAACACACGGAAATCTGTGGGGATCCCAAGATGATGGGAGCTTCATCCTGAGCCCTTTGAGGCTGACGCTGGAGATGCAGGTCACAGCCTCTCCCCGCTGGCCACCATGCAGAGGCCGCTGTGTGCAGTCTCTGAGCCTGGAGAAGCCAGGCATCTGGTCCCAGATGGTGCCACAAGAAAGGCTGGGTGACTCCCACTGGTGGGAAAATCTCAGGTCCAATTCAAAGTTTCTCTTCTACTAGCAATGAATTATGTATATGTCTCCATGACTAAAGCTCCTCAAAAAGACCTTTTCTAGACGAGAGAAAAGGATCCCGGGTACCCACCTCCACACTCTTCGGTTCTTCCCTCTTTGGGTCCGATGGCCGCCATCGTGGTAACCTGTTATGAAAGTGTATCCCAGGGATCCCCAGCATTGCGTGGGCCAAGCAGAAGTGGGCTGGCGAGAGGATACGTGCCCTTGCTCTGGCTGGTCCTACCTGTTCTTGGCAGTAACCTGCCTGGTAGGAGCCTCAGCCACACCTCACTGGTGCCCACCTTGTGTGGCTCTTGAGCAGTCCCCAACTTGGGCTCCTGTACCCTAACTCCTAGGGGAGACCTGAGGCTTCTCGCATGGTCCACAGTTCACATACTAGTCCCCTAGCATTAGCTAGAGGCCTGTCATGGGAGGTTCCACCTCAGTGCCCCTTCCCCCAGGTGACAGAGAAGAAAGATGTTTCAAGGGGGCAGAACACTGCATGGGGCTCAGAGACCCTCCCCCGCTTCCCGCCGGGCTCCTCCCCTTTGGTGGAGCTGGAAGGAGAGGAAAGGAGGGTCCTCACCTTGCTTGTGGCCTCACCTTCCTCTGAGCCTATAATGACACTCCTCCTAGTCCTCCTGGGGGACTGCCTGGGGACAGGTCCTGTAGATCCCGGTGCCCTTCTTAGCGGATAACGAATCAGGAGCACAGATGGGCAATGGTTCAAGATGCAAGAAAAGACAACTCTATCCTCTGATCCTAAAAGGGGGCCGGATGTTGCAAGGTGCAAGCTCTCAGGTTCTGGGCCATGGGGGGTGTGACTTTTCCACACCGGGTGCCAACACCATAATCAACCACCTCCAGAAAGCTTTGCTTGTTGGTTTGTTTTCCCACAGAGTCGAGTGCTACATGTTCTTCCACTCAACGGTGGACGGTTTAAACTGAGAGGAAGTGCTCTCATCCCTGGAGACAGTTTGATGCTGATGACCTCCCGATGCTGAAGTGGCCCCAACCCTGGGCACCTGTGGCCCTAGCTTTCCTGACCCTAGCTTTGCCCTGCTGTGTGGTCTCCACCATACACCCCGTGTCTCTGGGCTGTTTTTATCTGGGAAATGGATGGACAGCAATCTGACTCTTGAAGGAGGACTAAATGAGGCGAAGGCACTCTTGCGACTAGTGGCAGGATCCTTGTGATCTGAGGGATCTAGAAGTTTTAAAAAATAGAGTGGCACCCACCCAGTCTGCTTTGAAGAAAGGGCTTAGGAAGCTGTAACATGTAAGCCTCTCTGAGCAGTGCCTGTCGTGGCTCCGTGGTAACAAACCTGACTCGTATCCGTGAGGACGCGTGTTCGATCCTTGGCCTTGCTCAGTGGGTTAAGTATCCGGCATGGCTGTGGCTGTGGCTGTGGCTGTGCGGTAGGACCCCTAGCCTGGGAACTTCCATATGCTGCGAATGCGGCCCTTAAAAAAAAAAGTAAGCCTCTCTGAGCCTCAGTCTCCTCCTCTGTTAAATGGGGTGATAAGGATCCCTCCTTCACTAGGTGGTCGCGAGGGTCTAATGTGAGATGGCACAGGCACGCTCTTCACAACCTGATACGCACAATACAGCTACTAAGGAGAAGACAGACTTGTAGGAGACCACAGTGGCTGGAGAGGGCATCTTTCAGGGTGCTGTGCCCAAACTCCAGTGCTGGGGGTGAGCCTCAAGCCCTCAAGGACTCTTCCAACATTGAGGTTCTCTGATGGGGACAGGGCTACAGGAGGAAACACTTGTGGGCAGTGTTTGTTCCCAGGATCTCTGTGACAGATCCCAGGGTCAGAGGCAATACTTCAAGTTTTGGTCCTTTGTCCCACCCACCTGCAGGAGCCCCTAGGCTCAGGGAAAGCATAGGGCAAAGTGTAGAGCTGGGACCCTCTAGTGGTCGATGTTAGCACTGCATCCAGCTGTGCCTCAGGCCAGGTCAGGGGGCAGGAGGATGGTGACGGGGCAAAGCTGGAATCCATGCCCAGAAACCCCGGAACTGAGTGCTCTCCTTGGCCCCCTTTCCCAACACACATATTCTTTCTGGTGGCTGGAGGGCATCAGTGCAGGGAGGAGTAAAGGTGTAAAGAGTGAGGAAGCATCAGCCTAGCTCTCAGGGTACATCCATCCATCTGAATATTGTCCCTTTTTGGGGACCAGCATGGGCCCTCCTCATGCTGGTGGACAACCCCACCATGACACCCTGCCAGAGTGTGTCTGCTACCTTCCCCTTGAAAAAGGACAGATCGGGTGGTCTCTCAAGCTGAGACCCTGTGTGTACGACAACTCTCGGGGCTGGTGACAGTGGGGAGCGGAAGTTGACGGACCTGGGGGACATGACCCCAGAGGAGGAGCTGGAACAGGATGAGTGGGAGGAGGTTCTAAATTATCCATTAGCACATGCCTGCCAGTGGGCCATGCATAAATGTATAGAGAAAATAGGTGGGGGCAGAGGGAGAGAGAAGAGGCCAGGGTATAAAAAGGGCCCAAAAGGGACCAATTCCAGAATCCCAGGACCCAGCTCCCCAGACCACTCAGGGACCTGTGGACAGCTCACCGGCTGTGATGGCTGCAGGCAAGTGCCCCTAAAATCCCAGTGGGCTTGGTGTGTTCTGAAGGATGACGTGGGGGCCATGCAGATGGATGGGGCACCAACCTTGGGCTTTGGGGCTTCCGAATGTGAGCATGGATATCTACCCCTAGATACGCGGCCAAGTTTTAAATGTCCCTGGGGAAGGGGGAGGAAAAGGGACAGGGCTGGTGGAGCCCAGGCCTCTTGTCTCTGGGATCCCTCTCTCACGGGCCCTCCTGGTCTCTAGGCCCTCGGACCTCCGCGCTCCTGGCTTTCGCCCTGCTCTGCCTGCCCTGGACTCGGGAGGTGGGCGCCTTCCCAGCCATGCCCTTGTCCAGCCTATTTGCCAACGCTGTGCTCCGGGCCCAGCACCTGCACCAACTGGCTGCCGACACCTACAAGGAGTTTGTAAGCTCCCCAGGGAGGGTGCTGGAGGGGGGTGGTAGAGAGGGGTGAATTCGTCCCTCTCTGCCTAGTGGGAGGAAAATGAGGGGTTCCAGAGTATTGCGTCCAACCGAAGATGCTATCAGGTGAGTGTAAACTGAAGGGGGTTCCCAAGAAAAGCAGCAAGGAGAACCGTGCCCCAGTGTAGACCTGGATGGCTGTCCCCTCTCCCAGGAGCGCGCCTACATCCCGGAGGGACAGAGGTACTCCATCCAGAATGCCCAGGCTGCCTTCTGCTTCTCGGAGACCATCCCGGCCCCCACGGGCAAGGACGAGGCCCAGCAGAGATCGGTGAGTGGCCACCTGCCAGCCGGGGAGCAGGGACCTCCCTCTTCCTAAGAAGGCTGCCCCATCTCTCATCATCAGGGCCTTGGGCAGCCTTCTCCCCGAGCTGGTGGGGGGTGATGGTGGCATAGGGCGGGGGTGGTGAGGGGAACGCCCACCGGCAGAGGCCGGCCTTGCCGGGCAGCAGGCAGTGTCCACCATCCACGCATCTGCCCGCAGGACGTGGAGCTGCTGCGCTTCTCGCTGCTGCTCATCCAGTCGTGGCTCGGGCCCGTGCAGTTCCTCAGCAGGGTCTTCACCAACAGCCTGGTGTTTGGCACCTCAGACCGCGTCTACGAGAAGCTGAAGGACCTGGAGGAGGGCATCCAGGCCCTGATGCGGGTGGGGATGGCGCTGCGGGTCCCGCACACTGGGGCCCATGCCGGCTCTCTCCCGGCTGAGCGGAGTGGTGGGGGGACGCACGTGGGCTGGGGGAGGGGGTCCGCTGCTCTCTCTGTAGCAGTCCAGCCTTGACCTGGAGAAATCTTTTCCTCATTTCCCCCTGCGGAGTCTTCCCTCTTTGTCCTTCTCCAAGCATGGAGGGGAGGGTGGAAGACGGAGGGGACAGGAGAGCGCCGCTGCCAAGGACTCGACCTCTGTCTCTCTCTCCCTTTTGCAGGAGCTGGAGGATGGCAGCCCCCGGGCAGGACAGATCCTCAAGCAAACCTATGACAAATTTGACACAAACTTGCGCAGTGATGACGCGCTGCTTAAGAACTACGGGCTGCTCTCCTGCTTCAAGAAGGACCTGCACAAGGCTGAGACATACCTGCGGGTCATGAAGTGTCGCCGCTTCGTGGAGAGCAGCTGTGCCTTCTAGTTGCTGGGCATCTCTGTTGCCCTTCCCCAGTACCTCCCCTGACCCTGGAAAGTGCCACCCCAATGCCTGCTGTCCTTTCCTAATAAAACGAGGTTGCATCGTATTGTCTGAGTAGGTGTCACTCTGCAATGGAGGGAGGTGGGGCAGTAGGGCAAGGGGTGGGGGTGGGAAGACAACCTGCAGGCATCCATGGGGGTCTCCTGGGGACCTAGACGCTGAATGACGGTTGACCCAGTTCTTCCTGGGCTTGAAAGAGCAGGCATATTACCTCCTCTCTGTTACACACCCACTGCACCCACTGCTCAGGTCTGCAGTCCCAGCTTGCTGGGCACTCATAGGTCAGGACCACCCCCCATCCTGCTACACCCCCCGCCTCCCATAAAGTACCCAAGAATGGAAAGAGATGAAAGCAAGACAGGCTATTACGTTCTGAAGCAAGACGCCCTGACATGTGCGGAAACATTGAGAGAAATGAAACTATAAGGTGAATGCACATTAGGCCCAACTACCCTTGGGAAATGGGAACAATGCAAAAATGACCTTGGGACAAACAGAACCAAATGTTTGGGATCTGAATTGGGGTAAGGGAAGTGGAAGAGAGATTCTAAACGGAGGGTTGCAAATCCAGTGCCAACGGGTGCCAGGTAGGTATACACATAAGTAATGAGGGCTGTGGGACAAGTGAGAAATAGCAACTGGCACTCAGGCTGTTTGTGCGGGAGACAACGCACAGGGGTGGGGCCAGAGCAACCGAAAGAACTAAGACCCCAGGAGTTCCCATCGTGGCTCAGCGTTTAACAAATCCGACTAGGAACCATGAGGTTGTGGGTTCTATCCCTGGCCTCGCTCAGTGGGTTAAGGATCTGGCATTGCCGTGAGCTGGGGTGTAGGTCACAGACACGGCTCGGATCCCGAGTTGCTGTGGCTCTGGTATAGGCCGGAGTCTACAGCTCCAATTAGACCCTTAGCCTGGGAATCTCCATAGGCCGAGGGAGCCGCCCTAGAAAAGGCAAAAAGCAAAAAAAAAAAAAACCCAAAAAACCTCAGACCCCAGCTAAGAAAGGGGGCCCATCCCACTGTGTCACCATTCAAGACTGCGGGAACAGGGCTGCCAGACCTGATTCTTCAAAACAGACGGGACATGAAGACTTTCATGGAAATCTATACATACATATTTTGAAATCTAATTTTTAAACAGTGGCAACTAATTTGTATTAAAATCATTTGAAGAGCAAAAATTAACCCAAGCTGTCAGTGGGCAATTTTTTCTAAGAGGAGTAATTTGGGATAATTTGGTATAACAGAAAGAGTAAAAGACTTGAACTTATTATACTTGGGAATAAGTTATTTAACTTCTCTGAGATTCAGTTTCCTTACCTATAAAGTGGAGATAATAATGCATTGCCGTATAAGGCTTCTGTGGGATTAAATGAAATGTTTCTGAAGTGATTGACACATTACAGTACTCAAGAAGTTGTAGCTGGGGGAATTCCCGTCGTGGCACAGTGGTTAACGAATCCGACTAGGAACCATGAGGTTGCGGGTTCGATCCCTGCCCTTGCTCAGTGGGTTAAGGATCCGGCGTTGCCATGAGCTGTGTGTAGGTCTCAGAAGCAGCTTTGGATCCCGTGTTGCTGTGGCTGTGGTGTAGGCTGGCAGCTGTAGCTCCAATTCAGACCCCTATCCTGGGAATCTCCACATGCCGCAAGTGGGCCCCTAAAAAGCAAAATAATAATAATAATAATCAAATCAATCAAATCACGGAGTTAGAAGGGCCTCCCAGGTCATCTTAATTCCTTCTAATTTAGGAAAGTTACTCTACAGCATCCTTCACAGGTGGTACTCACTTGTGTAGCACTAGAATCAAAGGACTCTATTTCACAACACAATTGATGCTATTAAATTGGTCTGGTTTCAGAAAAGTATTTCTTACATCAAGCTGAAATCAATATCCCCGTAATATCCCTCATTTGACCTTAGAATTGTTTGCAAATCTCATGGTCTTTAAAAGTATTATCTCTTGGCTCGAATAAAGCTAGCCAACTTAAAAAGTATGTGTTGAATGAATGCGCCAGGAGAGGGGCATCTACAGAAAGGGGTGTGATAGCCCCTAGTAAGAGGGGTCTCAAGGGGAGTTGTCATGACAGCAGGAGACTGCAGGGGGAGCCACACTCCAAAGCGCTTCTAGTCAGCTCCTTCCGGGTGTAGTTAAAGCAACTCCACCACTGCTGGTTGAGAATTACAAAGATGCGAGGTTGGTTTTGCCAATGTTTTGAATTTAACAAGAATTTAAATACCGTCCGCCTTAGAATCTTTGATTTGCTGACTGTTAATCTGCCTTTCAGCTCTCCGGTTAGGCAGTGGATGGCAACCTCTGCTGCAAATTAGAAATGCCTCGGGTGTTTTCTAAACAATTTTTGCAGTAGCCTTCACTCCCTGAGATTCTGATTTTGGTGGATCTGGGATGGGATGTGGACAAGAGAATTTTTAAAAGCTCCCTGGTTGAGAAGGCTAAGAATCACCGATTTGGGACCACACAGAGGAGATGCATCCACAGGTATTGTTATTTGTAAAAGGGGGCAAAAGGAGTCTATTGACCTGGGCCAGTCGTGAGGCTTTCTGTTTCCATTTCTAAACAATTTAAAAAGTTCTAATAAGCCAATAGCAAAAGGACAAATACTAGATGACCCCCCCACCCCCCCTCCATACTTAGAGTAGTCACAGAGACAGAAAGTAGAATTCTGGTTACCGGGGGCTGGGGGGAGGAGGAGTGGAGAATTGTTCAATGGGTGTGGTTTCAGTTTTGCAAAATGAAAATGAGTTCTGGAAACTGGTTACACAACAATGTGAATGTAGTTGACATTATTGAACTGTACACCTAAAAATGGTAAATTTTATCTGATGTATATTTCACCACAATTTAAATTTTTAAATTGAGATATAATTGACAGAAAACATATTAGTTTCAGGTGTGCAGCATCATGTTTTTTCCTTTATCAGCTGCACCTGAGGCATATGGATGTTCCCAGGCCGGGGATTGAATCTAAGCTGCATCTGTGGCCTGTGCCGTAGCTGTGGCAGCACCAGATCTTTAACTCATTGTGCTGGGCTAGGGATCCAACCAGCAATATCACAGAGGTGCGCTGGATCATTAACCCACTGTGCCACAGCAACTCCCTACAGCATAATGATTTGATATCTGAATATATTGCAAAATGATCACCACAATAAGTCTAGTTAATATCCATCACCACAAGTTACAAAATTTTTTTTCTTGTGACAAGAATTTTTTTTTTTTTTTTTGGTCTTTTTGCCATTTCTAGGGCCGCTCCTGGGGCATATGGACGTTTCCAGGCTAGGGGTCAAATCGGAGCTGTAGCCGCTGGTCTACACCAGAGCCACAGCAACGCAGTATCAGAGCCGCGTCTGCAACCTACACCACAGCTCACGGCAATGCCGGGTCCTTAACCCACTGAGCAAGGCCAGGGATCAAGCCTGCAACCTCATGGTTCCTAGTCGGATTCGCTAACCACTGCACCACAACGGGAACTCCGTGACGAGAACTTTTAATATCTATTCTCTTATCAACTTTCAAATATGCAGTACAGTATTAACTACAGTCGCCATGTTGTATATTACATCCAAATGCACAATTTAAAAAATATTTTCTGGAGTTCCCTGGTAGCTCAGCAGGTTAAGGATCTTGTGTTATCACTGCTATGGCTCTGGTTACAGCTGTGGCATGAGTTTGAGCCCTGGCCCGGGAACTTCTGCATGCCATGAGTGTGGCCAAAAAAAAGCGGGGGGGATATATAAGAAGGAAAAGGAAATGGAATATAAAAAGAGGAAAAGAGAACACAATGGAAAAAGAAAAAGGAAGTATTGATGGTGCATATAACTTTTGATGACTCTCAATAGCTGTCACAGATTTCTGACTCATGCTTTCAGTTTATTATAATTATGGGTATGGTTACCTCCAACATTATATGGTGAAAATACTTGCGAATTCATGTATTCAACACCACGCTAGCGTTTTTGGCTTTTGGCTGCACCCACAGCATGCAGAAGTTGCCAGGTCAGGGATCAAACCCACACCACAGCAGTGACCCAAGCTGCTGCAGTGACAATGCCAGAGCTTTAACCCAGTGAGCCACAAGAGAACTACACCGTGTTGGTGTTTTTACAAGTACTATGTTATTTCTTTCCAAATATAATCCTATAATAGGTAAATGCTGGAGTTCCCGCCAGTATTTAAGTGGGTGCAGTGGATTAAGAATCTGACTGCTGGGAGTTTCCGTTGTGGCTCAGCAGTTAGCGAACCCAACTAGCATCCATGAGGACTCAGGTTCGATCCCTGGCCTCACTCAGTGGGTTAAGGATCCGGCGTTGCCGTGAGCTGGGATGTAGGTCACAGTAAGGCTTGGATCCCGCATTGCTGTGGTTCTGGCGTAGGCCAGCGGCTACAGTTCCTATTGGACCCCTAGCTTAGGAACATCTATATGCCACGGGTGGGGCCCTAAAAAGACAAAAAGACAAAAAAAAGAGAGAGAGAGAATCTGACTGCAGCAGCTTGGGCCACTTGCGGAGGTGAGGGTTCAATCCCCAGCCTGGTGCAGTGGATTAAAGGATCTAGTGTGCAGCTGCAGCCCAGTGGCCCAGGAACTTCCATATACTGAGGGTAGAGCCATAAAAAATAAAATAGGTAAAAACTGTTATCCTTACAGTAAGAAGCCCCACAGGTGATCTGTGTTTTCTCAGGTCTGAAAGAAAGTTACCTTGACTTTCTTAAGAGGACAAACTTTTGGAGTAGTAAAGGTAGCTCTCTTCACCTGGAGGCAATGAGGGTACCTGCTGTAAAGTGTGAACTGGTTGCTCTATTGTTCAGAAAAGGAGTTATCATCAAATCCTTTTAAGGGTGGGGTCTCCCCGAGACAGTGAAGGTGACTAACTTTTATAAGGGCGGACAGAGACCAGCTCTATAATCCTGGAAAACAAATGTCAGGAGAGATCCCTTGTGCTTTAAGAATTCACCAGGAGGAGTTCCCCGTTGTGGCTCAGTGGAAACAAACCTGACTAGTCTCCATGAGGACGCAGGTTCGAACCCTGGCCTCGCTTAGTGGGTTAAGGATCCAGTGTTACTGTGAGCTGCGGTGTAGGGCACAGACGCCTCAGATCTGGCTTTGCTGTGGCTGTGGTGTAGGGCAGTGGCTACAGCTCCGATTTGATCCCTAGCCTGGGAACCTCCATATGCCATGGATGCGGCCCTAGAAAGACAAAAAAAAAAAAAAAAAAAAGAATTCACTGGGAGAGGCCACCTGACCGCTGATAGTATGGATCCCAAGATCCCAAGAAAGGGAAAGGCAACAGAGGTTCCAAAGCATTTTCCAAGGGAAAGAGCCTACCCACATCTGAGGAACCTAATCTGAAGTATGCGGCTCTAAGAACTGTAACCCTGGAAACCCATGTAAGGTGTTACCCAAGCCCTGGAAGTAGAAAGGCCTCCCTGGAAGATCCTTGGCAGCCCACCTGGGAACCTGGGTGTGTAGTAGAGCAAGGTTGGAGGGACTGTTGTCAACAGTGACACCAAGTGGCGGTAAGGAGCAAAGGCAGGGGCAGACTAAGCCTCCAGGCTCTCCAAGGTGGACCAAGGAGTCTGAATGACCCCCTTCCTCCCTCCTGTTTAGGATTCACTGTGCCACAAAGCACTGGGGTGGTGGGGAGGGGGTGTAGACATGAGACAGCTACAGACCTGATACGGCTGATCTCAAGACACTGAAATGGCTAGAGATTCCTGGATGAGGCAAATTCCTTCACTCGGCTTCCTAACTTATTTCTTCACGGGCTCAGTTGAGAAAAGTAGGTAATTTATATATGTTCATCACATGATGACAGAGCAGTGGCTACTATGTTTAGTAGAAAAATTGAAGCTGAGAAGGTCATTTTGGAGGGCTGCTGTTTTGCAAAATCAAACACAATATTTCCATTCTCCCCCCAGGAAGCCCTTCTAGATCCTGAGTTAGGTCCTGTGCTTTCCCAGCCATAGGATTTAGGGTACTTTCCTGTTGATGTGCTCTAGCTTGTAGTGGCAGGGGCAGTATTTTGTTCACCATTGAATCCCCACTGCTTTGTATGTGTTGAAACCAAAGGGTTATTTTACCTATAACCCATACTCAGGGAAGGTCTGGAAAGAATGAGATAGTATTTCTCTTTGATGCCCAGTGCTGTGTTCTTTCTAGCTGATGTGTTCAGGTTGGAAGGCTGTGGACCTCTATTTGAATGTCTGAACCTCAGTTCTGAAGGAAAGTCAAAAAGGCTGCTCCCTGAACAAATGTACCACCTGCCCTGGACTGGTTGGTTATGTGATCAACTGGACATTCTTTTCTTAGAAATTGTACTCAAAGTGCAACTATGTGACTGAAAGCTTTCAGCAATGACACAGAAGAGAAATACTTTCAGATATCATAAAATCACTTTTATTTTTATCATATCCAACATTTCAGTGACCTATACCTGACTGATTTGGGAGAAAATACCTGGTTTTACAATTCCTCATGTCTTCTCTAGGAAGTGAATATAATCTTTACAAAGAACAGAGAAGGAAGCTCAATCACACAGTGAACACGCCATAGAAAGAGTCCTCCTGAAGCTTAAAGGAAATCGTTTGCAGACATATGAAAATATATAGTTCTTTATGGAAAGGGAGAAAAAAACACTGAACTCTACCCTGAGAACTAGTACAGGTTAAAAAAAATAGTATGTTTAACATGAACTCACAGATGATTTATTTACTCTATAATGGATTACGAAAAGGAATTCAGAGATGTCTGGAGCCCGATTTCACAGGAACACTCTAACCTTCCACTTCAGGGACAGAACACTGGGCTGAGAAAGCTGCTTGTCTGACCCAGTGTGGGATTTTTATGATTTTCATACTCCTCTTAAGGCACACAGAGATGGTTAGTGAATTGAAGCCTAGCTAGACACTGAGCCTAGACGCTCAGCTCTGGGAGCCGGCATTCCAGAACCCCCGGTTAGGGGAGCAGGGGGGTGTGTAGGGAGGAATAGGGCTCTGATTCCTAGCCCTTTGTAGGGTACTGACTCCCTTCAAAGTCCTGTCTCTGGACTAAGAAATCGGTTCCCACGTAGTCATGAGAAAACCATGAGAAATGAGTTGTACTTCAGAGATATTTCTATGTCTTCAGTCTGACGTTTGGGAGCAAAGGGCAGTGGGACCTGGGATGAGGAGGCGCAGGAAGGGTCTTCTTTTCTGCCCCTTAGAGTGGACTGACTGAGCATGCAGCAAAGAGGCAAAGGCCCCCTCACTGGCTGAACATTGAGACTGAACTTCCTACTCTGAGGAGCTGACCTTGTGGGTGCATTGGTTACAGAGGACATGAAGGCCTGAAACATTGCTTTAGGGGACCACAGAACACAAAGGACTGTCTCTTCCTTTCTCCTCTATCCCCTCTTCCCTCCCTGAGGAAACCCCAGGAGTAGAGGTGGCCGTCAACCAAATATCAGGTTCTATGTAACAATTATGTGCACTGTACTTTTCTGCTTGTTGAACAGCAAACTGGCTTTCCTCCTCTTTGTTCTTCTCCTTCTGCCTATAGGGCAATTTCCTCCTCTATTTTGCAGGGCCGATAGTTCAAGTACAGGGCTATGATGATCAAACCCCCTCCAAGGGCGACAATAATGATGATGAAGATGGTGGAACCGACTCCTTCATCCAGTCCTGCTAAAGCATAGAACACAGAGAATTGGGAGGGTTCGAGGGCAAGAGAATCCCCCTGCCCCAGCCCACTGAAATCTTTCTTCTTTCCATGTTTGTTTAAGACTCCCAATCCTGGAGCGTTCCCATTGTGGCGCAGCAGAAATGAATCCAACTAGGAACCATGAGGTTTCAGGTTTGATCCCTGGCCTCAATCAGTGGGTTAAGGATCCAGTGTTGCTGTGAGCTGTGGTGTAGGTCGAAGAAGTGGCTCGGATCTGGCGTTGCTGCGGCTGTGGTGTAGGCCAGTGGCTACAGTTCCAATTAGGCCCCTAGCCTGGGAACCTCCATATGCTGAGAGTATGGCCCTAAAAAAAAAGGACAGAGAGACAAAAAAAAAAAAAAAAAAAAAAAAAAGGACCTCAATCCCCTGGGAGGTTCCCATCCTGAGCCTGGCAGCAGGGGAGCTGCAGTCACCTTGAACAATGACCACAATGTCTTTGCTGACAGAGCCTAGCTGGTTAGTGGCTGTGCAGCAGTAGGTCCTAGAGTGGTTCTGAGTCGCCTTCTCGGGCACTTCAAGGTCAAAGATCGTTCCATTCCAGGTACACATCAAGACTGGCGTCGGGTTTCCCTTTGGGACACAGGTGAGCCTTTGCTCCATCCCTTCCAACCAGGTCTGGTTGCCAGGACAACCAGATTCCTCTAATCGTGGCTTGTCTGGAAAATAAGAGTCCCCAGAGGAGCCAGCTAAGTATGCCACATTCCCTCGTCACCATCACACTCAGCTCCCTCTCCCTCCCCAATCCAAATGCTGTGTCCTCTCCACCCAACAACTTTCTTTCCCAAGGGGAGGACCATTACTTCCCTGCTTTGAGTTACTCCTTTTCCTCCTTGGACGAGTTTGAGATGCAGCACAGGGCATTTTAATGGATTAAGACTAAATGATCTGAATTGCTCTGGGGCCCCTCCTTCCCATCTTTGATCCTCAGTGAGTGAGAACATGGGAGGGGTGAACCCAGAGATGAGGATTTTTCTACTTTTTGACGTAAGTTTGTATGGAGATTTCCCTCCTCAGCATAAGCTCCAACTATCACTTCCTATGTTCTCAGCCACTGGCCCTCAACTAATACTGCCTGATTGCTTCAACCACTTTCTTTTTTCTGTTCCAAGTTTCTCCCTACTCACTTTTCCAGGGGTAAGGTAAGCTTGGAGAGCTTTAATTTTATTTTCTCCTTTGATTTTTTTTTTTTTTTTAATGAGAGGAATGTGGCAACTCTAATAATGAAACTGCTGGTCAAGATCTCTGGAAATGGAAGTCTAATAATCCTTGTTTTGACAAGAAAGATCAGGCCTCTACTCACATAAGACATGGAGCTGGATCACAGTGCTTTTGCTCAACCGCTGACCCTGAACCTCTACAGAGGCCTCACAGGAGAAATTTCGGCCATCATCTTCCTCCCTGGTGGTAAGTAAAAGCCAGGCAGGCTCCCCAGGGAGCGGGAGATCTGGGGCTCCCTGGAGCCGAAGAGTAGGGCTGGGGAATGTTAATACATGCCCTGAGCAGGTTATGTTAATTTCTGTCCCTGCCAACGGGTATAATTCTTCTATCTCCAGGACTGGGGGAGGGAAGCCTATAAAGAAAGGAAAAAGAGAATCAAACATCTTTCTTGAAACTGGCAGCCACTTGTGTACTCTTGCTGCTGGTGGTACCCCTTGGGTAGGCAACGACGAGGGAAAGACTCTGGGTACCATTACTGTTTTGCTGACTGGCAGGAGCAACGAGATGGTCTGGGAATTTGAGAGCTTCTCCCATAACAAATGCCACATGTGCATATTTGGCTCTGCCTCTGAAGCAAGGATAGCAAATGCCCTTTTATCTTTCAGATGTTCTCCTTACTTCAAATCACTGCTCCCAGGAATAAGTTCAAACATCCCAGGAGTTCCTGTTGTGCCTCAGCAGTAATGAACCCAACTAGTATCCAAGAGGATTCAAGTTCACTCCCCTGGCCTCGCTCAGCGGGTTAAGCATCCAGCATTGCTGTGAGTTGTGTAGGTTGCAGAGGCTGCACCTCCGGCAGCTGTACCTCCAATTCGATCTCTAGCCTGGGAACTTCCATATGCTGCAGTTGTGGCTCTAAATAAATACATAAAAAAATAAAATCCGAATCACTCTGTAAATAGCATGGCTTAAGGAAACAGGGTGAAGCCTGGACAGAACCTACCACCTCAGTGCACCCAGCACCTACCAGAGAAGATGAAGACTAGTGTTCGCTTTGGAGTGTACCTAGCAAAGAGTAGTATGTGCATTTGCAGTGGAATCACCAAGCCTTTATCATGGACATTTTCAATAGCAGAGAAACCTCGTGAGAAGAGGCAGGTCACTTACTATAGACATGCACTGGCTCTCTTGTTTTCTGCTCCACTGGACCCAGAGATACAAGGCAAGACACCTCCTGATCACCGGTCTCCGTGGCCCGAACGGTGGCATTGGCCCATACTGTGTCTCCCTCCCAGGAGAGGAAGGGGTCCAGCTCCTGGTCGCCCAGGAACATGTGGACCGCTACCTCTTCAGCTGGGAACACCCTAGCCACCTCACAGCTCACAGTCTCTGCCATCCCAACCTCCAAAAGTGAAGACACCCAGATTTGGGGGCTCTGAGAGAATTCTGCCAAGAAATGAGGAAAAGGAAAGAAAGGGGGAAAGCCATGATAAATCACGTGTTACAGGGACCCCACAAGGTAGGGAGTAGAGCTAAAAGCTCTCTGTCCCCCACAGTGAGTTTAAAACTGAAGAAAAGGCGGAGCTCAATTACCTTTATGCCCCATCCTAAATCCTAGGGGAGGTGAGTCCCAAAGGCCAAGGTAACATGAGGAAAATGAACCCCAAGATTCCTTCCACACCTGGGCTCTGACTCACCAAAGATTCGGAGTACCTTGATTGCTGAGCTATTGCGAAAAAGCCCTCCACCACGTGAACTCAGGTCCAGCTCGGCGCGGCAGGAGAAATTGCACCTGTCATCCTCCATTTGGGCTTTGACATTGATGGTGATCTCAGCTCTTTGAGAGGCCGCAGATAAGCTCCTAAAGTTCTTTTTATGTAGTTCTTGGTCATCCTGGAGAAGTGTAAGGGTGAGGTCCTCCAGAGGTGTGACACTGGGCACATGGCATGTCACTATAAAGGCTTCATCCACGGCCACCCATGCAGGCTGCAGCTCCATGATTACCTGCTCTGGTGGCTCTTTAAGACAAAAAGGTGGGCTTGATGGGAGACAGCTACTTAGCTCTCCAGAAAGAAATGGTATAGAACGGGAAGCCTGTGATAGAAGGTGACCCCTACTCTTAAACCTAATCTGATGCACAGTGTCAGCTTTCTGCTGCCCCTGTTCTAGATGGGACAAGTTAGCCTTCTGGCTCTTCTACCTACTGAAGGTGGCTAAAGCCATAGCCAAGAAATGTGACTACTGAGGGGAGGTCCCTTGCTTTGACTGCTGCTGCCATTCTGAAGAGCTTTGCTCTTATGCCAGAGGGCTTCAGAGGTATAAGCAGCATCACTAAGCTAACTAAGCTTTCACCCCACAGAGCTCACACTTACTCTTACAGCTGTATCTTTGCCAACGCCATTTGCACACCTGAAAGATGCTCCTCACCCGTTCCCATCCCTTCAAATCCTAACCATTTGCAGGAGTGAAGCTCAAGAGGCTCCTTTGTGTGGAGACCTCTCCAACTATCCCAGCTGACAAAGACCCTCCTTTCTCTAATCCCTATTTATTCTAAGAATTTGTGACGGGAATTCCCATCGTGGCACAGCAGAGACGAGTCCAACTAGGAACCATGAGGTTGCGGGTTCGATCCCTGGCCTCGCTAAGTGGGTTAAGGATCTGGTGTCACCGTGATGTGGTGTAGGTCACAGACTTGGCTCAGATCTGGCATGGCAGCTATAGCTCCGATTAGACCCCTAGCCTAGGAACCTCCATGTACTGAGGGTGCAGCCTTAAAAAGCAAAACAAAAACAAACAAACACAACAAGAATTCGTGACAAATACTTCAGCACTAATTTTGTACTTTTTTGATTATTTATAAATGAGCATTATTAGCACACGCCTCCTGTATTTGAACATATTTTCAAGCACAGATGTCTGATGCACTCTGCGGTCTGCTCCTAACTTAAAAGCCTACACCAAAGGGAGAGAGAAATAATTGGCTCTAGAATCCCTATAGTATGACAGAAATCTTTTTTAAGAGCTCTACTTCTCTTCCCTACAAGAAATCTCTTTCTCTTTTTTTTCCCTCCCCTTTCTTCTTTTTTTAAAGGCCACCCCTGAGGCATATGGAAGTTCCCAGGCTAGGGGTTGAACCGGAGTTACAGCTGCCAGCCTACACCACAGCCACGGCAACACAGATCCAAGCCGCATCTGCAATCTACACCACAGCTCATGGCAATGCCAGATCCTTAACCCACTCAGTGAGGCCAGGGATCGAACCCACAACCTCTTGGTTCCTGGTTGGATTCGTTTCTGCTGTGCCACGAGGGGAACTCCCCCCAGAAATCTCTAATTATTCCCTATATAAGGCATAGTCATGTTCCCCCCACTCTTCCCTTCCTCCCCAGCCCTCAGCCCAACTCACGATACACAGTGATGCCAAGGCTTATGTCCTTTTGGATTCCTGCGCAAGAGAAGAAGCACTGCACGATGGAATTCTGTGTGACATCTTCCAGGAGAAACTCCTTCCACTGAGGCCCTTTGCCCACCTGGGTTCTCTTTAATAAGGTCTCAATTCCACTGGGTCCCGGATCTGGGCAAGTAGTGCTACAGTTGACCATCAGGGACTGTCCATACTTTACAAAGGCCTGATTTGGCCAGACAGAAACCTCAAATAGCTCTTCTGCGGCCTCTGAAATGATCAACCACAGATGCCGAAACTCTGGTGAGGACCACAAGACCCAAAGAAATTACAGAGCCTATTCCATCTAGTTACAGGTTAGAGAAGAGGAAACCTACTCTGAATAAAAAGGTACAGGGGACTAAACAAGAAAAAACCCTTAATAAACAAGTTAGAACCCTAATTCTACTGCCATTCCCTCCTCTCATCATCTTTCTTGGGATCTCTGGTTTTCCATTAGCGTCACCATGGAAACTACGATGTTGCTAAAAATCACACTGAAGAAACCATTCTCTTCCTAAATTTCCAGAAGTCTTGGAAGCTCCCAGAATTGGCTGCCGAGGGCCCTCATGGGGTAAGTTGATCCCTGAGAGAAAGAGAGTTTTGTTGCTTACACCTCAAAGCAGAATTTCTCAAATTATGGTCTGAGAATTGCGTTCACCAGAATTATGACGGAATGCTTGTAAACTGCAGATTCCAGCACCACCTCAGACTGATGATTTAGAATTTGCAAAGGTAGGATCTGGAAATACTCAAAGGAACAAAAGAAGCACTCCTGGTGACCTTTGTGTGACCTTGAGAACCACTGACTGACCTAAAGTTTACTCCCAGGGTCACCAATTTCCATGGAACTTTTCACCTCTTCTTCTCAAAGTGAGATTATTCCATTTTGCTTTGGTGCGAAGGCAACAGATGTTTTTGGATGCTTAAGAGTTTAGCCTGGGAGTTCCCATCGTGGCGCAGCAGAAATGAATCTGACTAGGAACTACGAGGTTGTGGGTTCGATCCCTGGCCTTGTTCAGTGGGTTAAGGATCCAGCGTTGCTGTGAGCTGTGGTGTAGGTCGTAGACATGGCTCGGATCTGGTGTTGCTATGGCTGTTGTGTAGCCCAGCAGCAACAGGTCCAATTAGGCCCCTAGCCTGGGAACCTCCATATGCTGCAGGTGCAGCCCTAGAAAAGACAAAAGACAAAAAAAAGAGTTTAGTCCATTAGAGAAATCTTCTCAGGTACAGTGAGAGAGACATCAGGGAGGTTTTAAATGCCTGATATAGGTGAAGGGCTCAATCTCCTGAAAGGTCGGTCCCCTTACAGGTCCCTTTTATTTTATTTTTAATTCCTTGATGAATTTTATTATATTTATAGTTGTACAACAATCATCACAACCCAGTTTTATAGCACTTCCATCCCAAACCCCCAGCGCATCTCCCCACACCCCCAACCTGTCTCATTTGGAACCCATAAGTTTTTCAAAGTACAGGTCCCCTTTAGCTATTTCACGTCCACCATCTCCTCTTCCACGTACCAGGCCCCTCTGGGAATATACAACTCTTGGAGCAATGTTACCCACTAAGACTCCAGTTCCTTTCATCATGATACAAAGGATAGCAACAAAGAGGTAAAAATATTTCTGAGAGTAAAATAGGACAGTCCTGGGGTAGCAAGGAGCCAAGTTGAGAAGGGACATCTCTTAGGGTTCTTTCTGATGGTCTATTATCCTGCCCCTTAATTTGGGTTACCCCAATTACAAGCCAGAAACACCTAAGGATTCTGCGTCCTAGTGATCCAAGAAAAAGGAATCTCAGAGTTCCCATTGTGGCGCAGCAGACCGATCCAACTAGGAACCATGAGCTTGTGGGTTCAGTACCTGGCCTTGCTCAGTGGGTTAGGTATCTGGTGTTGCCATGAGCTGTGGTGTAGGTCACAGATGCAACTTGGATCTGGCGTTGCTGTGGCTGTGGCCAGTGGCTATAGCTCCAATTTGACCCCTAGCCTGGGAAACTCCATACACTGAGGGTGCACCACCCCCCAGCTTGCAAAAAAAGAAAGAAACACAGACAGAAAGAAAGAAAAGAAAAGAAAAGAAAAGAAAAGAAAAGAAAAGAAAAGAAAAGAAAAGAAAAGAAAAGAGGAGTCTCACCCAAGGATCCAGATGAGTGAATACTAAAGTGTTACCCCACTTGGAATTTCCTATCCTCTTTCTCATTGACCTGTGCCCTGGCACATACTAGCTAAAGAAACTTTCCCAAATAGCCTCACCTGGGCAAGGGATCAAGGCCAGCAGGCCCCAGACACCAAACAGTAGCACTTCCATCCTTATGAGAAGGGCCAAAAGCTGTAAAGGAAGAAACAAGACAGCAATGCTGAAGAAAGTGACAAAAAAAAAAAAAAAAAAGAGAGAGAGAGAGAAAAAGGACATAGGAAATTTTTTCTTTGATACTGTTAAAAGTTAGCTCCTTTCCTGAAAACCTGCATGGTCTGGAGAAATTGGTGTGGTTGTACTAAAAAAAATTCTTGCATCTATTTATTTGTTTTGTTTATGTGCATAGCAAAAAGACAGGAAAATATGAGAAATAATGAGGGGATTAGATTGGAATTCCTGTATAAGCTTGTATTTCACTTTTTGTTTACATGTTTGCCTCTATTTGAGTCAATAGAAAAAGGCTGTTAGCATGGAAATATGAAAAATGAGGTTTAGAGAGATGAAATTTGGCAATGTTTATCTGGCACTGTCCAGTGGAAAGTGACACTGAATCTAGAAAACATGTTCACTAGAGTCCTGTTCTCTCATGGGAGCAGTGCTTCATCAGGCTTCTCCCTTTATGACCTCTGCAAAATATCCCTCAAGATGATCCACCTCTTTCTGATCTATCTCCAGGTTCACCAAGCAACATTTAAATTACTACTTTGGCTGAGTTAGACCTTTTTCTTTGTTTTTTTGTTTTGTTTTTGTCTTTCGTCTTTTGTCTTTTTAGGGCGATACCCACAGCATACGAAGGTTCCCAGGCTAGGGGTCGAACTGGAGCTGCAACTGCCAGCTTATGCCCCAGCCACAACAACTCAGGATCCAAGCTGTGTCTATGACCTACACCACAGTTTACGGCAGTGTCGGATCTTTAACCCACTGAGCGAGGCCAGGGATGGAACCGGCATCCTCATGGATATTATTCAGCTAATATTAACCACTGATCCATGACTGGAACTCCTGAGTTAGGTCTTGTGTCCACTTCTTTTCTCTGCCAATCCATGCCAAGTTTTTCTTTCAAAACCCCCTTCAAGCTAATTTCTTCTAAGGAAGGCTTCTTGACTAATTCTATCCCACCTCATAATCCCTCGCTTATTACACATTATCTGTACCTCACTTTATGTCAAATATGATTTCTGAAGCTATGTATGTAATTCACCGCAGTGCATTATTTTAAGGATGTAGTCATTACTATACTAGGAATTCCCTGAGAACAAAAAATAATAATTTTAGGAGTTCCTGTCAAGGCGCAGCGGAAATGAATCCAACTAGGAACCATGAGGTTGCGGGTTCCATCCTTGGCCTGGCTCAGTGGGTTAAGGATACGGCGTGGCTGTAGCTGTGGAGTAGGCCAGCAGCTACAGCTCCAATTAGACCCCTAGCCTGGGAACCTCCATGTGCCACGGGTGCGGCTCTAAAAAGACAAGATAATAATAATAATCATCATCATCTTGCATCTCCAGCACCTAACATAGTGACTAGCATATTATAGGTATTCCATACATGAATGACTACCCTCTAATTCTGCATTTGAATTGTCATACCTATTTGTACAGGTCTAACTTTACCTGTATGCTGGCCTAAAAGGTTTTTTGGTCCTTTTAATATACACATAAAGCAATAGGCATATCAAACTTTACACTCCCAGGTAAATGCTACCATTCAAAACAATCACTAAGGGAGGCTATAAACTTACTCCAGTGATGACACAATTATTTAAAACTTTTGGGGGAAGTGATTGAGAACGGGCTTTTAAGCTACACACACACACACAAAATCAGTCTCTTCACTAAGCTATTCTATTATTGTTTGTGCGAAAATTGTATTACTCAAATCACCATATTCCCCAAACTTAGCTCTGAGTGACTTACTTCTCTTTCAAAGGAAGACCCCCTATCCCTGAAGAGATTCTAAAGTAACCTCAGACTTTGAAGGACATTTCAAAACAAGAGTTTTGAGTAATAACAGCTCTGTTGAAAAAAGTACAAAAGCCCCAAGTGGGACTACTTATATTCATATATTCTTTCGGCAAACAATTATTGAGCCAGGCTTATGGTAAAGTTTTGAAGTTACCAAGATCTGTCCTATGACAGGAATTCCTGGAAGTTACTGGGAAAGACAAATGCAACTACAAATAAAACAGTGCCACATGTTATTATAAATACAGAGAGGGATTAAAGTGAGCATTAAATGAGTTAATTCAAGTCAAGTGTTTAGTCCAGCTATTGGCACATAAGTCTTCAATAAATGTGATGGTGGTGGTTATGCTGCTGTCGTTGATGTTGCTCATAATGATAAACAAATTGATCAGGGAGCACTAAGGAGGGATTAATTTCTTCTCTCTGATGGAGTCAAGAAGATTTTCATAGACATCCCTTTGAGCTGTGTTTTCTATTATGGGCTGAAGTTTGTTAAGGCATGAGATGATATGGCAAGCAGGTCAGGCCAGGATTATTTGAGAAAATTAGAGAAGTTCATCTTTGTTTCCTTGTGGCATGCTATGATCAGGTACTGAAACATGAAATTTTACATTCATTTTCTTAAGGACAAAGAAAGCAGCATCCCTAGGAGTTCTCCTGTGGCCACAATGGTTTAAAGATCCGGGGTTGTCATTGCAGTGACTTGGGTCACTGCTGTGGCTCGGCTTGAACTCCTGGCCCAAAAACTTCCACCTGCCTCAGATGCAGCCAAAAAAAGCAACCCTAAAGGGAACAATTTTTAATTCTTCAAATTCCTTTTGTTTACTCTGTAGATTACACCCCAAATTAAGGGTTTAAAGTGTCTGATACTCTAGGCCTGGACTCCAGCCATTAAAGGGTTGCAGGGAGAGAAGTGAGCAGTAAGGGGGGCACTGCACACAGTCAGGTGCTGTTGGATGGCTTTGGCTGTGTAACTGAAGGGTCTTCCTGTCCAGATCTGGGATTCTCAGCACCCACTTACATCCCAGCCTTTCTTACAGTTTCTTATAGAGACCTGAGTCGCATCCCACATTTTGAACACTGTCTCTTCCCCTCTGCCTGGCATTCACTTCCTACTCCCTGAACATTCCCTCACCCAGTCGCACCCAGTTAAATGTATCTTTGCAACAAGGCCCACAATGACCACCAGGCTGCACCACAGTACACCGCCTGATGCTGCTGCTTTCTTCTTCCCCAGCAGCACCACCTGCCACCACACTCCCCTTTACCCCTTAGGCCTGGGAGTCCTATCTGCTTCCGGCCTGACTGTAAGCCCCATGAGGGCAGGGCCTTTTTTCACCTGAGGGATCCCAAGCACTGGGAATGGTTGCAGGTGTCCAAAGACTATAAATGAATGAGTGAACTAGATAAAATATTTACAAATATTTCAGTGAAGAGTTGTGCCCACTGCTCAGATACAGAGCCTGAAGGTCAGTTCTTGCTTGGAAAGAATTTCTTGCGCAGTGCCTACTGAACATGGCTCTCAGCCCAATAGGCCATGAAGGGTTTTAAAAGCAGATGGTATTTGAATTATTATTTTTTTTTATTTTGTCTTTTTGCCATTTCTTGGGCTGCTCCTGTGGCATATGGAGGTTCCCAGGCTAGGAGTCTAACCGGAGCTGTACCCACCAGCCTACACCAGAGCCACAGCAACGCGGGATCCGAGCCGCGTCTGAGACCTACACCACAGCTCACGGCAACGCCAGATCCTTAACCCACTGAGCAAGGCCAGGGATCGAACCCACAACCTCATGGTTCCTAGTCAGATTCGTTAACCACTGAGCCACGACGGGAACTCCGAAAAATTTTTAACTATGTAGGGAAAATACTTCAATGTGTGCTCCTCATCCTTTGAGTGTGAGGAGACGCCTGTCAGGAGGCCAGACCCCCCCCCCACAGATCTGACAGGAAACCGGCATGAACCTATGCAAACAAAACAAAACAAAGCAAAAAAAAAACCAGACCTAAATTCTCACTGAGGACCACTCCTCGATGCTCCAGCCGCTTCGGTCGCTGGGCGGCCTCGCGCGCTTCGCTCTCAGGCGCCAGCCACGCGTTCAGACCGTTAGGTAGGCACTGCCGGGCGAGGGCGCACGAAGACGCTCCCGGCCGCGAGGATTTTCCTGATCTGCCTAGAAGCTCGTGACGTCTACGCAGAAGCTTAGCGCGGGTTGGCTGAGACTGGGGGGGGCGGGAAGGAAGCTAGAACGACAGGAGGGGATTGTGGGGAAGATGAGAGTAGGAAAACCTGTATCCCGCTTGGCAGAGAGCGTATATTTGACTCAAGGTGATGGCTACTGCATAAAATAATGTGAAAACAAGAG
Source organism: Phacochoerus africanus (assembly GCF_016906955.1). NCBI lineage: Eukaryota > Metazoa > Chordata > Mammalia > Artiodactyla > Suidae > Phacochoerus > Phacochoerus africanus. The sequence goes on from NC_062557.1 coordinate 15,212,097, forward strand.
ATAAAAGTTGGTCGTCGCAAATGTGAGCTCTATAAGGAAAATAAGGAATTGTGGGCACCCCTGTGCCTTTTGGTCTGGTGGTGCGGCCTGAACACGTGCACTCCTGCCGCGGAGGGGGCTGCGCGCGCACCCTCATTCCCGCCTTGGGTCTTGAGGCTGACTTGACGTGAAGCAGTCGTTAGTCACACGGACAAAAATCCTCTCCGGACTCCAAGCGCTTCCTGAGTTGGGTGGGAAAGGGGTTCGGAAGGACTTTCGGCCATGGTCTCTTAAGCCTTTTCGGCGCCACGCCCCCTGCTCTCCACATACAAGTAACACGCTTGAGCGAACCAGCGTTTCCGGCCTCACTTCCTACCAAAGATGCCTGTGCGCTTGCCTCCCCGCCGGGACCTATTAATAAGACATGAAAAATGAGGGTGAGCGTGTAAAACCTCCTCTGTTGCTTCTGTTCTCCCCAGGACCTCGTTCCTCATCTTCCACATCAAATGTCTCCCGAGGGTGGAGTCTCAGAACACTTTCCCTGAGCCCAAATCTGGCCATTCACAATGGGCGGCATCCTGTTGAGGCTTGGGCTCTCTGAAAGTCCTTTCTTGGAAAGGTCGTGAGGCATGGGCTGAGTTTCTTGGTGTAGTGAAGTTTGAGGATTTGGGGTTTTTTTGTTTTTCTTCAGGAGGGCAGTTATTACATGCATCTGTTTCATTTAATTGAACTACCTTCAAGCAAGGAGGCACTATATTTAATCCTATATTATGGATGAGGACACAGATTTAGAGAGGCCTTGCTATTCTCTATATGGGGGTGGCAGGCGGGGAAATTATTGTTGGCAATTTTGGTGGCCAGTCTAAGTCCTTTTTTTTTTTGTCTTTTGTCCTTTTAGGGCTGCGCTGGGGGCATATGGAGATTCCCAGGCTAGGGGTTGAATTGGACCTGTAGCTGCCAACCTACACCACAGCCACGGCAATGCCAGATCTGAGTTGTGTCTATGATCTACACCGCTGCTCATGGCAATACTGGATCCTTAACCCACTGGGTGAGGCCAGGGATCGAACCTGAGTCTTTATGGATACTAGTAGAGTTCATTACCACTGAGTCCCAGGGGGAACCCTCACAGGTGCTCTAATTTCATTGTTTTTTTTTTCTTCTTATTGTTGTTTTTAAGGTTGTGTGACCTTGCAAGTTTTCTTTGGCAGAAAGTGTTTCTAAAGTCTTTTAAAAGCCGGAGTTCTTGTGACTCGGTGGAAATGAATCCGACTAGGAGCCATGAGGTTGCGGGTTCAATCCCTGGCCTCTCTCATCGAGTCAAGGATCTGGCGTTGCTGTGGCTGAAGCGTAGGCCAGCAGCTACAGCTCTGATTAGACTCCTAGCCTGGGAACCACCATATGCCGTGGGTGCGGCCCTAAAAAGACACACACACACACAATCTATGGCTTACAAAAGAGTCTTATCTAAAAATGGCATAATTGGCTCTTTATTCTCTGTCCTCCTACCTCTCTAGCTTTATTGTCCAGCAACAACATCTCATGTATTCTGCCATCAAGCCACATTTGAACTTGCCCCTCCCTGAACATGCCTTTCACACGTGGTTCTTCTGCCTATGATGTCACTAGAATATAAGCTCCTTTAAGGCTGGGACTTTGTCTTGTTTGCCACTGCATCCCCACTGCCTGGAACTATACCTGGCACAAAGTTAAGTACTCAATACATATTTATTAAATGAATAAGTGCTCTTCCCCAGTTCTCTGCTATGCAAGAGTCTGTTTATTCTTCAAGGTCAACTAAATGTCACTGCTTCTGGAATTTTCCATGATTTCTTATCCCCCACCCTCCAACTGCCATTGTCAATTTGTTGTTCTCTTTTCTGTCTTCCATAGCACTAGATCTAAACTGGTCTAAGAGCACTCATCATATTGTGCTGTGGCTTTTGTTTGGGGCTCTTGTCTCCATCCACACACTCCTCCAGTGTGAACTCCAGGACAGTGCAGAAACAATGCCTGCTCAGGAAATAACTCTGATAAAAATTACCTCTGCTTCCCCTTCCCAGAACTCTGGTCCCAATCAGGAGTTAAACCATCTGGGCAGAAGGTTAAAACCAGCTTAACCATAACAGTTAACTTTGACTCCCAAATCTTTCTTGAGCTTTATACTCTCACTCTCTTGGATTTATTGACTAGTGACCTTCCACCTGGATTCCTGGATTTTTCTTTGTTTACTCCCTAGCTCAGATCTTATCCTCACCTTGACTCTGATGGGCCAACAAGGTTGATTCACTTAGTACTGACTCCTGATGTTTAACCCTTTATTTATATACTCTTCTAATTCTGGTTAAGACTATGCCGAAACTATATACACAAAGACTATACTGATCCTAATTAGTGATTTAGCCTCTATAAACAAGTTGCCCTGAGTCAGGCATTGACAGCCCTAGGACTAAAGAGCAGGTAGGGGAGAAAGAGAGTTTTGAGGGATCAGGGAAGCAGCATATTTGGGGAGCCCAGAAACCAAGTTTAAAAAAAAGTCGAATGAGTGATGCAGGTTCAGAAGAGGATAGCTCTCGAGCTGGGGTTTCTCCTGCTTTTTGTCATGTTCAAACCTGCTGTTTCTATAACCCAGTCCCCCCACAAGGAACTACCTGGGCCAAGGTGATTATCCATTTGAAGGAATACCTTCTCCATTTCCCTAGGAAAGCATCATTTACATAAATGGATCATCTGGAGCAAGCTCATTTGCCAAAATTCAGTTCACAAGTGACCAACTTATAAAATTATCAGAACTTTTAGAAAACTATTTTTACATGATACAGCTATTTTTATTAGAAGGAATTATATTAACAGCCTTAAAGATGTTGAAGTTTAAAATTTTAATCAAAGAAATGAAAGTTAAGGCTGCTAAGTCATTGAGGAACTGGAAAAATGTAAGCATGTGAACAAAATAGAAAATGATGTTCAAAAGTACCTGAAAAAGGAGTTCCCACTGTGGCTCAGAAGGTTAAGAACCCAACTAGTACCCATGAGGATGAGAGTTCAATCCCTGGCCTCTCTCGCTGGGTTAAGGATCCAGCATTGTCTCACAGGTTGCAACTGGGGCTTGGATCTGATCCCTGGCCTGGGAATGCCATATGCCTTGGGGCAGCCAAAAAAGAAAGAAAGTAGGAAAAAAGGCTAAGTGGGAAGGACCTCTAATACCATTTCTCAAAAAAGATATTTCTTACACTTCTTAGTAAAGTTGCCAGCAATTACTACTGTATGTACTAGTTTTGAATGCTTTTGTAGATTTCTGGGAACTTTTAATTAATAGATTTTTATTTTATGGTAATATTTAAGGAATATTTAATTTGTCTGAGTCACATAATTTAAAGGCTTTATGAAAATAAAGGGGTCCTGCTGTGGTGCAGCAGATTAAGGGTCTGCTAAAAGGTGATGGAGGGCACACAAATTTTGGAAAATGGAGTGATGTGATCAGATTTGCCATCTTGGGATAAAATTGGCAGGTAGGATGGGGTAGAATGGCCTATTAGCAGAGAAACCAACTGGATGAGTTATGGAAGAGATTCTGAGGACCTGACTTAAGATGGGTAGGATGGACCCAAGAGAGATTTAGGAGATAAAACCAATAGAACTTGATGACTGAGACTCAGGGAAAGTAAGAGAAGGAAGAGTTTCAAGAATAGGCTTTCTGTAATTTTTTTTTTCTTTTTTTTTGCTTTGGGCTTTTGGCTTTTGGTTGCAGGAGCCCTGGGCATCTCTTTGGGTCACTCTGTCTTCTGTGGCTCTCAGTTTTCTACAAGACCAATTTGAATGTCTCAGCAAGGCAGGGTTGGCTCTTTCTTATGCCTTTAATCAAGATAGACATAGGGGAAGAAACTGGGAGGGAGGGCAATGAGATAGTGATTTTGGACAAATGGGTTTAAATGACCTACAGAGCATCTAGCAGGGAGTTGAAATATGGATCTACAGGGAGGATTGTATCACAATGACCTGGGGGATCTTTTTAAAAATAGAATACTGGGAGCCATTGCTCTGTGTGTGTGTGTGTGTGTGTGTGAAGGGGTGGTTTGGCAGGGATATTTTGAAATAGCTCCCCAGGGGATTTACCCCTACTTCCTCTGGAATTACTGTTGCTCTAGCAGCTTGAAAAGGTTGAAATGGACATAAATGCTTTGTCATGAATTCTTTACCCACTTTACAAGCCGGAGAGAGGGGCCCTGGTTCAATGGCTGGAACAATTCTAGTGGTCTTCTCAGACTGACAGGTAACCCACTTTTAGGGAGAAAGAGGAGAGGGATCTCTGAGAAGACCAAGAGGCAGGAAAGCAGCAGCGAAAGCAGGGTTTATCACTGGAGGAAAGATACCAGGAAGTACAGATGAGCAAAACTGACTAAAAATGGTTGCTCTATAAATATGGAACGCTGTGGGGCAAGTCTTGGTTGGGGATGAAAACAAAGGAGAGGATTTGTATGGTAAAAAAGTCTATCTTGGATACTTAAAAAGTGTAGTCTGGGTAACAACAGCATTGCTCAGGAGCTTGTTAGGAATGCAGAATCTTGAGCCTACCCTAGAACCCAGGCCTACTGAAACTTAATCTGCATTTTTAACAAAAGCCTCAGATGTTTCTTATGCTCCTTAAAGAAGCACTGGTCTGTATCATGGGGAAAAAAATCCCAGAATGTCAGAGGGGCTCCCTGGCACAGCTGAAGCAGCTTTATTTTGCATACCTGCTAACACAGATCTGATTTCCGAAAAGGTATTGAATTTTTGAATAGTGCTTTAAATCCTGGAGAAAGACCTTATTTAACTTAGGGGTTTCTCATAATGCAAACTTCCTTCTCCTAGAAACATTTCCTCTGGAGTAAAGTATCAGGATTCCCTAAAGTGAGGCAGAGGCACGTTCGAAATATGCGATAAAAACTTGGCGCTTGGCCAAGTCCACTCTTCGCACAGCTGTATAGGGTCTGGAGCAGCCAAGTCTCTTGACAGCTCTGAGCCACTAGGATGGGCTTTTAGAGTCACGTTGGCGGCTGTTCTGCCGCAGAAAGCAGCTTTAAGTTGTCTGTAATGTTAAAACGTAGAAAGGAGCTCTGACAACTATTTTCAGGGACCGAGGCAGGGTACCTCGGCGAACCAGCCGCAAGCGGGGAAGAGAGCAGCAACTACCCGTTTACTACAGTAGTGCTAGTGACCTTCGACCTCTGACCCTCTGCATTTCTTGAGTTGCTTCCGCCCCCTCCCCTCCAGTGGAGGGCCGGCCCAAGGGTATGGGCGGGGCTCCGGGGACCGGCGGTTAGAGGCGGTGCCTGTAGAGGGGCGGGTCTCGCGAGGGCGGTATTTGAGGGGGCATCCTCGCATTGGCCAGCTGGGTATAGGCGGGGCCTAGCGCTGGGCTGGGTTAGGCGGGGGAGGGAGTTAGCTGCAGCTTCTGGGTAACTGGAGGCTGGCGTTGAAACCTCCAGAGACCGTCGAAGGCTAGCGGGCCCGTAGCGGATCCCGGATCCGGAATTTCCCGGGCAGGACCGGAATCAAGACCGGCCCGGCCCCAAACTGGGTTTGTGAGGAACTCGCGAACTTGGATTAGGAAATCCCGGAACCCGGATCAACAAACCCCAGAACCCGGAATTTAGATCGGAAAGTCCCGGACCGCGGAGCGCGGAGCGAACTCAGCGCGGAGCCCGGAGCCCGGATTGAGACACCGCGGGACGGGACGGAGCGATGTCGGGCCGTGGTGCGGGCGGGTTCCCGTTGCCCCCGCTGAGCCCTGGCGGCGGCGCGGTTGCCGCGGCCCTGGGAGCACCGCCTCCGCCAGCGGGACCCGGCATGCTGCCCGGACCGGCGCTAAGGGGGCCGGGGCCGGCTGGAGGCGTGGGGGGCCCGGGGGCCGCCGCCTTCCGCCCCATGGGCCCCGCGGGCCCCGCAGCACAGTACCAGGTGAGGAGGGCTGAGGGGCGGGCGGCGCCGCGAGCACACTCGGGTAGGGGGCGAAAGAGGCCTCGAGTGAGGGTCCTGGAGCAGCCTTCCTGACAGAGGGCACAGGGGCTCTGCATGCGGAGTTCACGGGGCACTGTGCGGGGCAAAGCCAGGGACTCTGGGGCTCGGCTAGGTGGTTGCGGAGGAGTTAGGGGAGAAGGTAAGAGCGACTCTCGGGTGAAGGGTTTGAAGCTGTTGGGAGGGTGTGAGGTCTTGGAACAGGGGTTCTGAGTAACTGAGAGATGGAGGAGTTGTTGGAGCTAGTGAATTGTAGGCGGGTGGCTTGAGAAGTCTAGTGTAGATTCTCCGCAATGGGGTCCTGGGAAGTGATGAGAAAGTTTTGGAAAAGGGCCCTCACTGAGAAACCAGGGTTACCCTACATTGGTCTTGGTCCTACTCCAAGGCTGCTCTTTTTTCTCAAGTTGGGAACTGGCAGAGTTTTAGCGTGTCTGAGATGGCTCCCAGCTGCTGAGGAGGAAGAAGGGCCTGGCTTCCCACCGACAGGAGGTGGAGGATAGGACCAGCGATTCCAGCCTGTGCAGGGGGAGTCTACTCCTGGGTCGTGCGCAGGGGCCTTCACACAGGGGTGACTCTGGGTTAGACCAGAGAGGGTGGTGGCCAGGCCTGAGAAAGGAGGGAAACCCAGCCCATTCTGGACAGACTCACTTTGGCTTTCTGCCTGGTGTCACAGTGTCCAGGAGTTGATTAGTCTGGAGGAGCAGAGAGGCTCCAGTGAGCCTTGCTGGTCTGGGGCTGGAGGAGCCTGCGAGAGTTGCTTCAAAAGGTTCTGTCCTTACCTCTTTGGGGCTTGGCTTTGCAGAGGGCTTCTTGGGTTGCAGCTTCAAAGGCCATGGCGATGCAGAGACTCCATTCTTGGGGTCAGTGTGTGAGGAACTCAGCCTGACCCTGGGGGTGGGGCTTACCAGCCCCCAAGTTCATTGTTTCTGGTTGCCCCAGAATGCTTAGGAATTGTGCCCATTCTTTTCCTACCCTCCGTCCACTTTTTTTTTTTGTCTTTTGTCTTTTTAGGCCTGCACCCGAGGCATATGGAGGTTCCCAGGCTAGGGGTTGAAGCAGAGCTGCAGCTGCCAACCTACATCAGAGCCGCAGCAACGCCAGATCTGAACCGTGTCTGCCACCTACACCACAACTCATGGCAATGCCGGATCCTTAACCCACTGAGCGAGGCCAGGGATTGAACCTGCAACCTCATGGTTCCTACTCGGATTCGTTTCCAGTGCACCACGACGGGAACTCCATCCCCACTTTTAATTAGCCTTTTAGGTTCTCACAACACCATCTGTATCCCAATCCATGTATCCCAGCACTTGACACTGGCTTCTTGCTAATCTCTCAGGGAAGCTAGGAGATTCTCGTGTCTCCAGTAGAGGTCCCCCAAATGGATCCTTATAGAGTAGGGTACACATCCTCCCAGGACCCCTGGGCCTTCACTTTGTAAAGAGATGCTTAATTGGGGACAGTGATTTTTCCCTCTAACTTCTCATTCTCCCTCCTCCCTCTAAAGAAAACCTAGGGCCTGGGTATTGATAGAGACAGACCTGGTCCCAGCGGCTCCAGCTGGGATTCATCTTTCCCTCTTGCTCTCCCCCTTGGGGATTCATGGGCCCAAAGTGTCATGGAGGGATCCCTGCATCTGTCATTCTGGCCCTTGGGCCAGTTAGCTGAGGTGCCTCCCTTTGGGCCGTTGGCCTGGGAGGGATCTAAAGGGCAGATAGGAGCCCCTCCACTTTTCCTCAACCTGCAGCCCATGGGGAATGTGGCCTGGGGAAAACCCCTGAGCAGGTGACCTCGGGCAAGTGGCAGGGCTGAGCTGGCTGGCTGGGTAGCCCAGGCTACCAGGAGCGAGACCTTGAGGAAGGCACTGAGCCTCTGCTTGTGTGGGCTTCTCCCCATCTCCTGCTTCTCTTCCAGGGACCAGAGGGGCAGTAAAGGTAGATGGGGGGAAGGAGGAGGCAGCTCATCTTGAGTGCAAAGAGGATCCTACTTGGCCTCTTTTCAAGTTCTTTATGTGACTTCCAGGAGGAGAGACTTGAGATCTCAGGAGCAGTGGGCACCTCTCTGTTGGGGCTCACGAGGTGAGTCAGGGAGCAAGGCGCTCAAGCTCACGGCGGGCAAATAGGCAATCTGTTGATAGAAGGGAAACGATGACCCAGCTCCTTGCACGCAGTGTTTCCAGCTGTGGATCACAGTCTACTAAGGAACTTGAAGAAAACAAAAAATGGGAAACCCCCCCCCCCAAGAACACAGATTGCTGGGTTCACACCAGAGAGTTCAGAGTATTTTCTATGTATGTGGGGGTATGTTCTCTTCTCCTTGGTCCTTAGGCCCAGCCACCAGGAGCACCAGGGCCACAGGCTCTGAGCCCTGGCAGAGCATGCTCTCTGGAGACAGCAACATCAGGCCGGCCTCTCTCCCCTGCTGTCCCAGATGGTGGAGGTAGAGTCCTGTTGAAGGCGTGGACCGCTGCTGGGCCGCTTCTGGGCTGCTCACTTCGGAGGCTCAGGGCGCTGAGCTCAGGGCTGTGTTCTTTTTCTCTTTCTCTCTCTCTCTCTCTTTTTTTTTTTTTTTTAACTCTTGCGTCGTTTTTTAGAAGAGGAGGAGTTAGTGGTGCTTCTGAGCCCAGGTATGGAGCTTGGCAAGGCCGAGCTGGGACTTCGTGAACTGTAAGCAGCTTTTCCCTGGGCCCCTTCTCCCTCAGGAGAAGCCTGGGGCCCTGCGCGAGCTGGGGGCTCTGCAACTGGGATCTGGAGCAGCATCTGGGAGAGGCCTCTTTCAGGCCCTGCCTGTGCCACCCGGTTTGAGGACTTCCTGTTCCAGGAGCACCCGCCTAGGAGGGGTGGGTGTCGCTGAGGAGCTTGTGCGGATGCCCTGGCAAGGAGGCCTTAGCCTCCTCTCTGCAGGTCTGCCGCTTTGGTTGTTCTTCCCCTTCAGCTCAGGCGCTGGGGGGAAATTCACGTCTAGGGTGCTTGGGGCTGGGCTTACAGCTGTGTCTCCCTGAGTTTTTTTTCTGTCATCTCTAGCTGTGGCTCATTAAGGCAGAGAAACAGGCTGTCTTTCGCCTCTCATGAGCTCAGGTGAATCTCTTTCTGATGAAAAGAACCTTGTGGCGGGACTCCAGGTCCCAGAGCCCCCCACGTGTAACTCCCTCCTCCCAACACTCCTTCCCCCTTCCCCGCATCTTTCAGTCATGTTTCTCTCAACCTCTGCATCTGCTCAAGAATCTGACTCTCCTTGGTGAGAACATGGGCCGAGTGCTAAATGAAGAGAAGTGGAAATCTCGTCTCCGTGATGTTGGGGTCGGGGTGAGGGTCTTTTGATTTGATGCGAGTCCCACCCAGCCTGGCTTGGTTGGCTGGTTGTGCTGGTTGCATAATCTGGGCCCTGGGGCCAGCCCTGCGAAGCTGCCAGGGACAGTGTGTGCGCGAGGCAGAGCTGCCAAACAGGCCTTGCAGGAGCAGCCATGACGAAGGGGGCGGGAGTTACTCCCACATGGGCTCCACAGAGGTGTTGGGGAGCTGGCCCTCGGTGGGGAGTCCTTCTGCAGGCTTCTAAAGAAGCCACCTCTCACCCAGTTTCCTCTGGTGATCCTGAGGCTTTGATGCCTGCATCCCGGGATAATCTCATCTCCATTCTCCAGTTTGGGATTGCCAGGGCTACGCTGAGCCCGAGCCAGCCCCAGTTGCCAGGTGGTGCGTGGACCACGGGCAGAGTGCAGGTGCCAGCTGCTCTGTCTCCCACAGGCTGCTCAGGAGCCACAGCGTCCCCTTTGGGATGTTCTGGTGTAGGGGTTGGGGGCCGGGAAGCAGGGAGGTAAGAGAAGGGTCCAGTTTTGAGATGTGAGTAGGGGCCATATGGCGACCAGATGGTCTCCGTACTCTGCCTGAGGCCACTCCCCCACTTGGGACACGTTCCAGGCCATCCTGTTGCAGTTTGCTCACCTGGGGTGCCATGGCCTGGTGGGCTTGCCAGCCAGTTGGACTGCCTTTCCCCCCTCAGTCACATGACCAGACTGGGTGTTGGGGCTGCGCCCCATCAGCCTGCTCTTATCACATTACTCCCACCACCTGGCAGGGACACTGCCCCCAGGCTTCTCCCTTACGCTGGGAGAAGGAGAAGGATGGGAGTGTTTGGTGGGATCATCAGAGTTGTAGGAGTGCCTTGAAGCTGGCTGGTCCCAGGGAGCAGGGCAGTGTGTGCCAGGGCTGCAAGGTGGTTAGAAGGTGGTGATGGGCCCTGAAAAGGTCCCCAGGCCCTTCTTCTCTCTGCAGGCAGGATTCTCCTCCCACCTGCTGGGCTCTGCAGGCCTCATTCGCTGGCACCGCTGCCAGGGCGGTTGAAAGGGGTGGGGCAGGTGTGGTTTACACTTCTGCTCTCAGGCGTCTGCTCCCCTTTGTTCCTGGCACTCCTGCCCGGGCTCTGCCGTGAGCTGCTCAGGGCTGGGCCTGGCTGGGCAGAGGGATGGAGGGAATGGGTTATGGGCCCCGAAGGGCCCCGCTGCTGACCTATGCACCCCCACTGGCTCACTTCCCCCAGCGGCCTGGCATGTCACCTGGGAGCCGGATGCCCATGGCTGGCTTGCAGGTGGGACCCCCTGCTGGTTCCCCATTTGGTACAGCTGCTCCACTTCGACCTGGCATGCCACCCACCATGATGGATCCATTCCGAAAACGCCTGCTTGTGCCCCAGGCCCAGCCCCCGATGCCTGCCCAGCGCCGGGGGTAAGACCATCCTGTTTCTCCCACCCCACCTAGAATCGGCCTGGTGGTAACAGGGTTTCCTTCAGTCCTAAGAGCTGGGATGACTGAGGAAGACGCCCGGTTCTCTTGGGGGAAGGTCCTGGGGGCTGGAGAGGTAGATGGGGGGGGAGGTCCTCTGGACCACTGACCTCTTAAGTGGGTTTCTGTCCTCCAGGTTAAAGAGGAGGAAGATGGCAGATAAAGTTCTACCTCAGCGAGTGAGTTTGTTGGAAGGGGGCCTAGGAGGCCCGTCCAAGGGCTGGTTGGCTGGGGCTGGAGTCAGTCTCCCCCAGCCCTGGGGTGGGGGAGGAAAGGAGGAAGGAGCCGGAGCCGCACCTGAGACAAGCTGATGAATCCCTTCTCCCTCCTTCCTCCAGATTCGGGAGCTTGTCCCAGAGTCTCAGGCGTACATGGATCTCTTGGCTTTTGAGCGGAAGCTGGACCAGACCATTGCTCGAAAGCGGATGGAGATCCAGGAGGCCATCAAAAAGCCTCTGACGGTGTGTGCAGCCCTGGACACTCCTGGGCCTTGCCCAGCTTCTCTGCCCCTCCTCTCCTGACCTGTTTGCCAGGGGCCAAGTGAGGGTCTGCCGCAGGCTCGTGCAGGGTTTTTCATTCTGCAGGGTCCAGCTCACGGAGCACGAACTCAACATCACGTGTGGGCCAGCATGTTTTTAATGAAAAGCCAAAGAGTAGGAATTACAGTAATTCCTCACAGAGTAAAGGAATTATTTTATGATGTTTTGGTTTCTGACATTTATACACGTGTGTGCATATCCTGGATCAGGCATTAAAACATACATACTGTAGATGATGGTCAGAAGCTTCAAAGGCAGGACTTCCTGGTGGTGCAGTGGGTTAAGGATCCAGCAGTGTCATTGCTGTGGCTTGGGTCACTCCTGTGGTGAGGGTTTGATCCCAGGCCCAGGAACTTTTGTACACCCCAGGGGCAGCTGGAAAAAAAAAAAAAGATCTCAAAGGCAGAACTACAGGGTAGATAAAGATGGTTCTTACCTTCTTCCCAGAGCAGCTTTTTTTTTTTTTTTTTTTTTTGTTATAAATAATCTATAACAGTCCCTTCAATGTAGAAGACTTTCCAGGAGATAATATTCTGGGGCCATGAGGGTGTTTGAGTTTCGTTAAAAATATGAGCCAGAGTGAGTTCCTGGTCTGGTGCCATGGGTTAAGGATCCGATGTTGCCACAGCTGTAGCCTAGGTTGCACCTATGGCTCAGATTCAACCCCTGGCCTGGGAGCTTCCACAGGCAGTGGGTGCAGGCCAAAAAAAAAAAAAAAAAAAAGGAGCCAGCCAGAGGCTTCTGATTTTCCTGAACCTCTTGTCACTCTACTGAACCACCTGTGTTGGAATTGTTGGCTTTTTGGCAGTGCATCTGTCTATCTTACAAAACTGAGTCTCTTGAAGGCCAGGCCTGGGACTCCCTACTCCCAATTCTCACTGCCTAACAGGGGCCTGGCCCAGCATCACTGCTCTGCACTGATGTTGAACGAGTCCAGAGGGAAGACTGGGTGGCAGTGTTTCCCCACATGCTGGGCCCCCTCTAGCTAACCGGCTTGTCTTTCTCTCTTTAGCAAAAACGAAAGCTGCGGATCTATATTTCCAATACGTTCAGTCCCAGCAAGGCAGAAGGTGACAGTGCAGGAAGCGCAGGGACCCCTGGGGGAACCCCAGCAGGGGACAAGGTGGCTTCCTGGGAACTCCGAGTAGAGGGAAAACTGCTGGATGATGTGAGTTGGGGGGAGAGGTGCTGGAGGGGAGGTGGCCTGTGTGGGTTTCATTCTTGGGCTGACACTTGGGCACTCCTGGGGATGTCCTGCCTGAGGGAGAGCGGCTTTGCACAGCGCCAAGTCAGTGAGAGGGGGCAGATTTGTATGGTTGTGACAATAGTTTTCCTGCAGATGGCAGTGAAGTGTCCTGCGGAAGGGGTACCCCTTTCTAATTTGTCGTGCTTTATTGGCTGCCAGTGGGGCTGCATAGAGCCCTTTTCCTGTCCCCAATCTCTCATTTTCTCCTCTCCCCTCAGGGCCCAAGAGCCCTTGGGTCCCCGAGCTTCAGGGCCAAGACAGCGTTCCTCTTTGGGGCCTAGTATAGCTTAGGCTCGAGCGCCCAGCAGCGCCCCCATCTCACACCCCTTTGCATCCCCAGCCTAGTAAACAGAAGAGGAAGTTTTCTTCATTCTTTAAGAGCCTCGTCATTGAGCTGGACAAGGAACTGTACGGGCCTGACAACCACCTAGTGGAGGTGAGAGTGGGCCTGGGGTGACATGCCAGGTGGGCAGAGAAATGGTCTTGGTTCCTGTGTAGGGCCAGTTGTGTATAGGGTCATGCCCACCCCCTTGGTGATGAGCTCTGCTCCCCTCCTCATGCCAGTGGCACCGGATGCCCACCACCCAGGAGACAGATGGCTTCCAAGTGAAACGGCCTGGAGACCTCAATGTCAAGTGCACCCTCCTGCTCATGCTGGATCATCAGGTGACAGTGCCCCTCATCTGGGGGGGTGGGGGCATGTTCTTATCATAAACCCTGTCCCTGCCCTGTTCTTCCACTTTGATTTTTCCTAAGAACCCCTCTGTCCATCCCCAGCCTCCCCAGTACAAGTTGGACCCCCGACTGGCAAGGCTGCTGGGGGTGCACACACAGACGAGGGCTGCCATCATGCAGGCCCTGTGGCTCTACATCAAACACAATCAGCTGCAGGACGGCCACGAGCGCGAGTACATCAACTGCAACCGCTACTTCCGCCAGGTTAGCTGGACCCCTGCCTTGCGTGCTGCTCCAGAGCCTCCCCCCCAACCCCCTGGGCTAGTTCTTGGCCACATTCTTCACACGGATCCTAGGATGGTCCACTTCCCCCTGTCTCAACCCTCGGGTGTTCTTTCCAGATCTTCAGTTGTGGCCGACTCCGTTTCTCTGAGATTCCCATGAAGCTGGCTGGGCTGCTGCAGCATCCAGACCCCATTGTCATCAATCATGTCATTAGGTAAACGGGAGACGGGGAGGAAGGCTCCTCTAAGAACAGCTTATGTTTGGCTTGATGTAAAGCCAGAGAGAAGCAGCAGGTTTGGTTCCTAGCAGCGTGGCCCAGGTGGGTGGGATGGCGACAGCGGTGTGCTCACCCTGGCTCCTGCGCGCTGTCCTCAGCGTGGACCCGAACGACCAGAAGAAGACTGCCTGTTATGACATTGACGTGGAGGTGGATGACCCGCTCAAGGCCCAGATGAGCAATTTTCTGGCCTCTACCACCAATCAGCAGGAGATTGCCTCTCTCGATGTCAAGGTGGGCCCTCCTACCTCCCCAGCCTGCTCTGGGGCCCAAGATAGAGGTGGGCAGGCTCTATCTAGACATGTAGCACCTTGGGGCAGGATCTGAGTCCTTTGGGGTGAGGCTTGGGACCAGACCCTGGAGGGGTGGGAGCCAGTCTGACCCATGGACTCCTTTTCCCAGATCCACGAGACCATCGAGTCCATCAACCAGCTGAAGACCCAGAGGGATTTCATGCTCAGCTTTAGCACTGACCCCCAGGACTTCATCCAGGAATGGCTCCGTTCCCAGCGCCGGGACCTCAAGGTCAGCAGCTCTCTCCTGAGGTTGAGCCCATGTTAAGCGCTGGGTGGTTTTGCCCCCATCACTCTTCTTCCCGTTCCGGGGGCAGACTGGCTAAGGGGTGGGAATCACATCCGGCTTTCCTCCCGGCTCTTTGCAGATCATCACTGATGTGATTGGGAATCCTGAGGAGGAGAGACGAGCTGCCTTCTACCACCAGCCCTGGGCCCAGGAAGCAGTGGGGAGGCACATCTTTGCCAAGGTGAGGCCGGCTCTGCCCATCTGCCCGCCTGCAGTCTTGAGCTGGCCGCACTCGGGAGGGGAGGGGTGAGGTCACACGCACAGGCGGACAGGCCTGAGCGCAGCTCTCTCCCCCTCCAGGTGCAGCAGCGAAGGCAGGAACTGGAACAGGTGCTGGGAATCCGCCTGACCTAACTGCTCAGGGATCCCTTTCTTCCCAGCCCTGGAGCCACCCCCTCCTCGGCCTAGAAGGGGACCACCCTCTGGAGTGCCGACGCTTAGGATAAGGAGGGGGTGAGAGGTGTCTCCTGACACCCTCTGCTCCCAGCTTTCGTTTCAAAATGTAGTGATAGGATTCCTTGTTGCTTGGTCCCCAAAGCCTTATTATTTTACACGTTGGCTTTAATTGGGTTCACAGGAGGCCTCCTCTGCCCCCTGCAGGCAGGCCCGAGTAGGACCTGGAGGCTGTGCTTTGACATTGTAAGGAGACCTTTCAGAACCAAAGGCCACTCTGGCTTTGCTTGTTTACAGACCCCCTGAGGGCGAGTGTCGGAGCTGGCTCTGGGGAGCTGGGCGAGGAAGAGGGGCACAGCTCACACTCTTCCTAGCCTTTCCAAACCAAAGTTCTTTGCCATTCCTACCAGCCCAGCCTTGCTGCTGGCTTTTTCCTTTCCTTTGGGTATTTGCACTATTTGTGGAGCAGGTTTTTCTATGCGGGAGCCACTTTTTATACAGGGGAAAGCTGGGGTTTTTCAGGGAGCCCTACTTGGTGCCTCCTTCCTTCTTTTCTTTCCTTGATCTATGCAAGCGGCTCCAGCCGCCATCATCTCCTGGGATGCCAGAGGGCCGCCGCCCCAGCTCTTGGGCTCGGGGGCGGGGGGGGGGGAGCACCTCTTAGAGGAAGGGTGCACTCTATTCTCGGGCACGGCCTGAGGTGTGGGTGTGCAGGCTTGCTGGAGGGCAGGGGGAGAAGAGCAGTGGGCAGGACTGCTGTTGCCCTTTGGAGCTCGGTAAGGAGGGTGGGTGGGCCTAGGGCTTGGCAAGTGCCACTTCTGGCAGGTTTGGAAATTTCCAAATAAATCTTTTGTTTATTGGTGGTACCCAGACCCAGTGTTTGAACAGTGTAGCCACTTATTAACAGACTCAAGTCCTCAAAGGCTTGTCCTGCAGAGCTTTATTTGAGGGAATCCACACGAAAGACACCTGCCTCACTTCCATAGCTTCTTGATGGACATGTTTTTCTCGCTGTCCTTCTGCATGACCTGGAGAGAGAGAGCATTTACGTTATAAACTGGGTGAATTCGAGCCCTATCCCTGCTGCTCCAGATCCACCATCAGCAGAGGCAGAAGAGGGAGGCCTGTACCTTGGCTACGGCCATCTCAAAGTCCTCCTGGGTGACATGGACTCGCCGTTCCCGCAGCGCGTACATGCCGGCTTCGGTGCACACGCCCTAAGCAAGGCGAGGAAGACAGGTGCCACCACTGTGCCCCAGGACCCAGAGCCCCCTGCCCTGCTCCCTCTCCCTTGGGCACTCCAGTTACCTTCACTTCAGCGCCTGATGCTCCTGGCATGAGCTCAGCAATTTTTCTCAGGTTGATGCCCCGGGTCAGGTTCATTTTCCGAGAATGGATCTTCAAAATGTCCAGCCGGGCCTAGAGATGGGAGAGGAAAAGCCTGAGCCCACGGCCTAGCCCTGTAGCCAATCACTGCCAGTACTGCCCATCACAAACCTCCTCGTTGGGGGGTGGGAATTCAATTTTTCTGTCGATGCGCCCTGGGCGGAGCAGCGCCGAGTCCAGGATGTCAATCCTATTAGTGGCCATGATAACCTGAGTGGACCAAGAGGGTGGTGTCAGCTAAGCCCTCCTGAGGCTGCTCCTCCCCAGGGGCCTTCATCCCTCGCCTGACCCCACCACACCTTGATATTTTTGGTGGCCTCGAAGCCGTCCAGCTGGTTGAGCAGCTCCAGCATCGTGCGCTGGACTTCACTGTCCCCTCCAGAGCCCCCCTCCAGCCGCGAGGAGCCAATGGAGTCGATTTCATCCATGAAGATGATAGATGGAGCGTGTTCTCGGGCCATGACAAACAGCTCCCTCACCATCCTTGCCCCTGTGCAGAGGCCAAGCTGGCATTGAGCTGATAAGCTCCCTCTCCCTCTACCCCCACCCCCTTGGGCTTAGTCTTCTCGTTTCTGGCCACTTACCTTCCCCGATGAACTTCTGTACCAGCTCAGATCCAGAGACGCGAATAAAGGTGCAGTCTGTATGATGGGCCACAGCTCGGGCCAGCAGTGTCTTCCCAGTGCCTGGGGGTCCGTATAGCAGCACTCCCTAGAGAGCAATGGCAGGACTCAGGGCAAAAAGCCGTCCCCCATGTCATTCAGTGAATATTTACTGAGTGTCTGTACCGTCCTAGATCCTGTGCTAGACGCCAGACATACAAAAAATGAATGTCAAGTTCCCCTCTGGGCCTTACATCCAAACCAGTCACTGCCCTGGCAGCATCTCTGCCACAACCCCTGTGCACAAGGAGGGCCAGCTTCGGCAGGCGCCAGTCTACCCCAACACCTGCTCGGCCCCTGCCTGTAGTTCAGCCTGGGCAGCAGGTGCACAGGAGCAGCGTGGCCCTCCCAGAGACGCCCGGCTCACCTTGGGCTGTGCAATGCCCAGCGCTTCAAAGAGCTCAGGATGCTTCACGGGCAGCTCGATCACTTCTTTGATCTCCTTGATCTGCTTGTCCAGTCCACCAATCATCTCGTAAGTTGAATCTGGCACTTTCTCCACCATCATCAGTGACACCAGCGGGTCTACCTTGTTGGGCAGGATCTTGTGCAAAGTGTAGCTATCATTTCTGAGAGCCACCCGGCAATTGGGTGTCACCTGGGCGAGAGGAGAGAGTTTTAGGATGGGGCATGGTGAGAGCTGACCCCCCCACTCCCAACCTCACCTGCTGCACTCACATCATTGATGTCGATGTTCTTGTCCACGTCTACGACAAACTTGCCCTCGGGATGCACCTACAGAAACACAGGCTTGTGTGCTTCCCTGACGGCCATGAGCCTCACCCAGAGAGACCCCCGAGTCTCACAACAGAACGACAGGAGAACCTTCACGACACACCAAGGTATGGGAATGCCACGACCACTTCACGACACACCAAGGTATGGGAATGCCACGACCAAAGGGCTGCTCCCGGGGCTCATGCTGCCTTTACCTTAACCAACACTTTTTTCTTGTCCATGGCCCGGACTACTTCCCCCACATAGGAGCCCTGTTCTTGCAGTAGCTGTAGCTCCTCTCGCAACAGGCGAACTAGATGGGAAACAGACATAGTGGTCACCCAGATTCTTTGATGTCTCCCCCCACGACTTGATTCAGGATTCAGCATGCATGAACTAAGTGCCGTTTTGAAGTTTTGAAAGGAAGGTTTCAAAAAGAAAGTCAAAACAGGTCCTACTGCATAGCACAAGGAACTACGTTCAACACCCTGTAATAAACCGTAACAAAAAGAATGTGAAAAAGAACATATACGTGTGTAACTGCAACACTACCGCACAGCAAAAGTAACACTGTGAATCAACTAGAATAAGACTTTTTTTTACAAGTCGAAATTCATGTCTTTAAAGGAGACTACAAGGGGGCTTGAGAGATGTGCACGTGAACAACTATGAGAAAGCGACAGGCACCCGTGTGAGGACCTCACACTGCCTGCGTGCAGCCTTCCCATCCTTCCCCCTCACCTTTTGCATTAAGCTCATTCCTCTGTGCTTGCAGCCTGCGGAGATTCTGGCTCTTGTCATTCACAATCAGCTGTAGAGGACAAGAGGCAAAGGGCAGACAGTGGTAGGAGGTTATGACCCTCACAGGCTGATGGGAGCAGAGTGAGGAAAGAGCACCGGGCACCCGCATGTTATTTCAGATTCTCTAATGTGATCCAAGAGTTCCTCAGGAGTGTAGGACAACCACAGGGAAAAAGCTTCTTCTCTAACACTGGTCCAGGAATAGCAAACCCTAATGGAGAAGAGGCAACAGCTGGCTCACACTGTGTCTTGCAGGGCAGTAACATGGTAGAGAGAGAAGATAACTTTGAGTCAGAAGCCTAAGTTCTAGCCCCACTGCTGGCTGTTAATAGCTGAGTAAAGCTAATGAAAACCACTTAAAAGGTCTAGATCTTTCACCAAACTGCAAGTGGTGCACCTATTGGCCTCTTTTCGGGGTTAATCTGAGGAACAAATGAAAGCAGCACAGGTAAAGCATTTCAAAAATGACCACCCAAATATGATACCTGCAAATGTACCTGGAAGTGACAATTTTTCCTTGTGGCTCTCCATCTAATTTGCAGTATTTTCCTCATTTCTATGATCCTGGCTCCCTCTTTAGGCTATAACACTGGGTTGCTTAGTTCCTTTTCATTTGGCCCCCTGGAACCAGCATTGTCCAGACTCCTCAATTTTGTCTTCCCTCACTCTCACTCTGCCCCAACCCCTCTCTAATAAATCCCATCTTCTGAACCTACATCTTCCCTTTTATAAGAAACTACCATTCAGGCTTCCTCTGAAAGGAATGATTTTTGGCCGGGGCTAACTTTTATGTGAAAATTTGACTCCTGAAAATATGTAACAAACTGTGAATATTAATGATCTTCAAAAGGGTGAGACTTGAGGAAGAAACTGTTAACTTGATATAATTCATACCCTTGGCTTCTTGCTTCTTCCACTGCGCCCCAGTGGAATCATACGGCTTTCTAGAAATCCGCTCCATCGATCCTTCACCGAAGCCCTTCCAGCTCCCTCAGGACCTCTTACCTGGAGTTCTTCAATCTTGGACAGATAATACTGGCGGAGTCCACTGCCTGCCTTCCCCTCTTCCAGCTCCATCTGAAGACAGTTTAATTATTAAACAACAGGTTAAACACCCAAGGGATAAAGCTACTTCCAGCTTGGACTTCAGAGACTAAGACTTGGGTTCTAATCCCTCACTCCATCTCTTCAAAACCCTACGTTTCCCAGTGACTACACTAAAACAGAAAGAGGGAAAAAAAAGTCCACCCCTTAAGACTTTCAGGAGGAGCAAGAGAGAACACACAAGGCAACGGCATACAAACCCGAAAGGTCATTACTACAGGAGGAGCCAGCAAGAAGGACGGGTTCCCTGACTCGGGCGACTCGCTCACTCATTCCCCTTCCACCGGGTCTTCCATTCCCGGCCCTGCCCTGACCCGCCGGGGGAGGCGCTGACACAGCAGATCCGTTCCCAGGCAGGGCCCGGTCCGGATTGGTCCATCCACACCTGATTGCCTCAACGCTCTTGCCCCAGACGGCTGCCCACCTCGGATCACACCTGCTCCGCATCCAGCCCTGATCCCCGTCTGGATGCGGCAGCCGCCGCCATACCTGCTCAGGCCCGTCAAGCGCCATCTTCCCTCTTCCGCGGAGGCCCCCGGCATCAGAGCCGCTTTGGTGCGCAGGCGCGGAAGCGGGGCTTGGGGGACCGAACTCCCTGGCAGAGAACAGTTCCGGGTCAATGGGCGGGGTGTGCGCCCAAACAAAGCAAATAACAAGGGCCCTGAAGCGGCGGGGCCACGCGAGGTCAGGAGCTTTGGAAGGGGATAAAGAGGACGCAGAGCTCCTAAATGTTATTCCGAAGAAACTAGGTTTTGGTTAAAGTAATATTACTTCCGGGTGCAAACATCTAGCTTATAAACCTGGACACAGAGCTTAAAGAAAAATTTGTGGCCACGCTCAAAATGGCGGAAAACTTGGATCCGCGGACGCAGCCGACGCACACGGAAGCGGAATTACGTTTGCTGCTTACACGTGCTGCTGCTGGGGTAGTGAAAACGGAGCTGGGTGGCTTTGAGTGGTGTTGTGAACGGAGTGCGGAGTGTCTTTGAGAGGACGAGTGGGGAGCGGAGAGCGTAATCTAGTATTCTGGGCGGAGACGTCCTGATTTCTGGTTTCTCTCCAGATTGAGTGGCACTCCCCAGTTCCACTATGGGCAAGAAGGGCAAAGTAGGGAAGAGCCGGCGGGACAAGTTCTATCACTTGGCGAAAGAGACCGGTGAGTCATGGTTTACGCAGTCTGAGAGCGAGAGAGCCACCGATCTTTGCCTGTTCGCCTCCTTTCCGAACATTGGGTTTCTCTTCCCGCAGAAGAGGTGGTGGGTTGTGAGGCCACCGTAATCCTGCTGGGAAAGCGCTTTCGCGGACTTTATTCTTTTGTCATTGTTTCTAGGTTACCGTTCCCGCTCTGCTTTCAAGTTGATCCAGCTGAATCGCCGGTTTCAATTTCTGCAGAAAGCCCGAGCCTTGCTAGACCTGTGCGCTGCACCAGGTGGATGGTGCGTAACATTTGGCACCTGTTGCTTCTTGTGGCAGCTTTCTGCATTCCCGCAATGGATGACTGAGTTTAATTGTGGGCAGGAGAGATACAGGATTAACAATCTGAAATTTTTCTACTTCCGAAACAAATTTCAGGGAAAAATATTTGGAAGTTATGTATGAGATATGTTTGGCCACTGCAGTCGGCAGGTGCTCCTAATACTGGGGATGAGAGCCAGAGACGGCGGGGAAGGGACAAGCCAGGGTAATTATTTCAGTGTTTACTTTTTTATAGGCTGCAGGTGGCTGCCAAGTTTATGCCTGTCTCCAGCCTTATTGTGGGTGAGTGACAGTTCTTTTAAGCGTTCCGGGGATGGCGAGTGTGACATGCTGTGTTCGGCATTCCC
This sequence comes from Phacochoerus africanus, assembly GCF_016906955.1. NCBI lineage: Eukaryota > Metazoa > Chordata > Mammalia > Artiodactyla > Suidae > Phacochoerus > Phacochoerus africanus. The sequence continues at coordinate 15,233,341 of NC_062557.1, forward strand.
TTCCTCCTGTTTAAGGCAACCTTTGGGAACACTCCACCCTGATTTCTTCCAGGTGTGGACTTGGTTCCAATCAAGCCTCTTCCCAATGTGGTGACTCTCCAGGAGGATATCACAACAGAACGTTGTAGGCAGGTAATGGAAATTTCTCTTTTCTCTCTCTCTTTTTTTTTCCTTTTTTTTTTTTGGCTGCATCTACGGCATATAGAAGTTCTCAAGCCAGGGATCAGATCCAAGCCTACCCTGATCCTCTGAAGGCATGCTTTTCCTGTTTACAATGCCTTGAGCAGTGCTTGCACAGGACAAAACAGGTAATACATCACGTCCACCCAGCCTTTATTCTGGAAAGATGTGTTTGGGGTTGGCGGAAGTGCAGAGATTTCAGTGAAATTCTTTCCGGCAGGTTCACTGATGGCCTCTAAACTCCATGAGAACAGATGTCGCTTTTGTTTATCATGTATCCCCTGCTTGGCATAGGATTTGGCCCCTGGTGGACACTCAACAAATGACTGGGTGGACAAATGGCTGAACCAAGGACTCCATTTGTAGCCCTTTCTTTATTATTATTATTATTTTTTTTTGGTTTTTAGGGCTGCACCCGCGGCACATGGGAGGTTCCAGGCTAAGGGTTGAATCGGAGCTACGGCTGCTGGACTACACCACAGCCAGAACAAATCAGATCTGAGCCTGTCTGCAACCTAGGCCTCAGCTCACAGAGATGCTGGATCCTTAACCCACTGAGTGAGGCCAGGGATCAAACCCCCATCCTCATGGATACTAGTTGGGTTTGTTACCGCTGAGCCACAACAGGAACTCCTTTTTTTGTTTTTGTTCATAGCCATTTCTGTTGCCATAACTGTCGTCTTTGTCTGCAGGCCTTGAGAAAGGAGCTGAAGACCTGGAAAGTTGATGTTGTGCTTAATGATGGGGCCCCCAACGTTGGGGCCAGCTGGGTCCATGATGCTTATTCACAAGGTGCCAGGATGGGGGTGGTGGCCTGGGGATGCTGGTGGGGGGCGGGGCACATCCTTCTGGGCTGCAGAGATCCTCAGCGAACTGTCTCTCTCTCCCACAGCCCATTTGACCCTGATGGCTCTGCGTTTGGCTTGCGATTTTCTGGGCCGCGGTGGCTGCTTCATCACGAAGGTTTTCCGTTCTCGTGATTATCAGCCCTTACTGTGGATCTTCCAGCAGCTCTTCCGCCGTGTCCAGGCCACTAAGCCCCAAGCTTCTCGTCATGAATCTGCAGAGATTTTTGTGGTCTGCCAGGGTGGGCGTTACTTCAATCTCTTGACTCAGTTTTCCATCTGCCACAGCGCCTGTTCTTACATATCTCATTGTCTTAGGATTCCTGGCGCCTGACAAGGTTGACAGTAAATTCTTTGACCCCAAGTTTGCCTTCAAGGAGGTTGAAATTCAGGCCAAGACTGTTACCGAGTTGGTGACTAAGAAGAAGCCAAAGGTGTGTTTGGGAGTGGGGCCACCCCGAGGACCTGGAACTCTGGGGCGGTTGGGCCCGAGTCCTCAGATACCCCCATAGGGACTGCTCACCTTCTTTCCTTCCTTCCCAAGGCTGAAGGCTATGCTGAGGGTGACCTCACTCTCTATCACCGAACCTCAGTCACTGACTTCCTCCGAGCTGCCAACCCTGTCGACTTTCTCTCCAAAGCCAGCGAAGTGAGTCCCTAGACTTGGGGGGTGTGAGGGAGTCCCAGAAACATGGCCTAGCATCTCCCCTGACTCCTTTTCCTTCTCCCCAACAGATTGCAATAGATGATGAAGAGTTGGCACGGCATCCAGCCACCACCGAGGATGTACGGGCGTGCTGTCAGGATATCAGAGTGCTGGGCCGCAAGGAGCTTAGGTACACGTTGGGGGGCAGCTGTAGGTGCTGGGATCCCAGAGGCAGGGAGGGCCTTTGAGGTCTTGACATTGGGTCTCTGGGAACAGGATGCTGCTGTGCTAGAGGTTTGGGGTAGGGGTCTGAGCCCTACAATGTATGTAAACTTTGGGGTACGAGGCAGCGGTGGGGACAAGAGGGAGACGGTAAGGTCAGGAATGGTATTTCTGGGGCAGATCTCTACTGAACTGGAGGACAAAGCTTCGGCGACATGTGGCCAAGAAGCTGAAAGAACAAGCAAAGGCAATGGACATCAGGTGAGGAGGGAGCTAAGCCAGGGCAGGTGTTGACTGGGTGTTGGGGGAAGCATCTGGGAAAATGACCAAGTCCTGGGCCTGTTCTGTCAGCCTCAGCTCAGGGGAGGAAGAGGAAGGGGAGGAGGAGGAGCAGGCGGCCCGGGCCTCGCAGCAGCCCTCTAAGGAGGAGGAGGAGGAGGAGCAGCTCAACCGAACCCTGGCAGAGATGAAGGCCCAGGAGGTGGCGGAGTTAAAGAGGTGAGAGGAGCTGGGGGAGCGCCATGGCAGAGCCCCTTGGGGCCTGAAGGCGGGGGAGGGGTGAAGGGACACTCCAGAGCTGGGCAGCTTTAATTCCTCGAACCTTCCCCTCAGGAAGAAAAAGAAGCTGCTGCGCGAGCAGAGGAAGCAGCGGGAGCGTGTGGAGCTGAAGATGGATCTTCCTGGAGTTTCCATCGCCGACGAGGGGGAGACTGGCATGTTCTCCCTGCGCACCATCCGGGGTCACCAGGTGAGCGGGGGCCTTGGTGAGGGTGCCGAGGGGTCATGGCTCATGGCTGTCTGCACCCAGAAGACGACTTGGCCAGGGCAACTGGGAATAAACAAGAGCTTTGGTCCCACAGGCCAGGAAGGAACCCACACTTAGAATGCGGAATGTAGGAAGGTTTGGGTGTGCTAGAGCTGAGGCCTTGTGGGACTAGCGCATTACCATAACCAAGGCCACTTGTTGGAGGAAGCTCAGCTTATGGGAGATGCAGCCAGGGGCCTGGCTTCCAGCATGTGTGATGGAGGCTTTCCCTCAGAGGAAGCGGCCTTCAGCTCGCTGAACCCAGGTAGCACCGTGCTGCACTAGGCTGCGAGATGGTGCTGTCTGCTAAATAGCGGAGAATCTGTTTTTCCTGATAAAAGCAGCTTCACCAACAAGATGCGCTTTCGAAAAAAATAAAAATAAAAATAAAAAAAAGGAGTTCCCGCCGTGGCGCAGTGGTTAACGAATCCGACTAGGAACCATGAGGTTGCGGGTTCGGTCCCTGCCCTTGCTCAGTGGGTTAACGATCCGGTGTTGCTGTGAGCTATGGTGTAGGTTGCAGACACGGCTCGGATCCCACGTTGCTGTGGCTCTGGCGTGGGCTGGCGGCTACAGCTCTGATTGGACCCCTAGCCTGGGAACCTCCATATGCCACGGGAGCGGCCCAAGAAATAGCAAAAAAAAAAAAAAGAAACTCTTAAAAAAAAAAAAAAAAAAGATGTGCTTTCGTGGCTCTTGTGTGGGAAGGTATTAACCAGGTCATCTTGCTCCACAGCAGCGGCAATAAAGCACTTACATGCTCTGCCTCAGATTTCTCATCTGTAAAAGAATTAATAGAACCTACCTACTAGGATTTTTGGAAGGAATATAAAAAGATGATTAGGTGGAACCCTGGTATGTGACTCAAAGAGTAGCTATTTTTACCATGAGGAAAATGGATTTTTGGAGTTGACAACTGGCTTATAAGTGGACTGGTTCCTCCTGTTAGATGTATGTTTCATGGGCTCCTTTATTCAGTAGAAACAAGAACTGTAGATTATTATAGTGCTTTCTGCAAGTAAATTTTTTTAAAAAATCAGTGTTTTAGGACATTTTAAAGTTTGACACTAGGCCGTGGGGCACTTTTTCATAAACTTTTTTTCTGCTACTGGTACAGAAGAGAGCTGAGTAACCTGGCCTAGAACGGGATTTTTTTTTTTTTTTTTTTTGGTCTTTTTAGGGCCATACCTACAGCACATGGAGGTTCCCAGACTAGGGTCTAATCAGAGCTACAGCTGCCCACCTATGCCAGGGCCACGCCAGATCTGAGCCGCATCCGCGACCTACACCACGCCGGATCCTTAACCCAGTGAGCGAGGCCAGGGGTCGAACGCACAACCTCATGGTTCCTAGTCAGATTTGTTTCTGCTGTGCCATGACAGGAACTCCTAGAATGGGATGTTTTAAATAGTTTAACCCCATCACTTCCCTGTCTGTAAGAGAAGGTACTGTACTTGCTAGTGTATTTCCTAATGTTCCCGAGGATAAACTAAGATGGATGGGGAGGGAGGCAGGAAGTCCTTGTCAGTTCCTTTGACCACTGTGTCTCAGTTGTTAGAGGAGGTGACACAAGGGGACATGAGTGCTGCAGACACGTTTCTGTCTGACCTGCCAAGTGATGACATCTACATATCAGACGCTGAGGAGGACGACGACGACAGTGCATCTCTGGATAGTGACCTGGATCCAGAGGACCTAGCAGGAGTCAGAGAACCTCAAGGTCTAAAGGACCAAAAGCGGTAAGGGAGGTGAGGGGGTTATTGCAGGAGGGAGTCCTCACCCCCTCAGCCTGAGCCCAGAAGCAGAGCTGGTGGTGGGTGTGGGGGCTGGAGTGGGGGACCAAGTCCTCCAGGGCGCTGACTCTGCACCTGTCTGCCTCTGGTCTACAGTGTACGACTTGCTGAAGCAGATGATGAGAAAGAGGAGGAGGGAGAGAACCCGCTGCTGGTGCCGCTCGAGGAAAAGGCGGTACTGCAGGAAGAACAAGCCAGCCTGTGGTTCTCAAAGGCAAGCAGCGGCTGGGTGCCAGGATGGCCGGGGACTGGCGTCCCCAGGGCAGGGGGTGTCTGACATTTTCGCCACCACAGGATGGCTTCAGCGGGATCGAGGATGATGCCGACGAGGCCCTGGAGATCAGCCAGGCACAGCTGTTGTACGAGAGCCGTCGCAAGGGGCAGCAGCCGCTGCCAGCACCTTCCAGCGTGAAGACTGAGAGAAAACCACCCCCATGCCAGGGTGAGGCCCCGGAAGGGGCAGGGGCTCCTTCAGGGCCAGAGGCTGCCACAGGCCCTGGCGGGGAAGCCAGAGATAGCAGCTCTGACAGCGACAGCAGCAGCAGTGAGGATGAAGACACGTGAGTGGTTGCAGCTGACGGGAGAAGGGATGAAGAGGAGCAGTGGTTCTAATCGTTGCTAAGTTGGGGGTCTTCAACCTTGCCAGTAGATGGGGAATTTAAAAAATACTGAGTAGGAGTTCCCATTGTGGCACAGTGGTTAACGAATCTGACTAGGAACCATGAGGTTGCGGTTCGATCCCTGGCCTAGCTCGGTGGGTTAAGGATCTGGCGATGCCCTGAACTGTGGTGTAGGTCGCAGACACGGCTCGGATCTGGCGTGGCTGTGGGGCTGTGGCATAGGCCAGCGGCTACAGCTCTGATTCGGCCCCTAGCCTGGGAACCTCCATATGCCGTTGGTGCAGCTCTGAAAGACCAAAACAAAAAAAAAAAACTGATTAAAGTGGTCTGCAGGACAGCCTGGGTGGTGAGGTTTCTGGACGTTCCCCAAGCAGTTTTAAGGAGAACCAGGGTGCGGTGAGGCAGGAGTGGGTGTGAGTGGCATGTATGATGGTGGAGCATCCTGCCGTCGGACTCCCCCCTCTTCCCCAGTTGGAAACCACGCAGTCAGAAGCGAAGACGAGGGCCTGAGGCAGGGGATGACGACGGGTTTGAGATCGTGCCCATTGAGGACCCAGGTGAGAGCTCCAGCCCTAGTGGAGTGGGAGGCCACCGGGAAGGTTGTGTTGAAACTGAGCTTTGACCTTCTCCTGCTCTCTCTAGCGAGACATCGGATACTGGACCCTGAAGGCCTGGCTCTAGGCGCCATTATTGCCTCTTCCAAAAAAGCCAAGAGAGACCTCATAGATGACTCCTTCAGCCGGTAAGGAGCCAAAAGTCGTGAGAAGTGGCCCAGGCGGGTGGGGAAGGAGGATTTCTAATTTGAAAGCCTGGGGTGGTCACCAGGGCTGGCGTACTCTCCACACAGGTACACATTTAATGAGGATGAGGGGGAGCTTCCAGAGTGGTTTGTGCAGGAGGAGAAGCAGCACAGGATACGACAGCTGCCTCTTGATAAGAAGGAGGTGGAGCATTACAGGAAACGCTGGCGGGAAATCAACGCCCGTCCCATCAAGAAAGTGGCTGAGGCTAAGGCCAGAAAGAAACGGAGGGTAAACGGCCAGGCTTGCCGAGGTTCCGGGTGGAGGGTGGGGGGCAGGGGTAGGAAGGGTCAGCCTCACAGAGCTCCTTCCCCAGATGCTGAAGAAGCTGGAGCAGACCAAGAAGAAGGCAGAAGCTGTGGTCAACACGGTGGACATCTCAGAGCGGGAGAAAGTGGCACAGCTTCGAAGGTGAGGGACGGGGAGTCGCCCACGAGGGTATGTGAGGTCGGGGAGCAGCCGAAAGCCTCTGACCTGGGTCCTCCATTTACAGTCTCTACAAGAAGGCGGGGCTTGGAAAGGAGAAACGCCAGGTCACCTATGTCGTAGCCAAAAAAGGTGTGGGCCGCAAAGTACGCCGACCAGCTGGAGTCAGAGGTCACTTCAAGGTGGTGGACTCGAGGATGAAGAAGGACCAAAGAGCACAGCAACGGAAGGAGCAGAAGAAAAAGCACAAGCGCAAGTGAGCAGAGCTGCAGGACTTCTGGCAGGACTGTGTAAGGACGAGGCCTTCCGCCGCCTCAGTACCATCCCGTCCCTTGTTGCCAGCATCACAGTGTGAAAAGACAGGTGCCGGGCACTTGGGGGTGGTCCTGTGCTGTGAGGGGGACGTCTTCCTGGCTGGAAGAAGGGCTCCTGTTAACATGCCACTGAAATGTCCTGTTGGCACCATCCCAGACCCCACAACCGTTGTGGGGTAAGAAAATCACACCCTTTTTAAATCCTAAGCGGGGGAAGTTCAGTGTTGGGATGGCACGTGCTGTAGTCTGCTCCTGGGCAGGTGGGCCTCATCTGAATAAAATCAGGATGATCAGTGCGTGGTAACTGTTGACACCACATGCTGCACTGTTCCAGATCACAGTTAATACGTACCGACTCGTGGTGAAGTAAATGACAAACAATCCACAGGTCCCAGTAGTAAACCATTTACTAGAGCAAGCAGAAAGGAATGCACATCTTAAAGAAACCTTCACAAAGTCACAAAATTTGAAGTACGTATATTTTTCCTTTTATAAACAAGATAGAACAAAAATCATCAAAATCATTTCAGCAAAAGATTCTTCTACCATTGTGGCAAGTTAAAAAAAATACAGTGAAATAGGAGAAGACGCTTTAAAAGCTGTTGTTGGGTTTTTGCTTAATTTTCTATTTAGCAACATTTCAGGCCCAGAGCGGCTCTGGGTCTGGCAGGCTGCTGCTTCCTGTCTCAGGGCTGGGGAACCTGAGCATCATTTTTCCCTCAGAATCAGACACCTCCCTTCCCTGCAAATGTTTGGATGCACCAAAGTGCTTCCCAAACATCCCTAACACCTCTGTGGATTGGGTTCGTAGGAGCAGCCAACTCCTACAAAGGGGTCTGCCTGGCCACAGAAAAAGAACTTTATTTGTAGATGTTTTTAAGGTGACATTTTAGTAAAAAATATGCACTACATAGAATATAAACCTAGAATGAGTTTTGTGCCTTATAAGGCCCTTTCTTCCAAGGTTTCCTCAACTGACCCTCATGACAACTCACCCAGAGCCAAAAGAAGCTTCTCGGGTCTCACTTCTAAGGACCAAAGCAGCTTCCCAAAAACACATCTGAAAAATGACCCAGAAGAGGGGGTAATGTTTCCAAGCTCCAACTACTCACTAAGCACAGGGGGTCCTTGCACCTTGGGCCCCAACCCAGCCCTGAGACACCTAGTTACCAAAAATCTTTCTAAAAATAAAATTAAAGACAATTGACCCACACTTCAGCACATACCCTTTAACTGTCCCATCGACTTTTCTTGCGCTTGGGCGGCTCAGGGACAGCAAACCCATCAGCTGTCTTATCTGTCTTGCTGTCTGTCTTATCCGCCTTGGTGCTGTCTGCTTTGGGGTCCATCTTGCTCTCACGATTACAACTTTCTTTCCTGCTTTCACCATTCCGACCATCGTTTGCGCCTCGGCTCTCCCCGTGGCGGCCTCCACCTCCTCCGTGCCTGTTCTCTCCGTGAGGGTGGCCATCAGTGTGACGCCGGCCATCGGCATGACGGCTGCTGCTTTCTGGGTAGCGGTATCCATCTCCATGGCGACCACCATCTCCATGACGCGGGCTCTCACCGTGCCGATTGCCACTCTCTCCGTGACTGTGTCGGCTGCCACCCCGGTTCTCAGTATATCGCTCTCTCTTCCCATTGCCACCCCCAGTCCCTTCTCGGCTGTTATTCCCTGAAGCTGTGTTGTTGACTCCCTGGGCTCCGGCAGAAGGGTAGGTCACTGGGGCGCTGCTGAGGTTGCCAGCACTGCCAAAGGCTGGGACGCCCTTGGTGGCACCGGCAATGGGGCCGTCAGGACTGTTATGACCCTGTTGGGCTGAATTAGTTGGAACTGAATTCAAGCTCCCTGCACTAGTCCATCCACTTGCTCCAGCAGCAGAGCTTCCAGCCTTCTGGTTGCTTAAGCTGGCAGCAACAAAGTGACTCTTGTACTGTGACTAAAAGAGACAAAAGCAGTAGGTGAGATACTAAGTTAAGAAACTTGACGGCCCCACAATCCCATGGTTTCTGTGCCGCTACCTTAATGGAAACAATAAATCTTGGGATCTGCCTGAAACATAAATCTGGAGACAGATGAAATAGGTAAATCAAGGCCCAGCTAGCTAACTGGAAGTGTAGGTATAGAGGAAAGATGGGTTCTGAGTTCACAAGAGTCACAGAATCACAATTTCTCTCCACCAGATGACGGTGGCCTTGGAGGTGGGCTGGGAGGGAGGGAAGGAACATGACCTCTGCTGCAGGACAAGAGCCCTGAGCACAACTGGAGCAAGTGACCAGCAAGAGAGGTTTATCTAGCCTCTATGCATGCATCTCTAGGTAAGCTGTAGTTAAGCCGATACTCAAAACTGAAAATGGGGAAGGCCCTACCTAAATCCAGCAAACACTGATCCTACAAAGCCAGTTACCACCTCAGGAAGACTAGGCCCCCTGATCACTGCCCAGGAGGTACTGCTGAAAGCTCATTTGGCTAAATGCTTAATTTCAGACCTGGAAAGCTGCTTTCATTGCTGTCAGCCGATCTCCCATGGCTCCTGTGGAGGGCTTGTAGGCCTCATAATTGCTCATTACATTGTTATTATTTCCTCGGTCCTAAAAAAGAAGCACACCCATGAGGATGGAAGAATACGCAGGAAAGCCCACTGCCAGTCTGGGGCTCAATATATTGAAAATTGAAGTGGGAGCTGAAATGGGAAAAAGGTATTTTTAGAAAGTTATTCATGCTTTGTGAGAAAAGGCACAGTAATGAATCATTTAAAAATATTTATGCCTTTCAACCGAGTAATTCTATTTTTGGGAATTAACCCTAATAATCAGAAATGAGGTCAGAATATGTCCAAAGCCGATCATGTACTTTTATACACACAAACATTATGTAATGTAAATTATGCCAAAGCTAAAAAGCCACAAGGCAGGACAGCACACACATGACTGCTCAGGCTCTGGATCCACACCTTCAAGAGTCGGAATCTCAGCTTTAACACTCACCTCAGTATGACCTTGGGTGCCTCAGTGTTTATTATCTGTACTTACCTCACCAAGTGGCTGCGAAGACGGACTTAAACATGTGCAGCTGCTTGGGGTAGCCCTAGCACATATTAAGTGCTTCCTATTACACCTGCATGGGCCACATCATCATTAGCAGCAGCACTGAAACGTGGGCACCGATTATTTAAGGAAGACACCAAGTTAACTATAATAAATGATCCAGAAATGTGGACTGGCCGCTTTCTTACTTGGTTTAAGAATCCAAGTGACAGGAAACAAAGTTAAGAAAGCCAGTCGGGGGTAATAAGTTTTGTTACCTGGATTGTGAGAAAAGCTACTACCTCTCCCATCTCTGATGTGATTTCCCAGAAATTCCCATTTCTGATGTGATTTCCTAGAAGGGATCATTCTTGAGTTTAATTACAGGCTACAGCTAGAGTTACAGAGTGACCCTGTGCTCTAGGCCAGCGTTGGAGGGCTTATGAAAAGACTGTTGGGCCCAACCTCCAGTTTGATTTACCAGGTCTAAGGTGGGGCACAAGTTTGCATTTGCTACTGGCCCAGTGGCCACAACTTGAGAACCACTGCTGACTGACTGATTTCCTGAGCACCCTAGTCAGCCGAGTACACACGTGCATCTCTCATCGAAAGTCAATAATGTTAAGAACCAGCACTGTATTGACCAGGATCCGATTAAACACAACTCCCTTCTAGACAGGGTTCTGACCTCACTGAGGTGCTCAGGTAGATGAGAACAATCCGGACGTCACCCAGCACCCAGGACCAGCCCAGAGGGCACTACTGTTTCTGGACTCACCGAGTTCTCAGAGCCTAGGCCAGGCCTCTCCCTGTAGCCTAGGCCTCCTCCACCAATGTTCAGCTTTTTCCCTTTCCCTCCTTTGAAGCGGGACTTCCGAAACCAGGCATTCTGTATTGAACACAATTCAAGGTTAAGCCAAGGGAGGAAGAGGACATCAAAGAAGAAACTAAATGGGAGGGAAGAATTCTTTGCTGCATCTTCAGCTGATGTATCTATAGCAAGGGAGGAACCACAGATTAGCTTGGGGACTGTGTGAATTAAGACAACTCAAGATTTGGAATTCCAGGAGTTCCTGTCATGGCTCAGTGGTTAATGAACCCGACTCGTATCCATGAGGACACAGGTTTGATCCCTGGCCTCACTCAGTGGGTTAGGATCCCACATTGCTGTGAGCTGTGGGAGAGATCACAGACACGGCTCAGATCCCACGTTGCTATGGCTGTGGTGTAGGCCGGCGGCTATAGCTCCAATTCACCCCCTAGCCTGGGAACCTCCATATGCCACAGGTGTGGCCCTACAAAGACAAAAGACAAAGTTTAAAAAAAAAAAAAAAAGACTGGGACTTCCTTGTGCAGCAGGTTAGGTATCTAGCATTGTCACTGCAGCGGCCCAGGTTCCATCCCTGGCCTGGGAACTTACATGGGCTGCAGGCATGGCCAAAAACAAAAAAACCAAACCAAACTACGATTTAATTCAGTAGAATGCTTCAGTTTGGACTGATAAGCAGTTTAGTCAAAGGTCTGAGATGTAGGTCTGAAGAAAAGACATTATACACTTTTAGCCCCCAAAGACTGTTTAGGGGAAAGGGCAGGGAGAACAGCAGCTCTCTTTGAGATTAAACTTGCTCACAAGTGTTAATACGGAAGCATGCGGTGGAAATTTCAGAGGAACAAATTTTGGCACAATGAAAGGAACGGCTTTTCAACACAAAGGTTACTGAAAGGAGAGGATAAGCAATCTGCACTTCAAGTGCTCCCCTGCACGCCCGACTTTACTGTCGTGGTTTTAGGTTATCTGCCTCTGGACTGGTAGCTGGCAGCAATCTCAAGTGTGCCCAGCTCCTCACCTGCATTGCCAAATCTAGGAGTTCCTTGGAAACATGCTGATTGGCTCCCTCCAGGTTCCGGACAAGGTCACCAGCAAAATTGCTGTCCTTGGGGGTCAGTAAGGTATAGGCCACACCCTTCTCACCCGCTCGTCCTGTGCGGCCAATCCTATGAGTGTGGGTATCAATATCTCGTGCCACATCATAGTTAATGACAGTCTTAATTGAAGGAATGTCCAGACCACGGGCTGAAATAACAACCAAATTCATTATTCTACATCAGGAGTCAAAACACCAAAGTAACCCAAAGTGCTAACCTCCTAGGAACCCACATTCCTTTTATCTAAGAAAAGTGCATAGAAGTTCCCGTTGTGGCTCAGCAGAAACAAATCTGACGAGTATCCATGAGGACGCAGGTTTGATCCCTGGCCTTGCTCAGTGGGTTAAGGATCCAGCATTTCATGAGCTCTGGTGTGTTGGAGACCACTGAACAGCTGAGCTCTGCAGAAGGCAAATATCTGCTGAAGCAGCATTCTAAAGTACAGGGTCTCCTACAAAAACATTATGCATAAACTATGCTGTTCTAGAAGCAGCTGCACCAGTGCTAATAGTTTCCTTTATTATTCACTAAGACGTAGCTTTATCACTGCCTATGCCTGCTCCTGCCCACTAATCTACATACAGCACCTCCCTTAATAAAAGCTGTGTGGGCTAAAGTCCAGGGTCTTTGTTCTTTGGAACAGAGTGCCTCCTGGACCCCACTTTCTAAGTGTAAAAGAGTCCTGTGTGTTTTGTTATACCAAGCCTTCCCACTTCCAGGATTCCCTGTGGCACTGGTGTAGGCTGCAGGCACAGCTCAGATCTGGTGTTGCAGTGGTGCAGGCCGGCAGCTACAGTTCCAGTTCGACCACTAGTCTGGGAACCTCCATATGCCAAGAGTGCAGCCCTGAAAAAAGAAAAAAAAAAGTGCAGTTTGGTGTGCTGAGATACAGGCACACAAGCCGCCCTTCTAGAACAAATGTCACTATCGCAGGTTCTCTGATGCTGGGCCAACTTAGTGTAAGGGTCATCTACCTACTGCCATCGATAACCTGCCCAGGCCTCTCCCTTGCACCAGAAATATGTAAAACCAAAAAAACTAAAACCAAAATCAAATGTACCTTGAAGCTGAGATGTGACCTCCTTTCTGGGAGAAAATACCAGGGTTGTTTTTTGTTTTTTCAGGGCTGCATATGGAAGTTCCCAGGGCCAGGGGTTGAATCTGAGTTGTGGCTGCTGGCCTGTGCCACAACCACAGCAACACCAGGCCAGAACTACATCTGCGACCTACGCTGCAGCTTGCAGCAAGGCCAGATCCTTAACCCACTGAGGCCAGGGATTGAACCCGCACCCTCACAGATACTAGTTGGGTTCATAACCCACTGAACCACAATGGAGAACTCCGAAAATACCAGTTTTTAAGGACAGCTATTAAAACTCAAAAGAACAAACTCAAAAATTATACATTATAATTTTTTCTGATCTTGAGTGAAGTATGTCCAACTCAAAAATCAATGTAAGATATCTACTATATTCAGACACACAATGATGTAACTGCATAAACAATTTTTTCCCCAAGTATCTTCCACTTGCAGGGATTCTTTTTTTCAGAAACATTAAGTTAAAAATGGGTACCAAGAGCTCCAGGTTGTGATCCCTGTGCTCTGAACGGCTGGGTGACCAGCAGGCTAGCCAAGTGCTGTCAATCAGCCTCCCCAGATGTTATAGGTATTTATTATTATTATTATTATTATTATTATTTTGGCCGCTCCTGCAGTACGTGGAACTTCCCAGACCAGGGAAGGAACCCGAGCCACAGCAGTGACCTGAAACACAGCAGTGACAACACCAGATTCTTATCCACTAGGCTACCAGGGAACTCCTGTTGTAGGTCTTATATACAGGACAGAGCACCCTTACAGCGAGAAAACTAGGGTTCTCGGGGGAATTCATACTCTACCTGCAACATCTGTGGCCACGAGTACTGGGATGTCTTTTTTCTTAAAGTCTGAAATAACCTTGTTTCTTTCACTCTGATCCATGTCCCCATGGAGTAGGCCAAGATTATGACCCTCCTGCTTAAGGTTATTGGCTAGCTCTTCAGCATTGGCTTTTTTAGTAACAAACAGGAGAACACTCCCTGAAGAGGTAAATTCCACTAGACGTCGAGTAAGCCAGTTCCATTTACTAGGCCCAGAATGGAGAATCTCCACAATCTGAGTTACATCTTCGTTTGCCTGAAAAGAAAAAGAATGAAAAAGATGACCATCCTCTGTGCCCAGGGCGACTGAACAAGGCACGTGTTCCGCCTGCATCTAGAGAACCTTCAACAGTCCCTCTTCTCACTGGGCCTTCCTTTAGCAAGTCAAGTGCAGCTGCAATCTTAGGTGTCTCCTCCAATCAGTATTCTCCACCCCCCTCCTGATGTGTACATATACCTAATCGGCAAGGCCAACGCTCTGTCATACTTTTCCATATGCTTATTCAGATTATTCCCAGTGGCTCCTTTTCTGTCTGTCCCACTTACTGTTCCTAGTACAATTCATACACACACATAGAAAGCACTAAGAAATGAAATGCAATGTTGATATGCTAACTGCACAGAACTTTAATAATAACCATGGCAAACAACTTGAGGAATTCTCAAGGCAGTCTTAATTTCCAAATCACAAAATGGAGAAATTTTCCCCACAGGGCATACACGTACAGGTAAGAGGGGAAACAAAACCCCAAAAAACCCACAACCCTGAACTCATTTTCACCAGGCCTTTCTAATCACCCCACTCCATGCTATGCAAGCCTCCTCCCACAATCATGGAAAATGCCAGTTCCACCCTAACTGATCAGTAGTCTTCCAGGCAAAACTTGCTTTTTTCCCCAAAAAAGTTTTCTATTGTGGGAAATTTTTACTGTTTTATATTTTTAAACATTCAAAGAGAGTAAAATCAACAAAATCAACTTCCATGTATCCATCACCAAAACTCAACAATTAACATTTTGCCAGTCTTATTTCACCTATCCCCCTCCCTGCATTTTTTCTTCTTTTCTTTTTTTTCTCTTTTTAAGGCCACGGCACATGGAAATTCCCAGGCTAGGGGGTTTTGAATTGGAGCTGCAGCTGCCAGCCTATGCCACAGCCACAGCAATGCCAGATCCAAGGGGAGCCACATGTACAACCCACACTGCAGCTTGTAGAAATGTTGGATCCTTAGTCCACTAAGCGAGACCAGGGATCAAACCCTCATGGATATAGTTCTTAACCAGTGAGCCACAGCAGGAACTCCCCCCTTGTGTTTTTTAAAACAAATTTGAAACATGCTGCCTCATCTCTAAATGCATAACTTTTTTCTCCCCCCTCTGAATACTGAGAAATTAATTCTATGACTCTATAATATGAGAAATAACCCACTAGACCCATCTAGCCCCAGGGAGGGTTACCTCTCCAATATCTCCCTGCACCACACGAATAGGGTCAATCAGGATGTCTCTGGCCAGTTTTTCAATCTTTTTCCGAAAAGTGGCACTGAATAAGAGAGCTAAAAGGTAAAGTAAATTCTGTTAAACAGTATGACTTCTTTTTGAATACCCACTAAGCTTCCTACTCTCACTGTTAAAAAAAATAAATCTGCCTGAACTTTAAATTTAGTTTAAAAACTGACTCATTTGGCACAACACTATAAGGCAATGATACTTAAAAAAAAAAAAAAAGAATTTTTTTTTTTTGTCTTTCTAGGGCTGCACATGTGGTATATGGAGGTTCCCAGGCTAGCGGTCAAATCGGAGCTGTAGCCACCGGCCTACATCACAGCCACAGCAACGCAGGATCTGAGCAGGGTCTGCAACCTGCACCACAGCTCATGGCAATGCCAGATCCATAACCCACTGAGCAAGGCCAGGGATCGAACCTGTGTCTTCATGGCTGCTAGTCAGACTCGTTTCTGCTGAGCCACGATGGGAAGTCTGACAAAGGAAAAAAATTTTGCCCTTATTCTGGTTTTACACATTTTCAGTTAAGACAGAGTTATGAGCATGGTTCAGAAAAAGGCTCTTGACTTCAAATGAGCAGATCTGCACTGTGTACTGTCTACACAGTGATCAAACCATGAATTAAGGCAAGTCATTTGGTTCTCAGCCTTGGTTTTACCGTCTACCAAAAGGAGCGCATTCTATCTGGTGACCTCTAAGGTCCTGTCCAGTTCAGATAAACAGTTATTACCTTCCCATTTATGGTTTCTCATGACTACAAACGAGATCATTTTTGCTGCTGTAATTGTGATAAACAAACAGGTGTTTATCCTGAGTACAAACAGTTAATGAAACTGCTTCATACGTACTCTGTCTGTCAGGACGGACGTGACTTGCTATGGATCGCACCTGGTATTCTGGAAGAAGCAGAAGAGTAAAATTAATATTATAAGTCTGTAGGACAGTTTGGGATGCCTGGAAACTCATTTTAGTAAGAAATCTTCATACGAGACATTCTAAGAATTAAGAAAATTCTAGAACTGCCTATGCTCCACCTAGCTGGGCTTAGCCCAGTGGTTCCAGTCAATAAAGACAGTTGTTCAGAACTTTCACACAGCTGGGTAAGTTAAAGAGGACTGGAAAGCAAAGAGCCTTGAATGATATGACATCCACCTATCTAATACCACACTTTTGCCTCCACCATCAAGAGCATATGAATAAAGATAAAACCTACAGATAATATTCCCCCAGACACTTTCGAATGTCTACAACCTAGTTAGGCCTAACAGACTTTTCCTGAGAACTCCTACAAATAGTATTGTCTTAGCTATATCTCTATGGTCTAACCCTACCCAGGATTATTTTTAACTTCTCTCACATAGAGAAAAATTAAGTCTAGAAAAGACATGGAAAAAATTAGTATCCTGAGGATGGGGACAGAAGAAACTGGGATTCAAGGCATACCAAATCCCATGTCAAACATTCGATCTGCTTCATCAAATACAAGGTAAGACACTCTTTGAAGGTTAGTAGCTTTCTTCTTCACATGATCAATCAGTCGACCCTATGAGAAATGAACAGTAAGCACAGTCATCCCTCGGCATCTGCCAGGTACTGGCTCTAGGATCCTTCATCCCACCCGCCATGAGGACCCTCAAGTCCCTGAAATAAAAGGTAGTAGTATTTGCATATATAACCTACACATACCCTCCTACCATAAATCATCTCTACATTACTTATAATACCAAATGCGATGTAAGTGCCATGTAAACAAACAGCTGCCAGCACATGGCAAATTCAAGTTTTGCTTTATGGAATTTTTTTCCCCAAAATATTTTCACTCCTTGGTTTAGAGGAACCCAGAGTTGGGTGAAACCCGCTGATGTAGAGGGTCAACTATATAATCAAAGGAATTTACAAGAATTTTCTAGAGTACAGCTCATGGCAAGAAGACTGTAACAGACACTAGTCTGACAGCCTCAAACTGTATACATCACAGAGGCTAAAAGAATAGAAAATGTGAAAACTCAACTGGATTCTCCCCTTACATTAACTGATTTAAACTGGGGGTGGGGGAGAGGAAGGAAGAGAGGAAGGGAGGGAAGGAGGGAAAATTGTGGGAAGAACTAACAATACTGTAAGTCAACAATACTCCCAGGAAAATTTTTTTTAAAATGAACAAAAATAGGAGTTCCTGCTGTGGCACAATGGGATCAGCAGTGTTTCTGTAGCACCAGGATGCAGGTTCAATCCCTGCCCCAGGTTAAAGGATCCAGCATAGCTGCAGCTTTGGCATAGGTTCCAACTGTGGCTTGGATCTGATCCCTGGCCCGGGAACTCAACATGCTGCAGGACAACCAAAGAAAAAAAAGAAAATAAATAAATAAATAAACAAATAAATAAATGGCGGGAAGATGGTTGGTTAGAAGTATTTTTGTGGAGTTCCCGTCATGGCGCAGTGGTTAACAAATCCGACTAGGAACCATGAGGTTGCAGGTTCGATCCCTGCCCTTGGTCAGTGGGTTAGCGATCCGGCGTTGCCATGAGCTGTGGTGTAGGTTGCAGACACGGCTTGGATCCTGCGTTGCTGTGGCTCTGGTGTAGGCCGGTGGCTACAGCTCCAATTCAACCCCTAGCCTGGGAACCTCCATATGCCGCAGGAGCGGCCCAAAGAAATAGCAAAAAAGACAAAAAAAAAAAAAGAAGTATTTTTGTGAGGTATTCTGAAGCGACCTAATTTAAAGCCTTATCGATGGGCTTTAATGTTTAGGCTACAATCTTCTAGGCAGTTCTGACTGTATTCAGAGCATCTTTCTGATTCTTAATGCTCACAGTAAACACGAGTCCATTTTCTAAGAGAGTATAAGAAAAACTATTTGCTAGAGATAGAGGGGAATCTGTAACACACAGAGAATCTTACATGACTGCTATTTGAGTCAACCAATCAAAATAAACCAAAGCCATCAGCTGTCACTCCATCAGAGTATTTTCTTTTCTTTTTCTTTTTTTAGTCTTTCTGCTATTTCCTGGGCCGCTCCTGCGGCATATGGAGGTTCCCAGGCTAGGGGTCAAATCGGAGCTGTAGCCGCCAGCCTACGCCGGAGCCACAGTAACGTGGGATCCGAGCCAAGTCTGCAACCTACACCACAGCTCAAGGCAACGCTGGATCCTTAACCCACTGAGCAAGGCCAGGGATCAAACCCACAATCTCATGGTTCCTAGTTGGATTCGTTAACCACAGAGCCACAATGGGAACTCCTCATCGGAGTATTTTCAACCCTGTGTTACCACATTTCAGAAGAAATGCCCTCCAACATTTTTTCCATATCGAGAGAGGCTGAGAAGCTATTTAAATCCAAGACATACTTACTGGTGTACAGACAACAATCTCTGCCCCCTCCTGAAGGGCCTTGGCCTGCTCCCACATGCTCCCTCCTCCATACACAGCCACTGATCGAAGATTATATGCCTTCCCAAACCGCTTACATTCTGCATGGATCTACAGAGTTGACATGACAAATTAACAAACTCTGACACTAACAAATACCTGTCAGGAACCCAAAAAGGAGTTATGAAAACTACACAGAATGGGATGTCAATAGAAAATCAAAAGCATTTCTTTAAAATCACAGTTTTATTTAGAAAGTGATTTGAGTGTCATTATCACATCTCAACAGAATATCTAAAATCTTGTAGTGATTATTCTTTTTCACTTTTGTTCCTGACCCTGTCTTTGCCTTTCTATCAAACAAAATGAATTAACCCAGGAGGAAAATGCTAGGAACTAACAATACAAACAATTCCCGTATCAGGGTCCCCCTACCTCCTTAAAACAGTAGTCTTTTTAGGGAAAAGTATTTGGTTATATAGAAAAAACACAACAAACAATATTTTCCAGAAGTTTCCTGGTAGCGCAACAATGTGAACATACTTAAAACCACTGAACTGTACACATAGTAATGGTTAAAATGGTAAACTTTGGTATTTTACTACAATTAAAAAAAAAAAGGTTTCCTGGTAATTCTACCCACTTGACTGGCTAATCTCTTACTAGTTTACATATGCTTCTATACAAAACACATACCTGCTGGCAAAGCTCCCTAGTAGGACACACAATCACCGCAATTGGTCCATCACCTGGCTCCAATTCCTTCTGGTCCATTATATGAATCAACATGGGCCAGATAAAGGCCGCAGTTTTTCCACTGCCTGTTTTGGCAATACCAATCATGTCTCTACCACTTAACGCCACAGGTACACCCTAGAGAGAAAAAAAAAGCATCCACTCTAAACTTTCTATTTTAAAGATGTATTGGGAGTTCCCGTCGTGGCGCAATGGTTAACGAATCCGACCAGGAACCATGAGGTTGCGGGTTCGGTCCCTGCCCTTGCTCAGTGGGTTAACGATCCGGCGTTGCCGTGAGCTGTGGTGTAGGTTGCAGACGCGGCTCGGATCCAGCGTTGCTGTGGCTCTGGCATAGGCCGGTGGCTACAGCTCCAATTCAACCCCTAGCCTGAGAACCTCCATATGCCGCAGGAGCGGCCCAAGAAATAGCAAAAAAAAAAAAAAAAAAGGTATTGAAGAAAATCTGGGGAAGGACAAATGACTATTAATGACATTTATCTCCAACGGGACAAAAATATCCCAGACTGTGCATACTGGTTATGGATTAATAAGAAATTCCCCTTAACTTCTTGATTCGTAGGAAATGATATCATCACTGCTAAATTTAAAAAAAAAATTCGTCCCCCTGAGAAGATACAGACTACCTATCTATATATTGAATTGGATATCTATCCAATCTCATCCATATACTGAATTGTGCAGGAATGAATAAAATCCATATGTAAATGGGAGACAGAAGCTATTATTTTTGGTTATAAATGAGAATTTTCAGGCCACAGACAAAGGAATTCTAATCAGTAACAGTGCTAAATGTCTCCCCACACAAATCTTTTTTTTTTTTTTTTGGTTCAGTTTAGGCCTAATGAACAGTTACTTCAGATCAATTTTCAAGACATTTATCAGACACAAAAGAACATTTCCCAGCCCCTTAGCAACTTCAGAGTGGTAAAAAAATTCACTTTTGCTCTTTTAGAGATTTCAAAAATTCTATCCATGTCAATATAATTCTGTACTGTACAATATTCTGTACAGTATAATGCTGTTTGCTTGACTTGCTAGTTTAAAAAAAAAAAAAGTAACAGTCACTGAATGCCATTCTACTTCACTTTTCTTTCATTATGTTTTACGTACCTGGCACTGTATTGGAGTGGGCTGTGTGTATTCAGATTTCCGAATCTGGTGCATCAGTTGTTCATCAAACCCAAAATGAGCAAAACTACTTCCTGGTCTAGGAGGTGCAGCACCAGAAACCTAGAGTTAAAGACAACTTGCAGGAATGACTTGTACTTCAAAATAAATAGCACTGGAAGTTCAACAGTATTTACCTGTATCTAGCATTTACCTGGAGTATGAAGAAGTGAAAATGTTGCCAACAGCCTACACTGTTTGAAAAGGTAAAATTCAAACAATAAACAGATCTAAAACCTCAGAAAAAAAACTCCAAGGTAAGCATTCCTGAGATAACAGTCATTTGATTTTAAATGATAAAGGGTCCAGGAATCTCTTAAATCAAAATTAATTTTCTCATCAGAAATAAAAAGTAATGTTCAGTAAATTGGAAAAAGTCATTAATATTTTCCCCATTTGCATAACTATTAATCAGGAGGTAGAAAAGATTAAATTTACTCTTGAAATAAAATGAAGAGTGTTAATGAGCTCCAAATTAGGACGCATCTATACCTACTAGTTATAAAGATACTATCTACTGTCTCCGTTTTCAGTTATGCCTGAAGAGCGAATGCTCCACTTAGTGATGATTCAGACACGGCCAACAATTGTTTGAACTGTACCAAGGTGAAGAATGGGGCTCAACTTCCAACGGTGACAACCTTTCAGTGCTTCTTGGGTGTTGTTGATATTCCCAATCAGGATTTCACTTACAAGTTTTTTTTGAAGGGATACTTCTTAGAAAACAGACAAGCACACATAACATGCGTGCACACACAACCCCTCAGCAAACAGAAGTTCTGATATCAAGTAGCAACTTATAAGGTCAGAAAGTTGCCCACACCAGAGGAAACATCACTGTTTTATCTGTGTGTTTCACTTATTATCTAGTAGCACCCTCAACAGTGTGGCCACTGTGCATCCCAAAGCTTTTTAGTGGACAATTTAAACTAATATTCTGATATCGGTACATGCATGTTTTCAAAAGTTAAATTCATCTGGAGTTCCCATCATGGCTCAGTGGTTAACGAATCCAACTAGGAACCATGAGGTTGTGGGTTTGATCCCCGGCCTCGCTCAGTGGGTTAAGGATCCAGCGTTGTTGTCAGCTGTGGTGTACGTCGCAGGTGCCACTAGGATCCCGAGTTGCTGTGGCTGTGGTGTAGGTTGCAGACGCGGCTTGGATTCCTTGTTGCTGTGGCTCTGGCGTAGGCCAGTGGCTACAGCTCCGATTCGACCCATAGCCTGGGAACCTCCATATGCCGAAGCAGCGGCCCCAGAAAAGCCAAAAAAAAAAAAAAAGTTAAATTCATCTTCTAATAAAAAAAAAAAGTGTGCCCAAGTTCTCCTCTGGCACAGCAGGTTAATAAGTACCTGGCACTGTGGAGTTCCTGTGCGGCTCAGTGGTAATGAACCCAACTAGGATCTATGAGGATGCAGGTTCGATACCTGGCCTCACTCAGTGGGTTAAGGAGCGGGTGTTGCTGTCAGCTGTGGTATACGTCACAGATGCCACTAGGATCCCGTGTTGCTGTGGCTGTGGTGTAGGCTGGCAGCTGTAGCTCCGATTCAACCTCTAGTCTGGGAACTTCCATATACTGCGGGTTTAGCCCTTAAAAGGAAAAAAAAAAAAAAAAAAGATTCAGTGTTGTCACTGCAGGGGCTCTGCTTTGATCCCTGGCCCAGGAATTTCCACATGCCATGGGCACTGCCAGAAAAAAAAAAAAAGTTGTGTTGTATATAATTTTAATTTCAAAATAGTCTAAGATTTCACATATCTGTTCACTTTTATTAATCTTGCCTCCTCTTCATGAAGATGAGGAGCGCCTCTGTCTTCATCTCTAGCCCACCCAACATAGTTCTTATTCTTAGCACACTGTTCTCAGTGAGGAAATACTTGATTAGTTTTAAGGTCACATGACCTATGGTTCCAACACAACATACAAAGTTGACTGAACAGATACATAGAGCACTCATGTGTATCACATTTAAGGAAAAAACAACTGGGATCAACAGTGTCTTAGGAGCACTGGGACCCCTGCACAGTGGGTTAAGGATGTGGCAATGCCACAGATGCGGCTTAGGTCTTAACTGTGGCTCGGATGTGATCCCTGGACTGGGAGTTCCACATGCTGCAAGGCAGCCAAAAATAGAAAGAAAAAAAAAAAAACAAAGCTATACTAAAATAGAAGACTAAAACAATAAAATCAAGACATAAGAGCCAAAGCCATACTAAAATAGAAAACTAAAACAATAAAATCAAGACCTAAGGCCCGAGGGGAGTTCCTATCACGTCTCAGCAATAACAAACCCAAGGATCCATGATGACTTGGGTTTGATCTCTGGTTTTATTCAGTGGGTTAAAGATCTGGTGTTGCCGAAAGCTGTGGTGTAGGCTGTAGGCTCTGATCTGGCGTGGCTGTGGCTAGGCTAGCAGCTGCAGCTCTGATTCGACCCTGAACCTGGGAACTTCCATTTCCAGGTGCAGCCATACAAAAAAAAAAAAAAAGAGCCCAAGTGATCTAATTATTACTGTATAGAGATAGTTCAGGGACCACTAGAAAAGAAATTCAAGGTTATTTTAGTTTGTATAAGCAATATCAACTCTGGACTAATTAACATTCATATGAATATTTGCCTTAATGGCTGACTTACCCGAAGATTGAGCTTATGTCGGAGATCTATTAGCTGCTGTGGGGTGAGGTTGGTTATCTCTTCATGTTCATTGTAAAAATTTTTTTCAAATGGTGGATAGTCAATCTGCAGGTCCAATTATTCAAAGTTAGTCTAGAATTCAAGAGTCAATCCTGTAAGTTTGATTTTAATGCAAAATAACCCTTTACAAATATTATACAAGTAAAGCCATAACTAGCTAGAGAGAACAAAGGAATTCATTTTATTCATGATACAAATTCCAAAAGCATGGCCAATACTTTTTCTTATTCCTGTTTTCAATATTAACACCAACCTACTTCTTAAGGAGACTCTTAAGGACACCTCAGATGTGAACAGCCATGATGCAGACTAAGCAATCGCTAAAGCCAAAGACTTGTGTGTTCCACTCTACAGCACTTAAATACGTTTTGGAGTAAACTGTTTACCTTGACCCAGGCATTTAAAAACATTACTAATATTTCCTTTGGGGAGAGCCCTGCCTTTAGAGGGAGCTCTATTATTTTTAAAAACATGTAACTATTGGAGTTCCTGTCATGGCACAGTGGTTAACGAATCCGACTAGGAACCATGAGGTTGTGGGTTCGATCCCTGGCCTCGCTAAGTGGGTTAAGGATCCCGCGTTGCCGTGAGTTGTGGTGTGGCTCGGATCCCGAGTTGCTGTCACTCTGGTGTAGGCCGGTGGCTACAGCTCCAATTAAACCCCTAGCCTGGAAACCTCCATATGCTGCGGGCGCGGCCCTAGAAAAGGCAAAAACACAAAAACAAACAACTCCCCCCCCAAAAAAAACCACATGTAACTATTTACAATAAACTTATTTTTTAAGGAGAACTTAAGTCTTTGATAGATGGTCAAAAATCTCTTAATTCTAGACACAGCCTAAAATTATCTATGCACAATCAACAAAAAGAAAATCTCCTTTGGCATTATTAGTAAGACGTTTTGTTATGCTCCCCACAATGCCGCACTAGGCCATTAAGAGGATTTTCTTCAGTTCTCTTATCGGAATGGAGGCTCCATGAGGGCAAGAATTTTTGTCTTTGTTAACAAAAATTTACAATATATAAATTTTTACATCTAATTTTTTTTTTTGATCCAAAAGAAAAAGAAAAATGAAAAAAGCGGTATCTTTTTTCTCCTCTGCTGGCAGCCTGCCCATTTTATTAGGACAACTTTAGGATATCCCAGACATGATGAACTTTGAGCACTTTGTCGAGTACCTCATGTGTTTTATTAGACAACAATTTCAAACATTTGTATGTTTTTTTCTTATTGGCTTTTCACTCTTTATCATGGATGTACCCTCCTAGATTAGTTTCACATATTTTGTTTCATTTGCCACATGTAAAATACCAACTCCTTATGTGGTAACAGCTGCACAAAAGGAAACAAAAAAAGTGAAGATAATCCTTACTCCAGTCTAGGGCAGCAATTTTCAAACTTTTTCGTCTCAGGTGCCCTTTACACTTAATGAAAACACCAGTTTTTGTAGGTTAACTATTGATACTTACTTTATTAAAATTAAGACAACTATAAATTTTAATTTATAACTGATTTAAAAGTAACAAACCTATTGCCCTTTCAAATAAATGCTTCAATAAAAATTATCTTTATAACATTGTTTTACATTTTTGCAAGCCTTTTTAATGTTTGATTTAAAAGAAAATGCTTCCTACTGCATCCAAATTGTTGTGATACATTTTTATTTATTTATTTATTTTTTTGTCTTTTTGACTTTTCTAGGGCCACACTGCAGCATATGGAGGTTCCCAGGCTAGGGGTCCATCGGAGCTGTAGCCACTGGCCTATACCAGAGCCACAGCAACGTGTCTGCAACCTACACCTCAGCTCAGGGCAACTCGGGATCCTTAACCCACTGAGCAAGGCCAGGGATCGAACCCACAACCTCATGGTTCCTAGTCAGATTCATTAACCACTGAGCCACGACGGGAACTCCAATACATTATTTTGATCAAAGAAAATTTGGCCTTGTAAAAGTAGGAAGCTGGAAGAGCAGAGAGTATTTATCAATAACCTTTCAGATACTTGTGGACTTATTCTTCTTTGATACCACACTAAAACTCCACAAGTGGTCATTTCTTAAAGGTTATTTTCATTGTGTAATCCGAAACCATTATCAATAAACATGTTACATTCTAATTCATGGATCTATCCTGCACTTTGAATGGAGCCTTTACTCACACACATTTTTTTTTGTCTTTTTGCTATTTCTTGGGCCGCTCCCTCGGCATATGGAGGTTCCCAGGCTAGGGGTCGAATCGGAGCTGCAACCACCAGCCTATACCAGAGCCACAGCAATACGGGATCTGAGCCGCGTCTGCAACCTACACCACAGCTCACTGGCAACGCCGGATCCCTAACCCACTGAGCAAGGGCAGGGACCGAACCCGCAACCTCATGGTTCCTAGTCGGATTCGTTAACCACTGCACTACGACAGGAACTCCATCATGCACAATTTCTTAACATCATGCACTGGCCATCTAAAAATACCTGATTCACTGAGATGGTATGCAGATCATCTAAAACATTTCATTACATAATTAATAAAATACATATATTACGTTTGACTAACATCATCACTTTCATTACAACAGACTTAGAAAGCTGTCAAGCTCACTGTGGTGAATACGTTTGTTTCTCAACTTCCCATTTTTGCTTGAATTGCTACCATTGGCAATAAATACTTTAAACTGTTTTCCTTGATATGTCACTCATTTTCTCAAGTGAAAATGGTGTTCCATGAAAAAAAGGGAGCTAGTTCAGCTCACAACTCAAACATCTAAGTGTCCTTCCTTGAGACCACTGCTTTCTTTGCCCTTCCCATTTTGTCAAACAGAATAAAAGACATGAAACGTAAGGGTCAAGATTTAATAAAAAATAATTTTTACTGTTTCATCAAAGACATTCTTTTTTTTTTTTCTTTTTGGCCACCCTAAGGCATATGGAGTTCCCAGGCCAGGGATCTGATCCAAGCCGCAGTTGTGACCTATGCCACAGCTGTGGCAACCCTGGATCCTTTAACCTACTATACACCTGGGAATTGAACCTGTGTTGCATGCAGAGATGCCACCAATCCCATTGCATCATAGCAAGAACTCCATCAAGGATATTCTTAAACGAAGCTGATGCTTTTTTTTTTTTTTTCCCTTTTTTTCCTTTAAACTGAGATGGTCTGGCAGGGAGGAATACACTGACTACTAGAACAGTTGCTACCACTGTCTTGATTCATCATAAGATGCCAGCATTGCTTTTAGCCATTCATGCAAATGCTGAGGCAGTGAAACAAGCACATAATCTTGGCATTACTATGAAAACTCCTAGAGTTCCCGTCGTGGCACAGTGGTTAACGAATTTGACTAGGAACCATGAGGTTGCAGGTTTGATCCCTGGCCTTGCTCCATGGGTTAAGGATCCGGCGATGCCGTGAGCTGTGGTGTAGGTTGCAGATGCGGCTCAGATCCCGAGTTGCTGTGGCTCTGGTGTAGGCCGGTGGCTATGGCTCCAACTGGAACCCTAGCCTGGGAACCTCGATATGCCACGGGAAGCGACCATAGAAACGGCAAAAAGACATAAAAAAAAGAAAATTCCTTTAACTTTGTAGACTCCCTGAAAAGATCCTTCTAGGAATCTTTAGACCACACTTTGAAAACCACTGTTGCAGATCTAGACTCACTAGGGTACACAAGCTCTAGTCTCTTATTTAACATGGTTCAAACACTAAATTCCCCCGCCCCCCGAGTGAGTATACTGATAACTTCATTTCCTTTTCCCGGTTTACAGAACCTGTGACTCTTGGTTTCACTTTTAAGGAACAGTCTTTCATCTGCCCCAGATCTGGGAGAAATAGTAAAGACTTACAACAATTAAAAAGCAAGCCAAGGAGTTCCCCTTATGGCTCAGTGGTAACGAACCTGACCAGTATCCATGAGGATGCAGGTTCGATCCCTGGCCTTGCTCTGTGGGTTAAAGGATCTGGCATTGCCATGAGCTGTGGTGTAGGTTGCAGTGGTTCGGATCCCGAGGTTGCTGTGGCGTAGGCCTGTGGCTATGGTGTAGGCCAGCAGCTACAGCTCTGATTTGGCCCCTAGCCTGGGAACTTCCATATGATGCCAAGTAGCAGCTCTATAAAAGACCAAAAAAACAAAACCAGTACCCCAGTACAGACTTTGTGGGGTAAAAGTAAAAGACAAATACTGCATAGGAACTCCCTTGCAGGCCCAGGGACTCATTGTGAAAGGAAAATGGTAAGTGATGGTCTGAAAAACAACAACAATTGCTTGAAAATAACTCTTGGCCTAAAAAGGAATACGAGCAAGTGACTCAGCTGTACCTGGGTACAACAATATAACCTACAAAGTTTCAACCACTCAGCCACTTTCTGACTCTGGCACTTGACAAAGACGACAAAAATCCCAAACAAATATTCTCGTGATATAAGCAGTATGAATCAAGAGTAC
Organism: Phacochoerus africanus; assembly: GCF_016906955.1. Classification (NCBI taxonomy): domain Eukaryota; kingdom Metazoa; phylum Chordata; class Mammalia; order Artiodactyla; family Suidae; genus Phacochoerus; species Phacochoerus africanus. Next base: position 15,260,795 of record NC_062557.1, read on the forward strand.
TCTGATATCAGGGAAACCTAAATATGAAAGCTGAAGAGCTGTATCAGCTTGAAAGAAGAGTTAAATTCAGCAAGAAACACCAACCTCTGAGTGATCAATGGGAGGAAGAGGATCAATGATTTTTTTGGAAGGTGCAATTGGATTCCCATCACTATCATATTCCAAATTATCTTCCTCCTCCTCTTGGACGACACCAGCAGTTGGATTCTCAGCCATGTACCGAAAATAAGCTTCCTGCAGGAAAGCACAAGAACATAATCATACCCAGATACAAATGAGAACATCTCTGCTCCTGTAATTAGTGCACACAGTGTACCAGATGACTGCACAGTATAAATACCTACCAAGTAAGGCAAGACTCTTACTAGCAATGATTCCTTTAACAACAGCAGTATTCAGAGGGACTATCGGAGGAAACGAGTAAGACAATACCATAAAATGATTTAGCTTGCTTAACAGAAGACTTACAAATCTGTCTGTTGCACGGCCTTCCTGGGATGGGGTGTCTACCAACCCCACCCAGAGCAGTGAAACACATGCTGTGGCTTTACCAATCCAAGTTTGGAAGTTGACACTGATTAGAAGGGTCACAAACCTGGAAAGGACTATTGCTCACTCTGGTTCCCTTCTCACAATCCCACAACTGAATGGAAAAAAAAAATTACTAAAGGACAGTCATTTAATGTTCCAACTTAAAACACAAGAACCACAAACAGAACCCTTAGAAACAGATAGAGGATAGATGTTGCTAGAGGCCACCTGTAGATCCCCCACTACTCTACTCCTTATCAGAACATTAATTTTGAATTAAAAAAAAATCTAGCTGAATAAAGCTCATATTTGTTTTTGATGTCAATGGCTGAACCATAGTTCTATCTTCAACATAGGGGAAAGCCACGTGAATCTTTACAATACCAATCGGTCACCCTCGTAGAAAAGGAACAAGTCAAATGACATTCCCTGCTGAACATCAGGAATGGCCATCTCAGTAAAGGCAAGCTCTAGCTTGTCCCCAGTACAGACTTTGTGGGGTAAAAGTAAAAGAGAAATACTGCATAGGAACTCACTTGGTCATCTTCCTCTTCAATGTCATCTCGAATACCCCTGGAAAAACAAGCGGAGAAACAAACTTCCCTGCAAATGTTCCACATACCCAGCTCCATACTTATAGCACATTAGTGTTGAATTCCATACAGCACAGGAACTCTCAACACTAACAATAACAAAGCAGCAATAAACACACTGTAAACTAACCATCCATCATACATGTCTGGCTTCACTCTATAAGCTGAAGTTTGCATTTCTTTTGAATGGGCTATGGTACCCCTAGAAAAGTCAAATACTAACAAGAATATAAGGAGTAAAATCTTTTGAAGGTAGATACCCAAGGATCCTAGCTTTGTCAACCCCATACGACAAACACCATCGTGAAAAGGATTTTATATTTAAAGAAACAAAAAACATGCATTTGGTATACACTAAAAAGAAGGTTACAACTTCTTAATGTGCCCCAGAGTTTCTGGTTCTGGAGCAATCGTATTATATAAAAATCCTTGGGAAAGAGAGAAAAACTACATCAACTTTTTAAAGATTAGGACTAAAATTCCCAAACGGTTCACATGGAGAAGTGGACCATTGCCACTTGCCCCTCTCAGGAACTCTAGAAAGAATGGTTGCTTAGTTCCCACCACCATCTCTTTTTAATCAGACTTTCTGCCTAACCTAGGCAAGCAACACCACCAATGTAGGGAAGCTGGAAAAGAACACGAGACACAATAATCACCCAAGGGTGGGCTGAACCTCCATGCGGCATAGGAACCTTGGGGAGGGCCTGAGCACTGAAGGCCAAGCAGAAGGAAAAGTCCAACCATGCCTCCTTGTGCTTGGTAGCAAAAGCCTTAAGAAGAGTATGTTCAGCAATGGAAAGAAGAGACTTCTCTTTCCTTGAAAATAAAGTATTTCACATTCTGACTGCTAAAGGGCTTTATTATTTATTAATAATATACATAGTTTTTGTGACATAATCACCATTACTTCTCAAAATCCATCACATATGCATAAACCTATTTTATATTAGTTATCGGACAAAACGCAGAACCAACCCAAACTCTAATAATGATGCTCTCTTGACTCTCACTGTTAACTCATTCTTGTGTTTACTAAACTATTTATAGTCGAATACCAAATAATAGTCTACCAAAGAGAAAGCCTTTTAACTATTACAAATGCAAAGTTATTTCTATTACCTACAGAAATGTTATTCAAAATACATGAATAACTTCAAGTCAAGACATTTGTGTGTTTTAATTTTTCTCTATAAACTTTAGGCTTTACAAATACTATGGCAATTCTCATGTAACTTTTTGAGGGAAAAGAAAACAACTTACTTCACGTTTTTTCTTTCTTTGTCCTTTTCTTCAAGCCTCTTCATGTCTCTAGCTGCTTGATCCTAATGAAACAAAAGGTCATACAGAATCAGCAACTAAAAATCCTGAAAGGGGAAATTTCCTTACAAAGAATTTTTAGATCTGAACAAGCACTACCAGAGTTTCAAGCTATGCATTTTAACAACTGCATTCTAATGCAATCGAATTGTTTGGCAATTCTTTTTCAAAGAGCAATATTCAAATGTTCTCAAAACTTGGCTATACATGGATTGCATAATTTTTATCTGCAAATATACCATGTATGGAAAAATTAGCAAAAATGCCTGAATGCTCACTTTTTTTATAGAGTTAATGTTATAATTATGGCTGCAAAAGGCCTTAAATTCAGGCATATCAGCCTTCTCGAAGTGTAGCCTACAATCATTTACATCAGATTGCCAAAGGGACTAGTAAAAAATGCAGATTTCCAGATCCAGCTCTGGAAAGGTGGTTCTCAACCTGGGACAATTTTGTCCGGAGGGAACATTTGGCAATGTCAGAAGACGTTTTTGGCTGTTCAAACTTGGGGTAGGGGCTTGTTACTAACATCTAGTGGGTAAAGGCCATAGATACTGCCAAACATCCTACAATACGTAAGACAGACCACAAAACAAAGAACTATTCATTATTCAGCCTCAAATGTCAATAGTCCTGAGGCTGAAAAACCCTACTCTAAATAAACCTACTAAATCAATCAGAATCCTTAAGGGTGGACTTAAATGCATGCATTTTTTTCCATTTTCCATAGGCAATTCTTTTTTTTTTTTTTTTTTGGTCTTTTTGCCATTTCTTGGGCTGCTCCCATGCATGTGGAGGTTCCCAGGCTAGGGGTCAAATCAGAGCTGTAGCCGCCAGCCTATGCCAGAGCCACAGCAACTCGGGATCCAAGCCATGTCTGCGACCTACACCACAGCTCACAGCAACACCAGATCCTTAACCCACTGATCGAGGCCAGGGATCCAACCCACAACCTCAGGGTTCCTAGTCGGATTTGTGAACCACTGACACAACCGGAACTCCTCTGAAGGCAATTCTTATACACAGTAAATTGATAATTATTGATCTAAATTAAGTCTTTGTTTTATATATGTGAAAATCAAGGTCAGAAGAATTAAGTAATTTCCCCCAAGGTTAAAACATATTCTGCAAAAACTTCTACTTGTTAAAACAACATGAGGAGTTCCCATCATGGTGCAGCAGAAGCGAATCCGACTAGGAACCATGAGGTTGCAGGTTCAATCCCTGGCCTCACTCAGTGGGTTAAAGATCCAGTGTTGCCATAAGCTGTAGGTGGAGGTCACAGACGAGGCTCAGATCTGGCACTGGTGTGGCTCTGGAGTAGGCCAGCGGCTACAGCTCCGATTAGACCCCTAGCCTGGGAACCTCCATATGCCACAGGTGCAGCCCTAAAATGCAAAAAGAAAAAAAAAAAGAAAAAGCAGCATGCTCTCACTCTTCTATCACATAGCCCCCAGGTCTTTTGATTTCTGATATTTGATAGAAGACTAACTGAAGAAAAATATTTTCCCACCATAAAAAAACTACAACTCAAGTGTTATGATAAACGGTTCTAAATGATGGCTTCAATATCAAGAAGACAAAACGGACTAATGGGATTCTGGTGAACTAGAAAAAGCCTGCTTTGTCTACAGCATGCAGCCATTTGCTCAGCAACTGGCCTGTTTCCTGTCCATGCAAGAATGCAGGGCTAGGCTTACCAGATTTCCTCCCCACCCCTGCCTTTTTTTTTCCCTTCTCTTTTTTGGCCTGGAAATGCAAAAATTCCTAGGCCAGGGGCTGAACCTGCACCACAGCTGTGAAAATGGTGGATCCTTAACCCACTGAGCCCTAAGGGAACCCCCAGATTTCCCACTTTTCAAGTCTGAACTTCTGGGCAAAATCTCCTGATCTTAAAAATGTTGGCTCTTATTTTTAAAAAGCAATGTTTATTAGGCCAAACTAAAACACATTCATATTGGATTCTTTCTTTCCCTACTCCTTAGAGGAGAGAGAAAATCTTGGCTGAAAACTTCAGGTAACAAGTAATTGAGGAATCCAGAAGGACTTTATTTCATAAGCAATAAAGCAGCAGTTTTCAAGCCAAGAGGAGCAGTACAAGAAACATGCTTTAGTCTAATTACTCTGAGTTGTATACCATATACGTGGGAAAGCGGAGCCTAAAGCATTAGGAGAGAATTTAGATCAGGCAAGAGTTAATGCAGGTATAAAGTAAGACGACCACAGTGGAAACAGGAAGAAAGAGATGCAAGAGATACTGTAAAGATGGACAGAAACTGGCAAATGACGAGAGGAAAGGCAGCATGATGTAATGCACAAGAGGTAGTTCTCAATACTACTAAGCAAGAAAAATTAGAGTCCCAGCTCTGCCACATAGTGCCATTATGATTTGGGGAAGGGAAGTGAATTATCTTAAGGTTCATTTTTCTTATTAGTTAAAAAGTTATGTTTATATATATTTTTTCTGCCTACTCTCCTTTATATTCTGAGAATTAAATGCAGCAAGTCATGAAGGTGCTTGATCCCCTGCTAAAAATAAAATGTGACAGGCAAGTCAAAGGAAGAAATTAAACTCAACGTCACTGTATGAATATTAATGCCATTAAGAGAAATAAAGCAAAAAACCTGATGAGGAAAAAAAAAAAGATAAATTGGGTTTAAGGTGTGAGGGGACACACCATTGTAAAAATGGCCAGTAGGCTTCTAAAAAAGCAGAGCTGAAATCAAAGAGACACTATGGAACTAAAGATATTAATTATTCACATGTAAGTTAGAGTAGATGAGGTCACTAAGGAATATAAAAAGAGTGAAGGCAGCATATCAATAGAGAGCTGTAGGAGAATCATTCAAAAAACTGGAAGAGGATCACAAGAATGACAGGTAATGGTCAAATGGCTATGTAAGGATTTTTGGGGGGGGTACAATAATGGAAGTAATATTTTTTAAGAGTTATGGAACTACAGAAATGCTGATGAACGAAATGATATGTCTGAGATTTACTTTAAAATAATCTAAAAGAGGAGTTCCCGTTGTGGCGCAGTGGTTAACAAATCCGACTTGGAACCATGAGGTTGCGGGTTCGGTCCCTGCCCTTGCTCAGTGGGTTAAGGCTCCGGCATTGCCGTGAGCTGTGGTGTAGGTTGCAGACGCGGCTCAGATCCCGTGTTGCTGTGGCTCTGGCGTAGGCTGGTGGCTACAGCTCTAATTCAACCCCTAGCCTGGGAACCTCCATATGCTGTGGGAGCGGCCCAAAAAGACAAAAAAAAATAAAAAACAAATAAATAAATAAAATAAAATAATCTAAAAGAGGGATGAAAGGTGTTAAGGTAACAAAAGATTGACCAAAACCTGTTAACTGATAAAGCTGGGTGGGGGGCTCATTTTATTCACTTTTGTATGTGTCAAAATTTTTCCTAAGAAAAAAGTAATTAAGTGAATAAACAGAAAAGTCAGAGAAATAAGGAGCAAAATGTAAAATCACAAAATTCAGTGACAAGCGTTTTAAGAAAGAGGTCACAAATTTCAATTTCTACAGCGAAGTCATGAATGTTGATAAGAAATAGACATTATGGGAGTTCCCATTGTGGCTCAATGGAACGAATCCAACTAGGAACCACGAGGTTGAGGGTTCAATCCCTGACCTCACTTGGTGGGTTAAGGATCAGGCGTTGTCATGAGCTGTGGTATAGGTTGCAGACATGGCTTGGATCTGGTGTTGCTATGGCTGTGGCATAGGCTGGCAGCTGTGGCCCCAGTTGGACCCCTAGCCAGGAAACCTCCATATGTTGCGAGTGCGGCCCTAAAAATTAAAAAAGAAAAGAAAAGAAAAAGAAATAGACATCATGCTTGTATTTTAAGACTTCCAGGAGACAGAATTGAGATTGCAGTGCAGAAGGACTGGAGCTCACCTTCTCTCCTAAGACCAACAAAATTACAACCAACTGTTGAGCAGCCTTCAACAAAATAGACTGCCAACTATCAAAAAAGATATCCTACACTAAATGACAAAGACGAGGCCACATCGAGACAGTAGGAGGGGTGATTACACGATATAAGCAACCCCATACCCACTGGGTGGGCAGCCCAGAGACTGGAAAGTAACTATACTACAGAGGCTCACCCACCGGAGTCAGAGTTCTGAGCCCCACGTCAGATTACCATGCCTGGGGATGCGGCACTGGGAGAGGAAGCCCCCAGCAGGGCTTGAGCACAGGAGCTCCACGGGACTGGGGGAAACAGGGACTCCACTCTTGAAAGGCGCACACAGGCCCCACTTGCACTAGGTCCCAGGGCAAAGCAGAGACTCCATATGTATCTGGGTCAGACCTGTCTGCAATCTTGGAGGATCGCCTAGGAAAACAGTGGGTGACTGTGGCCCATTGTGGGGGAAGGATCTTGGAGGCAAAGATCTCAGGAATAGTCATCAGCATGAACTCCCCCAGAGGTGGCCATTTTGGAAAAATCTGGCTCCACCCATGAGGGTGGAGAAGCCCCAGACCTAACAACAAACCAGATGGGGACACAGCCCCTCCCATCAGCAAACAGGCTGCCTAAAGACCCCACACAGCAGCCTCCAATCACACCCAGAGACAAAGCCCCACCCACCAGAGGGATAAGAACCAGCCTCACCTACCAGTGGGCAGGTAACATTCCTTCCCATCAGGAAGCCTGCAGCAAGCCCCCATACAACTTCAGGCACAAGAGAGGCTATAACCCTACTGTCTGCAAAAAGGAGACCATACAAAAATACTATACAAAACAAAAAGGCAGAGGATTATGACTCTAATAAAGGAATAAGGAAGAAAACCCCAGAAAAACAGATAAGTGATCTGGAGATTAGCAACCTCCATGAAATAGACTTTAGACTAATAATACTAAAGATAAGCCAAGATCTTGGAAATAAACAGGTGTCAAAGACTGATAAGTTATGAGAAACATTGAGCAAAAAAATACAAGATTTAAAGATTAAGCAAGCTGAAATGCAAAATACAATTACTGAAAAATTCACTAGAAGAAACCAAAGCGGAATACAGGAGGCAGAAGAACGAGTGAGATGGAAGACAGACTGGGGGAAATCACTGATGTGGAACAGAAAAGAGAAAAAAAGACTGAAAATAAATGAAGACAATCTAAGAGAACTGTGGGACAACGTTAAATGCACCAATATCCATATTATAAAGGTGCCAGAAAGAGAAGAGAGAGAGAAAGAAGAGATAATAGCCAAAAACTTCCCTAAAACAGGAAAGGAATCACTCAAATCCAGGAAGCACAATAATTACCATATAAAATAAACCCAAGAAGGAACACCCAGAGACATAAGTTAATCAAACTGACCAAAATTAAAGACAAAGAGAAAATATTGAAAGCAGCTAGGGGAAAAAAAAAAAAAAAAAAAAACAAATAACATACATGGAAATCCTGATAAGGTTACCGTGGCTGATTTTTCAGCAGAAACTCTGCAGGCCAGAAGGGAGTGGCATGATAAAGTGATGAAAGGAAAAAAACCTACAACCAAAGATTACTCTAGCCAGAAGATACTCTCATTCAGATTTGAAGGACAAATCAAAAGCTTTACAGACAAGCAAAAGCTAAGAGAATTCAGGACCACTAAGCCGGCTTTACAACAAATACTAAAGGAACTTCTCTAGGTAGAAAAGGCCATAACTAGAAACAAAAATAGTATAAATGACAAGGCTCACCAGTAAAGGCACACATATAAGTAAAAGTAGGAAGTCATCCATACACAAATATGCTACCAAAACCAGAAATCATGAGAAGAGGAGGGTACAAGTGCAGGATACCGGAGATGCACTTGCAATTAAGAGACCAAAAACTTAAAAACAATCTTGTATACATATAGACTCCTATATCAAAGCTTCATGGTAAATGTAAACCAAAAATCTACAAGAGATACACAAATAAAAAGCAATTCAAACACAACACTAAAGACAGTGATCAAACCACAAAAGAAGAGAACAAGAGAAGGAAAGAAAAAAGACCAACAAAAGAAATCCAAAACAATTAATAAAATGGCATTAAGAACATACATATCAATAATTGCTTAAATGTAAATGGACTAAATCCCTCAACCAAAAGACACAGACTGGCTGAATGGATACAAAACCAAGACCCACATATATGCTGTCTTCAAGAGACCCACCTCAATTCTAGGGACACAAACAAATTGAAAGTGAGAGAATGGAAGAAAATATTCCATGTAAATGGAAATCAAAAGAATAACATTACTTATTTCAGACAAAGTAGACCTTAAAGATTATAAGAGACAAAGGACATTACATAATGATCAAAGGATCAATCCAAGAAGAAAATACAACAACTGTTGAATATGTGCATTCAACATAGGATCACCTCAATATATAAGGCAACTGCTAATAACCTTAAAAGGAGAAACTGACAATTAACGCAATAATTGCTGGGGACTTTAACACCCCACATACAGCAATGGAAAGATCACCCAGACAGAAAATGAACAAGGCAACACAGGCCCTAAATGATGCATTAGACCAGATGGACTTAATAAATATTTATGGAACATTCCATCCAAAAGCAGTGGAATACACATTCTTCTCAAGTGTGCAGGGAACATTCTCTAGGACAGATCACATTTTGGGCCATCAATCAAGCCTCAATAAATTTAAGAAAATTGAAATCACATCAAGCATCTTTCTGACCACAATGCTATATGACTGAAAACCAACAAGAAAAAAAACTGCAAAAAAACATAAACACAGAGACTAAACATGCTACTGAACAACCAATGGATCACTGAAGAAATCAAAGAGGAAATTTAAAAATGCCTAGAAGCAAATGACAACAAACACAACAATCCGAAACCTATGAGATGCAGCAAAAGCAGTTCTGAGAGAGAAGTTTACAGCAATACAAGCCTACCACAGGAAACAAGAACAATCTCAAATAAACAACCTAACTCTACATCTAAAGCAACTAGAGAGAAGAACAGACAAAATCCAATGTTAGCAGAAAAGAAAGAAGTCATAAACATCTGAGCAGAAGTACATGAAATACAAATGAAGAAAACCATAGAAAAGATCAATGAAACTAAAAGCTGGTTCTTTGAAAAGATCAACAAAACTGAAAAATCCTTAGCCAGAGTCAACAAGAAAAAAAGGACTCAAATCAATAATATCAGAAATGAAAAAGAGAAGTTACGTCAGTATATCACAGAACTACAAAGGATCATAAGAGACTACTACAAGCAACTATATGCCAATAAAACGGACAATTTAGAAGAAATAACAAATCTTAGGAAAGTACAATCTTCCAAGACTAAACCAAGACGAAATAGAAAAGATGAATGGACCAATCACAAGTACTGAAATTGAAACTAATTAAAAAACTTCCAAGAAACAAAGTCCAGGACCAGATGGCTTCGCACGTGAATTACATCAAAAATTTAGAGATGAGCTAACACCTATCCTTCAGAAACTATTCTAAAAAACTGCAGAGGTAGGAACACTTCCAAACTCATTCTATGAGGCCACCCTTTCCCTGATACCAAAACCAGACAAAGATATATAAAAAAAGAAAATTACGGCCCAATATCACTGATTAACATAAATGCAAAAACCCTCAACAAAATTATAGCAAACTGAATCCAGCAATATATTTAAAGGTTTGTATACAATGACCAAGTGGAATTTATCCCAGGAGTGCAAGGATTTTTCAATAATTGCAAATCAACCAGTGGGATATAACCACATTTAACAAACTGAATAAAAACCATATGATCTCTCAAGAGATGCAGAAAAAGCTTCTGACAAAATCCAACACCCATTTCTGATAAAAGAGAAGTTATGGAGTTCTCATCGTGGCTCAGTGGTTAAAGAATCTAACTAGAACCATGAGGTTGCAGGTTCGATCCCTGGCCTCACTCAGTGGGTTAAGGATTCAGCATTGCTGTGAGCTGTGGTGTAGGTCGCAGATGCAGCACAGATCCCACGTGCTGTGGCTCTGGCATAGGCCTGTGGTTACAGCTCTGATTAGACCCCTAGCCTGGGAACTTCCATATGCCGTGGGAGCAGCCCTAGAAAAGACAAAAAGGCAAAAAAAAAAAAGTTACAACAGGACATCACAGAACTACAAAGGATCATAAAAGACTACTACAAGCAACTATATGCCAACTATATGATAAAAATCCTCCAGAAAGTGGGCAAAGAGGGAGCCTACCTCAACATACTAAAGACCATATATGACAAACCCACAGCTTAGCATCATTCTCAATGGTGAAAAGCTGAAAGAACTCCTGCTAACATTAGGAACAAGACAAGGATGTCCACTTTCACCACTACTATTCAACATAGTTTTGGAAGTCCTAGCCACAGCAATCAAAGAAAAAGAAAAAAAAATCCAAGCTGGAAAAGAAGAAGTAAAACTATCACTGTTTGCAGATGACATGATACTATACCTAGAAAATCCTAAAGACACTACCAGAAAACTGTTAGAGCTCATCCATGAACTCGGTAAAGTTGCAGGATACAAAATCAATACACTGAATTTGACTGCATTTCTATATACCAACAATGAAAGATCAGAAAGAGAAATTATAGAAACAAACCCATTTAGGAGTTCCCATCGTGGCACAGTGGTTAACAAATCCGACTAGGAACCATGAGGTTGCGGGTTCAATCCCTGCCCTTGCTCAGTGGGTTAAGGATCTGGCGTTGCCCTGAGCTGTGGTGTAGGTCGCAGATGCGGCTTGGATCCCACATTGCTGTGGCTGTGGCGTAGGCCAGTGGCTACGGCTCCGATTAGACCCCTAGCCTGGGAATCTCCATGTGCCGTGGAAGCGGCCCTAGAAAAGGCAAAAAAACAAACAAAACAAAACAATCTCATTTACCACTGCATCAAAAGGAATAAAATACCTAGGACTAAACCTACCTAAAGAGAAAAAAGACCCGTATTATGAAAACTGTAAGATGCTGATGAAAGAGATCAAAGATGATACAAACAGATGGAAAGATATACCATGCTCCTGGACTGGAAGAATCAATATTATCAAAATGACTATACTACCAAAAGCGATCTACAGTTTCAGTGCAATCCCTATCAAATTACCAATGGCATTTTTCACTAGAACAAAGTATTTTAAAGTTTGTCTGGAAGAACAAAAAACCCAGAATAGCTAAAGCTATCCTAAGAAAAAGGGAGCTGGAGGAATCAGGCTCCCTGACTTCAGACTATACTGCTAAACTATAGTCATCAAAACAGTGTGGTACTGGCACAAAACAGAAATACAGATCAGTGGAATAGGACAGAAAGCCCAGAATTAAACCCATGCATTTATGGTCAACCAATCTATGACAAAGGAGACAAGAAAACACATGGGAAAAAAAAGTCCCTTCAATAAATGGTGCTGGCAAAATTGGACAGCTACACATAAAAGAAAGAAATTAGAATATTCCCTAACACCACACACAAAAATAAACTCGAAATGGATTAAAGACCTAGATATAAGAGCAGACACTATAAAACTCCTACAGGAAAACACAGGCTGAACACTGAAATAAACCGCAGCAATATCAACCTCCTAGAGTAATGACAATAAAAACAAAAATAAACAAATGGGACCTAATTAAACTTAAAAGTTTTGTGCACACCAAAGGAAACCTTAAACAAAATGAAAAGACAACAGGGAGTTCCCTTCATGGCTCAGTGGTTAATGAACCCGACTAGGATCCATGAGGATGCGGGTTCAATCCCTGGCCTCACTCAGTGGGTTAAGGATCTGGCATTGCCATGAGCTGTGGTGCAGGTTGCAGATGTGGCTCAGATCCCATGTTGCTGTGGCTGTGGTACAGGCTGGCAGCTGAAGCTCTGATTTGACCCCTAACCTGGGAACTTCCATATGCCACAGGAGTGGCCCTAAAAAGACCAAAAAAAAAAAAAAAGACAAGACAGAGAAAATATTTGCAAATGAACCAACTGAAGGGCATTAATCTCCAAAATATATAAACACCTCCTGCAGCTCAATACCAAAAAAACAAACAACCCCATCAAAAAATGGGCAGAAGATCTAAACTGACAATTCCCCAAAGAAGGTGGCCAAAAAACACATGAAAAGATGTTCAATATCACTAACTATTAGAGAAGTGCAAGTCAAAACTACTATGAGGTACATCAGCCAGAATGGCCATCATCAAAAAGTCTACAAACAATAAATGCTGGAGAGGATGTGGAGAAAAGGGAGCCATTTTACACTGGTGGCAGGAATGTAAATTAGTGCAACCACTGTGGAAAACAGGATAGAGGTACCTCAAAAAAGTAAAAACAGAATTACCATATGATTCAGCAATCCCATTTCTGGGCATCTATCCAGAGAAAACCCTGACTCGAAAAGACACGTGTACCCCAGTGTTCATTGCAGCACTATATACTATAGTCAAGACATGGAAACAACCTAAATGTCCATCATTTATATATTTTGGAGATTAATGATGGACATTAATGATGGAGTGGAAAAGATGTGGTACATATACACAATGGCATATTACTCAGCCATAAAAAGGAATGAAATAATGGCATTTGCAGCAACATGGATGGACCTAGAAATTATCATGCTAAGGAAGTTAAGACACTGAGACACAAACATCATATGCTATCACTTATATGTGGAATCTAAAAAATGGATACAATGAGCTTATCTGCAGAATAGAAACTGACTCACAGACTTTGGAAAACTTATGGTTACCAAAGGAGAGGTTTGGAAGGGGAGGGATGGAAGGGGGGCTTGGCATGGAAAAGTTGTTAAAATTAGATTGTGATGATAGTTGTACAACTCTGGTAAAATTCACTGAGTTAAAAATATTTAAAGAATTCATAATTTTAGCAAGTTCCTTAAGTTTATTTTACATAAATATGTATTTAATAAGTGCTAAATTGAATAATATTCCACTTAAGAATACATCAAGAATTATTCAAACAAAACACACACAAATCTTAAGCTACTATGCTCAAAGCTTATAGTTCAAATTCCTAGATATCAGTCATCTCTGAAAATGCTACAGGCACATGGAAGTATATTTAAGAAATTATAGGCGTTTCCTTCGTGGCTCAGCAGTTGACAAATCTGATTAGGATCCATGAGGATACTTGTTCGATTCCTGGCCTTGCTCAGTGGGTTAAGGATCTGGCGTTGCCATGAGCTGTGGTGTAGGTTGCAAACAGGGCTCAGATCCTGAGTTGCTGTACCTCTAGTGTAGGCCAGCAGCTGCAGCTCCAATTGGACCCCTAGCCCAGGAACGTCCACATGTTGAGGGCGCGCCTCTAAAAAAGCAATAAAAAAAAAATTTACAGAATACAAAAGCAAGATTCTCCAAATAAAAGCCTAAGAAACAAATTCTGCAGGAAGACTAATGCACTAGGTTAATTTGATCTATTTCTAATCACTAAAGATTTTAACATTAACAGAGTTGACACTTGCCTCCACTTCAGCCATGAATGCCTCTAATGGATCATCATCGCTGTCAGAATCAACTGGCTTGGAATGGAATTGCTGGCGGGTAGGTGAGTTTTCAGCAGGAATGTAAGGTAAATCAACATTGCTAGAATCTTCTTCCTCATCTTCAAAATATCTGAAAATTAAGAGCATGATTGATGAAGTGAGTATTTAATTTGGGGTCAAGTGAATCTTTCCTTTAACACAAATTTTTATTATGGTATATGGAACTATTAAGACATTTAAACTCTACAGGTCAAACAGGAGCCCTCTGCTTAGGACTTTTTGCCTTTGGCTTAGGACTTAACTATTAAGAATCACTTAAGGGAGTTCCTATTGCAGCTCAGTGGAAACAACCCAACTAGTATCCAAGAGGATGCTGGTTCTATCCCTGGCCTTGCTCAGTGAGTTAAGGACCTGGCACTGCTGTGAGCTGTGGTGTAGGCTGGAGACACAACTCAGATCCTGCGTTGCTGTGGCTGTGGCATAGGCCAGCAGCTGTAGCTCCAATTCGACCCCCAGCTTGGGAACTTACATATGCCACACTCACGGCCAAAAAAAGAAAAAAGAAAAAAAATCACCTGAAGAGTTCCCTGGTGGTGCAGTGGGTTAAGGATATAGCATTGTCACTGCTGTGGCTCAGGTTCGATCTCTAGCTTGGGGAATTTCCACATACTGCGGGTACAGCCAAAAAAAAAAAAGAGAGAATCACTTAACACATGCCAAATTCTAATACTGAAAAAAAAAAAAAAAATCACAGCAGTTTCTCCATTTCAATAGTGCCTGTTAAAAATCACATTTTCAGTTGTGCCAAAAGGGATCAGTTTGCAGTATGAACTTAGTATATCACTGTTGACTAGATATAACAAATATTAAACCAACGTTTTAGTAATAACTACAATGGAATATAATCTTTAAAAATTGTGAATCACTGTTTTATACCTGAAACTTACATAACATCCTCACTAAACTAAGTATTCAGAAAAGAACTTCAAAGTCTGGAAAAACTGTCATTTCCCCTCTAACAAACATCCCAGAAAATAGTATCTATAGAGTATAAGTTAAAACATAACAAGGAGTTCCCATCGTGGCTCAGTAGAAATGAATCTGACTAGGATCCATGAAGATGAGGGTTCAATCCCTGGCCTCCATCAGTAGGTTAAGGATCCAGCGTTTCCGTGAACTGTGGTGTAGGTTGCAGATGTGGCTGGGATCTGGTGTTGCTGTGAGAGTGGTATAGGCTAGTGCCTACAGTGCCAATTTGACCCCTAGCCTGGGAACCTCCATATGCCAAGGGTGCAGCCCTAAAAAGACCAAAAAACAAAATAAGATGAAAACACCATTTAGACCTTACTTCAGAATTAATGAAATAGTAATACAACCAAATAGTAGCTTAAAGAAATCACAGTCACAGCTTTAAAATTTTAAAGCATTTCAAATCTTCATCTTAAAAGCACTGCTATGTGCTACACACACATATAAACATATATTCATTTATATAGTAGTTTCATTTAAAATATCTCTGAACTGGTACTGATCCTTGACTTTGCTGAATCTTAAACATCTACCACTGTATTTAATTGCTAAATAACATACCAACTTTTAAAAATGCTGCTGTGTACTTTAAAACCTCTGATCTTGAGTTTTCTTTAGTAACTTAAAAACTCAAGCAGTGTCACAAACACATTGGGAATAACAGCAATACAGGATTTCTTCAGACTCAGTAAAGAGAGAAGTTAAAATCTCTAAGGAACTAGAGCTCTAACTTTCAAAACCCCAGCTTTTTATAGCCATCAACTTATTAGACAATGAAGTTCAAAAAAGTAAATGTAACTGGTAAATGTTTCCTAAAAACTGTAGGCAAAAATCTGAGCAGATTTTCCTGCCATTGTAAGATGTTACAACATAATAGTTTCAAGGACTTGGGTGTTGAGACAAATATGGCGTAAACAAAAAACTTTAGTAAAGACCATTGAAAGCCACGTGAATTATTTAAAACTCTTCAGCTATATTTAGGTTTCAAGGGCCTCAAATCCTTTTTGGAACAAGCGAAAGTAAAGGAGCACACAAGTATTACATTCCTTACCAATGAGTAAACTTGTCAATTTAACTTGTTAGGAACAATGCAAATCAGTGAGACAACCAATTAAGGAAGTTGTTTTATTATTTGAGAAACAAATGGCTTCAATTTCTACTGATGGAATGAATAACTCAAAGGCTAACCATTCCTAAATTACCAGGAACTGTGGTGCAGCAGAAATGAATCCTATTAGTATCCACGAGGATGTGAGTTCCATCTCTGGCCTCACTCAGTGGGTCGCAGTCTGGTGTGGGTGTGGCTGTGGCTGTGACATAGGCCAGCAGCTGTAGCGCCAATTCGATCCTAGCCTGAGAACTTCCATATGCTGGGGGTATGGCCCTAAAAAGCAAAAAAAAAATTACCAGGAGCTACCACTTACGCATTTTCTTCATCAAAGTTAGCCCGTTTAGAACCAATTTTGTAGAAAGAAGGGAGCTGCGGTGGAGCCGTCTTTCCAAATCCAGAAGAAGAGCTGGTTGCCCCAAAGGCACTATGGGACTGTTGTGGGAGTTTTGGTTCCTCCTTCTTTCCAGCACTGATGGCAAAACCTCCAAAGCCAAATCCCCGCTTAGTGCCAGGGCCACCTTTATTCCAGTTCATGGTGCCAATGATCTGTTTGGAACAAGACACACTAATATAAATTCAACTTTATAAACAGCCCACTGATTGTCTCTTCCAGCCTTTACCTACTATTTTAAACTTTTGCCTCTCAATTAAAACTTTTAAACTTTGTACATCAGATATGCAATATGCTAACATCAACGAAACGGTCACATTTAAGAAACTGTTATTTTACTGAGTTCTCAATCTAAACAGGAATGCAGTATTTAATATCAGTCCCCTCAAAAGGATTTGACCGCTGATTCAACTTCTTATTCAGTTAAGCATCAATCAAATCAGCTCAAAAACAACACCTTATACCTTTTTAGTCTTAGTTCCACAAACCTTTTCTTTAATGACACAAGTTACCTAAGTTTTGTAAATAGCAGAAAACCCAGAAAGCAAAAAGGAACAAAATTTAACTCCACCTGAAATTTCCTCTCCCAGATATGTAATTTTTTTTTATCTTTTGGTATTTTTTCTATGCATGTGTGTATACACACTCAACTTAAAACCAAAACTGATGTACTGCACATATCATTTTAGTTTTTTTACTTAATGATATACATGAACATTTAAAAAATATCAATAAATACATTTCTCAGAGTTCCTGTTGTGGCTAAGTGGTAACAAACCCAACTAGCATCCATGAGGACCAGGTTCAATCCCTGGCCTTGCTCAGTGGGTTAAGGATCCGGCATTGCCTTGAGCTGTGGAGTATGTTGCAGACGAGGCTCAGATCCTGTGTTGCTGTTGCTGTGGCGCAGGCCAGTAGCTGCAGCTCCAATTTGATCCCTAGCCTTCCATATGCCAAGAGTGCAGCCCTAAAAAAGCAAAAACAAACAAACTACAACAAAAAAATATATATGTGTGTGTGTATACACATACTTCTCAACCACTGTTTCATTAAACTGTGAAACATATCATATAGCTGTATGTTTGTGCATTCTCTTAATTATTTCCTCAGGATCAACTCTTTATTTTTTTTCAAAAAATTTATTTTTTTGGTCTTTTTGCCATTTCTTGAGCCGCTCCTGCGGCATATGGAAGTTCCCAGGCTAGGGGTCGAATCAGAGCTATAGCCACCAGCCTATGCCAGAGCCACAGCAACACCAGATCCCAGCCTCATCTGCAACCTACACCACAGCTCACGGCAACGCCGGATTCTTAACCCACTGAGCAAGGCCAGGGACCGAACCTGCAACCTCATGGTTCCTAGTCAGATTCGTTAACCGCGGCGCCACGACGGGAACTCCAGGATCAACTCTCTATGTGTAATTTCTTAGTCAAAGGCAATGCGCATTCTAAGGTTAAAAAACATTTTAGGAGTTCCCATCGTGGTACAGCAGAAATGAATCTGACTAGGAACCATGAGGTTGTGGGTTGGACCCCTGGCCTCGCTCAGTGGGTTGAGGATCTGGTGTTGCCATGGCCTGTGGTGTAGGTCACAGATGAGGCTCAGATCTGGCATTGCTGTGGCTGTGGTGTAGGCCAGAAGCTACAGCTCCAATTAGACCCCTAGCCTGGGAACCTCCATGTGCCGTGGGTGTGGCCCTGAAAAGGACAAAAGACACCCCCCCCCCCAAAAAAAAGCAAGCATGTGTTACACATATACACACCACTGCATAAAACAGATGATTAAGAAGTTCCCATCATGGCACAGTGGAATCTGACTAGCAACCATGAGGTTGTGGGTTCAATCCCTGGCTTCACTCAGTGGGTTAAGGATCTGCGTTGTGGTGAGCTGTGGTGTAGATCACAGATGGGGCTAGCATCTGGCATTGCTATGGCACAGGCCTGCAGCTGTAGCTCCAATCTGACCCCTAGCCTGGGAATCTCCATATACTGAGGATGCAGCCCTAAAAAGCAAAAAAAAAGAGATGATTAACAAGAACCTACTGTATAGCACAGGAAAATCTACTCAATAGTTTGTAATAACCTATATGGGAAAAAAGAATGGATATATTTATAAGTATGACTGATTCACTTTGCTGTACACCTGAAACTAATACAACATTGTACGTTAACTACACTACAATAAAATAAACAAACAAAAAGCACGTGTTACATATACAGAAATAGGTGGTAGGCTGTTTATCAAAATGTTAATGGCAGTTATCTGATTTTTACTTTTCCTTTGTATTAAAGTTTACCATTAATAAGAAAAGTTTAAATGTTTATTTTTTATTTTTTAATTTTTTTCATCTTTTTGCCATTTTCTTGGGCTGCTCCTGCGGCATATGGAGGTTCCCAGGCTAGGGGTCGAATTGGAGCTGTAGACGCCAGCCTACGCCAGAGCCACAGCAACGTGGGATCCGAGCCGCGTCTGCGACCTACACCACAGCTCATGGCAACGCTGGATCCTTAACCCACTGAGCAAGGCCAGGGATCGAACCCGCAATCTCATGGTTCCTAGTCGGATTAGTTAATCACTGAGCCAGGACGGGAACAAAAGTTTAAATGTTTATAGTAGACTCTGAAGACAATGTGAAAAAGAGTTCAAAAAACTGCTTTTTTTTGATGACATTATTGAAAGAAACAGGAAAATCATTCTTCTTTTCTGGTTCTATGCTCCTGCACCAAATATACCTTATAGGTTTTGTTTCAACTGTTAATATACAGCACTTAGTTCGGTCTGCTTAGAATTACATTTGATTTATGCTATGTCAGTCTCTACCCTCAGTTCCAGGTAGAGACTGTCTTTACTCATTTTAGACCTTTCATAAAAGTTATTCACGCTAAAATAAGTACTTAAGAAAGAATTTAATTGAACTTAAGAAGAAGGCCATTTCCTGCCTTCTTCAGAATCCTTTAAGGGGAAATCAACATAATTCTAGTGAGATGAGATTTAATAAGACTATTTACAAGCCAGAAAATTTTAGCATCTGATATTATTTAACCCATCTGTGAGCCTGGCTTTACAAAACCTGTTCCTAAGCAACAAAAATGACAGACTCTGAATTTTAACATTTTTTTCCTAGTGTATATATTGTATAACAAGGGGCTGACAATAAATAAGTCACAGAAATCAGTAAGTAGGCAAAGGAAGGATGGGGAAAAAGAAAAACCTTTAGGTTTGGGTAGATTTTAAGAATTATGTGAATAATCTCCTACCAGGAAAACTTTCAATGGTTTACTGAAAGCTTGCTAATAAGGAAGAATCAGCACTGTATTAGGTGCTGGGCATTTATAGATGAAAGATACAACCCCATTCTCAAGGCGTTCACAACATGATGAGTTCTTACAGAGGTACTGCATAAAGTGGCATTTGCTGATGGCCCAGGAGAAGGGTACCCAACCTATAATGAATAGAGAGGAAGGCACAGTTTCTCTGGAGATGATACTGTAGTTAACTTGTTAAATCTGAAAAGGCATTAGACTAAGGAAGAGGTGTCGGAAGAGAGTATTTTATTTTTTTTTCATTTATTTTATTTTTTTTGTCTTTCGTCTTTTCTAGAGCCACACCTGTGGTACATGGGAGGTTCCCAGGCTAGGGGTCGAATTGGAGCTACAGCTGCCGGCCTACACCAGAGCCACAGCAACGCAGGATCCGAGCCACGTCTGCAACCTACACCACAGCTCATGGCAAAGTCGGATCCTTAACCCACTGAGCGAGGCCAGGGATCAAACCTGCAACCTCATGGTCCCTAGTCGGATTCATTAACCACTGAGCCGCGATGGGAACTCCAGAAGAGAGCATTTTAGATTGAAGGCACTATAAGTTCTACCACGGAGAACTGGAAATATTTCAGTACAGCTAGAATTCAGTAGGACATCTGGGAAAGCTGAAGGGCACATGCTCAGGAAGACCAGCAGGGCCCAGATAAACAGTTTAGTAATGCTATGCTAAGAATACACCATACAAAACTGCATTTTGCCAGCTCTAAGGAATCATTAATTTTAAGCAAAAACAGGGAATGTTTCAGATCAGTTTTAGAAAGAGTAGATGAGATAGTAGGAAAAGTTAGTAGAAAAGTGGTTAGGAAATTATAAAAATACAGATGTAAAGTGACAAGGTACTGAACAACTAGGCAAGTGGCTATAAGGAAGGGGGCAGCAGATCTGAGCAGATTCCTTACTTAGGAATCTATGAGGGACAATCAACTGGGGTGAGTGACACAATGATATGTGGAGCTAAGGACAAAGGAAAAGTCTAGAATAACTCTGGAGGCTTTTACAGATTGGGTGAATAGTGACGTCTCTGTTAAATCTGATAAGGATGGAGATCTAGAAAAGCCAGGTGTGGAGAAGCAGGCAGAAGGTGGTATCAATTCTGTACCTATGGGAGAGCTAAGGAGAACTGGCAAGTAAGGTCTGTACCTGCAGACAGAGATCTGGGATGGAGCTATAGATTTGATATGAGGTTACTGATATAGATAAGCCAGCAGAGAGAGGGCACAGAGAGCAAGAAAAGGGGCAAGCCAATCTTAGTGTTGGTCAAAGTTTAGGACTGTGCAGGGGAAGAGAAGCTCACGTGGAAACTTGAGAAGGAACAGAGAGGGAGAGAGGACAGCAGAGAATAGCAACGCAGATGCTAAGACAAGGTCTATAGGCAGAAATAAATGTCCAATGTTAAAAACTAAAGTCAAGTGAGTTAAGAACTAAAGAGCCTCTGTTGGAGCAGCGGGGCAGAGTTAAGGAATGACTGGTAATTAAGTGGTAGATAGAGGATGAAGACTAAGCCAAGAGGAGTGCAGATTACTTTCTAGGCCATCTACCAATGACAGGAAGAAGCACATGAGGTGTTAAAATTTGTTGGAAAAGCCAACAAATTAAAAAACTGAAGACGCAGGATGACAAGAAAAATCGATGAATGAGGTATGAAGCGACCCAAAGAGACGAGATCAAAACATTTTAACATGGACTAAATAACTCTTTCCTCCAGACTAAGGGCAGGAGAAAAGGATGGGCAAAGATGTAAATTAATTCTACTAAATAATCAAAGGGCCCAAGTTACAAAATAAGTCAAATACTTGGTTTTAAAACTTCAACTTCTGCCACAAAGAGGCAGGAAGTGAGACCTTGGGCAGGGGAGAGTTGCTTAATGGTTTACAAACATAAGATGAAAAATACGCAATAATTTTTTAACTCCTTGGAGATTTGGATCAACTAAAAGACTGGAGAAAACTGAAGTGCCCCCAAGCCTCTCACTAGTGTGAGCTAGGTCACACTGCCCATTTTCCCTAATTAACAGCCTCAAGCAAGGCCAAACTACCAAACTATTGCGCTTTCTATACACCCACTAACTAGATTGTTGGCTCCATAAGGGCAGAGACTTTGCATATTTTTCCAAAACAGTATCCTTAGCACCTAGCACGTGTACAGTACTCAAAAAATTTTCGTTGAATGAATAAATATCATGCATTTAGGCTCTTCAAAATTCATCCCCATATTTGTGAAAGCCATCATCTCCCATTATTACAAACCTTGCTATCTAGCCACTGAGCCCTCTTATTAAATCTAAGCCAGATCATCCTCAGTGCACCACTAATTCCCTATTTTCTTGACAACAGCTTTTCCTACTATTAGTCCACGTATATGGCCACACACCCTTCACAATCAGAGGTCTGAGGCACCACAGCTCATATAGAAGCAGAAGACGGCAAAACAAATCTGTTTGGTTTTATGATGCTTAAAAAAAGGAACCATCCTCTATTTAGACTATTAAAAATTTTTTTTTCTATTTTTTGTCTTTTTGCCTTTTCTTGGGCTGCTCCCGTGGCATATGGAGGTTCCCAGGCTAGGGGTCGAATTGGAGCTACAGCTGCCAGCCTACACCAGAGCCACAGCAACGCGGGATCCGAGCCACGTCTGCAACCTACACCACAGCTCACGGCAACGCCAGATCGGTAACCCACTGAGCGAGGGCAGGGATCGAACCCGCAACCTCATGGTTCCTAGTCGGATTCGTTAACCACTGCACCACGATGGGAACTCCAGGTTATTAAAATTTATTTTCATTCTCTGAGCAAACACTGGAGAAGAGGCATCATCTAAACAGTTAATAAGGAAATCCTAAGGGAGTTCCCACTGTGGCCCAGCAGGTTAAGGAGCCAGTGCTGTATCTGAGGTGGTGTGGGTTCAATCCCTGGCCTGGCACAATGAGTTAAGGATTTGGCATTGCTACAGCTGTGGCACAGGTCACAGCTGTGGCTTGGATTCCATTCCTGGCCTGGGAACTTCCATATGCCGTGAGTGTGGCCAAAAGAAAAAAAAAGTAACAAAGTCAAAATACAGTGAGGATATTAAAAAATTAATCGTAATCCTTCTATTTGTGGGTTTCTCTTTAATGCTTCCTTTATTTGGTCTTAAGACATGAGTGCACAGGCACACACAAACTTCAGAGCTTTCCCTCAGGTTATAATAATATGCCTGGTACATCCTGGCAAACTCCTATCAAATAGCTCTGAAATTTTACCTCTGCCTCCATAAACACTTCTCAAATTGATGACAGACAGATGAAAATACACAATAGCTTCAGGGAATACAGAAATCACTACATGAATTCAGACACTCAGGTAAAGTTCACAGACTCCATTGAAAACAAGGGCAATAAAAACAATTTAAGAAATGGGTAAAGGACATGAATTTCTCCAAAGATATACAAACGGCCAATAAGCATATGAAAAGATGCTCAGCATCACTAATCATCTGGGAAATGCAAATCAAAACTGCATCATCCCACACTCATTAGGATAACTATTATTATTACTACTTCTTTGTTTCTTTTTTAGGGCCACACCCATGGCATAAGGAAGTTCCTAGGGGTCGAGCTGGAGCTACAGCCACCAGCCTACATCACAGCAACGCAGGATCCGAGCCGCATTTTTGGCCTACACCACTGCTCATGGCTGAGTCAGATCCCGACCCACTGAGCAAGGCCAGGGATTGAACCCGAATTCCCATGGTCAGTAGTTGGATTAGTTTCTGCTGTGCCTCAATGGGAACTCCCAAGACAGCTATGAATTAAAAAACAAGAGTTCCCACCTTGGGAGTACCCGTCATGGCTCATCAGTAACAAACCCAACTGGTATCCATGAGGTCACGGGTTTGATCCCTGGCTTCACTCAGTGGGTTAAGGATCCGGCATTGCCGTGAGCTGCGGTGTAGGTTGAAGACATGGCCTGAGGTTGCTGTGGTGTATGCCAGCAGCTACAGCTCCAATTCAACCCCTAACCATATGCCCTAAAAAGACAAAAAAAAAAAAGTGTTCGTACCTTGGCTCATTGGGCTAAGAATTAAACTGCAGCTGTTCTGGCACTGCAGAGGTGCAGGTTCCATGGGTTAAAAGATACAGTGTTGCTGCAGCTGTGGCATAGGTCACAGCTGAGGCTTGAGTTCAATCCTTGGCCTGGGAACTTCCATATGCCATGGTTTCGGCCATTAAAAAAAAACAAACAAAAAAAACCCAAACCAAAAACCCAACACCAGCAGAAAATAACAAGTGTTGGCAAGGATGTGGAGAAACCAGAACACTTGTACACTGCAGGTAGGAATGCAAAAAAGTTCAGCTGCTATGGAAAACAATAAAGTGGTTTCTCATAAAGTTAGTCATAGAACTACCATACGATACAGCATGTACCCAAAAGAACTGAAAGCAGGGACAAACACTTGTAAACTCATGTTCACAGTAGCATTATTCACAACAGCCAAAAGGTGGAGGCAGCCCAAGTGTCCATCAATGGATGGATGAATAAATGCGACAAGAAGCAATAGCATTCAGCCTTAAAAAGGAACAAAATTATGGAGTTCCCATTGTGGCTCAGAGGCTTAAGAACCTGACATAATGTCCATGAGGATCCAGGTTCACTTCCTGGCCTCTCTCAGTGAGTTAAGGATCTGACATTGCCATGAGCTGTGGCACAGGTCGCTGACGAGGCTCAGATTCTGCGCTGCTGTGGCTGTGGCGTAGGCCAGCAGCTGTAGCTCCGACTCAACCCCTAGCCTGACAACTTCCATATGCCAAGGGTGTGGCCCTAAAAATGCAAACAAACACCATTAATGTGGATGTAGTTAATGCCCCCCTGAACTGTCCAATTATAAATGGTGAAGGTTTTTTATGTGTATCTTAACCACAGTTTAAAAAAAAAAACAAACTATGAAAATTAAAAAATTAGAATTCTGCCTTCTTCTTTTTTGGGGGGGGGGGCCGCATTCACAGCATATGGAAGTTCCCAGACTAGGGGTCAAATTGGAGCCGTAGCTGCTGGCCTACCCCACAGCTCACGATGCCAGATCCTTAACCCACTGAGTGAGGGCAGGGATCAAACCTGCGTTCTCACGGATGCTAGCAGATTCGTTAACCACTGAGCCACGACGCGAACTCCTGCACGTTTTTTTTACATTGTTATTTTATCCAGTTTATGAGGGAGAATAATGTCCAAACCCCAGTTTCTATTCTGAAATACACTTGTGAAATTTCAACTACTTGTTTTCTCTTTAAAAAACAGTGCTTTTAGGGAGTTCCCGTCGTTGCTCAGTGGTTAACGAATCCGACTAGGAACCATGAGGGTGCGGGTTCAATCCCTGCCCTTGCTCAGTGGGTTAAGGATCCAGCGTTGCCATGAGCTGTGGTGTAGGATGCAGTCACGGCTCAGATCTCGTGCTGCTGCGGCTCTGGTGTAGTTCGGCAGCTACAGCTCTGATTCGACTCCTAGCCTGGGAACCTCCATAAGCCACAGGAGCGGCCCAAGAAATGGCAAAAAGACAAAAAAAAAAAAACAAAAAAACAGTGCTTTTAGGAATTCCCATCCTGGCTCATTGGAAATGAATCTGACTATTATTCATGAGGACACAGGTTTGATCTCTGGTCTTGCTCAGTGTGTTAAGGATCCGGTGTTGCCGTGAGCTGTGGTGTAGGTTGCAGACACGGCTCAGATCTGGTGTTGCTGTGGCTGTGGTGCACACCAGTGGCTACAACTATGATTAGACCCCCAGCCTGGGAACGTCCATATGCCATAGGTGTGGCCCTAAAAAGACAAAACAAAACCAAACCCAATAAACAAAAAAACAGTACTTTTAAAAATAAAACATCTAATCTGAAAAGAATTGGCTGTATAACAGAAACACAAACAAAATTTATGAGCATTTGCTTTAAAGAGAACCTGAGCTGGGTCTTAGAAATAACTTTTATATGGACCAATAACCACTTTCTATTCTGTGCCCAATACCGAGGGAGAACACCTCTCCTTTCCTACCTCCACTATTGCAATAATTTCTAACAAGATTTCTATTATCCAGCCTCCATACTACAATAATCAATAATTTAAAATATACTGAATGCCTATTTTGCCCAGCACTGTTCTAGGTGCTGAGGATGCAGTAAGGGAATCAGACACAACTCCAGCCTTCAAGGAGCTCAACCTGGTCCATTATAAAGAAAAAAACAAACCAAATCATGTAACTTCAGGTAGTAACAAGTGCTACTAAAAGAAACCAACCACTCAAAAATCAACAAGGTAAAAGGTAAGCTATTAAAGACAGAAGTAAGGTCTCTCTGAAGTGACTGATACTTGACATTAGACAGGTAACCCCCACCCCCACAACTCTACTGTTCTAAGAGTGTCTGTTTTATTAGAAAAGTCATGGTGATGTATATCTAAAAGCTGCATTTACAACTAGCAAATATTCCATAATCTATGAGAGGTGACTCTTAGTTGTAAAACATTAAATGGTGAAGTAACAGTGGGTCAGGAATGAACAGTGAAAAGAGGAAATGAATTTTTACCTCCTTTGGCAGGTGTTTGTTAATACTGTGGAACTAGGGAAAGTCACTCTCAACCGAGGTGAGCATTCAGACACTAAGCAAAACCTCCCAGGTTCCTTAGACCCTGGCTGCAAACCTTTCCGCCCTACATTTCTGATCCTGTCATTCCCTTCTATTCACCAGCTCTCCACAGTCAATCAGGCTGGAATGAGGTTCAGTTGTGGCAACAAACTACTTTCCATGCACTTTGGTGAAGGCTCTTCCCCTCACCAAACTTCTCACTATATATTACTTGCCAAAGTCCTATCCTTCAAAGCGCATCACAAATACCAACTCCCAGGAGTTCCCTTGTGACATAAAGGGTTAAGGATCTGACATCACTGCAACGGCTCAGGTCACTGCTGTGGTCCAGGTTTGTTCCCAAGCCCCAGAACTTCTATATGCCGCTGGTGGAGCTAGACAAACAAAAAACCACACACACACAGAACTATGACATGAATGATTCTCCAGAGAAGTGGTACCTCCTTCCTCAAACTCCCTTTCTAATCTTAAGACACCCAATGTTTATTCGTAACTATTTGTGTTCTTGTTTTCTCTCTCTTACTCTTATGAGTTCTATGGCTGAAGAAGCAGGCTTATTCATTTTTTTCTCTTGTGTTTCTGCAGAATACATCCATTATTCACGTTTATTCAATATATAGGAGACCCAAAGAGATTTACAATTTGGCCAAAGAGAAAAATTAAAGATAGCATAAAGCACCTGCCTGGTATTGTCTTAGGCACTGAAGTGCTGTGCTTTGGTAGAAAATCATAACAGCACAGTAAAGTAGTACAGACTATAGAGCGAGGCCACTATATTTAAATACTGGCTTCGCCACTAATTTGATGTGAACCTCATGGAAGTTATTTAGCTTCTTTGGCCTAAATTTCATCTATAAGATGGTAAGACTATCACCTACTTCATATGGTTGGTATGAAAAGGTGAATTCACACACAGAAAAACACTTAGAACAAAGCCTGGCATATGATGCACAATGTTTTAGCCATCATGTTTACTACTATTTTTTTCTCCAGAAATCAACTCTCCACTGGCTACTGGAGATTATCAAGTCAGACCTCTCAAGTTTCTTTCAACTTGGGGATTCCATACCTCAGTGCCACATGACACGTTAGATGTCAGAATTATTATGAACTGACAAATGGGGAAAGGCTTGAGAGCGCTGGAATCCAAGCTAGGCACAGAAAGATATAAGCTGAATAGAGAAGTGTGAAGGAGGAAGACTTTCTATGGAGGAAAGCTAGAAACAGCAAAGTCTAGGAAGTTAGAGTAAGTGTGGAACACGAGGAAAATAATCGGGCTAGAGTTTATGTTTTGGGCAATGGTGGAGAATAAGATATGATTGAAATGACTTTAATAATAGTGGACTAAAACAACTGATTATAAAACTACATTAATGTAGGCGTTCCCACTGCTGTGCAGTAGGTAAAGAATCAACTGCAACGGCTCAGGTCGCTGCTGAGGTGGGGGTTCGATTCAGCGCTCGGCCCAGTGGGTTAAAGGATCTGGTGTTGCTGCAGCTGCAGCTAGGATTCAATCCCTGGCCAAGGAACTTCCATATGCTGCAGGTGTGCCCACTAAAAAAAACAAAAAACACATTACTACTTGTGCTTTTGGAATAAGTCAAAGAGTTCTAGTGACAGCTGATCACCATCTACTCTCTTTAGTAATCTGCCTTGAGAATAACACACACTATAAACCTGTCGGTTCTTTAACAAGAATCTATACAAATCCAAGTATTTCAACATATTCTTCTAAAGCCAAATATAAGTAAATGCTAGATTACACTTATTTTAGAAGCATCTTTTTTGTTAGCTTGAAGAAACTCCGTAAGAGCTGACTACATGAATATCAATTTGATTAAAATATAAAGAACTGTGCTCCTCCACTGACTACACTAAATTATTACAATGTAAGTCAGATCTTACCACTCCTCTGCTCAAAAACCCTCAGACAGTTCCCATCTCAGGCAGAAGAAAAGTGAAATTCTCACAACAGCCTAAAAGGTCCCGGTTGTTCCGAGCCCCGAGGCTCCCCACAGCCCCACCCTCCCAGTTCTTTCTCAGACTTTATCTCCTTCTACTCCCTCATTTGCCCACAGTGCTCCAAGCCTGTAGGTTTTCTAACTATTCCTCTAACAGGCCAGCATTTTCCTCTTAGAGGCCTTTACACCTGCAATTCCCTCTGCCTGGAACATCATTTCCTCAGAAACTAGCTGGGCTCACTCCCTCACATCCTTTTAGTCTGATTAAATACCAACTTATCTATAAATACTTCTCTGACCGCCCTATTTCAAAATGCAAACACCTCCCCATCCCTCTTTCCAGCTTTATTACTTTTTTAACCTAAGGCATTAATATTTTCTAAAAAACAATATAATTTATATATTTGTTTTCTGTTTCTCTTACTCCCTACTGGAAATTAAGCTTCATGAGAGCTGGGGTCACAGACCTAGGACAGGGACAGGTACACAGAAGGTATCCCTGAAAATATTTCTTGGATGAATGAACTCCATATTAGGACATATGATGCCTGTTCCAGGTACATGAAAATACAACATAACATTTTTTTCGACGCTGAAAATCTTAAAAACTTTAGTAGGAAAGACTGACTGACCACTTTCCACTGGGCTTAGCTCTAGTAGGTTAAAATGAACCAAAACATAATTTCCGCCCTTTAGGAGCTCGAGGATGCATATACACGGAAAAATAGACATATAAAGATCATTTACAAAAAAACAGTATATATGGGGAGCCAGGTGAATTTAAATGACTGCCCAAAGGAGAGCCAGAATGCTTCCACTAAGGTGGTAAGTAAGCTTGACTCCCCCTAAATCTTGACTAGTGCGACTGTTTTTATGTTATCGGTGCGTATGCTTGCAACTCCATATAAATAATTTACTCACATCGGATACGCTCTTAAGTAGGCCGAAAAAAAGTTTGTGTGACGATGGTGATGCTCAACACTCAAGGCCACACAAAGATCCCTATGTCTTTTACTGTCTTCAGATTTGGCAACTTTTACCTATGAAGCCCCTCAATTTGGAAACTAGCGCCTGCCAATTGCTAGCAGCTTGGGTCAGAATCCTCCCCTTGGCTATCTCTCTCCCGGAGCCCGGCACGCTGCAAATCCTCTTCCCTAGCAGGGCGGGAGGGCGAGCGCCGCCTCCGGAAAGCCGCCAACTGGGCCTCGGTAAGAGTTGCCGGAAAAGCGGGAGTCGCGGGAGAGCGACAAGGCTCCCAAGGACCCCTCGAGGCTTCAGTCCGGCATTCCCATCCCTCCCCAGCCCCCTGGGCCTCCGGCTCCTGGAGGCTCTGACGACTCTTTGTTAAGAAAAGCCGCGGTTCCCCGGCCCTCGCTAGGCCCCGCACTTGCCTCCGGTGCCCTCAAGGGGTTACGGCCCCGCGTCTAGACCCACCTCACACAAACCTGCTTCTGTGGCTGCAGCTGCAGCTGTTACTACCGCCGACACGGAGAGAATCCCACGGCCCAAAGTACGCGCGGTTCAGGCCCGGTCCCGCCGCACTCCTCTCTCTCCGCCCCCTTAGCCGCCGCCGCCGCCGCCTCTCGGCCCGTTGCTGACGGGGGGAGGGGAGCGAAAGCCAGACATGCGCAGTGCAGACAGCGCGGGCCGAAGGGCGGAGCCTGGGTCTACGGCTCCCGGAAGGCGCTGCGGGCTTCGGACCTAAAAGCTCCGGAATGCTTCACAGACTCCTCAAACGCTTTGACTGGCACTGCCCCTTGCTGAGAGGGTCCATGGCCCGTTTAGGAAGTGGGTCTAGGAGTGCAGAAAGCAGCAGTGCAGGGAGCCGCCAAGAAAAAGGCTCGGGTGGAAACCATATATACATAAGATTGTCGAGCCCCTAGGCTCTACTTTGCAAATTTGACCTGGCCAACATTTCTCCTCGTGTTTCAGACCACGTGGTCCCGTAGAGCCTGGCGATTTTAGCTTCCGGAGCACGGGTTCAGCGTGATGACATCTCGTCTGAACCCTCGAGGAGAGCCCTGGGATAGGCGCGGGCAGTTCCGGCGCCGGGGCCGGTGTTGTGTAATTCTCCCAGCAGCCCCACCTTGCTTCTCCTGGGCGGGGAAGGAGGCGGTCTCGTGGGGTCCCAGAGGCTGCGTCCCGCCCCCGAGCGGCGCGCAGGCGCGGACCAGCCGCACGTATTCTACGTAACGGATGGCGGAGGCTACGCGAAGAGTGGCGCGGTGTTAGTGAGCTACCTTGTCTGCCTGTGTCCTAGAGGCGTCGGGGGCTGTGAAGTCGAGGTGACCCTGCAGGCGGTGGCCAAGCCGAGAGGCAGGCAGGGTAGAAGCAGGGACGCTGGGCCAGGCTAGCCCTCGGTACAGGTAGGAAGCGGTCCGTGACGCGCTAGTCGGTGGAGCCGGGCCAGGCCCAGCGGTGACGCTGATTTGCTTGGCCCTGCCAGGTCCAGTTTCCCACCTAAGCCCCTAAGTTCAGCCTGCATGCATCAATCCCCGCGTCTTCTCGCCTTTCCCTGCTTTCTCAAAAGAAACCAAACTTTGTCCACCACAAGGCCCATTTTCTCTTGGGGATTTTTCTTGGCTTGGGAGTGACTTTAATGTTTTTTGGGAACTCCTAGAACTGCAAGCAAATGCAACCCGCAGGGCAAAGTTAGAGGAAGCCCTCAGTGTGCAGCAGGAAGAATGGAGCATAGAAGTGATGATTCTCCTTACTGGGCAAAGACTTGATCCGGAGGGTTTAGCAGAAGCAGCAACCTCTGTGATCAGTCTTCTCTAAAGGTTTCTAACGTAAGACATGTTTTTATCCAACGTATGTAAGGAGAGAGGGGACCATCTCAATGATCTCGAGAAGCCGCATTGTCCGGCCGATGTCAGAAAGGCTTAATCTAAAATGTCAGCAAGGAACGATTCTTGTATTCGTGTTTCATTTTTAAGTCCAGACCCAGTCACTGAGCTTGCCAAGTGAGCTAGCAGAAGAAATCAAACCAGACTTGTTAGTGTTGGTGTTCCCTGCCCCAGGAGTCTCAGGACTGCACCTCAGGCAAGGAAGGAGTTGTGCATTTGAGAAATGAGTTGACAGGTGCAGCAGAGAGTCTTCTGAGGGGGAAAGCGGAGGCACAAATGGGTTTGGATCATCGTAACCTGAATAACCTTGAAAGAGCTCTGTCACACTGCTAAGTTATCTTAGAAATGCTTCTGTGGTCTGCACATTGTAAGTGGAAATTTAGTTTGAAATGATCAGACAGTGGTTAACTTGGCAGTGTCAACCTTTATTGCTACTATTTGAAAAAGTTTAAGACTGACATCTGGGAGTTCCCGTCGTGGCGCAGTGGTTAACGAATCTGACTAGGAACCATGAGGTTGCGGGTTCGGTCCCTGCCCTTGCT
The DNA here is from genome assembly GCF_016906955.1 of Phacochoerus africanus. Taxonomy (NCBI): domain Eukaryota; kingdom Metazoa; phylum Chordata; class Mammalia; order Artiodactyla; family Suidae; genus Phacochoerus; species Phacochoerus africanus. Next base: position 15,292,531 of record NC_062557.1, read on the forward strand.
CAGTGGGTTAGGGATCCGGCGTTGCCGTGAGCTGTGGTGTAGGTTGCAGACGCGGCTCGGATCCCGCATGGCTGTGGCTTTGGCGTAGGCTGGTGGCTACAGCTCCGATTCGACCCCTAGCCTGGGAACCTCCATATGCCGAGGGAGCGGCCTAAGAAATAGCAAAAAGACAAAAAAAAAAAAAAAAAGACTGACATCTGAAAGGGAAACAATAAAAGTGAATTTTTTTTTTTTTTTTTTTAGCGCCACACCTGAGACATATGGAGGATCCCAGGCTAGGGGTCTAATCAAAGCTACAGCCACATCCACAGCCACAGCAACGCCAGATCTGAGCCAGGTCTACGACCTACACCACAGCTCACCGCAATGTCAGATCCTTAACCCACTGAGCAAGGCCAGGGATCGAACCCGAAACCTCATGGTTCCTAGTTGGATTCATTTCAGCTCCACTGTGGGAACTCCAAAAGTGAACTATTTTTAAACCTTAAAGGGGGTTCATAAGGCACAGTAGAAGGAAGTAATAGGAACTGATATGATGAGTGCCTTGTCATATTTCCTGTAATGTCCACTACAGCTCTGTGAGGCAAGCAGTGAGTGGTTAGCCTTTTTTGTATGTGGGAGCAAGGCCATAAGTAATTAGCCTAAGATCATGAGGCTGGCAAATGGTAGAGCTGATGTATTAAATTAAAACTAACTCCAGCAGTCTCTGTACTCTTTCACATTTTTTCCACTTTTGATATAAAACTAGGGGTGTTTGGAGACATCACAAACTGCTTTAAGGTTTTTGTCAAGTGGGCAGCTGTGTTTTCCTGTAAAATGTCCCCTGGTGCTAACATCAAAGATCAAATATTGGAAAGAACGTAGTATTGGTCAATCTTTGGTGGCATTTCTCAAGTCATTTGTGCCTTTCAAAATTTATGGACTTTGTCCAGTTTTTTGTTGTTGTTGTTTTTTGGTTTTTTTTGGCCACTGCCATAGTATGCAGAAGTTCCCAGGCCAGTAATTGAACCCTCACCACAGTCGTAACCATAGTTACAGCAGTGACTGGGCTGGATCTTTAACCCCTGCACCACCAGGGAACTCCGTATTTTGTCCAATTCTAAGAATATTTCTTGAGCATCCATGGGTTGCAAGGTATTAGGCAATAGCCTTTTTAAATTTTTCTTTCTTTTTTTTTTTTCCGCTTTGTTTTTTAGGGCACACCTGCAGCACATGGAAGTTTCCAAGCTAGGGGTCGAATCAGAGCTGCAGCTGCTGGCCTACGCCACAGCCACAGCAAGGTGGGATCCAGAGTGCCATCTTTGACTACACCACAGCTCATGACAGCACCGGATCCCTGACCGGCCAGGGATCAAACCCACATCCTCATGGATACTAATTGGATCCATTTCCACTGAGCCATGACAGGAACTCCAAACTTTTTTATTTTATTTTACTTTATTTTATTTTACTTTAGACAGCGCTGGAGGCACATGGAAGTTCCCTGGCGGGGGATCAAACCAGTGCCACAGCAGTGACCAGAGCAGCTGCAATGACAGCACCCTCTGCACCACAAGGGAACTCCAATAGGCTTTGAACTTAACTGATTTCCTTTGTGAATTTATGGTGTTCTATACACGGTTTTCCCCAGCACCTGAAGGATTAGTACACACTCCCTTTGCCACCCATTCACTCTGTTATTACTCATCTCCCTCCATCCTGGCTTCCATACTTACCACTTCTCTGCAGTTGCCAATAATGATTTCATTATCAACGTTGGGAAATTGTTGGTCCGTATGTCACTTGAACTTGCTGCAGCAGTTGAAATCGAGCTCTGTTCCTTCTTAGGATTATGCTTCTCCTTTGACTTCTATGATATCACTTTGGCCAGAGTTTCTTTTTTCTAACCATTCCTTCTTAGTTTTTCATTCCAATTCTTTCTATTATGTCCACCTCTTAGCTGTAATGATTTGTCTCAAAAAATTTTTTTACCCCCACAACACATGGAGTTTCCTGGGCCAGGGATTGAATCCGAGCCGAAACTGTGACCTACGCAGCAGCTTTGGCATCATTTGGCCAGGAATCAAACACACGCCTTTGCAGCAAACCAAGCTGCTGCAGTCAGATTCTTAACCCACCATGCCATGGTGGGAATTCCTTTTCTTTTTTTTTTTTTTTCCTAAACCTAACTCTTAATACTTCCGGGAGAGCTCATCCATTCTCTATTTTCAGCTTAGGCTTGTATCCTGAACTCCAGGCTTAAATTTTGTTTTCTCCCTATATAAAGTAGGTTATAAAACTTTTTAGGGACTTTTTGAAAATCAAGAGATAAATGTTAGTCATCTAATGTACTGCTTGAAAACACTCCGAACTTTTCAGCAGGTAGTAAATTTAATTTATTGGCTTTCCCTCAATTTTTTCCTCCTTTATTGTTTTTTATCTTAAGGATGACTTTGTCCAGCTGTTAATTAAGCCAAAACTTGGAATCACCCCAGATCTTCCTTTCCCACATTCCTCGTATTCAGTCACTTTGTGCTGACAAATATAATTCTTAAATATCTGTCAAATTTGTTTTTATGTCCTTTCCCAATTCCACTGTTTTACCTCCTATCTAATTTTCTTGCCTCTTCCTATTTTTCCTGCCTCAGATGCCCTTCTCTGATTCGCACTATTTGAGCATTCAGGGTTAAATTACAAATGTGGTTGTGTCATTCTCTTATTTAAATGCTTTAGTGGGTTCCAGTTATCCAGACTTTTTTTTTTTTTTTGTCTTTTTGCCATTTCTTGGGCTGCTCCCGCGGCATATGGAGGTTCCCAGGCTAGGGGTCGAATCGGAGCTTCGGCCGCCAGCCTACACCAGAGCCACAGCAACACCGGATCAGAGCCGCGTCTGCAACCTACACCACAGCTCACGGCAATGCCAGATCGTTAACCCACTGAGCGAGGGCAGGGATCGAACCCGCAACCTCATGGTTCCTAGTCGGATTCGTTAACCACTGCACCACAAGGGGAACTCCCCTATCCAGACTTCTTAATGTGGTGTTTAAATAAACAAAGGTCATTGTGATCTCACCCCTGCTGGCCTTTTTAGCCTCGTTTTCCCCAAATGGGTCTATAAACCCAATGCTCTATCATACCAAGACTCCTAAAATATGCTGTTTCAGGCCTCTATGCTATAGCTCTTCCTCAGTCTGCAGTGCCTCTTCTTGAGTGCGGGAACTATGTTTTTATTTAATTTTTTGTCCTTTTTTTTAAGGCTGCACCCAAGGCATATGGAGGTTCCCAGGCTAGGGATCTAACTGGAGCTGTAGCCACCGGCCTATGCCACAGCCACAGCCAGGTAGGATCTGAGCCGCATCTGGAACCTACACTGCGGCTTATGGCAACGCCGGATCCTTAACCCACTGAACGAGCCCAGGGATCGAACACCCCAACCTCCTGGTTCCTAGTCAGATTCGTTAACCACTGAGCCACGATGGGAACTCCTAGATAATGGTGGTTTTTAAGAAGTAGGGAGAGAGAGTTGAGACAGGTGAGACCTTTTAGGATAATACCATGATAATTTGGATTATCATGGTGGCTTTGGGAGTCACAGAAGGAAACACCAGGATCTAACAGTCGATTAGGTTTCAAAGGGGAAAAAGAAAGTGAGAAACTAGGTATCTTGCTCTTTTCAACAAGTAAGACTAGAAATACAAGATTGATATTGATATAGAAATAGAGAAATTTAGATACCTTTAGAATGCAGCCTGAGAGGCAGATGGTTTTTGTACAGCCTGCTAAGAGTTGCTTTTACATTTTTAAAGGTTTTTTTTTTTTTTTTTTTTAAGAAGAATATGTATTAGATAAGTATGTGGCCCACAAAGCCACTCTCTGGTCCTATACAGAGAAAGTTTGTAGGACATCAAAATGGACATATCTGTTAGGCAATTGGCAATACAGGGCTGGTGTTTAGGTAAGAGGGGAGGACTAGAAATACAGTTAAAGATCTAACTACTGCTCAAATTCTAGCTCACATACTCTTCTTTTTTTCTTGCAAAGCCTTCATGTTTGGTTAGATGACTTCGTTGTCCTTTTTTGTATAGATTTTTGGTGTGGTCTCCTTTTTGCAGACAATGGGGTTGTAGCCTCTCTTACAGCCCCGCCTTATGGCTGAAGTTGGTACAGGGGCTTGCTGCAGACTTCTTGATGGGAGGGACTGGTGCCTGCCCACTTATAGGAACCACTTGTATCCCTCTGGTGGGTGGGACTTTGGGTGTGATTGGAGGCTGCTGTGTGGGGTCTTTAGGCAGCCTGTTTGCTGATGGGAGGGGCTGTGTCCCCATCTGGTTTGTTGTTAGGTCTGGGGCTTCTCCACCCTCATGGGTGGAGCCAGATTTTTCCAAAATGGCCACCTCTGGGGGAGTTCATGCTGATGACTATTCCTGAGATCTTTGCCTCCAAGATCCTTCCCCCACAATGGGCCACAGTCACCCACTGTTTTCCTAGGCGATCCTCCAAGATTGCAGACAGGTCTGACCCAGATACATATGGAGTCTCTGCTTTGCCCTGGGACCTAGTGCAAGTGGGGCCTGTGTGTACCTTTCAGAAGTGGAGTCTCTGTTTCTGCCAGTCTTCTGGAGCTCCTGTGCACAAGTCCTGCTGGCCCTCAGTGCCAAAAGCTCTGAGGGCTTCTCCCCCCAGTGCCAGATCCTCAGGCGTAACCTGACGTGGAGCTTGGAACTCTGACTCCTGTGGGTGAGCCTCTGTAGTATAGTTGCTTTCCAGTCTCTGGGCTGCCCACCCAGTGGGTATGGGGTTGCTTATATCGTGTAATCACCCCTCCTACTGTCTCGATGTGGCCTCGTCTCTGTCATTTAGTGTAGGATATCTTTTTTGATAGTTGGCAGTCTATTTTGTTGAAGGCTGCTCAGCAGTTGGTTGTGATTTTGTTGTTTTCAAGAGGAGGTGAGTTCCAGTCCTTCTACTCTGCCATCTTAATCCCTTCATTGTCCTTGTTTTCATGTTTTTTTTGCCAGTGTGATTTCATTATATTTGTTGGTTCAAAATCTTGTTTAGGTGGTAGAATACCTAGTGTTCTTTTCAGAAGGCTATCAAGTGCCGACGTATTTAATTCCTTCATGCACACTAGGAACAATTTTGTTAGCAAAAAAAAATCGCTGCTTTAAGTAAGTGGCAAAATCACAGCCACTGGCTTACATTAGAGAAGCAGCCTGAGAAGTGGTTCATAGCAAGGATTCCAGAGGCAAAACTGGGATCAAACCCTAGTTCTCTGTCAACTGGCGGTTGTATTACTTAGCATCTCGGTGCCTCATTTTCCTCATCTGTGAAATGGAGGTGTTATTAAAGCTCCTTTCCTCAGAGGGTTAGTACAAGGATTAAATTAATTTCCTCTTGTAAAGCCCTTAGGATAGTGCCTAGCACTTTGTCTTCAGTATCTGCAGTGGTGGGGGTGTGCACACATGAGGTTGATCCAAGGATGAATAGCTTCTCTATTCATGTGCTACTTTTGTTACAACTAACATAAATCATTGCATCTCATCTTTATTTCATTATTCCCCTTCCTAGTTTCTACATAAAGCTTTTTCTAGGCATTCAAAAAATGCCTTCTGAATACACAGTGTAAAGGAAAAGCAACCTAAAGAAATTAAATGACTTGTCCAAGAATTTACAGATTACTAGTGAGAGAGTCCAGACTGGAACCCAGGCCTCTTGAGCCTCACTTTACCACTCTCTACGTAGTACTGTCTGAAATGAATGGTATTAAATAAGAGGAAAGTGGGAGGGAGTCTTTTTGAACTATCTACAAAGAAAATGGTTTGTTTTTTTTTTTTGATCAGTGTATCTTGGCTCATTTTTAAGGTGCAATGAAAGCCCTCCACGCTTTCTGTGTTGTCCTTTTGATATTTGGGAGTTTCTCTGAAGCAAAGTTTGATGATTTCGAGGATGAGGAAGACATAGTAGAGTATGATGATAACGACTTTGCTGAATTCGAGGACGTCCCAGAAGATTCTGTCACTGAATCTCCTCAGCGGGTGATAACCACTGAGGATGATGAAGATGAGACGACTGTGGAGTTGGAAGGGCAGGATGAAAACCAAGAAGGGGATTTTGAGGATGCAGATACCCAGGTAAAGTTTCTTTTTATTGACTTCTTGGGGGACTTGGAAGGATGGGACAGCGTATAACTAGTACCCAGATATGAAAAGTAGGACCCAGGTCTAGAGAGAGCTTTACTCTCTGGAATGTTCATTTTGATTCAGTAGGTGGAGCTCTTCTGAATGTTTGGGGTATGTTCCCATCTTTTGCATTCATGAAAGGGTGAATTGTGTTTTTCTCCTCTATGGAAAGTCTGGATGAAGGAAGGCGTGGGGTGGGTGGGTGTGGGTGGGTAAGAATTTATCATTTAGAACTCAGGGTTCAAAAGCATGGGGAGACATCATTTGTTTAAATCATGTAATATCTCCGTGTTCTGTGCTTGCTGCTTTCATGTTCTGTTTTTTCTCTATGAATGTTGCCTATAAAACTGCTGGTGACATTTGTGAGGGAAGACAGCTTGTGCCTCGTTTTTGTAGGAGGGAGATACCGAGAGTGAACCATACGATGATGAAGAATTTGAAGGTTATGAAGACAAACCAGATACTTCTTCTAGCAAAAGTAAAGACCCAATAACAATTGTCGATGTAGGTATACAGGGTTTAGAATTCCAGACTAACCAACAAAATATCCTGCTGTGATTAATCTCAGAAATATGGTTGGTGACATATAGCTAGATTGATGAAATGGTGGGAGCCAGGAAAGAGTGTGACATAGTTTCTCTGATAACACTCTTGCACGTAGAGAGGCACCCCCCATATTTTTACTTTAGCCCTCCTAGTAGTAGTTGTCAAGGGATGAAGAGGGTAGATGTTGGGTCTGTTTGGGGGTGGGACTCAGAATCAAGATGAATACGGAGGGCTTTCCAGCTTGTCATCTCCTTTGACTCTCCTCACATTTCCTTAAAGGAGCGTTACAAAGCTGACCTAGAAAGCCAGGATGGGCATATTTTTTCAAAGTGTGGCCATCTTCAGCGGCAGTTATCTGAAGTGTCCACTTCTGTTTGTGGCTTTTCTCTCCTTCTCCTTCCTCCCGTGAGTTAGGCCTCGTCCTCCAGCCTCAGCCAATGTTGCAAGGAATGATTTTCCTTCCTTAGGTTCCCGCACACCTCCAGAACAGCTGGGAGAGTTACTATCTAGAAATTTTGATGGTGACTGGCCTGCTGCCTACATCATGAATTATATCATCGGGAAGAATAAAAACAGTCGCCTTGCTCAGGCCTGGTTTAACACTCACAGGGAGCTTCTGGAGAGCAACTTTACCTTAGTAGGTAAGTTGGGCTAATACAAGTCTAGCCACCTGCTGGAAAACTACCTGGTAAGAACAGCTTATTCTCTTCAGTGTAAGCATCTCCCTGCTTTCATGGGCTACCAGAGAGAGTGCTTTTTTTCCCCCCTCTCTCAAAGATCTCTTTTTTGTAAGGTTTTTACATACTGAATAAATTGCATTTATGCAATAACTTCCTCACTTTTCACTCATCAGCATTTGCTAGACAGCTTCGGATTAGAATGAGATACTCAGTGTTATCAAAACAAGTTGTTCAAAGTCTGGCCAAAAGCAAAGATTTTTGACGTTTTAGGTATCAGATGCTTTCAGTTCATCTTTTTGATAGTAGAAAGCCTTCATAATTCCCTCAGGTTTTAGGCACTTTTGGTTTCAGGTCCATTGCAGGGGTATTCACTGAAGTACCTTAGAGGAAGCCCCTGTCACGAAGTGTAAGGGGTCCGGTGGATCAGCCACCTTCACCTTGGCCTTTGAACACTTCACTTGCCTTTTTCGCAGGCAAGTATCCATCTCTTCTGCTCTTTAGCAGTACTGTCTATTGTGCTAGGTACTTTGCATACGCTATTTCTTATTTAACCTTTATGTAACATAACTGCTAATTGAATATAGTTTCTACTGTCTTAAGGAGGGAACGGAAATGTTAAAACTTGTCTAAACTATTAAATTGCAACCATAGTATTAGAACCTAGTCTGCCTGCTTCCAAAGTCCATGCGCCACTATCCTGTCCTATTTCAGAGAACTTTCTGACCTGGAAATTAGAGGGGAGGGGGGTGGGGTAATAAGCAGCCTTTAATTTCGCCTTCTACCTCCCTTCGTGTGCTTTCACTTGCTGTGTCAGTCTGCTTTACCTTGTAAGGTTGAATACATTTTTTTGGTATACTTAATTAAAAAAAAGAGGAAGTGATTGGAATTTGAACTTTTTCTAAATCTAAAATATAACGAATGCTTAATACCACTGTTCTTTTGCTGTAGGAAAAGCAAACTTGGGTAAAGTTAATTGAAAAGAGGCACAGTGAGGGTATATTGAATAATTTGTATTAATGATTTTTTTTATTCACTATATAGGAGGTTTTTTTTTTTTTTTTCCTTTAAAAACCTTTGGCAGAGGCAATTAAACTGACTTTGCTCCATTTGTACCTACTCTTGAAAAATTTATTCTCTAAGCTGATTTTCTTTAACAAGGACACGGAAGTAATGGTAGAGTCTGTGATTTCAATGGCGACAACCAAGTATTTTGAGAATAAAAGGCCCATCTATTGTAATCTGTGTTTAAAGGAGAGTTCTCTAAGATAGCAAAGTTCTGCTGCCCTAAAGTTATCACCATTTGGGGGTCAGGGTGGAAGATGATGTGGGGATTAGACCCCATTGTTTCCAGTGAATCACATTAAGTGGTTTTACCCCCAGGGGATGATGGAACTAACAAAGAAGCCACGAGCACAGGAAAGCTGAACCAGGAGAATGAGCACATTTACAACCTGTGGTGTTCTGGCCGAGTGTGCTGTGAGGGGATGCTTATCCAGCTGAGGGTAAGTAGGGAATTTCTGATACAATGTGTATTGTCCTTTCATTTTTTTCAAAGTGACCCTAAGTCCTCAAAGTTTAGTGTCTCATTTTTTTAGGTTTGACTTAAAATGTGTTCTAAAAATCATCTTTTTGGAGTTCCCTGGTGGCTTAGCGGGTTAAGGATCCAGCATTGTCACTGTTGTGGCTTGGGTCATTGCTGTGGGTCAGGTTTGATCCCTGGCCCAGGAATTTCTGCATGCCACAGGTGTGGCCCCCAAAATAAATAAATAAATATCTTTTTAGGGCCGCACCCAAGGCATATGGAAATTCCTGGGCTAGGGGTCAAATCAAAGCCACAGCTGCCAGCCTCTGTCACAGCCACAGCAACGCCAGGTCTGAGCTGCCTCTGCAGCCTACACCAACAGCTCACAGCAGTACTGGATGCATAACCCACTGAGCGAGGCCAGGGATGGAACCCACAACTCATTGTTCCTAGTCAGATTCATTAACCACTGAGCCACGACGGGAGCTCCGTACTTTATAGTAAGTAAAAACTACAACTGTTCTCTTGATTTGATTTTGTCATTCTTGGTTTTTTTTTAGTTTCTCAAGAGACAAGACTTACTGAATGTCCTGGCCCGGATGATGAGACCAGTGAGTGATCAAGTGGTATGTATTCCTCCTGCTGATTTTCACTGTACAGATTGAATTCCTAACTTCTTAGAGCTTATCCCATTTCTTGCCTGGATTCTATTTGGACTTTCTGACAACTCATGTCCCTTGCCAAAAAACAGAACCTTTTCTATTTAGACATAGCATCTTCTACCCAGTGTGCAACTGGGGGTGGGGGTAGGGTGGGATGTGGGGAGACACATGTGCTTTTTGTAGGGGAAAAAGTAATACTTCATCACCAGGTAGATCAACTGAGTCACCCTGGATGATGGAGAGAAAGACAGTTGTCACAGAAAGTTTGCTCTCACACCTCTCTCTGTTCCTCGTGTATGCTTTTTTTTGGCAGTAAGGTAGGTTTCTTTTCAAATATTTTTTGCAGACAAAAAAAAAGAGAACAAAATGGGAGTTCCTGTTGTGGCTCAGTGGTTAACAAATCCAACTAGGAACCATGAGGTCACAGGTTCAATCCCAGGCCTCACTCAGTGGGTTGAGGATCCGGTGTTGCTGTGAGCTGTGGTGTAGGTCACAGAGGTGGCTTGGATCCCGCGTTGCAGTGGCTCCAGCGTAGGCCAGGGGCTACAGTTCCGATTAGACCCCCTAGCTGGGAACCTCCATATGCCGAGAGTGCAGCCCTAAAAAGGACAAAAAGACAAAAAAAAAGAACAAATATTTTTTGCTTCCGGTAATACATCTCAGGCTGAATGAGATTATAGCAGATCTCATTATAAGATCTGGTGACCTTAAAGTTTGATATGTCTTCTTTCTTTTGTTAAAGTAACATGTTAATCTGCAAGTTGTGTCCTTCATCAGAAATGCCACATTCTGGAGATCGCATCGTGGCTTAGCAGTAATGAACTCCTTTAGTATGCATGAGGACTCTGGTTCGATCCCTGGCTTCATACAATGGGTTCAGGATCTGGCGTTGCTGTGGCTGTGGTGTAGGCCAGCAGCTGCAACTCCTGTTAGACCCCTGGCCTGGGAACTTCCATATGCTGTGGATGTGGCCCTAAAAAGAAAAAAGAAAGAAAGAGGGAGAGAGAGAGAGAAAGAAAGAAATGCCACATTCCTCTTTCCTTCATCCTTCTAATAAATAACTGTGCTGACTCCCACTGCTGTAGGGAACAAAAATACACAATTCTCTTTTCTATATGATAGTAAAACAAGAAATGTATGCATATATTTCAAAATACAAAGTGGTATTGGTTAATAACTGCTGTATGGGTAGTATAGTTAAGTACTTTTTATTGGATTGAAACTTTTTTTTTTTTGTCTTTTTTGTCCTTTTAGGGCCGCACTCGCAGCATATGGAGGTTCCCAGGCTAGGGGTCTAGTTGGAGCTACAGTTGCTGGCCTTCGCTGGAGCCACAACAACACCAGATCTGAGCCACGTCTGCAACCTACACCACAGCTCACAGTAATGCCGGATCCTTAACCCACTGAGCAAGGCCAGGGATCGAACCTGCACCCTCATGGTTCCTAGTCAGATTTGTTTCCCCTGCGCCACAACAGGAACTCCCGAAACTCTTTTTTTTTTTTTTGTCCTTTTTTTGCCGTTTCTTGGGCTGCTCCCACGGCATATAGAGGTTCCCAGGCTAGGGGTCGAATCGGAGCTGCAGCCGCCGGCCTACACCACAGCCACAGCAACAGCAACGCCGGATCCGAGCCGTGTCTGCAACCTACACCACAGCTCTCGGCAACGCTGGATCCTTAGCCCACTGAGTGAGGCCAGGGATCGAACCCGCAACCTCATGGTTCCTTGTCAGATTCGTTAACCACTGCGCCACAACGGGAACTCCTGAAACTCATTTTTAATTGCAAGCCTGTATCTTTAATTTTTCTATGATGATGATTTAATCCAGTAGTTTTTCGAGGCTCATCAGTTAAAATTCAAAGGAGGAAGTTTTGCTGCATCTTCAGCCATCCTTTTGTAGAAGTTACTCTTTGATGTGTTGTGTTAGTCATTTTCATTTCTTTCCTGCTGTACACTTCATCTTCTCTTTTCCTCTGAGCCAGCCATCCTTTTACCTTTTTTTCCCCCTGGAATGACAAACAGCCTCAACAAATATATGGTTCTTTATATTTTTAGCCCCTTTTTGGGGGAGTTCTGTTTAAATTGTTACTTTGTGTAATTTCCCCTCAATGATGAAAGAGCAGAAAACCTTTTCTTTAGCAGCTGCCATCTGGCCAGACCTTTGCTCTATTTCCCTATGTTAACATTTCCTTCCTTCCACCTATATACTGGTTATTTTTGACCCATATATATATATATATATATTTTTTTTTTTTGGTGTTTTTCTAGGGCCGCACCTGCGGCACATGGAGGTTCCCAGGCTAGGGGTCGAATTGGAGCTGTAGCCGCTGGCCTACACCAGAGCCACAGGAACGCGGGATCCGAGCCGCGTCTGTGATGTAGACCACAGCTCACGGCAACGCTGGATCCTTAACCCACTGAGCAAGGGCAGGGATCGAACCCGCAACCTCATGTTTCCCAGTCGGATTCGTTAACCACTGCGCCACGATGGGAACTCCTGACCCATATTATTTTAAGATACGATTAATGAGGGCCATATTTTGTCATACCAGAGACTTCAGGCTTATAACTTCATCTCCCTGGTCCAATATCGAGTTTAATAAAACAGTATAAAAACCTGCCTCTGGGACATTTCCCAGCACCAGCAGTCAGCTCTCTGATTCTCCAGATACCAGATGGCTCTCCAGCAATTCAATTCTGATATCATCTACCTGGAGTTAATGCCAGATGCCACAAGTTAAAGGTCTTAGTCTCACTTCTGATGCCAGCTTCAAGTCCTAGGCCACCGGATTTCTGTGTGTCCAACTATAAATCTGTAGAGTTCCTATAGCCCTCTCCTCAGATTCAGTAATCTGCTGGAATGGCTCATAGAACTCAGGAAAACACTTCACTTACATTTACCAGGTTATCGTAAAGGATGTAATTCAGGAACAGCCAAATGGAGGCGAAGCGTGGGGCAAGGTGTGAGGGTGGGGTAGGGCACTGCCCTCCCTCCCCCTGCCAGTACGTCACATGTTTAGTGACTCAGAGCTCTGGCGCCTGGGCCCCTCTTCTCAAGGTCATTCAATTCTGTTGGCAGAATTCAGTTCCCATTTTCTAACTAGTTGTCCATAGGAACCACTCTCAGCATCTAGAGGCCGTTCTTAGGTCCTTGCCATGTGGTGCCGTCCCACCAAACCCTGTCACACTTTGACTTTTTCTTCAAGTAGGGCCCAGTCTCTCTTGAGGGCTCACTTGATTAGGTCAGTCTACCCAGGATGCTGTCCCTTTCGATTAACTCGAAGTCAGCTGATGAGGGGCAGTCTGCCATGAACTATAATGTAGTCCCGGGCGTGATGATGCCATCGCATCCATGAGTCGCTCACACTCAAGGGGAGAATGTGTGCACCAGCAGGCGGGAATCTTAGGGGCTGTCTGAGAAATCCACCTATCGCAGACCTAACAGGTGAGTTTTGTTGTTGTTATTGTTTTAAAGCAAATAAAAGTAACCATGAATGATGAAGACATGGATACCTATGTGTTTGCTGTTGGTACTCGGAAAGCCTTGGTGCGACTGCAGAAGGAGATGCAGGATCTGGTATGTCAAGCTCTACTAACTCAAATAATTCTTAGAAACTGTGCCTCTTTATTACGTAAACATTCGGCTTCAGAGCAGAGGATAATTATGTCACTTGGACAATGTTAAGCATCACTTTGAAATAGGTCCGTATGTCTTCTCTTGAGAAAAACAAAAAGTCCTTATCCATAATAAAGTGTCATGACTTAACTGTCTATTCCTTCTTCCTCTAGAGTGAGTTTTGCAGTGACAAACCTAAGTCTGGAGCCAAGTATGGACTGCCTGACTCCTTGGCTATCCTGTCAGAGATGGGAGAAGTCACAGAGGGCATGATGGATACAAAGGTAAATACCATAGGAGACATATATTTACAGGGCACTTCCTGAAAGTTACACTGTACAAATTCTTCAGTGTACGTTCCTTTCCTGCACAGCCGTCTAAATACCTTCTTGAAACAATAGATTCACTTGTCAAAAGACAATTTTACTATTCAAGAGTTCTCTGTAAATCAAGAGCAAATGGCTTTCAGGTTTTTTGAAGAATAGGTACAACTTTAATCCCTATCAACATGTCATTTAGTGCCTTTTTAAAAGTTCAGTTAGGGAGTTCCCTGGTAGTGCAGCAGGTTAAGTGACTCTGGTCACTGGTGTGGTGCGGGTTCGATCCCTGGCCTGGGAGCTTCCATGTGTTGTGGGCATAGCCCAAAAAAAAGATTAAAATGTTAACGTTTCAATTGGTATAGAAGGCGAATATAGAGAGAGCTATTTTTTTCCCTATTGGCTGTATATGGTAACAGCACATTTTAGTATCATAAAAATATAGGATAGTTTTTCCCGTTGTGGTGCATGGGGAACTAACCTGACTAATCCCTGGCCTCGCTCAGGGGATTAAGGATCCAGGATTGCCATGAGCTGTGGTGCAGGTCGAGGACACGACTCGGATCTGGCATGGCTGTGGCTGTGGTGTAGGCCAGCAGCTACAGCTCCAGTTTGACCCCTAGCCTGGGAACCTCCATATGCTGCAGGTACGGCCCTAAAAAAGCACAAAAAAGTATATATACACAAGATAGCTCAAAGATAGTTCTGGGGTATATGGTTGTGAAGAATCCCTTGAAATTACTTTTTTAATTCCTTGGCTGCACTTGCAGCATTCAGAGGTTCCCGGGCCAAGGATTTAAGTGACCAGAGCCACTTCAGTGACAATACCAGATCCTTAACCTGCTATGCCACAAGGGAACTCCTCCCTGAAATTATTTTAGATTTTATATTCATGCTTCCATCCGTATTTAGAACATTAAGGTATATTTTCTTTTTTTCTTGTCTTTTTGCTATTTCTTTGGGCCGCTCCCACGGCATATGGAGGTTCTCAGGCTAGGGGTCGAATTGGAGCTGTAGCCACTGGCCTACGCCAGAGCCACAGCAACGTGGGATCCGAGCCACGTCTGCAACCTACACCACAGCTCACGGCAACGCCGGATCGTTAACCCACTGAGCAAGACCTGGGATCGAACCCGCAACCTCATGGTTCCTAGTCGGATTCGTTAACCACTGCGCCACGACGGGAACTCCTGAGGTATATTTTCAACGGCTTAATGGGAAGAATTTTTTTTTTCTTTTTAGGGCTGTACCTGGGGCATATGGAAGTTTCCAGGCCAGGGGTCAAATCAGAGCTGTGGTTGCTGGCCACAGCCACAGCAACAGGATCCCAGTGGTATCTGCGACCTACACTACGGCTCACAACAATGCTGGATCCTTAATCTAAGTGGGGCCAGAGATCAAACCCACATCCTCATTCATGGATGCTAGTTGGGTTCATTACCGCTAAGCCACAATGGGACTCCAGTAGGAAGAATTTTACTCATTGATGTGACCAAAGAAAGGTACTGGTTTCATTGCAGAAAGAGTCTTTATTTAACTTTTTCTTCTTTTTTGTCTTCTGTGTTTTTAGGGCCGCACTGCAGCATATGGAAGTTCCCAGGCTAGAGGTGGAATCGGAGCTACAGCTGCCAGCCTACACCACAGCAACAGCAATGTGGGATGAAAGCCAAGTCTGTGACTTACACCACAGCTCACGCCAACACCGGATCCTTAATCTACTGAGCAAGGCCAGGGATCGAACCCATGTCCTCATGGATACTGGTTAGGTTCATTAAACACTGAGCCACCATGGGAACTCCGAGTCTTCTTAATTTTTTAAAGCTTCATCCTTAATGACAGACATTGTACAGAAGTAAGGAGGATTAAAGAGTGAATATCTATGAAAAAAGGGAAATACATCAAACCTACTTTAAAAAAAATAATTTTCTTTTCTTTATTTCAGATGGTTCACTTTCTTACACACTATGCTGACAAGATTGAATCTGTTCATTTTTCAGACCAGTTCTCTGGTCCAAAAATTATGCAAGAGTACGTATGAAATAAAAATATTGACATTAATTTTCTTTACCAGCTTTCTGTGTTGAAACACCTTCAAGGTGCTTTTGCAATTTCCCTTCCCAAATGAGTGAGGGAAGCTGGTGACAGCATCCACGTTTTCCTTTGCTTTGACTGCATGCATCGTAAAGGTAATTGGAAACCTGTGGGAGGCGTCAGATAAGCCTCTCCAGTTTGCATGTGTCACCACATGTTCCCATGTTCCCACCACCCGCTTGCTCGGTGAGGCAGATGAGACTCTTACAGAATGGCTAATGCTAAGAAAATGCAGTTGGTGATTTCTGTCCTTTATAGTCTAGAGTTGTTTTTGTTTTAAATTTACGATATGAATCTATTATGTTTGACTTGCGTTTAATTGTAAATCTGTGCATTTTGTAATTCATGGCCTTTTCTGGCTCCCTTCTTTGAGTGGTTGGGTGATTATATTCTTTCTAGTATATTATCAGATACCCTTAATGCCCATAAAGTTTCTGCCTTTATAATGATATTGTTCAAATATGCATATTCAGGGCTTGAGTTTGTTTGATGTCACGTTCTGTCTCAGGAGAGCATATTTAAGTTTACCCTTGGTGTCGAATTGGTTCTGATCTGCATTTTTGGCTAAGAACTGTGGAGTTGAGTATAGTTAAAAGCCAATGTGGATTTTAGTTCTGTGTCAGAATTACTTGGGTAATCATACTTACTCCTCTAGATAGTGTTTTATCATCCTTGCCTTGCTCCAATTAATAATAACACTTCAGGTGAAGTATCACATTGTGTCATTCATGGAGCATTTTGTATTTGGGGGGAGATGTGGGGGGTTAAAAGTCAAAGGTTACTAGAGGAATCTTGGAGTTCCCGTCGTAGCTCAGTGGTTAACGAATCTGACTAGGAACCATGAGGTGTTCGATCCCTGGCCTTGCTCAGTGGGTTAAGGATCTGGTATTGCCATGAGCTGTGGTATAGGTCACATTCACGGCTTGGATTCCATGATACTGTGGCTGTGGTGTAGGCTGGCAGCTGTAGCCCTGATTAGACCCCTAGCCTGGGAAGCTCCATATGCCACAGGAGTGGCCCTAGAAAAGGCAAAAAGACAAAAAAGAAAAAGTTACAAGAGGAATCTTTGGTGAGTCAGAACTAAATTATACATGCTATAGTAGATTATGTCTAAAGTTTGTATTCTGAGCCTGACTCAAAGATAAGATCCTTCATTACAGGAAGATAGATTAAGAGTTGGAAATAAAACATATAAAGTCCATCAAACTAAACAAAAAGTTATTTAAAATATGGGCCTCATACTTAAATATAGGCTCATTTCTGGCTCCCCAGGTGAGATGGAATATATCTTGTTGGGAGGGAATATCACATGAGGTGTTCAAGGACAGGATAAAGGTCACCGTCAGATAGACCGGTAGACCAGATGACCTGTAAAGCTCCTTCAGGCTCTGAAATTGTATTTTGATTTGGGGATGCCAAGCCAAATACTGTGCTGATGATTTGCAGGTATCTGTTCATCTTTTTTTTTTTTTTTGGCTTTTTGGCTTTTTGCCATTTCTAGGGCTGCTGTGGCATATGGAGATTCCCAGGCTAGGGGTCTAATCGGAGCTGTAGTCTCTGGCCTACACCAGAACCACGGCAACGCAGGATCCGAGCCATGTCTGTGACCTACACCACAGGTCACGGCAAGGCCGGATCCTTAACCCACTGAGCAAGGCCAGAGATCGAACCTGGAACCTCATGGTTCCTAGTCGGATTCGTTAACCACTGAGTCACGACAGGAACTCCTGTTATCTGTTCATCTAAGTGAATTGGGTGATTTATGTCCATGGGAAGTGTCTGTCTGTTTTGTGTTCTTTCTTAATAACTTTTTCTTTTATGACAGGGAAGGTCAGCCTTTAAAGCTACCTGACACTAAGAGGACACTATTGTTTACATTTAATGGTAAGTGTTCTGTGTCCTGTCTGGGTTCTTTGTTTTCTGTGAGATAATCTTAAAGAGAATATTTTTTTTTAAATTTTTTTTTAAATTACTTAATTGCGTGCAGCAATCATCACAACCAAATTTTACAGCATTTCCATCCCAAATAAAGAGAGTATTGTTTCTTCCTAAATGATAGCTACATTAAAACTAACCCCATGCCAGCTGAATGAGTTTTGGGTTCCTTCACTAAGAGATTCTTTTACGTATTTTAATTTCTATTTTCTGCTGCATTTTAGCTGTCCAAAAAACTCGAAGAAAGGAATCTATTAATACAAAAAGAAAAAGTTAATTAATACCAGGCATATGAATGATGACATTAACTCAGTGGGGAAATGGCTTTGTTTTCCAGTGCCTGGCTCAGGTAACACTTACCCAAAGGATATGGAGGCTTTACTACCCCTGATGAACATGGTGATTTATTCTATTGATAAAGCCAAAAAGTTCCGACTCAACAGAGAAGTAAGAACCTGCCACCTTCATTATAAGTTGGCACCTTTTACTGTTGTTTTGCTGGGGCGTGGGGCTGATTAGCTATCGATTTCAGTGATTGTGTCTTTGCTAGATGACTTGAAAGTGCTAAATGGGAGTGGTTTAAGGAAAGAAAACTAAATGAGAATTTGTTTCGTTGTGCTGAAATGGGTTTCTTATGGAGTGCTGTCTCTTGGGGGTAGGGCAAGCAAAAAGCAGACAAGAACCGGGCTCGAGTAGAGGAGAATTTCTTGAAGCTGACGCATGTGCAGAGACAGGAAGCTGCGCAGTCTCGACGTGAAGAGAAGAAAAGGGCAGAAAAGGAACGAATCATGAATGAGGAAGATCCTGAGAAACAGCGCAGGCTGGAGGTAAGACGAACTTCTTATCACTGGGAAAAACTAAGATTTGTAAGGATGTCTTTTGTGCAGTATTGGCTGTGAAGATAATTCTGTGTAGCAGTGGACACAGGCTAAAAAGCTTAGCATTTTCTCAGCACTTGTGACAGTTAGTTGATAGCCCTCTAAAAAAGAATAAATAGGAGTTTTCTTGTGGCACAATGAGTTAAGGATTCAGCGTTTACACTTAATTGCCTGAGCAGGAGTTCCTGTCGTGGCACAGCGGAAACAAATCCGACTAGGAACCACGAGGTTGCAGGTTTGATCCCTGGCCTTGCTCAGTTGGTTAAGGATCCAGCATTGCCGTGAGCTGTGGTGTAGATTGCAGACACGGCTTGGATCCTGCGTTGCTGTGGCTCTGGTATAGGCCGGTGGCTACAGCTCTGATTAGACCCCTAGCCTGGGAACCTCTGTATGCCACCGGTGCGGCCCTAGAAAAGACCAAAAATAAAAAAAATTAAAAAAAGATTTTTCTGAATGGAAATACAAATTCTTAGCAGATACATATGTTATGATAAAAGTTGGGCTAGTGTTTCCTATGTATAGGAAAAATCAGAGCAGAGTAACAAGTTCAACTTAAATGTAGTATTTAATTTCTCTCTAACGAGATTTTAGTTTCCTTTACTTCAAGTTAATTTTCATTAACCAGTATATGTATTAGCAATTCTTATAACTATGTTTGTGGTGCTAGCCCAAATAGTATAGGCAGTATTCTAGTTTTGTTTTGTTTTGTTTTGAAACAAGTGCTTAGATCTTCGTTTGGATTCCCCTCTTTCTAGGAAGCTGCCTTGAGACGTGAGCAAAAGAAATTGGAGAAGAAGCAAATGAAAATGAAACAAATCAAAGTGAAAGCCATGTGAAGTTATCCCAGAGATCTGAGTCCTGATACAACCTGTAAGCTCTGAATTCACAGAAAACAAAAACTACCAGTTCATTTCTCATCTTAAAATTTCCCAGTGACTGAGGAATCTGTATTGCATCATCCATTCTGTTTTTGGTTTGGAGTTTTACAAAGGTTATGGATATATTGAAAGACTGTTTCAGTCATTTTCTTGCAGATAATCAAATCGTTTTGATTATTTTATAAAACAAATGATATATATTAAATCTGTAGTTTTAAAACATTTTAAAAAATTATAACATGAATTATCAGTACTTTTAGTGCTTTGATGTTTGAAGAAATATCATGAAATTTATAGGTATATAAATAGATTGTTGCTTTTTGTTTAAACTAGGCAGCTGAAATGGCTGTGAAGATTGACTCTAAACCAAGATTCCACAAATAACTATTGGAATTGCACAATAAACATTGTTTTGTGTTTTCTTTTGTGTCTACATTATACTTGTAAAAAAGTAAAATTTAGAACACTGAATGTGGTATTGAAATTTCAGGGACTAGTGCAGTATGTGTTCTGTAGGTGGGAGGTACTGGCAACACCATCATAGGAGATCTGTAGGCTTTAGGGTACTTACATGGACAATTTAGGGGTAGGTAGTACAGGAGCATGATTTTCTCCTTACCTGATACCACGAGCTGATGACAATGTGAATGCTGAATTTTAAGTGATTGTATGTTTTCTTAAAAACAAGTGCATGAAAAATTAACTGCTTCACCTAGATGAGATCAGTGGTCTATGTGAAGTCACATGTTTTCCTTCTTGGTTGCTGCACAACCTATTGGATGTTCACGGAGAAGCTCTGTTCTTTGTGTTAACAGCTGTGTCCCTTTGCTTCTCCTTCTGCTTTTCTCTCTTCCACAGTTGAGGCTGGGTGTATTCTTTCAAAGAAATAGCCGTGAATGTGCTTTCCTAAACAATTGAGAGTTCTTTCTGCCTCTTGAAGGAACTCGCGGGAGAGGCCCTTCTATCTGCACGAGCATTTAGCTTGTTCAGATCTCTGCATTTTATAAATGCTTCCTACTAAGAAAGCATTTTTTAAATCACCGCTTGTACCAGGTAATTTTTGCTGGGGACAGGAAAGGGTTGGGTTTTTTGGTGGGAGAGGGGTGGGTGGGTTATTTTCTGTTGACGCTTTATGTGCAGGTGTGTTCCGAGGCAATAACAAGTTGCTGTGAAAACAGCATGTGCTGCTGCCTTTGTAACTGCATGGAAACGTCTCACCTGGGTTTTTCTCTAGGTTAATGCAGAAATGTGTAAACTGGGAGATGCAGATGTAATATTTTTTTAATAGTTCATGAAATTAAGTTATTAAAAACAAAAATAACGTGAGATTTAACTACCTGAATGCTATATAATTGTAGAATTACTCTTGTTTTACAAACCTTTAAAATGCATTTTAGGAAGTCAAAATTGATATGCTTAATAAAAGCTTTCTTAAAGTCCCATACCTTTGGACCATGGCAGCTAATTTTGTAATTTAAGCATTCATATGAACTACCTATGGACATATATTAAATTAATTGACAAAAGTCTCAGAGTGCCGCCTATGCTTTTCTGGGGTTGCCTTATAAGAGTATAAGCCCATGGAAATGTTCCTGTTCAATCAAAGTCAGCGCCGAAATGCTCTTCCTTCGAAAGAATTGGTATTGACAGTGATCCTTTAGTTGTTACCAGTTACTTTTAGAATATTTTATATTTTTAGAGCCTCATATGTCTTTAGTGGGCTCCTCCTCAAAGTCCCCCACTAGAGTTAAGACACCGTTCGTTGTCCTATGACTGAGTGGACGAAGAGGAGAATGCTAGTGACTGTCACACATTGGAAAACCATTACGCTCTCCAGTCTTGTCTGCACTGCCTGGGCCTTTAGCAATGCCAGAACAGAAGATTAAAGAGCTGGCTTTTAGTGACAGCAAAACCAGTTATTAATTCTTTAACTTTGGGCAAGCCACTAACCTCTTTGAGTCTCTGTTCTGTTCTTCCTTCTGCAAACTAGGGATAGTCATTCTTTCTCTGCCTCCCTCACATGTAGGTTAACAACAAGAGGTAGTATATGTAAATTTGTCCCATAGATGATAGCACTTTTGAAATGTAAAGTACGGGAGTTCCCGTCGTGGCACACTGGAAACGAATCTGACTAGGAACCATGAGGTTGCAGGTTCGATCCTTGGCCTTGCTCAGTGGGTTAAGGATCCGGCATTGCCATGAGTTGTGTTTAGGTTGCAGACGCGGCTTGGATCCAGCGTTGCTGTGGCTGTGGCTGTTCCCTAGCCTGGGAACCTACATATGCTGCAGATGCACCCCTAAAAAGACCAAAAAAACCCCAAAACTGTAGTTACCAAAAAGGTTGTGAAAATATAAAATAAATTAAAATATAAGGTACCATCAAGGCCTGTTCTCCAAGTGGTATATTTTCGCTTTTCTTTCTCCCAGTGAAAACCAAGCAGATCCTTTGAGTTCTGTAACTTTATCTGCAAAACTTGACAGGGTTTGTCGAGGGTGCTGGGAGGATGGGGATAGGGGACAGTTTACAATTCTGTTTCCTTGTCAGGTGCTGGATGTGAAACTCTTATTTAGATGGGACTTAGATCAAAGAAACACATTAATTGGTATTCTTATTCCACCCATTCCATCGGAATTGGCAATGTGAAAGTTATTTAGAACAGTGTTGTACAAGGATCTGTTGGTTTTGGTGTGAGGGTAAAAGGCTGTACTTTTTTTTTTTCTTGCCTTTTGAGGGCTGCACCCACATCATACCAAGGTTCCCAGGCTAGGGGTCTAATTGGAGCTACAGCTGCCAGCCTATGCCAGGGCCACAGCAACGCCAGACCCGAGCCTCGTCTGCAACCTACACCACAGCTCACGGCAACGCTGGATCCCCAACCCTCTGAGCAAGGCCAGGGATCAAATCCTGAAACCCCATGGTTCCTGGTCGGATTCATTTCCACTGTGCCACGACGGGAACTCCCTGGTTGTTTTGTTGTTGTTGTTTTTCCTAAAAAGAAGAACCTGTGTCTACTACTGTACTGCTTTTAATGGACATTGTTTTAAGTTCATCTTTTAAAATTAATTGTCCTCTTTAGTTTCACCTGTTTTTCCAAGTAGTATAACATTTATTTATGTAAGACACCCAGTCCTTTTAACGTGTTTACTTCCATGGCTGCTATGTGGATGCCAATGTTTTTTGTTTTTGTCTTTTTAGGGCTGTACCTGCTAGAGGTCAAACTGGAGCTGCAGCTGCCAGCCTACACCAGAGCCATAGCAATGCCAGATCCTTAACCCACTGAGCGAGGCCAGAGATCGAACTCGCATCCTCCTGGACACTAGTCAGGATCTTTACCACTGAGCCACAGCGGAAACTCTGAATAGGTGTTATTTGGAAATCAGATAATAGTACATCTGCCTAGGTTATTTGTTATATCACTTTGCCTAAGGGAGAATGTTATTTTCCTATCATATTTTCAACTTAAATGCTTAAATTGATTTCTTTTACCTCTTTTTCCTGCATGTAACTGTACCACTTAGCAAGGTTGTAGCAAAGCTAGAATTGAAGCCAGTTTTTCAGCTTCAGGGGTAGGGACCCAGGTGCTGTCCTAATGCTTTAACAAGTCTCTTTCTTCATCAATAAGTGGCATTATCTATCTACTCTCCCTTATCTAATGTGCTTTGAGGCATTCCTGTTGTGGCTCAGAGGGTTAAAAACCTGGCGCTCTCTCTATAATAATGCCGATTAGATCCCTGGCCTCACTTAGCAGGTTAAGGATCCAGCGCTGCCAAAAACTGCAGCATAGGTCACAGATGTACCTAGGATCCAGTGTTGCCATTGCTGTGGCATAGACCTTAGCTGCAGCTCCAAATCAACCCCTAGCCCAGGAATTTCCATGTGCTGTGGGTTTGGCCATAAAAACGAAATGGAAAAAGTGCTTTGAGGAGTTCCCGCTGAAGCACAGGGGTCACGTGAAGGACCCGGCATTGCCAAAGCTGCAGCTTGGATTCACTGGCCCAGGAACTTCCATGTACTGTGGGTGTGGCCAAAACTTTTTTTTTTAAGTTCTTTAACATATAGAATGCTCTATAAATAATCCTCCCCAACTTGTTAAACTATACATTGTAAGCATCTAGTTCTCACTTGAGTATTCTAGGCAATTAGTTTTACCTTTCTCACAGTCAATTTTATCCTGAAGAGGGCAGGTGCACTCAGTTTAAGCTGGATGCTCAGAGTTAAAAACAAAACAGCCAGGATCTTCAGTCCTTCTCCATTCCTCTAATCTTCAAGCAGGTTTCGAAAGCTCCAAAGATCTTGGAGAGTCCCACCCTTATTAAATGTAAGTGGAAAACATTAGGGAGCTTGTACATTCCAGGACTCAAAAGCAAAGCAAGAGGAGACTGTGTTTGTAAACTCTGAAAATTGACCTTTCACTACACCCATTTTTTGAGTTATCTGGCTTTAGTATGCCCTTTTGCAAGGAAATTTGCTCCCTGAAACAGAGTCAAGGCTGAAAGTTTGCCCAACTAGCTTTTGTGTGCAGTCAAGAAGATTCGAAGGTCTTTTAGCCACTTTGACCAACTGACATCCAGTTAGGAAATGACATAGCTATTGGGCTGGGTATTAGATGGCAAGTACTACCATGTTTAAATTCCTCATTGTGATGGCTGCATCAAGTTTGGCATTGGGAGTTCCCGTCTTGGTGCAGCGGAAATGAATGTGACTAGGAATGATGAGGTTGTGGGTTCTGTCCATGGCTTCCATCAGTGGGTTAAGGATTCCGAGTTGCCCTGAACTATGGCGTAGGCTGCAGACGCGTGGCTCAGATCCTGCATTGTTGTGACTGTGGTGTAGGCCAGCAGCTGCAGCTCCGATTCGATCCCTAGCCTGGGAATCTCCAAGTGCCACAGGTGCGGCCCTAAAAAAAGGCAAAAAAAAAAGTTTGTCATCTTTTCAGGCACTGACTCCTCTAATACCCTTGATTCTAAAGACAACAGGTGAAGAAGGTCTTTTCAAAAGAACATTGCAGGGCAGCTCAGGTCCTTAGTGTGGCATGAGCTTGATCCCTAGCCTGGGAACTTCCATATGCCGTGGGCAAGACCAAACAAATGGAAAACATTGCAGGGAATTTTACTTCAATTTCTGCTACTGTCTGTCTTGCTTTGTAAATTTGCCAAGTCTGCTGCTGAAAAAAAGTTATCTTATTTGACAGTGAGAGAATAGTGAGGATACTGCTTTGGAATGTTATAGAGCACTAGATGAGATCAAAGTGATGTGGGTAAAATTTAGTGAGACGCTGAGATGCACTGGCAAAGTTCACATTTCAGTTTCGCCGCAAATCTCCGACAGTCCCTGTTCGAAGGTAGCTGAACTTCTCCCCCATCGTGGAAGTTAGACCAGCATGAATGTGTGCAAAGGGTCATAGCTGGTAGGGGTGAGTGTTCATTACTTGAGGGAGTATGTCCATTTTGGGATCCACCCCACCCCCACCAGCGTGGGCGGAGTCACTAAAAAAAGTCTCACAGGAGTCCTGCTCCATCATTTATTGCTTCATCCTTTCTCAAGAGCTGCATGCCTCGGCTTAGGCTAGCTTCCCCAGCAAGGCGAACCTGACACGTTTCTGCAGACAGAACATGTCTCTCAGAGTTGTGGGTCAAAGGATCCAGAACCGGGAGTTCCCTAGTGGCTCAGCGGGGTTGAGGATCAAGCCTTGTCACTGCTGTGACTCTGTTTACAGCTGTGGCGCGAGTTCCTTTTCTGCCTCGCGGGAACTTCCGCATGCCCCGGGCACCACCAAAAAAGCAAACAAACCAAAATACCTTGTACAAAGGATCCAGGACAAAAAGATCCAGAGGGGGGAATAAAGATAGTTCTCATTGGTTCAGCTATTTTCCTCCTTTTACAGATAAGGAATCTGTGCCACAGAGAGAGGATGGCTTTCCCCTTTGAAGCCTGTCAATCCGGTGCCCCGGAGGCCAAAGTGAGGGGCCTTTGAGAGTATGAGGCTGTTTTTTCCACTAAAATCCCACCACACGAAAGGAAAGGAACCCAAAAAAAGTACTCAAAGTAGCCAAATCAGCAGCCAGTGTTGCCGTGCCTTACTCTAGCTCCCTTGACTTTTGATTGTTGAAATCATCCCACTTCCTTCCTGCGGCGGGACGGAAGCTCTGGCAGCCCTTTTCGGACCCCGAGCCGACACCGACGACAAGCTAGGTCTCTGGCTTCCACACACGGGAGAAACGGGTCCCTTCTGCTGGAGGCCGAATGCCCTCAGGTATGCGCTGCGCGTAAAAAGGTTAACTCAGAACTGGAGAACCGCTTTCCGCGGGGCGCGGCTGAGGACCCTCCGCACGGCAGCCACGCGGGAATCAGGCAGAACTGCCCCCACTTGCGGCGCGCCGGGGCGGGGCTTCCTCTCCCGCGCTGGTGGGGCGGGGCAACGAGGAGCTTCCTCGCTCCTCCTCGCCCCGCCTAGAGGAGCAGGGACCGGGCTCCCTCGCTCCTTGGAGTGATTGGGCGGCGCCTCCTGTCCAGCTCCGGGGTGGGGCCGGGGCAGGGCGGAGCTCTCTACCAGCCCTCCCCGGGTCCCTCTACTGCGCATGGCACGTTGCGTACCTCCTCCCAGCAACCGACCCGGCGGCAGCGCGGCCGTAAACTAAGGAGGCGGAGCTGAGACTGGGTCGGGACTACTTGCTTACTCCAGGACCAGGTACCGGGCTGGCGGGACCGCCTGGTGCGCTTCAGGGATCAGTCGTTCCTCGCTCTGATGCCAATTCCATCTTCTCGGGGGCACCCTCTTTCAGAGC
The DNA here is from genome assembly GCF_016906955.1 of Phacochoerus africanus. Taxonomy (NCBI): domain Eukaryota; kingdom Metazoa; phylum Chordata; class Mammalia; order Artiodactyla; family Suidae; genus Phacochoerus; species Phacochoerus africanus. The sequence goes on from NC_062557.1 coordinate 15,318,598, forward strand.
GGCCATCCCAAGCACCCTCTCGCCCTTCACGGGCCCCTTTTCACCCGAATCCTTCTCGGTTCCCGCAGTGAGGGGCTGCAGCCGGAGAGCAGAATAGGCTTGGGCCAGGCCCAGACACACCCGAATGGAGTTTCCGGGCAGAAGAGGCGAGCGTGCTTTCCCTCCCTTCTCCCCTGATTTTCAGGTGGGAAACCTGCGGCCCAGGTGGCGGTTTGTCTTGATGAAGCTAAGACGCGGCGTATCCTAGTGCTGCACTCTCCCCGCAACCCCCCCCCCCCACCCTGCGGCCCCGGTCCCGCATCCCCATCTCATCCCAGGCTAGATAGGTCAGGTCCTTGTTAGGAAAGAGTATTCCCTGAATCAACCTAAATAGAGCTTCTAATTGTCTTGCTTTTCAAAATGTTTAAGCGCCCACAGTCGATTTGGGGTGTGGGTAGGTAAGTGAGCGCGAGAGAAGGGGAGTGGTGAAATAAAATTGTTCACGTTTTCAGGAAATAGGGAACTTCTCTGCCCAGACTTGTGCCAAGATATCCTAGCATATTCTAACTTGATTTTTACCAAGAGAGGAAAAGCTGTTCGAATTGGTCCTTTTCTTATTGAAATATCTGTTGGAGTAGAACCGTATTCCAGTATGTATTTGTGGCATTAAGACAGTTTTTCATTGACTGACTGGTGTTTTTCTTTGGAGACCCCCCCCTCAAGACTATTTCTCCTTCCTGAGAGTTGAAGAAACTAAATCTTTTCTGATTATCTGCCTCAGGCCAGGAGCCTATTCACCCATAAGTACTGAACTGGTTATATCTGTTCCTCCCCACCCTCGGACTAGGTTTCTTAGAGGTATTGTGGCTCAAATGCATTGTGTATAGTTGTAATCCCAGACATGGAGGACGTTTAGAAAACCAGTGATGAAAATAGGGAAAAGGGAAAAAACTAAATCAAGAAAAGGAATTCTTTCTACACTGTTTGGCATCTGGTCAGCACCATTGTCAAATCAGGTGATGGCTTTTCAGTCATCATATCTTGGCACACACAGACTCGACACTTCTCCCGTGTTATCATTCACAGTTTCTAGAGCACAGGCTTTGGAACAAACCTGTTGAGTTCTCTACCACTTGTCTGTGTAACTTTGGGTATTAACCTGAGTCTTAATATCCTGATCTATAAAACGAGGATGATAATACTTACTGTGAGCTGATCTACGTGAAGCATTTAGCACAGATCCTGGCACATAAGTTCACCTAAAGTGCTTGCTGCTTTTATTATTTTTACAATTGTTAAATTAGCAGAGGGGGGAGTGCCCATGTTAGGTGTTGGGCACAGTAGCCCCTGGGAATGCACGACTGAACAAGAGGTATTCTCTACCTTCACAGAGTCTCTACTCTAGAGGAGGAAGCTGATAAGTAGGCAATTAAGAGTGTGGTGCATATAAGGGTGGAATACAAAAGGCCAAATACCTAACATAGGTTGGCGGCAGCGGCCCTCAGGGAGGACTTCCTGTAGCACAAGACACCTAAGAGGAGTAGTGAGGGGCACATAAAAATTAACCAGGAGTTCCCGCTGTGGCACAGTGGGTTAAAGACACTGCAGTGGCTCAGGTCATTGCGGAGGTGCAGGTTTGATCCCCTCTGGTGCAGTGAGTTAAGGGTTAAGGATACAGCATTTCCTGGGCTCCAAGGAACTTCCATATGCTGTGGATGAAAAAACAAATGGAAAAATAAACCAGATTGGGAGAGTGAAAGTGGTTCACAAGGGGATGCAGGATCTTTAAAATTTTCCCTTGGAGCTCCGTTTCCCACCTGTCTTTCAAGCGCTGTCCTGAGTATGGACCTATGGCAAAACTTGCTCCCCGGCCATCTGCTTTTCTCTCACCACTTTCTTCTTGACTGAATTTCTGTCATTTTATAGCTTTAGCTGCGAACTCCCAAGTCCACATAACCATCTCCAACCCCTCTTTTAAGCGTCGGTCTTAACATTTCTAACGGAAGGCTGTGTCTTTCTCCTTGGGATATTTAATTTTCTTCTCAACTTCAGTATGACTTGAGAACTCAAACTTATCTTTCCCCGAAAGCCACTTCCACCTCGGAGCTTTCTTACTTTGTCTTTGACACACTACTCTTTTCTCAGTTACTTGAGCACAGAAAAACGGTGCCATCAGAGTTGCTGACAGGTAGAGTGGGTTCCTTGATTAGGCAGTGCGTCCCTGGCATGAGTTTTCAAGCAGAGACCAGCTAACCTTATATCCAGGAGTTTTTAAAAGCCATTCCTCCAAAGAGTAGAGGATAAGGCTAGATGGCTTATGGTGTCCTTACTAAATTTCTTTCTTTTTCCTTCTCCCCTATCCACCTGTTTCTTAACATTCCCTCTGCCAGGGGCTCTTAGTACCGCAGTGGTGGTCCAGTGTAATTGTATTCTAACTAGCATTCCTTTCTCTGGGTTATTTTCACCTCCCCTTCTCCTTGCCTTTGTGGGTTAATATTCCTTAGAATGTTCCTTAGAACAAGGCGTCTTAGTTGTTAGTCATTATGGTGGTCCACGTGTCAACAGCATTACAAGCGTTATGGGAGCTTGTTAGAACAACGAGGCTCCAACTCCAGAACTTCGGAATCAAAACCTGCGTTTTAACAAGAGCCTCAGGTGATTTGCATGCACTGTCAAGTTTAAGAGACACTACCTTAGACCTCGGTTTTGTGTCGCCTTTCTGTTCAAAACCTGCACTGATTTCCTACTGCCTGCTGCATAAAACCCCTCCTCTAGCATAACACTTAAGGCCTATTAATCCTTCTCCTGTATGTGGAGTTGTGTTTCTGTCACTGCCCGCACAGTAACTGGAGAGTATATGCAAAGTGATGGCGTACTGCTCAGCACATCTGGTCACTCCTTCAGTGTCACCGAGTGCCTGCAGTGTGCCAGGCACTGTTCTAGAAACCAAGAGACACACCTGTGGACAGTTGAGCGCTAATGAGTAGCTAATGCTATTTCATGCTTGTAATTCCCGTTTTCTTTAAGTCCTATTTGATATTCAAGCCCCGCCCCTTCAGTGAAAGCATCCAGATCCACCACATCTCACTGCTCTCTTCCCCTTTGCCGAACTGGAGCAGGAGTTGCCTGCTTCTGCATGTGCATTCCCCAGACCTGCTGAGTTAAAATTTTTGGAGGAGGGAGTACACAAATCAATTTGAAATACATCCTTGTTTGGGAACCAATAGCTCAGATCATTATCAAAGCTGTTGAAGTGGCAGCCTCGAACCAGTTCTTGGGTCTCTCCAAATGGGCACTTATATTCATTTATACAGTGGTTTGAAACTGACTTCATTTTCTATTTCCAGTATTTTTTTCCAGAGCCATAGGTAATTCCTCTTGAGGGTAAAAATCATCTCTTTATCTACATTAATATCCTCTTTTCTTTTTGTTGTAGACTGCACGTGGATATAGATCTGTTTCCTCTTATATTTCTTTGGCACAGTGCTTTGTGTTTAATGTTACTAGACAGTGTGCATTCTCATAGGCTTTCTTTTTTTTTTTTTGGCTTTTTGCCTTTTCTAGGGCCACTTCCCATGGCATATGGAGGTTCTCAGGCTAGGGGTCAAATCAGAGCTGTAGCCGCCGGCCTACGCCAGAGCCGTAGCAACTCAGGATCCGAGCCTCGTCTGCCACCTACACCACAGCTCACAGCAACGCTGGATCCTTAACCCACTGAGTGAGGCCAGGGATCGAACCCTCATCTTCATGGATTCTAGTCGGATTCATTAACCACTGGGCCTCGATGGGAACTCCTAGTCTTTTTTTTCAAATTCAATGTGTTTTTACTACTTCATGGCAGGATAAATGGTTTTCAACATGGGGCTTCTATAAGAAGATCAGGGTTGGGGTGACAATAATTGCAATTTGATAAAAATCTATAGATGATTTTGAAAGGCCTCCTCATTCCCCTGGATTGAAAACCATTGCTTTTTTTTCTCTGAAGCAGTTCTGAGAATTTCTAGAATTCTGTGTACCAGACTAAGTCCCCACCCCCATTACTATATCAGTAGCCTCACAACTCCAACCCACTTCAAAAAAGAATAGAAATTTGGAATTTGGCAGGCTTTTTTCTAGATTCTTCTGAAGCATGTCTGATTATTTATTTTAGTCATTTTACTTTTTTTTTTGGTCTTTTTAGGGCTGTACCCACAGCATATGGAAGTTCCCAGGCTAGGGGATGAATTGGAGCTGTAACTGCTGGCCTACACCACAGCCACAGCAATGCCAGATCCTTAACCCACTGAGCGAGGCCAGGGATCGAACTCTTGTCCTCATGGGTACTAGTCAGGTTCGTTACTGCTGAGCCACGGTGGGAGCTCCAGGACATTTTACTTTTTAGATCAACTTTATTGAGATATAATTTACTTATAACAAAATGCATCTATATTAAGTAGATAGTTTGTTGAGTTTTGACAGTTACACTTACATAACCACCACACAATAAAAATATATAGAACTTTTCCATCACCCCGAAAAGGTCTTCGGTATCTCTTTGAAGTTGGTTCCTCTTCTCACTGTTAGTCCCAGGCAACCAAGATCTGCCTTCTGTCATATTTTTACTTTTTCTAAAATTTCATGTAAATGAGAACAATATATAGATTTGTGTCTGACTTCTTTCAGCATGATATTGTTGCACATATCAGTAGTTTATTCCTTTTTATTGCTGAGTAGTAGTACATTGGTGTATATGCCACATTTTTCAAATCCATTAAGCAGTTGGTAGACATTTGGATTGTTTCCCGTTTGGGCCTGTGTGAATAATGCTTTCATGGACATTCGTGTACAAGTCTATGAGAATATATGTTTTCATTTCTCTTGAGTAGATTTACCTAAGAGCAGAATCACTGGGTCATAAGAAGCTGCTAAACTATTTTCCAAAGTGGCCATACTTGTTTTCATTCCCACTAGCAAGGATATCCAGTTGGTCAATATCCTTGTCAACACTTGGTATTGTCAGTCTTTATTTTTAGCCATTTTGATGGGTGTTTAGTATCTCATCCTGGCTTTATGTACATCTCCCTGATGATAAGTGACATTAAACAGCATTTCACGTGCTTAGTGGCCACTCATATATCTTCTGTGTAGATCTGTTGCCTACCCCTTGAACTGAGTTGTCTGATTATTGAGTATAGAAATTCTTTATTTTTTATTTTTATTTTTTGTCTTTTTGCCTTTTCTGGGGCCACTCCCATGGCATATGGAGGTTCCCAGGCTAGGGGTCGAATCTGAGTGGTAGCCACCGGCCTACACCAGAGCCACAGCCATGCGGAATCCGAGCCTCATCTGCAACCTACACCACAGCTCACAGCAATGCCAGATCCTTAATCCACTGATTGAGGCCAGGGATCGAACCCGCAACCTCATGGTTCCTAGTCGGATTCGTTAACTACAGTGCCACAACGGGAACTCCTAGAAATTCTTATATATTCTGTAAAGTCCTTTGTAAACACACACACACACACACACACACACACACACAGTGTTTTCTCCCAATCTTTATTTCTGTGTCTTTCAAAGGTAAAAAGTTTTAATTTTGATAAAGATCAATGCTCCATATTTTTCTTTTATATTTCGTGCTCTTGATGTTTTTTTGAATCTTTACCTACCCCAAGATCATGAAGCCTTTCTCCTCTGTTTTCTTTAGTAAGTTTTAACTTTTTCTTTAGTTCTGTGATTCATTTCAAGTTAATTTTTGTGTACAGTTTAAGGGTCATTTTTTCTAAATAGATATCAAGTTGTAGCCAGACTGTTTTTTCCCCATGAAATTACTTTGGCCATTCTCTTGAAAATTAATTGACCATGTATGCATGGGTTTATTTCTGGATTCTTTATTCTATTCTGTTGATCCATTTGTTTACCCTTAGACCAAAATATACTGTCTTGATTACGGCAGCATAAAGTAAGGCTGGAAATCAGATAATGTAAGTCTTCTTACTTTGTTCTTTTTCAAAATTATTTTGGCTACTTTAGGTCCCTTGGATTTCCGTGCAAATTTTAGAATCAGCTTTATCTATTTCTTTTTAAAAGTTTGCTGGAATTTTGATTAGGATTATACTGAATCTATAGATCAGTTTGGAGAATTGACAGCTTAACAGTATTGAGTCTCCCAGTTTGTGTACATAGCATATCTCTTATTTATTTATTTATTCTTGTCTTTTTGCCTTTCTTGGAATGCTCCCGCAGCATAAGGAGGTTCCCAGGCTAGGGGTTGAATCGGAGCTGTAGCCGCCAGCCTACATTAGAGCCAGAGCAACGTGGGATCCGAGCCGTATCTGTGACCTACACCACAGCTCACAGCAATGCCAGATCTTTAACCCACTGAGCAAGGGCAGGGATCAAACCCACAACCTCAGGGTTCCTAGTCAAATTCGTTAACCACTGTGTCACGACAGGAACTCTGCATATCTCTTATTTAGATCATCTTTAATTCCTCTTGCCAATGTTTTATAATTTTAAACATACAGGTCTTAGCCATCATTTATTGAAATTATTTTTTTGTTTTGTTGGTAATATTAATGGTATTGTTTTTTTAATTTCATTTTCTAATTAATCATTGCTAGTATAGAGAAATATAATTGAGGGTTTTTTTGTGTTTTTGTTGTTGTTGTTGTTGTTGTTGTCTTTTTAGGGCCACACCTGTGGCACTTGGAGAGTCCCAGGCTAGGGATCAAATCGGAGCCGCAGCTGCCGTCCTACACCACAGCCACAGCAATGCGGGATCCAAGCTGCCTTCTGCAGCCTGCCCCACAGCTCACAGCAATGCCAGATCCCTAACGCACTGCATGAGGCCAGAGATTGAACCTGCATCCTCATGGATCCTAGTCAGATTCATTTCCCCTGAGCCACAACAGGAACTCTTATATTGGGTTTTATAATTGACCTTCTTTCTAAGTTCATTTTCTTAACTGTAATGATTTTTTTTTATAGAATACTTAGAATTTTCTTTTCTTTTTTTTTTTTTGTCTTTTTTGCCATTTCTTGGGCTGCTCCCGTGGCATATGGAGGTTCCCAGGCTAGGGGTTGAATCGGAGCTGTAGCCACCGGCCTACACCAGAGCCACAGCAATGCAGGATCCGAGCCTCGTCTGCAATCTACACCACTGCTCACGGCAACGCTGGATCCTTAACCCACTGAGTGAGGCCAGGGATCGAACCCACAACCTCATGGTTCCTAGTCGGATTCGTTAACCACTGAGCCACAACGGGAACGCCAAGAATATTTAGAATTTCCTATGTATAAAAATATGTTGTCTGTGAATAAAGAGGTTTTTTCTTTTTTTTTTGGCTGCTCCCATGGTGTATGGAAGTTCTGGGCCAGGGATCAAACCTTTGCCACAGCAGAGTGACTCAAGCTGCTGCAGTGACAATGCTGGATCTTTAACCTGCTGAACCACACGGAAACTCCTAAATAAAGAATTTTATACCTTCTTTTCCAATCTGTATGCCTTTTATTTCTTCTTGCCTTTTTGCATTGGCCAAGACAACTAGTGCAATAGACATTCTTGCTTTGCTTCTGTTCTTAGAGGAAACTCATTCATTCTTTTTACTGTTGAGTTGTTAGATATATTTTTTTTTTCTTTTTTAGGGCCACACCTGTGGCATATGGAAGTTCCATAGGGGATGAATTGGAGCTGCAGCTGCTGGCCTACACCACAGCCACAGCCACACCAAGTCCAAGCCGTGTTGCGACCTACACCACAGCTCATGGCAACGCTGGATCCTTAACCCACTAAGTGAGGGCAGGGATGGAACCTGCATCCTCATGGATCCCTGTCGGGTTTATTACTGCTGAGCCACAACAGGAACTCCTGACTGAGAGTTTTTTAAAACTGATGAATTGGTGTTGAATTTTGTTAGATGCTTTTTCTCCATCTATGAAATGATTGTGTTTTTTCTTGTTTACTCAGTTAAAAAGGTGAAATTACATTGATTTATTTTTTAAATTCCTTAAAATTGATTGTTCTTCATTTGTAATCAACTTCAAAAGAAGACAGTTTTGTATACATTGATTTTTTTCATGTTAAACCAATCTTTTATTCTTGAGGTAAACCCCCCTTGGTCATGATGTATTATATTATGCTTTTAACCATTCTAGATATAAATTCTTAACCATAAGTAGCAAACATAAAATAAGATCAGAATGATATGAAAAGAAGGACATTCAAGAAATGGAAAATTTTAAACTTAGTAGAATATTGGAAAGTAACGTTTGAAGAAGTTTCTGGAAATTAGCTGTGAATTAAGTATAAAATTAGGGGATGTCCGAAGCTGTGAAGCTAGGAGATCCCGGGCTGGAGGATGTCGGATCTCATTGTTGTCCCAGCCCTTCGGCCCTCCCCCGAAGCCCCGAAATAAAATAGATTGATCCCCCACCCCCCAAAACAAATTAGGGGATAGTCCTAGAAAGACACCTTTTTTTTTTTCTTTGTAGGGCCTCACTTGCAGCATATGGAAGTTCCCAGGCTAGGGGTCCAAATGGAGCTGCAGCTGCCAGCCTACACCACCGCCACAGCCATACCGGATCTGAGCCACATCTGCAACCTACACCACAGCTCCCATCAGCACTGAGCAAGGCCAGAGGTGGAGCCCACATCCTCACGGTTACCAATCAGGTTCCTAACCCACTGAGCCATAACAGGAACTCCCTAGAAGTACACCTTTAACTATTAGAATTTCTGTTCCTATTTCTTGTCAAAGAAATAATATTCCCCAGAACTGGAGGATCCAAATCTATACTCTAATAAGGCTAAGTACCACTGGCCTCAAAAGCATCTAGTGCAGACTGCAGCAGGGAGATGGAGGCCTTGGGAAGGGAAAGGGCATCTCCAGGGAAAGATTGGAATGTATGAGTTTGAGTGTATGGAACATGTCGATAAGGCTAATAGCGGAAATGTTGAAGTATTTGGAAGATGTCAATAGTTACATGGACAGACAAGCAGGTAATAAAAAGGAGGCAGTTATTAACTCCAGGGCAAAAAAAAAAGTCTAAGAAAGAAGGCATGGTCAGGAGGTCCCACTGTGGCATCTCTGGAGTGCTGGGATGCAGGTTCAATCCCAGGCCCAGCACAGTGGGTTAAGGATCCAGCGTTACTACAGCTGTGGTGTAGGTCACAAATTGTGGCTTGGATCTGACCTCTAGCCTGTGAATTCTGTATATGCTGTGGGGTGGCCAAAAAAGAAAATGAACAAGAAGATACGGTCATTTCTCTCTGCCCCACCTAAGGACCGTGTTTGCAAGTGTGGACTATTGTTGTAATTACAATGCTATTATTGTAATCAAAAATCACATCAGAACTGTGTTGGGGAGTTCCCGTCGTGGCGCAGTGGTTAACGAATCCGACCAGGAACCATGAGGTTGCGGGTTCGATCCCTGGCTCGCTCCGTGGGTTAAGGATCCATTGTTGCCATGAACTGTGGTGTAGGTCGCAGACGCAGCTTGGATCCCGAGTTGCTGTGGCTCTGGCGTAGGCCGGCGGCTACAGCTCCGATTCGACCCCTAGCCTGGGAGCCTCCATATGCCACGGGAGCCGCCCAAGAAATAGCAAAAAGACAAAAAAAAAAAAAAAAGAACTGCGTCGGGAGCATGAGGGCAGGAAAGTAAGCAGGAAGGTGACATAGGAGAGCCTCATCTTCACCTACCATGGTAGGAAGTTAGTGTGTAAATGTCTAAAATGGGTAAGTCATAGAGTTCCTGTCATGGCTCCACGGTAATGAACCCGACTAATATCCATGAGGACGAAGGTTGGATCCCTGGCCTCTCTCAGTGGGTTAAGGATCTGGCGTTGCCACGAGCTGCAACATAGGCTGCAGATGTGGCTCAGGTCTCGTGTGGCTGTGGCTGTGGCATAGGCTGGCAGGTGCAGCTCCAATTCGACCCCTACCTGGAAACTTGCATGTGCCGCAACTGTGGCCTTAAAAAAAAAAGGGGGGAGATTTGACTAACTCGTATCTATTTTCCTTTTAGGTTTAAATTTTTGAAATTGAAGTAGGTCCTCACATTAGGAACTCATGTCTTTTCTTGTAAGTAAACCAGAGCGAATTAGGGTGAGTGTTTCTCTTTTTCTGCCTTTACTATTTTTATTTTCTGAAAAGTGGTGTGTTTTGGCAGATATTGCAGGTGGTTTTCTTATATGATGTGCAGAATCATATGGAAGTGGGAGATGCAGAAAGTAAAGCAGGTGTTACCGCCTCCCCTCTTGAGAAAAGAGCTTGCAGGCAGGCTGACCCCAGATGTAGAATATACCCACCAGCTTGTCTGATAAAGAAGAAACGAGGTTGCTTATTTTATGATTAACTGTCACACAACATTAAATGAGCTGCTGGCCCTTTTCAGTGTAGGTCTGTACCCGCTAATGGTTTGCCATTTCCTGTGTATTTTCAGTGAGATTGTGTGTTTTAAAAATCAGCATCAAATTGTAATCATTGGAACACTTTTTTCTAAGTATAATTATAGGTTTTAACTGATGACTTTTTGAACATGGAAAATTTTATTACACCTGGGAACTCTACTAGCTGAAGCAACCTCAAGAACAAACACTGGGTTTAGCTTCTTTACAAGGTTCCATGATTTCACGAAGGACTGTCTTATTTTATTTATTATCTAGTTCTTCATTTCTAAATGCATTAGTAATTATTTTAAAATTCTATTAACAGTATATATGCACTATGAGATATGAATATACCACTTTCAGTGTTAAGGTATAAATTATATTTTCTGGTACATATGCATATGAACTTTTTGTGTCGAGTTTTTAAACATAGGGTGTTATTTCTCTTTAATTTGGAAAAAAAATGATATAGACAAGGATGGAGAATGATTTTATAGTTTTAATTCATAGTCCATACTATGCAACTTATTTCTGAATGTTACTTTTTTTTTTTTTGTCTTTTTAGGGCTGCACCTGCGGCATATGGAGGTTCCCAGGCTAGGGGTCTAATTGGAGCTGTAGCTGCTGGTCTACATCAGAGCCACAGCAACGTGGGATCTGAGCCTCATCTGCGACCTACACCACAGCTCGAGGCAACACCGGATCCTTAACCCACTGAGCAAGGCCAGGGATCAAACCTGCAACCTCATGGTTCCTAGTCAGATTCGTTTCCGATGTGTCACGACGGGAACCTCCTGAATGTTATTTAATTTTCCTTTTTCTTATGTTTACTTCACTGAGTAAATGTCACTATGAATGAAGAGAAAAAAAAACCAGAATCCCTTCTTGGCCTGACTTCTACCCAGTGGAAAGAGTACCCCTAAGCCAAACTTTAATACCAGCTCTTAAGTGAAATACAATCTTGATTCCATTGCTTTTACACGTGAGCTTCTTTTCTGTTTCAACATAGCCTGATTCAGGTGAAACCAGACTACGACTGATCAGTATGCTGGAAATCCAATCCTTGTTTGAAATAGGCCAGTAAAGTGGACCATAGATTAGTCATGGCTAGTTTGGTCCTTGTAAATTTGGTAGAAAGAGTAAATGTTGGTGATGTCTTTAGAAATCCCAGTGGATGAAAGAATATGCAGCTTGCTGTTTCCTTTTACAAACCAGCAGAGGCTTGTGCAAAAACGGTTTCATCTCTGTTTTCTGTGTTGTGAATTCCACTGATATTTTTCAAAGTGGCATTAATAGCCCCACGCAGTATAACAGACAGCCATGGAATGAACAGGATGGAGCCGAAGGCAGTTTTGTAGATGGGAAAGACAAAAATACTCTTCATCGTTAGGATCGGTACTACTTGTTTTTCATATGTCAGATTTAAGACTTGTTCATCAAATTAGGCAAAGAAGAATAGAAAAGGAATTAATCTGTTGTTTTCAATGGATTTAAACCCAAGGTTCTTTTCAGAACTTTTCCATAGACATGGAGCTTAACTGTACTGCATGATTCTGTTTTTGTAGTTGTGTTTTTGCTTGTCTATCTAATGGCTGATAGCTAATTTTTTTGTGGCCTGGGAGAAATACTAATTCTCTTTGGGGTTTTCCTCTTTAGCGGTGGGTCTCGGAAAAGTTCATTGTTGAGGGCTTAAGAGATTTGGAACTATTTGGAGGTAAGTATGGTATGGCATTTAGCCGTCACTTCAGGGTAAATATTGCTACCCTTTTCTTGATTGAATGAATTTGTAGGAATTAGCAACTCAAGGGCAAGTTATATTTATTTGGCTTCAGTTGTTATATTTATTTGGCTCCTATCTGAATCCATGTTTTCCCCAGAATTTGAGGAGTAATCTGGGAGTTGTTCTTGGCCTGTTTTGATTATTAGAAAGCCAGTATTTACTTTAAAAGCGCACTTGTTTCTTCTAAGTAATTATCTAGTTGAAATACATTTTTTTTGTCTTTTGTCTTTGTTGTTGTTGTTGTTGTTGTTGTTGCTATTTCTTGGGCCGCTCCCGTGGCATATGGAGGTTCCCAGGCTAGGGGTTGAATCGGAGCTGTAGCCACCGGCCTACGCCAGAGCCACAGCAACACGGGATCTGAGCCGCGTCTGCAACCTACACCACAGCTCACGGCAACGCCGGATCCTTAACCCACTGAGCAAGGGCAGGGACCGAACCCGCAACCTCATGGTTCCTAGTCGAATTCGTTAACCACTGCGCCACGACAGGAACTCCGAAATACATATTTTTTTAAAGAAAAAAACTAGGTGTTTAAAAGTCCCTAGCCTTGGAGTTCCTGTCGTGTTTCAGTGGTTGACAAATCCGACGAGGAACCATGAGGTTGCAAGTTCGATCCCTGGCCTTGCTCAATGGGTTAAGGATCTGGCATTGCTGTGGCTGTGGTGTAAGCCGGGGGCAAGAAATCCAATTAGACCCCTAGCCTGGGAACCTCCATATGCCGTGGGTGCAGCCCTAGAAAAGACAAAAAAAAAAAAAAAAGTCTCTAGCCTTGAAGACTTAAAAAATAAAATTATAGTCAGGACAAAGGTAGCAGTGATATAAAATTTATGGTTTTACTGATCAATCTAGCTGACAATTTATGGTAGAAATTATGAGACCTAACTAAGGAAAAAAAATCTGTCAGGACAAAAATACTAACTTCCTATTTGTAAAATCTAAATGTTGATTCAGAAGTAAAGTAGGTTTGCAGTTTTGAGGTTTAACAGACCCAGGGACTCCCCTTTGGCTATTTTCTTTTGGGGTTTTTTTTGTTTTGATTTTTTTCTTCTTGTTGTTGTTTTGCTTTTTAGGGCCACACCCGTGGCATATGGAGGTTCCCAGGCTAGGTGTCCAATCAGAGCTACAGCTGCCGGCCTACAGCACAGCCACAGCAATACTGGATCTGAGCCACGTCTTCGACCTACACCACAGCTCACGGCAACGCCAGATCCCGGACCCAGTGAATGAGGCCAGGGATCAAACCCGCATCCTCATGGCTGCTGGTAGGATTTGTTTCAGCTGAGCCACAACAGGAACTACCCCCTTTGGCCGTTTTCAAATTGAGCTTTTTGGTAACTGTGATCTTAATTTAAAGCAAAGAAAATTCTTTTTCTATAAAATTAATAGTAGTAAAGCCCCATTCTTTATGTCCAAACATCAAAAAACTCTCTTCCACTCCTGTAGCTAAAGAAGTGGGTTATCAGATTGAGTAGATTGGTTAACTGATCCAAAATACCCCGAGAGACTTGAGTAACTAAAAACCTAAACTTATTAGTTACTGGGTGGTACCTATTAATTTATTTTCTCTAATGCCACCCAAAGAACTTCTGGAGTTAAATTATTCATGAACACTGTCAAAGGATTGTATAAAAGACAAATGAGATTTTCGAAAAATAAGTTAGTTTTGTTTCCGTTATAAAGAATAAAAATAATCTGCACAGTAAAGGAAAGGTCAGTGGAACAAAAATGCTATATTCTGGTCCTATTCTCATTTTCTTCCCATCATTAATGGCAATATAGTGATTTAGAAGTAAGCATTGGCATTGATGGAAATTGTCCTGGAAGTCCAGTTTACAATTAATTAGTTAAAAATATTCTGGCTATGTGGATTAGGTTCGTGGATTCTGGTTTGGGCATCTTGAGTGTAGAATCTCTGGCTGTCTTTTGATAATTCCCTGGTGTCTGATCTGAGGAGGATGAAAAGATTTTTCTGTATATTGTTTACAGCTCAATAAAGTGTCTCTTATCAAGTTTATAGAGCTTGGAATTTGCCTCCTGCTCCGGAGGGCTGGGTTTGATGTCCAATTCAATCTGTTCATCTGGCTTCTTACCTTTGACAGAATGTCTTAAGCAACTGCTCCTGCCATTTGTGTACCAGAAAACTGTTGTCCAAGGCACACACACAAAGATCTTACTTTGATAAACTGAGGTTAATTTACTCTGCAGCCAATATCTAGTGATATAATTTAAGCTATTTGGAAATGTGTAATCATTCCAATACTTTACAGATAAAAATTTTTTTCATCACTGTTATAGAATGAAGAAAATCAAAAGCACTGATACAGAACTTGTCTTATTTGGGAGCAGAAAGTTGTTTTTGGTTTCTTCGCTTTGTTTTCACCAGGAGTAGCAGAGCGCCAAAAAGCTCTTGCATTGTTTTCATTCAGAATAGAATGTATCTGACTGGAGAATCAAATTGGGTAATGGGAGCTCCCGGTTGCCCTAGTGGTTAAGAACTAAGCATTGTCACCACTGTGTCATACTGTGGGACTGGCCAAAAAAAGAAAAAGAAAGGTACAAATTGGGTAATGGTTCCACAGTCGCATATTGCTGTATTAAAATTTTTTGCCTTTTTTGGGGTAAACCTGTTTTCTAGTACCTGCAGTCCCTGGGAAATAGCCAACCCTGTCTATAATTTCATAATGGATGTTTTGCTCACGATATATATAAGACTCTGAAACCAGCCTTTTGAAAATAACACTGTGTGCTGATGGAAAATAGCTGTGGGACCAGAACCAGAGGAGTTGGGTTGGACTCAGTAAAGAACATCCGTACACTAAGAGCCTGGCCGAGTTTTGAAGAGCCACAGATTCATGTTTAAAATCCCATCTATCTGCAGCGAGGTTACCGTGGATCTTTGTGTGTGTGTGTTTATATGTAGCACTGCAGGCATTTTTTGCTATAATGACTCTACAGCGGTTTCTATTAATCCATGTAGTCCTAAGTGTAATAATTGCTGTTCTGAATGTTACTGTGTCTTCTGCCAAAAACCAAAATGCCAACAATCAATTTCTCTACTCCAGAGCAGCCTCCGGGTGACACTCGGAGAAAAGTAAGTCATTTTCTAGGCTCTAGCACGGGGGCTTCTGCATGGAGACAACTTGTGGAACTTTGTGTGTTTTTTGGGTTGGCTCATCATTTTATGTTTCCGCTCACCTGTCATTGAGTTTTATTTGTGGTGTAATTCTACGTGGGGAACTCAGGTTTCACCCAGGATTTCTGGGGTATAACTTTGAGAGCTGAAAAGGTCTCAGGCACTTTTTTCTCTCCTCCCCTTCTTAGCCCTGCTAATCACCTACCACCCCCTCCAACAAAGAGAAAGTTTTGACAGTCTAACATGTGGTTATCTTGTGGCCCCGTGGCCACTAAAATCAAATTAAGGCCTCAATTTTCTACCCTTAGTAGTAGATTTCAGTCCACAGAGATAATATACATCCCTGTCTCGATTATTAGGCAGGACCTCAAAGCTGCTTTCACAACAAAACTCCAGATTTTAAGGTGCAAAACAGGCAATGTATTATTTTACTGGCAGGAGTTTCAAGACTCTTGCCCTGCTTCTTACTCTTCTGGTTGATTTTACCGATGGACATAACCACAGGGAACCAAGCTGGGTTTGATACTGTGAACCAGTGTCTTATAAAGAGAGGGTGAGAGCCCTTTTCTGCACAGACATGTTCTCTTTCCAGATGGCAGATCTTGGTGCCCTTTGCAGGCAACCCCACGGTGAGTGGGGGACAGTACTGCTGACCAGGAATTTGATTTCTCTTTGAATCAATCTTGGCTGGGCTTGGCTGAGCACCTTTCTGTCAGCTCCAGATATTTTTCCACTCAGGACACCAAAAACATGCCCTATAGGATCAGTTAGGTATTTTTCCAGAGTACAGTGCCAATTATACACAGTTAGTGTATTTTCACAGCTGCCAGTGTTATACCAGAAGTTATCCTGTGTGAAACCTGAATGTTTTTATTTGTTGGGCATTTCATAAATATTTGTGCTTTATTGTGTTTTGTTTTAAACTCTTTAAACAAAGTTATCATTTTATGGTCATTTCTGGATACCGGTAGCTCATGTATTTTTCAAATGCTTCAAAATGAAGCAGAATGCTTTTCATGGTGGGAAACTAAGAAAGATTTTGACAGAATTCGTTTCTTTCTCGAGGTGATTTGAGATTATACCTCACACAACTAAAACTATGCCATGCTCTGTTTAAAGAGAATGCGCTAAAGAGCTCATCCTTTTCATCTCAATTTTGACCTTTTCTAAATCTGAAACAGTGTAATGGACTAAACCGCCTTTCTTGTGGTAAAATCAGACCAAACCTCTTCCTTTCAAAATATTGCCTTTGTTTGTTTATTCATTTTCCTAAATAAAGTCTGTCTCTCTTGGAGTTGGGACTGTAGAACACCCACAAAGTCAAAAGCCTCCATTTTAGGATTATTTCCAGGGAGCTGGGGACAGAACGGTAGAGGAGCCACAGCAACCACCAGACTAGTTCATCTGATGCAATTCCAGATTGCCCAATGGACCCCAATCCCAATTACCTAAAGAACTTCATTTTCTAAAACTAATGCTTTTAAGCAGTTTTCTCTAGTCAACAAAGAGAGTAGAGATATTTGTCAAGTTATGAACTAATCGTATCAGTAGCTTAAAGACTCACTCCTACCTAGGCTCAACAAAAGTGTGTCTTTAGTGTATAGCTTTGTAGACAATGTGTCTTTTTTTTTTTTTTTTAAGTATCTTATCTATAGTTTTTCCAAAGGGAGTGTTTTAAAGTGCATATACTTTTTTTTTTTTTTTTTAAATCTCAGGACTTGGCTGTCCTTCATAGTCCTTCTGTTCTTTTAAATTAGAGAAACGTTAAGGCGTTTGCCCAGAGAGCAGAGGAGAGACCTTCAAATACAGAGTCCAGATTTGTTCTGATTGGGACCATATTGTTACCTGCTTAAAAAAAAAAAACAAAAACAAAAAACGCAGTACTTTCTCACAGGCAGGTGTCAGATTCTGGTCTGAAACAGGGGAGCTACTGAGTGTGTTTTAGGAGGGCTGGTGCAGGCAGTGCAGGGCTGTATGTCGAACTGTCTCCAGTGGAGCTGGCTGGTACGTTCGTTCCCCTCCTCAGCCCATGGGCATGACAAGGTCATGAGCAGAAAACCTCCTCCGTGCAAACATGGCTTAAATTATTCTTTTATAAGCATGTGCCAGCATTGTGGTCGGGGTTGGGCAATATGTCTGTGAAAAAGACAGACCAGGTCCCACTTTCAAGGTGCTTGCATTTGAGTAGAGGAGACAGGCAAGAGACAAAATAAATTATGGTGATCACAGTGAAGAGAGTAAAGCGAGATGGTGCAATAAAGTGACCGGGGGCTACTTTACTCTGGCTGGACAGAGTCTTCAGTGAATAGATGACATTTAAGTTGAGACCGCAGTGACAAGGAGGGGGCAGCGATAAAGAAACCGGCAGGGGCAGGGAAGGAGCAGGGCAGGAGGGTCTCCAGCGAAGGGATGGCTGGTGTGAGGTTGCTAGACCTGGAGCGCACTAGTCTGGGTGGGTCAAGTGCAGGGAGTCAGGGCAGCCTGACGTGGGGTGAAGTCGTAAAAGTCGGCAGTGGCCGAATCCTGTGGCTCTTCACAGAGAAGGGGTGAACCCAGAGAAGGCGGCTGGTCTGAAAGCAGGCCCCTGGGTTTCACGCTAACCGGTGATGCTGATTTTATTGAGGAGTCGATTGATGCTTGAGGAAGCAGCATCTGCCGAGCAAGAGGAGGTGCAGCAGGTCAGAGGTATAAGGTTAAGATGAGGTCAAGGTTAATTCAGCATGCAACTTAAATTCTCAACAGATGGGACGTCGCCAGTTCAGAGCTCCCGGTTTTGGCTTTTTGCTCAAATCCCCACCCCATTTTGTCCCTTGGTTGTCTGGCTCTCATCTATGTGAGGCACCTGGCATGTAGTAACCAGTATCTTCAGATTGTTCCGAAGACAGGATGTTTCAAGAAGCAACAGTGGCTTTTAAATGATCCTAGAATTTGTTTTCAGAGCATTTGAAAACACAGGTACATGTAACAACCAAAATCAAATGGACTGAACTGTTGATCAAGCTGCATTTAGGCTTCTCCGTTTCCTCTCTTCCATCTTCTTTGTTGGACAGGAGAGTGACCAAAAAGTAGACAGCAAAAGAGGCAAGAGAAGCAGGGAATCCCTCTTTACTGAATACCCCTGATACACCAAGTAGCGCTAAATAAGCTCGTTGCTTATTTAATCTCGCTTCATTGTCACAACAACCCTATGAAATGGGAATTATTCCACTGATGAGCTAAGCTCCAGGGGTTAGAAGGACTTGCCCAGGGTCGCAGAGCAAGTGATTGGGTTCACATTCTGCCTCTTCCCGGCCCCCAAGCCTAGAGTCTTTACATTAGACTGTATGTTTTACTAAAACAGGCTTTCCCAAATTATCTTCCCCCAAATTTAACAGATGTTAGGTAAAGGAAACTTCTCTGGACAGGTATCTTTGGGAAACATTAGGTTAAACAAAGTACACCTTTGTCAAACTGCAGAACTTCTCAAAGCCTTGAATATGCAGGTACCCTTGCGATTGTCCTTGAGAGGGAGTGTGCTGCATTTTGTAATTTAATTGGACATGTAAATTTTTTCATGCATTAACTGCCAGGATCAATGTTCCACGGGGTCTAGTTTGGGGAAATCCTGCGTTAAAGCAACTAGGCAGAAAAATGGACAAGAGACAGAGGCATTTTCACTTTGGAGAAAACCCACACGGCCAATAAATATATGAAAGAATGCTCAACTTCATTAGCACTCGGAAATGTAAGTCAAACCCACAGGGAGGCTGGCAAAAATTAAGTCTGACTATTCCAAGTGTTGAGTAAAAATGGATCAGTGAGAACATACATATATTGCTGGTGGGAGTGTAAATTGGTGTAACCATTTTGGAAAATAATTTGGCATCATATCCTGGAGTGTTCACACACTCTGTGACCTCCAGTTCCACTCCTAGGCATAAACTTTAGCATGACTCTCGCATCCATGCATCAGGAGACACGTTCAAGCGTGTTTTTTGTAGCCCAGTTCATAATATAGAATGAAATGTAATCCCCAAAGCATTGGAAGGATAAATCAAGACGCGTTTGCAAGATGAATATTATACAGCATGGGTGTACAGCCTGGCTAAACGTAGCAATATGAGTGAATCTTCAAAATACAAAGTTGGTTAATTTAGAACTGCAGTTTCCTAACAGGGCTCAGTTTTGCTTGACTGGTTCCTCTTAACTGTCAGTGTAAGTGGTGCCGGAAGCAGAGCCGCGTCTGGTTTCTTTCCCTATTGGCAGCACCAACGGTTGTGAAACCAGATGTGTTTGAAACCTCAGGGACCCCCTAGGAGGTGATTCCGCCATGTCAGAACATTCTCCATTCATGCTGAGCTAAGAGCCTCTCATGTGTTCAAAGACCTTTTCCTGACCAGAGGGCAGGTTTATGAATGCAGCCATGAAACAGAAGCCGGCCTAGGGCTCTCCATTGTAGTTAGACACATCTGAAGAAAGAGGATCCGAAAGAAAGAAGAATACGCATAGTCCCTAAATCATGCAAGTAAATTTAGGTTTGGAAGAAGAAAACAGAGCCCATGGACTCTGAAGAAAGAGCTGTTGGCCTGCCATGTATTTTGCTGGGCGCTTGCCATCAGGACCTCAGATGTGACCACCGCATGCTCAACGGCCAGGGCCCAGCTTCATCTGTGGCCGGAGCACACAGCAGCGAGGGAGCGGGTCACTTCTGCCGCCTTGGATGATGACTGAGCCCTGACAGCTCTGTTCCTTGCCTCCAGCCCAGGGTGTTAGCCATTTTCTGGCTTTAGGAAACGTCAGGAAATGATGGGTCTGGGCTCCTGGTTTCCTGAAGATTTAGTGTGTTTGATCTTTGGGATTTTTTTTTAAAGTCAAGACCTTAAAACTAGGACCCTAACGCGGCAGGAAATTCAAGAGGATCCCCCACCTACCCACCCCCCCTTCTCTTT
This sequence comes from Phacochoerus africanus, assembly GCF_016906955.1. Classification (NCBI taxonomy): domain Eukaryota; kingdom Metazoa; phylum Chordata; class Mammalia; order Artiodactyla; family Suidae; genus Phacochoerus; species Phacochoerus africanus. The sequence goes on from NC_062557.1 coordinate 15,338,787, forward strand.
TCTACATGTGTTTTCTTTCCAGACATCCTTTCCCAAGTAAGAATTTCATGGTTTTTAGCAAATAAGCCAGTTGTTGGAAAGGACACACAATCAGCTATTCACGAGAACTGGCCCTTGTCACACACACACACACCCCCAGTTCGTAGGCACTTTCACACTCACTCACCCTGGCAGTAGTGCTGCTTACTGCCTCGAACAGCTGAGTTTTCCTCTACATTTCTCATCAAGTAGTGCCAGAACTGCTGCTTTGCTTCAGAGTCAGAATTTGCACGTTTGTTTCGATGCCAGTCACCTTGTGGGTCTGAATTACCATCTCCCCACGCTCATCCCACCCCCAGGTTTCACTTATTAACCTAGTTTTCTTTTTCTTTAGACCAATGAGGCGAGCTCAGAGTCGATAGCATCCTTCTCTAAACAGGAGATCATGAGTAGCTTCCTGCCAGAGGGAGGGTGTTACGAACTACTCACCGTTATAGGTAACGTCCAGGACTGTCAGGGCGTTCATGCCCCAGGGGACCCCTGCAGCCTGCTCAGCACCCTCAGACAAGTGTGTGCCAGAAGCTGTCAGCCAGTTAGCAGGATTCGTGGTGACAAAACTGGCTTCTGTGGGTCGTCTTTAGTTTTCTTCTTCCAAGTATGGGGAAAAAAATCATTCCAGGAGAGAAGTTCTTCTCAATTCCTTTCTTTCGGGCTGTACACTTCTGGCATCTGGGTCGCAGAATAATTGGCTGAGGGAGAACTGATGGAAAAAAAAAATCAAGAAACAATAGAAGTAAAAGTTTTGTCTTTTGTCTTTTTAGGGCCGCACCCATAGCATATGTAAGTTCCCAGGCTAAGGGTTGAATCAGAGCTGTAGCCGCCAGCCTACACCACAGCCACAGCAACGCGGGATCCGTAACCCACTGAGCAAGGCCAGGGATCTAACCTGTGTCCTCATGGATCCTGGTCGGGCTTGTTACCGCTGAGTCACCATGGGAACTCCCACAAGTGAACGTTCGAACTTAGATTTTCTTTTAAAGTTAAGCCTCTTTGGGGAACCTGGACGCCTTTGCTGCTGTTGTCCCTGTTTATGGCATTCCTCTTTTTTTTCAGGCAAAGGATTCGAGGACCTGATGACAGTGAACCTAGCAAGGTACAAACCAACAGGAGAGTATGTGACGGTGCGAAGGATTAACCTCGAAGCGTGTTCCAGTGAGATGGTGACGTTCTTGCAGGTGAAGAAATGCGACTGTGATGCCTGGGGGGTGGGCTCCTAGTTCCAGCAGTAATGTCCAGGATCTCTCACATCGGAAGTTGTGGAAGCGCTTGCTGAAGAATCTTGGGCATGCGGCGTTAGGATTCTACGATGCTGCTCAGCCCAATTTATAGTCCCCACTTCTTCTCCAAAGATCGTTTTTGGCCCGTGTATTTGTTTATCATTCAGAGAGGCTCTGAATCACACGCACTGGTAAGTGGCAGGGCCAGGCTCCCCCCAGACAGTCTCTTTCAGGTGCCTCGGGCGACCAGCGACCGTCCCCAGCCCTTCGTGTCTTTTTGCCCGGGGTTCCTTTTCTGCCGGAGAAGCAAGCAAGTTAAACTGGGAGAGGCTGCAGGCGTAGTACCTGGGCAGGGACTGGATTCTTCTTCACAGTTGAAGGTTTGCATGGGGAACCTCTTAGATTTAGGGCCTGAGTCAGTGTATTTTCAGCCCAGTTATGTGCAGCCCCACCTCCTCATCTTCAATGATAATGTTTTTCTGAATTCATGCTCAGCTGCTCCAATACCAGGTCATGTGTCCAGGGTAGCTTTGTGAGTCTGAGAATGGAACAGTCAGTCCCAGCTCAGTTATTTGGGAAAACATGTATCTGAGTTTGTTCTAGAGAAAACTGGCCTTCATGAGTCTTTCTGTTGTTTGTTTTTTTTATTTTCCCACTGTACAGCAAGGGGATCAAGTTATCCTTACATGTATACATTACATTTTTTTTTTCCCCACCCTTTGTTCTGTTGCAACATGAGTATCTAGACATAGTTCTCAATGCTTTCTGTTCTTTTTAAAAAAAAATTTTTTGGAGGATAGTTGACTTACAATGTTGGTGATTTTTATCCTTATTCTGTAAAGCAACGTGGACAGGTAGACAGTGCTACCTTTTTGGCCTTGTCTCATTTCCCAGAGGCCTGGACCCTGGAGTTTTTGCAGTTCTTTTGTACATATGCTTTTTAAGGCCACACCTGAGGCATATGGAGGTTCCCAGGCCAGGGATTGAACCCACGCCTCCACATCGATCTGAGCTGCTGTAGTCGGATTCTTAACCCCCTGCACCACAGTAGGATGTCAGGAACTCCTGTACAGTTTTGTTTTTTTTTTTCCACGTGTTTTGTCCAAATTTATTTTAAAATTCCATGGGTCTTAAACTTTCTATAGCTGCTTCTGAAGAAGAGAGATCTCTACTTGAGGTCGCTAAGGAATCTCTTCTAATGTTTCATGTTGTTGTTTGCTCTTTAAGGCTTTCTTTCCTTTTTCTACTGATAACATTTTCTGTACACTGGAAAACAGTTTTTTGTTCTGTTATCTTAAAGAAGAGTTCTGTGCCTTGGCCCTTAAAGCTGAGCTTAGCTTCTATCTTCCTAAGACTCCAGTCCTCAGTTCGTCTTCATCTGCTGCCCTCCGCTGCATTGTTAGCGGTTGCCCTGTTGGCGGGGAGCTTAGGACTGGCTGTAGGATCAGCTGGCAGAGCCAAACTTAGGCAGGAGCTGACGAAGCAGGCCTGGCTTCCCTGCCAAGGCGGCAGAGCCCAGCTCCTCTCATGCTGGTGGCACCTGCTCAGGCTGCTCCCAGGACTCTGAGAAGAGCACCTGGGAAGGCCGAACTCCCCGTACCACTCCTGCTGCCCCCTTCGAGTTGAGCGTCACTCCTCAGTACCGGTTCTGACCGCGGCTTACCGTTGCTTTTAGGGGGAGCTCCATGTCTCTAAACTCTTCAGCCATCCCAATATCCTGCCCTATCGAGCCACCTTTATCGCAGACAACGAGCTGTGGGTTGTCACATCATTCATGGCGTATGGTGAGTGGGAAAGGGGTCCTGGCAGAGAGGGGGGGTTCTGAGAGCTCTGCTCTCAGCGTGCTCGTGTGCTGTTTTCCTCATCTGTGACCCTCCCCTCTGTCCCACGATCTCCAGGCTCTGCAAAGGATCTCATCTGTACACACTTCATGGACGGCATGAACGAGCTGGCCATCGCTTACATCCTGCAGGGGGTGCTCAAGGCCCTGGACTACATCCACCACATGGGATATGTGCACAGGTGCTTCCCGGGCCCACATACCCTCCACAAGAGCAGGATCTGGGCCCAGAAGCCCTCCAGGAAACAGTTGAAGGTTGACTGAACTTAGCGAAGACAGAGTTTAAATCACGGTTGGAATCCTGCCCTCGCCTCTGCTGGAGGCAGAGCAGTTCCCTGTCAGTGCTGAAGCCACAGACTCTCTTTCCCAGGCAGCTTGGTTCTGAGTGTTGCTTGAGGGGAGAATCTGACATGGAGCATCCATATTGGTGTGTGCGCCCCAGAGTCCACCCTCTGCCTGGAGCCTGGGAAAAGGCAGGTGGCTTAGGAGATGATGTCAGGAAAAGTGGGTCATGGTCAGGAGGGAAATAAAGCCAGGATCCCTGCCTCACTCCCCATACAGAGAGCACTTCAGATCCATTAAAGGCCTAACTTAGATAGAAGGAAAGGTGAGGAAATGCCTTTGTGACCTGGGCGCATACCAGAACTTCTAAATGTTTTACACATACAAGACATAAGCAAAAAATTGATGAATTTGAGGAGTTCCTGTCATGGCTCAGTGGTTAACGAAACCATCTAGTATCCATGAGGACGCAGGTTTGATCCCTGGCCTCGCTCAGTGGGTTAAGGATGTGGCGTTGCCGTGAGCTATGATGTAGGTTGCACACGTGGCTCAGATCCCAAGTTGCTGTGGTTGTGGCTACAGCTCTGATTCAGCCCCTAGCCTGGGAACCAGAACCTCCATGTGCTGCAAGTGCAGCCATAAAAAGACAAAAAAATGATGAATTTGATATCTTATATCAAGATTCAAGCATTCTCTTCAGTAAAGGACACCAGAAACAAAATTAAGAAAGGAGCCACGGGTGGAAGATGTCAGTGTTGTCTAAAACACACCGGAGGAGTTCCCGTCGTGGCGCAGTGGTTAACGAATCCGACTAGGAACCATGAGGTTGCGGGTTCGGTCCCTGCCCTTGCTCAGTGGGTTAACGATCCGGCGTTGCCGTGAGCTGTGGTGAAAGTTGCAGACACGGCTCAGATCCCACGTTGCTGTGGCTCTGGCGTAGGCCGGTGGCTACAGCTCCGATTCAACCCCTAGCCTGGGAACCTCCATATGCCACGGGAGCGGCCCAAGAAATAGCAACAACAACAACAACAAAAAAAAGACAAAAGACATAAATAAATAAATAAATAAATAAAACACACCGGAGATTAGTAACAAGGAAATTTTGTGAATCACTAGGAAAAGGATAGCAAAGCAATAGAAAAATGAGCAAAGGATATGGAGTTTATAAAAGAAGACACCCCAAAGACTAACGGTCATAAGAACAGACACTCAAATCTAGCAAGAATCAGGAAATCAAATTAAAACAGGAGGCTATTATTTTATATACATGGAACCATCAGTGATTCATGGGCTGGGTGAGGACCAGTGCCCTGAGGAGGTGGCCCAACACAGCCAGCCAGGGTCACTCGGAACCAGGACCATCAGTGCTAGCTCTGGGTGCACGCCTCAAAGAAACTGGTCCACGGGTGCATCAGGGGACATGTATGTGGACATCTTTGCTCACATCCATGGTGACTAGAGGTAGCACGAGTGTCCTTTCCTGGAAGAACAGATTAGTAATCATTAGACCCCACCCCAGAGTGCAGGTGGCAATTAGAAGCAACAATTAGGTGTATGTAGTTGGCAACACGGATGGTTCTTGAAAATAGAAGAATGGGGTGCATAACAGTACCATTAGGTCAATAGAAGATGCATGCAAAATAGTGATGCACTTATGTAAACCTACAAACAAAAGTACAGATTAAAGGCAGGAGATGGTAGAGGAAGCAGTGGTCTGTAAGCATAAATGAGAGCTTTAACAAAATATAAATAAATTTTAAAATTTAGTGGTATGCAATTGGGTCATGCTATTTTTTTTTTGTCTTTTTGTCTTTTTGCCTTTTCTAGGGCTTCTCCTGAATATGGAGGTTCCCAGGCTAGAGGTCTAATCGGAGCTGCAGCTGCCGGCCTACGCCATAGCCACAACAATGCCAGATCCGAGCCACATCTGCCACCTACACCACAGCTCACGGCAATGCTGGATCCTTAACCCACTGAGCAAGGCCAGGGATCAAACCTGCAACCTCGGGATTCCTAGCCGGATTCATTAACCACTGAGCCACAACGGGAACTCCAGGTCATGCTATTTTTTTATGTGTGTGTGCTTTTTAGGGCCACACTCAGGGCATATGAAGGTTCCCAGGCTAGGGGTCTAATGGGAGCTACAGACGCCAGCCTACACCACAGCCACAGCAACTCCGGATCCCAGCCACATCTGCGACCTACACCATAGTTCTCAGCAACACTGGATCCTTGACCCACTGAGCGAGGCCAGGGATCCATCAAACCTGCAACCTCATGGTTCCTAGTCGGATTCGTTTCCACTGTGCCATGACAGGAACTCCTACTTTTTCTTTTTTATGTTTTAAGTTTTTCATGAAAATCTATGCTCATGTATGTATAATATGTATATATATATATATATAAGTATAATACACATATACACCTCCCCCCGCCCCAGGGGAGAGAGCTGACTGGCTCTAGTGTGGGAAGACAAAGGTTTATGGTGTGAGGGGCTCCTACTGCCTGGTGACTCCCCTCCCCCTGCCCCCCAGGAGTGTCAAAGCCAGCCATGTTCTGATCTCTGCCGATGGGAAGGTCTACCTGTCCGGTTTACGCAGCAACCTCAGCATGATCAGCCACGGGCAGCGGCAGCGCGTAGTCCACGACTTTCCCAAGTACAGTATCAAGGTTCTGCCTTGGCTCAGCCCGGAGGTCCTCCAGCAGGTCTGTGCCCTGGGTCTTGAGGAGGCAAGTTGTGGTTCCCTGGGGAGGCCTTTAGGAATTTCCGGGGGATGAGGGGTGCCTCCCAGCTTCTGAGTAGAGTAAGGGGCTCCCGGAGGGAGGATGGGTACCCCCCGGAAGGGGAGGCCTCTTGACACGGGCGTTTCGTGCCCATTGCAGGGGATGTCGTTCCCCTCTGAGGTCCCACACTGCACTTGAGGCTCCCTTAGAGACCCTCCCATCTTAAGGGAGAAGCGAGCACTGGGGAGATGTTTGGTGCTGTCCGCGTCCCTACGCGGAGCAGGCGTGCTTCCTCCTGCTGTCGCAGAGCATCCCCAAGACATTCCTTTCTTCTGAAATGGCAGCACCTCCTCAGTTGTACAGGCCAGGAAAGTCTTAGCAGCTGACCCCAATTTGGGGACAGGCATTCTTTTCTTCTTCCCAGTTTTTGTTCTCCCCGCTTCTTTTTCTAAGAACAACAGCTATAGTGGAGTGAGCTGTGGCTCTTTCCTCCTGATCTAGAATCTTCAGGGTTATGATGCCAAGTCCGACATCTACAGCGTGGGAATCACAGCCTGTGAACTGGCCAATGGCCACGTCCCCTTTAAGGATATGCCTGCCACCCAGGTAAGCCTGCAGCCGAGGGGTTTCCTTCTGGCCTGTCTGCTTTCCTCAAACACTTGTTGAGGACCTGCCACACTCAGGACACCAGCCAGGGACACTAAGATGACAGGCCCAGTCCTTTCCTTCAAGAGCCCACCCGTGCGGGAGATGGTGCAACTGTTTACTTCCCTCTGCAATACCTGCAGGGTAGTGGAGCCTGGGGAGCGCCTGAGTCGCAGGCCCAGAGCCCACATACCAGGTGTCTTAAAAACATACATCAAGCTAACAGTTTTTTATAAATTTATAAAATATGTTCAATCTTCTTCCCTTGACCTGTATACCTGGAAGGCCAGTTTCTGATTTAGAATTCTTAGACTTTGCAGGTTCTATGCTGTCACGTTCCAGCCAATACTTTTGCAACCTCCAGCCTGCAAGTTCAACTTCTGTTCATGACCCCCGCTTTTTTTTTTCTTTTTTTTTAGGGCCGCACCTATGGCCTTTGGAGGTTCCCAGGGTAGGGGTCAAATCAGAGCTGTAGCTGCCAGCCTACACCACAGCCACAGCAACGCCAGATCCAAGCCACATCTGCTACCTACACCACAGCTCACAGCAATGCCATCCTTGTCCCATGAGGCCAGGAATCGAACCTGTGTCCTCATGGTTCCTAGTCGGGTTTGTTACTGCTGAGCCGCAATGGGGACTCCCTGTTCATGCCCCTTTTAATGGCCACCCTCTGGCCACTCGTAGGCATATACGCAGCCAGTGGCTTTGTCTACCACTTGGAGACAGACCCAGGGGAGGGGCTTATCCAGGTCTTATCAAGTCCAGAAAGTGGACTTGTGTCGTTTGGGCAAGGATTACCTGGGTTCCTAGTACCTGGAGCATGATCTAGAACTGGGCGGGGGTGTGGGTTCTGGGCAAGTGCTCCCTGAACCCACAGGCTGCTTGCCCTGTGGGGACAGGAGCAGCTAAAGGACGGCCAAAGAGCAGCTCTAGAGGAGGGGGCCCGGGGAGGCTTCTGGTAGGAGGTGACACTTGAGTGGCGAAGGCAAATAGGAATTAACTGTAAAGAATGGGAACTAGAAGGAAACGCTTTGAGGCAGAGGGAACAGCATGTGCAAACACCCAGAGTCAAGAAAGAACAGGGGGAGTTCCCGTCGTGGCGCAGTGGTTAACGAATCCGACTAGGAACCATGAGGTTGCGGGTTCGGTCCCTGCCCTTGCTCAGTGGGTTAACGATCCGGCGTTGCCGTGAGCTGTGGTGTAGGTTGCAGACGCGGCTCGGATCCCACGTTGCTGTGGCTCTGGCGTAGGCCGGTGGCTACAGCTCCAATTCGACCCCTAGCCTGGGAACCTCCATATGCCGCGGGAGCGGCCCAAGAAATAGCAACAACAACAAAAAGACAAAAAAAAAAAAAAGAACAGGATGTGAGAACCGCACGTCATTGCAAATGGCTGAAGCACAGGTGGGGGCCGCTAGGTGACACGGCTGGAGAAGGAAGCAGGGGGAGCTCATGAAGGACAGGGCGTGCCTCTCCAGGGCGTCTGGTTCCTGTCCCGAAGCATGTGGAGAATCGCCCAAGGCTTTTAAGCACAGGAGTGATAGCATCAGATACATATTTTAGAAAGATGACTCTCGCAGATAGCTTAGCTCTGGTAGACCAGCTAGGAGGGTAGGGAAACCGAGGCAGGGAGTCTGGAAAACCTAAGACAGGACAGATGCTCAGGAAAGATATAAAAGGCTGTTTAAGGTAAACGACACAGATCCAGTGTTCTGTAGAGCTTCCTGAGGGGATGGACATGTCCTACGTCTGCACCGTCCAGGATGGCGGCCACCAGTCACCTGTGGCTCTTGAGCACTTAAAATGTGGCCAGAAGGATTGAGGAACTGAATTTTAAACCGAATCGAAATTAAACACAGCTATGCAATGGCTGGTGGCTCCCATACTGGACAGCACAGTTCTAGAAGGATTTCTGCCTTGGACAGTTGACAAGGTTCATGAGGATAGCAGTCCCCAAGGCGGGCTGCTTTTACATGTACTGAGCCTGAGGACTTTGCAGTGACAGCCCAGGACATGGCACTGCTGGTGCTTGGGATGGACCCCACCAGGCTCAGCCGGGCGCGGCAAACTGGGGCTGGGCCTCAAAGACAGGACCCGGCTGCCGCCTTGACCTATGGTGAGGGCTCTACAGTTAAAAAGATCTGATGCCTTATAAAGGGGGAGAGACTGCAGGCCCCTTCCTTCCAGCCCCGCTGAAGGCAGGTCCTTTTTTGCAGCCTTCCTCTTCCGCTTGGCCTTGCTGGGCTGTGGCTGTCCAGCCAGTGGCCGGCACTCCTTTGGGAAAGTCAGACTTCGTCCACTTCTGTCTTTACTCCCCGCAAATCCCTTGTATATTGGGAAAGTGTACCTGTGAAGAAACTCCCTGGGCCTTTCAGGGGTCCCCTCCAGTCCAGGCCCTGGCTCTGTCCCTCCCCAGATGCTGCTGGAGAAGCTGAACGGCACTGTGCCCTGTCTGCTGGACACCAGCACCATCCCCGCTGAGGAGCTGACCATGGGTGCCCCACGCTCAGCGGCCAACCCTGGCCTGAGTGAGAGCCTGGCCACCAGCACCCCCAGGACCTCCAATGGCGACTCGCCCTCCCACCCCTATCACCGCACCTTCTCGCCCCACTTCCACCACTTTGTGGAGCAGTGCCTTCAGCGCAGCCCGGATGTAAGGTATACGTGCCGGGCTGGGAGTGGACTTTGGGGGGCTCTGGAGGGGAAGGCAGAGTTGGAAAGGATGCATCAGTCCCCAGGGAGCCCAGGAAAAGCCTGGGTTCCCCAGGGAGTCCGGACCCCTCCCCCAGGAGGATCAGCACAGGGTTTGCTAGGAAGCAGCGTGGGTGGCGCTGGCTGTTTCTTGGGGAGCCAAGGGAAGGATGGGCGGCCCTGGCAATAAGGTGGGAGCCGCAGGAGTTGGGAAATCTGGAGCCGGGCGTGATGCCGGTCTCCCCCCCTTTCTCTCCAGACCGAGTGCCAGCACCCTCCTGAACCACTCTTTCTTCAAGCAGGTACAGTAGCGCTTCCCCGAGGCTCCTGGTTCTTTGTTGTTTTTTCCTGCCTGTGGTTCCAGCTCCTCTCAGTCCCCCGCAGGCCGCTTAGCGTGAGCTCTTCAGATGGTCTCTCCTCTGCCCTTCAAATCAGAGATACGGCCGCGTTTCCAAAGCCCCTCAGAGGCGTGGCTCCTCCCTCTCATAGAGACTTTTGGCCCCAACAGCCCATCTGTCCCCAGGCCCTGGTCCCTTGCCCCTTGGAGTCCTGGGACTCAAAGCAACAGGATCCACCCCCAACTCTCGCCTCCCCCAGATCAAGCGACGTGCCTCAGAGGCTCTGCCTGAGCTACTTCGTCCTGTCACCCCAATCACCAATTTTGAGGGCAGCCAGTCTCAAGATCCCAGTGGAATCTTTGGCCTGGTAACAAACCTGGAAGAGCTGGAGGTGGATGACTGGGAGTTCTGAGCCTCTGAAGAAGGTGCGCGTTCTCATCCCAGGCCGTGAACCTCCAGGGACCCTTCCCAAGGGCTGGCCACATCCCCACACGCCTGGGTGCAGCCTGGGGAAAGGATATTTCTGCCAGGAGAGTTGGCTGCTTACTGACTGGGAAGGAAACTCCTGGAGAGAAACTTGGCTTTACTGTTCCAAGGCTTTTGAGACACAAGGGAGCCCCAACAACCAGGGCTCGGGAGGGGCCGGAAAGCTGACGTTCCCAGGCCTGTGAGCTCAAGTGACCTGACTTGTTCAGAAGGAAGAGATGCTGCTCTGGCCCTGGGGGCTGAAGTCCAAGCCCAGGACTTAAGACACCCACCCAGAGCTGTAAGACTTCTTCCCACTCTAGCTCTCCTACCTAGTTCCATTTTTTGCCTCTGCTCTCAGATCCTATAGGTCCATGGAGGGGTGAACAATAAGACCCCCTCCCCTCAGACCTCTTCCTAATAACTGAAGGGAAGGGTATTTTTATTTTATTTTATTTTATTTTTTCTTTTGAAGCACTAGGTGAAAGCTGAGGTAGGCCGTCATCATCCCCCTTTTCGCTTGGGCCCTGATACCTAAAACCTTCCCTTGGTTCATCTGTGGAGCTCATTCCTTTCCCACCAAGAGTCCATCTTGCTGCCTCCTGCCAGCTGCCTCAGTGCTTCCTCCAGGGGCCATAATGTCTTGCCTCGCCTGAGGGCCAGTGCTTCTGCTGTGTTAGTTTACTTGCCAGAACAAATTAAAATTTCCAGAGAGTCCACTGGAGAGTGATGTGTGTTGGCCGTGCAGGCTTGGACATGAGTCATCCTGCCCTGGGTTCTGCCATCCGAAGAAGAGCGTGGTCCCACCAGTGCTGTGGGAACACGGCAGTGACCTCTTTCATTAGCTAGACAGCCTTGCAACACACACATTTCTGTTAAAACCCGTAATAGATTTGTCTCTTAACTCTCTAACGTTGAAGCCATTAATTTTAGCCTGTGGCCATCAAACCACCTGCGGCTGGAAATGTCGAAGTGCTGGAGACCAGCCCCTCCACAGGACCTGTTGCAGGGCCACTGGAGTCCAGGCAGAAGAGGCTCAGCTTTGGCAGGAAAGGAGGTGGAGGGCTTTGTTTTGTAATGAGATGCATGGTGTCTCCTCACCGTTGGAAGTAATATTAAAAGAGCAGGTAACCTAAGAACCAGCCGGCCCCTCTCCATCGTGCTGGCTGGCGGCCAGGGGATGATTCTCACCTCTCTCTCCTCTGTGGTGCTTCCCAGCAGCCGCCCCAGCACCAGGCCAGCCCGTGCGGGGTGTGTGCTCCTCTCTAGCTCAGGCACTTCAGATGTCAGATCAAGGAAGTGCCCCTCCCTCTCCCTTGCAGCTGCTTTGACCCATCTGATGCCCTCACTTTCCTCAGAAATTCTAACACCAGTTTCAAAAACGGAAAACCTCTTCCCTTGGGCAGTTGCAGGGATGGACGAGAAGGGAATGGCCCCAGCGGTGAGGGAGTGGGGAAACCTGACATGGCGGAGGGGGGACGAGGCCAGGTCACGTTTATTTCCAACCGTCCCACTCAGCTCATGTTTTTTTGTTGGCTTTTTTTTTTTTTTCTTTAAACCTCAAGTTCCCTTTTGTTAACACCATTATCAGCTTGTTTTCTTTCCTCTGAACCGCTTGCTTCACCTTGCTGTTAGCTCACCCTCAGCGCCCAGAGTGCTGCTTCCGTGGGCTCCACCCCGCCCTTCAGCCCGGGAACGTCCTGGGCGGGCCAGGGGCCTGGGGCCGGGCGGCCAGGGAGTGCCCAGGTGCCAGCCCCGCGCAGCGCAGCTTGTGCCTCCGGGGCGTTCACCTTTCCTGCCTCAGCACAGCCCCTGGGAGAACCTGACGACAGGTGTGGGCGCCTGGCCGGGAAAGATGCTGCCCGGGGCGGGCTTTAGGAGTCTCTCCCCCACACCCGCCGGGGGCCTGCAGCTCAGCCCAAGCGGAAAGCTTCCTGCGGAGAGGGCCCGGAGGCTGAGGAGGAAAGCCGAGCGGGGCGCGGGCGCTGAGGGAGCCAAGGGAGCGGCTGGGGGCGCCTGTCGCCTCCCGCACTCCCCCGCCAGGCGCCGGCGGCGCCGCGCTGTTCTGTTCCCTGACAAGCGTGTGGGCTGCGTTCTGGAGCCGCCAGTTCTATTCCTGCCACAGTGTGGAAACAAGCTATGTTTAGGGCTGTGCTTCGCGCAACAGCTTCCAGCCTGGCATCAGGCACAGCCCAGCAGTCCCTGGTGCCCAGCAGGCAGGTCCCTGGGGTCCTCGCAGAGGCTGTGTTCCCCTTCCACAGGTTCCTCCTACGTGCCTCAGACCTGCTGCAGCGCGTGCCGGAGCCCAGGCAGCGGGCTAGGCCAGAGGGCAGCGCGTCAGGAGCCGGGTCGGGGTCAGAAGCCCTGGCCTCTCATGCCAGCCCTGCTGCTCCAGCTTTGCTACTTGGAACAAGTCACTTCAAATCCTCAGGTCTCACCCCCCCTGTGTCAAGTGGTGTTTGCATGAGCCCAGGTTCGCTTTTTATGAAGGCTGGGAATCTCTTTCTCTGAAAGAGGTAACCTCACTTCTCTCAGGGGCGGGGGATAACAGCCCACAAAGCCCAGGCACGGAAGCGCGGCGGCCGCCCCTCTGGGCGCCACAGGCGCAGCCTCCCGGGCCCCAGTCTCCGGGGCGGCGGGAGAAGGCTGGAGGGCTGCTGGCCGAAGGAGACTGAACATCGCGGCCCCGGGACCCTCCCTGCGGCGCGGGCCAGGCCTCGCCGCCTAGCGTGGCTGTACCGCGTGCCCGGCCGCCCTGCCTTCTTGGCGGCCGCGCAAGCGCCCCTGGCGTCCGGAGGCCTCCGCGCGCGCGAGGGGGCGTGGGAGCGGCGCGGGGTCGCTGGGCGGGGCTCCGAGGCCGCCCCCGCGGGTCGTCCGTGCAGCAGGGCCCCTGGAGCGGGAAAATGGAAGCTGCCAGAGGCCCAGGCGCGCCTGGTTATTGTTTTCCGCCGCGGGGGCCTCGCCGGGAGCGCCGTTCATCCCGCGACCCCAGCGTCTCCACCTGGGCTTGCCCCCGCCCCGAGGCCTGCGATGCGGACCCTCGGGCTCGGGTCCCTGGCTCCGTCCGGAGCGGGCCGACGGGGCGGCCGGTTTCGCGAGGCTAGCGAGCGCGAAGCCTTTGGGCGGTGCGGAGCGCCAAGAGCGCGGTGTCGGCGCGGGGGCAGACAAAGGCGAGGGACGCCGAGTGAGGGGAAGACAAAGCGCAGAAAGGGGTCGGCGGCGGCGCGGGGCCCTGGAGGCGGCTCTGGGCGCGGCGGAGCCAATGGGCGGGCGCGGGGCGGGGGCCGGCGGGGGCGGTGCCGTGATAAGGCGCTGGCGGCCGCGGCCGCTCAGGGACCACTGGCAACGGCGGCAGCTCGTTCCCGCGCGCTCCTCGCACCCGCGGCGTCCCCCGGAGACCGACCCCCGCCCCTCGGCACAGGCCGGGGCCCGGTGAGACTCGCGGGCGGGCCAAGGGAGGGGCCGGCATCCGGCTTGCAATCCCGGCGGCCCAGGTGGGGGCTGCGGACGCTGGGGCCGCCGCCCACGGGGTCCCAACGCCGAGCGCTTCAGCCCGTCGCTCTCGCCCGGGGCTGCGAGGCCAGCGTGCGTCCTTCGGGTCGGGCCTCTGGGCCGGGGCGGGGCAGGGGTGCCCTCGGCTGGGTCCGCAAGGGTCCTGAGAGTGGGGGCCGGGGCCGAGGAGCGCGGCGGGCGGCGGCTTGGCCGCGCCGGGCGGGTGGCCCAACCCGGGAGCGCTGTCCAGGGGCTGGGCTGGTGGAGCGGGCAGTGCTCGGCCCCGAGCTGGGTGGCGTCGAGGTGGGGTCAGCCCTGGCCCGGCCCGCTCTCTGCTGACCTCCTCTCGCGCCAGGCGAGGTCAGAGCTCTCGGGGCGCTCGGGCGGCTGCGCGGAGCCCTTCCCCCAGCCGCTGCCGCTGACTCTGTTCTTCTCCCGACACATGGTTCCACTCAGGGACCCCTGTTCCCTGGGGAGCTGCGAGGGGGGCGGGCTGGCCAAGGGGGGGCGGCGGGTGGGTGAGGGGCGGAAGTGGCAAGACCCAGAGCAACAGGAAATGACTTAGGGAAAGTCCCAACCACAGCCCCCCAGCCCCCTGCTGTAAACACCCCCACCCCCACCCTGCGAGCTGGGGAAGGGCTTGTGGGGCCCTCCCAACCGACTTCCCCTTGCAGAACCCTGCGGGTGCCGCGTCTCCACCCGGCGCCTCCATCGCCTCCAACGAGCCATGTTCCAGGCTGCAGGAGCCGCCCAGGCCACCCCTTCTCATGTAGGTGATCAGCCGGGTGGGAGGGCACTCCATCCCTGCAGGTGTCTGGCCTGGGGGTGAACGGGTGAGGAGCAGCCTGTCTCCCTTCCCCTCCTTGATTGAGTGTCCCTGGGATCTGGTCTGGTGATGGTCGTGGGAGGGGGGCCCTTCCTCAGCTGACCCTGCCCCACTGCCCTCTCCCTCAGGAAACCAAAGGTGGCGGAGGAAGCAGTACCGTGCAGCGCTCCAAGGTAGGGCCCTGCGTGTGCGGGGAGGAAGGGATGGGGGTGGTCAGGTCCCTGATGGAGTCTCTCCTGGAACAGTCCTTCAGCCTCCGGGCCCAGGTGAAGGAGACCTGCACTGCCTGCCAGAAGACTGTGTACCCCATGGAGCGGCTGGTGGCTGACAAGCTCATTTTCCACAACTCTTGCTTCTGCTGCAAGCACTGTCACACCAAGCTCAGGTGCGCCCTTTCCCTACCCCTGCCCTGGCCTTCCGGTCCTGCCCTGACCTGACCACAGCTGTTCTGCTTCTGCAGCCTGGGCAGCTATGCAGCGCTGCATGGGGAATTTTACTGCAAACCCCACTTTCAGCAGCTGTTTAAGAGCAAAGGCAACTACGATGAAGGCTTTGGCCGGAAGCAGCACAAGGAGCTCTGGGCCCACAAGGAGGTGGACCCCGGCACCAAGACAGCCTGAGGCCCCTCTGGCAGTCCCCTCCCTCCTCCCTCCATAGAGGGCCTGGAGCGGGCAGTTGGAAGGGTGGGAGATTGGACCCTGGGCTTGGTTGGGGCAGGGTGGGAAGGGGATGAGGCCATCTTGCTCAGGCAGGGTTATGGGGACAGGGCTTTGCTCCAGGATTTCTTCTTCTCCCTCAGTAGGCCGGGGTTTGGGAACCAGGATTGGGCTTTGCTCAGCACCCTGTTTCCTGCTTCTTTCAGCCTACCCCACTTCACCCCGTGGCCCCCCCGGGAGGCCCCCAGACTCAGCTTCCCTATCTAGGTGCCTTTTCTCCAGCAAGGAGTCAGCATGCCCTCCTCAGGGTCCCGAGCTCCCTCACTGCCACCTGGGGCCCTGGGCAGCCCCCACGTCTCCCCATCTACCTCTGCCCTTAGCCTGGTCCTGAGCCATGGAGAATGGAGGAAGGTGAGCCAGGGTGCCCCCTGCGGCCTCTCCAGGTGCCCACCAGGACCCGCCCCGGGGAGGGGTGGGAAGTGGAGCAGCCCTGCCCCCCCCTCCAAAAAGGCGAGGCAGGGCATGCCCGTGAGGGCCTGGGACCATCTTGCACCGCTGAAGAAGCAGAAACTAAAGCATCCGCCAGGCTGAGAGCCACAAAGACTGGCGGGGAGCTGGCAGGGCCATGCTCCCTGTTCTCCTATTTCTGTTGGTTCTGACTGTTGTGATCAAACCTGTTTTAAAACATGTTTCAACAGATCCTGACTCTGTATTATGTGGCCGGATGGGGGGCTTTGTGACAGGAAGGACACAGACTTGAGGTGACAGGGTCAGCCCAGAGCACGGTGGCTTTGGTGGTGGGGTGTGGCGGTGATGGGTGTCAGAGGCCTATCAGGCAGCCTGAGAAAGGGGGTACGCTTCCCACGCAGGTCTCCATGCTTTCAGACCCAGTGTTTGCTCACTGAAACTGCTCCTCACCCTTGGGAAGGTCAGGCTGGCAGTGGGTGATGGGGCCAAGCCTTACTGCGCTTGAGGATGTGGGGGTGTGAGACAGAATCTTTTTGCCGAACCCTCCCCTGGACCCCCTGTGCCCTGGGAATCAGGAAGGTGTGGTGGGAACAAGCAGATCCAGTAAGTTCTGTCAGAGGTTTCCCAGTCTGTCCTCTTCCTCCTGCTTTTTCAAGCTCCAGGGAATGGGGCAGCCGTGGTCACCGTCCCAAGTAGACTAAAGAGAGACAGCTCATCTGCTCCTCTGAGGGATAAGTTTCCAGCAGAGCAAACAAGCCAAGCTTGGAGGAAATGGGACTCCCAGACCCAACTGTCCTGATTCCCTCCCAACCGCCTGTGGACTATGTGAGTTGAACAAGAGGGCAGACTCCTGGGGGGGATTTGCTGCCTCCACCCCACATGAGTCCTTAAGTTGCTAAATGATCAGGACCTCAAACTCGGGTGGCAGGTGAGTCACAGTACTGTGTGGTGGTAGACACTGCCCCTGGAAGTGGCAGAGCTAACAGCAGAAATGGCACCCCAGAGTGTGAGGAGAGTTGCTGAGAGCCCCATCAGGGCAGGCCCAACTCTGCACCAGAGGCCTCAGCTGGAGACAAGGATGGTCTCTGCTCTGAGCTAATCAATAACAGCGCTAGACCAGGGACAGAGACCAGTGAGGTGACTCCTGGAGGTGCCTGATCCAGCCCTGCAAGGATATACCACAGGGGAGTCCTTTCTTGGGCTAGGAAGGCTAGTCAATGGCGCAAAGGTCCTCGGACCTCAGCCACAGTGACACTTGGGTCAGGTGAGCTGACAGTGTCCCCTCAGTCAGCCCTGGCGGAACAACCCTTAGCAGAGCTCCTAGGAGTCGGGGGAAGAGGGGGTGCCACCTCTGAGCTAGCAGTGGTACCAGCCAAGCCACACCATCCCAAGAACCCTCTGGGAGTCCCATCAGGATGCAAGATTGTTTCCAGGTACCCTACCTAGCTCCTCCCAGGCAAACACCTACTCCCTCTACCCTTCCACCAAAAGCATCGTCACAGGACCCCTTGGGTATAAATGATCCCTTTTATTGTAAGTAATGCGCGACACTGGCCTGGCTTTGCACTGCAAGCCCTCGGTCAAGATATAGTCAAATAACTATGGCTGCAGGTTCTTCTGCACGATCCACAATTCAGACACAGACACACAGCTGGGGGTAGGCAGGAGGGGCAGGAGGGCGGTGGAGTGTGGACTGTCCCCAGCCCTGGCCTCTCCATGTTGGGTTGGCCCAGGCTAGCATACCGCACGGAATGACGAGCAAATGGTGGCATGGCCCTTCCCAAGGCCAGCCTGGGGCTGCTAGGAGACTGCCCTTCAGATTCTTTGGGCCAGGCCGTCCTAGGCCCCACAACTTTTCATCTGGATTAATTTTTTAAAAAAATAAATTAAAATTAAGCAACAGCTTGGTCCTGAGGATGCTGAGCCAGCATGTCCACAGTTTTTGGCACACAAAAGAAATCAGGGTCTTTTCGTTTTTTTTGGGGTGCTGCAGGACTTGTTGGCTTGTTTGCAAATTTGTTTTTTAAAACGCTCCCTGTGAGGCAAGACCCGGGGGGGGGGGGGCGCCTCGGTGAGAGCCTGAACCTGCGACAGAGTCGTTTCATGTCAGCGCCAATACCACGCTGTTTGCTGTTGGGAGTCAGGGACTGAGGACGGGTGGTGTGGGCCCAAGAAGAGCGCTACAGCCATTAGGACGGGGTTGTGGAGAGGCCGAGCTGCCACCAGGCAGCTTTGGTCGAGCCGGTCCCCACCTGGGGCAAGAGCCAAGGTGGAGGTAGGAGCACGTGCTCACTGTCTTCAGAGGGCCCGGCTTGGGGTGCCTGACAGAGGTCCCTGGGGGAAGAGATGGAAACAGAGGGCCCCAGACCCAACTGGCACCGTGCAATACACATTCCTGCAAAACCAGCTGCTTTCCTTTTCTCTTCTCTCTTGAGGCGTCCATCACCTGTAACAGTCTAGAATTGATATATATAAAAACCATCAAATATGATCTGAGATATAAATTAACAAGGCCTCACATTACATGATGTGAAAAGGCTAAAAACAGCGATAGAAACTACATTCATAAAGTGCATCGTCAACATACAACGAAGGCTTTGGCTTGTTCGGATGCCCGTGGGGAAGTGGGCATGGCTGGCAAAGAGCTGCCTGGCACTAATCCCCAGCTCCTTGGAGACCCATCCCTGGGCACTGGCTTTTTTTTTTTTTCCTTTAATGACAACTCCCAAGGAAACTGGGTGTTAAGAGGGAGGAGCTCTAGCAATAGGCACATTTTGGAGGGGAGGGGCCGGAAAAAAGGACCAGCGCCCAGGCTGAGGTAAGTAAGGCCAACTCTAAGCTGCTTGGAGATACTGGCTCCCTGACCCCTGCTGCCATTCCTCCCCCAGAGGAGAAAGAAGGAAAAGAGGCTGAGACCTCTTGGAAAGGCTGGCCAGGAGGAAGAGGGCTGGCAATTTGGGACACAACTGGTGGCATCATAAAGGCTTTCTACCAGGTAGAGAGCTCTGGCCTAGCAGGTCATGACCTACATAGAGCCTGACACAACTCTAACCTGAATAGCCCGCTCAGGGTGGCCCGCTAGCTCAGATGGCGGCATTGTGTTGTCCATCTTCCTTCTGCTCTAGTGGGAGAACAGGTGCCAGGTCAGGAACACAAAGGCCATGACTTTCAGCTCTTAACAATCTGGCCCAAGGCCCAAGCCCACAGCAGGGGAACTCAAGAGCCCAGAGGGCACACAAAGTCTCCAGTTTAAAAACTGGGTACAGCATAAGAGTGACTGCAACTTGTAAAACAGAGACAATTGCATTGACAAAACTGGGTCCTCCCCTCAGTGGGGGAAGTTCCACATCTCAGGCCCCTGCTCGAGGGTGGGAAGGGGTGAGGGTCATGGGGTCAGGCAGGACAGGCTCCTCCTTCCCTGAATAAGGCAGCATAACATTTGCTTCATTCATCTTTGGTAAAGGACAGGAACTGGCAAAGCTGGCCTGGGAGCTCCAGGGGAGCAGGGTCCAAGCCTCTGCTTTCCATTGGCTGTGGGATGCTGGGCTTTACCTCAGGCTTGGGTGGGCTCATCCAGCCCAGAGATGCCCTGGTGGTCTCCAAACAGGGGAGAAACAAAGTAACACTCTGAATGAAAGTAACACTATTCAGACCCTCGAGTCAGTCCTGTGTCCCCAGACTGTGGGGTCTGGTGCAGACTGCAGTGTCAGGACACAGACCCGAGGGTGGGGCCCACGGTGCCTTGCACACTGTTCCTTGCCCCTTCCCCTCTGGGCCAAGCTGAGGATGCTGGAGCTCTCGGGTCTGGCAGGCTGGGGGCTCCCAGTCCTTGAGGCCGCAGCCACCCCACCTGGCTCTGAGCCCCAGTGGTAGAAGGGCACAGAGAGCGCTGGCTGGACTGCAGCTCCATGGTCCACAGCCTGGCCTGGGAGAAGCAGCAACTTTGCTGAACCCCGAAGCAGCCCCTCGCCTGTGCAGCAGGGAGCGGCCGGCAGCAGCGTGGCCTTGAGAGCTCAGTACACGAGCTGTGCAAAGTGGTGTGTGAGCAGCTCCTCGGCCGAAGGTCTCTGGCGGGCCTCCACAAAAATGCGCCTCAAGAAGTCCCGGCCGTGCTCAGAGATGTGGGAGGGCAGCTGAGGATTGGTGGGCTGGGTGGCAATCTTGAAAATGGCGGCCATGGCTTCATACTCTGCCCAAGGTGGTTTCTCTGTCAGCATCTCCACCACAGTGCAGCCCAGGCTCCTGGAAAGAGAGAACCCCTATGTTACCCCAGAGCCAGCCCCAGGCTCCCGCTGCCCTGCCCACCGCTGTGAAAGGACCTGCCCTTCTCAGAACATCCTGAGGCAGGAGGGGCTGAGCTGAGGGTTGACACCCCTCCAAAGGGACCCCAAGGCCAGAAGAGGCTTCAAAAATCCATCAGTTTCGTCCACAGGGGCTTCATCGGCCTACACCGACCTGGGCGCTTCTTGAGATTGGGGAAGAAAGTCACTTTGGCATGGACAGAAAGAGCCCTGAGATAACTTTTAATTTGCTATTGCTCCTCCTGTAATACATTACCATGAACCTAGTGGCATAAAAAAAAACAACAAATTTATTACTGTTTTGGAGATCAGAAGTCTAAAATTAGGAGTTATACCGTGTTGTGGTGCAGCGGAAATGAATACGGCTAGTAACCATGAGGTTGCAGGTTTGATCCCTGGCCTCACACAGTGTGTTAAGGATCCAGTGTTGCTATGAGCTGTGGTGTAGGTCGCATACACTGCTTGGATCCCACATTGCTGTGGCTGTGGTATAGGCCAGTGGCTACAGCCTGGATTCAACCCCTAGCCTGGGAACCTCCATATGCCATGAGTATAGCCCTATAAAGCAAAAAAATTAAAAAAAAAACTTTTTTAAAAGAGGACGACGACTGAAATTAGTCTCACTGGGCTAAAATCAACATGTCAGTGGAGACGGTTCCTTCCGGAGGCTCCGAGGGGAGACTCCATCTCCTTGCCTCTTTCAGCTTCTAGAGACTGCCTGCATTCCTTGGCTCATGGCTCCTTCCTTGCATCACTCCAAACTCGTTTCCCTTGTCACATCTACTACTCACTTGGATCTCATCTCCTGCCTTCATTTATTTTTTTAATTATAAATTTAAAAAAATTTTTTTTTGGCTGCTCTGCAGCATACTGAGTTCCTGGGCCAGGGATCAGATCTGAAGCACTGTTGCAACCTACACTGCAGCAAGGCCAGATTCTTCACCCTGTGCTGGGTCAGGGATCGAACCTGCATCCCAGCACTGTAGAGACAAAGCTACTGATCCTACTGTGCCACAGCAGGAACTCCCCCTGCCTTCCTTTTATAAGAACCTTTGTGGAGTTCCTGTCCTGGCTCAGCAGAAATGAATCTGACTAGCATTCATGAGGACGCAGGTTCTATCCCTGGCCTCGTTCAGTGAGTTAAGGATCCGGTGTTGCCGTGAGCTATAGTGTAGGTCGAAGATGCAGCTTGGATCCCACATTGCTGGGGCTGTGGTGGAGGCCGGCAGCTACAGCTCTGATTCAACCCTAGCCTGGGAACCTCCATGTGCTGCAGGTGCGGCCCTCAAAAGACCAAAAAAAAAAAAGAACCTTTATGTTACACTGGGCCCATTTAGATAATTCAGGATCATCTCCCCATTTCAAAATTAAGTTTATCATATCTGCGAAGGCCCAACTGCCATGTAAGGTAATGCCTAAAGGTAACACTTACTACAGGGATTAATTAGTACATGACCATCTGAAGGGGACCATTATTCAGCCCACTACGATCATGTTCTAAGAGGAAGAGATGCCCTCACGATTTTCAGGCCCTTTTCTAAGGATGGACACAAAGTCAGGTAGAGCAAATGCAAGTCATCTGAGCACTAGGAGAGGGAGTGGAAGCCTGCTACTGTTTAGAGAATAAGCCAGGCCTTCAGATTGGATCTTAGCTTTCAGAGATTTAGCAAACCTCAGGGGTGTTTTACATGGCCTAAGTTCCCAGCGTTAACAAATGCAACCCATCTACTGACTGTACTGCTGCAGGTACCACCACCTCTGTCCATATGGAGCCTGCATCCTGGCCTCGCTGGCCAGAGGTGAGTCCTCACTCCTTCCTGCCACACTGCAATGACCACAAGCCTCATTTCTAAGATGGAGCCACTACAGCCCGGACAGGGAGATGGGGTCCCATCCCATCCCCAGTGCTCACCACACGTCTGCCTTCCTTCCGTAGCCCTCACCGCTGATCACCTCAGGGCTCATCCAGTAGGGTGTGCCGGTGACAGAGCGCATGCCCGTGCCTGACATGCAGATGGTCTGCAGGCGCTTGCTGGCCCCAAAGTCCCCCAGCTTCACATTCCCAGCAGAGTCTCGGAGGATGTTAGCTCCTAAGGCATGAAAGGGCAGAGGCTGCAACCCTGAGCCCCCGTGTGTTTCCACCATCTGCCCTCTGTCCCTCCCTCCCAGGTCAAAGGGCTGCTGGGCAGGGTGGGAGCTGCCATGAATAGACCAGAACTGCGCAGAGCAACCAGGCCCCTGACAGGAAGCTTCAGCCCTACAGCACCAAATGGTCATCACCTTGGCCAACATCAGCAGAGCACTTCACACTATTTTCCCAAATTGCTTCAGTGATCTTCATACCAATCCCCAAAGGAAGCAACTATAGTTCAAAAGGTTTGAAATGACCAGGTCGAAAGTTCCCAGGTGACTCAGTCTCAGGGAGCCCACAGCCTGACCCTGCTTACCTTTGATGTCCCGGTGAACAATCATGTTGCTGTGCAGGTATGACATGCCCTCCAGGATCTGCCGAGTGTATTTTCGGGTCACGCTCTCTGTCAGAGCTCCATAAGCCTTCAACTGGTCTTTCACTGAGCCCTAGAGCCACAGGGGTCAGAGGGAGTCACTGCAGGAAGTGGGCAGGAAGGGGGTAAGGCTATTTCCAGCCCCCGGGATTGGGGCAAAGGAGTAATTCATCCAATCCGCATCTGCGATGTGCCGGGCACTTCGCGGGGAGCTGTCAGGCAGCTTGAAGAAAAAAGTACGAGACAGTCCTTCCCTTGAGCAACAGATGACCCAAATCCAGAAGGGAGGTCCATCTGTTCCAGGTGACGGCGTTACTTACTAGACAGCGTGGCTGCCCTCTGAGCCTCGGGTTAGGGTGGCCTGGGACGTTTCTCATCCCACACCATCCCAGCCCACACCATCACTGCATCCAAGTCCTGCCTTCCCTCCTGAGCCTCTGAAGTCTCAGGTGATCAGACCCATGTCAAAGGGAACCCTCTCCTCCACAGCCACCAACCCCTGGTCAGGTCTCTTGTGTGTGTCCCATGTGCATAAAGGGGCACATACCCCCGGCATGTACTCCATGAAGATGGTCAGGGTCTTCTCGGCGCGGTCCCGCAGGCAGCCATAGTACTGCACGATGCGCTCGTGCTGCAAGTTCTTCAGTAACTGGATCTCACACTCCAAAGCACTCACCTCCTAGGGGAGGGGCCCAGTGGTCACCTAGGCTCTCAGGGCCCCAGGCCTGCCTGCCCAGGATCAGCTCGCTTGCCCTAGTCAGTGACCTCAGGAACCTGTCTGCCTTAGGAACTTCAGCTGGAGGAAAGGGGGACTCTCTCCAAGAGAGAGAGTCTTTGTCCACAATGCTGGCTAAGCCTTGGGTTGGTGGCACTCCCGTGCTGGGAGACGGCAGACTGTGGGAGAGGGGATGGGTTTGTGGGTGGTATTTGTTCTCTCAAGCTGGAAGGAAGGCTACATCCAAAGCTAAGCGCCAAAGACAGGCTTCTTCCTGGTCCGAGGGCTGGGAGAGGCATGTGTGGTGAAGGTGGGGCAGGTACTGCTCTTTGTGGCACTGGCCATCAGCTCTCAGTCTAAGTTGTGTGGTACTCTGGCACCAACTCATTTCCTCAAACCCAATCCCTCCCCAGGGCCAGGAGAGATAGCAAGGGAGCTTGGGAGGAAGAACGACAGGAGAAGCAACCTGTAGCATCTCAGGCAATTAGTCTGTGCAACAGGACAGGCATTCTGTGGAGAGAGAGGAACTGGAAGTCAGACCATGGGGGAGGCAGTACCTTGCTTGTCTCAGGACTGTCTGGGTCAAACTGGACCTGCTTGGAAGCAAGTTCTCGTCCTGTGTCCACGTCATAGCACAAATAGACCCTGCCGAAGGCACCCTGGCCCAGGAGCTTCCCCCGGCGCCAATTGATGGGGGCACTAGGAGCTACAGGAGAACAGAAGAGAGGAGTATTAGCGTTCATGAGCTTATTTACTGATATCCTGTCTTGTTCTTCAGGGGCTCGAGCGTCCCCTTCCCCACCCCAGCGCATCTCAGCACAGCAGCTCTACTCCAATCTGGAACAGGCCCAGCTCCTTGGTCTAGCAGACCTTAAGGCCCAATCCCAAGACACTGAGGACTAGCTAAAATCATGGTTAAATGCTCATGTAAATTGATTTAATATCTTTATACTTCCAAAGCCCCCAAATATCTTACTATGTCAAGGATTAAGGAGACTGCTCTTCAGCTTAAACACAAAAAAACTAAAGACCAGAGAGGAAGACTGGCCTGTCACACAACAGCAGACTGAGGACTAAGGTCCAGAGAATCTGCTGCCCACCCTCAGGCTCTCCCACTGGGTGCAGAGGGGACAGAGCAGCCAAGTGCCGAGCCAAACAGCCCCCGCAGACCCGCTGGCCTCCCGCCTCCAGCTGGTCTGAGCATCCCCCCAGCAGCCTCCTCCTGGCCAGGGCCCACTCCTCACATTTGGTCGGCACGTTCCTCTCCTGCACAGAGAGGGCATTCTCACTGTCCGCACTCCGCAGGCGCCCTCGGGGGTCCAGGTATTGCACCGCCAGACCCATGTTTTCGCCATTTGTGCTCAGGGAGCGGCTGGAAGGCACCAGGGTGAACAGGTTGCCTTGATGACGCCGTATTCGGGGAAAGGTTCTTCTGCCTGAAAGGGGAGCAGGGACCAGAGTAGAGCAAGTCAGACCCCTGGCCACGAGGCTGAATGTGCAAACCAGATCATAACCCCAGCTCCACTCCATCCTATCTGCACCTCCCACCTGACTCGTACCAGGATGGCTAATGTCTCAAGCACTCTGGGAATCAAGGACAAAAGGAGGAATTAGGAAGCCTCCACAGATGGTTCAGGAAAACCTGGCCAAGGGGAAGGCACAGGGCTGGCTCTCAACCCCACATCATTCTCAGGGCCAATCCGTAGCTGGACTGTGTTTTCTTTGGCATCCTAATCCTAAATCTCTGTGGAAGCTCCATTCTGTTTGCTGTCACGGGACAGAAGAGGGCGTTGGAGAGCTGGTGCCCTGGAGCCCGACGCTGTGCACTCAGATAAAGGACAGTGTTTCCAGAGGCAGCATTACAAATACCACCCTCCCTCTTTTTTTTTTTTTTTTTTTTTTTAATGCTGACTCTGCTGCCTAAAGCCTGGACTCAGTTCCTCAGAAAAAAAAGGAAACACGGGGCCTGGAGTGCTTGGGCCACCCCCTTGCAATGGCTTTTGTGTGGTGGAGCTCTAACCACATCCCTTCCGAGGTGGTCAGCAGGGGGCAGGGTGGAGGTGCACTCACCGTCGTTGTAGTCCTTGTGGTGCACAGACACGTGGTAGCGCCGGGGGTAGGTTCCACCTTTGACCCCTTTGTCATAGAACTGAGTTTCCCGATCTGAGTAAGAGAGAGGATTCACTAGTTTCTGGGGAGGCCAAAGTGAGTGTGATCCATTTAAGCCTCTAGGTCACTGAGACCTCAGAGCATCAGGCCGAAGGAGAATTAAAAGACAGCCCTGGACTCCCTTCCCAACTCAGCTATCAAAAGCAGACTGCCTGCAGCCCAGTCAGATACCCTATGGTGCTCATCCAGGCTCTCACCTGAGAATTCCTGTCTGTTGTCTGGGAAGCTCTGGGCTCGGGACATTCGTGACTTCCGGAAGGATGGGCTGGAAAAACAAAATGAATCACAAAGCTGACTTCAGGGTACCTCCACAGCAGCTCACAGGGCAGAAGGCAGGATACCCAGATAGACTCCTTTTTCTAACTCCTTCGCACACATATCAATACATAATGGGAAGCAGAGTTCGAGAGAAGCAGCCCTTTTCTGAGCTCAGCCTCCTACTTTCTCTTTACTAGTCTGAGGCTCATTATCTGACAGGACACTGGATAACAAAGCCCTTCAGACCTACCGACCTCCACTCTGACTGCACAGAGCTCTACCTTGCCCTTTCCTCCCAACTCGGTAATTGGGGAAGAGCTGCAAAATATCCCATGTCCAGGATGGT
Source organism: Phacochoerus africanus (assembly GCF_016906955.1). NCBI lineage: Eukaryota > Metazoa > Chordata > Mammalia > Artiodactyla > Suidae > Phacochoerus > Phacochoerus africanus. Next base: position 15,364,762 of record NC_062557.1, read on the forward strand.
TATAAAGATAGGAATGATGGAGTTCCCGCTGTGGTGCAGTGGGTTAAGACCGAAGAGGCTCAGGTCAGCACAAGTTTAATTCCTGGTCCAGTGCAGTGGGTTAAAGGATCTGGTGTTGCTGCAGCTGCAGCTCAGATTCAATCCCTTGCTGGGGAACGTCCATATGCCGCAAGTACAGTCATTAAAAAAAAAAAAAAAAAAGATAGCAATTATATCTAGCATCTCCCTTTCAGACTAATCAGCACTATCTCATTTTAGAGATGGGAAAAACTGAGGAACAGCGAGTTCAGGACTTGTCCAAAGCTACTTGATTAATATTTGGAGGAGCTGGGTCTGCATTACCCCAGATCCCATGAGGGAAAAATAAAAGCCCTGACTTCAAGTTAAGGCTAGGCCTCAAGGAATTAAGTCCAGGTCACTGAGTTTGACTCCCAAGAAGAAAACAAAGCATTGGAGAGACAGAGGAAAAATTCAAGAATTAAGTGGGTAAACTGAACTATCTTTCCCAGCATCCGCCTGAATAGGGCCTTTCTTTCATGCGAAAGTGCCTTATAAGAAGGTCATAGGTCAGAAAACTCTCACGGCAGTGATTCAGGGGCTATCCCCTACTTTCCAGCTGCTAGACCTTCCGTGGTCCATTCCCACACCTCTCCTCCCCTGCCAGTATGGCCACAAAGCTGAAGAGAAAGTCCAAAGCCGGAGTCAGTCCCTGTCCTGGCAGAGCCCTAAGTTTGTGGCAGCAACTTTGGCACTTTTACCTGTGCCTTCTCGCTTTCCTGGCTGGAAAGCAAGCCCAAAACAAGGTTACATATTAGACGTGGCTGTGACTACGACACCTAGAGGGGAGACCACGCTCGCCAGCACACAGGTCTGTTAGGAGAGACACAGTACAGATCTGGCCATGGTTACAACCTGAGTACCCACATGAGCAATTAATCAGTTACCCAAAGAAAAGAAAAGAGCCCAGACTGGCCCATAGGCTCTATCATAGCCCTAAGCCTGGCCAGACATGGTCAAATGTGCTCCTGGACATAACAAGGTCAAGGAGAGAGACTGGCTGGACCAGTGCCAAAGCCACCACCAAACACCCCTACTGAGGGGCAAAGCAGCTCTGCCGAACTATGTGGTTTGTAAAGGACAGCACTTGTTCCCTCTCAAAGCATAAGAACAAGATTATACACCAAGCAGGCAGTGTGATAAACTAGGCAGTCTGGATATTTTGTTTTCTGGTTTTTATATCCCAGTTTCTTATTCTACCAGAAACACTTGGAGAAAAAAAAAACAAAAAACAAAAAAAAAACGAAAGTAAATCCACAGGTAATAATTCAATTTTGTCCCCAAAACACTGAAAGTCCATTGCTTCTCAGTCCAGATCTCAGCAATAAGGTCAAGGGTATAAGAGCAGCATGTATGATGTGGGAAGCCAAAATATATAAAGCGCTTGGAACAAAAAAGCAAGCATTTAATAGAGCATATGAGCTGCTATTATGACCTGCTATTACGTTCATCTAATTATACAAACATAACCTTCTCCTGGTGTTTGGACAGTTAAGGAGAGGGTGAAGAATCCCAGCGAAAGGTTTTGTTCCCAGAAGCATGACATTTTATTCATTCATTCATTCATTCTTTCATTCTTAAAGCAGAGGAAACCAACCTCTAGGGTAACCTGCCTTGGTCCCTTCTTAATCCAAGTATTGCCTTTTTCTTTGGCCATGCATGCAGCATGTGGAAGTTCCTGGATAAGGGATCGAACCTGTGCCACAGCAGTAACCAGAGCCAAAGCAGTGGCAATGGCAAATCCCTAACCCACTGAGCCACCAGGGAACTCCAAGCATGACATTTTAACCATGGGCCTGCAGACCAGTGTCTATTCAGAGACACACACTGGCTAACTCTATTTCCTCAACTAGCCAGTTCAAAAAATGCCTACGCACTAACCCTAGAACCAGCCACAGTTCCATACCTGTCTGCTGACCTGTCCAAGGATTGGCAGCTTCCCGACAAGGAATTTTCAGCACTGCTCAGGGGATCCAGCATCTGCAAGGCAAGTCATACAATAATATCCCAGCCCCAATCCCCAGCCAAGGCCAGCAAATGTCCTTTTTTTCCAAAATATGAAAGTACCCTTTCTCTGCCTGGGCAGTGGGAAGAATGGTTAGGAAAGTACCATTCTCCCCCACAGTTTGAGAGGCAAGTTTCCAAGAGGGAGAAAAATGCCTGGCTGGCATCCCAAGGAGCTCTGCCAGGAGAGCAAAGCAGAGATGCTTCTTCTCTTGTTGGCATTTTCTTGGCTTGTGAACGCTGGAACCTGGTGCTGGAGACGGTACTACCCTGAGGAGGTTTCCAGTGCATTTGGGTGGGACCATAATGCTTCTGTTTATACTCCACAATTTATAATTTACAAAGACAAGTATTGCCCTCAATTTACAGATAAGCCAATGCAGGTCCAAAAAGGTTAGGAGAACTGTCCGAAATCATGAAACCTGTTAGTGCACAGCTGATACAGAACAAAAATTTCCCAGTCCCTGGTTCCCATGCAGAGTCAATGGATATCCACATAAATTAAAATAGTTTTCTGGCCCCTGGTCAAACACAGTACAAAAAGCCTCCAGATTAGCTTTTTCTCCAACTACTCTCCCCTTCATTCTGCCCACGAGAGGTATTCACTATCAGAGCATTCATTACCTGAGATCCAAAGTTAAACATGTACATAGGGAAGCAAAATATCAGAACTATGAAAATTCATGAACAACTTTCATAGAATTGGTTTCCAACTCAAAATTTCTCTTCTTCTTTAATGCTGGAGTCCATCTCACCCACAATTTCACTCACATATTGTCATATATGATTTAAAAAAAAAAAAAACTGCCAACCAAGGCAAATTAATTGTAAAGAAATCACTAAAGTCTTGTTAAGGATATAGGATTTCCCCAAGTGGATAAAACCAACATGGAAAAAGAATTGCTCCCAATCCATAAAGTGCATATGTGGCAAAGTTAGACCAGATAACAGAAGAAGAGAGAATGCACAAGTATAACAACAACATGACAGGTGTGATGAAGGAGGAAGAACACCAAAGATTCAAGAGAGAGGCCTTTGGAAAACACAACGAACCCCGTGAAGGGTGTTTTTAGGAAGGATCCTTCTTGTAAAAAAAGACCTTCTTTGGGGTTCCCGCTGTGGCACAATGGAATTAGTGGTGTCTCTGAGGCAGGTTCTATCCCCAGCCCAGTACAGTGGGTTAGAGGATCTGGCATTGCTGCAGTTGCAGCATAGGTTACAGCTGAGGCTCAGACCTGATCCCTGGCCCAGGAGCTTCATATGCTGAAGGGCAGCTGAAAAAGTGGGAGAGGGGGCAGAAAGACCCTCTTTATGACAATGCTGCAGAAGTCAAAGGGGAAGTGAAAAAAATTATACTGTGCTAGCAAAATTTTTGTTAGAGCAATTAAGCCAAAAAAATGAATGTGGGAGTTCTCATCATGGCACAGTGGTTAACGAATCCGACTAGGAACCATGAGGTTGCAGGTTCGATCCCTGGCCTCGCTCAGTGGGTTAAGGATCCGGCATTGCAGTGAGCTGTGGTGTAGGTTGCAGACACGGCTCAGATCCCATGTTGCTGTGGCTCTGGTGTAGGCCGGTGGCTACAGCTCCGATTGGACCCCTAGCTTGGGAACCTCCATATGCCATGAGAGCAGCCCTAGAAAAGACAAAAAAAAAAAAAAAGGTGACTCATGCTTTACTGTATTTTTTTGGCTGTGTTCCCAGGCCAGGGATTGAACCTGCACCATAGCAGCAACCTAAGCTACTGCAGTCTCAATGCCAGAATCCCTACTTGCTGTGCCACAAGGAAACTCCACTTTGTTCATTTTAAAAATTAGTATACAGATGCAACTATTACCCAAATCTGATTAAAGAAAAAAATAAACTTATCTTAGTTTTGCTTTTCAATAACGTCTTAGTTGGATATTCTTTCACTACCTATTATGTTGTTTCGGTCTCTATTAAGTGGATTCATCTTGAAGGGCCCATTACCAGCAGCAATTCTCTTTAGCTAAACAGGCAGGCACTGGGAAAGGACGCAGCTGCCACCCCCCATGGCCTTTTATTAAAAGTCCGTCCTCACCAGAAGTCTAACACTCCCATGCCTTCTATGCCCAGGCAGGTAAAGCTAAAAAGTAAAAGGGCCAGGATGTAGGGCCATGGGGAGGGACAGAAAGCAAAGGCAATCAAACTCATTAGCAATCTCTGAAGTTTTATACCCAAGTCACCCCTAGTACAGCTGATGTCCAGAAGTTCTCTGGTTAGAGAAAATGGAAAGCATGGTAAGATACTCCAGAAGAGAATCTGCAGCTAAAAGCACTCCAGGTCACTGTTTGAAACATACATTTATCTGTAAGGCAGGGCTATAGAGGAGACAAGCAGCAGTGCAAAAATGCTTCTTGCAGCCTATATAGTTTGAACAACACTGTGCAGAGATTAGCTACTGAGGGGAAAGAAAAGCTGTAAGATTCAATTTTAGGAAAAAGAAAAGCTACAAGAATCAATGTTTTTGGTTAAAATCCCCCATGTGAGGGTGCCCTTCTATTGGATGCTTTTACTCTTAAGAAATTTTCCCCTTTAAGATCAAATCCCAAAAGTATATAAGACAGAAGCTTTTCATTTTTTTTGTTCATTTTCATTTTTTGTCTTTTTGCCATTTCTTGGGCTGCTGGAGGTTCCCAGGCTAGGGATCTAATCGGAGCTGTAGCCACCAACCTACATTAGAGCCACAGCAACTCGGGATCCGAGCCACATCTGCAACCCACACCACAACTCACGGCAACGCCAGATCCTTAACCCACTGAGCAAGGGCAGGGATCGAACCCGCAACCTCATGGTTCTTAGTTGGATTCGTTAACCACTGCGCCACGACGGGAACTCCAGAACTTTTTCTTTTCAATCAAAGCAAGCTCACTGAAAAAAACACTAGAATGAAGCCAGAAATCTCAACCTTGCTGAGTTCACTATGCCGGAGTGCTATTTTCATCAAGTGAGCCACAAGTTAAAAAAAGGTAGCCATTAACATGGGTAAGCCATCAAGGTGGACACACCCTAAGATGACCCCCACCCTAATGAGTCATGGCCTTGTATAATCCCCTCCCCTAGAGTGTACGCAGAACTTGTAATTTGCTTCTAGTTAATAAGGCAAAGAGGATGGGCTATTCATTCCCATGATTATGTTACATTATCTGAGACTCCATCATTACAGACTGGAGTGGAGATTCCTCTACCAACCTTGCAGAAGCTGCCATGTTTTGAGAGAGCCACATGGCAAGGAACTGCAGAGTGGCCCCTGGCTGATAGCCAGAAAGAAAAACAGGGAACACAGTGCCACAACCACAAGAAATGGAATTCTGCCAACAACAATGTGACTTTGGAGAGGAACCCCAACCTGCAGAAGGAAAGGCAGCCTGGCTGACACCTGATTGTAGCCTTGTGTAACCCTGAGTAGAGGACCCAGCTAAGTCATGCCTGGATTCTGGACCCAAGAAAATTGTAAAGTAATAAATGTCTGCTGTTTTAAGCTGTTAAGTTTGCGGTTATTTCACAGAGCAATAGATAGTACAGCTGTCTACTATCATAAAAGTTCACCCAAAGTAACCAGTCCTGCTTTCGATTGGTATATTCCCTACCTTTCATCAAGAAACAGCAAAACTAAAATCTGGTTGTTGAAAAACAAGATCTGCCAGTTTAGCACTGGTCAAATGTTAAAACTCTGCTGAGCAGTTCCTGTTGTGGCTCAGCAGGTTAAGAACCCGAGTAGTATCCATGAGGATGCAGGTTCGATCCCTGGCCTCACTCAGTAGGTCAAGCATCTGGCGTTGCTGTGAGATGCTGTGTAGGTTGCAGAAGGCGGCTGAGATCTGGTGTTGCTGTGGCTGTGGTATAGGCCAGTAGCTGCAGTTCCAATTCAACCCCTAGGCCAGGAATTTCCATATGCTGCAGGTACAGCTCTGAAAAAAACAAACAAACAAAAACCACCCAAAACTCTGCTGAAATGGTTGTAAAGAAGTACAGAAACAGCACAGGGGTGATCTGTAAGGAAACCAGTGAGAGGACCACAGAGGAGGAAAAAGGTCAAATGCATATCCAACACCAAGGAGGCTAGGTGGGATAGCTTAAATCCTGTCTTTGGAAGGAGTTGCTATCTGGCCCCTAAAAAGGAATAATCCATATTTGGAAGGTCTGGTTTACAAAAGATCTACCAGATGGGACTCGAGTTCCTCACCTCCACACCATGCCCACTGAGAACCCCCTCATTATAACCTTGGTCTGTGCACCCCAAGACACACCCCAGTCCCGTACTATACTCACGCACTGCTCGCTGGTCTCTGGGATGAACTCCCCCTCACTGTTGATGCTGGTGTAGGACCCCTGCCTGGCAATGCGCTGCTGCCGCTCAGGCACGTAACCTGGGGGAGGCGAGCTTCGGCCAGGGTTCTGGGAGCCTAAAATATAGAAACAAAACCTTTGACTGCAGAGCTCAGGACCTGCAGCCTGACAGGAGCAGAAATGGAATCAGCTCAGACCAAGTGTCTGCTGCAGAAGCTGGGAGAAAGCCGGTTTGGCTCCTTGAACATCCTGGAGAGGGCAGGCCTAACAAGTGCGGAGGCTCGAGGAAACTTCCTGAGCCAGGTGGCTCCTCTTCCTAATCCAAGGACCCCAAGAAGGAAGAAAAAAATACTTAAAAGTCAAAGAATGGTGGGTAGAGTTGCTCTTTTAAAGATAGTTCCCCCCCCCAATGCCTGCGGTATGTGGAAGTTCCCAGGCCAGGGATCAAACACATGTCACAGCAGTGACAATGCCAGATCCTTTCCTTTGAGCACTAGGCCACCAGGAAACTCCCAAAAGAGTTTAAATTATTATTTTCAATATCCTTCAAAAAACTGACTCCTTCATTCTCCTACATGAAGTTAGTTACTCAGAATATATGGTTCATTTGGTTTTGTAGTGAAGATGTTTTAATGAATCTGCCACCAAGAGCACTTCCAGTTTCTTGTGGAGGCATCAATGTAGACTCTCTCCTAGAACCACCAACACGATAGGTGTCTTGGGTGGGAAGGCTAACCTGAGGCTCTTGGTAGCCTGGCTTCCTGACTTGACTCCAGAGCAGAGGCCAGAAATAAAACTGCTCTGTAGGCAAGCATAGAGAATCAGGCTATATTTCCAGTCTCACTCACAGGGTGGAGGTTGCCAATTCCAAGAAAAAGAGGTACCTTTCCTTTCTTTCAACCATGCCTTTCAAATGATCTCAAACAGCCCATGGAGGAAAGAGTCTGTCCAAGTTTTATTTTTCTTTTTTTTTTGAGAGTTTATTCCTTTTATTTTTAGTTTTTGATTCATTATAGCTGATTTACAATATTCTGTCAATTTCTATTATACAGCAAAGTGACCCAGTCACATATATATATATAAATTCTTTTTCTCTTATTATCTTCCGACTTGTTCTGTCACAAGTGATCGTATATAGTTCCCTGTGCTGTACATCAGTATTTGTCCGAGTTTTCTATCCCTGGCAGAAACTGACACCACTCAGGGTGTAAATTTAGGGATACTGTGCCATGAAATATCAAGAGTAATAAAATCAGCCATGGCAATTTTTTTTTCTTTTCTACACTCTGTTACCTTGCCTTTCATCCTCACAAAGCCCCTGCAGTGGAGGCGCATTATTATCATCCACAGTGAGCAGAAGGGAAGCCAAAGCCCAAAGTCATAGAGGGACTTAATGGTGGTGCTGCATAGAGAAAACAGGCTTTGTGACGCCCAGTACAAAGATCACAATTTATTTACAAAAAGGGCAGGCATGCTATTCAACACAGAGGTGGAAAGCAAAACTTGGCCCTAAACTGGCCAAGCCATGCATTCCACAAAAGCAATCTAAACAGACGAGGGGGGAATCCCACTCATGGGGAGATGTGACAGCCTTTCTGCAAGGAGCAGGAGGGAGGCTAAACTGGGGATTTCTACTTTATTTTTATTTTATTGAAGTAGAGTTGATTTACAGTGTTGTTCTGATTTCTACTGTACAGCAAAGTGAGTCAGTTATAAGTACATATACATATACACACAAACTATTTCATATTTAATATGGTGATTTCTTGACAGCACAAGGGAAACATAGGGCCATGCTTCATGCAGCTCAAATTCAGAGTTGTGAGTTGGAGCTCAGGGGTGCAAGATGCCATCTGATAGACAATGACAAGATGGAGGTACGGGGAAATCTAGAACAAGAATAAGAAAGCTACTCCATTTTTCTGAGGAACAAACAGATATCAAAGATCCATGCAGCTGGCCATTTCCACTGCAAACATAAAAAAAAAAAAAAAAAAAAAGATGGTTTTCCTAATCCCTACCATGTTTCAAAGCACAGAGCACTACTTAACACCTGGCTTAGAAATATTAGCCTATTGCCTGCTTCCCACTTCTGGCTTTGGATAACATTCTAGTAGCCCAAAAGTTCTATCGAAATCCAATCTCTATGCTGACAACATTTGTCACCAGCAGAAGTAACCTAATGAGGTGAGCAAGGAAAAGTGAGAAAAGTCTAAGCTTGAAAATTAGATGAGGGAGTTCCCATCGTGGCACAGTGGTTAACAAATCCGACTAGGAACCATGAGGTTGCGGGTTTGGTCCCTGCCCTTGCTCAGTGGGTTAACGATCCGGCGTTGCCATGAGCTGTAGTGAAGGTTGCAGACACGGCTTGGATCCTGCGTTGCTGTGGCTCTGGCATAGGCCAGTGGCTACAGCTCCAATTAAACCCCTAGCCTGGGAATCTCCATATGCCATGGGAGCAGCCGCCTTAGAAAAGGCAAAAAGACCAAAAAAAAAAAAAAGGAAAAAAAAAGAAAAAGAAAAAAGAAAATTAGATGAACAAAGGTTCAAATCAGGCTCTGTCTCTCATAAGCTAAACGATTTAAACTCTCAGTTCACTTGCAAAAATGGGGAGAACTATCTACCTTATAAACCTCAGTAGAATTCCACTTGTTTCCTTTATTCTATGTGGCAGATAAAACAGGTTAGACTCAAGATCCATTCTATCCTTGCAGTGTTCCTTCCTGTACTTCAGAAGTTAATCAGCTAAAAGTTATTATTTCTTTTTTCTTTTCTTTCTTTTTCTAATCTTTTTAGGGCTGCACCCAAGGCATATGGAAGTCCCCAGGCTAGGGGTCAAATCGGAGCTGTAGCCACCAGCCTACACCACAACCACAGCAACTCGGGATCTGAGCCAGGTTTGCAACCTACACCGCAGCTCATGGCAACACTGGATCTTTAAGGCACTGAGCAAGTTCAGGGATCGAACCTATGTCCTCAGAGATACTAGTCGGGTTCATTACCGCTGAGCCACAATGAGAACTCCTAAAAGCTATTATTCCTAAGACCTCTTTTAGGTTCAGCCAGTCAGATGCACTTGGGTGAGATTTAGATGGCTTCCTGCTGTTTCTGGGAACAGTCCCAGAAGCCCTGGCTGGTGTGCTGCACCACACTTGGTTTCTGTTGACCTGATGTCAAGACATAGGTGCAGGTATCCCTGTGTAAGTGGTGTGTAGATGAGCAGAGAGATCCTGTGCTTCTGGATCTGGCAGCCACCTGATTACAGAAGGAGGAGGAGCTCTGTATCATGTCTGTCTTTATTTATTTATTTTTGTCTTTTTGCCTTTTCTAGGGCCGCTTCCGAGGCATATGGAGATTCCCAGGCTAGGGGTTGAATCGGAGCTGTAGCCACCGGCCTATGCCAGAGCCACAGCAATGCAGGATCCGAGCCGTGTCTGCAACCTTCACTACAGCTCCTGGCAACGCCGGGTCCTTAACCCGCTGAGCAAGGGCAGGGACCGAACCCGCAACCTCATGGTTCCTAGTCGGATTCGTTAACCACTGCACCACAACGGGAACACCTGTATTATGTCTTTAGAGTCTGTTTCTCACTCTCTGCGATTTTCAGAATGTGCACTAAATGCCTTCTTCCTCAAACCAGTTAGCATGGATTCTATTCTGTGCAACTGAACACTGACCAATACATTCTGGAATGAAAGGTATTACATTATTTGACCTAGAACAAATAAAAAAATGTCTCGTGAAAAAGTGATCACAGAGAAAGAAAAATTCTGACTGACGAAATCTCAGACATTGGTCCAAACCATCCCCGGACTGGCTGAATTACTCTCAATCTGACACCCTTACTCAGAGGGTCTAGGGTGAGACGTCCCTAGGATAAAAGAACCATGGCCCCATGACATCCATTCCCTCCTTCACCAGCTGCCACTGAACTCTCCCCTGGTTTTGCAGGTGGGATGGGACTAGCCCACATGAGACCAGCATTATAGACCCAGGAGGGGCTGAGGGAAAATAGCAAAGGTTTTCTGAGCTTTTATTTCCAGCCAGAGACTTTCACTTTTTCCAATACACATCGCTGCCTGCAGAGAGCCAGCCTTCTTATCTGATGGGCAATGGGCCAGGGGCTATTGTGCACAGGCCCACAGCTTGGGGCAGGAAAGGGAAGTCTCCCCAAACCAATGGCTATCAGAGGAAGCGAATGGAAAAACCAGGAGTTGGCAGGACTACTCAGAGCATTTTCAGTTTTGTTTTTATCTTCATTTCAGAATTAGGGGCCAATGAGACACACAACAGTAGCTGAGAACAAGTGAGACAGGGACCTGAACAGAACAGGATACTCAACTATGAGACTCACTGATGCTCACGTGTTTACCAGCAGGGACAGCAGTGAGTCAGAGTGTCTCACAAACAGTGCTATCCAAGACACAGCTCATCCTGGGTCTTGGAAGGCAGGCAAGAGAGATGGCAAGCCTCTGGTCTACCCTTCCCTGGCCTTCCAGCCTGATCTTGTTCTAATTTCATCAGGCCAAAGGGCCCCTTCTTAGCACCAGCTGAAGTGAAAGAGTAGAGTAGTAATCCCATGTTCAGAGTAGCCCACAGCTTCCCATGAAGGCTCTCTATGCAGGGGTTTAAGGTGCCAGCTGTCTGAATTCCTCCTAGGGCCTGCTAGCTCACTGCTAGCCTCCTTAATCCAGAGGAGCAGAGGTGGAGCAAAACTCTCACCCTCAGATATGGCTGACTCTTTTGCTCTGTTCTCTGACTCAATGCTGAAAGACAGACTCTCAGTCAGTCTAGCCCTCCTCACAGGAGACTCCTGTCAGGAAGCTGATGCAGTCAGGAAGCTGCCTCCACAGGGAGTTCTAGGGCTTTGGGTCAGTGTTAATGTGCAGGTCATTGCAAGTACAAAGAGATAGCTTTTTTTGGCTACCAACTTTTTGCTCTAAACTGCTCTCTCTTCGGGGGCAGATGAGATGAGGGGAGGAATCATATCTTTTTTTCTTCTTCAATGGAAAATCTTAACTGATATTTCCCAGTGTGTTCACACTGGACCTGGCTGTGCAGAACAGAGCTTCTCAATATTTTTATCCTTAAGACTCTAAGAACATCCTGTGTTTCAACGTTCAAAACTCCCATTTTATTTTGAAGTTGCTACCACCACTGAACATTTCTGGTCTCATCTAATATCACAAAAGAATTTTTAGCAAAGAGAGAAAAAAAAAAGCAAACTCGTGGAAATGAAGGAAGCTGACCATTTTGTTTCTGTATATGTGGTCACTACCTCTGCAGTTTTGGTTTCCAGTCTTAAAAATCTGCACCAGGACTGAAGGTCTGCACTGTGTACAGATAACTCATTATTGCCCAGGTATCGCTGTAAGTCACCTCAGCCTTTTTCCCCCCTTTATCCGAGTTTTTCTTCCTCTCTTCTCAGAGGAAAAGGGCTCCCCTCCTCCCTGTCAAGGCAGTATAAGCCCTCTGCTTGGACTCCCCAGTTTGTCCCCAGCTCCTGCTCCCCTACGGTCTCCTCTTCACCATTTTCCAACTCCTTTTCAACTGTCTTTGTGCCTCCCTTCAGATACATGCTCAGATCTCTAGCCTAAAAATATCCTTATTTCTGCCACTCTCTTAAGCTGCTTAGCCCACCTCTTTTTTTTTTTTTTCCCCCCCTTTCATGGCCAAACTCCTTGAAAGAAGTGATTGCCTCTACTCATCAGCTACCCTTCCTTAGGGGCTGCAATCTGGCTTGCTCCACTGTGGGATGCAGTGGCAGGACGAGGAGCAAGATGGAGTAAGAACAGAGGTACTAGACCAAATGGGAATCAGAGGCAGCAGGGAGCAGTCCTTCAGTTGAGGCTTGGCTACATAGCTTAAGGGTGCCACCCAACATATGATGGAAGAAATGGTGCCTGAGCTTGGTTGGCTTCAAAGGTGGGTAGAATTTTTTTAGGCAAAGACCCATGAAAGGGTAACTTCACATAGGGAAATTCTATTTGCCTTATCTGGATTTGGGTTAACACATTACCTAGTAGGTTTTATTTATTTTTTTCTTTCTTTCTTTCTTTTTTTTTTTTTTTTAGCAGACTAACTGGCTTTAAAAAAACTGGAATTCAAGGTATGCATATTATGATGGAAAAAACAAAAGGTAAACATGATGGCTGGTTTCAAATATTTGAAAAACTGTCATATGAAAGATGTTATCTGTGTTACCTATGTTGCTCAAGAGAGCAGCACTAGAGAGAAGGCAGAATTTCAATTCAAAATAAGGATGGAGTTCCCATCGTGGCACAATGGTTAACGAATCCAATTAGGAACCATGAAGTTGCAGGTTCCGTCCCTGGCCTTGCTCAGTGGGTTAAGGATCCAGCGTTGCCATGAGCTGTGGTGTAGGTTGCAGATGCGGCTCGGATCCCGCATTGCTGTGGCTCTGGTGTAGGCCGGCACCTACAGCTCCGATTAGACCCCTAACCTGGGAACCTCCATATGCCGTGGGAGTGGCCCTAGAAAAATGCAAAAAGACAAAAAAAAACAACAAATAAAAATAAGGATGAACCTCAAATAAATAGAGCTAAGATTGGGTTGGGCTACCTTGAATTTCCTCATTATTGAAAATGTTGCACTGGAAACTGAATGACCTACAGGCTCACCTTTCTCTACTGACCACTGTCTAGGTTCCTAAGGCTCAGTCCGAGGCCTTCTTCTCACTCTGCAGTCTGCTTATAAACTCTCATCTAGGCCCATGGCTTCAACTTGACAACTTCTATTCTCTTCCTCTACTTCTAGTTTTCTCCCCGCTATGCTGGAAATCTATATATTTAGCTACCCATTTGCCATTTCCTTTTGACTGTCTCAAAGAATCTCCAATTCATCCTCAAACTTTAACTCTGCCCTTTTCAGGGCCCAAAGCCAGGCTCTCTTCTAGCATCTCTGTCTTGGTGAAAGGCAGTGCCATAAGCCAGTAACATGTCCTTGTCTCTCAACACCTGAAAATTCAAATACAATAAGGTTCTTAATTAAACCTTTGATCTTAGAGCCCTTTTTCACTTCTAAATTTGAAGACATCGACAAGCTTTTGTTTATGGGGGTTATATTAATTGACATTCACTGTATTAGAAATTAAGGGTCAAAAATTTTAAAACACAATACACAAGCACACATTCCATTAGCCATAGGGCAATGATATTACCTTAGGCAGGTAACCTCTGGAAAATTCCACTGTATACTTGTGAGAAAATGAGTAAAAAGCCAAATCATGTCTTATTATTATTATTTGACCTTGCAGACCCCCTAAAAGTATCTCAGGGACCCTCCAAGTTCCCAGACCACACCACCTCCACAATGCCATGTTCTACCGGTTTTACCTACTGCATGTCTCATATCCATCTGATCCTTCCTCTCTCCACCACTGTCACTACTAGCCTAGTCCAAGCTTTTGTCTTCTTTCATCTGGATCACCGCATTAGCCAATATGGTTCCCTTGGATCCATGCCTGCACCCCCCCTCCAATCTGCTCTCCACACTCCATACTATATACCAGAGCAATCTTTTCAAAATACAAATCTAAATATGTCATGCCACCCAGTCCTCTTCACTCAAAAACCCTGAAGTGGAATTTCACTGCTTTCAACATAAGGATCAAACCCTTCATCATGGTCCACAAAGCTCTGCCTCCTTCCTCAGCCTCCTTCCTCAGCTCTCCAGGCCTCAACACTTCCTTCTGTTTCTTAAGGCATCACGGTCCCTCTTGCCATTGGGCCTCCTTATGCATTGCTCTCCTGCCTGGAACTCTCCTCCCTGCATCCCCTTTGAGTTACTGCTACTATGCCCTGGCCCCGAAATCAGGTCAAATCCTTCTGTTACACCTGCTCACAGCACCACACACCTTTTGGTCCCTGTCTATAATTATACATGAATCACATCACGACAAGTAAGGTCTGACTTGCCACAGGTGTACAAGAGCCACAGGGACAGGAGCTGTATCTTTTTGTTTCCCATGATGCTGGCAACACAGCAGGTACTTTGGTAGTTATTTCTTGAATGAATAAATGAATGAATGAATAAAAGCACAGTTTAATAGGATGAGGGACATGATAATGAGATAATGGGATGAGCATTATAACACAGATGGGCACAAGGGGTCACCGTTCCCAGCAACTTCTCAAGAAGAAGAAGCTGACATGCAGTCAAGGCTCCTCAGTCAAGGCAGGCATCCTTCCTCAGCCTTCTCTACTTCTCCTTCAAACACATCAGCCAATCTGAAGGACAATGAAGATTCAGCAAACCACTGAAATGCCCTCTCTCCTTCATCCCTGTCTAAGGAAATCCTTCATAATCTCTAAAAATCCAGCTCACACAGCTTCTCCCCAGAATGCTTTTCCCAGGTCATTCCAGTTAGAAATAATCCCTGCCATTTTACGGCTTTATAGGAAAGCTGACAGGTTATGCCTGCTTTTCTCGGCAAGTCCACCCCTCTAAACCACTTGGGTTCTCAGAACCCACTACCCTCTTCTGTGATCATGCCTAGCAGATGCTCTGCTCCATGCCTAGAGCATCTGTCTCTACAGTCAGTAAATCTTCCTTCACATGTTAGCTCTGATGTTCCCTCTCTTTCATGAAAGGTGTCCTCCAAAGTCCCGGGCAGAGTTGATTACCGCCTCCGCTGTGCTCCCACACCACCCTCGGCCTTTCATGGGTCTCCACCCAAAGGCTGGTGTACATGATGCTTGCTGAATGAAGGAACCCAGAACTGATGTGTGCTGGGAGGCTGTGCTGCCCATTTTCTAGATAAACAGGAACTCATTTGTGGAAATCTTATTCCTCGGCACTCTCAGACAAGGAAATCCCACATGTGATCCCTACAGTGATGGTCCAGCACTTAGCCCCTGTCTCATACATAAGTCACAGGCACTTGCTTAGGAGCAAGAGGCCCAATCACTGCTCCAAATCAGTCCTCACTGCTTACTCCACAAATGAGCAATGCTGCCCCCTTCCAGTGCTTCACTCTCTACAAGGGCTCTGGAACAGAGGCCAAACTAGCAGAGATTCCCAGGCTTCAGGGCACCTGGATTCCAGGACCAGAGATGCTCTGGATAAGATCTCCCCGCTAGGGTACTGGCTCTCTCCTCAACCAGCTTACTGAAAACATAGCACCAATC
Source organism: Phacochoerus africanus (assembly GCF_016906955.1). NCBI lineage: Eukaryota > Metazoa > Chordata > Mammalia > Artiodactyla > Suidae > Phacochoerus > Phacochoerus africanus. Next base: position 15,380,283 of record NC_062557.1, read on the forward strand.
ATCCACAATGTTAGAGAAATAAAAAACACATACACAGACCTTCGGCTTGGCATATTTACTACTAGTGCTTGCTAGGGGTCCAGAAATTACTCAGTGAGGCAAAGTCAGTGCCTCAGCAACACATTCCTTCTGCTGCTCCCTCAGGAGCAGACAAGCTCAGTGACAGACAAGCTCTTACTCAGACCTCCCCAAGCTCAGCTCAAGATCTCCAGAGGGCAGTTCAGGTTGATGCAATTCTACCTATATGAATAGAACATGTATGGACAGCTGCAGAGGTCTGCACAACATTAGGGCAGCAACCTCAATGCAAACGGTGAAAAGGCCAGACTTCCCCCTTTTTTTCATTTCTTTTCTTTTTGTGCTTTTTAGGGCCACACCTGCAGCATATGGAAGGTCCCAGGGTAGGGGTCCAATTGGAGCTACAGCTGCTGCCTAAATCATGGCCACAGCCACGCTACATCTGAGCCTCATCTGCGACCTATACCATAGCTCACAGCAATGCCAGATCCTTAACCCACTGAGTGAGGCCAGGGATCAAACCCATATCCTCATGGAAACGGGTTTGCTACCGCTGAGCCATAACAGGAACTCCCAGATTTCCCTCTTGATACCAACGCCACAATTCAAGAAATAAACTTTCTCTTCAGACTGTGGAAGAGGAATCCAAAGCAACACTGCATTTCCTAGTGTAATATACAGACCTGATTTAGAGTTTTTTCCTGTGGAGGCCTGGCAGCAGCTACATAGCTTTCTTCCTAGTGAGACAACTATATGCACCATTTTAACAGACGTCTGTCCTTCCCAGACAATTTAGTTCAACTCTCCAGGAGTTTCGTTGGTCTACATCTTCCTGGAAGCATAAGGACTCCTCAGGAATCACAACCAAGAGGTTTGATGTCAAAACTCAAACTTGGGCCTGACTCCTAACTCCACAAGCCCCTAGTCCTTTGGGGAAAAAACTGTAAAAAAAAATGAGAGTACACCACCTCTGGAGGCCTTCAAGTAGATGCACGAGGAGAACACTTTTTTAGGGCTATTGAAAAGGAATTTAGTTACACCATCACATCATTATAGTGCAAGCTTCTGAAGGGTCAGGATTCCATCCCAGTCATTTCTCTACTTTTTTCCTCCCAAAGAAAGGCATGGAAGATTATTTTGAACAGAGCAGCAGTCAATAATGTTTGATGATTTTTTTTAAAAAATTAATATATATATATTTTTTCTTTTTTAGCCGCTCCACAGCATATGGAGTTCCCTACCCAGGGATCAGATCTGAGCTACAGCTGTGACCTATGTCACAGCCACAGCAATGCTGGATCCTTAACCCACTGTACCAGGCCAGGGATTGAACCTGTGTCCCAACGCTGCAGGGACACTGCTGATCTTGCTGCAACACAGAAGGAATTCCAATTAATATATTTTTTTAAATAACATGTAAAAAAACATGGGCAGATTAAATTAGATGAGAGGGAAAAGGGAGTGAAATACTCACTGACAGAGAGGTGCCTGCTTCTGGGCTCGGGAGGCTGGTAGATGGTATTTATATCTCCTGCCGACTGGGAAGCTTTGATTCGCACCTGCCTGGACACCGCTGAGTGAGGAGAGGAACTGGTCTGTAAGATAAGAGGGAAAAGGCTGAAAAGCTAAGCTCTTTAAGCAGATGGGCTGAGAAAGGCCCCCTCGCCCCTCCCAGGACTCCCCATGCTCTCAGTCACCTTCATGCTTTCAATATAGGAGCTACCCAGCATTCCCTCAAATCTCACTGCTCAAGCCAACTTGATAAATTACTATTTGCTCAATGGAGCTTTACGGCTTCACTGATAGAGAGCAATGAGACCCAGTGTGCCAATTTAATAGGTGACAATCCAGACACAGAAGAATAACAGGGATTCCTATAATAATTTGCCACAGAAAAGAGAGTTGTAAATACCCCCTCATAAAATTCTCCAGAGAGCTTGGGAAGAATAGCAGGAAAAGTAGGAAATTATTTCAGCAGCAAGATCACCTGCCGTAAGGGGGGGTCAGAGTGAAGAATGGTGGCAAGCTCTCTGCCCCCCAAAATTCTGGTTAATATTCATTTTTTTTGTCTTTTTTTCTTTTTCTCTCTCTCTCTCTTTTTTTTTTTTTTTGCTATTTCTTGGGCCGCTCCCGCGGCATATGGAGGTTCCCAGGCTAGGGATTGAATAGAAGCTGTAGCCACCGGCCTACGCCAGAGCCACAGCAACGCGGGATCCGAGCCGTGTCTGCAGCCTACACCACAGCTCACGGCAACGCCGGATCGTTAACCCACTGAGCAAGGGCAGGGACCGAACCCGCAACCTCCTGTTTCCTAGTCGGATTCGTTAACCACTGCGCCACGACAGGAACTCCAATATTCATTTTTAAAATAACCTGATACACTGCTTCTTCTCCAACCACAGTCACTCCCTCAAAGTTAAGAAGATCTCAGTTGCTTCATATCACTGAGGTTTACATGTGAACCATCTCAGAATTGTGTTCATCTCAGAAAGGCTCTCACTGGCACCATTCTGCCATGGGTCAAGGACTTCAGAACAGAGCCAGCAGCCTTGCCACATCTAACCCACTTTTGCACTGACCCAGCTGGGCCATGAGGTAAGCCCTAGAGACAAAACAAAGCAATGAGGGAGGGGCCCTTGCACTGAGAAAGAGTAAAACTGAAGTTTGAAGGTGAGCAAGTGATGTTAGGATGTGCTCACGAACAGAATATGATGAAGAGTGGGAGCTCAGAATTTATAAATAATTTGGGTCAAAGTTTCTACTTGTTTCTCTCTCTCTTACGTCCTGTAAGGGGAAAAAAAAAAAAAAAAGTCTGACCTAAACAACTATATCCTGTCCTCCAGGAAAAATGCTTCCCGCTCTCGGGGGTGAGTTCAGCTGCCAAGCAGCTCCTCCTCTCGCCACGCCAGCCTTTATCACATGCAGAGCTGTCTTGACAAACTATCTTGTTCAAAAGGGAAGTCAGAACCAAGGGGAAGTGAACGTTCTTGCAGAAGCCTCTGATGCCCAATAGCTCTCTGTCAAGGGTCAGAAAGGAAAAAACAGTCAAAGCCACAGGCTGGGGAAGCAGGCCAGTGAAGGGCAAGGAAAGACCACAGCCTTACCAACAGAAAGAGAAGAGCTACCTGCTGAGCACTCCAAGGACACCTGCTTGGACACAGGGTCTTACAGACTGGGAATTCAATACACCTTGGCAACATCAATATGAATCATACCAAAGAACATACACGCTAAAATCTCAATTTTCAAATCAAAAGCTGAGATCGGAAAGGAAATTCAAGAGCCAGAACAAGCATAGTTTCTAAAAGGAAAGGCTGACTATGGCAACAGGTTAGAAAACAGATGAAGGGAGTCAGTAAAGGTTTCAAAGCAGGGTTTCTCACATTCTGGTGTGCATACCAATCACCTGGGACCTTGCTAAAACCAAGATTCTGAGTCAGCAGATCTGGAGTGGGGCTGAGACTCTGCATTTCTAATGAGCTTTCAGGTGATGCTAACACTGCTGGTACACGAACCACACTTTGAGCAGTGAGGTCTGAGGAGGTGAGTCACACCTTGGTTCTCGGCCCTTGACACACATCAGAATGGCCTGTGGGGTTCTTGACACCATGACCAACTACAACAGAGTCTCTGAGGGTTTTGTATTTTTTAAATAGGATTTGTATTTTTTAAATCTACCCCAAGTGTTTATAATATTCAGACAAGTTTGAAAACCCTGATTTAAGGAAATAAAAAGAGAAAAGCATGGTAAACAAAAATGAAGTTGATGCAAAGATTCAAGGAACTTTGAACAAGACCCAGAAGTGCGAAAGAGAGGAAGGAGGAAGGTGGGACCAAGAAAAAAAGGGGGCCTGTAAGAGTAAAAGGAGAGCCAACAGGTAGAAAGTGAGTAGCTGGCACAACACTATCAAGATAGCAATAAAAGGCGGTGTTTGACTCTTCAATGAAAACCTCACTGAAGGACTCTGTGGCTGACACGAACAACATGAAAAATTACCAGAGAACCACAAGCATAAAGACTGTAGTCACGGAAAGCTAGGAGATTAGCAGAAAAAGAGATTATAAAAGCCGACCCACAAATTATCTTGATAAAAGATTTAGTGGTATTAGGAAAAAAAAAAAAAAAAACAGTCGATTCAACAAGGCAGAGGGAAAAAAAGGGCATGCGTGTGTGTGTGTGTGTGTGTGTGTGTGTGTGTGTGTGTTTGCTTTAGTTTGATTCATGGAAATATGAGTTGAGAAATGACAGCCTGGATTTCACCAGTCCTCTGCTTCAACGGTGGCAGCAAGAGACACTTGCATGGAAGATCATGATAGTTATAACAGCTGTAGAAGCATCCTACTTAGTTAACACATTTACCATTGTAACACCCATGAATTTATTAAAAACCTTACAAAATGTGCTTTGAAGCCATACAACATGAATAAGGATGCTATGTCTATACCCCTTGTTCAAATTCTTATTTCCTTTTTGTTCTTTGACAACCCCCAACATTTAAGGGGTTCATCCAAATTGAGATTAGGTGAATACATCTGTGTTTTTATTAAACCAGTGTTTCAATGCTTCACAGATTTTGCTTACACATACATATGCTAAGACTGCCTTTTCTGACTAAAGAGTTCCAAGCTTTTTAGGCTATTCACATATAAAACTGACCCCAGGAGTTTCCACTATGGTGCAACAGGACTGGCAGTGTCTCTGGAGCATCGGGACACAGGTTCGATCCCCAACCCAGAACAGTGGGTTAAGGATCAGCATTGCCACTGGTATGGCATAAGTCACAACTGTGGCTCGGATCTGATCCCTGGCCCAGGAACTCCATATACCACAGAGTGGCCAGAAATAAAACAAAAAACTGACCTCAACCCCTTAAAAATTTCGTCCTTTCTTGGACCTTTCTGAGCTCAGTTACCTTCTCAGCTGTAGGAAAGAGAATGACACATCTCACAAGTTTTCCTCACACTGTAATTTCTGTTCTGCTTCTAATGAACTGTGCAAGAGCCTGAGTGAAGTTTTCCAAGGACTACAATAAATGTAAGATCCCCTTCCTGATGGTATCTGATACGTACTGGACAACAGTCAGAACATCTGGATTCTAGACGAACTCTGTCACAGTTTACTGTCTCGCCTAGGGCAAGTCACTGTAAGCCTTAGTTTCCCCAGGTGTAGACTGGCAATAAAAGATGCCTAACTAGGACCCCTCAAAGTTGCAAAAAGCAAATGAGAGATGAAAAGACCTTAAACAAGTGTTATGATTTTTAAACATGTGCCAGACTGAAGCTATCTTGTCCAACAAGTTTTGTTCTAACTTCTTGCACTTGCCCCATTATTCTAGGAAAACTGAATTACTGTTTAGATTATCCCCCCCCTTTTTTTTTTTTTTGCTTTTTAGGGCTGCATGTGCAGCATATGGAAGTTAACAGGTTAGGGGTTGAATCTGAGCTACTGCTGCCAGCCTACACCACAGCCACAGCAACACAGGATCCAAGCCGCGTCTGCGACCTACACCACAGCTCACGGCAACGCCGGATCTCCAACCCACTGAGCGACAGGGATTGAACCTGCAGCCTGATGGTCCCTAGTCAGATTCATTTCCGCTGTGCCACAATGGTACCTCCGATGTTTTGAATTTAAATAGTGTCAAACTCACTGATGGGAAATTTGGGACATGGGCAAAACTTGATGAGTAGATTTTAAGTTTACTTTTGTCAGAGAGAATGTGAAAGAAACAAAACAAAATGCCATTGACAGTTTAAGGTGGTTGGGTATTTAGTTTTTATCATATGCAGATACAAGTGATAACAGAATGTTAAACTTGAGATTAAGTTATGAGGAGTTCCCGTTATGGCACAGCGGAAACGAATCCGAGAAGGAACCATGAGGTTGTGGGTTCAAACCCTGGCCTTGCTCAGTGGGTTAAGGATACAGCGTTGCCATGAGCTGTGATGTGGGTCACAGACGTGGCTCGGATCTGGCATTTCTGTGGGTGTGGTGTAGGCCAGCAGCTATAACTCCGATTTGACCCCTAGCCTGGGAACCTCTATGTGCCATGGGTGCAGCCCTAAAAAACAAAAACAAAAAAAAAAGAGAGAGAGAGAGAGATTATGTTAAGATAGTGGAAGGTCTAAAAAGTTATAAGATCAAGAGCAGAAAGATAATCTCAGCGCTAGATGCACGTGAGTTCAAAAATAAGTCTTTAATAGGAAATAGTTAAGAGATGATGGTCCAAGGCAGAGGCCTAAGACAGCAACAACTACTGAAGGAGATGAAGTATCTTAAAATGGCAGTAAAATCAAAGATAGAGAAAGGCTCTTGACACTTACAGAAGGTCCTGTGATTACCAAAATTCAGGCATTCTCAGGTAAGAACAATACTGAAGCCTAAGACATGGCCTCGGACAAGTGTGGTGGAAGGGGTAAGACTATCCACTTTGGTGAGGGATGAAGACAAGAAAGATTAGAATCATCATGGAAGGATCAATAAAAAAGGAATCACAGAGAAGAAAGAGATAGTAGCTTTAAAAACAGGAACATGGGAGCTCCCATCATGGCTCAGCGGGTTAAGAATCCAACATAGTGTTCCTGAGGATGCTGGTTCGATCCCTGGCCTCGCTCAGTGTGTGAAGGATGTGGCGTTGCAATAAAGTGGCAGTGCAGCTCACAGGTGTGGCATCCAGTGTTGCTGTGGCTGTGGTGTAGGAGCTACAGCTCCAATTTGACCCCTAGCCTGGGAACCTCCATATGGCACAGGTGCAGCCATAAAAAGAAAAAAAAGAAAAACAAAAGCAAGAGTAGGAAATTCTCCTGTGGCAAAGCGCACTAAAGATCTGGTGTTACCACTGCAGCATCTCAGGTTGCCACTGTGGTGTGGGTTTGATCTCTGGCCCAGGAACTCATACATGCAGTGGGTATGGCCAAATTAAATAAATATACAGGAATAAAAAGGGTAGTAAAGGTATAGGTGGTATCAAGAAGTGGATGATGGAGTTCCCGTCGTGGCGCAGTGGTTAACGAATCCGACTAGGAACCATGAGGTTGCAGGTTCGATCCCTGGCCTTGCTCAGTGGGTTGAGGATCCGGCGTTGCCATGAGCTGTGGTGTAGGCCACAGATGGGGCTCTGTGGCTCTGGTGTAGGCCGGTGGCTACAGCTCCAATTCGACCTCTAGCCTGGGAACCTCCATATGCCGGGGGAGTGGCCCAAGACATGGCAAAAAAGACCAAAAAAAAAAAAAAAGTGTGACCTGTGGGCTAGTGCCAGGCTACAACCTGCAGCGTACAAGGTAAAGATAGAAACGGAGAGGAATTCTTTAAACACTCTTATAGCAATTTGGCACAGTGTCTTATGTCCATTGAATCTAACAATAAAAATTATGGGCCTGTAATTTGTACATTTCTAGTTAACTTCTCCATTTCATTTTTCAGTTTTTCTGCTTTTAAAAAAGAACTGGTCCATGACAGACTGGAATCTAAAAGAACATAACTGGTATTTCATCACAAACAGAGAAACACTGTTCTAGAAGTAGGACTCCTGAGTACAAAGCAATCTGGGATTATGATACCTGTTATTAAGAAGCTGAAGTCTAGCTGAGGAAATTCCCAAGGAATATTTCATCACCACCGACAATATTTTCAGTCTTAAATATAAATCTTTATAAATGCAAAAAGAGCAGTTTAAGTATTCCAACAGTAGCAAAAATGGTTAGTTATATTATGTATATTCATTCAAAGGATTTATGCATCCTTATAAATTATAATCATGAAGACTGTATATTAAGAGAAAAATATGCATGACAATGCCAAGTGAAAATTAAATTAGAAAATTGTATAAATTCCATGACAACATTTAAAGTGTGTATACATATGGCCAAAGAAGGGTGGATGAAAAAAATCAATGTGTTATGGTGCTGGGATTATGTAAGATGGTCCCCCTCCCTTTTTTTGTTTTGTTTTTTTTTTTGGTAACTTTACAATAAGTTATACTGATTTTATAATAATTTTTTAAAATACACATCCTTAGAAAGAGAGGCATCAATGCAGCATTTATCTTATGCAACATCTAATGCAATACCCTGAGTGTCAGGGCCCAGACTGTCATCTTTTTTTTCTTTCTTTTTTTTGGGGGGGGTCTTTTTGCCTTTTCTAAGGGCTGCTCCCACGGCATATGGAGGTTCCCAGGCTAGGGGTCGAACTGGAGCTGTAGCTGCCGGCCTACGCCAGAGCCACAGCAACACAGGATCTGAGCCGAGTCTGCCACCTACACCAGAGCTCACGGCAACGCCGGAGCCTTAACCCACTGAGCAAGGCCAGGGATCGAACCTGCAACCTCATGGTTCCTAGTCGGATTCGTTAACCACTGCGCCACAACGGGAACTCCACAGACGGTCATCTTTCAAAAAGCTCTGAATACTGCAGCAGTGTCTGCAGCTGAGTGCACCCCTTAATGGATGGGAGAGCAAATGTAAAGAAACTGCTGTCTATAGATTCTCATCAGGGGAGTGAAGGGATCATAATCAGGGGTGCTAGATCCCAATTAAACAATCACATCATTAAACTAAACCCCAATTCCAGCTTCTTCTGTAAGGAAGCATTTGCTGAATATGATCTCTGCTTGACTCTTGCTAACAATTCAAGAAGTATTCACTGTGTTCTTTTAAGAGGATGGGTGGGGAAGGGGTTCCAAAATAAGAGAGAGCTCCTGTTCTCAAGGAGCTTATAATCTTTTGGGGTAAAGCTTACAAATATGCAACAACTAAGTAACCTATAAACTAGTGTGAAAACTATATCCAATAACTAAATGAATAAGGAATAATCAAAATGGCCTCAGTCAAAAATACTGACCAAATTGTGGCAGGTAAATCAAGCTAGATCCTAAAAAAAGGCTGACGACCGTGGTCTGGCAAAGAGGAAGAAGGAAGAACTGCAGAATGGGGGGAATATGGTGAAGAATTTGGAAAGCTGAGCCTGGAGAGTTAAAGGGAAGGGTAGTTGGCGATAAACCTTGGGTGCTAGGCTAAATTTAGATCTTACATGATAGGCAATAAGGAAGGACTACAAGAAGCAGAAGAGTAACTTGAACAGAGAAATGAAACAATAAAGTCTATACTTTACATCTCAAAACATATCCAGAAAAAAGACATATTGGGATAGAGAAGACCAATCCTTATGCTCAAGGCACTTCTGTAAAATGTCTTTACTCTAATCCTTCCTAAATGCATTCTCCTGTGTCTTCCTCTAATCAACAGACAGCCCAAAGTCTCTTAAAAATAAATGGTCAGCATGAGCCCCATTTCTTCTAAACTCAGTTCTGACATGGTGCATCCATAGTTCTCATGCAGCAAAGTCAGCTGTTCAGAGTTGGCTATCTTCAATCATAAGGAATTAGAGAGAATGCCAAGAAACCTTCAGGAATATGCATCTGAAGAAAACTAGTAGAGGACTCAGCAATTAGAAGACAGATCCAGATTAACAAGCATTCTTGTGAAATGCATGCCCCCAGGGATCTTGTAGGAGAGGAAACTGCATAAGGGATAATTCCTCACTTCGGAGGCCCCTACAGATTGCTGGCCACTTGGTAAGGCAGCAGCTGCTAAATTACTACAAGAGGCCTTTCAGTCCATGGCTTTTTTCCCATTGAACAGAAGGGAAAGCTTGTTCCCTACACGTGTCCCAAGGGAGTTGCCGAGGAATTGTGTGAGGAGGGCTTACAAAGCTTGATAGTCTCAAATCCTTGACGGCTTTTGCTAATCAGCACCCCTACGCTAACCAAATCTCTTCTTGGAATCCAAGTCTAACTGAAAGAACATAAATATAGAGAAAAAGAATCTTCTCCTTTATCATAGAATATTTTCCTTCCTCCCATAAATATAGAGAAAAAGAATTTTCTCCTTTATCACAGAATATTTTCCTTCCTCCCACACCATAAACCAAGTAATCTTTAGTTGCAAGTTTAACACTGATGATCTGGCTTCGCTATAAAATTCAATGCAGAAGAAGGCCTGCTAGCCCCTGACCCAGTGGGCTGGGCCACACTTAGGTTCTCACTTTACCAGTGTCTGAGGAACACAAAATTCTGTCAAGGAAGCAAGATGAACTCCTGAAGGACAGCAAGCTTTGTCTTCAACTGTTGGGCCATGACAGCAGCTACTTACATGGTTTCTGTCCTGGGACAGCAGCAATATCCTAAGGCTTTTCATGCTTGAGCTTCTATCCAAAATGTCAATTGCTTTATCAAGATCATCTTGGTTCTTCAGCAGGATGGAGAGCTGTGACGCAGATACAGAAAAAGGAAATCATAAAATATAAATCCTTAGTTTGCAAAAATAAGCAAAATAAAATTAAGTTTGGAGGAAAACAATCTCACTGGATACTATGAGGGTCTTAAAAGACCTAACTGAGACCATAGAGATAATTTTTTTTCTTTTCACTAAGTGTACAATTCAATAATTTTTAGTAAATTTACGGAGTTGTGCAACCATCACCACAATTCAGTTTTTCCATTGCTCCAAAGATCTCTTTCACCTATTCACAGTCACTCCCCTTTTCTACCTCTTACCCAGAAACTACGAATCTACTTGGTCTCTAGAGATTTGTTTTCTGGACATTTCATATAAATGAAATCACACAATTCATCCACAAACAATTCAAGTCATACATAATCCTTTGCACCTAGCTTCCTTCACTTTGCTTAATGTTTGAGTTCATCCATGCTGTAGCACATGTCAGTACTTTGCTTCAAGATATTTTCTGAGAAGAGCTCCATCTCTAAAAATACCTTTTACTCCAAAGCATCAAATCCCAAAGGGCTATAGACCCCAGATTTCTTCCCAAATTAAGCAATAGAATCATGTCCCCTCCTACCCTGTACTGACATTACCAGAATAAGGAGAAAAGGCACAGGAGGAAAAGGGGGTGGCAGAGTGTGAAAACATTACTCAAATGAAGACCCAAACTTAGACTACATAGCAGGGTTTAATATCTTAATGTTTAAAGGTAAAAATCAGTGACTAGAACTAAAAACTACCTTCTCTGTTTTCATCCCACCGGAGTATTAAAGAGAAGGTCCTTGAGGGTACAGAAAGTCTCACTCGCTGTTAAAAGCAGAAGACATTATGAGCACTTAAGTATTAAAAGATGCAAAAGTATGCTTTCCCTAAGACCTAACAAATGTCAGATCTTATAAATCTGTGGCAAACATAAAGCAAGAAACCAGTTAATTTCTTCAGTTCTCAATTTTTAACATAAGGAAATGAGAACTCTAAATCCTAGCTCAGGAAAAAACAAGTAGTAAGAACAGTATTTAAAATAAAATCTGGAGTTCCCGTCGTGGCGCAGTGGTTAATGAATCCGACTAGGAACCGTGAGGTTGCGGGTTCGGTCCCTGCCCTTGCTCAGTGGGTTAACGATCCGGCGTTGCCGTGAGCTGTGGTGTAGGCTGCAGACACGGCTCGGATCCCACGTTGCTATGGCTCTGGCGTAGGCCAGTGGCTACAGCTCCGATTCAACCCCTAGCCTGGGAACCTCCATATGCCGAGGGAGCGGCCCAAGAAATAGCAACAACAACAACAACAACAAACAAAAAAATAAAATAAAATAAAATCTTGGCGTTTTCTTGTGGTGCAGCGGGTAAAGGATCCAGCATTACCACTGTAGCAGCTTGGGTCAGTGCTATGGTGCATGTTCAATCCCTGGCCCAGGAACTTCCACATGCCACGAGCTAGGCCAAAATGAATAAATAAATAAAATCTCAAGACAACCCATGAAATGGGAGATTAGATTTTACAAATCATATATTGTAAAAGAAGTCCTTTCTGGGTTACATTCAAAGTAGAGATAAATAAGGAAATGGTGTTGGGGGTAGGGAGTTGGGGGGGTGGGATAAAGAAATTATTGCATTAGGTTTTGGAGTTCCCGTCGTGGAGCAGTGGTTAATGAATGTGACTGGGAACCATGAGGTTGTGGGTTCAGTCCCTGGCCTTGCTCAGTGGGTTAAGGATCCAGCGTTGCCCTGAGCTGTGGTGTAGGTTGCAGATGTGGCTCTGGCGTAGGCTGGTGGCTGCAGCTCTGATTAGACTCCTTAGCCTGGGAACTTCCATATGCCGTGGAAGCAGCCCTAGAAAAGGCAAAAAGACAAAAAAAGAAAAGAAAAGATTTTAACTTAAAAAAAAAAGCTACAATTTTGCAAGTGTATGATAAGGGTACATCATCAAGATGTATATAAATAACTTTTTCTTTTTTTAGGGCCACATCCATAGCATATGGAAGTTCCCAGGCTAGGGGTCAAATCGGAGCTGGAGCTGCTGGTCTACACCACAGCCGCATCTGCGACCCACACTACAGCTCATGGCAACACCAGATCCTTAACACACTGAGAGGGGCCAGAGATCAAAGCTGCATCCTCATGGATACTAGTCAGGTTCCTTACCACTGAGCCACAATGGGAACTCCCAAGAATATATAAAGAACTCTTAAAATTCAAGAATAAAAGGACAACTGTTTAAATGGGCAAAGGATTGAATAGAAATTTGTCTAAAGAAAATTAACAAATGGATAATAAGCACATGAAAAGATATGCAACATCATTAGTCATTAGGGAAATGAATACTAAAACCACAATGAGATACCATTTCATACCCACTAGGATGGCTGTAATTTTTTTTTTTAAGAGGAAAAAAAAAACCAGAAAATAATAAGTATTGGTGAGGATGTGGAGAAATTGCAACCTTCATATATTGCTGGTAGGAATGTAAAATGGTACAGCTTATATGGGAAAGTTGTGCAGTTCTTCTAAAAGATAACACAGAGTTATCAAAAGACCCACAATTCCAATCCTAGGTATACTTTAGAGAACTGAAAACTTAGGTTCATATAAAAATTGTACACAAATGTTCATAGTTGAATTACTTATAATGGCCAAAAGTGAAATCAAGTGTCTATCAACAAATGAATGTATACACAAAATGTGTTCTAGCCATATAACGGAATGTTATTCAGACATAAAAAAAAAAAAGAAAAGTCTGATCCATACTACCTTGTGGAAGAAGCCTGAAAACGTGCTTAGTGAAAGAAGCCAAACACAAAAGGCCACACATACTGTGTGATTCCATTTATATGAAATGTTCAGAATAGGCAAATCCAGAGAGACTGGAAGTAAACAAGTAGTTGCCAGGGGCTGGAGAGAGGGGGGTAATGGAAAATGACTGCTAAGGAATACAGAGTTTCTCTTTGGGGTGATGAAAAAGTTCTGGAATTAGGTAGTGATGTTAGTCACACAACCCTGTGAACATACCAAAAAAACCACTGAATTGTACCGTTTTAAAGAGTCAATTTTATGGAGGTGAAATATATCTCAATAAAACTATTATTACAAAAATATAAACATAAATAAAATAAAATCAACAGATTTTTCCTTTGTGGTTCAAAAATCCTAACAAGGGAGGAGCTTAGAGAACAAAGAAAAGAAAAATAGGTTGAGAGATTATGAAATTAATAAGTAAATTGGTTAACTCTTGGTCACTGACATTAGCTGCATATGCGAAGATATAGATGATTTAAAATACTAACAATTACTTATATTTGGCTTTAGAATCAATATCTGCATAAACATTTTTTTTTTTTGTCTTTTTAGGGCTGCACCCTAGGCATATGGAAGTTCCCAGGCTGGGGTCTAATCAGAGCTATAGCTGCTGGCCTACATCACAGCCACGCCAGATCCGAGCCACATCTACAACCTACACCACAGCTCATGGCAATGCCAGATCCTTAACCCACTGATTGAGGCCAGGGATCGAACCTGCACCCTCATGGTTCCTAGTCGGATTCATTTCTGCTGTGCCATGATGGGAACTCCCGCATAAATATTTGAATAAAGGAATGCCCAACATTCCAGGCAGTCACTCTCTCAGCAAAAGAAGTTTTGCCGACATCTGAACTCTTAATGGAATATTAACAGAAAGAGGAATTCCCGTCGTGGCGCAGCAGAAATAAATCCGACTAGGAACCATGAGGTTGCATTGCAGGTTCTATCCCTGGCCTCACTCAGTGGGTCAAGGAACCAGAGTTGCCGTGACCTGCAGTGTAGGTCACAGACGCAGCTCGGACCTGGCGTTGCTGTGGCTGTGGCATAGGCCAGCAGCTGCAGCTCCGATTTGGCCCCTAGCCTGGGAACCTCCACATGCCTTGGGTTCGGCTCTAAAAAGCAAAATAAATAAATTAATTAATTAATTAATTATAATTCTATGAATTTGATATTTATATTTTTGGGATTCTTATATCCTGCATTCAAGACACATTAGCTTACATACTTTAAAATACTTACATCTGTGTTATTAACTACAGTTAGTGGTTTATTTTCCAAATTTGCTCTATTTCTAAAATTTATTGAAAAAGCTAAAGATGAGAGGCTCTTATTTTTGTTAACCTATTTGGCAGTGAATATATCTAATTGCAGTTATGCATTTTGTATGAAGAGGACCAGAGAGTTTTTAGCCAACAAATCTCAGCTCCTACCGATTTCAGCCCCAAGTTATAGAGGAAATTCTTAACTTTTCAACCAATAAAATAAAACTACATAATAAAGACTCAACTCTCTAAGAGCCATGAGGTTGCTCAGCTTTCCTGGCACGCCCCCAGCTCAGTCCCCTTAAGTTGTAGACTCCTTACAAGGCACAAATACACTGCCTTTCAAACTGATGCAAAGCACCAGCCTAAGCAGACTGTAGTCTCTAGTGCCTTCCTTAGAGCTGGGAAAGCAGCCAAGTAACTGACATTCACAAGAATTCCTTCCTGGGAGTTCCCCTTGTGGCTCAGAGGGTTAAGAACCCGACTAGAATCCATGAGGATGAGGGCTCCATCCCTGGCCTCGCTCAGTGGATTAAGGATCTGGCATTGCCAAAAGCTGCAGTGTAGGTCACAGATGAGGCCTGGATCTGGCATTGCTGTGGCTGTGGCGCAGGCCGGCAGCTGCAGCTCTGATTCTACCCCTAGCCCAGGAACTTCCATATGCCATGGCTACAGCCCTAAAAAGAAAAAAGAGGGGAAAAAAAAAAAAGAATTCCTTTTTGGGTGATGTTCAAAGTATGAACAAAGAGGAGTTACCATCGTGGCTCAGTGATTAACGAATCCGACTAGGAACCATGAGGTTGCGGGTTTGATTCCTGGCCTTGCTCAGTGGGTTAAGAACCCGGTGTTGCCGTGAGCTATGGTGTAGGTGGCAGACTCGGCTCGGATCCTGCGTTGCTGTGGCTCTGGCATAGGCTGGTGGCTATAGCTTCGATTCAACCCCTAGCCTGGGAACCTCCATATACCGAGGGAACGGCCCAATAAATAGCAAAAGAAAAAAAAAGACAAAAACAAAAAAAAAAGTATGAATAAAGAAGGACTGTTGCGTAGAGGCAGGAGGAGTAAGAGTTAAAGAAATCATTAGAGTAGATGCTTTTTTTTTTTTTTTCCTTTTTCAGGTCACCCCACAGCACATGGAGTTCCTGGGCCAGGGCTGCGGCAATGCCAGATCCTTAAACCCACCATGCCAGGCCAGGGATGGAACCTGTGTCCTGGTGCTGCAGGGACACTGCCACCAATCCCATCGCTCCAGAGTGCTAACTCCGAGTAGATGCTAACTTCTGAAACAAGCTATAATCAGAAGTTAAACTGAGAGAAGAATCCAGCATTTATACCTGTCAATAGAGGCTACTATCAGTTTTCCCCACCTCCCCAGCCCTGCTGAACCCTCTCCTAATTAAGGTTGAGCTGGAAAGAAAAAAGGTTACCTACAAAATATAAAGGAGCTAATATAAGCCCTGGCCATGAACCTGATTCTACCGCGGCCGTATTAGAGCTTCCAGCACTGAATGAACAGAGGGGATGGAAACAGCTATGTAAATCTCCCATGCAGTAACAAAATAGAAGTTCCAGAATTATTGGAACTAAGAAAAGAACCTCCCAAAAAAATGAAAACCTGCAGATGACATTGGAGGAACAAATCAGGAAATCTTCAGTTAAGCAGAGACAAAAAAGGCAGGCAGCTATGCCCCCTTATCCCCACACCATCCTTTCTTACCTCATTGTTCATGTAATGTAGATCCAGAGGCTGCCCAAACACTGTTGTCACCTTGTGCTCCACATCTTCATATCTTACAGGCCGGCTGAACGCTATAATTCTGAAAAGGAAAAGGAAGAATGGTGAATTGGTTATTTTAAATACAGCGTTTAGAAGCTAATGTTCCTGAGTGCTATCTTCCTTTTCTCTTTTTTTTTTTTTTAAGGGCCACACCTGTGGCATATGGAAGTTCCAGGCTAGTGATTGAATTGGGGCTGCAGTTGCCAGCCTACACCACAGCCACAGCAATGCCAGATCTGAGCTGCATCTGCGACCTATACCACAGCTCACAACAATGCGGGATCCTTAACCCACTGAGAGAGGCCAGGGGTTGAACCCACATCCTCATGGATACTAGTCAGATTCAGTTTCATCTTCACCATCAAGGGAACTCCCTTTCCTTTCCAACACAGAATTCTCTCTTTATTTTTCATGCAGCTTGCCTTTCTCTGTATTTTTTTTTTCTTCTTATCTACTTTTATCTTTTCACCCTTCTGAGCATCTCTCATGTTTACCAATAGTACCCATAAGGAGTACTCAACACCAACCACTGTTCTACCACTTTAGTTCAGATCTGTCAATGACAGTTCAGTATCATAGTAGGACACCTAGATTTATAAACTATGTTCCAGGTATACCTGTTAGGAAGAAAACCTGAAGATTGGAGCAGCAATCCTGAAAATACGGTTTTAAATCCTAAATGACTCAAATCCAGGACTTGAAAGGTCTTTTCCATTGTTCATTTTTGAGATGCCACAAGAATCTCATGTTGATTTATCCTCAGAATTGAAATTTCCTACCAGAGTCACAGGAATTCCCCTTGAGTTGGTTATATGCCTAATCAGTTTTCTTAACCAAAGACACATGTAGGCATGTAAGTACTGTTGATACCGATTCTTTTCTAGAAAGACTCATTAGGTAAATTCAAAGAACAACTTCTATAAACAGATGGTAGACGGAGTTCCCGCCACAGGTCAGTGGAAACGATTCTGACTACTGTCCATGAGGACACAGGCTCAATCCCTGGCCTCGCTTCAGTGGGTTAAAGATTTAGAGTTGGCATGAACTGTGGTGTAGGTCACAGATGCAGCTTGGACCTGGTGTGGCTGTGGCTATGGCGTAGGCCAGCAGCTACGGTTCCTATTTGACCCCTAGCCTGGGAACCTCCATATGCCACAGCTGCAGCCCTAAAAAGACAGAAAGACAAAAAATAAAATAAACAGATGGTAGAGTAAGAATATGTTTAAAGAGGTCTTAAAATGAACTGTCATTAAAAGCCACAGCAAAATTTAAAAGTAGGGATAGATGAAACAAGGCTGGCAAAATGTTGATAATGTTGAAGCTGGCTAACAGGCCCTTGGGGGTTTAGCATAGTATTCTGTTTTTGTGTGTGTTTGTAATACTTTTAACAAAAAGTTTTAATTAATGTTTTAGGGTTAACTATATGATACTGGGGATAGTTAACAATTTTTGATGTACAAAGTGGCAATTTCATATCGTTCCAACCCAATACTCTAAAACTTAAATAATTAAAGCAAAAATAAGCAAAGAGATAAAACAGAAGAGAATATCAGAAAGAAGTGTGTGTGTGTGTTTGGTGTGTAAGAAAACAGAAAATACTGGAGTAGGGAAGGTCCTCCTAAACATTACATAAAATAGAAGACAAAAAGGAAGGAGGAGCTCCTGTCGTGGCTCAGAGGCAATGAACCCAACTAGTACCCATGAAGATGCGGGTTCAATCCCTGGCCTCACTCAGTGGGTTAAGAATCCAGCATTGTGGCATAGGTCACAGACGTGGTTCAGATGCCACGTTGCTGTGGCTGTGGCCGGCAGCTGCAGCTGCAATGTGATCCCTAGCCTGGAAACTTCCATATGCCGCAGGTTCAGCCCTAAAAAAAAAGACAAAACAAACAAACAAAAAGGAAGAAGACAAATTTGACAACAAAAATTTAAACTTTTGATGGCAAAATAAACCATCAACAAAATTAAAAAATAAATACCAAACCTGGAAAAAATACTTGCAAAAGTCAATTAAAAAAGGACAAAAGAAACACAAGCAAAGGATATGATGAGACAATTCACAGAAGAGTTATAGATAGCTAATAAATATGTGAAAAGACGCTTAAGGTAATAGGGAAAAGTGTCTTATTAAAACCACCTTCCTGGAGTTCCCGTCGTGGCTCAGTGGTTAACGAATCTGACTAGGAACCATGAGGTTGCAGGTTTGATCCCTGGCCTTGCTCAGTGGGTTAAGGATCCAGCGTTGCCGTGAGCTGTGGTGCAGGTCAAGACGCAGCTCAGCTCGGATCCTGCGTTGCTGTGGCTGTGGGCGTAGGCCAGCGGCTACAGCTCTGATTGGACCCCTAGCCTGGGAACCTGCATATGCCTCAGGAGCGGCCCAAGAAAATGGCAAAAAGACAAAAAATAAAATTAAAAAATTAAAAAAATAAAACCACCTTCCTCTCTTCGTATGTCCAGACTAGCTGAAATCTGACTAGTATGTGGCAGCGCAGCAGCACTCAGCCCTGAGCCTCTGCAGTTCTCGCTCTCTTTCATGCTGAGAGGAAGAAGTGTGTGGTTCTTTCACATCTCCCCTGCCCATCAGAGTAGGAAATGGTATAACCAGGGGGAGAAACAATAAGCCACAGGAAAGAGGGATCTAAGCCATTGGATTTTAGTGGAATCTGACCAGATAACTTCTTTGATGTTCTGTGTGCCAGGCTGGCTAAAATCAGTGGGCAGCATAAAAGCCTTTATCATCTAGAACTGCGCTGTTCAATACAGTAGCCACCAGCCACATGTGGCTACTGAAATTCAAATTAATTAATGTTAAATTTAAAAACTGGCTCCTTCAGATCTCACTAGCCACACTGCAAGTGCTCACTTGACACATGTGGCTAGTAGCTAGTATACAAGAGAAGAAAGCCATAAGTCAGTCATCCCTCCAAAACCCAGGTCTACATCTGCAGATCCAAAACATTTCAAATAAATTCTAGAAAGTTCAAAAAAGCAAAACTTCAACTTGCTGCATGCCAGCAACTACTTACATTGTATAAGGTATTATAAGCAATCTAGACAAGATTTAAAGTATATAGGAGGGGAGTTCCCATCATGGCACAGTGGTTAACGAATCCGACTAGGAACCATGAGGTTGCGGGTTCGGTCCCTGCCCTTGCTCAGTGGGTTAACGATCCGGCGTTGCCGTGAGCTGTGGTGTAGGTTGCAGACGTGGCTCGGATCCTGCGTTGCTGTGGCTCTGGCGTAGGCTGGCGGCCACAGCTCTGATTCGACCCCTAGCCTGGGAACCTCCATATGCCGCGTGAGCGGCCCAAGAAGTGGCAAAAAGACAAAAAATTAATAATAATAATAAAGTATACAGGAGGATGTGCAGAGGTTATATGCAAAGACCGCACCATTTATTTATTTATTTGTTTGTTTGCCTTTTGTCTTTTTAGGGCCACAGCCACGGCATATGGAGGTTCCCAGGCTAGGGGTAGAGTTGGAGCTACAGCTGCCGACCTGTATCACAGCCATAGCAACTTGGGATCCAAGCCATGTCTGTGACCTACACCACAGCTCACGGCAACACTGGATCCTTAACCCACTGAGCAAGGGCAGGAATCGAACCTGCATCCTCATGGATACTAGTTGGGTTCGTTAACCACTGAGCCACGACAGGAACTCCCTATACAAGGAACTTGACTATCCAAGGAGTTTGGTATCCATGGGGCAGGGGGAGGGGTCCAGGAACCAATTTCCTCAGATACCTAATGACAAGTGTAGAACATTCCCACTACAGCAGAAAGGTCTACTGGGTAACACTGATGGGATATTACTATAAACAATAATCTATTCTTTACACAAAGCCTAACATCTCAGGAAGTTAATTTCTCTATAACTTTTCCTTCAGCCACCTTTCACTTTTTTTGAAATTATATTGATGAATATATTAGTTTATATCCACCAGGAAATCCATCCATATTGTAATCCTTATATTTTTCCCTCAAATCAACTTTGCCAAGTAATAATTAGATGCTATCTTCTTTAGAGAGAATAGCTTTCTACTAATTCCTGATAATAAATCACACCCCCTCCATCAGGATCTCAGCAACAGTTCAAAAGGGGCCACTCAGATGTCCCTAGCACAGTCAGAAAAAGATCAAGCTCTGAGATAAATCCTGCATTTGGCCTGGCAATGAGCAACCCAAAAGTCTGGGATCAGAAACCAGGACTCCCAGAGGTTTGGTAAGATCTAAGCTGCTGCCATTCTACCAAATAACAGGCATTTTCAGGCCAGTACTTCAAAAAGAGGTCTAACACCCAGGACTGCCACCCCCACCAGAGTTCCAGACATGAAGGGAGGGAGATCCTAACCCACAGTCCTCTCCGGAGGCTAAGAGGGAAGAGGGTCCGGAGTGTGAGCCCCACCCTTCCACACCAAAGGGACAGTCAGCCCACCAGAATGGATACCTGGCAATGGTCAATGGGAAAAGTCACTGCTTCTCTCTTTTCTACAAATTCTAATTCTATAAGGGCCCATAACATGCATATAGACACTGTCCACATTCCCTGCAAAAAGTAAAGAAAGCCCACAATAACATTCTCTACAAAGTCCTAAGACATGAAATACATGACACCAGTGGGACGGAAATCCTGTGAAATCAGATTATGATCATTATACAACTACAGATGTGATAAATTCATTTGAATAATAAAAATGGAAAAAAATAAAAAATTTTAAAAATTTAAAAAAGAAATACATGACACCAGAGCTGTCTGGCACAGAGCAGCTTGAACTTGGCTTCCTTGCACCAACTTTATATAAAGTCCTCAATTCCACACACAGTACACAGTGAAATGCCACAGGTCCTGAAAACAGCTCCATAAAAAGAGAATGCACAGTTTTGAAAACCTTGATACCAATACTGCCACTCCGGCCTTCAAAAGGCCATTCCTGCCTGACCACCTTAAATATTTGTGGTTTCGATCTGGCAGCATCTCTGAAACTAAACACATACAGTTTCTCAGTGTAAGTCCACTCACTGTAACTGCACACCACTTTGGGAACAGGAATTCAGAAGAGAGTAACTGCGTAATTAGGCTCCAACACAATTGAGCTTTTGATTTCATATCTACTTCTGAAAACTCTGCTGCTCCAAGCTTGGCAATCCCTCCAAAACCCAGTCAGGTCAGAAGTGTGAAAAGCAGAAACAAAGAAGTGACAATTTAACTTCTGTGCTGCTGGCAGGACACAGGATGAGCAGCTGGGGACAGAGTTCAGAAGACCTTCCTCCCTCCAGGCCTGGAACAGCCCTAGAAGCCACATGGCGGCAGCAGGACCCTAGCTTTGCAGACCACTCTCTGCACCATGTTTCCGTTGGGCAACCTCCACCAACCTTACAGGCTTCTGAAGGAATCTTCTTAAGGGAGAAAAGCAGCCACAGATCTCCTTGGGAGCTAGCTTCGAAGAGGGTGGAAAGATGCCAGCAGCAGAGAACTACCAATACAAGAACGTTTGAAGGCATTAAGGTCCTCCAGTGGGACTTGTGAAGCAAGAGGATCTTATTCTTCTGGCTATGCTCTCTGCCCCTCCTATGGCGCAAAGCAAAGGAAAAGGGGCGGGGGCAGTGATCAATGGGAGAGAAAGGCAAAGATACGAAAAAGATATTGAAAAACACTTATGGAGTTCTCGTTGTGGCACAGTGGAAACAAACCCAACTAATGTATCCATGACGATGCAAGTTCGATCCCTGGCCTTGCTCAGTAGGTTTAAGGATCTGGCCTTGCAAAAGCTGTGGTGTAGGCTGCAGATATGGCATGGATCCTGCATTGCTGTGGCTGTGGTGTGGGCTGGCAGCTGCAGCTTCAATTTGACCCCTAGCCTGGGAACCTCCACATGCCGGGGGTGTGGCCCTAAAAAGAAAAAAAAGAAAAGCAGCTTATGTACATATGTACCACACACATGCACACACTGGGTCTCAAATCCCATGACCAGAGTTCTGTATGCTTTCTTAAAGGTTTTCCTTAAAATAACTTGAGAAATTAGTGGAGTAATATTTTTCTCCACTGAGAACTTCTACCTTGACTTTCTACAAAAACTATCTGGAGACAATAGAGAAAAGGATAGAAGGGTTTTGTAACATTACTCTCATTTCCCTAAAGTAAGATACAGAATACAGACTGGAAAAACTCCCTTTCTATGTTCTTGAATGATACAAAATCTTTCACAATTGAGAAGACATGCAGGTTCCCATGACCTAGAAGACATTTTAAAGAAACCACCAATTCACCAACCTGACCCCTACTGTGGACAAAACCAGGGACACTGTACCGGGCATGGGAATGGCACCATGTCACGGGAGAATCCTCATCTCCCTCTGATGCCTACGGGTGGCACAGTGTGTGTCTGGAAGGCATGACTCAGTATATCTGGTGTCCTGACTTCTTCCCCTAGCACAATGGCAGAGCTCACAGTAGCAGGATAAGAGCAGAAGAGTAAAATACAACATTAACAGTTGAAATGGCTTCCAATTCTAAAACCAGAAACAAGGCTGAATCAGTTGGCCCGGCCAAGGGTGAAACTGTCCCCTTTATGCCCATTACCCAGCCAGTGACCCACAGCAATCATTCCAAGCTGAAAGCTAAGAAATGCAGCACACAGGAAAACAACCATTCATCAGAAGACAGACTTACCGCCTCTCCCCATTGTGCTCAAACTTGACTCTGACGTCACTCTGCCAAAGAAATGATAGACAGGTTAGCAAGTTCTCTGGCTGTGTCACTCCTGCCCTTCCCAGGTACGCCTCAGGCAGTCCTTTAGCAATATTCAGCAAACATCCCTGGCTCCTGTTGGAGCTTCTCTATCTTGACAGGCATTCCTTTCAAGGAGCTCCAACCTCAAGAGCAACAAAGCTCTTGGGATAAGATCCCTTGGTGGCAGCCCTAGCTCAGGTGCTCTGCTCTGACATGTCATTTCTAAGCTCACACACTTTCTATTTCTGCAACTGGCTCTGGAGTTTCTCCCACTGTATCACCGCCTCCTGGCCAGGATACCTTTCCTTCTTGGCTGATGTAATTAAACAGAAAAAGAAACCTTAATACTTACAATTCCTAACTATACTGCCACAACCAAGTCACTTATCTAATATGAGTCTCAGTTTTTTTATCTGCAGAATAGGGTTAAACGCACCTAATTCACAGAGCTGCTAGGAGAACTAAATGAGCAAATGTAAAAGTAAAATACCTAATACAAAGTAGACATGCAATAAATAGTTGCATACTAATGATCTCTGTGATCCTTTCAAGGCTACCCTCAGTGGGAGTAAAGTGACACTTTGGATAAATACCTTATAACTGTCCCAAGGTTTAGCTTAACTGACCATTATGGGTATCCTTCAAGCTCCAGAAGGACAGGAACCACATCTCTCTTGCTTTTGTAGCTCCAGTGACAGGCAAAGGAAATAGTATATAATATTTGTGCTTAACAGTATTTGTTAAATGGATTAATTGATTGAAGAACAGTTTTGAGTGTGTCAGAAATAAGAGGAAGTAGAAGTGTTAGAATATTCTGTTAAGGAACAAATAGGAGGAAGAGATATTGCAAAGGGCTTGAGGGAGTTTAGAATGACAGGGAGTTCCCGTTGTGGTGCAGTGGAAGCGAATCTGACTAGTACCCATGAGGATGCAGGTTCAATCCCTGACCTCACTCAGTGGGTTGGGGATCTGGCATTGCCCTGAGCTGTGGTATAGGTCGCAGACAAAGCTCAGATCCTGCATTGCTGTGGCTATGGTGTAGGCTGGCAGCTGTAGCTCTGATTGATTGGACCCCTAGCCCAGGAACCTCCAAATGCCACAGGTGTGGCCCTAAAAAGCAAAAAAGCAAAAAAAAAAAAATGACAGCAAAGGGGAAAAGATATTACAGAAGAAGAAGAAAAGAACAGAGGTAAGAAAGGGTTCATAGTCAATGAATGAAAATTATACTGAGATAGACAAATTAAAATACTGTGGCCTGGAAGGAAGAAGAGGGTTTCAGAGTATCTGAAAATGAAGAACAGAGCAGACAGAGAAGACAACAGAAAAGGGAGAAAGTGGAAAGGTAAGATGGATGCACAAAGGACCCCCTTTCCCAAGAGACTGAAGGGCTAGACTTCTCTTTCAGTCCAATTCATACCCTCAAAATTATTGAGGACCCCAAAGAGCTTTTGCTTATATAAATTATATCTACTGATATTTTCCATATTAGAAATGAATACTGAAAAAAATTTAAACTTATTTTATTTGGAGTTCTAGTTGTGGCTCAGCAGTAATGAACCCGACTAGTATCCATGAGGAAGCAAGTTCGATCCCTGGCCTTGCTCAGTGGGTTAACAATCTGGTGTTGCTGTGAGCTGTGGTGTAGGTCACAGACGCAGCCCCAGAACTGGCATTGCTGTGGCTGTGGCATAGGCCCGCAGCTATAGCTCCCATTCGACCTCTAGCCTGGGAACTTCTGTGTGCTGCAGGTGTGGCCCTAAAAAGCAAAACAATAAATTCATTAACTAATTTTATTAATTTTAAAATAATTAAAAATCATTATGTGTTAACACTTTTTTTTTTTTTGCTGCACCCATGCCATATGCAAGTTCCCAGGCCAGGGATCGAATCCAAGCAGCAGTTGTGGTGCAGGTCACAGCTACAAAACAGAATCCTTAACCTATTGTACCAGGCCAGGGATCAAACCCATACTGCCAGAGACAATACTAGATCCTTAACCCACTGTGCCATAGCAGGAATTCCCACATTTTAATTTAAAAAATATATATGTTTTTTATAAAGTGAAGTGGGAGAATGAAAATCTCTTTAGTGAATGGCTTAATAGGAGACAGGTGGACTCTCATATCAGCTTGTTTTCAAACTATTGTGATAAGATGTATCAGGTAGCCTCTGGAAAACTCTACTGCACATTCTTTATGAGTATGAGGGTGAACAGGTAACATCTTAGTACTATTATGAAAATAGTTTTGACCTGATGGACCCCTAAAAATTTCTTGGGAACCTTCTGGGGGGGGGGGTGTCCCAGAATACACCTTGAGAGTCACTGAATTAATATATAAGAATACATCCTCTAGGAGTTCCCGTCGTGGTGCAGTGGTTAACGAATCCGACTAGGAACCATGAGGTTGCGGGTTCGATCCCTGCCCTTGCTCAGTGGGTTAATGATCCAGTGTTGCCGTGACCTGTGGTGTAGGTTGCAGACACGGCTCGGATCCCGCGTTGCTGTGGCTCTGGTGTAAGCTGGCGGCTACAGCTCCGATTAGACCCCTAGCCTGGGAACCTCCATATGCCGCGGAAGCTGCCCAAGAAATGGCAAAAAGACAAATATATATATATATATATATATATATATATATATATCCTCTAACCCATTAATTTAAAAATTAGGAAGTGGAGGCTCGAGGAGCTTAGTGTCCCTGTAAAGTTCACATACTAAACAGTTGCAGCAAAGCTCCCCTGAGGAACAGGCCTGCAATATGACAACTCCTCAATATTTAGCTCTGATAAAGCCCTATTATCCTGCGATGTAACATATGGACTTCATCCATTAACAATTATGACAGGAGTTCCAGTTATGGCTCAGCAGAAACAAACCTGACTAGGAACCGTGAGGTAGCAGGTTCGATCCCTGGCCTCACTCAGTTGGTTAAGGATCCACAGGTTAAGCTGTGGTGTGGGTTGCAGATGTGGCTCAGATCTAGTGTTGCTGTGGCTCTGGTGTAGGCAGGCGGCTACAACTCCAATTCGACCCCTAGCCTGGGAACCTCCATATGCTGCAGGTACAGCCATTAAAAAAAAAAAAAAAAAAAGAGCCAGGATTCAAACCCTTAAGCCCAGATGTGCTACAAATTTATGTGTCACACAGCTAAGGGAAGTTTATTTTACTCACAGAAGCAGGGATTCAATGGGAGCACTAAAAGAAGGAAACCCTCAAAGGATCTTTTAAGACCTTACTTTTCGGAACTCATGGAGGAGGTGGAATTATAATGCAGTCAGAATCAGAAGACCACAGTATTGATCATGCAAGAAGCTATGGGCCCTTGGCAACCAATAGGGGAGGCTCTGACAGAGGCTGTAAATGGGTGGCAATGGAGAAGGCGAAACGGGAAGGCAGTGTGCCCCAGCTAGTCTGCATTCTAGGTGAAAAAGATGGTGCATGCGTGCATGCACACGTGCATATGTGCACACAAGCAGAGATGGGACTCTGCAGCAGAGGAAGTTATCATGTGGCCTCAAGGTTTGTATGAGTGACAACAGTTTTTTCACTGTCTTCTTCTTCTCCTTTCTCTAAAGTGCTAAGCAGTTCCCAAGGCAAGGGCCTGAGACAGGCTGCCATGCTCTGATGTGCCATCACCAGACACCCACACTGTCCAGTTCCACAGCCAGCTCTGAAGTAGCACAAGTGCTCAGCACACAGTCCCATCTGTCCCTGCAGCTGGGTTACCACTCCCTTCACCTCCTCCTGCTGACAGCCCAACACACCTTAATGTAGCTCTCACTATTACTATATTTTATTAACAGATTCTATTTTTAGAACAGTTTTAGATTTGTAGAAAAATTAAGCAGATAGAGCAGAAAGTGTCCATATACCCTTCTCCCCACGCCCAGTTACCCCTATTATTAACATCATACATTAGTATGATACATTAATTTTTGTTACAAAATTTTTTTCTTTTGGGGCGCCCTGCAACACATGGAGTTTCCTTGGCCAGTGAGCAGATCTGAGCTGGATCCTTAACCCACTGTGTTGGGCCAAGGATCAAACCCATGTCCCAGTGTTCCAGAGATGCTACCGATCCCACTGCACCATAGCAGAAGCCCCTATTTTTTTCTTTTTTCTTTTTAGGGCACCTGTGGCATATGGAAGTTCTCAGGTTAGGGGTAGAATCAGAGCTGCAGCTGCTGCCCTTCACCTCAGCCACAGCAACATGGGATCCAAGCTACATCTGTGACCTAAAATAAACCACAGCTCACAACAATGCTGGGTCCTTAACTCACTTAGCAAGGCCAGGGATCGAACCTGAATCCTCATGGATACTCGTCAGATTTGTTTCTACTGCACCGCACTGGGAATTCCAACTATCTTTGTTTGTTTGTTTTTTGTTTTTTAGGGCCACGCCCATGGCATATGGAGGTTCCCAGGCCAGGGGTCCAATCGCAGCTACAGGTGCCGGCCTACACCAGAGCCACAGCAACACCAGACCTTGGCCAGGTCTGAGACCCACACCACAGCTCACAGCAACTGCAGATCCTTAACCCACTGAGCAAGGCCAGGGATCGAACCTGCAACCTCATGGTTCCTAGTCTGATTAATTTCTGCTGTGCCATAATGGGAACTTCCTCTAATTTTTTTAAATAGTAATAAAAAACACACAACAAATAGCTCTCATTCTTAAACTGGGGCATTATATTTATACGCACCTATGAAGGAATCCCATCCTTACCTCTGTGGGACTGAAGGAACTAAATTTATTTCATTATGGGCCATAATCCAAACACTATTCTACGTGAATTTAGTCAGAAAGGGAATTAAACTTTTGCCTCAAACCACAAATGACTCCTACTCAAGCCTAACCTAGCCTGTGATTAGTAAGCAGTGTAAACAAAGATGCCTAGCCTTCTGAATCCCTTCTCTGATGTGGTAACAGCCTTTCCACAGCAGGATGCAGGCCCATGACTGGCTTCCATGTACTACATGGTATGCCCAAATCTACCAAGTTCCTAAATCTGAGTTTCCCCTGACAGGCAGGCTAGAGTAAGCCATGGATAAGAAAATTCAGATAAAGATAACTGGATTCAATTCCTTCCTGCCAGTCATTCTCCCTGCCTCTCCGAGGCATTTTACTCTGGCGACCAAGTCCTTTGTCACGAGGTTCTCTCCTCCTTGCCTCTGTGACGCTATACCAACCCAGGAAACCTGCCACCACTCTAATCACTTCTGCTTCTTTGCTGGTTCCTCTTCCTCAAGCCTTCTCCCACCCCTCCCCCAACATGTGACTGTTCCTCAATGTTTGGACTTTTGGCCTCTGGATTTCTCTCCCTCTCTTCACATCTTCTCAGCAGGAATTAAAAATCTAAATAGAACTTTCCCAAATCTCTATGTTCAGCCCCAATTTCTCAAGCAAAACCTCATCTGTCTTTCTTGTATTTGAGGAAGATAAATCGCTGTCAGGAATGCAGTGCCAGAGTCAAAACGTCAGGCTTGAAATCCTGGCTCTACAACCTCCCCACTGTAACCTTGAACTTGTTACTAATCTCTCTGTGACCCAGCTTCCTCATCTGTAAAGTGAAAATAGTGATAGTATCTGTCTCATGGAATTACCACATAATTTGGACAAAGATAAGACAAGAGTATCTATCTGACACATACGTGTTCAATAAATGATTATACAGGTCCATTCTCCTTTAACCAAAAACCCTTGGAGCCAAAAGTGTTTCAGAATGCACTTCTAGATTTAGAGCAGTAGTAGTACACTCTCTCTCTCTCTCTGTGTGTGTACACACACATATAATTCTTTTGCTTTTTAGGGTCACACCGTGGCATATGGAAGTTCCCAGATGAAGGGTTGAATCAGAGCTGCAGCTGCCAGCCTACACCACAGCCACAGCAACATGGGATCCGAGTCGAATCTTCTACCTACACCATAGCTCGCCGCAACGCCGGACCCTTAACCCACTGAGTGAGGCCAGGGATCAAACCCACATCCTCAGGGATACTAGTTGGGTTTGTTACTGCTGAGCCATGATGGGAACTCCATGTTCTATATATTAAGTGATGCCTCCTCTGGGGAAGGGTGTCTGTGCAGCACTCCCATGGCAGAAGCACATCAATCACAGGCATTCCATGCACTCCTCTGCACTGCTCAGCCTCTTCTGAAGTTAGTTTGGGGCTTTGTAACCAGTTCTGACCAACAGCTGGGAACAGAACTGAGCACTATACTCTCTTCAATGGCACCCACATGTTCCAGGTCAGAGGAGCTACCCTCAATCAGGGTCCCTAAGTGACAGCGGGGAACAATGTCCTCCTCTTCCCTGTTTTGGAAATGTTTGTAAAGTCACAAAGACGTAGAATTTACCTGTTAACAGAGCAAAAGCTATCATTCGAAGCCCTCTGGAATTTAAGCTCACTCAGTTTACCTAACCATCTCACACTGTTTGTTCTCAAAGGGAAACCTCTCTCCAGCCAGTGCAATGCCCACCCTATTTCCTGAACTATGCCATATTCATTCCAACCACTAGGCCTTTGATAATTCAGTTTCCCAGAGTTCCCATGGTGGCTCAGGGAACTAATAAGCCAGGTTAGTATCCATGAGGATATGGGTTCAATCCATGACCTCATTCAGTGGGTTAAAGTTCCAGCACTGCTGTGGCTATGGTATAGGCCGGCAGCTGCAGCTCCAATTCAACCCCTAGCCTGGGAACTTCCATATGCTGCAGATGTGACCCTAAAATAAATCAGGTTTCCAGCCTGGAGTGCCACACTTTCTCCTCTCCACCTTGCTGAACTCTGACACATCCTTCACAGTCCACTTCCAATGCCACCTGCCCCAGAAATGACTCTAACTCCTTCAGCCCTAGGTCATCTTTCACTTTCCTGGCCTCCTGTGGCTCTCAGTATCTGTATGACACATTTAGGCACGGTCACATCCTACCTTAATTTCTTCTTTTCTCCTATCTATTTCTCATTTCTAGTTAAGACTGCATGATTCCTAGGGTACAGGGAATATAACGTATATTTCTTTTGTCCAAGAAGCTTGAGCATAGGCACAGGTTGAAGTGAATGGAAAGGTGCCACAGCTGCTGAGAAAAAAGTTCCAGCACAAAAATTCAGGTCTAGGCAGGTTCATATCCCCCTCCCACCAGAGCCAATCTGGTGAAAGGAAGAGTGAGAGCTATGCCCAGGAGAAGGTCAGTGCAGGCCTCCAGGCTGAGTTACAGATTTGGGAACTCATTGGGGGCAACTGGAGTAACTAATGATACCAAACTTTGAAATGATCTTCTCAAAGTCTGAACTCAATGACTGAACATGCAACCCAAGAAAGTTCCCAAGAACTCAAAACAACAACAACGTGTTTATTAAACAAAGGTTTGTGAACCTCTGACCTGGCAAAAGCCCCAGCCAGGTATCATCTTTGGTACCCTCTCTCTGATTCTGTAGTGCTCCCCCTCCCTATAGTTGCTATATACCTTTAATGGTTTCCATCTTTGGCACTAGAGTCTTTATTTTACTAAAGACAGTAAATAAAATGGAAGAAAAAGCCAAGAGCAACAAAAATGATTTTGTGTGACTCAGGAAAGTCCTAAGAGATCAGTGGAAGAGATGATTATAAAGCAACCCTGGGCTTTCCTGCTGTGGCTCAGTGGTAATGAGCCAAACTAGTATCCACGAGGACACAGGTTCCATGCCCGGCCTCGATCAGCATTGTCGTGAGCTGTGGTGTAGGTTGCAGATGCAGCTCAGATCCCGAGTTGCTGTGGCTGTGGTGTAGGCTGGCACCTATAGCTCCAATTTGACCCCTAGCCTAGGAACTTCCATATGCTGAGAGCATGGCCCTAAAAAGAAAAGGGGGGGGAGAAAAAAGCAAGCAACCTTTTTCTCAGCCCTTGTTCCTTCTATATCCCCAGTCCTAGCACTGTGCCTGGCTCAGGGAATCAGTGAATAAATTAATGATTAAATGGTGTATTAGTTATTTATTACTACTTAATAAACTAACACAGAAAAGGAAACTTCTTACGAAACTGACATGAGACTTGTATAATGCATTATGTTTTGTTTTCAAACTAGCCGGACTATCTTATCAACAACCCTTGAAAGAGAAAGGGAAGTCCTGAAGAGTCAGGACTATCACAGTAAAAGCAAAAGACAGTCTGCTCAACACTGACCCTGCTGGAGGAATAGCTCCTAGAAATCTCTCCTCTACAACTGATAGCCAGGAGCCTGCCCTTGCAGCACCTGCTGTGAAAAAAAAAGCAACTTTTCCATTCTGAAGTACCCACTAGTGAATATGTAGAGGGTCAGACTCAGACCATGGACTCTGTTCAAGCCTTAACCTACCAGTGTGATAAGATTCAAAGGAACATAAAGTTCCCGCTGTGGCACGGTGTGTTAAGAATTCTACTGCAGGAGTTCCCGTTGTCGCTCAGTGGTAACAAACCCGATGAGTATCCATGCTGCTCAAGTGAGTTAAGGATCCAGCGTTGCTGTGAGCTGTGGTGTAGTTCACAGACATGGCTTGGATCCCGCACGCTATGGCTGAGGCATAGGCTGGCAGCTATGGCTCCAATTCGACCCCTAACATGGAAATCTCCATATACCATGGGTGCAGCCCTCAAATACAAAGACAAAAAAGAACCCCACGGTAGAAGCTCCAGTCATTGCATAGGTCACAGCTGTGGCTCGGATTCAATCCCTGGCCCATGAACTTCCATATGCCTCAGGTGTGACAATAAAATTTTAAAAGAAATTTTAAAAAAAATTAAAAGATTCAAGGGAAAAGAATCCATGGAAATAAGGATTCTATTTCTTCTTCCACTGGGACTTTCATATATTAGGCTAGCTTCAGAAGTCTGCAAAGGACCATCTAATAGATAGTAATGACAATTCAATAAAAGTATAAAACCTTAACCCTTTCGGTTCCATGACAATCTGCATAGTTCTGGTTAGAAGCTTTTACTAGGGCTCATACCTACAACGCCAGAACATAACAGAAGCGATATAATCACTACATTTGTACATTGTTTTACAATGTATAAAATACTTTATGTTCTGTCTATGATCTTACAACAACTTTCAGAGGTAGACAGTATGCCTGTATTTTCAGATGGAAAAACTGAGGTTTAGAAAGGTTATTAGACTTACATATGGTAAAACCATTCTGACCAGGAGTCAGAAGATCTGGGTTTGCTTCCTGGCTCTATTTAATACCTTTGCATAAGCACTTTGTAAACTTTATAATATATTATACACATTTATAGTTGTTATTTTGTTAACTTTTGTTGTTGAAAGCACTCTGTAAATTGTAAAATCTCATGTTGAAGGATTAAACAACTCAAGGATTTGTAGACCAGTGCTCTTTTCACTCTATTAAGCTGTCAACCTCACAGAGAAAGAGTGCTTGTTGATAAAGTACTGTGAGTTAATGACTGGTAAAGGGATGTTGCACAGCATGGCCTACAAAACCATCCATAGGCTCTAGCCATACCTAGGATGTGCCATACATATCTAAGAATGTGTAGCTAGCTCCGACCAGGCTGTAGGCTTCCAGGGACCTAATGTCCAGGTAGAAGAATACAAAGAGCACAGACCCCTCCTCCTAGCAAAGAGCTGAAAAACCAAGCACCTCATGCCCCTGTACTTCCATAACTGCTTAGAATGCTTAGCTGTTCTCTTTCTCAATCATTGCCTAGCTTGTTTACTCAAGAAAGAGGATGTCTGAAGTCCTACCAAGTAGAGTTATTACATTAGGTTTTCTAGTTCTTCTAGGTCCCAGGTCCCAAACAACTCTGTCAATGAACCCTCAGCTCCCCTGGCATTCCCTGCTGTTCCAAGCTTGAGCCCATGAGGCTATGCCAATCTCAGCTCTGCCATTCTCACACTTAAGTGCTGCTTGCCTCTGCCAGCGCATCTCATCACTGGACAAAGCACCTTCCTGCTGGCCAAAATACTTAGCTTACTTTCAACTAGGATTCTGCAATTTGAAACTTCAGCCCAAATTGACATTTCTTAGACCAATTGGGTATCTCTTAGACATTTAAATTAGGTTTTGCTTTCTTTCCTTTCTCCTCTTAACCATGGACCTTTTGGCAGAAAGACCAGTAGTGGAGAAAATGGTCCAATCCTATCCCAGTTCCAAGCAAACAAAAACAAGAATTTTTTTAAAGGGAATTCACTCTGTTAACTGTAAAGTCCTATGTTAACAAATGATTAACATCTTGGGACTCTTAGACTGGGCTCTTTTCATTACCCTGAGCTGTAAACACCTCCTCCTCCCCCAAATGTTTCCATCACCTGCATCTCACCCCATCCTTCCTTGGAAATGCATTCACTGAGGCTTTCTCTCGCCTTTCGCTTTTAGGATTTTGCCGAAGAATATTTTGTCCTGGTCAGAAGCTGAACACCTGCTACATTTCCCAGGAGAGGCCACTCTACAACCTTGACTTTATTAAAGGGAGAAGCTATTTTGACATTATCATTGCCCTTTTAGCAATATTAACATAAAACTCTGAGCTTCAATTTCTAAACAGCATGCTCATTCCACAGATTCACATTCCTCCCAGACCCCCATGCTCCTAGAACAGAATCTTAGACAGGATTCCCAATGATGAGCTTATCCCAATGTACAGAAATTCAGAACCTGTGTTGAGGGAGTGAATGTACCAAGGAGATGTACTCATCTCCAAACATGTACTTAATTTCTTGCCAACAAATCATTAGTCCCTTATACAGTATATAAAGTTGTGCTGTCCAAGACAATAGCTGCTAACCACATGTGGTTATTTAAAATAATTAAAGTTAAATAAAATTTTAAATTCAGTTCCTCAGTTGCTCAGTAGCTACGTGTGGCTAGTGGCTACTACACTGGACAGCACAAACATAGAACATTCCTATCATCACAGGAGTTTACTGGCCAACACTGACAGAGGCTGCTTATGAATAATATCACTGTGAGAAACGGTGACAGAACACAGGTAATGAGTAACAAGCGCTCCCTACATATCCACGAAAACAATCTGTCCAGGAAATGAATTCCACACTCTTCCAGCACTAGCATTGGATTTAAAAGCACATTTTAGCTTTAACGGGTAATTTTGTTCCTTACCAAAAATTTCTTTTTCTCACTGGCCCCTGCACATGAACTTGCTGTTACTGTGGGGCTGTTCAGAAGGGCTGAGCTGCTGCTGTTGTGTTTTTTCTTTAAAAACAAAAAAACTGAGGTTAATAATTTGTATCCTTCATGCAACAGAAAAAATTTGACAATACTCAAGTAAACTGTGAGTCCAAAGAGTTAGTAATTCTTGTTAAGATTACTTCCTGAGGAGTTCCCGTCGTGGTGCAGTGGTTAACGAATCCGACTAGCAACCATGGGGTTGTGGGTTCGGTCCCTGCCCTTGCTCAGTGGGTTAAGGATCTGGCGTTGCCGTGAGTTGTGGTGTAGGTTGCAGACGCGGCTCGGATCCTGCATTGCTGTGGCTCTGGCATAGGCTGGCGGCCACAGCTCCGATTAGACCCCTAGCCTGAGAACCTCCATATGCCGCGGGAGCGGCCCAAGAAATGGCAAAAGATTTAAAAAAAAAAAAAAAAAAGATTACTTCCTGATACAAGCTTATCTTTTTCACAGACTTCTACCTTTATACTGCCTTCACTCCAGTAACACAGCAGCAGGCACAGTAAAAATCAGGACATTTCTTATAATAGGTTGTAGGCTCTAAGCAGGATTCCTAAAAGGTAATCTCCCTTCAAGGCATGATCTGAGACCACTTCACCCCTCCTCTTCTCAGCCGGGTTTTCCTTGGGGCCTTCCAACTCAAGAAAGCTTCCCCTTTTCATCTACTAACTGGTACCCACACAAATAGTCCCATTCGGAGAAAGATCAGGTGACTGGAGCAGCATTAGCAAGCACACTCCACATAGGAAGACAGGAAGGAAAGTGAGGTCATTAGACTCAAGCCTGGGGGGAGGGGATTCACTTCTGGTAAAATGCTCCCTTCCAAAAGTAGCTTTGTATAGAAATGAATTACAGCAAGGGAGAAGCCACCAGTACAAGAATAATGTATGAACACAGTACAAGAATGGGCCCTATTCTGTTGTTCTTCCAGGTCTGTAAAGTAACCACAAAAAAATAAAAGCAGCTTTCTAAACTATTCCTTCTACTAAAACTGAAACAAAAGGACTCAGGCTCCCTAGTTTTCCTAAAGGCAGGAAATACCCTGGGAGGCTATATCTAGCAGACCTCAGACAGAAAAGGTTCTAGGCTTGTATTTTCTCTAGGAACCAAGAGTACTTCTGAAGGATGGTAGATAAGGTACAAATGAGGAGAGAGAAGGTTAGCTGATGACAAAGAGAACCACAAGGAAGGTTATTATGGCAAATTTCATTAAATACACCAAACATGCCATCTGATACCCAGTAGGAAGAAAAGCTCCCCATCATTCACTCTTCTCTGCCGCCCAAAGGACCCAGGAGACTGAGAGGTAAATGACAGTGGAGGTGAGAAGGTTCTCAACAGTGCACAAGTTTAAATGTTAACGAAATACAAACTTTCCCTAAGGAAGCACACAACTCTCAATAAAACAGGCACTCTCAACTACCCAAGTGAATGAAGGAGAACAACTATAAACAACAATAACAACAAAATCACTCATTGTTACCTTCAGAATATATTGTATCAAGTTTTATTAAATAAACTTCCCTTCCTAATTTTAGCTTACATAAACTAATACTGAAAATAATGTTTCCTGAGTATACACTGTAACATAGCTACAAAAATCTTCTGAGTTTGTGATTGTGAATCTGGATAAAACATTTGCCAAATGATCAGTAAAGAAAAAATTATATGAATACTTTCCCCATAATTAGCAAGGAAACTACTCTTATTCCCACAGATGAAACATTTATGTATAAGGTCAGATGCACGAGGCATTGGGACTGCAGAACATGACCCACACCTGATTGGTATTCAGCACTTACCACTTAACAGACTGTGAAAAGAAGGGGCCAATAGCATTCAAGCATCATTGGCTTCTCAAATATTTCCCACCTGAAAACCTCTCCCCACCAAGTCCAATTAAGCTTGCTATGGCCACACACACACCTGCCTATTTGGGTGACCAGTGTCTTTGTTCTTAATGGTCTCATATCCAGGCACCCGGGGACGTCGGCTCATCTGGAGGGCCACCAGATCCTTCATGATCGAGTTCAGTGCCTCCTGTTCGTCTGCAAAGAAAGAAAGCACATGCACTAAGATACTTTAACACAGACCACAAAAGTACTTTCACAAATTACATGACAGACTCAGGGAGTTCTGCCCAGGTGAAATGACAGATCCTGTAACTATAATCACATGAATTTGCTATCCGTGAAAAGTAGATAACTGAGGTCAGACTATGGCAATGTGAATTTTAATGGATTCTAATAGCTTTCCAATCAGATTTCTGGCAGCAATATCTATGAATTCACTGGGGGCAAGGGAGGTGCTCAAACAGAGCAATTCCTCGTGCCAGAGAAACTCAACCAGAAAAAATAGATGAGAAGTTGGAATGAAGTGAAGAACAACAGAGCACAGTGTAGTAGGGTACGGAGTGAAAAGATGAATTCATGGAGTTGATTATGGGACAAAGACATTCTTTTTTTATTTTTTATTTATTTACTTATTTATTTATTGTCTTTTCGTCTTTTCTAGAGCCTCGCTCGCAGCACATGGAGGTTCCCAGGCTAGGGGTCAAATCGGAGCTGTAGCTGCCGGCCTACGCCAGAGCCACAGCAACGTGGGATCCGAGCCAAGTCTGCCACCTCCACCGCAGCTCACGGCAACGCCAGATCTTTAACCCACTGAGCAAGGCCAGGGGTCGATCCCGCAACCTCATGGTTCCTAGTCGGATTCGTTAACCACTGCACCACGATGGGAACTCCGACTTATTCTTAAAGCATCGTTTGTAGAAAAGCATGTTTTAAAAGGTACTAAACGAGGACCTCAGGTTGCTGTTTTGAACATAAGTTGCTTTATAAGCCTAGCCTTTGAAGGCCTCCCCTCCCAACTCTTTACAAGTTTATAGGCCTTCTGCTTCCCAGAGGGAAGTTAAAAGGCATTTCTATTGTTTTTCTTCCCTAACTGACCAAGCAACGCATTGTCTCTGCCTTACTGGTATTACTTGTAATCCCCCTTTCTTGAAATAGCATAGAGCACTAGAGTTCTCATGCACTGAAGACAACTGGCTAAAACCTAGAACCTAAAACAGCCCAATTCCATGTTTTGCAAAATTCTCCCAGGTCTTTCAAGAGGTCCTTGTCCACTCAAATGGCACTGTGGTGTAGAAAATAAAATTGATTTGTTGATCTGCAAAGATACCTGAGGAATGAGTTTTTACACTTGCTTTAGTAACAAGTCAGTCACTTAGGGACTCAGGGCGCACCTTAAAATAAGCAGTGTAAGACTCCACCAAAAAAGAGTTCCCTTGTGGCACAGTAAGTTAAGGATCTGGTGTTGTCACTGCAGCAGCTCGGGTCACTGCTGTGGCACAGATTTGATCCCTGGCCTGGGAACTTCCACATGCTGCAGTGGCAGCCAAAATTTTTAAAAAGTTTTAAATTGAAAAAAATAAAAAGGCTCCACCCAAAAAGGGTGCCGATCTTCAGCCCTGTATCACTGTCTGTTGAAAATATTCTCATACCCCATGGAAAGAGCAGCATGGAGCATAGGAAGTAAAACGGTGTTATTTGCTTCTCCCCTTTCCTAGACCAACTCTACTCAGATGCCCTACATGCCATTTGAGAAGGTGCAGAAAAGGAAGGAGAAGGGTGCCCATGAAGAGGTTTTTGCCTGATCAGAAAATGAGATTTAAGACTTGCTGGAAAAACATCAGTAGAGTAACTTCCCAACTAATTCCACTTCAAAATATATTCAAAAGTATGAAAGTGATAGAGCTGTAAAACCAAAAGAATGAGATAAATGGAATAACAGAGGAGGAAGTGGGTATCTATACAAAGACACTTGTCAAAATTAAAACACATACATCCCATCAATTATTTTATATTTTTAGCAATTTACCTATACGCTCCTTAAAGAGAGGGAAGCTGCTTGGTTTTTGTTTTTTAACCTCCTAATCAAAATGTAAAAACAGAGCATAACATCTAAGCTAGGATGATTGGCTAATATATATATATATATACACATATATATATACACACACATATGCTTATATATTGTCTCATATGTCATTAAATATTATACATGTATAAAATTATTGAGCCAAATGTAACAGTTAATTTCAAGTACAATTATGATTAGATGGGTGTTTTCTGAGGACCATCCAGTGATGGTCCTGCAGCAGAATGCATGGAGTTTTCAGTATCAAGGTAATCACCCTCTGAAATGAGAATTTCAATTGTCTCATCTCAGATATCGAAACAAGATGGATGTGAATACATGCAGACACACACATATGCTTTTCAAGTCAAATACATGACACGTGTGACTAGAGAAACTGTTTCTAATTCTGTGTAAGATGATGCTATTATAAGAGCTGGTCTATCAAGTTGACAAAATCTGTTTCCAGGAAGCTAACCAATTCCTGGTATTACTTAATGGCTAAACTTGTTTGGTAGTTCCAACGCTGAGAACACACTGGAGGAATGGTCTGGCACAACCTCTTAAATTCAGGACAACTGACACAAGTGAAACAAGAGTTATAGAATCTGATTTTGTGTCAAAGTTGAATACATTTCTAGAGGCAGACTGTTTCTTTTTGGGGGGGGAGGGGGATGCACCTGTGGTATGCAGAAGTTCCTGGACTGCTGTGCTGTCACCCCACAGCAGTGACAACAGTGGGTCCTTAACCCACTGAGCCCTCAGGGAACTCCAAGTTCTTAGTAATCTGATATTTTAAACTGAGGAAAAGGATTAAGACAGTAACTAAATCAAGTGGCTCTTTTAGGCATTTCTTCCTGGATTGAGATTTTTTTATTTTTATTTTTTTTAATCTTTTTAGGGCCGCACCCACAGCATATGGACATTCCCAGGCTAGGGGTCAAATAGGAGCTATAGATGCCAGCCTATACCATAGCCACAGCAATGCCAGATCTGAGCCGAGTCTTCGACCTACACCACAGCTCAGGGCAATGCCAGATCCTTAACCCGCTAAGCAGGGCCAGGGACTGCACCCGAGTCTTTATGGATACTAGTCGGGTTCGTTACCACTGAAACCAGGGGAACTCCTTGGATTGAGATTTTAACTGAATTATCTGTACTACTATATTTTACTTAAAAAATAAAAACAAACCTTTTAAATACAAATAGTAGCTTCCTTAAGAGTGCAGCAGTCAGTTATAGGGACTCTGGAGTTGGAAAGACCTGGGTTTAAGGAAACCTTAAACAAATCACTTATTCTCCCTAAACCTCAATTTCTTCACCTGTAAAATGGAGAGAGCGAAAGTATCATTACATAGAGCTGCTATGAAACGTAAGAGAAAAAAAAAAAACTTACGAATTATTCTTCATGGTACCTAACACTTAGTAATGCTGAAAAAATGCTGGCTATTATTATCATCAATGAAAAAAAGGTTCATGGGAAAAGACTAGAGGCCACAATCTACTCTAATAGTTTTATATCTGAATTTTTATTAATCATTAACAATAACTGTTTACTTAATACCTAGCATGTATTATACATTAAACGGTTTTTTAAGGTATTAACTCTAGGGGTAAAAAGGCAAACAACATACAAATACAAGGTGCAAATAAAGAGAATGAGGAGCTCCCATCGTGGTGCAGTGGAAACTAATTTGACTAGAACCATGAGGATTCGGGTTCAATCCCTGGCCTCGCTCAGTGGGTTAATGATCTAGCGTTGCCTCGAGCTGTGCTGTGGGTCGCAGATGTGGCTCGGATCTGGTGTGGTTATGGCTGTGGTGTAGGACAGCAGCTATAACTCTGATTCAGTCCCTAGCCTGGGATCTCCATAGGCCGCAGGTGCAGCCCTAAAAAGCAAAAAGCAAAAAAAGACAAAAACAAACAAAGAGAATGAATTAGACAAGATACAAACCAGAATACATAAGCACACGAGTGAAAAAATTTTTTTACAGTGTGTGTAACAAGAGGTTATAGAGATGATTTTACAGAATAAAGATCCTTTCAGAAGATGTTCCACCCATGCAAGAGAGCTTCACAAATGAACTGAGGAGGAGAAGAGGCATGAAAGTAAGTGAGCGATGAAGGAAAAGACAAGAGGGTCAGGAACTGATCCTCAGTGAGTAGTAACTATCAAATAGAGTGGGAAGAAAGTATGCTGGCAAAGAAGCTTTTAGAAGGACTGGGGGGAAAAAAAGAGTCACACCACAGAAGCTAAGACCAAAGAACAGTGGCAGGTATAGGCCAGGCAGGTCTGATAGACTAGTAGAGGCAAAAAAAAAAAAAAAAATTTACAGTGAATTGAGAAGCTGGAGAGTAAAAGAAAATCGGAAGTAATGGAAATCAACAATTCATTTTTAACCTTTACACGTGAATAAGTTGAGGCAGAGGGTAACAGTATGCTATAAACTTGAAAAGATTTCCTAAGGATGGGGGTGGTCTGACACACTTAAAAGCTACCAGGAAGAAGCACAGAGGAAGAAGTTAATTCTAGAGAGTAAGAGGTTAAGGATCTAGTGGGAAGGAGTAATCAGAAAAAAGAAAAGGAATCTGCGAAACAAGGTGGTTTATGGTTCAGGCTTAAAAAGTGGAAGCTCTTAAGCAGACAGCTATCCATAATTATCCAGCTGCGGGGACTTTTTCTTCTCCCAATACCCTGAGCTATGGCCTGGGGGCCGCCAGGCAACACATTCCTCTCCCATTGGCCCCAGAAGGAAGTCACTCTTCCAGACTGAGCTATTACTTCTATCTAAAAGCACGGTCCAAAGGCACTCCCATTTATGAATTCCCTTGGTTAAAAACTCAGAAAAGGAGTTCCCATTATGGCTTAGTGGGTTAAGGACGCAACACTGTCTCTGTGAGGCTTCAGGTTCCATCCCTAGCCCTGAGAGGTAGATTAAGGATCCAATGTTGCCCCCAAGCTGCAGTGTAGGTTGCAGATGTGGCGGGGATCCAGTGTTGCTGTGACTGTGACATAAGCCTCAGCTGCAGCTCCAATTCGACCCCTAGCCTAGGAACTTCCATTTGCCACAGGTGCAGCAGTAAAAGGAAAATAAATAATTTTTTAAGACAATAAAAAATAAAAACTCAACAATGTTTCCAGAAGCAACATGTCCTTCAATAAACATTGTTGTCTTGCATGATGCCCAGACTCTCTTCCATATATACAAACTTCAAATCTTTGTTTTCACCTAACAAATGATGTTATTTCTTTATCTTGCCAATGCTCTACTATACCCAGCTCTGCCAGATCGTCTGATCACACCACTCACCTAGGAGACCCTGTGCTTCAGAGCGTCTGTGAGTCAGATTTTACTGTCTCTCTGTTCATGACATGTCACATACTACCCCTGCCTCTACCCTGTGCATACCTGGGCAAACAGCATTTCAGAGTAAGTATAAGCAAAAAGGTCTGATCTTTAAGTCACAAGAAACATTCCTTTAGGGCCATGGTTGAACTGGATTTGCCAGATCTCAGAAGTCAAACTCTGGTGTTCATTTTTCTATTTCTTGGATCTAACAGCCTTCAACATTAACTGATGACTTTAATATTATTGATACCTCTTAAGAATCACTATATCACCATCTTTTTTTTTTTTTTTTTTTTTTTGCTTTTTAGGGCCACACCTGTGGCATACGGAGGTTCCCAGGCTAGGGGTCTAATCAGAGCTACAGCTGCCAGCCTACACCACAGCCACAGCAACGCCAGATCTGAGCCGCGTCTGCAACCTACACCACAGCTCACAGCAACACCATATCCTTACTGAGAAAGGCCAGGGATTAAATCCGAAATCTCCTGGTTCCTAGTGTCGGATTTGTTTCCGCTGTACCACAATGGGAACTCCTCACCATCATATTTTAATGTTTAATGGAACTGACTTTAGCAATCTAAGGACTATACCATAATGCATGTCAATCCCGAAACTACAAGATTGATCTCTCCCTCCTATGTACCTTCACAGTTTTGACAAAGTATCCATAACATCTCATTGCACTTATATCTCTACATGTTTCTGGCTCGTCTCACCTAACTGTAACTTTTTAAACACAGGATAAATGCATGTACCAGAGCCTAATGCTATATCTGACACATAACAAATGCTCAATAAATGGGCAAAGAATAAACAGCTTACACAACCAGAACCAATAAAAACTGCTTCTTTTTCTTTTTTATTTTTTGCCTTTTAGGGCCACACCCAAGGCATATGGAAGTTCCCAGGGTAGGGGTGAAATCAGAGCTGCAGCTGCCGGCCTATACCACAGCAACCCTGGATCCAAGCTGCATCTGAGACCAACACCACAGCTCACAGAAATGCACTGAGTGAGGAACCTGGCCCCATGGATATTAATCAGGCTCATTTCCACTAAGCCATGACAGGAACTCCAAGAAAACTGCTTCTTATACTTTATGTATTCCCCTAAGTAATGCTCAGTTGGACTGATACTTTCTATAAATGCCTAAATTCAGTTTTAAAAACCAATCATTGTTTTGTAAAATATCAGAAATCTAGTCATTATATAACCATGTTGATTCAGTCAACTGTGATCCCAATTTCCATCAAAACAGTTGCTAATGATTTAGAGTATACACAAGTGGTCGGAGTTTAGCCAAACTGAATTGAGACTGGTCTAATTGGGAGATCCCAACAGCCCCGAATCCTAGACACACCAGGCATCCGTAAATCACAATGATTCTGACCTCAAACCAAGTTATCAAACCAGAACCACACCATCCTAAATCCTATATGCAGTTCACCACCATTTCCTGTAACATTTCCAAGTTGCTACACATTTTTCAGTAATATTTCCCACTAAATTTTAGATTGCTTTTATAGAGTCCAAATAAACAGTAGTAAATTAGTCTTAGGTGTTATCAACAGCATTTGCCACTATAATTACTAGAACTAGGAGAGAATTTTGGTGTGCCCAAGAAAAAATAACCGGTCAATCCCCAATTTTTTTTATAACCACATAATATCAAAGCTCCTCCAAAAGAGAATATTTCCTATTATTTAGAGGGATAAGTGTAATTTCCACTAGAAATTTATTGGGGTTAATAGTCAATATAAAATCTGGTCTGTTTTCATTACCAACCCAAGTTGTCAAACAAGCTTGAATCTGGGGCTTAGAACAGCTCAGGAAAATATGACTGTTAACCAAGGAACCTGCAGGGCAGGGACTCAAATTAGTTTAGTCCTTTCTTCACTGGGCTGGAGTTTAACGAGTATAATAAAAATATTAATAAGTCTACGTTTTGCACTTATTAGCCCTTGAATTAAAACTCAGCAACTAAAGAAACTAACCTGGGAATATGAATTTTTCATCATTTACATCACCAAAATGGAAACTACTATTTAAGAGACTGCATGTGTAAACACATAATCTGATGGACCATGTTCTAAGAGAATTCAGTATTAGCCCTAATTGCACGTCAAGGTTATCTACAAAAAAGAAAAAAGCAAGAGTGGTATGAAGGTTTAAGCGCTAAAGAAAGCCAGGCAGTGGTTCTCAAACCAACTTGCCTAATAATACTGCAATCACCAGGCAAGCTAATTCTCCCCTCACTATCTCATTTTTTCCATGTAAAACTGACATGGAAACATGGGGACAAAAGAGAAGACCATGGAGTTTGTGGTCCTTTTTCCTTTGGGGCTCTGGACCCTACCTATACAGTTCTTTTCCTCGCAATCACTGTGTCTACATATACTCACACAAACTTTCTGAAAATATCTTGAAATGTGAAAACAGGCTGACATTTATTTGTTAGACATGAAATCTGGACACTCTGATTTAGTAGTCAAGAAAGTGGGGAGTGGGATGTGTGCACACCCTCAAGTATTTCACATTCCCCTTTGGGACTTAAGACTGCCACCGCAGGACAAACAGGAAAGATACACTAGA
Source organism: Phacochoerus africanus (assembly GCF_016906955.1). Lineage (NCBI taxonomy): Eukaryota > Metazoa > Chordata > Mammalia > Artiodactyla > Suidae > Phacochoerus > Phacochoerus africanus. The sequence continues at coordinate 15,424,171 of NC_062557.1, forward strand.
AAGATTATCGCAAATGTAGGTTAACAAATCATTTCAAAGTTTTAGTTCAATCAACAAATTCCAGAACACAAGACAAATAAATGTTCGAAGTCTGGTGTCCTGGGGAGGACAAGAACTATGTGCCCTATTTGTAGTAAATGTTCAATAAGCGTTTGTTGAATTATGTATTTAAATACCAGGCCTCAGCCTCACTGGATTCCTTTTCTGCTTACTGTCACAGAAGCAACCACTTCTGAAGTAAATCATGGGAAGGAAACAGTAAGTCCAAGAAAAGAACATACCCATCCCTTGCTGTATGAGGGGCAGCATGGAGTAGAACAAGGCAATTCATTCAAAGCCTGAGTGCAAAGATGGGCAGCAAAAGAATATCTGCCAAATATGACACAGAAAACACTTAACCTCCTACAAAAGTGACTTGACCTTGCTACAGGGCAAAGCAAACATTAATGTTCTGCTCTTCACAGATGCAATCAATGGCTTTGCAAATGATCGTTTTACTCAAGTCTACCACTTGATTGTTTAGGACGATATCAAATTGCAAAACTTGCCGCTGAAGACAACGATATCAAAAGATTCAACAAGAGAAGCAAAGCACATCTAAAATGTTATCTGCTACTTAATCTAGTCCAATATTCATTTGCTAAATTACCAAAAAGGACGTGAAATATAATTCAGTTCAAATGCTGCGTGTGGAAGACATTAAAAGCTTTTCTTAGATTACATCTTCACAACAGAAATTGCAAATACCGATTAAAAAGGAAATGCTTTCACAGAGATTGTGTAGTGAACGTTTCTCTCTAAAGTTACATAATTTCAGGAATACCGTTAGATTAAAATAATGGACGTAAAACACTGCAACAAGATTTTTCAAAAGTAGAATGTGTATTATAACTGGCAGCCCGTGGCCAATTTCTAACCTCCAGCAACCTGCGTGCAGCTCGCTTTTCTCAACCGCGCGGTTGATAAGGTTGATAACTGTGATTGCGGTTTTAATAACCTCCCAGCCTATCTCCCTGCATGCCCCCCCACGGCGCACCCCCACCCCCGCGCTCTGGGGAGCGCACAGGGCTCGAGAGCAAGCCCCGGGAACTCTCACAGGCCGGCCTGTGTGAGCAAAGGGAAGGAAATGACACAGGCAGGAAAAAAAAGCAAATCAAGGAAAAGACACAACAGCAGCTGGGCCTGCACCAGCCTCCAGCCCGGGCCCCACACTGCGCTCGCGCTCCCCCGCCCTCGGGCTCGCGGTCCGGCTCGTTTGGGCCGAGCGAGCTGCCTCGCCGAACATGGGCCCTCGACCCGCCGCCGCTTCCCCGGGGTGCGCCAGCCGCGCGGCCCGGAAGGAGGCTACGGAGTGGGCTCTGCCGGCCAGGACCGCCCGCGCGGGCCGGGGAAGCCAGAATCCCCGCCCGGGCCGAGGAACCGCTGAGCCGCGAGCGCGGCGGGCGGGCGGGCGCCGGCGGTCCACAGCCCGGGTCGGGCGGGCTGTCCATGCCTGTCAGGCGGCGGCCCAGGGTCCTCCTCCCCTCAGCCTGGGGCGGGGCGACGCGAAGCAGCGCGGGCACAGGCCGGGGCGGTGGCGACACTCACCCATGGTGGCGATGGCGGCGGCGGCGGCTAGGGCCCGAGTGTCACCTCCGCAGCCGGGGCTGCATGCCGGGGGCCCGGGCGGCGGGGACGGCAGCGGGCCTGGCTCCGCGCGGGGGGCGCGGGCTGCACTCGGGGCCCCCGCCGCCTCCCCAGGCTCCGGCTCCGGCTCCGCCCGCGACCGGGCGCTGTGGCATGGGCAGGGTGGCCCGCTACATCCCCGGCTCTCCTCGGCTCGGCCCAGCCCGGCCTCGGCGGCGCCGCTCGGCCCGCCCGCCAGCTAGTCCCTCAGTCCCGCAGTCTCTCCGTCCGGCCACCGTTCTCCACCTCAGGAACGCTCCGAAAAACAAACCGCTGGTCGCGCAGCTCGCCCCCTTGTCTGTCACTCATCGCAGCGCCCGCCAATCCCAGGCATTCGCTGGGCATTGGTACCACCCCTCCACTCACTTCACCAGCCAATAACAAGGAGGAAGTGCTGCCCCCGCCGCCCCATCTCCCCCAGCTCTCTCCAACACCCCACTTTCAGCCGCCAGCTAATCATCAGCACCACTCAAAGAACCAATCCCGCCTACTCTCGCAGGATACCAATAGTCGAAGCCAAGGAGGTTTCCGAGGGCGGGCTACCACCTGCCAATCATAGAAACATTGTCTCGTTCACTCCGCTGCTAGCCAATCGCGTAGAGGGTTCAGAGCACCCTCCTCTGCGCATCCCTAGCAGGCTGGCCCCCTCTCTCCCGGGAGGTGTTGGTTGTTCCAATCACAGCTAACGCTTGAGGCTCCGCCCACACGCCCACCTCCCGTCAGTCAGCGAAGGCTCCACTGGCGCGCGGGCTGGCGCTGTTCCCCGCCTGCTACTTCGGTGCTGGAGTTTGGGAACGAGGCTAGAGGGCCCCCTTGGCCTCCCGCCGTCCGGCTCTCGGCGGTCCCTGAAGTTGACGTCCTTCTCCCTGTGCCCACACCAGGCGCGCAATAAGCCCTGAGTGCTTCCCGGCGTGTGGCCATATCTGCCGCCGGACACTGGCCAGTCCTCCAGACGCTGCGCAGGAGTGGCTTACCACTGCCCGCCTTTTTCTGTTTCTCACACCTCGAGGGCTATACATACACTCCAAGGGGCTAGGGTAGTGCCGGAAAGCGAACCTTAGAAATCTGCTGGCCAACGGCTGAAACTACTAAGTGGCGAGGTCAAAGGGGTTCTTTCGGGAAGAAAAAAAAAAAATTTCTGGTCATAAAAGCAACACAAGCTCTTTGTATCAAAAAAATTTTTAAATGAAGTAAAAATTCCACCTCAGGATGATTTTCTCTTTCCTATCTAAATATGCAACGTTTGACAAAAATGGCTTCATACTGTTTTGTAGTGTGCTTAACATGTTTTCCCGTGCCTCTGAATATTGTTCTAAAACAATTGTACTGACTGCGTATTTCAAGAGTGCCCATAACTAATTTTCCCAACCCGCATTGTTCAACATGTTATACACCCAGATCTTCAGAGTCTATAAGTCCACCACAATTAATACAGGCTCCCTTCCTTTGGTTCCTGCTTAAAGTGTAATGTAATCAGGCGCCAGAATCATCTTCCTCTGGTGCCACTTTCAACTGTAAACTAAGAATCTTTACTGGAGACGGCCTTGGATGTCAAATCTCTTGAGGATTACTTAGACTTCCCTCTTTCTTTAGGACCACCTCCCCACCCCCACCCCACCCCCATATTTAATCAGGCCCTTGTCTGCTGGGTTTTTTTTTTTTTTCTTTCAGTAAGCTTTTAAGTCTGTCATTTTCTCACTTGATTAGATCCCTACCCAGTTTATTGCAGTTCCTTAACTATAATAATCTCTTTTCTAGGAAGGGAAGGTAAAGGGGAGAGAATATTTATGAATCATTTTCCATACGCCAGCCACATCATCTCATCTTTTCAATAACTCTGAAGTAAACAGTAGTTGTATTTGAAAGACGAAAGTTACATTCAGAAGTTCCCATTGTGGCTTAGTGGGACTAATATCCATAAGAAGGGACATTTTGATACCTGGCTCCATCCACTGAGTTAAGGATCCGGTGTTGCCAGTGAGCTGTGGTATATGTCACAGGTGCAGCTCGGATCTGGCATTGCTGTGGCTGTGGCTGGTAGCTGCCAGCTCCAATTTGACCCCTAGTCTGGGAACTTCCATATGCTGTGGGTGCGGCCCTAAAAACATACACACACAAAAGTTCAGAGAGGTTAAGGACCATGTCCAAGAAGTAGAGCCAGGATTCCTACTATCAGGTCTGACACCCAAATGTCATGTTCTTTTTACAGCCATACCTGCAACATATGGAAGTTCCCAGACTAGGGGCTGAATCAGAGCTGTAGCTGTCTGCCCTATGCCAAAGCCAAGACAATAGCGGATCCAAGCTGCATCTGTGACCTACCCACAGCTCACGGCAACGCTGGATCCTAAAAGGCCGTGATCTTGCAGTGACCAAAGTTTCTCAACTGTTTTTTATCACTACCCCCACAAGAAAAAAATTTTTAACTACTTAATTAAATTCTCCCTAATGAGAGAAATTAAATACTAAGGAATGAGGTTTTTGTCAGGTAGGGTTGAGCTTTGAAGGTGACATCCTATATAATATCTAAGATGTTTTTCAATCCTTTTTCGGAAATCCTGTTGTGGCTCAGTGGTTGAGGACCCGACGTCTCTGTGAAGATGTGGGTTTGATCCCTGGCCTTGCTTGTTAAGAATCCCGGGTTGCCGCAAACTGTGGCATAGGTCTAAGATGCAGCTTGGATCCAGTATTGCTGTGTCTGTGGCATTGGCCCCAGCTACAGCTCTGATTTGATCCCTAGCCCAGGAACTTTCAATACACGTATTCCAGGTGTGGCTGTAAAAAGAAAAAAAAAGAATCATTTTTCATCCTGTTGGGGATATCACCCCTGTTGAGAATGTGTGTAAGAGGCCAGTGCTTGAGGTCACAATCTGCCAGTCTGAGGCTCAGATCTGACTCTTAATTTCATTGGGCTATGGAATGATATTTATGCCACTGGATATCTAGTAACCACTCCATTGCCTGTATTCAAAAGTCTATTCAGTAGCTTCTCTTAGAATGTCTAAAATACATCTCCAATTTAATATGTTTTATACTGACTCTTGATTCTCTCCACTTGCCCCAAAACCTTGCTCCTGTTTTCCCCGTTGTTAAAATACAAACCTAGGAGGAGTCTTCCTTGATTTCACTCTTCCCCAAACATCCCTATATCCAATCATTCAGCAAGTCTTCAGCACTCCTTACAAAATACACCTGGATCCAACTACTCCTCAGCATGTCCACTCTAGTGCAAGCCGCCACCCTCTCTACTAGATGACTGCCCTTGCTGCCCAACAGGTCTGTTTCCTCTGTGGCCACCCAACAAATGCTTCTCTGCACAGTTGCCAGAGTGATCCTTGTAAAATGTAAATTCAGATCATGTCATTCCTCTGCTCGCAATTCTCCAATGGCTTCCCATCCCACTAAGAATAGAACCCAAACTCTGCCATGGCTTTCCAGGTACAACAGGAGCTGGCCCCAGCCACCCTCTCCTACCTCTTCTCTCCCACTCCCTTAATCACTATCCTCCAGCCACGCTGCCCTTTTTTTTTTTTTTTTTTGTCTTTTTAGGGCCGCACTCATGGCATATGGAGGTTCCCAGGCTAGGGGTCTAACCGGAGCTGTTGCTGCCGGCCTACACCAGAGCCACAGCAATGCCAGATCTGAGCCATGTCTGTGACCTACACCACAGCTCCTGGCACCGCTGGATCCTTAACCGACTGAGTGAGGCCAGAGATCGAACCTGAAACCTCATGGTTCTTAGTCAAATTCGTTTCTGCTACGCCACATCAGGAACTCCTACGCTGCCTTCTTACCGTACCCGAACCTACCAAGCTCAGGACCTCTCACCTCAGGACCTTTGCACTTGCCATTTGTTCTCCCTAGAATGCTCTTTCCTAAGAGGTTCCTAGGGCTAATTCTGCATTTCATTCAAGACTCTGCTCAAATATCAACTCTTCAGAGTGCTCGACTACCCCCACACAAAACGGCCTCTCTCCCCTCCATCATTCTGTATTTCCATATTATGCCTTATTTTTCTTCATAGTGCCTGAAATGATATACTTATTTTTCCTTCCTCCAACTATAATGAACATAAGCCATGTAGGAGCAGGGATTTCATTCCTGTTCACTGATCTATCACCAGCATGTAGAATAGTGCCTCATACATAGTAGGGAACTGCAATGCAACTCTACATAAGTCTTTAGCTGAAGAGTCTTCTGGGTTTTCTTCTGCCTTCCTAGCAACTGCTTTCATTGAAGGCTTCATTTCCATAGTCTATCTCTTAGTCAGCCATCTCCAACACTTCCATGCTACAGAAAGTACTGATCCCATCAGGGAGCCAATCACACACCAACTGCACAGTTTCCTTTTTTTTCTTTCAAGAGCACAGGACACGTGACAGGGAACAATAAATACAAATGAATAAATTCCCTTAAGGGACAGCTCAATGAAATTTGCTGTAAAAAAAAGAAAACAACCCAAAAATCCTACCACCTGATTTGATGAAGATTCTTTTAATTCAGAGGTAAAGTGGAATATATTCAGATTACCAGTTGGACCAGCTTATCTGCATTGTTAAGGAATGAGGTACGCAGAAGATTTTTACATCTTACATTTTTATATATTATTGACATTTACTTCTAAAGAAAAATTGCTTTTCCTTTTGAAATTCCACTTCTATAAATTTATCCTAAATAGTCTGCAAGAGAGTAATGCTAAAGAATGTTCATCAAAAAAAACAATATTCAGAGTTCCCGTTGTTGTGTAACAGAAATGAATCTAACCATTTAGATTCAACTTCTAGCCATGAAGTTGCGGGTTTGATCCCTGGCTTCACTCAGTGGGTTAAGAATCTGGCCATGAACTGTGGTGTAGGTCAAAGATGTGGCTTGGATCCCCCGTTGCTGTGGCTGTGGTGTAGGCCAGCAGCTGTAGCTGTGATTCAACCCCTAGCCTGGGAACCTCTATATGCCACAGGTGTGGCCCTAAAAAGCAAAAAAAAAAAAAAAAAGTTCATCACATTTCAATTTTTATTTTTTTTCTTTTTAGGGCTCCACCTGCAGCATATGGAGTTCCCAGGTTAGCGTCAAATTAGAGGTACAGCTGCCAGCCTAGACCACAGCAATACCAATGTAGGATCCAAGCCACATCTGCAACCTACACCACAGCTCATGGCAATGCCAGATCCTTAACCCACTGATCGAGGCCGGGGATCAGATCCGCATCCTCATGGGTACAAGTTGAATTAGTAACCCACTGAGCCACAACAGGACGCCACATTTCAGTTTTTAAAAATGTTCACTCACACTTAGCGGGGGGGAAAAAAGGCCAACATTTATTGAACACTTACCATTGCCAGACTGTGTTTTAAGTGCTTAGCACATATTAACTTCTCAAAAGAGCCCCATGGAACAGATGCTATTATCATGCCCATTTTATAGAGGAAGAAACAAATATAAAGAGGTTAGGTTCTTCTCCAAGGTTGCTAGCAATTGGCAGAGACAGAATTTGTTTCCCAGCAGATTGGTACCAATGAATAGAATAGATTGTTAATGGTGGTTGTATTTTAGGTGGTTGTATTTAAGATGGGACTTTTGTTATATATTTCTATAAGGTTTGATTTTTTAAAAAACAATACATGTTACCTTTTTGGCACAAATGAAAGATGAAAAGAAAGTTAAAAACTGCTTTCCCATTCACTGTCTAGGGATAGGAAAAGAGAAAAAGTGATTTCGGTCAAGACTAGTGTGGTATCTATCACGACACTCCTTTTATGAGAAATCCTGGCTCATTTATTTTCTCTTCATAGAACGCCTCCAGAGGAGCTCCTAGGGATTCAAAAGTTGAGGACTCTTATTAGAATATAAAGCTTTATTGATAGCTGTACTACATGTTTTCCAGAGAAGAAAAAGTAACTCAGCCATATAGTTGAATTTCCATAGTTGGCTGGAGGCAGAACCTTCATGGGACCTGTTCATTTCAGCCGGGGCCCCCTAGCATTGGTGTGGCAGCTATGTGGCACCTAGGCACCTCTTGTAAGAGTCAAGGCTATGGACAGAGCCTGTCACTGATGCTTCCATCCCACCAAAAGGACACTTAAAAGTGAGCCCAAGGCAGCTCAAGGCACTAAGTGATTTTGTGTTGCTAGATAATGACCAACAGTAAGACAAAGGCTAGCCAGGACCAGACCCCATTCTTCCCCCCCCACACACACTTCTTAGGGCTACACCCACGCACATGGAGGTTCCCAGGCTAGGGGTTGAATCGGAGCTATAGCCGCTGGCCTACACCACAGTCACAGCAACAAGGGAACTGAGCTGTGTCTGCAACCTACACCACAGCTCACGGCAATGCCAGATCCTTAACACACTGAGCGGGGCCAGGGATCGAACCCAAAACTTCATGGTTACTAGTCGCTGCACAACAACAGGAACTCCCAGAGCCCATTCTTTTGACTTTAAGGTGCGCCTGAATCCTGGCCTCTCACACTGTCTAATTGGACATAATGTCACTAGTTTTCTTTTTTTAAAAATGTTCCCGTGATAAAAGTAGTGCATGATTATAGAAAACAAAACTCAGTTATAACATTACCACCCAGAGATAACCAGTTTTGATATTTTGGTATACTTCCTTCTAGTCTTTTTCAGAAAGTTTATATAGACAGTATTATATATATTTTAAAATTTGGACCATACTATATATATAGTTTTGCATCTTTGTTTTTGTTTTTCTCTTAACATTATAAAAACATTTTCTCTGACATAAAATATTCTTTGAAAAATATATATAGATATATTTTCGGTCTTTTTAGGGCCGCACCTGTGGCTCATGGAGGTTCCTAGGCTAGGGGTCAGATCAGAGCTGTAGCTCCTGGCCTACACCACAGCCAAAGCAATGTGGGATCCGAGCCACAACTGCAACCTACACCACAGCTCACAGCAACGCTGGATCCTTAACCCACTGAGCAAGGCCAGGGATTGAACCCAAAACCTCATGGTTCCTAGTGGGATTCATTAACCACTGAGCCATGATGGGAACCCCTGAAAAATAATTTCTAATGACAGGATAATTTATATCCTTTTAATTATTCATTAAATAATTATAAATAATTATTGAATCTATGTAGCTAAGTGTCTCTTTACTAAATTTAGAGGCAGAACAAGTCCAAGTCAGCTTCCATTTTTGTCTTTCTCATATTAACTGCATGAAGACTGCATAGCACCACCAGGGGTCAGTGCAGAGCTGTCTAACATGCCTTGTTGCAAGAAAACTGGTTATACAAGAATTCATATTAACAAATCATATTAGAGGACTATTCTTGTGAATAACCAAGTTCCCTTTTAGAGTGGGCTTCCTATATACAGATTTCTCACATCAGAAATTATTACATTCAGGAGTTCCCAATTGTGGCTGAGTGGTTAATGAATCCGACTAGGAACCATGAGGTTGTGGGTTTGATCCCTGGCCTCACTCAATGGGTTGAGGTTCCAGCGTTGCCATGAGCTGTGGTGTAGGTCGAAGTTGCAGCTCAGATCCTGCACTGCTGTGGCTGTGGCACAGGCCAGTGACTACAGCTCCAATTTGACCCCTGGCCTGGGAACCTCCATATGCGGTAGGAAGGGCCCTAAAAAGACAAAAACAAAAACAAGGCCTATCAATATAAGATGATGTAGTTGGTTTTTTTTTTTTTCAGTCACACCCATGGCATATGGAAGTTCCCGGGCCAGGGATCAAACCTGAGCCGGAGCTGTGACCTATACCACAGCTGCAGCAACGGTGGCTCCTTAATGCATTGCTCCAGGATCAGGGATCAAACTGGCACCTCCACAGAGACAAGCTAGATCATTAACCCACTGTGCCACAGTGGGAATCCTACAAGATGTAGTTCTCACCTGCTTGGTATGAGATCATCTATGCATAAAATATTTGGCCTATTTTATAGGTTTTAAAAATCAAATAAAATATGAAAGAATCTTATAAAGGGGCATTTAAACTTTATGTTGTCCTATTTTAATGGTGTGCTATTAAGATATTTAGATGCATTATCTCCTATAAAAACTAGAATTCCAGGTAGTATCATGAATATGAAATGAGGTATAAGCATGTATCCTTTGGCATAATAATGGATTATTTAATTGGTTTTCCTCCCCCTAGCCTTCACGCTCCAGCTGTTGAAGTCATTATGGAATTAATAATCTCTTCTTCCTAGAAGGTAAAGTTATCATTCACAGACAGTTTGGTTTTAATTATTTTCCATCCTCATTTACCTAAGTCTCCTTCAGGAAAGTGACTCTGAGCTCAGAACTGGCTTAAACAATTTATAAGGTGAATAACAGGGACCAAAAAGCCACTCCAGGAGTTCTCCAGTTGCCTAGAGATAAAGGATTCAGTGTTGTCGCTGCTGTGGCTCAGGTTTGATCCCTGGCCCCAGAACTTCTGCATGCCATGGGCATGGCCAAAACACCCTCCCCACAAAAAAAGCCACTCCAGGCCGGACATGCTTGATGGGCTCCAGTACAGGTGGCTGGCACTTCTGGTCTCTTTAAACTCAGAAGTGACTTTTAGGAGCAAAAGGCACCAAGGCGCTATTTCCCCTCTGGCCAGACTTCTGACTCAGCCCTTCACCCTTCCTCCTGTTCTCATTTCCTTTCCAGTTCCCAGTGCCCTATTATATGGAATCACAGATGGGATGGGCATTTTTGAGCATCAAGCAGCTTTCAAACCAGCTTGGTATCGCCTTTTCTCTCTCACACACTCGCGTTTTTTTGTTTTTGTTTTTGTTTTTTTCCCCCGCTTTTTAGGGCCACACCGGCGGCATATGGAAGTTCCCAGGCTAGGGGTCAAATCGTAGCTATAGCTGTCAACCTACACCACAGCCACAGCAACCCAGAATCCAAGCCGCATCTTCGACCTATAACACAGCTCACAGTGATGCTGTATCCTTAACTCACTGATTGAGGCCAGGGATCGAACCCACATCCTCATGGATACTAGTCGGGCTCCTTACTGCTGAGCCACAATGAGACTTCTGGGTTATAGCCTTTTCTGAGTGCAGCCCACTGATAGGTCCAATCTGACAAATCTCAACACACAGGGACCCACTGAACGAGGCCAGGGCCTCGAAGTTCCTTACCACTGGCAGCTGATTTCCCGCTGGCCTAGAGTGGGAAATCACTTTGACAAAAGAAAGGCACAAAGGCCATACAAAGAGAACAAGAATACGGGCACAGCAGCTCAATCAGAGAGCATTCCCTTGTCTTCCCTAAGGTCCTATGTCTCAGAGCAGGATCTAACACGGGGCATCAATTAACGGCTTGTAAGTACAGTTCCTGGTACACAGTAGGTGTTTGATAACCTATTCACGCATGTTAGTTGCATGAATAAATATCAGGTTTAGGCCATTAGAGTAGCACTAGAGCACAGGGTACCTGGAGAGAGCTACACTTCCATGGCCAAGCAAAAAAAATAAACATCTTGGGACTGGAGTAGTGGAACTAAGCCCATAGACTTGAGGGGAAGTTGAGGATCCCAACAACTGGACACAAACCCAGGAAAACTCAAGAGCAATACAACAGCACTGCAGCGACCCAGGTCAATCACTGTTATTATTTCACAGCAGTTTCCAGCACATGGGCCTTCAGGGCACCTACCATCCCCACAAGGGCCACATTCCTGAGATCAGAGTCTGACCAGCTAACTGGCTGCACCTTGCATCCAGAAGGATGTTGGAGGGAACTCATCCAAAAGGACTCTAGACACCAGCCATGCTGACACGGAGGCTTCACAAAGTGCGGGCATTCCCTTGGCCACAAAGCTGCAGGTCTCATGCTTCCTGACCTGCTAGACTCCCCCGTCTGCTTGAGTCTCAGAGGCTTGTGCTCCAGAAGAGGCTGCCTGGCAGCAGGTACGGCCTGGCTACTCAATGTTGTCATAGACGTGGATCACGTCGTCGTGGTTGCTGAGGGCGTGGATGAGATGGGCAGCCTGCTCCAGCTCGGGGTCAGCCAGCTGCACTTTTGTGTTGGGGATGAACTCTAGCATACAGGACACACAACACAGGCCCAGGGAGTCCAGCTTCTTCCTCACTTGGTGCAGTGAAGAGGCATCACAAACAAACTAGGAGCAAAGGAAAGTCTGGAGGTAAGGAGGTAACAGGACAAAGCCAGACAGAAGTTTACAAAATCTGAATGGAATTACTGTGGCATTCCATTGAGTTTGGGTCTTCACTGGCAGAGACAAGTGTTCCATGTTCTGGATCGTACTCATTGTCCTCAGGAGAGTAAGCCCTATCCAATACCCACTAATAACTGTTTGTGTATTATGTGAGCTCTTTAGCTCCTGTACCCCGGGCACAGGAAAGAAGAAAAGGAGAGAAGCAGGCCTTAATGTGTCTATTAGGGCCCTCTCGGAAGGCCGCCCAATACCCAAGCTTCACACTCACTTTAAAAATGTTCTTTTCCTCTTCATCTTCAGTTTCCTTGACATCCTCAGCCCCTGCTTCAATTGCCAGCTCCAGGGCACGCTCTAGGTTCACAGCTTTCTTCTCTCTGTCCTCCACTCCAACCACTATCACTCCCTTTTGTCAAAGAAGTGGCGAGCTCCTTCAGCCATCATTCCCCTAATAGGAAAGGAAATGGGCCAGAATGAAGGCCTTTAGACACTCAGCCTCCAGCAAGCACTGCAAAGCACTCATTCCCACCCAGCCCCTGGAGTTTATACAGAAAGGGAGCAGCTCTCTTCCTGAACACCTACCCCTGGGCAAGGGAATAATCCAGACATAGCCCCCCCTTCGATTTTCTGCCCTGACTGGAGTTTGGAAGATGCAAAGACTTTGCTCATCAACTCAGGGCAATTAAGATTCTAGCCCTGGTGGTACTTTCTAAGACTGGCCATTATGTGACTACAGACGGGATAATGGGACTACACCTGATGAACAAGTCTTTTGGATCCTGTCTACTATGGAACCCATTAAAGGAGAATATATTATCCCATTTGGATTCTGCTGAGGATAAAGTGGGTAAAACTTGACACACCACCAGGAACAACAGTTATTTTCACTGCACAGAACTGGAACCTAAAGACTCTGTCCCCTTCCGCTCTCCCCAGACACACACCTACCCATTCTTGTTCAGGATATGTTTGATGTCCGAGAGGCACTTGGAGCCACTGTTAGATAATGCCTCAATGAGAAGAGAAGAGCCACCAGGGCCTCGGCCCTCATACAACAAATGAATATCCTTGGTTTTCTGCAATAAACAACACAAGCACATTTTCCTGTTTCCTAATTCCCTCCCAGAACCACAGGCACCACAAAGTTGACTCATTGGTGGTGGTGGGGGGTGCCTCTGGGCTGGAGCCTAGGTTCTAAGTCTTTATTTTTGTCTTCCCGTTCTGAGAGGAGGCCCTTGGACCAGCTTTTGAAGTACCACCCCTTACTTGGAAGGGAGTCTGTTTCTCTGGTCCACGAGCAATCAATCAGCCATCTCCCAGCTTTGTTCCCCGCCCCCGCTGCTCCTGCTAACTCATCTTCCTACACCTTAGCCCACATGAAGCCCACCTGTGCGCCTACCCTTGGGCTGCTGAATAAGCTGTGTCAAATCACACACCTGGGCCTTATCAAATAGCATGGTCTCAAAATTCAAATAATCTATCAAAACTCTAATGATCAATCTCACCCGGACCTCCCCCCCTCACCTCTGCTCGTCCCCTGCCCTTGCATCTGATAATCACCACTCTCTCCATCACCCTGTCCTGCTGTCTCCCAGAACTTTCAACTGATGACTTCTTCCTTCCTCTTTCACAAAATTAAAGGACAACGAGGTGAGGGAAATCCTCCGCCTTGACCGCCTGAGCAGCACCACAGCCGACATGAAGGCAGTATGCATGCTGGTAAGAGCATAGGCTCTGGAGTTTGTCTAGTTCCAAATCTGTCATTTTCTGTATGATTTGGTCAAGTCACCTAATATTTCTGGGCCTCAGTTTCCACATAAGGTTATTCTGAGGATTCAGTGAGATAATGTACACAAAGGTCTTGACCTGGAGTAAACACTCAGCAACTGTTAGCTTCTGAGATGATTATTAAGTCTGCAGACCCTTCCCTTGTCCCAGAGAACAGGTGTCCCCTCACCTAGGCTTGAAGACAATTTCCACACCTGGGCTCAACATCCCAGCTCCTCTCACCATCACTATCATGTGCAACCTCTCTTTCTACTGTTATTTTCTCCTTTAAGGACTAAATATCAGAAAAACAAACCTTTCCTTGGTTTATTTATTTATTTTGGTCTCTTTTTTTTTTTTTAGGGCCACACCCATGGCACATGGAGGTTCCCAGGCTAGGGAGTCGAATCAGAGCTACCACTGCCAGCCTATGCCACAGCCACAGCTACAGCAGATCCGAGCCGTGTCTGTGACCTATACCATGCCGGATCCTTAACCCACTGAGCGAGGCCAGGGATCAAACATGCATCCTCATGAATGATAATCAGATTTGTTTCCACTGAGCCATGAAGGGAACGCCCCTTTCCTCAATTTAACATCAGGGCTTTCCCCATGCTATGCTCCTTTTACTCCATCTCCTCACAGCTCAGCACAACGGTCCTAGGCTGTATGGTTTTTTTGTTTTTTTGGTTTTTTTTTACAGCCACACCTGCAGCATACGGAAGTTCCCAGGGCCCAGGATCAAATCAGAGCTGCAGCTGAGGTGTAGGCCACAGCCATGGCAACACCAGATCCAGGTCAGATCTTTGACCTTCGATGCAGCTTGTGGTAACAACAGATCCTTAACCCACTGAGCAAGGCCAGCGATCGAACCCATATCCTCATAGAGACAATGTTCAGTCCTTAACCCACTGAGCCCGTACACGTGCGCACACGTGCGTACACATGCGTACAGCAACTCTGGCTGTATGGTTCTATATATTGTCTATATATACATCCTATTCCTGACTGTGCTCCCATCACCAATGGCCAAGATAGAGTCATCAGAAGGATCTGGGTTGAGAGTGTAAATCATATTGCTACCCTTCTCTCTGATAATTTAAAGTGTGTGTGATGGTCATGTGCCCTATAGGGGCTGTGATCAATATCAAGAACTCACACTGAGGACACACCTCCATTTTCAGTGCTGCTTCCATTGTTGACTTGGGCATGTGCTTGCTGCGACACACCTCTAAGATGCTGGCCAGGTTGCTGTTGAGATCAGGGTTGGGGCCTCCTTCTGAGATAGAAAAGAGTAAGTGAAGACATCCCACTATGATGTTGAAGAAAAAAAGGAATTTCCACCCCACTCCCACTCCCATCTGCCAAAATAGTGGCAACTCACTACTTAGTTGTCGGCTAGTTTAGAACATTTTCTCCAGTGTTTGAATGGGTTATGGGTAAGCATTTTCGAAAAGAAGCTTTTAATTCACTCTTAATGAAAGGCTGAGAATCCGGGTGGGCCCTGGCCCAGCTCTGGCAGGCAAGGGAGGCGGTGGACATAGTGAGGGCAGGGGCAGCCAGCGGTGGGCGACAGTCAGGTTCTCACCTTTAACCGCTAGGCGAATGCTCAGACTGAGCTTGGAGAATATGCGACTCCTTTCGGTGTCCTTGGGACCCTTGATGTGCCGGACTTTGGACCACTTGTTGTGCCCGGCAGGAACCGCCGCAGTGACGTGCAGCATTCGGCCCCAGGCGAAGCTCCAATCCGGAGGCTCAGACTGGGAGGCGCGCAAAAGAGCCTCCCGGACCCCAGGGTCTCGAGCCCGCAAGCATCGGGCAGCAGCCCTGCTCAGGTTGACAGCAGCCCAGGCCGCCATTGGCTCCGACCCTCGGCCAAGGTCGGCGAGAGCAGCAGCCAAGGTCAGCCCGCCGTGTACGGCGCGGGAACAAGCAGGTCCTGAGCCTGCGGCCTCCTCCGACCGTCACCTGGGAGCCAGAGGCTCAAGCCCACCGGAGCAGCCGGGACGTAAACGACGCCTCATCGATCAGCGGCAGCCGGGAGTACACCTGATGGTGCAGCACAGTTCGTTTCCCCGGTCCGTCCCCCAAACGCGTCCCCAGCGCCCGCAAAAGCCGTTCCGCCGCTCTGTGGTACTTGCTTTTTCTGAAGCTGCTGCGCAGAGCCGGGGCCCTTGGGGTGACCCCGTGCTCAATCCCTCCGGGTTGCCTGGGGAGCTCCAGGCTTTATTTCCCACAATGATCCAGTAGAAATACATCTGAGTTATGAAAGTGAATTTGCTTCAGAAGAGCTTCCCAACTTTAAGGAGGCCTAGAACGATAAATGTTTTGTTGTTGCAAAGTAAAAGGTAGTTCACCCACTTCATTTTACAGGTAAAGAAATCGCGGCCCAGAGATGTGATTTCCCAATCATTTAGTCTCTCTTAACTTCCTATTCGCTATCTGTAAATGATGCTATTACTTGCTTTACCAACATGGTAAGTTTGAAAACACAAAATAAGCCCTCGGAGCTTCAAAGTAATAAAGTCTTATGTAAACAGCAGTGGCAATCAGTGATGAAGCCCCTAAATGCAAGATATGCTGGAGATTCAGGTGAGATACAGGTCATCCTGGAGAGGGAGGATAATCAGAAGGCTTTTCTTTTTATTTATTTTTTGCTTTTCAGGGCCAGCACCCACAGCATATGGAGGTTCCCAGACTAGGTATCCAATCAGAGCTGCAGCTGCTGGCCTACATCACAGCCTCAGCAATGCAGGATCCAAGCCACATCTGTGACCTACACCACAGCTCCTGGCAACGCCAGATCCTTAACCCACGGAGCGAGGCCAGGGCTTGAACCCACAACCTTGTGGTTTCCAGTCAGATTCATTTCCACTGCACCAGGACAGGAACTCCCCAGAAGAGTTTCTGAAGCTGAAGTCTCCTCTGCATTTTCCCTCTGCTCTCCCCAAAGAGAAAACCGAGACCATTAGGAGAAGATATATAGAAGAAACAAAGCAAGTGGTGACTGTGAACACCTTTCCGCTGGCTCCCCATACTGTTGAGTTTAAACCCAAAGGACTTGGTGTATTAGAGAACAGTCAAGCTATGGCCTCCGGTTTGAACCCTGGTTGTCATACTTGCTAATGTAACCTTGGGCAAGTTCCTCTACTTTTCTGTATTTCAGTTTCCTTACCTGTAGAATGGTCTTTCTAGGATTATATGGGATAATGGATAAAATGCACAGGTATAGATTTTATGCTAGGTTTTTTTTCCCCCCCGGTATTTTTTGTCTTTGTGCCATTTCTTGGGCCGCTCCCATGGCATATGGAGCGGGGGGTCCCTAGGCTAGGGACCCCCCGCTAGGGGGGCTAGGGGTCTAATCAGAGCTGTAGCCACAGGTCTACACCCGAGCCACAGCAATGCGGGATCTGAACTGCGTCTGCGACCTACACCACAGCTCAGGGCAACACCGGATCCTTAACCCACTGAGCAAGGCCAGGGATCGAACCTGCAACCTCATGGTTCCTAGTCAGATTCGTTAACCACTGGGCCACGACAGGAACTCCATTTATGTTGGTTTTTGTTATACGAAACCTCCATAATCTCAGATGTACTCATTCTTCTGGTCTCATGTCCTGACTCTACAGTCCAGTTGGAGCAGACTGTATCCTGAACACAAGTTCTTTGTTCCTCTCTGCTTGGAGTGAACTTCACTGTCTCACTGGTAAGATCTCTTATTGTGCTTCTAGGCCCAGTTCAGCTGTCACTTCCTTGGTTAAAGCCTTCTTAAATGTCCTTTGAATTTTTAGCTGTAACTAATAGCACCTTTGTTCTCCTATTTTTTTTTTTTTTTTGGCCCTACCCTTGGCATGTGGAAGTTCACAGGCAAGGGATTGAACCCATGCCGCAGCAGTGACCCAAGCTACAGCAGTGACAACACTGGATACTTAACTCACTGAGCCATGAGAGAACTCCTGTTTTTATTTATGTATTTATTTATTTATCGATCTCTTTTTAGGGCCCCACCTACAACATGGAGGTTCCCAGGTTAGGGGTTAAATTGGAGCTGTAGCTGCTGGCCAGATCTGAGTCATGTCTCTGAACTACACCGCAGCTCATGGCAATGCTGGATCTGTAACCTACTCAACAAGGCCAGGGATAGAACTCACATTCTCATGGATACTAGTCAGGTTTGTTTCTGTTGAGCCACAATGGGAAATCCCAACACTTAACTTTTTTTTGGGGGGGGGTCCTTTTTGCTTTTTCTGGGGCTACACCTGCAGTACATGGAGGTTCCCAGGCCAGGGGTCGAATCAGAGCTGTAGCCACTACCTTATGCCAGAGCCACAGCAACATGGGATCCGAGCCACGTCTCGACCTACACCACAGCTCACGGCAACACCGGATTCTTAACCCACTAAGCAAGGCCAGGGATCGAACCCAAAACCTTATGGTTCCTAGTCGGATTCGTTAACCACTGCGCCACGACGGGAACTCCCCAACACTTACTTTTTAAAGATCAAATGCTTGTCTCTGTCATGGTGTTAAAATCTTTTGAGAGCAGGATCGTAGTCCTGTGCCCAGCACAGTTCCTTAAAAAAAAAGCTTTTTTTTTTTTTTGGCCAAACTCTTGGCATATAGAAGTTCCCAAGCCAGGAACTGTTCCAAGCTGCAGCAACACTGATGATTAACCCACTGTGCTGGTCAGGGGATCCAACCGGCACTGCCACAGAGACACACTAACCACTGTGCCATGGCGGAAACTCCATTAAAACTTTATCGACATACAATTTAAATGTCATACAAGTCACCAATTTAAAGTATACATTGGGAGTTGCCACTGTGGCAAAGTGGGTTAAGAATCTGACTGCAGGAATTTCGGTCACTGCCGTGGTACAGGTTAGATCCCTGGCTCTAGCACGGTGTGTTAAAAAATCCAGCATTGCCACAGCTCACTTGGGAACTTCCATATGCTGCAAGTGTGGCCATAAAAAATATGAAAAGAGTCATTTTTAGCATATTGGTAGATGTGTGCAGTCATCACAATTTCACTTTTTTTTTTTTTTTGGCAGCCCTGTGGCAGATGGAGTTCCTTGGACAGAGATCAAATCTGAGCTGGAGCTGCAACCTACGCCACAGCTGTGGCAACACCAGACCCTTAACCCACTGCACCAGGCTAGGGATTGAACCTGCATCCCCGGCACTGCTGAGATACCATCCATCCCGTTGCACCACAGGAGGAACTACCACAATGTTACAGTTTAATCACTCCCCAAAAAAATCTTGTACCCATTAGAAGTCACTCCCCATTTCCTCCAAATTCCCTTAGAAGTCACTCCCCATTTCCTCCAAATTCCCTTAGAAGTCACTCCCCATTTCCTCCAAATTCCCTAAGTCCTTGGCAACCATCAGTTTACTTCTGTCTATATAGGTTTGCCTATTCTGGACATTTCATATGAATGGAATCATGCAGTATGTGGGCCTTTGTGACTGGCTTCTTTCATTTAGCAAGTTTTTAGGATCCATCCACGTTGTAGCATGTATCAATACTCGATTCATTTTTATTGCCAAATAACATTCCACTTTTTGTCTATCCATTCATCAGGTGATGGACATTTGGGTTGTTTCTACCTTTGGACTTTCATGAATGCTACTGTTATGAGCATGCATGTACAAATTTTTTGTGTAGACATGTTTTCATTTTTCTTGGGTATATACCTAGGAGTGGAATGGGTGGGTCACAGAGTATCTAACCTTTTAACAAACTGTCACAGTGTTTTCCAAAACAGCTGCGTTATTTTGTATCCCACCAGCGATGTATGAAGTTTCCCATTTCTCCACATCCTTGTCTATACTGTTATTATCTCTTTTTGACTAGCTGTTGCCATCCTGGTCGGTATAAAGCAGTATCTCACTGTGGGTTTGACTTGTATTTGCCAAATGAGTAATGATACTGGGCATCTTTTCATTCCTTGCTAGCTATTCATATAGAATATTACTTTTTGTCATTTAAAAACAGAGCTTAATATTGGAGTTCACATCGTGGCTCAGTGGTTTATGAACCCGACTAGTATCCATGAGGATGCAGGTTCGATCCCTGGCCTTGCTCAGTGGCTTAAGAATCCGGCGTTGCCATGAGTTGTGGTGAAGGTTGCAGATGCACTCGGATCCCACGTTGCTGTGGCTCTGGCGTAGGCCGGTGGCTACAGCTCCGATTTGACTCCAAGTCTAGGAACCTCCATATGCCACAGGTGCGGCCCTAAAATGACCAAAAAATTTAAAAAAAAATAGTGTTTATATTATCTTAATATAAACGTTACATTGAGTACCAAAAAAAAAACAAATTTAAAGAATTTACAATCACAAGTAAGTATAGAAGCCTAAAACAAAATTTGAGACTGCTGTAGTACAATCAGCCTGAGTCCGTCACAGCAAATCTGTTGTCCAACGAAGTCATGCTGTCAACTCACTGCAACAAGGCCAACTGCACACCAGAGGGACGGTGGGCTGTCCCATGAAATAAAGGCAGACTGTTTTTATCGAATTACGAGGAAGACTGGAGGTTAGGTGAAATTTCAATGGGACGGAGTTTGACAGATCAACACAGAGCTGTATGAAAAAGTCTACATCAGCTCTGGACCCAGGCAACTACGGAGTTAAATATGGAATGTTGGGTTCAGAAACCCCTGTGCTGAAGCTCTGTAGCTGGGCTGGAAATCAAGGCTGCTTCTCTATCAAAGCAACTGATTCTCCAAACAAGACCATAAGGCTTGGAGTTCCTGTTGTGGCTCAGCAATAACAAACCCAACTAGTATTCATGAGGATGCTCGTTCAATCCTTGGCCTCGATCAGCGGGTTAAGGATCCAGCCTTGCTGTAAGCTGCAGTGTAGATCACAGACGTGGCTCATATCTGGTGTTGCTGTGACTGTCACACAGGCCAGCAGCTGCAGCTTCAATTCGACCCCTAGCCTGGGAACTTCCATATGCTGGGGGTGCGGCCCTAAAAAGCAAATAAAATTATAGGGCTTCATTCTCAGATAATTTCAGACAGCAAACTTTCTTTTTTTTTTTTAACATGAGTATTTATTTATTATTTAGTCTTTTTTTTGCTATTTCTTGGGCCGCTCCCACAGCATATGGAGGTTCCCAGGCTAGGGACCTAATCGGAGCCATAGCCACCAGCCTACGCCAGAGCCACAGCAACTCGGGATCCGAGCCACGTCTGCAACCTACACCACAGCTCACGGCAACGCCGGATCATTAACCCACTGAGCAAGGGCAGGGACCGAACCCAAAACCTCATCGTTCCTAGTTGGATTCGTTAACCACTGCGCCACTACAGGAACTCCTTTTTTTTTTTTTTTTTAACATGAGCAAACTTTCTGATAGTCTATGATTTGGGAGAAAAAGTTTCTTAGCGACTTTATAAAAGAAAGTCACTCAGAGAAGGGAATTATTATGACACTTTAATTTGCAGTGTTTGCCTAGGGAGAAATATTGTTTCCTGCTAACTTTGCAGCTGTTTTTATCTGTGTCTGTTTTTGTTTGTTTCTTTTTTTTAAGGCCACACTCATGGTACATGAAGTTCCTAGACCAGGGATTGAATTGGAACTGCAGCTGCCAGCCTACACCACAGCCATAGCAATGCCGGATCCAAGCCGGATCCGTAATTTAGGCAGCAATGCTGGATCCTTAAGCCACTGATCAAGGCCAGAGATTGAACCCACATCCTCAAGGATACTAGTTGGGTTCTTAACCAGTTGAGCCACAGTAGGAATTTCCTATCTGTGTCTCTTTATCTGTAATGAACAGCAAGGCAGATTTTTCTTTCTCGGTCTGAGCTAACATTTACTGTCTCAAGAAATTCATGGGTGATGGAACCATCTCTAGAAGCCCAGTTATCAGGATCTCTGAAATCTTTTTAGGGCCACACCCACAGCATATGGAGGTTCCCAGGCTAGGGGTCAAAATGGAGCTACAGCTACAGGCCTGCTCCATAGCCATAGCAACATGGGATCAGAGCCGTGTCTGCAACCTACAGCACAGCTCACGGCAACGCCAGATCCTTAACCCACTGAGCGAGGGCAGGGATCAAGTCGGGCTCATTATCACTGAGCCACAAAGGGAACTTCCAGGATCCCTGAAATCTTTAGCAATGAAGCTTGGATGCTAAATTCTGGCTGAAGGCATCGTCAGCTGTTGCCTAGTACCAACAGGTCTCAATAAATGAGACCATGCTCGTTGCTGCTCCAGATACTCGTGCTAATTTGACAGCCTGGTAGAGACGTTACCGTTTACCCACTGCTTTATTTCCTCTTTCCAGGCACACGGGAAAACAGCTTCGCTTGACCTTCCTTTTTTTTTTTTTTTTTGGTCTTTTGTCTTTTTGTTGTTGTTGTTGCTATTTCTTGGGCCGCTCCTGCGGCATATGGAGGTTCCCAGGCTAGGGGTTGAATCGGAGCTATAGCCACCGACCTACGCCAGAGCCACAGCAACACGGGATCCGAGCCGCGTCTGCAACCTACACCACAGCTCACGGCAACGCCGGATCGTTAACCCACTGAGCAAGGGCAGGGACCGAACCCGCAACCTCATGGTTCCTAGTCGGATTCGTTAACCACTTCGCCACGACGGGAACTCCGCTTGACCTTCCTTGCAGTAAGTAACTAAAGAAGCAGACATTTACTAAGTACTGGCTCACTGAACCAATCAGTTTATTCTTCTCTTCCTTTGAAATGACTCAACATGAGCACAAAAAGAAAATAAAAATAAACGGAGGGAGTATGCATCCAGGACTCAGAGTCTGAAGGGCCGTGGGAACAGAACTCCTCCATCCTGTCCCGTTGGGGCACAGGCTTGGGAAAGCATCGAGGACCTGGGAGTCCTGGTCAGCCATCAGAGCCTGGTGTCCTAACCCAGGGGACCTGGCAGTTACCACTGTTTGGTCATCCCTCACAACCAAGGGGTCACTGAATCCCCACTGCCCTGTCCCTTAAACCCCGTCGGTTGTGCCGCCTGCTCCTTCCCTGCTGCCCCTGCCTTAGTTCAGGTTTTGCTTTCTCTCACTTTGACTCTTATAATAGATGAAGCGACTCCCTATCTCACCCCCACTCTGAGGCATTTTCTTCATCGCCTCCTAAAATGCACAGAAGTGGGTTTTAAACTTTCTGCGAAGGTCCAATCTGGCTCCTGCTCCCCACCCTAGCCCCATTTCCCACCACTCCCCACATAAAACCCCACAGGAACTTACCATGCTCTGAATAGGATCACATTCTCCCCGCCTCTATAGATTTATACATGGACGTTGTCTCTGCATTTAGGTCTTTCTTTACTCCCAGAAAACTCCAGCTCAGCTTTCAAAACCCAATTCAGGCTACCTTCGTCTTATGAGGTTTTCCGACCCCCGGGCTCCTACCCAGGCAGTGGTGATCACCTCCTGCTCAGGGCCCCTGGGAACCTGAACACACCCACTGCTGCACAGCACCGCCCCCAGCTGCTAGGGGAGTCTCTTCGGGCGGCCTGCGAGGTCATGGCCCCTGCGTTTTGTTAGAGGTGATGAGTGAGGCCCTCGGCGCGGTGGGCTACAATCCCTCAGCCGGTGCCTCTGGAGCATGAGCACGGTGGCAGAATGGGAAGACCTGAATTCATCACGAGAAGAAATTCAGTCAATCTATACATGTTCAAGTTTTATTACAAAGTATGATGGGCAGAAAATACGGTACTTCTTATACAGGAGGCTGAAACAGAATGAAAGGGTGAAAATTAGGTTTAATATACTCAGAAAGCAAGAAGTCAAGTCATAGATAATAACACTCCACTTTCAGGCACCTCTGAAGTGGCCTTCAATGGAGATTTACCATCGCGGTTTCACAGCACAGTGTTAAAAAAATTTTTTTTACAAGCCCTGTGTATAATCAGTCCTGTGAAAATAATGTTTTGTTTTTTTTTAAAAAATGGTTACAGTACAGTTCTGCAAGGGGTAGCTTCCTCTCCACCTGACCGTCGGATGCCACAAAGCCTGTAACGTAAGGAGAAGTTCAAATATAGAACAAGAAATTAAGTTCAGACACACTAGGCTAAATGGGACAGAGATGATTGGCTAGAGCCTAACACTTCAGAGAACAAGAAACCTCCATTTTCTACATAGAGATTTGTACAATCATGCTACAAATTCACGCCCGGGAGGAGGGATGGAAAGTCACTGACGGAGGGGTCATCAAATACACAGGAACCATGTCAAATGATTCATATTCAATTCAAGCAAGTCAGAGCTTTAGCTCCACAAGCTTCATAACACACTGCATTATCACAACCAAGCCAAGGTGAGAACATTTCTTCGAAATAGCGGATATCACAAGTTCTTATGCGCTGGGTCGTCCCGAAGGCGGGTCCTTGTCAGTCGTCCAGCTGTCACACAGACCGCCAACATCCTTCCTCTTGAGTTCATACTCTGATTAGCTTATCTGTTTCTGGTTTCACACACCAGTCCAAGCCTCTTGGGAAGGCACCTGCATTTTCCATACTTAAAACATCACATCCAGAAAGGAGCCTGAGAGGACCTGGCCCATCCCACGCGGCCGTACACTTGACTTTGACCATTAGCAGCAATGATGACGGTGGGAAGAGAGGGCAAGGCCCTGCAACACTCTGCGTAGCTGGCCCAGCCAGTGTGGGGAGGACAGGTCTTGGGGAGCCTGGCCCAGGGAGCACAGTGACTGCTCAGAGCAGCTCTCCCCACAGGGAAAACCCAATTTAAGCGCCAGGCATGACGCTCCTCCCTCAGGCTGGAACGCAGACCGTAAAGAGCAGGGTCTGCTCTGGGGCGTCTACTTTCGCGGCCACCCTCAGCCCAGGCCAGGCAGGCAGAGGGGCGGTGCAGGGACAGCACTGGGCTGGCCCTCCCATGGTTGGCAGACACTGCACACCTGACAGCTCTAGGTGGCAGCAGGGAGAGAGTTCGGGAGTGGGAGGGAGCGGGAAGGTAAGCGGAAGAGAAAAGGGAAAAGGGAGAGCGGAAAAAGTCAGCCCGACTGTTGACCACCTACTACCAAGAGGAGCCGCGGTCTGGAACCATCATGGGAGCCTAAACACCTCCAGATCCCTACCAGCAAAGGACACCAGGACTGAACTGCCGCAGGAAGGGGTCCCTCTGGTCATCCTGTCCCCAGCCACCTCGCGGCACAGACACCGATGAATGGTCCAGGAAGGCTGACACAGGCCAAGGGCCCAGTCTCACTCACGGCCACATGCCAGTCTGAATGCCTCCCCACCTCTAATCTTTTCTCCTTTGTTACCACTGACTTTCTCCCACGTCCTAAATCTCCTCCTAAAATTTCAGCCACACCTATCATCAACACTTGTCAGAGCCTCAATTTTCTCTGTTTCTCCCCAAATCTGAAGACCTGGTTATCAGACACTGTCCCTCTTCCAGTCCTCACCTCACAGCCTGGCCCCTCCCTGGCAAGAGAGGCTTCCAACTCTCCTGAATATAAACACCCAAGCTCGTGAAGGACCTGGAGCCATTCACTAGCTCTCTGCGGTGGGAGCAGCACTGCCCTTACTCAGGACCCCCTCCAGCAGACAGGAAAACAAAGGCAGCTGCCGCTCAGGGGCCAAGAGCGCGGCCAAGGGCCAGACCACGGAGGCGCTGCTGGCCTTTCCAGCGCGGCCCTGGCAGCTGCTCTTCTCGTGTGCAAGGAGCACAGACACAGAGCCTCCCACCTATTGTCGCTGGCTGTCAATCTGAGAGCCTAACTAAATCAAACAAACACTTGCTTCTGAAACTACAATAGATTTCTGCTTCCTGGAGCCTGGCTGACTAAGGGGCTTTCTAAATCCTGAGACTACAGAAATCCCCTCCTCAGCCATGAGGCCATCTGGCCGGTGGCACAGAGGGAGGTTAAGAGAGCCAGGGCCTCAAAATACTAGCATTCCTGCAACTGAGTGTGTGTGTGTGTGTGTGTGTGTGTGTGTGTGTGCATGTGTCTGCTTAGAGAGACTGGGACTCTCACCTGGGCCCAGGTAGGATGTCAGGAGGAAGAAGACCACAGTACAAGGCCTAAGGAGGGTGACAGGGCTGGGAGTCCATAGAGCAAGGGGCAAAAAAAACAAAACAAAACAAAAAAAAACTTGTTGGTTTTGAGAGTAAAGAGCGAATTTATCCAATTGCATCTCAAATACTATTAACTAAATTTTCTCTCCAGGTTGTTTTCAGGTTCCAGCTGGCAAATCTTCTCACCATTCAGACCAGGAAATGCACAGCAGGAAACACATCTTAACTCAGAACTCAGTGTAGTGAAGTCCCAGCGGGACCAGTCCCCCTACCACTAGAGCTCCATTTCAGACCCCTTTCCACAGGAAGGAACTGACAGCCTCCTACAGCAAGTGACACTCAATTTAGACTTGCTACCCTTGAGGGAAGGACCCTGGAATCATTAAACCCAACAGAGGAAGGCGCTCACCAAGCACTGCTGGCTTTCCATCGTCAGTTAATTCAAGAGAGTTGACCTCAAGCAGATGGCCAGCCAAACAGCCCCCGAAACAGAAGACGGGACATAGCCTACTGGAAAAAAAAAAAAAAAGAGAGAGACCTTTTCTTTGGGACCAGCCCCCCCATGTTAAAGCAAAGAGCTATGACTTTGGGGATACAAACACATCTGCTTCTAAAAAGGAAGACTCAATCAAGAGAGTTTATGGGCCCAGAAGAACAAAGCTAACTGCTTAGTTTCTGAAGAGCAGGTGAGAGCCCAATTGGATAAAACCATCAGCCTCAAGGTCTGCTTCTCTCTACTCTCGGATGCTCAACTCAGAGGGTCTCAGAAACCTTTAGGCACTTGGCAGAGCCCAGTGAACCAAACTCTGCCCAGACTCTGAGCATGTCCCAAACTCTGCCTGCCCAGGGACTCACCCACCACTGGAATCACTCACAAGGCCCTCCACGGAATTTGCGCATGTAACAGAAACAGACACCCACAGCCTGTAAGTCCGATACCGCTCAGAACCTAAACTGAGGGCAGGTTGGCTGAAAGGGGTTCGTGGAGATCTTAACTGGCTGACCCCCGGTCTCTGATGCTTCTCTTGCCACTTCCTTGATGACCTGGGACTGTCACAGCCTGGTACTCCATCCTTGCAAGAGCTGGTGGTCTCCCACCTTCTAGAAGTGATGTTGCTCAGGCTAGACGCTCAGACCGAGCAGCCCCCAAGCAGGGCTCTCTCACCTCAGCACACTCAACCCAGAGAGTGGCCCGCGTACACCAGTCCCAGTTGAACTGATCAACAGACAGAGATACTGAAGTTCAGCTTATCCATCATTCTCGCCTGTCATTCAAGACATGAGAGAGAATGGCCAGGGGCTTATATTTGGAGAGGAAAAACAGACTCTTAAACTATGTACCAGAAACATGCTCTAAGTTCAGCTTTTCTGCAACTACTCCCCGCAGTCAGGCACCCCAATCAGTCTGGCTAGCTCAGCTCTAACACGTGCCCAGTACGTCCCACAGGGGAAAGGCGGGGGGAGAGGGCGCACAGAGATACTTCGAGGAGCAACAGAAGGTGTCACACGTCTGTTCTGGAGCCCAGAAAGCCCTTGAGAAGAGCCCGGCTAAGGAAAGGGGTGAGCGGTCTGGGACTGCCTTCAGAGCACCAAGGTGGTTTGGGACTCCTGGTCAGGTACGTTCCGCTCGGGCAGTGATTCAAGAAGGCAAACTGCTCATGGGTCAAGGGCCTGGGGCCAGTCCAGGGAGGGAGGGAGGGAAGAGAGGAAGGTGCAGGTAAGGAGAGCGATGAAACAAGGAAGAGACCAGGGAGTAAAATTCTTTTCATAAAAAATTAGCCTGATAGGTAAAAAATATACAAAGTTGAAATTCATTAAAGACATTGAGAACAGGAAGAAAGACAACTTCGAATTGGTACTTGTTCCCACTTAAGTGCTCACATGGACAGGGACACAGATGGCTGCCTCGGGCAGCGACAGACAGACACCTGGGACAGATGAGCACAAGCAGAGCCAGTGCCTACAATGCTCATTAACACGACGCCCGACAAACAAATACACAGAAATTTTTAATTGAGGAACCAAAGGAGAAGAGGAAAGGAGAGAAAATCTTAAAACTCAGCCCTGGGCTGAGGAGGCGGCACACAGCAATGAGGCCGGCCCAGAGAGCCGTGGGGTGACCGGCCGGAAACTCCTAGAGCAGCTTCTGGCAACAGTGGGTGCAAAGCAATGAAAGACGTACTGGCCACCAGAAACACGTTTCTTCTTACTTTGGGGGTGGGACAGAGGCGGGAAACACACAAGCCCCTGCCTGGCGGGCACGGCGCCACCGACACTACACTCTGAGGATCTCCAGGCAGTTGTTGTAGCAGATGGCAATCCAGTCAGGCTGAGTCGACGCCCACTGCACGTTGTTGATCTCGCCCTCGGCTGTGTAGGCCAGGATAGGGTCCTCGATGGCCCGGGGCATCTGCTGGATATCCCAGATGAGAGCCTGATGGTCATCCGCTAGGGGCACAGAAAGCCAGCAAGCAGGGTCACAACTCAGGCAGTGAGCTTAACGATCCTGCATTCATCACCGCTTACAGAGCATTCACTCGCCAAAGCCCCGTTTTCTAGATGGGGAAATGGAGATCCAGAAATGCTATGGTCTTTGCCCCAAACCACAGAGCTACGCAGCCAGTGAATGGCAGAGCCGGGACGCAGAGCAAGGCCTCCGACTCTGTCTCAGGGCTCCATTCACTGCAGCGGAGCCAGGACGGCAGAGTGGCACTGAGATGGGCACCTCTCATCCTGGGACAGGCATAAGGAAAGGAAGACAGGATGAGATAAGAAGGATCGCAAAACACGTCGCCTTCAGCCATGTCAAGTTCCTGAGTGATCAAAGATCCCTCTCTGAGGACACACTGTGATGGGGTTATTCTCGTTTTATGGATATTTATACGTCAAGGGGGTGTTACACAGATAATGACGTCAAGGGCTGTGCGGACATGTGCCCGAGAAAAGGGCACAGGGGAAAAGAAGGTCATCACCTTAAAGTGATGGATACGAACATGAAAAATGGAGGAAGCCTATCGAAACGAGACCGGGGCACTCTGAGGATGGCAAAGTTAGGAGGTATGTTCACGTCTCTCTAGCTCCCAAGTGATCTGCAATGTGGTAGCATATTACTCTTATGATCAAAATTCTAAGTTCTTAATTTAAGAGAAAAAAAAGAGTTCCTGCTGTGGTGCAGTGGCTTAAGGATCTGGTGTTGTCAGCTCGGATTGCTGCTGTGGTGCGGGTTCAATCCCTGGCCCAGGAACTTGCGCATGCCGAGGCAAAAAAGAAGGGGCGATCATCTTCAATCCCAGCGTCCCCGAGTCCCACGAGCCCAGCCTGGTGTGAAGGTCTGTCTCTGACACACGGGGGCTCTGAATAAACTAAACCCTAACAGGCCTCCACCAAGGCCCCATAACCTGGGTGAGGGTGCGAGATGCCCTTCCTGGGGACCATGTGTGTCAAGAGATCTGGGGAACTGTCTTAACTCTTGGAACCTCTAAAGTGCCAAGTCCTGTCTCCTCAATGCTCTTTGGCAACAGCTCCTTCAACCAGGACTGGGGACCCGTGCAGCACACACCACAGTGCAGGTCTGGCGAAGGCAGCCGCCAGGAGTGACGGCGGCTTCTGCTGGGCAGGCAGACACTATTCTCCCTTCTTCCTCCTCCTCCCACCCTCCCTATCCACATCCCGGGCAAAAGAGGGCAACAGTGAAAAAGTCAGGCCACAACCTGGGCCCCAGAGGAGGTGGTGGGCCTCTGACTGCTCCTCCGTGAGACAGACGGGCCTGAGCAGAGCGCCCCAAATAGGAAAAGTCTCATGCCTTCGATATTAACGCTATGATGGCAGAAAATCCCCCAACTACACCGCTCCCTTGGCTGTACAATGAAGGAGGAAATTCGAACACTAGTGATTAGTGAGGAGGGGAGAGGATGTTAGAAGGAAACCCGAGGCTCTGAAAAAGATAAGGCGCAGAACACCGTGGGGCTGGAGAGGAACACCGCTGCGTTAGCAGAGGGACAGGTATTCACAGCGGAAGGATGCGTACACTCGGCTCCAGCCACACAGGTCTGGAAGCGGACACACAATCCGCCGTTAGAGGTCACCATGCAGGGGGACTGAGGTGGAAATGGGAAAGGAAGGAGAGAAGACAAGGTCCACCTTCCTGTTTTATACACCTGGGGATTGTTTCCATTTTTAATAACAGACATTATCTCTAGAATAAAAGCACATTGGCGGCCAGCATATTTTTAAGGGGTGCTCTTTTGGGTCTGGCAAACGGAGAAATGGGAACTACAAGTCACACACCACTGGCCAGGGCAGGCCATGAGCTCAGCGCAGGGAGGCACATGCTTTTGACATCTCCTAGGGGACTGTCCCAAAGATTGTTACATCCAAGAGAGACTACCCCTATTTTCCATATTCCTGCATGAGTTCCCTGTGCCAACCTAGATTTCACGGCAGAAGGACAGGAGGCGGCCCAGGTCCATAAACACACCATGTAAACATCGGGCTCTGACATCAAACAGGTGCTCTGATGTCACCGAGAGTACGAGATCATCTGGAAATTTGGACTGCATGGATTTCGCAAGTGTAGGGAGGCTCTCAATGGAGTGACTGGGTGTAAATCTCTCAAGCTGTCCTTAGAAGATTGTAAGATTACAATCTTAAGGTGACAAGAGGAAGATCTCCTTGCTGCTCCTTCCCCAGCCCCACTCCCCGCCAGTAATTACCTGCAGTACAGATGTGGCAGGACGAATGAGGGGCCCAGGCAATGCCATTGACACATGCTCGGTGGTTGTTTAACCTGGCAACAGGTGTGCATGGAACTCGGACGTCCAGAATCACTACCTGCAGGAATAACAAGAAAAAGGCCCAGAAAATTCAAGATGTGACAGAAAAATGACAAAAGATACAACACAAGAAAATAACTGTTTTATTATTTTGTCTTTCTAGGGCTGCACCAGCAGCATATAGAGGTTCCCAGGCTTAGGTGTCTAATTAGAGCTGCAGCTGCCGGCCTACGCCACAGCAATAGCAACGTGGGATCCAAGCCACGTCTGTGACCTACACCATGGCTCACGGCAACGCCAGATCCTCAACCCACTGAATGAAGCCAGGGATCGAACCCATATCCTCATGTATACTAGTCGGGTTCATTAACAGCTGAGCCATGATGAGAATGCCGAAAACAATTTTTTTAAAGAATAACTTGTTGAGTTCCCATCGTGGTTCAGTGGTTAACGAATTCGACTAGGAACCATGAGATTGCGGGTTCGATCCCTGGCCTAACTCAGTGGGTTAAGGATCCGGCATTGCTGTGGCTGTGGTGTAGGCCGGAAGCTGCAGCTCCAATTAGACCCCTAGCCTGGGAACCTCCAGATGCCACAGGTGTGGCCCTAGAAATGGCAAAAAGACAGAAAAAAAAAAAAAAAGAATAACTCCTTCATTTGTAGATTTAAAGACTACTAGAGACAGAGAGTCTCAGTCCCAAAAGTAGCTACAGAGATTGAGGAAAAAGAAAACAAAGACACGGGTAGTTTAGAGTCTGGATCCTAAGCAGCACAGGGCCTTTAGGCTGATACGGAAGGAGAGACACTTGGTAAGGTAACCGGAATCTGAATAAGCCACCAAGCCCCATTAGATGCCTGTGCTAAGAATTCTGTGCAGCCAGGCAGAGTGAGAGCCCTCTCCTCCTTGCCCAAAGCAGAATCTGAAAATAAATGTCATCACTGCATCAGCTCCACCCACAAGTAACAGGCTACAGAGAGTGGCCATTTCCATGTCTAGTCACTAAACTGGAAGAATCTGTCCAGACTAAGAGGGGAGGCTGCCTGCTGCCTGTTTCCTTACTCGACACCATAAGCGAGCATGATTTGATCTACTTTTTTTTTTTTTTTGTCTTTTTGCCATTTCTTGGGCCGCTCCTGCGGCATATGGAGGTTCCCAGGCTAGGGGTCCAATCGGAGCCATAGCCGCTGGCCTACACCAGAGCCACAGCAACTCAGGATCCGAGCTGCGTCTGTGACCTACACCACAGCTCACGGCAACGCCGGATCCTTAACCCATTAAGCAAGGCCAGGGATCGAACCCGCAACCTCATGGTTCCTAGTCAGACTCGCTAACCACTGCACCACAATGGGAACTCCTTGATCTGCTCCTTGAACTCCTTGATCTATGGTGTTTCTCCAAGTATTAAAAGATCTCGACACACAGTCCTTGTTCTAGACCAGGTTTTCTCAATTTCAATGCTCCTGGCTTCCCTGGATGGGTCATCCTGTGTAGTGGGGAGTGGTCTGTGCACCACAGGATGTGAAGCAGTTTCCCTGGCCTCCGCCCACCAGCACTGTCCTCTTTCCCTCGAGCTGGACAACCAAGACCGTCTCTAGATATTTCCAAAAATCCTCTGGGGAGGAAACTGCCACCAGCTGAGGTCCACTCTTCCAGAGATACCACGAAGTGCCGGAGTCGAAGGGCCTGAAGTGGGTGCTCACCTCCATTCCATCCATGGCCATGGTGGCCAGGTAGTTGGGGTCCTGTTTGTTCCAGCAGAGGCGAAGCAGTGGGTGATGCTGAGGGTCCTCGTAGATGATGGTGCTGTGTTCAAGATGACGGAGGTCAAACATCCGCACAGAGCCGTCAGCACCCACAGAGGCAAACATGTCCCTGCCGCCACCGGCCCGGCTAAACGCGATATCATAGACCTGTTGGTGAGGAAGAAGCCTCAGTCAGATTCAGATCCGCTGCCTCTCTCCTGTAGCAGGAAATCTGCCACCTGTAGTTCATCTAAAACCCTGTTTGAGACACAGGAGGTAAAGAAAGCTCAATAGGAGCTCCCATCATGGCTCAGCGGGTTAAGAACCCAACTAGTATCCATTAGGATGCGGATTCAATCCCTGCTCTTGCTCAGTGGGTTAAGGATCCAGTGTTGCTGCAAGCTGTGGTGTCGGCTGCAGACGTGCCTCGGATCCAGAGTTGCCATGGCTGTGGCATAAGCCTCAGATGCCCTCTGATTCGACCCCTGGCCCCATATGCCCTAAAAAAATATTAAAAAATAAAAAAATAAAGCTAAACAGTGCCTGCGAGGACTGGACCCCAAAAGTGCTAACATCAATGACTGTCCAAAGAGTGAAGATCATTCTGCTTGGAAACTGGCAGCTTCCTTCCACCTTCCTGCTTTCCAGGTCTTCCTCCACCTCCCATGAGGAAACAAGAGCACCCCCAGCAGAGCACCAATAACACTGAGCAAGCATGCTGGGTGCCTGGACAGGCTCAGTGAAGCCAGAGCCAGTGGCTGTCTTCTGCCGCCCTATCACAAGAAAGGGACACTTATTTCCTGGCTCTTGGTGGCTTTCATTTGTGTGTGATCAGAGGCAGATCCACGACCACATTAAGGCCAAGATCATCAAGTCCATAGGCGAAGCAGCCTGCCTGTGGCCACCTAAGAGCAGCCAGGCTGGTTCTGCCTTAAAACCCAGACCTGAGACTCATTTAGGAGAGCGAGGGAAAGGCTGAATCACAGGAGGCTCAGGTGTTCCTATATTTACAAAGAGGCTTAATATCACTCTCCTGTCCTAGGACATGCATTTCTTCTCCTGGTTGGTTTGTGTTCATAAGTTAATCAATTTAGGTTTGGGATCATTGTTCTCTGCATTTATTACTTGCTGCAAACACTGCATCCCACTAACGTCTAGGAGGAAACAGGCAGAGAGCAACAGAGAGCTTCAGAGAAAGAAAGGGAGAAGAAAGACAGAGAAAGCCGGAGCCAGACAAGAGGAGAGAGAAATCGAAAAAGGAAAACAAAACGTAAAAACCCACCTTCTGGGGTCAAGGACAGTAAGAGCTGACTTCTGGGGAGACAAGGGCGGAATCTCTCACTCAATACCTGTGACCCCAGCCTTCATAAGGTCCCACCTACTAAGGGACACTGACAAACAAGCATCAACTTCTATTCAGCCTCATAAATTCCTTTCCCTCTGGCTGACTGAAGAAATTACACTCCTCTTTCTATGGCAGGAGTTAGGAGTTCAACGGGGAACTGGGCCAGTCATCACAAGGAGGCCAGGCAGATCCAGGCTCTGTCCAGCACTGCACAGCCAGGGCTGGGGTGTGTTTACCAATATGTGCCCCCCAGGGCTGGCTCTCAGCACCTCCCAGGAACAGGGACACCACAGCAGCTCCGCTAAGCGATGAGGCGCCACAGGCAATGTGGCCGAGTGTGTAAAGCTCTCAGCTTTGACGGTTCCTTCCTCTGTGCGCCACTGGTGTATTTCATCAGAGGCCACGGGAGGGCGACAACCCCCAGGTCTTTGCTATCCTCCTCTGCGCCGATCTGCAGGCAGCAACGAGAGCCTCCAGAACAGAGAGAGGAGGACTGAGAAAAATCAGAGGGGCTGGGAGGTATCACTGTTTCTCTCAGGGCAACCACCCTTAGGTTCATTTCTTCAAGGCCAGTGTGTTGGTCCAGAGCCTGTTTGCTGTTCAGGTCCATGCCTGGCCCTTCCCTCTGGTAGGGAGAAGCTAAGGGACTCCTCCTCCGCTCTTGCAGCTCCCTGAAGCTGCTCCGGCCATGGCTGTGTCCCCTCCATGTTCTAGCTTTTGCAACCCCTGGGCTCAGGAACCCTGATGCCGCCAGCGGCCCCTCCTGCATGAGCGGCTCCTGCTGCTCCTATTCTCCAGGTTCCTTGCTGCTGCCAGTGTGGCTTCTCAGCTCTACCGTGGTCTGCGTAAGCAAGCTCCTCCATTGCATCCCCTCAGTACAAATATCTGGAGTAGCTCTAGTTTTCTGGACTGGATTCTGACAGAAAACAGTAGGCTAAGTTGTCACATGATCCAAAGCACAGCAACCTGTCCCACTTGATGCCAAGAGGGTTCCCAGGACTTCCTTCCTGGTCTTCTCTGCAGGGACCAATGTTTTCTTGGCCCCTTGGTTCATAGCAGCCAAGTCCGGCAGCCCTGTAACAGGTCTCACCACTGGGAGCACAGAAAGCCAAAGAACCACCTCATGCTAAGAAGGAAAATGTGGTCCCCAATTCCCACTCTGCGGACGGCTTCAAGTTTCTGGCCCAAGTTCAAGGGGTCCCTCTTATCTGTACAGATGTTACTACTCCTCGCTGCACAGGGTGAGGTAGAAGAGGAAACACCACCCACAGGAAGTTTCCTGTAATTTTTCTGGTTAAAGTACCAGCATGCAGTGGCTCTGGGAGTTAAAAGATTTAAGACCATTTTCCAAAATCACTCAGAAGAATGCTTTGACTAAAACACAATTCCAAATAGTTTCCCCCCACTCTTCCAATAAACACAGGAGAAACAGCACCATCAAAATAAACCATATTCAGTGTGTACACACCCACAAACCCATCACTGCAACCAAGACAATGAACACATTCGTCTCCCCCCAAACGTGGAACCTCTCCTTCTCCCTTACTCTCATCCCCAGGAAATCATTTATCTGTTTCATGCCGCTATAGATGAGTTCGCATTTTCTAGAATTTCATATTAAATCACATGGTATAAAAAAAAAACCCAAAAAACAAAATAAGCCATATTCAATTCCAAATAGTATTAAAAGTATAAGTATTAGAGTTCCCTCGTGGCACAGCGGGTTAAGGATCTGGCATGGTCACTGCAGTGGCTTGGGTCCCTAAGAGATTTCATTATTAAAAAACAGCAATCTGGAGTTCCCGTCGTGGCGCAGTGGTTAACAAATCCGACTAGGAACTGTGAGGTTGCGGGTTCGGTCCCTGCCCTTGCTCAGTGGGTTAACGATCCGGCGTTGCCATGAGCTGTGGTGTAGGATGCAGATGTGGCTCAGATCCCGCGTTGCTGTGGCTCTGGTGTAGGCCGGCAGCTACAGCTCCGATTCAACCCCTAGCCTGGGAACCTCCATATGCTGCGGGAGCGGCCCTAGAAATGGCAAAAAGACCAAAAAAACCCAAAAAACCAGCGATCTCTGGCACAAAAAGAAAAACGACAGACTGCAGGATGAGTTGTTTTATATCAGCCCCCAAATGCACTCATTTATAATAGTGTTGTTTTCTACTGTTTTGACACATTACTGGTTTCAACTTAGACGACGTCAGCATTACATTGTGATTTTCCACATCATTTGCAAACAGTAAGAGATGGGTCTGGGCTCACAGCGAAGGCACAGAAAGCAGCTGTGGGACAGCATCATTACCTCTTTGTCATGGGCGATCAGCTGGGTCTTCACATGGCCAGACACAAGATTCACTCGCCCCAGCACCTGCCCTGTCTCCAGCCCCCAGATGGTACAAGTCGTGTCAATGCTGGAGGTACCTGGAAACGACCAGCACAGGTCAGTCAGTGGCTGTCAGAGTGAGGCTCGCACGCCAGCTCCTCTCCTTGTGCCTATTCATCTATGCAGCCCAAGAGACGAGAGGCCGCAAACGCCTGTGTATAGAGAGGGTACCAGGAGAGCCCGAGAGAGTCAGGTGTTCGATCCTTACCCTGTGGCCTTAGACTAGGACTGGAGAGACAAGACACACACACATGGGAAGCTCAACTCCGTGAGAGGAATTAACAGCCACACTCCACACCTAGCCTCCTTCCCGCC
The DNA here is from genome assembly GCF_016906955.1 of Phacochoerus africanus. Classification (NCBI taxonomy): domain Eukaryota; kingdom Metazoa; phylum Chordata; class Mammalia; order Artiodactyla; family Suidae; genus Phacochoerus; species Phacochoerus africanus. The sequence goes on from NC_062557.1 coordinate 15,460,343, forward strand.
TGGCCCCGTCTTCGGATGCTGCATGTACCTGAGGCCTCTGTTGAAAGCGGCCCAGTGTTACAGCTGAGAAAATGTGTCTGTGCTTCGCCACACTGCAATACACACCCCCTCACGCCTTTACCTAAAAGATAAGGATCCACCTCATTCCAGTCAAAGGAGGTCAGAGGAGCACAGAAATCCGAATTCTTGTTATTGTTTAGCAAACATTCCAGCCTGGTCTCTGTTTCACCAACCTGAAGGAACAAAAATCAGTTAGTCTTATTTCACAAAAAAAATCCTTAAAGCCTCTTTTGACAATATCTTAGTAAAATGAACACATCGGGACGTTTTTGTCACAAGGAGTAATAACACCTAGAGGAACTGTTTGAATGCTATTCTAGAAAGTTTTCTCCTCTGCCCAGCTTTGTTTTCCAAATTTTCACCTCCAAATCCTTCTAGATGTGAGGTCTTCCCCCTGCCCGGCTGGGTACCACACCACCAGGCCGCAGGAGGTGCCAATGGGGATGATGAGCTCAGCTGAGGGGGAGGGGAGGCTCCATGACCCACTTTCACACTTTACTGAATCAGCGGCCTGGTATTTTGTTTCATTTACTCAAAAATATCCTGGCTCTGGACACAATAAGAGGCCTCAAGTGTCCCCACCCCGACAGAAGGCTCTTGTGCTTAGAGCGTGTTCACTGAGCCTCAAGTTTCCAGGGCCGAGTACAGCAGGCAGCAGGCAGCAGGCAGCAGGCCTTCAAGGAATCTTGGCCAGATTTACCAGAAAATCTGCTGAGCCCAAACAAGGGCAGTCTGGATCTGCTACCACTTGTTTCCTCCCGGCTGCAATGATGCTGCCTATTGTATGACTCCTCACTGCTAACGACAGCTGACACTGAGAAAGCCCGAGTGCTCTGGCTGCCAGTCAGGCACCTGCTTACCCTCCACACACGGAGATAGTCACCACTGGTCGCCAGCAGGTCTGGATAGACGCCTTTTGTGTCCGGGATCCACATGAGCTTTGTGGTGGGGTACGGATGGTCAAACGTGTTTCGGCAAATAAACTCCGAACTCTCTTCATCTAAACCAACAAGCTGAACCTGTAACACGACAAAATGGAGCCACGTAAACGTCTGCTTCTCTGAGGCAGCAGCAAATACGCCAGATCCCTGATGGCAGTCCTGACACTGGACTACCCTCAACCGCAGAGACAGCAACCAGGAGAGAGAGAGGCCGTCCAGCACCACCAGCCCACTGCACACACAGGAAACCCAGACTCCAGGGGCTAAGCTCACTGAACACCGCAGAGCTGGTAAGAGGCAGAGGCAAAATCTGAATACAGGCTTTCTGACTCCAGCTCCTGCACTCCATTTTCTTTTCGTTTCTTTCTCAGGCCCGCACTTGTGGCATGTGCAAGTTCCCAGACTAGGGGTTGAATCGGAGCTATAGCTGCGACCTACACCACAGCTCACAGCAACGCCGGATCCTTAATCTACTGACAGAGGCCAGGGATCAAACCCACATCCCCATGGATACTAGTCAGGTTCTTAACCTGCTGAGCCACAACAGGAACTCCAATTCCTGCACTCTTGATCCAGCACCAGAGAACTGCATTAACTGCCCAGCTGGTTACACCTTGGCTCACAATCCGAGGCCCTTGAAAACGTGAAGCCGTGGTTTGAGTGACCCCATGACTGGAAGTGCTGTGGGTATTCAGTGCCCAGGGGCACCCTACACAGTGTCATCCAACCAAGTAACATCTCACCTAAAAAGGCAACCTGCACAAACTGCCCCCCACCTTCATTGGCTAATAACCTGCTTCCACATAAAGCTGTGCCTCACGTGCACTCAAGAACCCAAACCACTATAACTGGCAAAAACCTGGGTGCTGTTGGAGTTCCTGTTGTGGTGCAGTGGAAACAAATCTGACTAGAAACCATGAGTTTCGGGTTCAATCCCTGGCTTCACTCAGTGGGTTAAGGATCTGGCGTTGCTGTGAGCTGTGATGTAGGTTCCAGATTCGGCTTGGATCCCGCGTTGCTGTGGCTCTGGCGTAAGCCGGTGGCTACAGCTCTGATTAGACCCCTAGCCTGGGAACCTCCAGATGCCAGGGGTGTGGCCCTAAAAAGGACAGAAAACAAAACAAAACAAAAAACCTGGGTGCTGCTGATGAGAACGTTCCTCTTGGCTCTGGCCACCTTTTCTTTGGGTCAGTTTTGGACCAACGTAAACTTCCACCCTTTGTTGTCCAACTCAATACAGCTCAGTAGGAAATGCCACCTGCTCTCCCTTTGCTTATGAACTTCCACCAGATGGAAGACGGAATGGCAGGGGGTTTGGTAAAGATCCATAAACAAGAGGATAAGCATGGACCATACAGCAGAAAAACAGGTACAATTGCATATAATAACTGCATACTTTAAGTGTACAGTTTAATCAACTGGAATGTATACATTTGCAAATGTATACAGTTTTACAAACTCCCATAACCATTAATTCACAGAATATTTCCATCGCCCCCCCAACGTTCTCTTGGGTTCTCTGCAGAATCACAGGGTAGCCCTTCTTGACTGGCTGCTTTTACACGATGCTCTTGAGATTCGTCCTGGTTGTTTCATCAGTATGTCTTCTTTTTTTATTGCCAAGTAATACTGAATTATGTGGATTTAGTTATTCACAATTTACTTATCCATTTAAAGTTGATGAGCTTTGGGATTATTTCCAGTTTAGGGCCATTATAGAGTTGCTATGAACATTTGCGTATAAGTTTGTTTTTTGACCAGCTTTCATTTTTCTTGGGTAAACAACTAAGAGTGACATTCTGGGGTCATACTGTAAGCATATGTTTAACTTTATTTAAAAGAATAATAACCTTCCAACCCACTTTGTAAAGTGGCTGTGTCATTTGCATCCTCACTAGCAACCTATGGGGGTTTTACATCTTTGTCAGCACTTTGTATTGACAGCTTTTTAAAAGTTGTTCTAATAGGTGTGCAGTATTATTTTAATTTGCATTTCCCTAACAACTAACAATACTGAGCATCTTTTCCGTGCTTATTTGCTATGTGTATTTATTCTCTTGTGAAATCTGTTCAAATATTCTGTCTTTAAAAAAAAACTTCATATTTTATTTATTTATTTTTACCCACATGCACAGCATGCAGAAGTTCTCAGTCCGGGGGTTGGGCCACAGCAGTGACCTGAGCCACAGGAGTGACAAAGCTGAATTCTTAACCACTAGGCCACCAGGGAACTCCAAAACTTCATATTTTATTTTCATTTGTATAAAAGGTAATTGTCTGTGAAAGCTGAAGAAATGTTTTCACTACCAACCCAATTTCCATATTTTTTATATACCAATCTAGTTTCACAAATAAAGTGCTCCTATCTTACATTTTTTCCCTCCCTGCCTCCACCACCCCTCCCCATTCTTTGTAGCTATTTGCTTTAAGTTTCTCACTTGCATTTGCTAATAACATATTATCAGAAACAGCTCCAGGAGAATATGAAAATCCAATTGTTTCCATGAATCACTGCACACAAAACTTCATATTTTAGATTCATAGAAAAACTAGGCAGAAAGTACAGAGAGTTGTCATATACCTCCTGCCCCCACACATGGACAGCCACCCCCACTATCAAAATACCTGCACCAACGTGGTACATTTGTTATAAGTGATGAACCTACACTGAAACATCATCATTCAAAGTCCATAATTTTACATTAGAGTTCACTCTTTGTGTTGTACAATCTACACGTTTTGACAAGATTCTAGCTGGAAGAGGGAAAACTGGCATCAAGGAGGAGAAAATAAATGAGACGCTCAATTTTGCATTGTGTTGGGCAGAATAAAGCCCCTCCTATAGATTCTGAGCCAGATACTGCATTCATGTATTATTCCAAGGCTTACCGAGTGGCTAGGCACTGTTCTAAGTGCTGGGCTATGGCAGCAAGCACAAAAGACACAACCCTGTCTAACCATGCAGGTAACACCATAAGGATAAACTGGAACAGAGAAAAGGCGGCACTCACTTCTGAAAGTTGCTTTCAAGTCATCAGAGATTTCTCCCCAGACCTCAAATATCAGATCCTGTGAGCATCTGCCACTTAGGAGCCACTCACCCAGATGGTCAAGGCTTTCCCTGGCTTACCTTCTCCTTTATCTACTCAGTGCTTCCCATCCCTCTCTGTACACGGCCCGCATGCCTGTAAAACCCTCCTACTGTCTTTCCACCCATCCTGATCCTGCCCCGTGGCATCAGGCTTCCAGGGCTCCAAACTTACAACTTGCTAGCTGCAGGACCCTGGACATGTTACTTAACCTTGCCAAACCTGTTTCCAATCTGTAAAGTGAGGATATGCAGACACCGCACAGAGTTGTACGTAACACCTTTCGTATGTAGATTGCTCCGTGTACTGCCTTCCTCGGTGTATGAACTTTTAATATTACATCTCGCCTCCTTCACAAACACTCTGCAGTCTTCCTAGTGCGCTCATCTTTCGCACTCATCTATACCATCCATTTGGTGACTAGTCCCACACTGCCTCACGAAGGCACTTACGTACCTTGTGCTATTTCAATTAGTAAATGCCTTAAAAACAGAGCCTGTGTCTTACTTCTGCTTGTACTGCCAACAACAATGGTTCCCGAATCTGGCGATCAGATTTACCCAGAGTGTTTTCCAAGGGAAAGAAGTCAGGAAATAGCTGCAATTTAATCTTTCCTGATTTTCTCAAAGACTTCATGTGTTTGCACAGACTCATGTTTCATCCTCAGCCTAACTCGCTTTAGCTCTTCTGCTCTAAGGTGCCAACCAAGTTACCAAAAGGAATAACAATTTACTTTCACCGTTATTCAATTTTTTTGTTCATATATGCAGGCGTTGAAATTGTAATGATGAAAGAGAATGTTAAATTCTCTGTGAATATCCACGTAATACAGAGCAGTCAAGTCTCCCATTAGCTTCACCCTCAATTCTACTCAGGGACTCTCAAACCAGTCTGATACAAACTACCTTCCAAATGGTTCCCCGTGCATCTATATACATGCCTATGTGTTGGTTTGAAGAAAAAACAAACATACATAGATAGGCTTGGACCATGAAAGGTATTCTGCAACTTGCTTTTGACATTTTGGAAGATCTCACAGCAGTGCAAACAGCTCTACCTCATTCTTCCATAGCCGACTGTGGTAAGCGCACCATAATTTAACTATTCATAGATAATTTCACTATTCATAGTTACTGTGGTTATATACCATTGTTTTGCTATAAACAATACTTTGTGTATACATGCGCAAATGCTTTTACTGGATAGACTGCCAGAAGCATAACTGTTGTTATCACGTTTTGAATGTTAATACCATATGAACCATGAGATAATGTGTTGTTTTAAACAAACAAACAAAAGTAATAGATTCTGTCCAGCAGCCTTTGAAAAGGCTGCTTTCATTAACAGTATATGGGTGTCAATTTTCCCATACCTTTGAAAACACTGAAAATAATCTTTAACATTTTTGCTAATCTGATGGATGAACAATGGCATTTTACTGCCAAGGCTGAGCATTTTTATTAAAATAGCAATTTTAATATTTGAGTGCTTACAATGGGCCAAGCACAAGCACTATGCTTAATGCTTCACTTGCAGCACTTCATTTAATCCTCTTGACATCTCCATGAGGTAGGTACCCTTACTCTTCCCACTTTCATAAAGTAAAAAGAACTGCCAAGTATCTTGCCAGGATCACGAAGCTGCCTTTTAAATATAGATTCCCATTCCACAACTAAGCTCAGCTTATTTGACCAAGTTGTGTTTAACTTTTTATTGATTTGCAGGAACGCTTACAGATGGCTTTACCTATTACATGTTTCTTTTGGTAAATTCACCCATAAAACTCTGAGGACAGTGACTTTTTGGAAGTAGATCTTTAAAGAATTACTCTTATTCTTTACAATCCTCTCCCCTACCCGTTTGCTTAGGAAAGATGAATTTCTGCCCCTGTCCCCTTGGGGAGAAATACTGCTCCCCTATCCCCACCCTAAACTGGCTCCAGCTGCCAAGTGACTGGCTAAAGCCTGAGCCAGGGCCGAGGGCCCCTGCAGGCAGGGGTTGACAGCTCTCTTGCTTGCGCAGGGTCTGCTCCTACATGGCCAGGCAAATTGGCCTGCTCGTTAAGGGTCTGGCCATCCTTCACTTCAGCTTTCCTGCCCCTTTAGCTGAGTGGGGGAGGTCAGGCTGAGTCTGCCCACGAATCAGAAGGGGAAAAGCAGAAAGTCTCACTTAGGCTTTAAGGCCAATCTGCATTTTTACCACTCAGTTGACCAGGGAGTAGCACCACGTTGGAGGTGCTTGTTCAGCTGTTAAAAGGGGCTAGATCGCTCCTCTGGCTATTATTATTTGTCTAACTTCCTCAATAAGAAGCTCCTAAGGGGAAAGGCAGTGAGTGACAGAATGTCATCACGCAATTCTACCCTGAACCCCTTACCATTATGTCCTCTATCACCTTCTTGCTCAGATTCACACGTCTTTTCTACCTTCATGACATAGGCAGACCAAAAAAAGGTAGTACCTCTCCCCTTCCCATCCCCAATATATTTATTAATTTGGTGCATGTTGCTTCTACGCTTTTCTATGCTCAAACACAGGCATACAAGCATGTTTTCCTGCAGTTTCTGCAAAAATGGGATACTACAGCCAATGCTATAAACTTTTTATTTAACGAAATAATGGGCATCCATCAGGTCAATGTGTAGACCAACTCATTCTTTAACCGATGCACAGTATTTCACAGAATAAATGTCCTATCATACCACTCAGCAACTTCCCTAACGGTGTACACGGTTTCCCTTTCTTGGCACTATTTTTGTTCAGTCATGCCCACAGCATGTGGAAGTTATTGGGACAGGGATTAAACCTGAGCTACGGCAGCAACAAAACCGGATCCTTAGCTACTAGGCCACCAAGGAGCTCCTGGCACTACTTCTTACATGCCTTGTATATATATGCTGCTGTCTGGATTTCTTTCTTTCTTTTTTTGTCTTTTGTCTTTTTTTAGGGCCACGCCTGCAGCATATGGAGGTTCCCAGGCTAGGGGTAGAACTGGAGCTGCAACTGCCAGCTGATACCATAGCCACAGCAATGCAGGATCCAAGCCACATCTTCAACCTACACCACAGTTCACAGCAACACCAGATCTTTAACCCACTGAGCGAGGGCAGGGATCGAACTCGAGTCCTCGTGAATACTAGTTGAGTTCATTAACCACTGAGCTACGACAGAAACTCCTGCTGTCTTCGTTTCTGGAGGCCCAAGTCCCAAGACTGTATTTGAAGTGCATTTTTGTTCTTTCTCTGCCACTCCCTCGGCTTATGGAAGTTCCCAGGCTAGGGACTGAATCTGAGCTGCAGCTGTGACCCATGCCACAGCTGTGGCAGCGCCGGATCCTTAACCCACTGCTCCCAGCCACTTCAGAGACAATGCTGGATCCTTAACCAGCTGTGGAACAGCTGGAACCCCAGGTATATGCATTCTAAACTGTGGTAGATACTAATTTACTTTCCAAATAGGTTGCAGTAACTCACAGTCCTACCAGCAGTATGTCAAGGTGTTCACTTCCCCGTGTTGTTAGCAACACTAGAAGCAGTAACTTAATTTTTATAAATTTGAAAGGGAGAAGTAACACCACAGGGTCAGTTCTCATTTCCCTTAACTACCTGTGAGGTTGAGTATCTTTTCCTGCTTATTGATGATGTGCATTTTCTCTTCTATGAACTGGCTACCTACACTCTTTGTTCATTTTCTATCACACTAATTAGCTCCTACTGGCTGTCATATTTTGAAAATATTTTTCCTTGGCCTATCATTTGTCTTTTGAGTTTGTCCACAGCATATCTTCTCACACAGAAATGTTTATTTGTATGTACAGTGAACCCTGAACAATGCAGGGGGTTAATCTGTGTATAATTTCGTATCTAATTCCTCTGCATTCTTGGATTCAACCAACCATGAACCCCGGGTAGGACCGCAGCACTTACTACTGAAAAATATCCACATCAAACCTTCACCATTCAAGAGTCAACTGTACTACGGTCTATCAGTCTCTCCCTTACCTGCCTCTGGATTTAATGATTAGCTGAAAAGACCACCTTAGCCTCTGCTCACCCCCAACTGCCCCAGCACAAATAGTCTAGTCTATTTTCTTCTACTATGTTTGTGGGGCTTTTCTTTACATTCAAATATTTGGTCTGGAATTGATTTTCATATATGACATGAATTAAGAGGACTCTGAATTTTTCTGCCATATGGCAAATTATGTCATATAATTTATTTTTTCCTCAGTGAATTGAAGTTCTTTCTTATCACTAATACACACTTGGATCTGCTTTGGAACACGCTCTGCAGTTGCATCGACTACTTGCGGTACTGGCTGCAACTATGCTAGTTCTGGTGTGTGTACTCCATCTGCTAGGGCAAGGGTTCCCCTCTCTTTTCAAAACTTCTTTCTTCCCTATCCCCTCTCCCTTTTTAACATCCTATTTATCTATTTTTAAGACTCTAGACACAGTATTCCAGTTCTGGTCCTGCTCTTACCTTCTATGTCACTTTGGGAGGTTATTTAGCATATCTGCGCTTCTGTTTCCTCACCTCCCCTCCTCCCCAGTTTTTTTGGTTTGTTGTGTTTTTTTGTTTTGTCTTTTTAATGGCCACACTTGTGGCATATGCAGGTTCCCAGGCTACGGGTTGAACTGGAGCAGCAGCTGAGGCCACAGCCACACCAGATCCAAGCCACATGTTACCTTGACTGCATCTTGCAGCAACACTGGATCCATAACCCAGTGAGCGAGGCCAGGGGTTAAACCCACATCCTCACGGAGACTACGTCTGGTTCCTAACCTGCAATGGGAACTCCCCATAAGTTTTGATATGTATTATTTTTACCAATCATCTGATTTCCTTTAACTTAAAAAGTTTTTTTCCCCCATGGTCAATTTTTATAAATTATCTTTATAAAATGTATTATTTTCCCACATAAATTTTACATATTCTTACGTATATTCTCGGGTATTTATAGTGCCACAATCTATAATAGTTGCAGATTTGTAGACACTGCTCCATGCCTTCTGCCATCAAATGTGGCTGGCCTAATTTCTTCCTCCCTCTTCAACAGGATGTCGTCTTTTTGCCTAAATGTCCAAAAGATTTTCTTTACCCTTAAAACACAGACACTTTTTCCTAGGAAAGTTTTCAGTGCCAATTGTTCTGTGTCAGTTTTTCCTGACAGATAGTTTGAACTCATTACTTTAAACCTTTAAAGTCTTCTTTAACTACATATTTGAGTTTGCGTATTTCATTTATTTGATCTTCAGAGATACCAATTATACCTAAGTTAGTCCGTTCTTTGTTTTTTGCATCTGTCATATTCAATTGTTCATTTCCATGTCAATTTATCAATCTGTCTTCCCTATCCTCCACTGTTTTCAGCAGTTGGTATTCATTTTTATTCTCTTCCCAATGTGGCTTTTAACTCTCTGATAATTTTTGTTTTCTCTTCCACTATCTTCCTGCTCTACCTGCTGGTGGTTTCATTTTCTCTTGGCACCATACCTCTTTTACCTGATCTCCTGTATCTCTGCTTGGAGTTCTTTACTTCCTTAAGTTCTTTGAATTCATGGTGGCAGGACTGGCTATTAATTTTCAACCAAGGTGAAAACACTTTTCTAGTGTAGACACTTTACCTTCCATTTGTTTCCCATTTCCTCCTTCCTTTCTTACAGTATCTTTCTATTGCTACTGTGCTGTTTCCTTTTGGGTCCTTTTGTTTGTTTGTCTTTTCTAGGGCTGCTCCCGTGGCATATGGAGGTTCCGAGGCTAGGGGTTGAATCGGAGCTGTAGCCACCGGCCTATGCCAGAGCCACAGCAACATGGGATCCCAGTCGCGTCTGCAACCTGCACCACAGCTCACTGCAATGCCGGATCCTTAACCCATTGAGCAAGGCCAGGGGTAGAACCTGCAACCTCATGGTTCCTAGTCGGATTCGTTAACCACTGAGCCACGATGGGAACTCCTGCTGTTTCCTTTTGAATGAGGCAAGTTCTGGAGTTCCCAGTGAGTCTCAGTGGGTTAAGAACCTGACATAAGGTCCCTGAGGATTTGGGTTGATCCGTGGCTTTTCTCAGTGGGTTAAGGATCTGGTGCTGCCATGGCTGTGGCATAGGCTGGCAGCTGCAGCTCCAATTCGACCCCTAGCCTGGGAACTTCCATATGTTCCAAGTACAGCCATAAAAAGAAAAAAAAAAAAAAAAAACGAATGAAGCAAGTTCTTTCTAGATGATCAGAAAGAAGTCCCTATGGGAGAGAGGCCAGGGCCATATTCCAAGTTTGCATAAACACATGAAGCTTTTGCATCTCCCCAGCCAAGAGAGATGAGGAGCTGTCAAGCTGCTAACCATTCAGTCTCTTCCAACCTGCCTCATCTGATGCTTTTAGAGACGATGGCCTGTCTATGTGTCTCCTTGTATAGCTCAGCTCCCCTCTTATCCAAGGTGTCAGGTGGCGTCTGGAGACGCTCTGGCTGCCAGCTGTGCCCCCTGTTCTCCCTGTCCCAAACAAAGGGCTGTTGATTTTGTCCATCAAAATCCTATTCTGGAGAACTATGCTCTTCTAAGTTTGAACCTGCAGCCACAAATACCCTTTTTTCAGCATCTTCCTATACCTATTGCATCTTCATTATACTTCCGTCTTTCCTTACTTACTGTGAGAGCATAAGGAAAAGTTGTCAACATTTAGGTTATCCCTCTACCTTTTCTTTCCTCCACAGTCTTCCCTGTCCTCCTGCTAAACTACTTCTATCTTCCACCTCCACCACCTTTCTGCAACTACTGCTTCGTAACACGTTGCCCCAACATGTGAAACAAATGCCCCGATAAAGAAAAGACTGTCAAGCAAGATCACTTTTACTTATTTTTAAACTGTGGACATTCTAAACCAGGTATCTCCCAAGGAACAGATATAAAACATATACTATTTTATTCCTGGGAGACAAGACATCTTCACTTTCAATTACTTTTCATAAATAACAACATAAATTACCACATAGTGCTCATACCTTATCTTTTAAAAAAATAAAAAAGCTGCTGTGTCTACCTTGTTACTATGCTCCTTGAGGGAGGAAACTGTATATTCCTTTTTTTTTTTTTTTGGCTTTTTAGGACCACACTCACAGCATATGGAAGTTCCCAGGCGAGGGGTTGAATCGGAGCTGCAGCTGTTGGCCCTCACCACAGCCACAGCAATGCCAGATCCGAGCCATGCCTGTGACCTACACCACAACTCATGGCAACGTAGGACCCTTAACTCACTGATCAAGCCCAGGGATCGGACCCACATCCTCATGGATACGAGCTGGATTCATTTTTCTGCTGTGCCACAAAGGGAACTCTCTGTATATTCCACTTTAATTACATACAGTGCTAGTACCGTAACATGAAGGGATTGCATATGTGTATGTGTATGTATATTTTTGTAATTAAAAAAAGAAAACACAAGTTATCTAAATCAATAACACCACTCTTACCAGTGGAACATTTCCCCACAGTTGCTAAGATAACCAAAGTCAGCTAAGGCGAAGTTCTGTCCGAATAAACTAGTTCTTCTTGGTGTTTCCCATCTGTCCTCTCTTCAAGCCTATTCCTGACTGATTACTGTTGATCAATGCCTGCAGAGAGGTCCTGTCTTGTCAAACTTTGAGGTGAATTCTGGCACAGCACCCTCCCGCACTTGGCTCAGAAGCTAAACACTCAGCTCAGGCATCACAGCCCCAGGCCGGCCAGACTACCTACAGAACAAAGATTCACTCGTTCAAAGCACAGCATCCCCAGTAAGTCTGTGTGAACCAGGTTAGGGCAAAAAGCAATATAGCAGCAGAACTTTTTATCAGTGGTCTCAGGGAGGATTTAGTCCTCTACTGTCTAGAAAAAAGAAAGGAGGAGGTTAAAACCAGAAGAGTTTTTTATACTTTAAATTCCCCTGCTCGCAGTCTTGCCAGGCACTGACAGAGCACCACAAAATTCTAAATATCTATCAAAAATACTTAAGTGTACTAAAATACTTCCTCTTTATTGCTGCCAATCTCACATTTGCTAATAAACAGAAAGTGTCATCGCTATGCGAAAACACATGTGTGTTAAAGCACATATTTGTTGAATGAACAAGTGAGAGTCCTGAAAGGATGCCACAAATACTGAGAAAGGAAAACTTAAATGCCAGACTTTATCTATTATGTGCCAAATAGATAAGGTAACTCCGTATTAAAGATCACATAGGAATCAACACAGGCTGACAAGGGAAGCCTTCATCCATGTGTATTTCAAGTATGAGGTAGTCTTACCCAGATTTAGTACCAGTATTCTTTACAGGCACCAGGTATACCTAGGCTCCTCTCCTCCAAACCTCCAAAATGTTTTCCACATGCTAAATCCTAAGGCACGAGTGGTCAGCTAGTTAAACGTTAGGGCAAAAGAAAACCCACATCGCTCTGCCAATTCTATTCAAAACCGACGCTGAAACATGCGACTCAGTGAAATAGAAAAGCCCGGGAATGGTAACCCATCTTTCCTCATAAAACAGGGGGTAATAGAGACCACAGATATTGTCGAAACTCAGGAGAAATACTAGAGTTCTTCTATCAGAGTTACTGTGTTGTGCCAGGTAGAAAGAGAAAATGGGCTTGGAATCTGACAAGAAGCTTCAAAACCACCAAGTGGGTTTGGTTGAAAGGATCCAAGAGAATTTTTCCCCCTGGGTCTTTAAAAGGCAAAGGAATGAACATAAGGACCTTTGTTTTTGTTTGTTTGTTTGTTTTGCTATTTTAGGGCCACACCCTTGGCATATGCAAGTTCCCAGGCTAGGGGTAGAATTGCAGCTGTAGCTGCCAGCCTATATACCACAGCCACAACAACCTGGGATCCAAAGCCGCTTCTGAGACCTACACCACAGCTCCTTGGCAACGCCGGATCCTTAACCCACTGAGCAAGGCCAGGGATAGAACCCGCATCCTCATGGATCCTAGTCGGGTTCGTTAACTGCTGAGCCACGAAGGGAGCTCCAAATATAATGACCTTTTGAGGTTAACTTTCTGACATATGGCCCTGATCTCTCTCTCTGGAAAATACAAAAGTCAAATTTACCTAAACACCCATATAATGCTCCTTGGTGATATCTCAACTACAGGTTCAGCAGTGAAGACGTTTAAGTAGAAACAGCTAACACTGCTAAATCGCTTACTATGTGCCAGGCAGAGTTCCTAACTCCATTACATAGAGGAACTCATTTGACCTTCCTTAGAACCCTCCTTTTACAGATGAGGAAACTGAGGCACAGAGTTTCACTTGCCCAAGGCCACACAAAACTGAAAACTGGTAGGACCAAGATTTCAACTCAGGCTACCTCAAAGGGGCCCTCTGGTAACTGAGCTTTTCCATGGGCCAGAAGGGCAGAATCAATGTTGGGCTCATGAAGACACAAAAAGCATTCCCGCCTTTGGTCAGAGATGTGAAGGTAACTCCAGGGTGATGGTCTTAGAGGGCCCCTGGGACCACCTGTGTCTGAATCACCTGCGTGTCTGTGAACGTCAGGAGTGAAGCCCAGGAATGTGCAAGTCTCTCAGAGGACCCACTAAAATTTAGAAAACCACTGCTCCAACACCATGTTTTAATCCCCAGCCGAGACCACAAAAAAAAAAGACAGAAAACACAATTACCTAGAGTGGGACTCTTTATTCCAGGTGTAGTTGATAGAATCTAATTCTTTTCTTTGCAACAATTCCCAAATGTATTCAGATGATATAACACCTGGAAGTCAAGTTGTTCTTGAAATGCTAACATTTTTAATTCTATCCAACTGCAAATAATTTCACTACAGGAAAAGAGTAATTTTTTTTTTTTTTTGCCTTTTCTAGGGCCACTTCCCATGGCATATGGAGGTCCCCAGGCTAGGGGTCTAATTGGAGCTGTAGCCACCAACCTATGCCAGAGCCACAGCAACACGGGATCCAAGCCACATCTTGGACCTACACCACAGCTCATGGCAACGCCGGATCCTTAACCCACTGAGCAAGGCCAGGAATCAAACCCGCAACCTCATGGTTCCTAGTAGGATTTGTTAACCACTGCACCACGACAGGAACTCCTTTTTTTTTTTTGGTCTTTTTAGGGCCAAACCTGCAGCATATGGAGGTCCCCAGGCTAGGGGTCGAATCGGAGCTGTAGATGCTGGCCTACACCATAGCCACAGTAACACAGGATCTGAGCCGCATCTGCGACTTACACCACAGCTCATGGCAATGCCAGATCCTTAACCCCCTGAGTGAGGCCAAGGATAGAACCCAAGTCCTCACGGATACTAGCCAGATTTGTTACTGCTAAGCCACAACAGGAACTCCAAGGTTTGAGAATTTTAACCAATAATTTTTACTTTTTTTTTTTTTTTTTTTGGTCTTTTTAGGGCTGCATCAGGCTAGGGGTCCAATTGGAGCTGTAGCCACCGGCCTATGCCAAAGCCACAGCAACAACAGATCCGAGCCACCTCTGCAATCTATACCACATCTCACGGCAAAGCCAGATCCTTAACCCACTGAGCGAGGCCAGGGATCCAACCCGCAACCTCATGGTTCCTAGTTGGATTCGTTTCCACTGCACCACAAGGGGAACTCCTAACCAATAATTTTTAAATTCCTCTAAATTATGAACTCTTGCACCTTCTTGGCAAAGTTTCTCCAAAACTGAGCTTGATAAAGTGGGATTTACTGGCCACCAGCTCCTACACACAAGTCCTCTACAGCAGGGTTTCTCATCTTGATGTTGATGAAGCTGAGTTAGAAAATCACATTTATATTTTCACAACCTCTAGCTGAAATGTAGCATTTCCTTCCATTATAAATGGAGGCAGCTACTCACAGCAGCATCCATATCTGATTTGTCACCAATAGAAATCACCAATGTTTTTCCTATCACATTACAGTGAATATACTGAGATGCTGTTTACCCTTATCGGTACTTCAAAATTAATGATTAAAATGGTTGATGTGATTTAATGAGTTAATTTAAAAGTACGCATTACCACTTAAAAAAATTTTTTTTTTCAGAACTGCCATGTTTCAATCCCTTATTTACATGGGGGGAAACTGAGACAGGACAGTCAGGAGCCAATTCCCTTAATAAAAAGAGCCCAAACCACTAGCCCAGGACAGACAAGCTCTCCTGCCCACTGCTTCCCTTAGCAGTATATTCACTAAACCTCTTCTAACCTACTTCTAAAAAAAATAAATAGTTTTGCGGAGTTCCCGTCGTGGCGCAGTGGTTAACGAATCCAACTAGGAACCATGAGGTTGCGGGTTCGGTCCCTGCCCTTGCTCAGTGGGTTAAGGATCTGGCGTTGCCGTGAGCTGTGGTGTAGGTTGCAGACGCGGCTCGGATCCCAAGTTGCTGTGGCTCTGGCGTAGGCTGGCAGCTACAGCTCCGACTGGACCCCTAGCCTGGGAACCTCCATATGCCGCGGGAGCGGCCCAAAGAAATAGCAAAAAGACAAAAAATAAATAAATAAATAGTTTTGCTTTTTGCTATGCTCACGGCACTCGAAAGTTCCAGGGCCAGGGATCAGACTGAACCAAAGCCATAGCAGCAACTCAAGGCGATGCAGTGACGACACCAGATCCTTAACCTGCTGCACCACGAGAGAACTCCAAAAAATGTTTTTAATAACTATGAGTCATATGGTTGGTTTCCTTTGTAATTCCATGTATTTTATGCATTTGAAAACATAATTATGAACAGAGGTCTATTGGCTTCCAACTGCCAAAGCTGTCCATCAAACACGCATACACACACAAGAACTCTGACCTGGGGCGGGGGACACAAAAACCATTTTAAGACACCACGTTGCCTACATTATGCAAGTGAGTTAAGACAGAGGTAACTGCTTGTTCTATTACTACTGGGATTATCAATTAGCATTTTACTACTAAAACCACACTGCCTGCGTGCCTGGCACAAAGAAGGAGCTCCATAATTGAAAGGATAAATTTGGGGGCAGAATTCCTGCAACTGAAGCTTGACACCAATTACTCCACTGAATCTACCAGCAGCCTAACTGTGGCTTGGTTTCCCATCTCTTAGAAATGGGGCTGCTACTGCTTACCTAAACTGACCTTGCAAGAAAAAAAAAAATCCATCCGTCTGTGTGAAAAGACTCAAGCCCTTTGAAAGATGTATTTTACTACCACCCCCCTTTGTTTAAACACGTATTCTTAAACAACAGTTCTAGTGCTCTCAACTTTACTAATTCAGTTTATGCATCAGGACCCTGAATTTCACTTTAGCAGCTCTGCGGTCCACTATGTGCCATAAGGAAGAAAGAGGCTCCAGAAGAAAATAAAGCTATGTCTTTTCAGGACTCTTTGGTTTCTGTGGGAAATCGTGGACTCCGAGATCAGTGCATACTTTCAGGGATTTGTTTGTAAAGTGTGTATGTGGGATGTCTGGGCAACGAGAGTCCATTGTTCTCATCAATTTCTCAAAAAGGATTACAAAAAATTTAAGACCTAATTTTTTTTTTTGGGGGGGGGAGGCATGCATACAGCATATGGAAGTTCCCAGGCCAGGGGTCAAATTGGAGCTGTAGCTGCCGGCCTACACCACAGCTATAGCAACTCGGGATCTAAGCTGTATCTGTGACCTACACCACAGCTCCTGGCAACGCCAGACCCTTAACCCACTGACCAAGGCCAGGGATCCAACCAGCCTCCTCATGGATCCTAGTCGGGTCGTCACTGCTGAGCCACAACCAGAACTCCTTAAGATCTAATTCTAAGATGTGCTCCTGAAAACCTGTAAACAAAATTACAATGTTCAAATGTTTTCTACAGGACTTCTTTCCTACAACAAACTGTGGGTCAGAAATAATAAAACTTACCTATGCAGTGTCCCACAGCTAATCAGTGGACTAGACAAGGCCTAATCCTAGAGCACCTGGCCTTTTCCCCTGCACCATGCCTCTGCCCACAGTTTATTCTTAAATTAGACTGTTCCTGGTGTCAAGCAGGTGTACAGGTTTTAAACACCACTAAGCATGGCTCTCAGTTGCTCTGATCACTATCAGTCAATCACAATGCTTACTCTAATACAATAAATGCCAGAAACTAAGGAGTAATGAAAAGAAAATTCTTTCCACTAACTTATTCAACTTCCAAAACTAAATTTATGTGTCACTGCCAGCTTCAAGCTTCCTCCTATTAACCGTGCTTCTAAAAAGGATTCTCAAATTGTGGATGTCCAGAAAGACTTACTTCTACTCCAGGTTACTTGTCTGTATCAGCATGAAAGATGCCAAGAAAACAAATGGCAAGCATCACCCTTTTCTATGCAGAAGACAATAGCCATTGGCAAGATTTCCAAAAAGAGATAGCTTTGAAGAGGACGAATATGAGGCAGCAAGAGCAATGGCAATCCCGGCAGAAAGGCTGGGGAAATCCAGGGAACAGGGGGCGGTGAAACCTGCTAAACAGTCCTAATAGAAATCTAGTGTGGCCAGGGGAGAAGGACCACGGGGCTCCAGCATCTTCTTCGCAGCCATCACTCCCTCATCCCTCCTCCGCCCCCCAACTGAAGGAGAGGAGGGGATAGGCGTGATAAACGGCACAGCTCTGCGCTGCAAACTTGGGTTTGAGACCTGTTTCCGTCACGCAATAGCTGTCTGACTGGGGCAAGTCACAACACGGTGCCTCAGTTCCCCCATCGGTAAAATGCGGGTAACTACACTCCTGACTACCCAGGAATGCTGCAAGGATCAAATGAAACGAGAGCGAAACCCTCTGCACAGGGCCAGACACAGAGGAACCGCTCCGTGGCGCTAAGGCAGGTCCGCAGGAGGGTCCTGGGGTCTGAGCTCCGGCCGGGAAAGGGCGCTCCAGGGGCCCGCGTCCCTCTAGCTGGGTTCCGAGCCCCTGCCCGGCCCACCTTGTTGTTGTACTCCTCCACGAAGCTGCCCAGCGCCAGGCGAAAGCGCTTGTCGGGCCGCACGCTCCAGTTCATGGCGTAGACGGTCCAGGGCGCTTCATACTTGTAGATCTCCTTCCGTTTGCCGTGCAGGGACATAGTGGCGGCGGCGGGGCCGCAGTGCGGGCCGGGACGGCAGCGAGCTGCGGCGGGCGGGGCGCGAATCGGGCAGGGAGTCAGGCCTGGGACGGAGGGGTCCGAAGGGAGGCGGGGCGGGGGCGGGTACGAACAGCCTAGCCCGGAAGCGGGGCCGCGGCGACAGACAACGACAGCCGAGCCCGACCCCCACTTTCAAACCTGCTTCGGCTCGGACAACAACCACCTTCCGTTTGAGACCCCGCCCCGCCCTCTAGAACGGAAGCCACGCGACCCCCTCAGCGGCGCCGGCCGTTGGCTACCTGACACGTCCTTTCGAACGGCTCCTTCTCCTCATTGGCTAGTGTACCCGTAGCTTCTGAAACCTCCTTGCTATTGGTGCGTACGGTTGTCATTCCGATTACTTGCTCTGCCCAACTCCAGGGGGCAGGCGCTTTCACAGCCACAAAGATCATTGGCTGACAAAGATATCAGTCAGAGAGATAACGGCGCAGTGCGGGTGAATCCGGGTGTGGGTGGCTTAAAAGCTCGCGTACTGTGTAGCAGGCCTCCAAGTTCTAGGCCAAGTCTCCGAGAGTGAGACCTCTTATGTGACTGCTCTGACTTCCCCACTGCAGCTGCTATTCTGACTGGATTCTCCACGTTGGCGAGTGAAAATGAAAAGTCTGCCTTACGAGAGGGCCTGCTGCGTTTCGCGGCACTGAGCTCCGGGGCCTTGCGGACGGGCCTGCGCCGAAGGGAAAACCCTTTATTTCCCTGCTTTGCCAACGCCTCCTTTAAATTGGAATGTTGCTCTCCCAGCGTACCAAGGGCAGACGGCGGACACGCCGCTCTACTCAGGACCAGGCCAGCTTCAGTCAGCCTTTCCTGGCCATTCTAGAAGTGCTTGGAATTAGAGGATTGGTCTTCAGCAGGCAGCGACCCCGCCAGCGTGGCTGTCAGCTTCTGTTTCCATCTTTTCCCACGAGCGTCCC
Source organism: Phacochoerus africanus (assembly GCF_016906955.1). Taxonomy (NCBI): domain Eukaryota; kingdom Metazoa; phylum Chordata; class Mammalia; order Artiodactyla; family Suidae; genus Phacochoerus; species Phacochoerus africanus. Next base: position 15,479,441 of record NC_062557.1, read on the forward strand.
AAGGCAAATGCTAATCTAGCCTTAAATATATCAGTGTCTTGAATTTGAAATGGGGAAGGGTCAGAATCTAGGTAACATCTCTTTATAATTTAAATGGTTTCCAATAATTTGCTTTCAACAAAACTAAGCAAAAAATTGTATTGAATTGTTAGATAATATATCATTAAATATAGTATTTAGTGGAGTTTCCGTTGTGGCTCAATGGAAACAAATCTGACTAGTATCCATGAGGACGCAGGTTCGATCCCTGCCCTCGCTCACTGGGTTAAGGATCCGGCATTGCCATGAGTTGTGGTGTAGGCCAGCGGCTACAGCTCTGATTCGATCCTTATCGTAGGAACCTCAATAGTTAGGGCACATGTGACCTTAAAAAGACTATATATATATAGTTTTTAGTGATAAAAGTGATTGTTAACAGAAAACTCAGAAAGAAGGACGCACGTTTGATCACCAGCCCCACACAGTGGGTTAAGGATCCAGGGTTGCCACAGCTGCAGTGTAGCCGGCAACCGCAGCTGGGATCTGATCCCTGCCTAGGGAACTCCATATCCATGTGCTTCCAGGTGGCCAAAAAAAAAAAAAGAAAGAATTCAAAGAATTGAGCGACTGAGTGACACTGTTTAATGTAACAAACTCCTCACAGTCCTATCCACTTCCGTAGGTGAACAAGTTTTCTCTGTGTCTATGTCTTCCTCTAATAAAAAAATAATATTCATTGACATACATGGACTAATTGAGAGGAAAATACCCTCTCTTAAGAGATGTATTTCCAGTAAAATTTTAGTTTCTATAAAAATTTAAATAGAGAAGAGTTCCCGTTGTGGCTCAGTGGTTAACGAATCCGACTAGGAACCATGAGGTTGCGGGTTCGATTCCTGGCCTTGCTCAATGGGTTAAGGATGGGGCGTTGCAGGGAGCTGTGGTGTAGGTCGCAGACATGGCTCGGATCCTGAGTTGCTGTGGCTCTGGCATAGGCAGGCGGCTACATCTCTGATGAGACCCCTAGCCTGGGAACCCCCATATGCCGCAGAAGCAGCCCTAGAAAAGGCAGAAAGACCAAAAATAAATAAATAAATAAATTTAAATAGAGATATTTATGTTGTTTTGAACAACTCAGTACTAATAAGTGTAACCCTTAAAGTCTTAGGTTAGAAACAATTTTAAAATTTCAATTTATATATATGTGTTACAAGCAGATATGGTAAGGTTATTAGTAATAGACTTTCAAGCATGGAAATAAATTACATGTTGGATAAACTGCGGATGGAATAGAGTGAAATGATGAGTACAAAAAAAGGAACGACGTTAAAGAAGAGCTTGTTCCGTTTTTAAAATGAATGATTTTGGCTTCTTAATCACTGTTATTGGGATTGAAATAAAGCAATATAAATTAAACATGTTATAAAAAGTCAATATTTACAATACTCTGTAAATTATGTCCTTTGCAACCCTTTAAGCACATCAGTAAAATACTTCAGATGTTAACTAAAAATGTGGGCCGGGGGATACATTTTCAAAATTTTTTTAGGGAGTACTGAAAAAGGACAGGACCAGTGACTTTTTGACAACAGTCCATTTTAGTGGGATACTTAACTGCATGTGTTCTCAAACAAGACCATCTGGGTTGAAATTATGTCTCCTTTGCCTATATTTTTGGAAAATACTCTATTTTAAATCAAAGTATAATTTACACATAGAAACTGTACATATTTTTACAACCTGAGACGCAGTCATGTAATCAGCACTTAGATCGGGAACAGAACAACCCCCAAAAAGTTCCCCCTCTTGCTTGGGTAAAGTTCTTAGTCTCTCTCTGCTTCGGATTCATCACCTCTAAACTGGGGATAATAATACCGGCCCTGTAAGGTTGTTATAAAGAGTTGATGAACTCGTATCTGCAGCACAGTCAGCCTGGTGCCCACAAACACAGAGTGAGTGCCTTAAAAGTGCTGGCTGTGGTCACGATTCCCTATGGCCACCAAGCCGGCACTGCTCTGCTTCCCTTCACCTCAGTGTGCCTAAAAGCCCCCTGCAGCCACATTCAGGTCCCCAACACACAGCTCCTTGGGAGAAGGACTTGGAGGCGACCACAGCTGGCAGAGTTACAGCCCAATCAAGGACCCTCAGGAACGTTACACGCCCAGCCCGACATGAAATGTGCAGACTTTATTAGCTGTGAGATGCAGCACTGCCCACTAGGTCCCAAGGTCATCACAGAACCATCAGGGGCAGAGTGGCTGGGAGCTGGAGCTCTGTGCCCTGCTGAGTCCTCTGCAGAGGACACTTTCACCTCCAGCTGGTTCACAGGCTCTCAGCAGGAGGTCCTGACCAGCCTTGGGGGCTGGGCTGTGTGGTGGGGAGCGTTCTGAGTGGGGAGGTGACTGTACCCAGCACAGAGCAAGGCCGTCACACAGAAGATCAGAAGTGTCTCCTTTCTTCACAGGCCCCTCTGTCCCGTAAGCTACCTCCACATCTAAGCTCACCCACCCCCACCAGGTCGGCCACATAAACAACCCCGGTGCCGGGTGGGGGGGGGAGGGGGGGAAGGGGGGTGTCAGAAAAGTCCTGAGCCTCTTCATCCATGCCATCCTGGGTCACCTGGACTGGCCATTTGTAGCTACTCTAGGCGAATGGTTCTCAGAGGCGTCCCTAAATCCTTAACTGTCACCTCACCCACCTTCAGTTCCTTCATGGTGTCTTTTATCTTGGGGTTCAGTGGCTCTAATTCCCTGCAAATCCAGGATCTGAGCCATGTCTCTGGACCTCCAGCTGTTTGGGGACAGAGCTGAGGTGTTCAGGGAGGGAGGGAAAGCGGGGGCCACAGACAAGTCCCTGTACCTCCAGGGGACGCAGAGGGGAGGCCAGGGGTGACAGGAGCCCCTCAGGCTGCTCCTGTTCGGAACACAGTGTCAGAGTTTTGTCTATGTCCATAGCCAGAGGGGGCAGCTTGGAGGAGGAGTTGCTGCGCTTCAGGCTCCATTCATCTGAGTCACCATAGCTTGGGGTCTGGAAGGGGCAAGAGAGAGGAAGGCACGCAGTGTGCGGAGCCTCCCCAGCCACCCTGACTTCAGGGATGGGACCTGGTGGGAGCTGTGTCCTGCTGCTTTTGACCCGACGTGGGGGTCACGGTCACAATCTGGGCTCTGCCACCACCTGTCCAGGCAGCCTGTCATGACTAGACCACAAGGGAGGATCAGAGAAGACACAGCTTCTCTCATGCCATGGAGACCCAGGGCTGGACACCCACTGAGACCAAATTAGGGGTGGGGGAAGACAGGAAGCCGCCTCCAGACAACCCCCTGGGGATCCCCTCACCTGCTTACCTGTGCAGGGGGCACATCGCCCCGGGGTAGTCCAGCTCCTGGCCTCTGAGTCACTGAGCTCACAGGAAACAAGGCCAGGTCATTGGAGGCAGGGGCTCCCAGAATGTAGCCAGTGTGGTCCTGGGGCAAGGGCTGCTGAAGGAGCTGCAGGATGCGGCTGAGGTCTGCGGACATCCGGGACTCCAGCCTGCCAGTCGGAACACCACAGTCAGGGGCAGGGGCAGGGTTGCCTGAAGGCAGCTCTCCATTTTGTAGCCTGCAGGCTGTTCCTGCTGGATGAAGCTATTTCCCCACTATAATCCACAGCCCCAGATTCCCCGAACACATCCCAGACTCCGATAATAACAGTGACCAGGCACCGTGCACACAGCACTTAGTCCTCATAATGAAGCTCCGACATGGGTCTTCTGATTATTCCCATTTCACCAAAGGGTAAGCTGAGGCTCAGGGTGGTTAAGTAATTTGTATACCATCTTGGTAAGTTGCAGAGCCAGAATTTGAACTTAGGACCGTACTGCCCCTAAGCCCTCACTCTGCCACCAAAGCCCTGCCATCCACAGGCACACCCCCTTTCCAAGGGCCCATAGCATTCATTTCTGCATGCGTCTATGCCCCTCCCCCAAGAAGGCTTCCCTGGCGTGTTCCAGGGTTTGCTGGGCCAAGTCATCCAAGGACTTGGGCTTAGTGACAGGGATGAGGAGGTCTGCAGCTAAATGGGGTTGGCCATTCTAAAACCCAAGGGGCGCCCAGCGATGTCTCTAAGGCACCAGGAGGGGGCACCCATGCTTAGCCTGCCGCCAGTCTTGCCCTCCATAGCTGTCCCCATTCCCGACCCGCAGGTCACTCACCTGTTCATCTGGGCCTGGAGCTGCTCTAGCCTGGAACCTAGCTCCCGAGGCCAGCAGTCTGGGTCTCCTTGAGGGTTTGGGGGGCTGTGACTTGGCCTTGGGGGCACTTGCTGCAGCAACTCAGGCCAGAGGCCAGATGCATCTGAGATGCTCAGGGAAGGGGCTGCACCTGCCGTGGCGGGGGGGGGGGGGAGGGGGTGGTGGGGAGGGAAGCTTGAGCTTTGGTCCAGCTGCTTCCACAGGCTTGACCTTCCAGAGCAGAGCCCAGGCCCCTCCCCCTACCTGCCGTGGGGACACAGGGTGGGAGGAGAGGATCTCCTTACCTGGGTGCCCTGGAGTACGAGGTCCTGCCCCCAAAGAGGTCTGGCTTCCAGGACCCAAAAGGTTGTAGCCCTGGGAGGGGGGCTGGGGCCCCAGCTTCAGGGGGCCGGCTGGGCGGGCACGTCCAGCCCTGGCCTCACTGTCCAGGGAGCTGCAGCCCAGTGGGTCCCTTGGTGCCTGGAGGTGGAGCCCCAGGGGGTGGCTGGGATCCAGCCCTGGGGGCAGCCCTCACTCAGGCTCTGAGGACACAAGGGGAGGAAGGGTACGAGGGCCTCTAGCACAGAGCCTCGGGAGGGCGCCCTTTTCCACTCACTAAGGGACTGGGGAGGCCTCTCCCAGGGGAGGCATGATGGGGAGGGGGCTGGGCAGGGGCTTCGGAGGGGCGGACACTGCTGGGGGCTGGCTCTGCTCACCTGACTGGTTGTCACTGAGGAAGAAGCCTTGGTGGTCCTGGCTGCCTGAAGCCTGCTGGGGTGATGACTGGAGACCTCCGCCTGCCTTGTGGGGAACAAGAGCATCAAGAAACAAAGCTGGGCTGGGGCCTCTTGGCCTTCCCCTGCCGCCCTCCCCCAGTGGCCCTGTGGCAACTAGGTAAGAAAGTGGGGACAGGTGGCTAGGCTCCCCCGCCGCGCTCCGGGCAGCTGCCCTCCCGTGCAGGTGGGCGGAAGATGAATGGGCGCTTGGAGAGGTGCAGACCCCTCGGAGTCTTGGGAGAGGCTGGGGTGGGGGACAGAGGAGCTGTCCCTGATTTCTCAGTGCGTTGGTGCCCCGGCCTCAGCGCTGGCCAATGGGAGAATTTCTTCTGAGGAGACGGGGTCTAGAAGTCCCAGTCCATGCAGGGGGTGCCCTCTGCAGCACCCCTGGCAGCACCCTGCCTCCCGGCACAGTAAGAGCCAGGGTCCCAGGCCATGGAAATCACATCTTTCTTGCCCTGGTGTCCAGCCACTGAGCCCTTGAGCCCCCTGATGGCTCCTAGCAGCTGCCCTCCCCCAGGCAGGGACCTTCTAAGATCTGTCCTAGACAGACCAGGTGGGAAGGGGAGAGACTGGGGCGGGGGGGCGGGGAGAGACAGCAGAGGGAGCAGGGTGGGGAGGGCTGTCGTGGGGAGCACAGAAACCTGCCTCCCTCCAGAAGCTAGGCGTGGGGCGGGGCCAGGCTGGAGTGGGGGGCTCAGGGCCTCAGCCACTACTGCTCCTGCTAGGCGTGCCAGGCTCCCCGCCCCCGCCAGAGCCCCTTCTGGGCACTTCCACTCTGTACTGGCTGGCCCACTTCTCAGCAACCCTGAGCGCCAGAGACACTTGGTCTTCTTGCACACCCCTGAGACCCCCTGGTTAGTTAACTGTGGAGGGTTTTCTTTTTCCTGAGTTTTTATAATCACCACTGAGAGGTAAGCTGGAGGGGAGAGCCTGCTCTGTCTATACCTCTGGGACTGGCACCGGGAGCTCTTAGGGGGCAGGCACCCCTCCCTGCAGCTTAGTAGGATGTGGCGGGAAAAGCCCGAACCATGGAGCTGCACAGACTTGAGTCCCACTTTGGCTGTGCCACTGATTCTATGGTTTGCTGTATGGCTGTGTGGCTTTGGTCATTTGTCTGATATAACCCTCGGTTTCCTCATCTGGAAAATGGGAATAACCACACAATTTGCAAGAAGACTCAATGAGATCATGCAAAAGGAAGCCAGTGCTTGCCACACAGTTCATGCTCCACACCTGGTAGCTATCCTCATACTTAGCATTATGTTGGCCATGGTGGGCACAGAAGAAATGATGGCAGAGGATGCAGGAGGAGGTTGAAAGGAAGGGAAGTGGTCAGATGGGTCCCCTCAGGCCAGGCAGGCCAAGCTCTTGGCAGGCTGCCTGGACACTGCCTGTTGCCAGCTGGCCGAGGGCCACCCTCCCCAGCCCACCCAGCCCAGACTCACGTCCCGCAGGTTGAAGGTGACTTCCAGCTTACTCCAGAAGCTGTCTGCGAAGGCGGGGTACATGTCCAGCACCTCCAGCAGGTCTGCCCGCTGGATCTTGTGCAGGTCACAGTAGGTCAGGGCACGTACGTCTGCACTGGACTTGCCCGGCCGGGCGTGGAGGCTAACAGGCTCCCCAAAGATGTCATTCTTCCCTGCTGGCCAGAGGGGTGGGGGTCTCTAGGGCCTGGCTCCCAGCTCTCTTCCAAGGCACCTCCCTGAGGACCTCTTAACCATGACCTCCCCCCCGCTCCAGGGATCCTGCCAGGCTGGGGCCTGGTGCTCAGGATCAAGCTCGGGAACAAGGCTGGGTGCGCTAGCTGAGGGTGGCATGGGCCCTTCCCTTGTTCTCCGAGTTCTGCAGACACCCCTCCCACCCCAGCAATGGGGGTCCCCTCACTACCTCCACACCCCTCAGGCCTGCCCTCTAGCAGGATCCCCCCTCCTGTCTTCCACTTGCTTCGAAACTGCCCCTACTATCTCCTTCCCAGGGGACAGTGGGCAGTGGGGACATTAAAGGCCCCTGTCCAACCTCTTCCTCTCTCAGCCTGCCTCGGGGCTGTGAGAGTGGAGGGAACCCAGGGTCAGGAGCGGCCAGCTCCCTGGGCAGGGCTGAGGCCTCTCTCTGTGTTCCACGGCCACTGGGACCAGCATGGCCCTAGCAGAGGAAGCTTGGGGAAGCCACTTCTGCTCTCTGGACCCCAGGGTCCTCACGTCTCAAGTGGGCATAAACAGATCTGCCTTGTCTACCCCACTGGGTGTCCAGAGGCGCAGACGGGATGCTTGAGGAAGTGCCTCGAATAGCAAGCGGAAGCAGCACAAGACGGGTGGATGCAAGGCTCTGGGCAGGACAAATGTCACAGGGTGGTCCTGGGCTGGATGTGGGGCACGAGGTGAGGGTACTGGGCCCTCCTGGCACTGGCCACAGGCTGTAAACGTGAATAAAATGCTGTCACACCCACAAGGAGCCCCCAATCCCCGAGAGACAGATTACAGAATGCTCTCTAGAGCCTTAGAACGGGGGAGAGCCGAGAGAGAGCAACGGGGCTACAGAGGAGGGAGGGGCCCATTCCACCGGGAGGCGCTGGGAGCAGGGAGCGGGGCTTCCAGGGCAAGTGCAGCAGGGGCTGGGTTGTGAGAATCTAGAAGGACTGGGCACCCAGGAGAGAGGCAGTCCAGGTGTCCATGCAACACAGTCAAGGCTGGGGGCAGAGAGCCCAGGGCAGGGAGGCCAGGGACCACCATTACTTGGAGGTCGGCTCCCCACGGGAACTTCCGGCCCCCTCAGGCTGGCGATACCACACGAGGGGCACTAACGGTGTGCACGATGGTGATGGGGGCCAGGGAGTGTGCCCCCAGAGAACAGGAGAAGAGCCTGGGGGCTGAGGAGGGGACTGGGGCTTAGAGAAGGAGGGGCTCCTTCAGAGCCGCATATGAAACCCAGAAGCTGGAGATCCAGGCAACATTATAAAGTGATGGTTTCCCAGTAGATGAAGGATTATGACCTAATGTCCATTTCCACTCAGGACAAAATGAAAGGAGTTCATGTCTCTAGCTGAAACTTAAATTGGACTGGCTTCTTAATTATTAATAATAATTATCTCTCCCACATGGATGGTACTTCTAAGCTCGGCTGGGAGTGAGGGAAGGGCTCATAGAGGAACCCACGCGCAAGCTGAGCCTTGAAGGATGACTGGGGTCTGCCCGGCAGGGGTGCAAGGTAGGTGATCTGAGCAGGGTGGCAGCACGGGCAAAGGCCTGGAGGTGTGACAGATGGGCAGGTTTAGAGAACGAAGCAGTGGTATGGCGGGAGCAAGAACTGCCAGGGGGGTGGCAGGACTTGGGGTGCCCAGAACGGGGAGGCTGTGCATGCCCCACGCAGGGTTTACATTTGTCATGGGGAGCCATGGAAGGATTTTGAGCAGAAGAGGACTATGCACAGATGGGAATTCCAGATCACTGGTAGAAGGTGGAAGACGACCGTGGGGGTAAGACCGGATTCAGGGCCATGGGAGAGGCGCTCCGGACACCTGCCCAGGGAGGACACAATGAGGGCTGGACCCAGGCAGGGACAAGGAGACAGGTATAGGGCAGAGAGGTATTGATGAGGGGAACAGATGGGGCTCGGAGGCTACCTGGATGGCGGGGGTGGGGCAGGAAAGGAGAAGTGCTCCCTTGGTTGACGCCCAGGTCTCTGGCCCAGGCAGTGGACGGTTCCCAGTGATGGGGACGCCAATGGAGTGGCTTTCGAGGGAAGATGATGATTTCAGATTGAGATACGCTGTCTGGTCTGCCTAGAGAATAGAAGGGCGGCCATGCCCAGGAACGAATGGAATATTCCAGTCTAAGGAAAGACTGGGGACAGGACAGAGCACTGGGTCCTTGTGGCTTAGGTAAGGCTGGGATCATGGGAGCAAGGAGTGGGCCCAAGTGAGGGTACAGTGGGAGAAGAGAGCAAGCATCACACTTGGTGAACACCTGCCGAGGGCAGTGCAGAGGGAGGCTGGGCAGAGGGGTGGAAGAGAGCCCACCACGGGGACAAAGAGAGGGTGAGGCGGACAGCCCGGTCAGGGGCTGGGGTGGGCTGAGGTCGGGGGGAACTCGAGGAGGATGAGAAGCATCTTAGGCAGATGAAGTGACCTGCCTGAGGTCTGTGGCTTGTGCGCCCCAAATCTGTCCCTACCCACTGCTCCTATCCTTCCTCCGAAGTGTCCAGCTGTCCCTGCAGCAGCACTGGATGAAACTGGGGACCACCCCCCTCTACCCAAGACAAGCCCCTGCCCTTTCACCCTGAGCTTCTCAAGGGTGGGAGAAGGTAGGAACCTGCCTGGACATCTGAGTCGGACCCATAGCCCTGGAACCCCTGCTTGTCCACCTACCAGCATGAGTCCTCTGAGCCTCAACTTCCCAATCAGGAAAATGGGGCCTGGGGGCAGCTCTTTGTTTTAAGGATTCACTGAGCTGGATAGAAAGCTCTCTGAGGCACATGCTCAGCACATGGCAGGTCAGAAAAGGAGCCACCATCACCATCAGGAATGGCCCGGTCGGCGGGACATCTCCTCCCCCCGCCGGCCTGAGCCTCCCCGCCCCACCCACCTAGGATGGCCACCACCACATCGTCGCGCAGGATCTCGATGGAGCCGCGGGAGATGAAGTAGAGTGTGGAGAGCACGTCGCCGAGGTGCACCAGCGTGTCCCCGGGCGGCGCGTGCGTCGTCTTGAACTTGACGGCGAGCGCGCGGAGGCAGCCCTTGCTGGCGCCGTGGAAGGCCGGGCAGTGCTGCAGCAGCGCGCGGTGCAGGTGCAGGCAGATGTCGGCCTGCAGGCACTCGGGGAAGCCCTTCAGCACCTGCGAGGCGAGTGGTCACATCCAGCGCGAGGCCGGGGGGAGTGGGTGGGGAGGGTTCCGGGACGCTCTGCACCTGCGAGACCTTGGCCTAGCCCATCCCCCCACCCCCACCCCGGCGTTGGCCAGGGTTGGTACTTGAGCTGGGTCGGCCGCCCCACGCCGGACAGGGCGGCGGGGACTCACCGCGTTCATGTCGATGCCGTTGGTGTAGGACCAGGCGTGCTGGAAGTACTCTTCCAGGCGCTGCCGCAGCGGGTTGGGGATCTGGTGGAAGCGGATGAACTCCTTGACTCGCAGCATCTGGGTGTGGTAGCGCGCCGTGCCCGAGTACAGGCGCTGGATGATGGCGGACACGTTGCCAAAGATGCTGGCGTACATGAGGGCTGGGGCAGGTACGGGGAGCCGGGGCTGAGCTCCTGGGCGTCCCCACCAGGCCACACCACCCCAGGGCCTGCTCCAGGCCTCCCTCTCCTTGGAGGCCTTCAGTCAGGGCACCCGGTCTAGGGCAACGTCACAAGTGCCCTGGAGGGCACCAGGGACTATGGGGGCCAAAGGTCCCTGGGCTTCCTGCCCTCCCCCTTCTGCCCTGTGCCTCTTGGCATCTTCCTGGCCCAGAGGCCAAACTCCTAAGAAGAAAGAACTAGGGCATTTTTTTTTAGTTTAGATTTGTTTCTCTTGCAAGTTGTAAAAATATAATAAAGGGAAAACTCTTGGTCTCTTGTTTTCACCCATTTTTTTCCCCCTTGTTTTTGTTTTTCTGGGCTTTCACATCTCTAAATACTCTGAACATGACAACTTCATCTACGTGTAAAATTCCACACTGCCTCTTGTGTTCCTAGACCGGGTGTCTTGAGGCAGGCAGGCTGAGCGCACACAGCCCTGGGAGCGGCCCCCAGGCTGGAATTGGGTCTTTCCGTGTAAGTCGTGGCAAGTTAGGGCCTTCAGGTTCCTGATCTGTAAACTGCGCTAACACTATGGCCCTCGGGAGGTAGTGATGGGGACCAGGTGGGGGCCTCTGACCAGCACTCAGAAAAGTGCCCGGGGTCGGGGGGGCGCCTTCATGGGCGTGCACCTGTGCTAAGAAGGGTTTTAGGCTTAGTTTAATGCTTTGCTGTCATGGTCTTAAAATTCTCAATAATTTTTAAACAAAAGAATCCACATTTTCAATTTACCCTGAGCTCTGAAAATGATGTAGCGGGCCCTGGTCCCTGGCATATAGCGAGGGCTCTACGGGTGTTAAATTCTACATATAGTTGGTGTACACTTAAGCATAATTTCATTGTGCTACAAACTGAAGATCTGCCTCTCACACATGTTGTGATTGGGTTATATCATTACAAAACTGAAACTGGAATTCCGCGGCTAAGGCCTAGGACGCGAGGTAGCACTCACAGCCGATGAGCATGACGCAGATGGAGAAGACCTTTTCAGAGTTGGTGTTGGGTGAGACGTTGCCGAAGCCCACGCTGGTAAGGCTGCTGAAGGTGAAGTAGAGGGCTGTGACATACTTGTCCTGCACCGAGGGGCCCGACGCTGGGTCACTGCCATTGTAGCGCTTGCCGAGTTGTGCGCCCAGGCTGTCCAGCCAGCCGATCTTGGGCTCCAGGTAGGGCCGCTCCACGTTGCCGATGGCGTACCAGATGCAGGCCAGCCAGTGCGCGATGAGCGCAAAGGTGCACATGAGCAGGAAGAGCACAGCCGCCCCGTACTCCGAGTAGCGGTCCAGCTTCCGAGCCACCCGCACCAGCCGCAGCAGCCTTGCTGTCTTCAGCAGCCCGATTAGGGTTGTGGTCTGGAGAGGCGAGGAGGGGGCCATGGGGCTGAGGGTCAGCCCTCGAAAGGCTGTGCTTAGGACCATGTTAACTCATTTGTGGTCACATAGTCATACAACGAACACGGAGAACCTGCTTTGGGCCTGGCTCTTGGCAGTGGGGCACAGTGCAGGACCTTAAGAAGCTCTCAGCCTAAAGCTCAAAATAGGGTTATGGTTGCTAGGACAGAAGTCCAAGGGGAGCATGGAGGAAGGGGAGGTCAAGTCTTTAGAGCAGGGCAGAAGGCTTCCTAGAGGAGGTGACACAGCAGCTGAGTCTTGAGAGATGAGGCTGGGTCTTCAGGCAGACAGGAGGGAGAGGGAAAGGGCATTCCAGGCACAGGAGGCACAGGAGCAAAGGCATGGAGGGGTGAAATGGCACAGTCCACGTGGGAACCGGGACGGTGCTGCAGCGGGGAGCTCAGAGTGGAAGACCACGGAGTAGTGAGGAATGAGCCTGGAAGGTGGGCAGGGGCTGCTGCTGTGTTTTCTGAGAGCAGAAAACATGGCTTTTATTCCAAGCCACACGGGAGCCTTTGAAGGTTCTGAGGACTGGGTCGGATGAGGGGCAGGGTCAGGTAAGTGATGTGAAACTCACTGGCCTCTGTGTGCAGGGGTGAGGCTGGTGGGGTGGGCCTGGGGCAGAGGTGGGTAAGAAGGCCACTCAGTGTCCAGGCAGGGCCAGCGCAGGTGGAAAGAAGGGGAGAGGACCTGGGGATAGATTTGCTGGGAGTGAGCGGGCATGGGAGCAAGAAGTCACAAGGGACACCCCGTGCTGGACAGGCTGGGGACTTGGGTTGGGGGAAGACTGGAACGCAGGAGGCAGAGCTGGTATGAGAGGAAAGCTGATCCCAAGAAGGTGGGGCAAAAACATAGTGGGAGAGAAAAGCATGAAAATGCCCTCCCGTCAGCTAAGGGGAGCAGAGTGGGCACAGTAGGAGTGGAGGGGGCTGAGGCTGAGAAGGGGTTCAGGCTGCATTGAGGGGCAGCCTGTGGATTCCATTTCTGGCTCCAGGGTGAGGGCAGTTTATAAGTCAGCACGAGGGGCTGGGACCACAGGGGCGCCCGGATGGGGCAGGATTCTGGAGCCCAGGGAGGCAGGCTGGGGGGCAGCCTCCGCTACCCCTTCTCCAGGGCTGGGAGACCACAGGTGTCTGAGGCCCACTTTCCGCCTCCATTCGCTTTGGCAAAGGGGCCCGATACAGGTCCTGTCTGCACCCCAGGCACAAGTGGGGTCTGCTCACCTCATCGGAGCCGGTGCGGAAGATGAGCAGGTCGAAGGGGATGGCGGCCACCATGTCGATGAGGAACCAGCCCTTGAAGTAGTGGACGGCGATGCGGCGGGGGTGGCTGACCACCTCGTCGTTGGTGTTGACGTACGTGGTGCGGAAGTTGATGACAATGTCCACGACGAACATGATGTCCACGATGAGGTCCACCACGGTGAGCGGGCTGCAGGTGTAGCCGCAGTCCCCACGCCGAGACTCGTCCTGGTCGCTGAGCAGGAAGGCGGCCGAGTAGGGCGTGAAGACGGCGGTGTAGATGACCAGCAGCAGGATGAGCCAGTCCCACACGGCCTTGAAGGGGCTGTAGTGCAGGAGGGTCCCACGGTGGATGCGCGGCGCCTGCAGCTTGTACTCAGGCAGCACGTCCGCCCCCAGGGACAGGACCTGGGGGTGGGGACCGTGGGTGATGAGCAGGGTGGCCACCGCCGGCAAGATGGGTTTGGGAGGGGTGGACATGGAGGGGTGAGGCCTAGAGCAAGGGAGATGTGGGAGAGGGTGGGCCGGGGGCCCAGGCAGGCCGAAGGGGATGAGGTAAAGACGGGTCGAAGCAGGTATGTGGGGGTAAGTTCACCAGCAGACGAGGGCGGCGGGAGGGAGTGCAGAGGGGAGGGGGGTGTCCAGAGGAGGGCACAGCTCTGCCTGTAGTGACTCCAGGTTTGACGCTCAAAGACTTGCTCAGAAACAGGCCAGCCTGGAGTGGGTGGGGATGGGGCTGAGGGAGGGGGAGGGGGAGGCCAGCGGAGGGCCAGGCTCGGGTGGATGCAGACGGTGGCTGGGGAGGATCCATCCTCCCTGTGGGTTTTGGAGGTTTCTGGTGGGAACAAGGAACCCCCAAAATACCCTCTTCACTCCCAAGGGCCCTCCCTTGGGCCAACTCTCAGAGACTTCCACGGAAAGAATCGAATTTAGGGGTAGGCACTTCACTAATCTGGGCCCTCGACAGGTCCAGGGAGCCAGAGGCCTTTGCACCCATCCTGGGGGTTTTGATCCTCAGGTTCAGCTGAGCCCTCTCTGCTCTGCCCTCTAACCCCCGCCTCTGAGACGATGGTCAGCGCAGGATCTGCCCACCCACCCAGCACTCGAGACGGCTGGGGCGTCTTAAAAGCCAGACCTCCCGGTTGATCCCAGGTCTGCCTCTGCTATCTCTGTCTTACGGCAAGTTTGACAACCTCGGGGAGCCTCACTTCCCTCACGGGCAGGAGATGACAGGACAGCCAACTCCACGGGGCTGTCATGAGTAAAGGAGCTGGGCATGTGCCACTCCACACAGTACCTCCGCCTCACGCTCATCGCACATCTGACGCTGCCGACAAAATCGGGGCCTGAGCCATCCCGTGCCCCACCCCCACCTGATAGGGCCCTGCACGCTGTCCTGGTTTAAGGAAACCTGCAGTGTAAGCCTCTGACCTTCCAAACCAGATCCATTAGCAGACGGGAGCTCTATAAAGAAGATCCACCCAAGGGCTGGTTTCAACCAGGAGGTCCCCGATCTGCCATCCACGCCTCTTGGAGGGGACGTAGTGTCCCCACTCTGAGGGGACCTCCTACCCAGCCTTGGCTTCTGCTCCTATTTTGCATTCCCAGACTCTGTACAGACTCAAAGCATCATTTGTTTTGTTTTGTTTTGTTTTTTCTTTTGTCTTTTTAGGGCCACACTTGTGGCATATGGAAGTTCCCAGGCTAGGGGTCTAACTGGAGCTATAGCTGCTGGCCTGCACCACAGCCATGCCAGATCCGAGCTGTGTCTGCAACCTACACCACAGCTCAGGCCAATGCAGGATCCTTAACCCACTGAGCGAGGCCAGGGATCGAACCTGCAACTTCATGGTTCCGCGTGGGATTTGTTTCCGCTAAGACACGGTGGGAACTCCCTCAAAGCATCATTTTTGATTCTCTCCCTGCTCCTTGTAAATACCCTGACCGCACAGTTATTCCCTACTGACCTGCAGGCTGCACTCCTGTGTCCCTCATACACCCCTCCCATATGCCCGGCACTTAGTCCACATGGGGGCCGGAGGGTGGGGAGAGAGGCAAGCGTCCCCTTCCAGACAGGGGCGCCACCTCCCCACCACAGACCTCTCTAGTCTCCCACCACCTCCAAGGCCAACACAGGCCCCTGCCCCGTGTCCCCAGGCCTGCAGGGCCCTGGGGGATGCAGAACTAAGGTGTGGGATGACAGCGCCTAGGCCCTTTGAGTTCTGGTTGAGGCAGTGTGACTTCCCTGCTCTGGGCCCACGCCAGCCCCGCCCCTGAGCTCTGCCAGCTTCCTCCCCACCTTAGGCCTCACAGGTCAGTGAAGCTCAGGGGGGCAGGGACAGGGGCAGGGGAAGGACAAGTTGGGTGAAGGCAGGGACCACGGGCCCCAGTCAGCTCTCTCATGGACAACTCCCCTGGCCAACAGTCTCCATGGCCCTGACACCGAGGGCCCGGGGTGTGGTGCTGGGTGGGCTGCCCAGGGTCAGGCTATTGGACTGTCCTGCCCAACCTGCAGCCTGGCATCCCCCAGGGTTCTTGTCACAAGGAGTCTACCCCCCCAACTGCTCCAGGTGAAAGGGGCAGGGGGACAAGCTGCTCCCATCCTGAAGCTTAGTCCTGGGGGAAGCTGGGAGCAGGCCCCCTGCCTGGCCCTGTGCCTTCTCATCAGCTCTGGCCTAGGCACCCCTCAGGGGAGCCAGCATTCCCAGTGTCCAGTGGGTCCTCAGAGATCATGTGGTCCAGCTCTTTCCTCCAGGTGAGGCCCCCAAGCCCAGTAAGGGCAGAAGGTCTCTCGCCTGAGGTCACAGAGAGGGCTAGTGGCAGGGAAGCCGAACCGTGGGCAGAGCTCTCTGCATTTCCCTCTGAGTGGTCAGGTGGGGACTCCCTGGAGCGGGACCGTGTGGTCAGCTGAACAAGGGACCCAGGGAGTTTTGCCCTGGGCTGGTCAAGGAGGGACTGGGGGAGGGAGGCATTCGGGGGGGCCCAGGCAAAGGGAGCTGACGATGCCCCGATTGCAGGAAAATTCTGTTGTGGGGGCTATCACCTCAAAGGCAAGGGGTGGGGGCAGGGCTGGGGCCCCGACACCTCCTCTCCCCGCTGCTCCTTCTCTGGGCCTGGCAGAGCCTTGGGCCGGCACCCACCGTGACCTATGTGTCTCCCCCTCCCAGGCTCCTCCAGGCCTAGGATGTGGCACTATTCCCAGGCTCTGCTGACTCCACCCTCCCCGTTTCCAAGAGCTGGCCTTCAGAGTGGTGGCCCCAGGACAGGCCTTTAAGTCTAAAGACTCACACTCAAGCAGGACAAGAGGCCTGGAGCTCCAGATACCAGGGGCTGGACAAGCTGGCTCCCTCTGCTAGCCCAGACCCTGAGGCGACCAGGCCTGGGGCCTGAGAGGGGACCCTCGAGGCCAAGCACAGCCCCATCCACCCTGCCCTGCACACTGCACCTGGGTGACCTTCTCGGTGACGTTCTGGGTCCGCTCCACCACCTTGTGGGGCGCGATGATCTCGATCTCCGTGGTGGAGCCCGAGCGGTGCTTCTCCAGGTTGAATTCCACAAAGTTGAGCGTGAACTGCGGGATCTGGCTGATAGTCCTGTACTTGACCCTGCCCGGGCCAGGTCCCTGCGTACCCGGCCTGCCGTGAGAGCCCTCTGGAACCAGGGCCAGGGTCAGAGCAGCCAGGCCGGGGACCAGCCGCTCTGCTCAGGTCCCCGTCCCCTCCCCCCACCACGTGCTCCCCGCCTCACCAGAGCCCAGGAAGCTCGGGGACAGCAGGCGCTGGGACAGGCTGCGGCTCCCTCTCTTGGCCAGGAGCTGGGCCAGGTCCTCAAAGTTGAGGATGAACATGATGACGGCCCCATCCTCGTTCTTCACGGGCACCACGTCCACCAGGCAGCGGAAGCTGGAGGCTGCGAACACCATGGGGAGGGGGTGTCACAGGAACCCGGCGGGGGAAGTTAGGGAGGGGGCTGGATTAAGGTCAAGTTAAGGGCAGCTGCGGGGGGCAGTGAGGAGGCCTGCAAAGTGACCAGAGCTATTGGGCAGAGCCTTGGTGACAACCCGGCAGGTGCCCCACCCACAGGGCGGCGGTGGAGAGAGCTGCTAAGCTTCTCATTAGGAGATAATGTAGCATCGGGCCTGAGTCCACACTCGGCCTCAGCTCAGGGCTTAACCTTGAGGTTTGCTTCTGCCGTAATTAAAGCCGAGCAGATGGGGGTGGATTAAGTGGGGGGGGTGAGGTCGGGCATCCTACCCCATGGAGCTCTGGCTGGCCCTGGGTTCAGCTCCCATAGTCCCGGCCCACAAAGACGCTGGGAGGAGCTCGCAGTTGAGAACACACTAAGTGCTGGGCACCGAGCCGGCTGGCACATTAGGCCTCCAGCTCTGTGGTGGTGCCCAGAGCATCCTTGGCGGGCACACACAGACCCCTGTTCTGCAGATTCTGGGCTTCTGAGAAACTGACTGCTGGGTCTGCCTGGGGACATGGAGTGGGGATCCCAGTACACAACAGTTCAGAGAGAGGAGGGGGCTTGTCAGGGCTGAGGACACTGGAGGCAAGGCCAGGCTGCTGCTCCAGGCCTGGGGCGGGGGGCCTTGGTCCCAGGGCAGAGTGAGGCAGTGGCCGGGGTCTGGAGAGGGAGAGGGAGACAGATGGCAGTGTGGGGGCAGGACAGCCCCCTTCTGCCGCTCTTCCCACCCTCCAGGCAGCCCAGGCCTCAACACTGTCCCACTGTTGCTCTTTCTCTGCTCCCGGGTGTTCCAGGTGAGTGGAACAAAACAAGCTCGAACAGCCGGGTACCCCAGAGCCCAGTCTAGGGGCTGGGTGATGCCACTGAGCCTTCTCCATGGCACCCGGTCATCCCATGTCCCTCAGGTCAAGCTGCAGCTGGGGGTCAGGATGCTAGGGGCAGGGGCCTCAGGTAACACACACGAAGAGCAGAAGGCAGCTCTGTGTCTGCCTCATTTGCCCACGGTGGGCACCTGTGCCAGGTGGTGTTTGTTAACGGAGTGAATGAAAGAATGTGTGTAATGCAAGTGGGTGGGAGGCCAGCTGGCGGGAGTATTACCACTTCAGCTTCCCCTGGAATCACTCTCCCCGCACCCCCTCTGGTGCTCACTTCCCCTGGTGCCTCCTCCCACCGTTAGTGCTGGGGTGCCTCTGAGCTGCCTCTCCCTCCCACTTTCCTCCCTGGGAGCAGGAGTCTCCAGGATCAGATTCCCGGACTCCCAGGCACCAGGCAGCCATCTGCCAGCTGCTGCACTGGGCCCTGGGGGAGACATCCACACCAAAGAGAGGCCACCCCCTCGCCTCAGCGACCCCCTCCTGGGCTCACTGTGTTGTATCCCTGTCTCCCAGGCCAGAGCCCAGCATTCTTGTCAGTCTGGGGCATGGCCAGGCTTGGGCACTGGGACCTACCCAGCAAGCCTCCTTGGCCAGTGCCCGGAGACACTGTCCCCCAGGCCAGACTATTTCTTCACTTTCTGGAACTGCAGAGTTCAGGCCTGGGAGGGGGCGGGGCAAGGGCAGAGCTAGGCAGAGGGCAGACTCCAGGCTCTCCATGCTGCCAGGGGCTGCCAAGGCCCAGTCTGTATCCACTGATGCTATTATCTTTGGAAAACTGAGGCTGGGAGTGGACCAAAGACCAGCCTATCAGAGCAGTGAGGGCTGGAGGGGGTCATGCATGACACCCGACCTTCGTGCTTACTGCCTGTGGGTGTGTAGAGACAGGAGGCTGTGAGGGTTTGGATAAGTTGAGAACATTCTTTTCTCTGTCCCTAAGCTGCCCTTGCTCACAAGTGACTCTGTGATTGGAAGTGAGTGTGTCACCCTAGGTTGTGCCCAGGAGTGGTGGTGCTCCTGTACCCTACCCCCCAGTCCTGGAGGGAGGTTGGGAGGGCACAGGCTTTGCCTGGTTCTCCCTTCCAGGGACCTGCCCTCCGGCGCCCCCCCCACCTCTCTCTGCTCTTCTCTGCATCTTGGACACGCCCCCTTCTTTCAGTTTCTCCTGGTCCCCGCCCCTCCCCTGCAAGACCCCCCCCCACCGTCTATTGCCCCTGTCTCTTCGTCTTTTCGCACACCCCATCCAGCATGTGGTGAGCTCTCAGGAAGGAGGTGGCACTACAAAAGCTGCCATTAAGAGGGGAGCTGCTCCCTACTGCCTCCCCGCTGGGCGTTTCTGGCATCCATGGGTGAGTGTGCAGAAAGCACCAGGGCCCCGGACCTCAGCCCTTGTCCTGTCCTTCTTATTTGGAGCTGCGGACTGGAGGACCCCCAGGCTTCCTCTAGTGCAGCTTGGGGATCAAGGGACTCTGGTGTGGGGTCATAGGAGAAGAGGATCCGGCCAAGGCAGGCAGTGGGGGCAGGGGCAGGGGTGGGGGAGGTCTGAGGGCTCTCCATCCCCCTTCCAGACGCTCACTGGTTCTAGTCTTGCAGCCATCCCTGCTCCTCCTAGCTCTCAGGGTCATACTTTTCCTACGGAAGGCAGAGGGCAGCAGAGCCAGTTTCTCAGGGGTCCCTGAGCCCTGTCTCATAGGGTAATTTTTGCCAAGTGCCCTGGCCTCTTCGAACCCAACTTTACACAGCTGCACAATGTGGAGCTATGCAGACACAGACTTGGAGAACTGTCAGTGGGCTACTCCTTTAGAGGAAAAGGATTATAAACCAGGTAGAATACTATACAGGGCCGCATCCCTTTCTACCTCCCTGAAGTCAGTGGGAGAGGGAGGAAAGGAGGTATTGACCTAAGGAGGGAGAAATCACCACTAGGATGCTCTTTAGCAGGCCTCTGAGAGGTCGGGGAATATGATAAAACACAGTCACGAGATGAGAGAGGCCCAGAAGGTGAACACAAGTTACCGAGTATCCCATCCCTCCCTTAGGGGAATGCAGGCCAGGAGGTTCCCTTGTCTGGATTTCAGGCCAATTTCGGGTAAGTCCCAGCGGGCAAGGTCTTGGCCTATAGGAGAGGGAAGGGCTTGGGGTGGGGGTGGGGGTAGACTGGGATTTATGTGGGTAATTTTTCATTCTCACTCAGGGCCAACCTCCAAGACTAAGATCTCTAGGGTCCTTTCTGATTGCTGGAGGACCCCAGCAGGGTTCTGAAGACCTGAGTCTCGATGTCAGAGCGTCAAGGCTTGGTCTTGCCCAGGTACGTGCAAGGTGCTGAAGAGACCCTAAGAGCCCTGATCTGACATCAACGGGAGTCTGTGATCAGCCCTCATCCCTGTGGGGCCCAGGTAGAGCTCTGGGGTCAAGGAGAGGGTCTTAGAAGGACCTGGGGTCCTCTATTATTTCCTTCTGTCCCAGCCTGTTCCCTAGGGACCCTTCTCACTCCTTTGACTGTCACCTCCTCTCTGCAATGATGTGAGGAGGTGAGGTCACAGCTTTTAAAAATATTCTCACTTCATTAACCCTGTGAGTGCTGCTAAACTAAGCCAGGTTCTCCCTAGTTCCCGAATTGCTACCCCTCCATTCACATGGGTGACAGCAGCAGGGGACAGCCAGAGGGATAGCCTGGACCTGCCCAAGAAGCACCTGGAAGCCCTTAAAACACACACACACACACACACACACACACGCTCAGGCTCACACTTACACTCATGCTCCACGTGTACACCAGGCCCCTGCAACCCAGGCTGTCAGCACCCTCAGCCCCAGTCCTAAGGTGCCTGCCCTTTACCTGCACTGCAGTGACCCTCAGGACTTGTCCCCATGGAGGACCCTCTGCTGGGTCTTCCTTCCTCAACAGTCCTGCCTCTGAGCACAGAGGTTGTTGGGTTCCTTTCTCCCCTCTTGGGATGATTCAGATCAGATCTCTATGAGGGAAGAATCCAGAGACTTGGGGTCCAGTCCCAGTTTGCACCCAAGCAGTAGGATCTTGGCCAAGTCCCTTCTTTTTCTTGGGCCTCGGTTTCCTAATGCTGGAAATGAAGGGATGTACTGAAGCCAGTGGTTCCTACATTTGGCAGAACATCCAACTGTCAGGGAGATTTTTCCAAATACACCTGCTTGGGCCTCACCTCACATTCCTGAGTCAGCCCCTCTCTACAGAAGGTGTGTTTTGGAAAACAAGCCCCAGGTGCTTCTGATGCAGGACCAGGCTTGGGGGGCAGGAGGGGGGCGGTGGGTGAGGCATCGATCCAGGTGATTTCACAGGGGCTTTCAGGATCCTAGTTCCCATCGATCTCTTCCCTGCCCACACCGGTTCCAGTGGAGACCCTGAAGTTCTGGGGCAAGGATCTTAAAGGGCTGCAGAACATTTTCTCCTCAGCCCCTACCCTCTGCTTTTGTTCTGTGCACAGTAAGCTTGGGCTGACAATAGCATCCCCAGTTGGATGAGCCTCCAGGTCAAGGAAAATGCCAGACCCTTCCTCCTTGAGGAGCTGGGGCTGGGTAAGTCAGGCCCACCCCTCTTTTTCGGCCAGCAGCCCCCAGGCCTTGCCTAGCCACAGAGGCCCTGAGGGGGTGACTCCTCCCCTAATCCCCAGAGCAGACGGAGATGAGGAAAGGTTAATTTCCGTCCCAGCTGCCTGACAGCTGGGGCTGACAGTGACAGAGTGGACAGCCAGGAGACCGGGGACATGGGGGAGGGATGGTGGAGTGGGAGGCCCTGCCTGGGGCCTGGACCAGTTGGTGGCTCAGCCTGGCCCTTGGTTTCTGCAGTCAAATGCTCTACCTCTGAACCATCGCCCCACAGTCCCTGATTTCTGAAAAAGACCTCAGAAGGCATTGCATCCAGTGTCCGTCACATCCCCCTACAGAGAGGAAACTGAGGCCCAGAGAGGAGACAGAATTTGTCTAGGCCCTTGGGGCCCCTGAGTCAGTGCCCTTCCCATGGCCATTGGACCTGGACAAGAGAGGGGCCAAGCCTGCCTCACAGAACCTGTGAGCTGAGGGCGCCTCACCATCCTTTCGGTAGTAGAGGATGTCCACCTTGCACTCCTCGGCCCCCAGCAGGGCCTGTGCCAGGCGGGACATGGCGCTGCGTGGGGTGTTGGGGCCTGTAAGGAAGTCACAGGTACACGGTCTCTGCATCACTTCCACTCGGGAGTAGCCGAAGAGTTCACAGAAGCCGTCGTTGCAGTAAATGATGGCGCAATTCTCCATCTGAGCATTGGCAATCAGGAACTTCCGACCTAGGTGGGAGATGGGAAGCCCATGGCAACCAGGATTGGGCAGCAGGGAGGGCAAGATCATAGGGAGTCTTGGGAGCAGTGAGGGGGGATCTAGATGGGGGAGCAGAGCAGTGATCAGGATGAGGGAGCAGGGGAGGTGAGGATTGGGGGCGGGGGGAAGACCAAGGAAGCCAGAGTCATGGGGGAAGGTCATGGAACTCCTGGGAGTAATGAGGGGGAAGGAGGGGGAAGAAGGACAGTGACCAGAGAAGTGGGGGAAGGGGAGTCAGGCCTGGGGATGCTGGGAAGACCAGGGTAGTAACGGGGTCAGTGAAGTGGGAGGGAGGCCCAAGGCTTCCTGGAGGCAGGGAAAGGGAGCAGGGATGTGACCAGATGGGCGCCAGGCCTGGGAGACCTAGAAAGACCAGAGTGGCTAGGGTCAGGAGGTGAAACTGAGGGTGTCAAGGAAAGCTCTGGAGGAAATGGGAGTGGGGAGGAGGTCAGGAGAGAAGCAGAATGTTGATAGAAGGGGAGGTTATGCTTTGGGGGGGGGGGCAAGAAAACAACCCAGGGGCAGGAGGGGGGCCCTTACTCTGCGCAAGGTGCTCCAGAAGAGAGGGTGACATTTGCGGTACATAGGGCCCACAGCAGGAGAAGGTGTTCAGTGACATTAAAGGGAAGAATTTTGCATTCAGCGTCAGACACCCCCCACCCTTCTCCAGTCGAAGTTAGTAAAGGGGTTCAGCCACTCCTGCCACCGAGCCAGGGCTCCAGATCGCGCCCCCACCCAACACACACACTCACTTTGGCCCTCGAACTTGCGGATGATGGTGTCCAGGTAAGTGTTTTGGGGCGCGACGTGTCCCCTGCGAACCGGCATCTTGCCGCCGAGGCCTCTGCCCGTAGCCACCAGCGCCCCGGCTCCCTGCGTGTCCTCCTGTCCTCGGGCTCAGCGGAGTCCGGCTCCGGGTGGGTGCCGCCCCCGGGGAGGGCCGCGGGGCTCCGCTCCCCGCCTGTGTCTCTCCTCCGCTGCTCTCCCCGGCGCCCTCCCGGGCTGGCCGCTCACCGCGCCTCCTCCCCTCCGCGGCCGCCCGGGAGCTGTCCGCGCCGCGGTGCTGAAAGAAGCCGCGCGGCGGCGGCGGCGGGGCGGGGTCCGCGGGGCGGGGGCAACTTCTCCCGGACTCCACTGGGCAGGGGCGGGGCCGTGGCTCCTAGGGGGCGGAGCTGGGCGGGAGTTGCGCGCCAGGAATTGGCAGAGCTTCTCTGAGGCGCTTCTGCTCTGTCCCGAAGACCAGTGTGACCTCAGCCCCTCTCGGAACCAGAGGGGAATCTGAACGTTACCAGGCGTTCAGTTGCCAGACTCTTTCAGGCGGGGGTGGGGGGGTGCGCAAAGAGGGTTGTCAGAAGCCCCAAGGGGTCTTCTGAAGGTTTCTTTGCAGATCTCATTCCTGGGTTGGATTCCGGCAGTGCTGTGGTTAGACCTCTTGCCCATCCTTACGAAGTGCCCTCCAGCTGAACCCCAGTGCTCACGGAGAACTCTTAATGGCAAGTGCACCCAGGACCTGGTCCTGGGAGGGTTGGGTAGTAGTCCACATTACCTACACAAAGTATGCAGTGAGGTGCTTCCTTTAGAGGCCTGAGAGCTCTTAGCACACAGGCAGCGCTTGGAAGGAGAACAGATTTAAAACCGCCTATTAGCAAGTGACCACTGATAAAAGTGTCTGAGTACTGATTGAAAATGAATACACTAGAAGAAGCAGATGGGGATGGGGATGGGTTTATGGAAAGAGGCTTCTTGGAGAGGAGAGAGAAAAGGAGGCCACTGTTTACTAAGCATATTGGTGGGCTTGGAGCTTTGCAGAGGGTCCGATGGCCAGTTTTGAGCCAGGCCTTGGAGGGCAAGCATTCAAATGGGACAGGCATCTGAGGCAAAGGCCGATGGCAGAATCAGTGCAGGGGGCTGAGCTGAGGGGTGGGAAGGGTGAGGTGGGAGAAAAGGGGAATCGATAAAGATCCTCTGATGCCATTTTGAACATCTAGATTTAATTGATGGACAACCACGTTCTTAAGCAGTTAGACATGAAAGAAACATTCCAGTGAAAGGAACTACAGTGGCGGGTGGGGGAGGGAGGTTGGACAAGGAGGCTCAGAGAGGTTTTTGCTGGAGTCCAGGTGAGAGGCTTGGAGTCCTGGGCTGGATGTGCCTTTGCCACGCAGAGCCACAATGCCTGATGGAGGCCTCATTGGCCACTGTGGCTGGGGGATGGAAGGGCAGCAAGTGTGGCCTCCTGGGGGGCAGAGTTGTCCTGGCTGTCCCTGAGTGTGAGGGGGGCAGGCTGGCTGTGGAGGAAAGGTGGGGCTGTTTCTCATGGGCTCAGTGCATGGAGTGCTGAGCTCTGAGGAGTGGTTTGGGCAGTGGGACACTCATTCATTCACTTACTCATTCAAACATTTTCCAAGTCCCTACTATGTGACACGGACTGTGCTGGCCACAGGGGTTACGTGGTATCCTGCGTTTACAGAGCTGACAGCTAGTAATGAGGACATTATAGCCCAGCAAAGTAAGTGCAGTGACAGAGACCGTGTCAAATGAGAACGCTGTGGAGCCTGCAGTCAGAGCAAAAAGTGCTCGGGCCCAGCCAGAACTCAAGAAGACCTCTTGAAATGTGGACAGAAGTAGGGCCCATGGAGATCTCAGCCCTGAATTCCAGGCCCGGATCCTTAAACCAGAGAGAGCCAGTCCCATCTTTTGGCCCCCTTCCCGCTAACTCGACTGTAGCCCTGGTGCCTCCTCTCTGTGGTTACTGGCTGTAATGCTACTTCCTTTCAAGGCTCAACTAACCTGTGACAGTCACTGATTCTCAGCCTCCCCAGGCGCCTCTGGGGCCTCCTCCAGCTCGGTAAATTCCCATATATTGGGTGTGGCAGACCCCCAAAGAAAGAGGTAGAAGGAGCAGGAGAGGAGGCCCACCCTCTCTCTTCCCAGGTTTGTCCCTCAAGCACTCATTCCCCAAAGCTCTCCCTCCCTGTCTCCCCTTCCTACACAGAGCCTGGAAAGGTGCTGTTTGCCCTGAGCTCAGTCCCCAGGGCAACAGACTGGGCAGCAGGTGTGTGTGTTGAACAAGGCCGTCTCTGGAGCGGAGTGGCTGGAGATGAGCTTTGTTTAAATATTCAAGAAGTCAATCATTAATCAAGCCTGGCTGGGTGCCCAGCTACCCACTGTCTCCATTTGGGAGGGCCTGGACTGGGGCAGGGAGGGCCATGGGGCAGTTGGTAAGGCTACTTGTGTTTCAGGCAGCTGACAAGAAGCGTTTGGGGGCTGGGTTATCCAGCCCAATGCAGGGTAGGCCAGAAGATCAGCAGAAAGGTGTGCAGGCCATATACAGGGCACAGCGCTCATGACCTGGGCACTGAGGATTTGTACAGGAACGTCCAACTCTTCCTGAATACATTTCATAAGGGCACTGAGGCAGGGACCTGTTTCTAACCAGAGCAGACACTCATTGGGCACTGCAGCCCCTGTTCGGCCCCACAGTTAGGCTCCTGGAGAAGGTATGACTGCGTGAAGAAGCAGTCCTGGGCATGAACTGGGGCAGGGAGCTAGTCTGGAGGGACACAGCCCCTGAGTCACTAAAAACTTGGTTCCTGAGCCCCTAGGGGAAGGCGGTTAGCCTGGACATACACCCAGTCACACAGGCACTGTGCACATGGCCTCACATACACGGGTTCACAAACACACAATGACAACTCTCCATGTACTCAGATCTGCCAAGGCTGCACCAATTATAGCTGGGCCCTACACATGCAAGTGGTCCATCCCCTCCCCAGACCCTCTGCCCGCTCTGGCTTGGCCACCCTCCTCCTGCCCCCCACCCCCCAGCCTCACCAGTCACGCGGTGTCTTAGTCCCAGCTCCACCATTCATCTCTCATCCACGGAGGCTTCCAGCTGTGCTGCGTGAAAATCCGAATGATCAGGCCAACTGAGCACAGCATCAGGATGAGACAGAGGCCCAGCAGCATCCACTGTCTTCTGACAACTTGGTGGGGCTCCATGGCTGTGCCCAGGAAGTAGGCTTTGGGTGGTGGCACGTGTACACTGTTATCCTGTGTACTGGTGTCCTGCACACTTGTGTCCCGTGCGCTGGTATCTTGGGCCAGTGACTTTTTTTCCAGGGTGTACAGTTTGTAGGCCAGCAGCAGGACCACGAGTAACATGACAAAGCTCAGGGCCAGCAACACCCACTGCCCGGATTTGGCCTGGTCAGGGTTCAGTTCCAGACCCAGGAATGCTGCCCTGTCTGTTTCTTTGTCTGTGGAAGACACAGGAGTCTTGTAGAACAGGTGGCACTGGGGAGGGTACCTTGTGGTGGCCAGAGATGATCTGACTGCCACTGGCCTTCTCCTCAGCCCCTGGCACCTAATTTCCAAGCCAAAGGTTAGGGCCTTGCCCCGGGAGGAGGGTGAGAAAGAGGGGCAGAAGGAAGAGGAGGTGGAGGAGGTGGTCCAGATTGGACTATATACCCCATGGCTCCCAACAGTGGCTCCATGCAAGCATCAGGAGGCAAGATATCCATCCTGCACCCAGATGCCAGCCTACCAGTCTAGCTGGCTCGTGGGCAAGGAAGCAACTGAGCCAGTGACTGGGGCATGAGCCGAGGCTGCATCAGGTGAAGACAAGGTCACACAGCAGCAAGCTGGGTCATAGATGGGCTAGGCGTTAAGGTGGGGTTGGCATAGGGTCTGGCACAGGGCAGGTGAGGGTAGGGTTTGGGGCTGGAACAGAGGTGGGATTAGGGTCAGATTACCAAAGGATTGTTCCAAGGAACAGCTGAAGTCTGGCCAGCCCAGGATCTCCCCATGCCGTACATTCTCAGTGACCAGCCAGTTCAGCAGGGGCTTGAAGTAGGTCATGATGGCCTTTGTAGACACCTTGGTCTCCCCAGTTATCTTCTGCAGGACCTCTGGCCAGGGCTTGCTGGAGCCCAGCTTTAGGACATCCCTGAGGAAGGGGGTACAGCCATGAGGCTGTGTGGGGGCATCAGCTGATGCTGCTGGGACCCCTCCGTATGTCCAACCCCGCCTTCAGGGCTCTGCTAGCCAGACTCTTCCAACAGTGCTCAGCACAGAGGAAAAAAATCACAAGTTTTGAAATAGCACCAACATGTCTTTGAATCCTGACTCTACTACTCAGCTGTGGGAACTTGGGCAGGTACTTAACCTTTCCGAACCTCAATCTCCATATCCATAAAACAGAGAAAATAATAGTACCTGTCTCCTAGGGTTGCGGTGTTGACTAAATAACCCAAGTCTGGGAGCACACTGGGCAGGCGATAAATGTTTGCTTGTTAACACCATCGCCATCACCATCGTCACCACCGTCAGGATGATTATTCTCCTGGATTCACATAGGCTGGAAGTCTTGAGACACCGTTTCCCAGGAGGGGCTCAGTGTCAGTAGAGCGAGGCGGCTCTTTAGTCCCTTCTGGTCTCACAGGGAGTGTTTGGGAGGATTAGAGAGATAATAAGCGTGGGATGTGTTCTGTGCACTGCCAGCAGAGCTGCAGAAATGTCAGCTCTGTCTCAAGGCACACCCAGTGCCTGGCGGGAGGGGGTTCAGCCTTAGGCTTGGCCTGGGCACTCACGGTATGAAGCGCCGCAGCCAGGGCTCTGGGCTCCTCCACCCCAGTGCCCTACCCTGCCCGACTCCACAGAGACAGCAGGAGGCATGTGCTGATGCTTCTGTCCTGCTGATCTAACCAGGAGAGAGGGAGGGCTGAGAGGCCCAGAAGTCAGAGTGTGGAGTTCAAGACCCAGCAGTGCCAATTATGGGCCTCACAATCACAGACAATCACCTTAACCTCTCTTAGCCTCAGTTTCAGCATCAGAACAACGGGCCCCCATTAATAACTGCATTTCATTGTGGTGAGGATTTAGGTCACAGAACGGCAGTCGAAAGAGGGCTTTCGGCTTGCAAAGACTTATACTCATTGCTTAATAAACAACTGAGAAAGAATGAGGTGGAGAAACTAAAGGTCAGTGGAGCCTTGGCAGGAACTGCTGGGGGAAAATGGAGTTAGGATCCCAGTGAAATGGAGGAGAAAAGCTATCAACATAGAGAGGAAAAAACAAACAAACAACCAAAAAAACCAAAAACAAGACCCTGTAACTAACTTTAGGAAAGAGGATTTTAATCAGATGCCAGATCCTGAGAAAAAGGAAGTTCCTGGTAGGGAAAAGTTTCAACCACTGAGAATCTGCCTACTTAGAAACAGTCCTTTACGCTGGTCGGGATGAGAGGTTTGATGTGGGCAGCACATGAGACTTGCAAAAGTGGTAGCTGGGCACAGCCTAGAACCCTCATCTCCAAGGTGGACTCCATGGACAAGGTCAGGTTCTCAGGTCCCCTGGCCTGACCCCCTCACGCTCTTTGCAGGTGCAAAGAGCAGCTCCTTTCTTGGATTATGGTTATTGATTTAACTTATTGGCCCATTGCTCCCTGCTGGATGCAGGGCATGCTGGTCAGCAGGTGCTCAAGTAAATGTTTGCTGAATGAATAACTAAGGGGCAACCGGAGACATGAAGGCAGGGAGCAGAGAGGCCCCTTATGTTCCACAGATTCAGAGAAGCTCAAACCTGGGCAGTCGACTAGAATAAATCCCTATCGTGTGGAAAGATGGAAAAGCAAATAGACTAGGGTGACAAGAAGGCATGCAAGGTGCAGCTCTCCTGGGAACAAAGGCAGGGATCAGTCCTGCAACTCCCTCTGGCCCTGTGGCTACTGACAAACTGCATGGTGGAATCACAGATACGCTTATTACATTTGCAAAGGATACTAAACTGTTGTGGATAATTATTAGGATACTAAATAGTGGCTTTGTTCATCTTCTGGGAACTTGAAATAAAACTCAACATGACCTTGAGCAATTAGGGAAATGAACCTATTGAAATCAGCTGAAACTCAGTGGGGGCAAGGCCATGTCAGTGGGTGGACTCCACGTCTCAGTGGTTGGAGCGCTGATCTTGGGGCCAGTGGACCAGCATCCTTTGCTAGAAGCAGGAGGGTAAAACATATTGTGTTCTGGAGTCAGTTTGGGGCTCAAAGCATGGCTTTGCCACTTGCTAGGTAAGCGATAGGCAATCGCATTACCCCTCAGCTTCAGCGTCATCATTTATGAAATGTGGATAATCATACCCATTTTGCCAAGTTATGAGCTCCTAACGAGAACGGCCATAGGAGCACTTGCTAGAGAGCCCAGCCAGTAGCAGTAAGTGCTTCCCACCATTGGGTCAGCCTCCCGCCCCACTCCAGGTTTGCTTTGGGACCAGAAATCAGCTGCACAGAGGCAGGGATGGAAAGGATGGCCAGATACCAAGGGCAGGAAAAAAGACTGCGGGTCTTTTTAGGGGATCAAAGTAGACCACAAGCTGATCAGAGCATCCCAAAAAGTTGGTGGGAAAGCAGCTGGGTCAGCCTGGGAACCAGATCCAGGCGTCTCCCAGAAGAGATGAGAAAAGCAGAGTGCACCCAACGGTGCATCAAACACTGCTGGGAGACAAGGAAAACACCTTTGCAAGGAAAGAATAAGGGGATTCAGATGGAAGACGAAGGCCGGGGCAGGCCTGCAACACTGGCCTCTCATCTGGGACAGATGGATCTCTTGTCATATGTGAGAGAGTGAGTGAGCGTGTGTGCATGTGAGTGCAGTCCTCCTGACTGCACAAGAGGAACCGAGCCTTGATTAACGTAGGAGAGACTGCAGTCTGACAGAAGGAAGAACTTCCACTACAACAGACACTGCTCAGGGTGGGGGCTAGGGTGGCCAGGCGAGAAGCGGGGCCGGGCAGGCTTCCACACCGTGGGGAAGGGGAGCTGAGAAAGGTGAGGGAGGAGGGCACTCACGCCAGGAGCTTCCCAGCCTTCTTCGAGTTATAGATGTCACAGCGGTGCAGGGGTCCCACGTGGCCCGAGGCCTTGCAGAGTGCCTCGTGGATCTGGAACTGGAGCATGAGGCTGAGGAAGTACCTGGGGAGAGGAACACGAGGGCAGGCTGGGGAGGGGGCGTCGGGGGCGGGGGGCCTGGTCAGCAGTCCCAGCCTGGGTAGATCCGCCTCGGGCTGGCCCCGGAACACCACCAGGGCCTCCTCATTAGCCTTCAGAGCCAGCGCGGGCCTCCCTCTCTCCTGCCCCCCCTCTCCAGGCCAGCAGAGATGCTTTCCCGTCAGCTCTGCCCTCCTCACAGCAGCTGAGGCAAAAGCCCAGGCACAGGATTCAGGGCATGGCCCTCTGAAGGTTGTGCCACCCAACGTGAGGAGGTGGGTGGGGAAGCGGCGGGACATTCCGAACCAGGGCCTTCCAGGAAATCCTCAGCCTGGTTCCCATGCCCCCAGCCCCCAACTCCCAGAGCCGGTTGTGCGGGCAGGGCCCGGGCCTTTACCGTATGTAGGGCATGCTGGCAGAGACGTGGAACTTGGCGCCTGGATCAAAGTCGTCCTCTGTCCGAGGGACAGGGGGGCACAGGCCCTGGTACTTCAGCCTGGCGGGGTAAAGTGGGGGCTTGATAGTGCTACTTGGTCGGGTTCCCAGAGCCTTTGCCTTTCGAAGCATTTGCACAGCTATCAAAACAACTTGGCATGCTGAGGACACTTAATGTATTTTTATTGATTAAATAAATGAGTTGAAAACACGTGGGATTGGGAACCAGAATTAAATAGTGATGGTAGTTAACAGACTGGGCACTTCCTCTCTGCAGGAGCCGTGCGGAGCTCTTCACACAGACTCGCTCCACACTGTCCTGGTTCTAGGGACACAGAAGGGGACGAGCTAGGCAAGGTCCCTGCTTGCAGCCTAATAACGGGGGACAGGTGTGGACCAACCACCAAGGTTGTTTCATTTAGTGAGAAGTGCCAAGAAGAAAAGAGAGTAACACCCCTGGGGTGGTGACTATCGCGCCCACTCTACAGTGAGGACAACCGAGCTTTAGAGGTCAGGGAATTGGTAGCAAGAGACAAAACAGTCACGGGCAGATCCCAGTCACTTTCAAGTTCAGGTCCAGTTGTTGCCCCTCTGAGCTGGGGCTGTGGGAACGTTACTGATTGTCACTGAGTCTGGTTGTAAAATGTTGGAGGTGAAATGGGGGTAAAAGCACCAGCATGACACAGTCTATAAATAGGCAGAACACTTGCCCCCGTGTGAGCTTCCTGGGCCCCCAGGGAACGGGCGCTCCCCACCAGGATGCCCGAGAGGCGAAGAGGCCTGTTCAGCGCTGGTACCCTATTCAACGTGCTCCCGTGTGACTGCATGCTCCCGCCCTATCCACTTAGGCTGCAACGTTTTTGTCTGGTGACAACGAACAGCCAGCGCCACCCCAGGATTTCCCCACAGCCTCGGGTCAGCAGCACCACACGCCCAACTCTGCCCTCAGAGGAGAGGCAGCAGCGCTCTTTGGCTGCGGGTGGTACCCTTGAGGCTGCCCCAAAGCCCTGCCCGCACCGGGGCCGGGAGTGGACAGCGGGCCCCCATCACCTGAGGTTCCACCACTCCTGGTTGTAGACGGCCTTCCGGATGGTGCCGTCAAAGACCTTCCAGCGAAACCGGTCCATGAGGTAAGCGAAGGGGATGAAGGCGATCTTCTCCAGGGCCATGCTCATCAGGAAATTGACCTCCTCCTCTGGGCAAGGTGGGCCCGTCAGGAGGCGGCTGCCGGGTCCCCTCCCTTCCGCCCTGCCCGGAGAGCCCCCGCTGCAGCCCCAGGCCCGGGCTGCCCTCCTAGGGTCCTCTTGGTCCCCGGCACCTTCGTCCTGGTGCTGGTGGCTGAGCAGGCCTCTGTTAAGCAGGTGCTTGTGGGACGAGGCCGAGAGGGTGATCACCGACCCCACGGCCTCTTCAAAGGCTGGGTTGGCGCCTGCGCGGAAGATCACAGAGAGGTTCTTATACTGCAGGAAGTACTGGATATGGCCCATCTGGTGGAAGATGGAGAGCAGGTCTTCTATGGTCACCTCCGTGCACTTCTTTATCCTAGGGTTAAAGGGCAGGGGTCAAGGAGCATGGGGATGCCCTGGGAGAAGAGATTTCTCCACTCAGACTCTATGAAGGGGCTGGGGTGGTTGGGCTGGAGACCAGCAGGGCCCTGAGATCTTACTCCAGGCTCCATGTCCCAGCAGTGGCCAAGCCCCTGGCTCTCGCACCCACTTTGCCCACGATGCCAGCTCACACCCGCCCTCCTGAGACACGCAGACAGGTGGAGAGCGGGAGGGGCAGAGGAAATGGGAGGCGCTCGTGGCGGGGGGAGCACCTGAAGTCCTCGCCGTTGTAGAAGTCCCAGGCCGATGCGTGGCACTCCACCTCCCGCCCGTCTGTTGGCCTTTCCATCATGGAGTTTTTCCAGAACTCAGGAGGGGTGGAAAGCAGCCCCAGGGAGGTGAAGAACTTTTCAGCCTCTTGGAACATTTTCTCCGGCTTCCAGTGCTATGTGGAAGAGGGAGCGTGAGGGGCCCCGGCCAGGGCTGCAGAGCGGGCAGGGGCAGACAGAGGCCAGGCGCTGACCTGGCCTTTCATGATCTTCGTGATGTCCTCAGGGGGCTTCTCTGGGAAGGGCAGGACCAGGTCTAGGATGCTGACCCAGGACTGGGCCCACATGTTCCCTGGAAGGGGAGCGGGCGGGCTGAGAGGAGGCAGGAGACCGTCTCGCCCCTGCCCGATGGCCTGCTTGGAAGCCCGCTCTGGCCGCCCCACCTCTGCGTCCGGCCACAGGGGGTTTACCCAGGATGTGGGCAGGGATGGGCCCCCTTGGGTCGATGAGCTGGGGCCCGTAGAAGCGGTAGAGCCCCCGGCGCACGTAGGCGTGCAGGTTCAGGTAGAGTGGCTGCAGCTCCTCGTAAAGCTGCTCCACGTCCTGCTCCAGTGTGTCGGACTCATACACGGATCGCCACATGGCCCCCATGTCTTCGTAACCTAGGACAGGAGAGGGGGCTCAGCGGCTTGCCCAGTAGGAAAAACACCTCCCAAGGCCACTGTCCTTCCGGAAGAGACCGGGTGGGAGAGCACCTAGCAAAGCACGCTCTGCGGCACGTGCCCGCCCCTGCCGGGCCGGGTAGGACCCAGGAAGGCAGTTCCGCTCACCCCTCAGGCCCCACCCCCAGGCCCCTGGGCCACCCTTCCGGTGCTGCCCAACACCGGCTCCCCCATGGTGGAGCCTGGGACGTGCTTCCTGCTGCCCGGCTTGGTCCATGTTTCAGGCCTTGGATTCACGTCCGAGGGGCCTCCCGACCACCAGTGTGAAGCAGGTCCCCCTGTTCTCTCTCTGCAGCCCCTCTCAGCACTCATCCTGGGTGCCAACTGGAGCTGTGCGTCTGGCTCCCAAGCACAGAGCCCTGGGAAGGGGGCCCCTTCTCTGTCTTTTCACCTCTGCGTCCTCAGAACCTCCCCAGCACGGGCACATAATAGGGGCTGGATTACAGTTGGTGGAACAAAACAACACAGCGCCCCCTTTGCGCTCCCGGTGCAGGGCTCGGGTTCTGGTCTCCAGGCCCTACGCCGCCCTCCCCTCTGCAGAGACCGCTTCGCCCTCCCAGGCCTGGTGGGGCGGGGCCGGGGTTGAGGGTGGGGGGGCCTCACCATTGAGCTCCGCAGCCTTGTTGCTGAGCTGAACGTAGCGCTCGAAGGTCATGCGGAGCTGGCGCCCCACAGCATCCCGCCAGCCCTGCCAGGCCCACAGCAGCTCCTTCTGGTCCCGGGAGGTGGCCATGACTTCCTCGAGGTCTGAGCCCAGAAAAAGGGCCAAGGTAGGACCTGGCTCCTGCCGGCCTTCCGCCCTCACCCCCCTGCCCCCCTGCCAGGGAGTGCGGTTGGGGTCTGAGGAAGTGGGAGTTGGGAGGCTCCTGGAAGGGGCTGGTGCTTCCAGGGTTGGGCAGGGGTGGTGGGCTTGGGTGCTCACCAGGTTCCAGGGGCAGGCAGGGCCCCTCGTTCAGGCACACCTGGGCCATGCTGTACGTGGTCTCCATGTAGGCCAGAATCTGGTTGTACTGGGGGCAGGTGTCACCCAGGGCAGGCCCTTGCCACGGTCCCTCTCCCAGCCGGGAGAGGCGGCCCGGCCGAGGCATCTTCCCCTGCAGCCTCTGCTGCTCTCCCCGCCGCCCCTCCTGCCCCAGACACTCCGGCTTCCCACCAGGGAGCCCACCCACCCCCGGGGTGGGGAGCATGTGCCCGGAGACCTGGGGGCTCTGGCCATCACCTCCCGGAGCTCGTCCTCGGGCAGGGCCGCCTTGCATAGGTTCTGCAGCTTACTCAGCATGCGCCTCACGTCCGGGTCCTGGAAGTCGTCGATCTTAAACAGACGGGCCCGGGTGCCAAAGTACAGCGTGTGCTGGGACCGCTCCACGTCCTTGCGCAGCTGGAAGGAGGGTCACTGTGCTTGTCGTGGGAGGTTGGGGGAGGGGTAACTCCAGGGCCACAGCCCCCACCTCCTCCTGAAGCCCACTTTTAGGGTTATTTTAAACCCTTGAAAATTTGCTGAGAGGGAGAAAGGGCAAGGCTGGTCCCTAAAAGCAAGATGAAATTTATGAGGAGAAGAAGCAAGGGCTTCTTGCCCAGAGGGCTCCCGGGAGGCCTGGAGCTTGCAGCCTGCTTTGACATGTGCTTTGGGGCGTCCCTCCTTCCTTCTGCTCTGGACAGGGGGAAGGAGGTGTGCTTCCCCCAGCCCCCTGGGACCCTGAGAAGAGCGAGGGGAGAAGGGGCCAGGGTGGAAGTGGTCCCACACCATCTCCTCTCGATTTTTATTGGTGATGTTGGTGACATAGTTCCAGGTCGCCTCCATGAACTGGTTCCACACAACCTGGGCTGTACGCTCGTAAAACTGCAGGAAGGCCTTTGCCACGGTCTCACTGTAGAGCTCGTCTGTGGAGAAGGAGATGGGCATCGTGCTGTCCTGGCAGGGGCCTGCCCCGGCCTGGTCCCCTGGCCCAGTCCCATGCTCCTTCGGGTCCCAACCCCACCTTGGCCCTGAGCCATGGCAAGAGCTGCCCATAACAGAAGAGCACAAGTAGGGAAGGTCCAGGGCAAGTCCATCTTGTGCCCATGACCAAGAGAACAGCAGAGCCGGGTGAGGCTAGGGGCCAATCACGATCCGACTCGATATTGTGACATCAGGGGCTAAAGGGTCAGCCATGGAATGTCAGAACAGGAAAGCCCCCACCATCCTCTGGTCCAACTGTCCCCATTTGACAGGTGAGGAGACTGAGATCCAGAATGGTCAAGCCACACGACCACAGCTGGTCAGTGGCAGGGCCAAGAGAACCAGGCTCTTGGCTTCTAGGCCAGAGCTTGCCCGACTCTGCTTGGTCACTTCCCCTCCCTGGCCTTGGAGCTGCCCTTGGGTCTCGGCCAGGGATTGATGAGCTCCCTTCCTCCGCAGGCTGGGATTACCTCTGTGCAGGTGGGTGGGAAGATGGATGGAGGGATGGATAGATGGACGGATAGAAGGAAGTGACATCTCTGGGTCTCTGGAAGCACAGCTGTCTCGCCGTGGTCTTCTGACTTGACCTCCTATGTTTACGTTTCTGGCCTTTCTCTCTCTTGTCCGATGTATGATCATCCACTGAGCCCAGTTTGAGCACCAGCTGGCAGGACCCTACCTGGTCTGCTGGCCTCTGGTGACTCCTTGGTAGCCTGACACCTGTAGTCTGGGAGACCAGCCCCGTCTTCCTTTGGGACTCCTTCCTCAGACTCTCTTTCCTCCACATCCAGACTCCCTTCACCTGGGTCCCTTTACCTGCTCTCCTCAGCCCAGGTGCACCCACATCCCCCCCCACACACACACCCCTCACACGAGTGGACACCGTTACCAGAGAGGCCGACCAAATAACCCTCCAAATTTCATCTGTTAGGATCAAAGTTTGGAGTTCCCGTTGTGGCACAGTGGTAAAGAATCCAACTAGTATCCAGGATCAAGGTTTATCTGAAACACGAGCAAAGAAAAAAAGGCCATGACACTTCTGGTTAAACTGGCTGACAGAACTCTCAGGGGAGGCCCTCCTCCTGCTTCAAGCACATAGAGGTGGTTGATAAAACACTATTTTTGGGTATCCTATACATTACACCCCCAGGACTTATTTATAACTGGACGATAGCTTTTGACTGCCTTCACCCATTTCAGCCACCCTCTCACCTCTGCTTCTGGCAACCACCAATCTCTATGGGTTCAGTTTTATTTTGTTTGGCTTTGGTTTGGTTCTGTTTTTAAATTCCACATATAGGTGAGATCACACAATGTTTGTCTTTTTCTGTCTGACCTATTGCACGTAGCATAATGCACTCAAGTTCCATCCATGTTGTTGCACGTGGCAAGACTGCCTTCTTTTATATGGCTGCATAATATTCCTGTGTGTGTGTGTGTGTGTGTGTGTGTGTGTGTGTGTGTGTGTGTGTGTAATATTTTCGGTGTTCATCAATGGGCACTTAGGTTGTTTCCATAACTCCCCTATTGTAAATAATACTTCGGTGAACATGTGGGCACAAAAATGAAGATAGTGACATAGTGACTTCATTTTCTTTGGATACATACCTGGAAGTGGCATTGCTGGATCATACGGTAGTTCCACTTTTAACTTTTGGAGGAAACTCCATACTATTTTCCAAGTGGCTGCACCAACTTACATTCCCACTGACAATGCATACGGGTTCCCTTTATATCTTTGCCTACATTTGCTATTTCTTGTCTTTTTGAGAATAGCCATTCTCACATGTATGAGGTATTATCTTACTGTGGCTAGGGATGTTGAGCAACTCTTCCTGTGCCTGTTGGCCATCCGCATGTCTCCTTTAGAAAGAGGTCTGTTCAGATCCTTGCCCTTTTCTTTAAGAAAATTGTGTTGTGACTGAGTTGTATGAGTTCTTTATAAATCTTGGGTATTTAGCCCCTTATTAGATAGATGATTTGCAAATATTTTCTCTGAGTCTGGGGGTTGCTTTTCCGTTTTGCTGATAGCTTCTTTGGCTGTGCATAAGCTTTTTAGGTTAATGTAGACTCGCTTGTTGATTTTTGCTTTTGATCCAAAAAATCATTGCCAAGACTGATGTCTAGGAGATTACCTCCTGTGTTTTCTTCTAGGAGTTTTATGGTTTCAAGCCTTACATTTCAGTCTTTAATTAGTTGATTTTTGTCTGTGGTGTAAGATAGGGGTCCAGTTTCATTCTTTTGCATATGGATGTCCAGATTTCCCAATACTGTTTATTTGTCTTTTTAGGGCCACACCTGCAGCATACAGAGGTTCCCAGGCTAGGGGTCGAATTGGAGCTGTAGCCACTGGTCTACGCCAAAGTCACAGCAACATCAGATCCGAGCTGTATCTGCGACCTACACCACAGTTCATGGAAACACCAGATCCTTAACCCACTGAGCAAGACCAGGGATCAAACCTGCATCCTCATGGATGCTAGACAGATTTGTTTCTGCTGAACCATGAAGGGAACCCTCCCAATACTATTTATTGAAGGCACTATCCTTCCCCCATTGTATATTCTTGACTCCCTTTTCATAAATATATTAACATGGGTTTATTTCTGTGCTCTCTATTCTGTTTCGTTGATCTATGTGTCTATTTTTATGCCAGTACCATACTGTTTTGATTACTATAGGATTGTAATATAGTTTTAAATCATGAAATGTGATGCCTCCAGCTTTGTTCTTCTTTCTCCAGATTGATTTGGCTATTAGGGATCAAACATAGTATTTTTCTAAAATGCTGGGAACTCCCTGGCAGTCTAGAGGTTAAGGATTCAGCATTACCCTGCTGTGCTTCAGTTCTGATCCTTGGCCTGGGAACTTCTGCATGCTCTGGGCACAGCCAAAATAAAAAAATAGATATATAGATAAATAAATAAATAAATAAATACAGTGCAGAGTTCCCATTGTGACTTAGCAGAAACGAACCCAACTAGTATCCATGAGGATGTGGTTTTGATCCCTGGCCTCGCTCAGTGGGCTCAGGATCCTGCGTTGCCATGAGCTGTGGTGTAGGTTGCAGATGCAGCTCAGATCCCTTGCTGCTGTGGCTGTGGTGTGAGGCGACAGCTGCAGCTCTGATTCAACCCGGCTGGGAACTTCCATGTGCCACGGGTACAGTACTAAAAAGCAATAAATAAATAAATAATGTGCAAAATACAGAGTTGAGCTGGAAAGCAAGAAAAGGTATTCTTCAGACGCTGGAGAGACAAAGAAAGCTCGTGCAGCAGTGAGCGGGGGCCCTTGTGGGAAATCCGAGTGCCTCCGTGCCCAAAGGGCTGCAGCACAGGTGCGCCTGCCTGGGGCCGGCCGGTCATTTGGAAGTAATGCTACCATCAAGGGAGCCAGCAGATGGCTTCCTTTCTAATGGGGGCCTGCAAGAAGCAACCATGACACCGACCCTGGGGACATCTCCACCACCTGGCGTGTGCATGGGAAGGGTCCCCCTGAGAAGGCTGTTCCCACTGAAAATGGCTCACAGGTCAAGACCACCAAGTACAAGAGGAAGTCCAATGTCATCAGTGTCAATAAGGATCACCAGCCCCCAGTAAGCACTTTCCAGGGGCTGGGGACCCTTTGAGGGCTTTCAGGATATGAATCCTCACACAAGTTCCATGAGGTGGGTTCTGTGGTCCATACCCCCAGTTTATAGATGAGGAAAGAGAGGCACAAAGAGGCTGAGAAACTTGCTCGTAGCCACACAGCCAGCAAACAATGGAGGGGGAACTCCAATCCAGAGAGTTTGGCTCCAGATTCTGCGCGACACTGCAGACGCAGGCATGGAGTAGACGACACCTGAGGCAGGACAGGTGTTCGAGCAATCTGAGAGGGACTTCAAATACAGGGCTTTACACCACCCACAAAAATGAACTCAAAATGGATTATGGAACATCCAAACTCAATCTATAAAACTCTTTGAAGAAATCATTGGGGAAAAGCTTCATTGGACTTGGCAACGATTTATTGGCTATGATACCAAAAGCACAGCCAACAAAAGAAGACAGGCAAATTGGACTTCATTAAAATGAAAAGCTTTTGCACATCAAAGGACACCAGCAAGAGAGTAAAAAGGCAGCCCGCAGAATGGGAGAAAATATTTGCAAATCATCAATTGTAAGTGATTACTATCCAGAATATATAAAGAGCTCCCCAAACTCGACAGTGAAAAGACAATGCAATTCAAAGACGGGCAAAGGCCTTGCTCGTAGCCACACAGCCAGCAAATAATGGAGGGGGGGACTCCAATCCAGAGAGTTTGGCTCCAGATTCTGCGCAACGCTACAGACACAGGCATGGAGTAGACTCTCTCTAAAGATGATGTATAAATGGATAATAAGCACTTGCTAAGATGCTCAATATCACTAATCATTAGGGAAATACAAATCAAAACCATGAGATACCACTAGGATGACTATTATTTTAAAGAAAACAAAACCAGAAAACATCAAGTGATGGCCAGCATGTACTGAAACTGGAAACCCTGTGCATTGCTAGCGGGACTATAAATGCTGTAGCCATGGTGGAAAACAGCATAGAATTACCATATGATCCAGCTAATTTCAATTTGAGGTGTACACCCAAAAGAGGTGAAAGATACAGTGATGGCTGCACAACAGTTGAATGTACGCAATGCCACCGAACCGCACACTTAAAAATGGTTAAAACGGTAAATGCTATGCATACTTTACGACATTAAAAAATACAGATCTTTAAAGTGATGAGAGAAGGAAGGAACAGACTCTATGAGACAAGAATAGACTTTTGTGAAAACACAAGAGGTGTGAAAGAAAGAAAAAAAATAGGAGTTCCCATCCTGGCTCAGGGGAAATGAATCTGACTAGCCTCCATGTGGACGAAGGTTTGATCCCTGGCCTTGCTCAGTGGGCTAAGGATCCGGCATTGCTGTGAGCTGTGGTGTAGGTCGCAGACACAGCTTGGATCTGGCATGGTTGTGGCTGTGGTATAGGCCAGAGGCTACAGCTCCAATTGGACCCCCAGTCTGGGAACCTCCATATGTCGTGGGCATGGCCCTAAAAAAAAAAATATATATATATATAGTATATATATATATATTATATATAGTTATTACATGGGAAAAATGTTCATCTTGATGCACAGGCTAAACAGTGGCCTGGAAGGCAGTGGATTGGGGGCCTGAGAAGACACAGCTTTGGAAATTGGTTGGAGCAGTGGACAGAAAAAGAGATGAGAAATACGAGCAAGAATTAGGAGACCCAGGGGACAAACTAGGACGCTCCAAGCAGAGGTCTGGCAGGAGTCCCGAAGAGGAGCCTGAAAGGATGAGGAGATGATAGCTGAGTGTCTCCAGGACGGAGGAAGGCCAAGTCCCCGAGGTGAGGAGCTCACTGCACTCCTGGGAGGGAACGTTCCACGGTGTGGGCAGGAAGCCAGAGACATTTCTGTCTGGCTCTCAGTGAACTGCTCTGGACGATTTTCTCCACCTCTCCAGAGAGGGGCTGGGCTGGGCTGGGCTGGGCTTGCCCTTCCAGCTCTCACGGTCTGCAGCTTGAGGGGACGTTTGAAGTGGGAGGCAGATGTGAAACAATCTTTATCAGGAGATGACGCATTCGTTGGAGAGGAAACCAAGCACCAGGCATTTCTATGTTATCTCAATCAGCTGCAGCCTCCACGAGAGGGTTTCTAAGAACCAATTCGCAGGTGTGAACATGGAGGCTCAGGAGTTCCTGTGATGGCTCAGAGAAGTGGAGTTCCCGTCGTGGTGCAGTGGTTAACGAATCCGACTAGGAACCATGAGGTTGCGGGTTCGATCCCTGGCCTCACTCAGTGGGTTAAGGATCCAGTGTTGCCATGAGCTGTGGTATAGTTTGCAGATGCTGCTCGGATCCTGAGTTGCTGTGGCTCTGGCATGGGCCGGTGGCTACGGCTCCAGTTGGACCCCTAGCCTGGGAACTTCCATATGCCATGAGAGCGGCCCTAGAAAAGGCAAAAAGACAAAAAAGAAAGAAATGCATCTGACGAGTATCCATGAGGACACAGGTTCGATCCCTGGCCTCCCTCAGCGGGTTAAGGATCTGGCGTTGCTGTGGCTGTGGTGTAGGCCAGCGGCTATAGCTCCTATTTGACCCCTAGCCTGGGAACCTCCATATGCTTTGGGTGCAGCCCTAAAAAGACAAAAAAAAAAAAAAAAAAAAGCAAATGGAGGCTCAGAAAATGGAAACAAAGCTCCCCAGGTCACGTAGGTGGTTAAGTGCAGAGGTGGGATTTGACTCAGGCCTCATCCAGAGCCACTGGATTCACTCATTAGAGCCAGAGTGTGGTTGCTGCAGGCAGGGTGGGGAGATCAGAGAAACCATCTCGAGGCACCATCACCCCTGGCCTTCAGGGGTCAGAGCCGGTCACTGAGGAGCCACTGCCCTTTGGACATCGGTGGGGGCAGCCCAGGGAAGGGTTTGGCCTTCAGGCCACCAGTAGAAAATGCCAGTATGGCGCCTCTTCCTGCTGTCACCACCTCCCAGCAGACATGGCCTCTCCTCACTCACGGCAGAGACAGGAGACTGAACAG
Organism: Phacochoerus africanus; assembly: GCF_016906955.1. Taxonomy (NCBI): domain Eukaryota; kingdom Metazoa; phylum Chordata; class Mammalia; order Artiodactyla; family Suidae; genus Phacochoerus; species Phacochoerus africanus. The sequence continues at coordinate 15,520,972 of NC_062557.1, forward strand.
TTTCGGCATTTCAGAAGGCCTTGTGGACGAGGCTGTTAGGTCTTGTTTGCAGCTCAGACCTCTGGGTGCTGGGCGCTGGTGTCCTCACCCTGCCCACAAGCTCTGACATGCAGCAGGAACCTCTGCAGTTCATGAAGATAGGGAAGGGGGCGATGCGACAAGGACATGTGTTTGGCAAAGAGCTTTTGAAACATCAAGCTGGGGAGAGGGTACTTTAAGAAGCCTTTGGTGGTAGAAGGCTTGGAACTATTTAGAGTATATGTTTATAAATTCCATTGTCCTAAGTAATCACAGACTTCCACCCTCTTGCATATCCCAAATACCTCAACTCCACATCCTGCCCCACGGAGCAGGCCTGTACAATCAAGTGTACATGCCACACACACACACACACACACACACACACACACACAATGGCAACTGGAGACTGGAGGGCAAAAGCTATGGACTAAAAGGTATAGGGGGACAGATATTAGGCGCTGGCTGGGCTTTGGTCAGGTTCTAGGTTTGGCATTTAAATATCTAAAAAATAGGTCTACTCAGGTTAATTGGGAAAAGGATATACAACTGCAAATGCAGTGCGATCCCATTTAAAATATGTGCTGAGAAAAAAGGATGGAAAGATAGATACCAAATGTCAGCAGTGCTTGTGTCTTGGTGTTGATATAAAGGGCTTTTCTTTATGGTTTTCTGTATTTTCTAGATTTTCTACAATAAACATGTAGATAAATAGATTTTAAAATGTCCCTCGAAGTGATATTCCCTCAAACCCATCTGGCCTTCCGAGGGAAGGCTCAGGGTGAGGGCACATGCTGGGGGATGAGCAGGGGTGGCTACCGCCGAGCTGGGGCAAAGGGTCCTGACCCCAGGCCTCATGGGCACTGCTTGGGTGCTCGGTCCACTCACTTATGGAGCTGGTGCAGGCAGGCACCCGAGTGACCATGGGGCCAGTTCTGAACCCTCAGCGTGCAAGGCACTCTCTCCAGGGAACCAGGGGACAGCCAGGAGCCTTCTACCTGGGGGACTTGACCATTTATGCCAGCAGCTGGGGCAGGGCTCCAGAAGCCCGGAGGGTCTGCTCCCCCTGTGCTGCCTAGAGCCCTTTTGGTTGGTGCCCAGGCCTGGCAGGGGCCGCCTGGGCTGGAGGGAAGCCTGGCACGGGCGCTGGGTGGTGCTGGGGCCAGAGCTCTGGGGCATTTTCCAGCCTCTTCCTGGAGGAGGAGGAGGACCCCCAGTAAAGGGACCCACTCGACTGGCAGGAGGCGGGAGGGCATACCTGTCCCTGTCCCCGGCTTCCCCATGAGGGACACAGACGCCGACAGAGGAACAGGACCTTTAATTGAATTCACAGAGAGACAGGGAGGGGGCTCCATGTGAGGTGGCCGGGTCCCCGGGGACCAAGGGTAGGGGCCGCTGCGGTTCGTGGTCCTGAGGACTGGGGCGGGGGGGCAGCATGGGGGGAGGGGGAGGAGGGCTGGGGGAGGCGGCCCCCTTCCCCGTCTCTCTGTGGCCCTGTCCCCGTTCCCCCCCGCAGGCCCGCGCGACCACTCATCTCAGGAGTGTCTCAGCTCCACCTCGGAGCCGAACTGGGGCCCGCGGTGAGTCCGGCGGAGGATCTGGTGGCGGATGCTGAAGAGCCGCTGGGTGAGGCCCATGGTGGCCACCAGCAGGGTGACGCCCAGGAAGAGCAGCACCCACTGGCCCACGCGGGCCTGCTGCTCCTCCAGGTTCAGGCCCAGGAAGTTGACGCGGCCGGTGCCCGCGAAGGAGCCTTCCAGGCGAGCTGGGGCGGGAGGGGGGAGAGCAGGGCGGTGGGCAGGGCTGGGGCCGCGGGCTGGCTTCCCGAGCCCTGCCAGGAGCCAGCTGCCAACCTGCCCGAACTGGGGAGGGTCCAGCCCGGAGCGCGCCACGGGGCCCGCTGGGGCCCAGGCGGGTGGGAGGCAGTACCCGAGTTCGGCGTCCAGTTGTACTGAGGCCAGCCCAGCTTCTCCCCGTGCCGCCCGTTCTCCGTCACAAGCCAGTCCAGCAGCGGCTTGAAGTAGGTCATCATGGCGGAGGCGGACACGTTGGGCTGGCCCGTGATCAGCTGCATGGCTTCAGGCCACGGCTTACTGAGGCCCAGCTTCATGGCGTCCCTGGGGGGCAGCCAGTAAGGGAAGCGGCATCAGAGGGACAGGAGGGCAGCCTCGCTACCCCGCCTGCCCCAGCCTAACACCCCCCTCTCCACCCCAACTCCCGTCCCACGTCCCTCGGGACCGAGGAGGGGGGGGAGCGCCTCCGGGACCTACGCCCACATGGCACGTGTTCCCAGAAGAGCCCCCTGGGCTCCTCAGGGCGAGGGAAGTAGGCCAGAGGGTGGACGACAGCCAGAGGGAGGCCAGAGAAGACTCACGCCAGGCGCCTCCCGGCTTCCTTGGACTGGTAGATGTCACACTTGTGCAGGGGGCCTTTGTGGCCCGCCGCCTGGCACAGCGCCTCATGGAACTGGAACTGGATGATGAAGCTGACAAAGTACCTGCAAGGGCAGACGAGGCCTGGGGAGGGGGTCCAGGGGCGCCACCCCTGAGCCCCAGCCACCCCTGCCGCCTGCTGCAGCCAGGATGTCAGAGTGAGCCCACCCGGGCCTGCAGAGTCATCCAGTGTCTTCCAAGGGAGAGGCTGCTCCAAGCAGCGCTGGGGGCCCTCCTGGGAGAGGAGGGGCAGGGGGAGAGCCTGTCAAAGATCTGGCAGGCTGCTCTGGAGGCAGTGAGGTCTCCATGCCAGGGGTGCATGCAGGGAGAGGCTGAGGTGCCCAAAGGGTCATGTCTCTGCCCAGGCAGGGGGAGCCAGCCCCAAGGGAGGCCTTTATCCCAAAGTAGCAGGAATTCCCCGCGAGAAGTCTCCGGTCGAGGCCAGAGCAGCCTCTCCAAGGCTAGAGAAGTTCTGACTGTCCCACAGCAGCAGTGCAGGCCTCCCGCCTTGAATGCTGGGCACAAGCCATGTGCCACTGACTTTCCTGGCTTAAGAGTGCTCTGCCAAGGCTGCTGTCAGAATTTGGAGTGAGTCCTCTCTGCCCACCCCTGCCTAGAGCGTCATCTGTGCTAAGCTAGGGAGCTAAGCATCACAGGGGCCCGGCCGCTGTGTGAAGACGAGTGCCAGTTTGCAAGCTCAGAAGCCCCTCAGAAAGGCGGGTGGAGGCCCTCCCTGCAGGTCATGGGCACACTCGCCAGCTCAGGCCTGCACCGAGGTGCCCTTGAGTCTGCTTGGCCCCCTGCCCACTGCTGCTCTCTGGAGTTGGCTTTCTCTTCCTTCCTGGCCCTGGGGACAGAATTCACCAGGCCCACATTTGTTTATCAGGTCTGGACTGTGTGCGGACATGGTGCCAGGGGCTGAGGTGGGCAGCTGGGCGCAGTGGGCATAAGCCCTCCCTCACTGGCCTGCCAGGCAGCACGGGGGGCGGGGAGGGCAGAGTGGCCTCAGCCCCCCAGGGAGTGCCCTCTGCACCTTGCCTCACACGTGATCTGGGTACCTGCAGCCGGGGGGCACCCAGCCCTCCACCCTGAGGTCTCTCTGAGTTCCTACCTCCTGGGAGGGCTCCAGACCCTATAATTACCCTGCCCGGCCCTCAGCAAGCGCTCCCCTGCAGCACGCAGAGAGAAAGGGGCTACGCTGGGGGCATTCCTGCCATGGCTGCGCGATGCACAGCGCTGAAGGTGTCTGCATTCCATCTAACAGAGTAATTTAATAGTGGCGGGTTCCGGCCGCCTGTCCCCGCGCAGGCTATGTATTAGACACATGCGCCAGGAAGTTAACTCTTGCAAAGATCCTGTGAAATGGGATTCCACAGGTGAGGAGACTGATGCTCACAGAGACTGAGGGATTTCCTCAAGGAAACAGAGCTGTGGAGACGAGATTCAAACCCAGTTCTGTCTGAGCTCAAGCCCGTGACCCCAAGCCCCCAGTAAAACAGCCTCCCGAGCTAGCTGGGTCTCCAGTCCTAGTTTGAGAGTCTAGAAGGTGTTCCAGGTAGAACTCAAATTACATCACAGGAAACACGTTCAACATACAGCAAGGGTCACAATGCTGTTGGGAGCGTAAAAACGCAGCGTTCGGGTGCAACCGAGCCGTGGGTCACGGCCGATGTAAACCGACCAAGGTCTCGTGACCTTTAGCCAGTTAGAGTGGAGCTGCTGTTTTCAACTGTCTGGAGGATGGAGGTTCTCGTCACATCGAAAGAGTGAAACAACCGTCAGCTTGGGGCACAGGCGCGTGGCCGGGCACAGGGTGCCATAGAGCCGGGTCCCCAGGTTCCCCCCCCCCGAGGAAGCCCCCTCCCAGGGCCGTGGAGCGCTGCGTGGAGGCCCCGCCCTCGTGGCGCCCTCCTCCCCTCCTGGTACCTGATGTAAGGCACACTTGAAGGAATGTGGAACTTGGCCCCTGGGTCAAAGTCGCCTTGAGACCTGGCCACGGGGGGACAGAGGCCCTGGTACTTCAGCCTATCCAGGAGGAAGACACATTAGTCGGAGGCTCTGGGGAGAGTCAGGCCGGGAGAGTTGGCATTTTTGACTTGAAGTGTGGTGTCTGCACCTGGGGCTGCACTGGGCACTCCAGACGCCTGCGTGCTGTGCCTCTGTGTGTCATCGCCCACCACGTACACCATCACATACACACACACCCCTAGACGCAGACACACTTACCATGTGCACACAGACACAGGCCGCCTGCACACACAACCACGGAGCCCCTCCCAACCCGAGCTCCCACAGCAGCCTTCTAGAACCTGAGGCTCCACCACTCCTGGTTGTAGTTCTCCTTGGTGATGCTTCTGTCAAACACCCTCCAGCGCCACTGGTCAACGAGGTAGCTGAAGGGGACAAAGGCGACCTTGTCGAGCGCCATCTTCATCAGGAAGTTGATGTCCTCCTCTGCCAAGGGAAGGGAGCCCTGCCATTAGGTCCGGGCCTGCCTCCGGCCATGTCCGGGCAACCGGGCTGGGCTGGGCGTGCGGTGGGTGGAGGGAGCAGGACCGGGCTGCATCGCTTCGGGTCCCGAGACCTGCATCTGGGGAGGGTCTGTGGGCGCCGCCCTCCCACTCGCCCTACGCATGGCCCCGTGCCCCATCGCTCTGTCCCAGCGTGGCCCGTGGGCCCTGAGGTCTCCTCTCTTCGCCTCCCAAGGTCACTGCCCCCCTCCCCCGCCCCAGTCTCACCATAGCCGTCGTCCTCGCTCTTCAGCAGGTTGATGCTGCGCAGGTGCTTGGGAGTAGACACGGAGAGGGCCAGCACGTCCCCAATAGCCTCGTGAAAGCCAGGGTTGGCGCCTTCCCGGAAGGTCACAGGCAGGTCCTTGTACTGCATGAAATACTGAATGTGGCCCATTTCGTGGTGGGCCACCACCAGGTCCTCCATGTTCACGGTGGTACACTGCTTGATCCTGGGAACACAGGGGTGGGCAGAGGCTGTGGAAGGGGACAGTGAGGAGCCCTGGGGCAAAGGGACTGGCGGTCCTTACTGTATACAGAGCAGACCCCACGACTGCTCCGTGCATGGAACACAGCATTACGGGAAGGAAGACAAAAAGGAGGCATGGACGGACTCTGGGGTTTGGAGGCTCCTTAAATGAGGTCATTCAGGCCGTTCCTCTGCCTCCAACTTTCCTGAACGACTCCAGCCCACACTGCTGTGTTGCTTTCTAACTGCGCAAGGGAGGTGCTCTAGAGACGTGGGGACACTCAGTCACAGTCAGAGCAGGCCTTTCTAGGATGCGGGCACTGTGGTTCCTCATCGCACGTTTTCTTGCTCCCAAGACTTGGGCTTCCAGAAGGAAAGAGCAGGGTCTGAGTTACTCTGCAGCCCATGTGCTCAAGGCCAGCGAGCATATCGGCCCCAGGAATTCTCATGGCTAGGACTGAAATGACACGGGCAGAGCTGTTCAAGCCAGAACCTCCCTTTCCATCTTTCGTGAGCCACTGAAATGCCCCCTGGGATCTAACCAGAGCTCTTCATCTCGGGGGACCCATTTTTCTGTCATTCCAGGAGGAGGGGAAAGAGCTGCCCAGGACCCTGGTTACGATGAGGTTGGGGTCTGTCCACCTTCTTCTATGACTCCCCCTATAAGGGGGATTCCCAAAAGAGCGCTCACCCCTGACTCTGTCTACTCCCCGCCCTGCAGCTGTGGTCCTTGTGCCTTAGAAGGAAGGGCCCAAGGCCAGGTGAGCCAGGGCACCTGTCTGCTCGGCTCCTGGACCTCCGTGTCCACGCGCTTCATACGAGATGCCTCATCGGCTGTGGCGGATCCTCTCTGCCACGTCCCCCGAGAGGGCGGGTCTTCTTTACCTTCTCTTGAATCTGGGTGGGCTTTGTGGTTTGCTTTAGCCACTAAAATGTGGCAGAAGTGATTCTGTGCCAGGTTTGAACTTAGTCTTCAAGAGATTTGGCTGCTTCTGCTTTTGCCCTGGGGACGCCAGCTGCCAGCGAAGACATCCGACCCCGTGAGGGCTGCCTCACTGTGGGGAGGTCCAAGCTGGCCCCAAGAGATGTCCCACCAGATCCCAGCTGCTCCAGCCACCCCGGCAGGGGACCCGGCACGTGATTGAAGGCACCAACTCGAACATTCCCACCTCAGCGCGCGCGCCACACAGAGAAAAACTGAGGAACCCAACCGACAGCCAGAACCACGGCCCCAGCCATATGGCCCCACTGAGCCATGCCAGCCACCTCCTGCCAGCGTGGCTACCCTGGGAGAGGCCCCCAGTGCTGCAGAGCAGGAAAGCCATTTCCACAGGGCATGCCTGAATTCCTGGCCTATAAAATCATGAGCATAATCAGTGGTTTGTTTGTTTGCTTTTCTTTTCTCTTTTTTCCCTTAGGGCCACAGCTGCAGCATCCTGAAGTTCCCAAGCTAGGGGTCAAATCGGAGCTGCAGCTGCCGGCCTAGGCCACAGCCACAGGAACGCAGGATCCGAGCCTTGTCTGCGACCTACACCACAGCTCACGGCAATGCCAGATCCTTAACCCACTGAGATGGGGCCAGGGATGTAGTATCCCAAGTCCTCATGGATACTAGTCAGGTTCCTTACCACTGAGCCACAATGGCAACTCCCTCAAATGACTGTTCCACACCGAGAAGTTTTGGACTGGGTTGTTACGCAGCAGCAGGTAACTGGTAACTGAAACACTGTCCTCCAGTGAAGACAGCGTCTGCGCCGCTGTCAGTGGTGAGCATGCATCTCTATGAAGCCCCCACGTCCCCGTGTGCCTCCCTGTCAGGCACCTGTGCTCAGGGACAGGGCCAGCTGCAGGACGGGGCCACCCAGAGGGAGAGAAGGCTGGACGGCTCACACGGGGCTCATGCCTGGGACTGGGACCTTGGACGCTGACCAGCTGGCTAAGCTGTCAGAGCTGGTTGACTCTCAAGGAGACTCGTAGGTGGAGGATGGCCGAGCTGCTACCAGGCCCAACTCTCCTGACCCTCCATCCTTAGCTCTGGCCGTGCCCCCATTCCTGCTCTTCCCTGGCTGAGGAGATGGCAGTGGAGGCGCTACCTGATTCCCCTCTCTGTCCCCTGGGCTCAGGATCAGGGCCCCCAGCTGCAGCCCAGACACACCTGAAGTCCTTGCCGTTGAAGAAGTCCCAGGCGGAGGCATGACACACCACCTCCCGCCCATCAGTTGGCTTCTCCAGCATCGACTTGTTCCAGAACTCTGGGGGCACGGGCAGCAGCCCCAGGGAGGTGAAGAAATTGTCTGCTTCCTTAAACATCCTTTGGGGAGTCCAGCCCTACAAGCAGACAGCCGAAGCTGCGGACCGGGCAGACAGAGTGTGTGCCGCAGCCGGGAGGGAACTCCTGAATTGGAGGGTCCTCTCCCACCCGGCAGGGACCCCTCTGCCCTGGGGCCACCCCTAAGGAGCAGGGGCGTGAGGATGGGGCTGGGGCAGACCTGATTTATCATGGCCTCTGAGGCATCCATCTTGGAAGCTGAAGGGAAAGGTACCACCAAGTCATAGATGTTGGACCAGGTCTGAGCCCACATGTTACCTGGAGGTGGGAAGGAGAAAAGACAGCGGAGAGAGAAGAGAAGGCTCAGCACAATCACAAGGGCGGGAGGGCGGGTGCAAGGGCCCAATCCTGCTGATCCTAATGTGTCTCTTGAGCTCCTCGTGTCTGCACGTTGTGCTGGCCATCCAACATGCATTGTTTTCAGTCTGCATCCAGCCCACAAGGTCACCAATGTCCCTGGTTCATGGGTGGCGGCCTTGCTGGCCATCAGTGAGTCAAGGTGGTCCTCACTGTCCATGAGTGACTAGCAGCTGTGACAAATGTGGAACAGCATGCACAGCTGTCACTTACTAACAGTTAAGTAACACCTCCAGGGGCTCAGGGTTCCTAAGCCAGGGGGCTGGGGTTTGAAGGAAGGCAGGCCCCCTGACAGCCACTGCCGTGTCCTATCTATATCACTCGAGGTCAGTTTCTGGGGTCAGCTGGCGAGAAGCACCCTCCTTTAGGAGAGGCTCATGCCTCTGCATTTAGGGCCAGAGGAGAGTGAGGGCGAGGAAGGGGTTCGGAATGAGCCACAAGGCGCAGAAGTAGACCTGCTGAGCCCTTCACCGCCAAGGGCACTGAGCTGGAGCTGCATCTGTGGAGCCCACGGTGCAAACCAGCGAGAGACAGATTGCGTGAGAAGCAAGACAGGCAGGGGCTGCCTGGGCCTGGCCGCTCTGACCTCCCAGCCTCCGCTCCCTTCCCAGCCAGCCCCCTTTCCTCTCCCGCGCTGGTATTTCTCCGCCACTAAGCTGATGTCTTCCCTGATGTCCTCTGCCTCACCACAGAGGGACCAAATGGGCAGCAAAAGCCCTCTTGGCTGAGCAGAACTGGGCTCAGAACTCGACTCGGTCTCCCTCATGATCTATAAGTGGTCTGTGGCCCCGGCCGGCCTCTCTGCTCATAGTAAGAAGGCCCCCAGGAGCAGGTTCCCAGTGGCCGGACAGAGGCGGGAAGCAGTCGCCTACTCTGCCCTGTCCCTGCCATTCCTTTACCGTCTCCACTACCTCCTTCATGCATTCAGGGCATGTGAGTTTACAACCTCTGGAGGATGAGGGTTCAAAAGCTGAGGTGCATGTACCCGCTTCCAGCTCCCTTTGCCTGAATGTTACTCTGCCTTCTCTCTCCCCATCTGGCAGAACCTCCCATCCTTCAAGGTTCTGCTCACGGGCCACCTCCAGGGGAGGCCTTTCCAGCTTCCGCTCACAGCCCCCTCCTCACCCTCATGCTGCCTGGAGCCCTGATGGCTGATGTGGCCTCCCCAGGACAGGCTTAAGAACGCCCCCCACGGCCCCATCCCTGGTGACCTGCACTGCATGGATCTCTAGCAAATGTGGCACCGAATGCAGGCAGGGGACTCTCCTCCCACACCCAGTGCCCCCCCGCCCCCAACTCCAGCCCTGGCCACATCCTTCTGGGTGCAAGTCTTTCCAGCCCCCTGGCCCCAAGTGTGATCTGGGACGCTTCCCAGTCTGCCCCCTGCCCTCTGGCCAGCTCTGGGCCCCCCCTCCCTCCAACTGTTGACCGTCTCACTTGCCCTCACCCAGCAGATGGGCTGGGATGGGGCCCTCCAGGTTGATGTGCTCGGGCCCGTAGTGGTGGTGCAGTGCCCGGCGCACATAGGCGTGTAGGTTCAGGTAGAGTGGCTGCAGCTCCTGGAAGAGCTGCTCCAGCTCCTGCTCCAGGAAGGGCATCTCATACGCAGCTCTCCAGGCGTCCCCTCCATCTTCGTAGCCTGCAGAGGTGACACAGCCAGGCTCTCTGGATACCTGACCATTCCCTGAGCACCCCCTGCCTCCTCCAGGGACCTCCCTCTCACCTCTCAGGTCTCAGTGGACCTCTCTGAGGTCTTTGGGGACTAGGACCTGAGGGCAAGCGATCCCGGCAGGAGAGGACTCACCATTGAGCCTGGCAGCCTTGTTGGTGAGCTCCACGTATTTTGGGAAGTAAGGGAGGATGGCTCTGCCCACCTTGTCTCGCCAGCCCTTCCAAGCCCACAACAGCTCCTCGTAGCTTCGGGACGTGGCCATCAGGTTTGTCAGATCTGGGTAGGAGGGGTTGCATAGCTTGAGCCTGTAGCTTTGCTCACCTCCCGCCTCCTCCAGAGGTGGAATAAAACTGGAAAGGGGAGCTCCTGTCATGGCTCAGCGGAAATGAATCTGACGAGCATCCATGAGGACGCAGGTTCAATCCCTGGCCTCGTTCGGTGGATTAAGGATCTGGTGTTGCTGTGGTGTGGGTTGCAGACGTGGCTTGGATCTGGCCTTGCTGTGGCTGTGGCATAGACCAGTGGCTACAGCTCCCAATCTACCCCAGCCTTGGAATCTCCACATGCTGTGGGTGTGGCTCTTAAAAAAAAAAAAAAAAAAAAAAAGACAAAACAAAACAAAACTGGAAAGGTTCTGCCAGGCAGCAGGGCCAGCAACACTGGACACAAGTTGGCACTCTTGCTATGGGGACTTATAGGTTCACGAGGTCAGGCACCTGCAGGCTTGCAATAGCCCTGTGGGATGCCCTGTGAGGGTGCCCTTGTCCCTCTTTCCACATAAGTGGATGGGTGACACGGCTGTGTCCCCCAGACAGGAAGTGGCCAGGCGAGGGCACAAACCGAAGGCCCAGACCCCAGAGCTGCTGCTCCTCACTCGCTCCCCACGCACCCCCTCCCTGGAGAAATGGCTCAGAGGTCAAAAGACCAGAGTTCTAGATCAGTCTTGCCCTGACCTCAAAATGACCTTGGGCAAGTCACATGACCCCACTTTCCCCATTTATAAAATGGGGCTGATGCCTGTCTGGGGTGGGGTGTGTGGTGGTGGTAGTGGTAACGAGGCCCCTGAGCAGGCGCTGTGCCCGGCTCCTTCAAGTCCGTGGCCCCAGAAGGCCCAGGGCGTCTTCCACACCCAGTCATCCAACTGACTGAACCAGAGAGCAGCTGTGGAGGCAAAGCACAGAGATGCACTCAGGGAGCCAGAAATTCCCGGGTCTGTGTCCTCTCGCCGCCTCCTTGGTCACGGATCTCACAGAGCTGGGACGGGGACAGTGTGAGCTTGGGGGTCAGTTCCCAGGGTGGCTCCCCTCCTGCCCGGCCGGAGATGGAGGCCCGCGGGCACCCACATCTCACCGACGTGCGCTCTATTTTGGAACACGCGAACGTGCTCCCGACTTTTCACAGAGAAACGTTCATTCAAACTAATTCCATTTGGGAAAAACACATTCTGAGGACTTCACATCTGTCCTCTGTGGAGTGTTCTGTTTTTTGGGGTATGCTTATTCTTACCACTGGCAGTGACCTGGCGGCCCCGCCCTGGGTTCAGGACGCGAGCCGGATTCCCAGCAGGCTCTTCCACACACACACACACACACACACACACACACACACACGCACGCGTGCGCACCCCCCGCCCCCACGTCGCGTGCCGACCCACAGACACGACCCGCAGGCCAGCCCCGTCCCAGGAAAACTGCTTCTCTCTCCTGTTTATTTTCCATTTCCCCTTCTATTTGTCATTGTTGTAATGTGGGAGTGGGGCAGAAGGCCAGAAAGAAACTGTTTCTGGGTGGATTCCTCAGGAAAAATGTTTATGCCTCTGACCCCCGGACCCTCGGAAGGGTGGGTCAGAGGGAGAAGGGTGCCTCTGCGCGCAGGTTCTGGGGCGTCGGGGCTGAGCTCCCTCAAAGGGGGGAAGGCCAGGACCAGTCAGCCTCCTGCGAGAGAAGGGGGACACGCCAGGCCGGCCCCCTCCTTCCAACAGGAATAGTGGAGGGAGTGCAGTGGGAATGCCGTGGACATGGCTTCTGTGGGCTGAGGTTTCAGTTTGTGGGTGGCGGGGGGGCCAGGGAGGGCTGGAGAAGGTGGGGAAAATGGGACAGGACCAGGAAGGAGCATGTAGGGGAGGGGCCTAGGGTACCTCTCCCTGCTCGGGAGTTCAAGGCCCCGAAACACAAATTTGAGATAAACCTGCTCCAAAGGAGCAGACAGGACAAGAGAGTCTGGAGGGGACCCAGGCGGAGCAGAATAGCAGAGCCCAGGGGACCAGACAGAGATGAAGTAGGTGGAAGAGAAGCCCTACTGGTGGGAAACAGGGAAGTGAGTTTCCTGGGCATGCCGACCCCAGGACCAGCGTCTCCAAGACCTAACACTGCACCACCCCAGCCTCCCTGGCGCCCCCTCACCTCCACGTGCACTCACCAGGCTCCAGCTGAAGACAAGTGCTGTTGGCATGGCACACAGAGGCCACGCTGTATGCGGTCTCCATGTCCAGCAGGATCTGGTTGTACTGTGGGGGGAAGAAGAAGGGCGACAAGCTACAACCCCGGGCTACCTGCTCTGCCCCAGCACCCTGGCTGCAGCGCCATGCAGCTGGGGAGGGTGCTCCCAAAGGCTGAGCCGCCTCAGTCATCCTGCAGGTGTGTCCACATGGCAGATGTCACTACTTGACAAACTGCAGAAAAGGAAGCAGCGTAAAGGCCCGACGCTGTACCCCCCACCCCTGCCCCTGAGCTAGGACCTGCTGCTGACCTTGGATCCTCCACCCCCTCCTCCCCCAGGCCAAGTACCTCCTCCAGCTCCTTAAAAGGCAATGCTGCCCGCTCTAGATCCTGAATCTTCTTTATCATCCGCTTCAAGGTGAAGTTCTGGATGTTGGCCACGTCAAACTTCCTGGCCCAAATGCCGTATTTGACAGTGTGGTTTGCCATCTGTGTGCTCTTCTCCAGCTGAAGGCACAGAGGGGGACTGTATCATGAGGCCCGGGAGCTCTAGAAGGGCCTCCTAGGAGGAGATGCCATGAGGGGAGCTGAAGGGACCGGGGGGTGGCGATGGTTTTATCAAATTGCTGCCTTTGCCCATAAAGACCCTCCTCTACCTGGACCGTCCGTCATGTTCTATGTGGAGTGCCTGCCCCTCAACTGATGCCCACAGTGCGTGAGACAGAGGCAGGGATGCAAAGCCAGCCCTGCATCTTAAGGGCTGCCAGGACAGAGGCAGCTCGGTGTGCACTCCCTGGGCCTTAGCATCCCAGCTGAGAAATGGGAATGGGACCTCTGGTTTTGCAAGGTTGCTGAGGAATAAATGAGGCAATGGATAACAAATGACAAGCAACAGCGGCCCACACACAGGGTCTTCAAGAAACGTTGGCTCTCTTGGTTATAACTGAAGCTCAGTCACACAGGCAGGGAGCGGGGTTGGAGGGGAAGCAAAGCCCTTGCTATGGGGGCAAACAGGAGCTTCCAATCTTCTAAAAACTGATTCAGCGGAGTTCCCGTTGTGGCACAGCGGAAATGAATCCGACTAGGAACCATGAGGTTGGGGGTTCGATCCCTGGCCTTGTTCAGAGGGTTAACGATCTGGCGTTGCTGTGAACTGTGGTGTAGGTTGCAGACATGGCTCGGATCTGGCATTACTGTGGCTCTGGTGTAGGCCGGCAGCTGTAGCTCCGATTAGACCCCTAGCCTGGGAACCTCCATGTGCCATGGGTGTGGCCCTAAAAAGACAAAAGACAAAAACAAAACAAACCAAAACTGATTTAGCATCACTTATTTCTGTACAAATTATTCCGTTACCCACTACAGATCGTTAGTGAAAGACAAGCTGTTGAGGCACTGGGTATGTTCCCACCCAGACCTGAAACTGAATACTCTTCAATACATCACTGGGGTTTTGCACAAATTCTGACCGTCTGTCCCTACTGAGGTGACACCAGGGGAGGGAGGGCGGCCTGCAGTGCCTTGGGTTTCAGAGGATGGGTCCCCGGGGGGAGGAGCATGCGTGTGCTGTGCGGGTCCTGTGCAGGCTCCGTGGGGCATGCAGAGAGGCCTTACCACTCTCTTGCTGCCCTCTGCCGTGATGTTGGTGTTGTAGTCCCAGTTGGCCTCGGCATACTCGTTCAACACCACCTGGGATCTCCGGTCATATTCCTCCACGAACTTGCTGGCCTCGGCCTCATCGGACACGAGGTCTGTGGGACAGAGCAGAGGGAAAGAGACAGGCCTCCCCTTGCCCTCCCCTCCCGCCGCTGCCCCTGCCTCCCCGCCCTGCCCCCTGGCGGGGTCCCACTTGGGCTCTGGATTTTCAGGCTGCTGGTTGTTGAGTGGCTGGTTGTTGTCTGGCTGCTGGTTGTTGCCTGGCTGCTGGTTGTTGCCTGGCCGCTGGTTGTTGCCTGGCTGGTTGTTCTCTGGATGTCTGTCACCTGGCTAGTGGTCCCCTGGCCGGGGACCAGCAAGGGGCGCCCACAGCAGAGCAGGAGGAGGAGTAGGAGGCAGGGCAGTCCTGGAGCAGCCCAACCTTGGCCCATGGCCGCAGGAGAGCAGAGCCCTGGAGCCACTGCCCCCTGGCCAATAAGAGTGGAGCCTGCAGTGTGACCTCATAGAGCAGTGTGCCCACGGCCAGCCCCCTGCCCAGGGCCTCAGATCTGGGCACACCCTCCCTAGGAGGCTGAAGAAGATATGCTCCTTCTGCCCCAGAGCCCTGCCGACCAGCTTGGGGGGCTGCCTGGCCCTCCAGGACAGGGCACCAGGGCCCAGCTGGGAGAAGCTGATTGGAGCCATGAACCCAGGGCCTGGGGCCAGAGCCCAGAGCCGAGAGCCCTCCATAGTGCCCCGCCCCGTCTCCCTCCCGGCTTTACCAATGCCCTCCGGGTAATTGTCGGGCATCGGTGGGCGCCACTGATATTCTGGCCAGCCCAGGATATCGCCGCTCCGCTGGTTCTGCTCCTCTAGCCACTGTGTGACCGGCTGGAAGTAGTCGAGCAGTGGTTGAGCGTCCAGGGCCCCTGAGCCAACCATGTCCTTCAGCACCTCCTGCCAGGGCCGCGAGGAGCCTGCCTGCAGCACTGCCCTGTTAGGCAGAGTGGCACTGTGGGCACAGGGACCTCGGACTGGGGTCCACTACTGCTGCCCTGGCCCTTCTGCCCCACCTCTGGCCACTTCTGCCCCCACTGGATGGCAAGGACAGCAGCATTAAGACACAGGGAACTAGGAGCTTTGGAAGGGGGGGACATTTGTCTTGCCCCATGCCAGCCAGGAGGCCCACTCAGTCAATATTCAATGAGAGAAAGGAAGGGAGTGAGGAGGGAAGAAAGACCTCCTCCACTGGTCTGGCCTGTGGTGCCCCCACCAGACACACCCTGCACTGGTCTCTCCCCTCACCTCCTCCACCCTCCCTGTGCCCCCACACACCGGAGCTTGGCCCCAGCCCGAGTGGACTGGTAGATGTCACACTGGTGCAGTGGGCCCTGGTGGCCTGCCTCCTTGCAGAGAGCTTGATGGAACTGGAACTGAAGGATAAAACTCACAAAGTACCTGCAGGCACAGGGTGGGTGTTAGAGGGGAGGGCGGAGGCCGCTTGCCCAGGTACCATCCAGCTTCCACAGGGCAGAGGCTGAACCAGGGGCTGCCTTGGGGGAGAGGGGAGAACCGAGCTTGGCTCAGGAGAGAGGCTCACTCGAATGCCAGGCCATTGGGCGGTGGGGTGGGGTCCAGAGGTGTGTGGGGCCAAGCCCTGGGCATGCGGGTCCAGGATCCCAGACCAGGTGGAAGGGGACTGAAGGTATAGCAGAACCGGGGGCAAGAGTACCTGATATATGGGGTCACATTTGGGACATGATACTTGGCTCCAGCATCAAAATGGGTTTCGTTTCGGACAACAGGAGGGCAGACCCCCTGATACTTGGTTCTGGGAAGAGAATGTGGTTAAACTGTCTTAGGACCCGAGAGTTGTACAGAGGTTGACTTTGCCTTTGCAGAAAAGGGAGCTAAGTGGGCATGCCCCCCAGCCATCCCACCCCATACTGGTGAACTGGGGGAGACTTCCTGGAGGAGGGAGTTTTAGGCAGGAAAGAAGGATGCGCTAAGAGGACCGAGGCTTTGGTGGAGAGGAGGGGCCTGGGACTGAGGGGGCCGGAGGCAGGTTGGCCCGGAGGGTGGAGATTAGGCCTGTCCCATTCGCTCTTCGCTCACCGAAGGTACCACCAGTCATAGTTGTAGAGGGAAGGGGGGGTACGCCCACTAAAGACCCCCCAACGCCACTGGTCCACCAAGTAGCCAAAGGGCAGGAAGGCGATCTTTTCCAGTGCCATCTTTAACAAGTAATTGATGTCGCTTTCTGTCGGGAGATAAGATAAGAAAAGGTTGGGCGGTGGGGGGGCGGGGGTACAGCTGGGACAGGGTGGACCCCAGGAGCAGCCAGCAAGAGGTGAGGCTGGGCAAGTGCCGGCTTTTGGCACAGAGGAGGGCTCTTGGGCAGCTGAGCTGGGACTCAGGGTAGGCCATGAGGCTCTGGGTAGTGAGGCGGAAACAAGAAGAGCAGGCGGGAGCAGGGACAAGTGGGGTCCTGCTGTGGGATGGAGTAGGGTCTGGGTGGGGCTGGGCTGGGTGCTCTCCATCCCCCCCATACCCCAATCACTGGTGACATGGTCCAGCAGGCCGATTTTGTGCAGATGTGCAGGAGTGGAGACGGAGAGCGCCAGCACATCCCCGATGGCCTCGTGGAAGCCAGGGTTGGCGCCTCGGCGCAGGGAGACATGCTGGTCCTTGTACTGCAGGTAGTACTGCACGTGGCCCATCTCGTGGTGCACTGTGGACAGCTGGTCCATGGTGACCCGCGTGCACTGCTTGATCCTGCGGTGCCAAGAGGGTGTGGGTGAGGGCGAAGGACAGCAGGACAGGGACCAGAGCGTGGGGAGACTGGCGCCTGAGGGGGAGGAGCCAGGAGGGCACTGCCCTGGGGCTCGAAGGAGCTGGAGGAACATGCACAGCCTCTGCCCTGTCCCAACCCACACTCTGGTCTTTTCTCTGGTTCCAAGGTACAGAGCTGACTGCCTGTCAAAGCGGCCCAGGGAAGACAGCCTCGGGCAGCCCTGGGATGGACCCAGCCCCCCAGCCAGCGCTGGGGCTGGGGGAGGCGGGTCCGGGGACTGGCTTCTCTGGGCCCAGGCTGCCCGCCCTCTGGGAGCCCCAGAAGCCTCCTCCCGTAGCCGGACCTGAAGTCTTTCCTGTTGTAGAAGTCCCAGGCAGAGGCATGGCACACCACCTCGCGCCCGTCGCTTGGCTTCTCCAGCATGGACTCTGCCCAAAACTCAGGCGGCATGGGCAAGAGCCCCAGGGAGATGAAGAATTCCTCTGCCACCCGGAACATGTGTGTCACATTCCAGCCCTGGTGGAGGTGCCCGCACGGGTCAGGGACCAGCGGCCGGAGCCCAGTGTGGCTGCCCTAGGGCACGTCTGGGCTCCCCGCCCAGGTCAGCTCCCTGCTCGTGAAGAAAACCTCTGCTCTGTGGCCTCGCCTCACGGAGGCTGGGCGCCTACTGGCTACAGCAAATAAACCAAAGCTGACTGCCTCTCACACCCGCCAGGGGAGCCCTGGATGGGGGGGTTGGCATCTCAGCAAGGACAGCTGCCGTGTCCCCCTGCCACATCCCCTTCCTTCCCCTCCCTGCTTGTCTGTCTCCCTCTTGTTGTCCCGCCTCCCGCCGCCTGACTCGAGCTCACCTTCTGCACCATAGCACTGGTAACATCCAGGCTGGGCTTGCCGGGGAAAGGCACCACCATGTCATAGATGTTGTTCCAGCTCTGGGCCCACATGTTCCCTAGACAGAGGAGGGGACCAGACAGCTGGGCTCTCGGTCCAACCAGCGCCTGCTTCCCGATGTGTGTCACTGAACAGCACCCCAGACCCCTGGCATTTAGACCCCAGGGAACTCCGGGGTCACAGCCCACCTAGCTGGCACATCAATCCCACTCACACTCCTGAGCACTCTGTTCCCAGGGCTGGCAGAGGCCAAGTGTGAGCCCAGGCAATGCTGGTGGGGACCTCTCTGACAGTGCCAGGGTCCCTGTCTCCCAACCCTCACACGGGGCCACAGGGCTTGCTTCCTGGGGCATAAATCAGGCTTATTTTTCCTCCTCCGCTGGACCTGCAGCCCAAGCCTTCAGTGTGACCCTTGGCTCTGCCTTTTATTAGTGCTCTGCCCTCTGCCAAGTCACTTGCATGTCCTAAGCCTCTGGGTCCCCATCTGAGAAGCAGGATCAACAGTGACCATGGGAAGGATCATCAGCTTTGTGGGCTCATGTGTGGGGGAGTGGGTGGTGCCATGCTCTGGAATGCGAGACATGAGGAGGATGACCCTGAAACATGCGGGGGCAAGGTCAGGTCCTTACCCAGCAGGTGAGCAGGAATGGGTCCCCTGAGGTTGATGAATCTGTCCCCATATTGGCGGTGCAGCACGCGGCGGACGTAGGCATGGAGGTTCAGGTAGAGGGGCTCTAACTGATGGTAGAGGCGCTCCAGATCCTCCGTGAAGGTGGGTGAGTCATACAAGGAGCGCCAGTAGGCCCCGGTGTCTGAGAAGCCTAGCAGGGAAGGATGGTGGGAGGTAGTTCAGGTCCAAGCCTCTGGCACTGCCACCTCCCAGCCTCCATGTGGCTATTCTCCTGGCCGGAGGCCAATGTATCTGTGGGCTGGCTGGAAGGGACAGCTTGGGGGTTGCTGCCCGACAATTTTCTAACTAGGGGTTGCCCCAACTCCAGCTAAAGAGATCCTGGAGAGCATGAGCGGCAAAGATGAGCCCTGGAGCTGGGAGGAGTGCCGGGGGGCGGGGGGGGGGGCGCAGTGTGAGGGCAGATGGGGCTAAAGCTCAGTTCCACCATGCAGCATCTGTGTGACCTTGGACCAGCGTATGGCGACATCCTAACAGCTGCTCTGTCTGCTTTAGAGGGTGGAGCTCAGTGGAGACAGGAGATGGGAGGGCAGCACCCACACAAGGGACAGGGTGGGTGGGCATGCTCACCATCCTGCTTGAAGGCCTCATTGCTGAGGGCAGTGAAGTCCTGGTACAGGGGTTTCAGTGGGATGCCCACAGCGTTGTGCCAGCCCTCCCAGGCATATAGCAGCAGGGTGTAGCTTCGAGAGGTGGCCAGGATATTAGTGAGCTCTGAGACACAGGTGAGCAGGGTCAGTTAGGATCCTTCTGCATTGAAATCAGCAACAGCCTTCACCAGAGCTCCCACCCCGGACGGGATGGTCCTCTCCATCTCCACCTGCTTCCTCCACATCATGATATCCTCAAAGCCAAGGGCAACCTACTGGACAGGATGGGACTGGAAGGTTTAAGGGAAGCCACGAGGGGTCTAAGGCCTGCGGAGGGCTCTTGGGGGAAATGAGAGGACCCATGAAAGGGAAAACCAGGCAGCCAGGAGGAAGGCCAGCCAGTGATGGGAGAGACCAAAGCATATGTGGGGGTGGGGGCTACAGGCTGGAGAGTCCAGAAGTCAGTTTGCCAGAAGGAGTAGGGATGTGGGGGTGTCTGACAGTCCAGCCCCAGTTGGAGGTTACTGCCCTTGGGCTTACCCACGACCCTCCCCAGAAACAGGCTGTCCTCCTGGGTGCGGCAGAGAGATGGGGAAAGGTAGGAAACCCCAGCAGAGAGAGACAGTAGCCACAGCACCATACCTGGGTCCAGGGACCAGCAGGTGGCAGTCTTGTTGGGGAAGCAGACCTTGGCTGTGGAATAAATCCTGGTCATGTTGCTTAACAGAGAGTTGTACTAGGGAATTAGAATTGAGAAAATGTTAGCCATGAACAGCCCTCAGAGGAAGTCTGGCCACCCCCTCCTCTCTGTCCTGGGAGGAGGATGTGGCGCTCAGAGGACATCTGAACGTGAACACACAGACTCCCCTTTCAGTGGAGGCAGCCTGTGGAGGTGGGAAACAAGTGTCCAGAGAATTAGGGATCAGGGTTCAAGTCTGAGCTTGGCTGCCACCTTGAGTGAGGGCAATCCCTCTCATTCTCTGACTATGATGCCTTCTCAGTCTCTCAATCTTTCTAAGGGAGCCCATAAACTGCCTATTTAGAAACTTTGAAAACTCCTGCTTTGACTTTTACTGTTTATTTGATTTTCACTTTCTACTCTATAAGAGTTGCTTCAACATAAAGTAACTCCCCTCACCCCATCTCCGAGGGAAATCAATGACTCAGGAAGGAACCTATGCTTACACAGGCTTCCCGTACAGGCAGGACAAGTTGAGATCTCAAGGTCCCTCCTGCCAGGCTCCCCCTGTCCCTGCCATGGGGCACGTCTGCCTCCACCCCTCAGGTCCACCTGCTGCCCACCTGCTGCCGCTTTGCCGGGGGCAGGTTGGCAGAGCCCAGGGTGCGCACAACACCGATGATGCGTCTCAGTGTGCGGCTGGTGAAGTTCTGCCAAATAGGATCGTATAGAGCCTTGGCCTTCTGGCCCCAGACCTCTGAAAAACTCCTGGCTGATCAGGGCTGCCTCCTCCTGTGGGCACCAGAAGAGCACAAGAGGGTCAACGCAAGAAGCCACGGCGCTGGGGAAGGGGAGGAAGGCCAAGTGTTTCTGGAGATTGGGGCTTGTGAGAGCACAGCTTCCTGGTCCTGGGCCCTGGGGTGAGGAACTGGGGCAGTCTGGCTCAGGGAGGCGGTGGAGAGAAACTGAGGCTAGAAGCGAGGCAGGGGAAAGAGAGGGTGAATAGACGGGGATGCGCGGGACAGGCACAGTGACAGAGGGGTAGGTTGCGGCCAGAGAGGAGAGCGGTTGAGAACCTAGAGCAGAACAGGCGCCCTCATTAAAGACCGCCGCTGCCCCAGCCCGTCCTCATTCCCAGGCGCTGCCACCTGGGGGGACTCGGGGGCAGAGGGGCCAGCCTCCTCCACCGGGTTCTTATTGGGCAAGATGATGTGCCAAGCACCGTGATTGAACACCTACCGTCTGTCGGGTGGGGCGAGGGTGGGAGGTGAAAGGAGACCAGGGGTCTCGCTGGGTCCCCATTGCTCCGGGACCCGCGGCGCGCGCCCGGCGGGGGCTCCCCGCCCCTCAGCGCCCGGCCGCCGGCCGGTCATTGGGCGTCTGGGCCCGGCCCCCGCCCCAGGCCCGCGCGCCCACCTGGCGCCGCGCGTTCTCTTCGGTGATGTTGGTGTCGTGCGCCCAGCTGGCGGCCGTGCTCTGAAACAGCACCTGCTCGGAGCTCGAATTGAAGCTCTGCGCGAAGTCTTCCGCTCCGGCCTCATCCGCGGTAAAGTTCCCCGGCTGCAGCGCGGGGTCGAGCGCCAGGGCCACCGGCAGCGGCGGCGGCGGCGGCGGCAGCAGCAGCAGCAGCAGCAGCAACGGCAGCAGCGGCGGCCACGGCCACCGGCAGCCCGACGCGGCCCCCATGGCGTGGTGCGCGGCGCTGCCCCTTCTTCCGCGCCGCGCCTGTCCTGCGGGTTATAAAACCGGGCCGCCGCCTCCCGACACACCCCCACCTCCCCGCCCCGCCGCGCTTCCTCCTCGGCTCCAAAGTCCCCCGACCGACCGCCGCGCGGGCCTAACGGAGCGGGGCGGGGACCGAGGCTTCCTGGCCCGCCCCGGGTAGGGGCGCTGGCTCGGGTGAGGGGCCGAAGCGGCCTTCTGCAAGAGGCAGCCCGTGGGTGGCGAATGGGCCTTAGGTCAGGCTTTCCCAGGGGAGGCTAGAAAGGGGTACCGCTCCCAAAACACACGGCGCTGAAGCTGAGGGACCCAGCAGTTTGCTAGAACACCCAAGCCTGCCCAGCGCGCCCCTCCTTCCGTCACACAGCCCGGCGCGGGGAACCCAGAGCCCAGCGCTCTCGGACGGGCAACCTTCCGGCCTAATCACCCCAGGCCTCTGTGGGGCTGGGAGTGACAAGGCGGGGGAGCTGTCCGCAGTGCCGCTAGGGCAGCAAGACAGGGTTAGGGATCGTCAACGGCCCGGCTTCTTCACTAGGCTTGGGGGGAAGAGGGTGTGGCCTGCACGGGTCGGGGAGAGTTTAGGCTCCTGCAGGGCCTAGGGCGATGCTCAGAGCCCTCAGCTCACCTGGGGACTGGATGCCAGGGATGTCAGCAAGAGGGAAAGAATGAGGGGGCGGGGCCGAGAGGCCCGGAAACGCGGGCACACTTGCTTTCTTCCACTGGGGACAACAGGCTGCCATTAGCTCCGGCAGAAACCATCACACAGACTTGCTGCCTTTGAGAGCTACAAAGATGAGCACAGAGGTGAGCGCAACCCCTCCTTCCAGAGAGGAAGACTTTAAAACTTGCGTGGTTAAAGGTTGCGTGGTTTGCTCTAGTCATCTCAGGTCTCCAAGCCTGCATAAGTCTTCCCTGTTTCATCCACCTGTCTCTCCAAGTGACAAGCACGGGGGAGGAAGGAGAATCACAGCCTCTTGAGGTGCCTGTGGAGGCTGAGGGTCCTCCCCTAATTCCTTGGCACCATGGTGTCTGTCCCAGGAGGTGGGAGGACCTGCCCCCTAGCAGACACCCAACGAGGGTGTGGGCGGGAGATGGAGGATGCAAAGGCCGGGCAGAGGGAGCAGGAAAGGAGCCAGCAATAGCTGCTTAGGAGCCCTCAACCCCATGGGTGGCTTGGGCCCTTGGGAATCTGTTGGGCTCCTGGGGGTCTGCCTGTGGCATGGAGCCTGGAGCTCTGAGGGACACCATGCCCCATAGGGTGTGTGTAGGAAGCTGTGTGGCCCGAATATCCCCGAGACTGAGATCACACTGAGTTGTCAGGTGACATGGTGCCTGGGAGATGTGTGCAGGATGACGGGGTGGGGGGAGGAGTTGGGGGAGAAGAGGAGGGTGACTGCTCCAGCCCTGGGAGGAGGGGGAAGGAAGCAGGGCGCTGTCAGTGCTGTGGAGAGAGGAGGGAGAGGAGGAAGGGGAGGGAGGGGAGAGGAGGGCTGGGCCCATGGCTTTCCCTCTCACCTCAGGACACTTCAGGCCTGGCTAAGTGGCTGCTGGTGATCAGAGCAGCCCCACTGAGGGCAGGAGCCCTGCTGAGGGTGCTGCAGTTGGCCTGGCCCCTCCTCCTCAAAGCCAGGCAGCTCTCGGGTTGTCCTAACGGCCTGTGCTTCCAGGCTTGAGGGCAACGGGCCGTGTGCACACAGTGAGCTGCTGTTTTCTGGGAGGGCGCAGTCTTTCCACTGGTGGAGGCTTAAGGGCCCTTGGCTCCCCTTCAGGCCCCAAGGGAGGGGTCCTGGAGCAGAAGGATGGGTAGGGAGGGAAAAAGCTGGAGGTGTAGCTTGTAACTAGGGAGCCCTTCTCTTCTATCAGGAAAGAAAGTGTGGAAAGCAGGCAGTGGCAGGTTTGAGCTGGGCCTATGGCCTTGACTCTGAAGAGCTCTTGAGTACACCCGTGTCTAGGCTGGAGGGCAGGTGCTCTGTTCTTCTGGCCCATTCTCATGTCTAACTGTGTGGTCTTGTGACAACGTCTATGGAACTTCTGGGTTAGGGACTGAGTTCGGCATGAAACAGCCTCTGCCTCATTGAAAAATCATAAAAGCAAAGGCTAAACGAGGTTGGAAGATGATCTAAAAAGTACATTTGGACAGCACTTTAGACCTTTCTAAATTCTTTTGTGGTAAATGATCTAATTTGATATTTAGAATAATCTTGAGAGGCAGTAAAGAGATAAGGTCTTTTTTCAGTCAACTACAATCAAGGGAGGGGGGTTCCGAATCCTGCAAGAGGATGTCATTATGACGCCACGGAGGCCTAAGCACCCTGGGGAAAAGCAGTCCTGCTTGGGCGGGGTCCCATCTCCCCGTCTCTCTTCCAGGGAAGGAAAGGTCACCAGTTACCATAACTTGGAAAAATATCCCTTAGAATATATGCCCATCAATGGAAGAAAATTGAGAATCCAGAAATTAAACCTCTACATTTATGTTCAACTGATTTTTTTTTTTTTTTGGTCTTTTTAGGGTTACACCCACCACATATGGGAAGTTCCCGGACTAGGGGTTGATTGGAGCTGCAGCTGCTAGCCTATACCACAGCCACAGCAATGCCAGATACAAGTCACACCCGCAGCCTACAGCAACGCCAGAACCTTCAACCACTGAGTGAGGCCAGGAATTGAACCCACATCCTCACAGACATTATGTCAAATTCTTAACCAGCTAAGCCACAATGGGAACTCTGAAACAGGTATAAATCCTTGTGACCTTGGATTAAGCAATGACTTCTTAGAATGATGCCAAAAGCACAAGTGACAACAGAAAACTTAGATAAACTGGTCTAAAATGAGACAGATTAAAAACTTGTTCTTGGAGTTCCCGCTGTGGTGCAGAGGAAACGAATCCGACTTGGAACCACGAGGTTGCAGGTTCGCTCCTGGCCTCGCTCAGTGGGTTAAAGATCCAGCATTGCTGTGAGCTGTGGTGTAGGTTGCAGATGCGCCTTGGATCTGGTGTTGCTGTGGCTGTGGTGTAGGCCGGTGGCTACAGCTCCAATTAGACCCCTAGCTTGGGAACCTCCATATGCCGAAGGTGCAGCCCTAAAAAGACAAAAGACAAACAAACAAACAAACAAAAAACTTGTTCTTAAAAGGATACCGTCAAGAAAACGAAAAGACAACCTATGCAATGAGAGATAATGTTTGCAAAGTGTGTATATGACAAATAACTTATGTCCGAACACATGAAAAACTCTTACGACTCAACATAAAAGACAAATACTAATTAAAACTGGGCAGAGGGCTTGAACAGACTTTCTCCAAAGAGATACAAACTGACCAATAAGCACATTAAAAGATAATCAACTTCATTAGTCATCATGGAAATGCAAATCAACCAGAGTGAGATACCACTTCACAACTACCAAGATGCCTAAATAAAAGAGACAGACAATATCAAATGCTGTCAAGGATATGGAGAAACTGGAACCCTTGTACAGTGCTGGTGGGATTGTAAGATGGTTACAGCCCCTTTGGAAAACACATCAGCAGGTTCTTAAAAAAAATTTTTTTTTTTGGCTTTTCAGGCTGCACCCATGACAAATGGAAGTTCCCAGGCTAGGGGTCCAATGGGAGCTGCAGATACCAGCCTATGCCACAGCCACAGCCACAGCCACACCAGATCCAAGCTGCGTGTGTCCTACCCCGCAGCTCGCAGTAACACCAGATCCTGAACCCACTGAGAAAGGCCAGGGATTGAACCTGCATCCTCATGGATATTAGTCGGGTTTGCAACCCGATGAGTCACAAAGGGAACTCCCCTCAAAATGTTAAACAGAGGAGTTCCCATTGTGGCTCAGTGGGTTACGAATCTGATTAGTATCCATGAGGATACAGATCCAATCCCTGGCCTCACGCAGTGTATTATTAGATCTGGCACTGCCACAAGCTGTGGCTCATATCTAGCATTGTCATGAGCTGTGGGGTAGGCCAGCATCGGCATCAGCAGTGGCAGCTCCAATTCAACCCCTAGCCTGGAAACTTCCATATGCCCAGGTGCAGCACCCCCACCAAAAGAAGTTAAACAGAGATAACTTTATGGATCTGCAATTCCATCCTCAGGCATAAGAGCCCTAAACTGGAAACAATCTAAATGTCCATCAACTGATGAATAGATACCATGGAATATTATTCAGCCATAAACAATGAAGTGTTGATTATAAACTACGACATGGATGAACCTTTAAAACCTGATGCTCAGTGAAAGGCCACATATTGTATAAATCCATTTACATGAAATTCTAGACTGGGCTAGTCCAGGAGTTCCCATCGTGGCTCAGGGGAAACAAATCCGACTAGTATCCATGAGGACGGAGGTTCAATACCTGGCCTCGATCAGTGGGCTAAGGATCCAGTGTAGCTGTGACTTGTGGTGTAGGTTGCAGACGCAGCTCAGATCCCGCATTGCTGTGGCTCTGGCAGCTACAGTTCCAATTCGACCCCTAGCCTGGGAACCTCCATATGCTGCGGGTGTGGCCCTAAAAAGACAAAGAAAAAAAAAAAAGAATAGGCAAATCCATAAAGATGGTAGATTACTGGTTGCCAGGGGTGCGGCGGGGGGGGGTGGCTGAGAGTGACTGCCAATGGTGTGGAGTTTCTTTATGAAATGATGAAACTGTTCTGAAATTAGTAGTGATGGTTGCACAAGTCTGAATAAACTAAAAGCTGCTGAATTATACATTTTAAAAGGGGAAATTTTATAGCACATGAATTATATTTAAATACAGCTATTACTAAAAAAATATGTCCAGGAGTTCCCATCGTGGCACAGTGGAAACAAATCCGACTAGGAACCATGAGGTTGTGGGTACAAGCCCTGGCCTCGCTCAGTGCGTTAAGGATCTGGTGTTGCTATAGCTGTGGTGTAGGTTGCAGACGCAGCTCAGATCCAGCATTGCTGTGGCTCTGGTGTAGGCTGGCAGCTACAGTTCCAACTGGACCTCTAGCCTGGGAACCTCCATGTGCTGCGGGTGTAGCCCTAAAAAGAAAAACAAAATGTCCAAGGAGTTCCCACTGTGGCTTAGAGGGTTAAGAACTCAACACAGGAGTTCCCATCGTGGTGCAACGGAAACAAACAAATCCAACTAGGATCCATGAGAGGGTGGGTTCAATCCCTGGCCTCGATCAGTGGGTTAAGGATCTGGCATTGACATGAGCTGTGGTGTAGGTTGCACACGCAGCTCGGATCCTGCGTTGCTGTTGCCGTGGCTGTGGCGTGGTGCAGCTCTGACTGGATCCCTAGCCTGGGAATCTCCATAAGCCAGGGGTGCGGCCCTAGGGAAAAAAAAAAAAAAAAAAGCAATGAGATCCTGCTGTATAGCACGGGGAACTGTATCTAAACACTTTGTGATTGAATATAATGGAGGATAATATGAGAAAAAGAATATATGTATATATATATGTACAACTGGGTCACTTTACAGCAGAAATGGACAGAACATTGTAAATCAACTATATAAAAAAAATTTAAAAACACACAAAAAATATAAAAATAAAAATTAAAAAATATGCCCAAATTCTGACTTCTATCCCTCTGTGTGCATCAAGGAATTTCACGATTACTGATTGGTTTTTAGAGGAGCTGTGATTCTCTCGCTGGATACTCACTGGCTACTCTTTACCCATCTCCCACAGCCCAGCTCGAGTCCTGCCTCTAACATGAACAGCCCTAGCTCTTCAATCCGTGACACTCTTGCCTTTCTACATTTATTTGGTGTTCACTCACAGGGACACCAAAAGCCAGGTTATGGGAAATGGTACTGGATTAGGAGCCAGAAAAGTCTGGGCCACGTTTTAAGCCTTATAACTTCAGCAAAATAACCCCTTTGGGCCTCAGTTTCCTCATGTATGAAACGACTATAAGCAGTTTCACCCACCCTCCCTCTCAGGGCTGCTCCCTGACTTGAGGAACAGCTGAGGGGCCAGTGTGGCTGGTGCAGAGGGAGCCAAGAACAGGGTGAGGGCGGTGGACAGGTGGCACAAACAGGGACCTGGTTATCCTGAGATGAGAACCCAGTGGAATTGCTGGATATTGGTTGGAGACTGGCTATCATTTTTAAAAATGTCTCCTTGGAGTTCCCCCTGTGGCTGGGTGGAAACGAACCTGACTAGTATCCATGAGCACTCAGGTTGGATCCCTGGCCCCGCTTAGAGGGTTAAGGATCCGGGGCTGCCGTGAGCTGTGGCTTGGACCCCATGTTGCTGTGGCTGTGGCTGTGGCGTAGGCCCAAGGTTGATTCTATGCCTAGCTTGGGAACTTCCATATGCCAAGGGTGTGGCCCTAAAAAGAGAAAAAATGTCTTCTTACTGTGTTATGTAAAATATAAATATGTATGTATATACGATATCTAATGTATAATAAGTTATGAAGCATAACAGAGTGAGGACCCATGAATCCACTACCCTTGTTTAGCTGAGCCCCGGTCGTTCCCTTCTTCATCTCCCATCCCCACATCCACAAGCACCCAGACCGACTCCCCCAGCGCTGTCTTTATCAGTCTCCTCTCCTGCCAAAAATCCTCTTCAGTATGTTGTATGTACCTCTGAACATTACACTGTTTAGTTTTGCTTGTTTTAGCTTTATAAAGATGGTGCCACTTAGGTATGTACCTAAGAGAAATGAAAACACATGTCTGTGCAAAGACTTGCATGCAGAGCAGCAAAGGAGCTGAGCAGCGGAAGCACCCCAAATGTCCATCAACTGGTGAAGGGGTCAACAAAGGGTGGTAGATCCATACAACAGAATGACAGTTGGCAATAAAAAGGAAGGAAGTTCTGACACGTTCCGCAACATGATGAACTCCAAAAACGTCAGGCTAAGTGAAAGAAGCCAGACACAAAAGGCTACATATGGTACGATTTCATTCATATGTAATGGCCGGAAAAGTCAAATCTAAAGGGACAGAATATAGATCAAGGGGTAGGAATGGAGACTGACTGAAAATGGGCATGAGGGTTATTTTGAAGGTAATGGAGATGCACTGAAATGAACAGTGTCATAGTTGCACAATTCTCAAAATCATCTATTAATCATTGAATTGTACACTTAGGATGCATGAATTATGCTACAACATAGCAATGTAAATTACACTTTGATCAAACTTTTTTTTGTCTTTTTGCCATTTCTTGGGCTGCTCCCGCGGCATATGGAGGTTCCCAGGCTAGGGGTCTAATTGGAGCTGTAGCTGCCAGCCTACTCCAGAGCCACAGCAACTCGGGATCCGAGCCGTGTCTGTGACCTACACCACAGCTCCTGGCAACGACGGATCGTTAACCCACTGAGCAAGGGCAAGGATCAAACCTGCAACCTCATGGTTCCTAGTCGGATTTGTTAACCACTGCGCCACGACGGGAACTCCAAACTTTTTTTTTTTTTTTTTTAAGGCATCATAGGATTTCTCTCAAGATGCAACCAGGTTAGGATCCGGCGTTGTCGCTGCAGTTGCTAGGGTCACTGCTGTGGCTGGGGTTTGATCCCTGGCCCAGGGAAGTTCTATATGCTGAGGGGTGCAGCCAAAAAAGGAAAAAAAAAGGCATATTAGAGTCTTCTAAGGCTTATTTTTCTCTCACAATTATACTTCTGAGATTTTATTATTGTTGTTGCATAGTTATAATTCATTTATTTTCACAACTTTATCATAGTCCATAAAAATCCATCATGTGATTATGCCACAATTTTTTTCTCCAATCTCTAATCCTGTCACTGGGCATGTGAGTTACTTCTTGTTTTTCGTTACCACAAACAATTTGCCAGTAATATTCTTGCCCATCTCCTTGGTATTCATATATAGCTCTATATCTGTTGAATCTAATAATAAAATATCAGAACTTATATGCTGCATCTTTTTTCACTTCATTTTTTAGGAATTCTTTTTTTTACTATATTTTAGAAAAATACCATTCCCCCAACAAATTAAAAATCAAAACAAAACCAAAACTGAACTGGTCCTCATGGAGAAATACTGCTCTAGAGAGAAAAACTGCTGGGTCAAGGGCCGGCAGATGTCCAAAAGTAAGCAAAAGTTCAAGGGTGTCCAAATGTCAAACTGCTGTTCAAAACAGTTGTACCAATTTGTGCTCCTGCCAGCAGTGGACAGGAGTTTGCTTACTGCTCCACATCTTCATCAACACTTAGTATTATGCAATTTTTTAAGTTGTGCCAGTTTTGTGGGCATGACATGTTTTCACTCCTTTGTTGCTAATGATGTTGAAAGCCTTTTCATATGTTTATGGGGCAATTGTGCTTCCTCTTCTGTGTTATTCCTATTTCTTTCCTTTGCCCCCCCCCTTTTCATTTTCTTATTGACTCATATAGTTCTTTATATATTCTGGATATTAGTCCTGTGTTGTTGAAGTGTGTTGCAGAAATCACTCCTGGTGAGTGACTCATTCGAATTTCCTTGCAGTTGTCTTTAGAGAAGAGAAGAGAAGGTCTTACTTACAGAGTAGTTGGATGTTCTGTTTTCCTTTGGGGCCTAGCTCCTCTTTGCTCCTTGCAGATCATGTTTTCCTGGTCAAAGCCTCTGCATGGTCCCTGCTGATCCGATAAGCACCAGAGCAGGGCATGGACAGTGTTTTGCCTCGGCAGCCTCCTGCCTCCAGCCTCGTCTCTGTCCCGCTTTACACTCTGCAGTTTATTCCTGAGCTTATGTTCTCAGTCCTGAGTCTTTCCTGGATGCCAAGACCTCCCTGCCTCTGAACCCATCGCTCCTCAAATTCCAGCTCTGGCACAACCTCCTCCCCTGCCCCGTCCCCTCTTCTTCTACTTTTTTTTTTCTTTCAAACAGTCCAGAGGTCTTTTAGTTGCTTTTACCTATCAAGCCATGAATTCACAGGGAATGGGTTCAGGAGTGCAGACTCTTCACACACGGGATGGAGCAGGTGGCACTTCAGTTGAACCCAAGTAACTCTCTTTTGCTTCCTTCTTTTCCTGATCACTTTCTTCACGTTTCAGGAAGCTATCTCGGCTGGTGGAGTGCTTCCTATGCTCAGTACGTACCTTGATTCTCTTGGCAAGAACCTTGCCCTTATCTTGTTTGTTGACAATGCCAGCTGCGTGCTGGGTAGCCTCTTTCATTTTGCATGGGAACCTCGGTGGGTGTTCCCTTTAGAATGGTGCCCCTTCCCGAGCCGACTACAATGTCAGTTTTCTGGTGGGTTTGAGGGTCTGTGGCCAAAGGAACAGCTCCCTGCTTTCTAAAAGGCCTAGAGAACATGTGGCTGGCGCCTCTCCTGCCTTCCTTTGTGTTGGTCACTTTGGTGAATTACTGGAAGATGGTGGCTCTGGAGGAAAGGGACAACCTCCTCTTCTTAGAAGCGTTTCTTCCTCTGATCAGTGGGTCTCAAGCCTGGCTAAGCATCAGAGGACTGCCAGTACCCAGGTTTTTGACTCCTAAAGTTGGATGACCTCTACTGTGAATAAATGTAATTTATTAAATAGGTACACTATTTTAAAACAGGGGATTCCTTAACAATGGGATGTTTGGGAGGGGAAGAAAGGTTAGGAAACACTGCTTGCTTGCCAGTGATGTCTACCGTATCCCTGACACCATCCTGCTTCCACGTGAACTTTTCCAGGGACAGGAAGCTCACCACCTCAGTGGGCTGCTCCAGCCGTTAGAAACTGCTTCTTGTTTTCTTCCTTCCTTCCTTCCTTCTTTTGGCTGCACCCATGGCATGCGGAAGTTCCTGGGCCAGGGATCCAACCCGCACCACAGCAGTGACCCGGGCCTCTGCAGTGACAAAGCCGGATCCTTAACTCATTGTGCCACAAGGAGACTGCTTTCTTCTGCTGCGTCTCTGCCTTGTCGTTTATACTTACTGATCTTCACTCTGCCCTCCAGAGAAACACTCTGTCTTTTCTGTTTGGCACACCCCCGCCCCCCAACATCTATCCGCATCTCCCTTCTCCAAGAGAAATACATCACCTTCAGTGATTCCTGGGGAGAGATGGTTTCCAGGTCCCTCTGCCCCTGCTCAGCCTCTCGTGAAGGGACTGTAGTTTTCCCATATTCCTGGTAAACTGCATGTGTTTGAGGAAGGCCCCAGGGCTGGTCTAACCCCAGGCCTGCTGCAGAGGGGTCCTGATCCAGTTAATGTGAGCCTATTGGTGCAGCCTGAGGGTTGTGGCTGTTCTGGCAGCTTCATCGACCCGATGGCTCTCAGAGTGAACCTGAGAGTTGAAGAAAACCCTTAGATCTTTTTCATGTGAAAAATCACATTTGTTTATGTCCATCTGACTTCCCCCTTGCCTAAATACAGGATATCTGTAAAATTCAATCTTACTGCTTTTCACTCAGCAGTCATATCTTTTGAGACTTTTTTTTTTTTTAACTTTCACGTCTTCTTTTAGTTCTTCCCTGCAGTTTTGTGTCAAGCACAAATTTAGTAAGCAAGGTACTGCTTTTTTTTTGGCTTTTAAGGGCCAGGCCCTCGGCATGTGGAGGTTCCCAGGCTAGGAGTCTAATCAGAGCTGCAGCTGCCAGCCTACACCACAGCCACAGCAACACTGGATTCTTAACTCACTGAGTGAGGCCAGGGATTGAACCCGCATCCTCCTGGATCCTAGTAGGGTTCATTAACCACTGAGCCACAAAGGGAACTCCTTTTTTTTTTTTTTTTTTTAAATACTGAGGAGTGCCCCGTGGCAACTGAGCATCCTTGGACCCTTCTGCGTTGTGCTAGGCCTTGGACATCAGGCCCCGACCCCAGGAAGCAGGGGAAGGGGAAGCGCACTGCGTCTCTCCAGGCCGGGCTGAGGCTGCTCCGCCACGGCTGTGGATAGTGACGCTCTATCTCTGTCTCGTGGGCCAGGAACATCTGAGTAATCTTTGACTCACATCTGTCCTGTGTCCTCTTGCCCAATCTTGCCTGGTCTTTATTAAAAATGTCTCTCTCCTTTTCTTTCATTTGCTGGTTCCTCAGCACATCTCTCCTGGGTCCACTGTGCAGGCACTGTGCTTGTGATGGAGATGGTCTCACCCACACAAACTCCCTGTATTTTTTTTTTTTTTGTATTTTGTCTTTTAGGGCTGCACCCATGGCATATGGAGATTCCCAGCTACACATAGGCTGTAGCTGCCAGCCTATGCCAGGGCCACAGCAACACGGGATCCGAGCCGCATCTGCGACCTACACCACAGCTCATGGCAATGCTGGATCCTCAACCCACTGAGCAAGGCCAGGGAGCGAACCTGCAACCTCATGGTTCCTGGTCGTATTCGTTTCCACTGTGCCATGATGGGAACTCCTTTTTTTTGTTTGTTTTTTTGGTTGCACCCAGGGCATATAGAAGTTCCTGGGCCAGGGACTGAATCCAAGCCAGGTCCTTAACCCAGAGCACCAGTCGGGGGATCAAACCCTCACCTTAGCAGCGACCCAAGCTGCTGCAGAGACAATGCTGGATTGTCTCCCCTGCACCACAGCAGAAACGCCTCCCTGGATGTTTAACAAGCAATTCCCAAAGAGGCCACTGCACCCTGGTTGGGAGTGTCACTCAGGCTGAGCCCTGAAAGGAGAGGTAGGACTTGATCAGGCCAATTGTTGGATCACATTTCAAGCAGATGAAACAGAAAGCAGTTTCCACTGGGCAGCACGAGGATGGGAGCGGAGGCTGAAGAGCCGCAGCTGCCGAGTCAAGTCAGGCAGGCGGACTTCCGCTTAAGGAAGGTCTCGAGTTGGGCAGTGCCAAGACCTCAGCTCTACTCCAGAGCCATCGGTGAAGGTAAGTGATCAGCAAACTCTGGAGGCCCAGGGATGGCAGAAGAAGACAGGGCTCAGGGCCCCCCAGAGACTGACGAAAGTGGTAGACTCAGGGTCTGCCAAGGGAGGCAGTGGCTGAAAGGATGGGGGTGGGGTGGGGTGGGGAGGAGAGAGGGGCAAAGGTGCCAAGGCATGCCCCCAGGCAGCAAACATTCTAGAAGCAGGTCTGAGCAGTGGGAAGGCAAGGAGATGAGGATCTGGTTTAGGAGGTCTGGCAGGAGGTGGGGGACTAAACAGCCAGCTCTTCTCATTCCCATCACCCAGGGGGACCCCCAGTCCGCTCTCCCTCCTGCCACCACGAGACCCTTTGCCCTTTTCTCTGCCTGCCTCCTGCAGCTTGATTAGACATCCACCTGAGAACCTTCCAGGAGGTGTGGAGTCCCTTCCCACTCCTGGGCCCAGTGGAGTCCCAGCTTTGACCTCTGTCAGGTGCATGAGGGAGTGACAGGTAAGAGCCGCCCCGAGAGATTCCCAGGAGCGTTCAAAACACTTCCCAAGACCCGCCAAGGCAGGTCCGAGCCCGTGGCCTGCCACAAAGCCAGGCCTCGTATCTTGCCCAGACTGTACCGCCTTTCCCCTCCTTCGCTCTTGGGGCTGTGTGGGTGCCGCAGAATCACATCGGGCCGAGCATCCGAGTGCCATACGCATCATGATTTAGACTGCCCAGCAACTCCGTGAGTTAGGAACTATTTCATTCCCATTTGACAGGTGAAGAAACTAAGGCACAGAGGATAGTATACTGTCTAAGGTGGCACAAGAGGTAGAGCCAAGGGCAAAGTCAGATAAGTGTGGTCCCTGAGAGCCACTCCCTGCCTACTCCTCTTCCATTTTCTGGAATGCTCACTGCCTTGGTCCACTCTCACCCATGTGTCATGTGCCATATTCTTCATAGTCAGGATGTTCTTATTTTTTAATTTTTATTTTTTGCTTTTTAGGGCCACACCCATGGCACATGGAGGTTCCCAGGCTGGGAGTGAATTAGAGCTGTAGCCGCCAGCCTACACCACAGCCACAGAAGCACGGGATCTGAGCCACATCTGTGACCTACACCACAGCTCACGGCAACGCTGGATCCTTAACCCACTGAGCGAGGCCAGGGATCGAACCCGCATTCTCATGGTTCCTAGTCAGGTTCGTTAACCACTGGGCCACAATGGGAACTCCTCAGTTCCCAATCTTAAGCCCACCCCTATGGGTCTCCCCCGGTGAGGTTAGCTCTGTTCCCAGTCCCTGCGTGAACGCCAGTGGGATGACATCTTCCTCTGCCCAGCTTCTACTACCCCCTTCTCCAGTCCCCCTGCCACAGTCCCCACCTTGGGACAGGCCCTCATCATTTCTGCCAGCCCCTCCCCCATCTGTCTCCTTCCAGTCCATCCTTAAAGCTGTGAGACTGAATGTGGACCTGACCATTGTGTCTGTTCCCTGAGAGCCCCTCCCGGCTCCACATCATCTGGGGAATAAAATCCAAACTCTTGAGTGTCAAGTCCAAAGTCCCTCCTGGTGTGGCCCCCCACCTCCCCCAGGTCCTTGGCTCTTGCTCTGCCTCCAAAGGCCCCTCTATCAGCACTCCCAGAGGCCATGCACTGGCTGGTCTGGCCCTTGATAAGGTATGCAGTGGTCAGCAATAAAAGGAACCAACCAAGAGTGAGATACATAAAATCGATCAGCATATATCAGGCCAGGTTGTCCCCTGTCCTTTCTTGGTCACATTATCTTTTATTTTAAGTATTCTTGCTATATTTTTTATGGCTAAAATACGTCTTTCATAAAATGGTGCTGAGAGAAAATGATGGATTTTTAAAATTTTTTCATGTCCTTACTTGGCAAACTACAAAACATCTGCCACTTCAGTCAGATTCCTTTTTTATTCTGACAGTTCAGAGACTGATGGAAGCTTGTCCCATAGGCCTGTCAAGTGGGCCCTGATCTCTGGGGTTCCAGGTCTTCCCTGCCGTTCATTCCTTCTGCTGCCATGCTCCCCACCCCAAGGCTGGCTGTCAAACACTGTCCCTCAAGACCTGATCTTTCTTCCCCAAAAGCACATCCACAGCACCTCATATTCACATTTCCAGAGCCTGCTCCAGGCCTAGCCACACGTGTACTTGGCAGGTTGCTGAGGGCCTGACTAGAGTGAGTGAATTCCAGCCTTCTCTGCAGCAGGCTGGGTGTGATGCTGGTGGGAGGCTGGGGAATGTGCCTAGGCTTCCACTGGCCTCAGCTGCAGGCAGGGGCGAAGCCAACTCTCTCCTGCTCCAAGGGTCCAGCTGGGTGCTGAGGACTCTGCCCCAGTCCCAGTGGGGCCCAGTTTGAAGCTGCGAATCCTAACTGGCCCTAAAAGTGCTACCCACCACCTGTGTATATCTTACTTATTGTTCCCAAAAGGGTCAGGAAACACCCATTAGCCGCCCAGGCCCTGGGAGCCTCAGGTCAGACAGGAAGACAGAGGCGGAGGGAAAGGGGGGAGACATTTGGGAGCAGGGGAGGGACAAAACAGGGCCTGTTGTGGCAGCAGTGAGGGCAACCTGGGGGCCCACAGAGAAGGGGGAATTCAATGGTGGTGGGGACCTTGGGCTGGGGGTATGGCCAGCCTCCCATTGGGCATGGGAGAGGCATCTTCCTGCTGGCTCCACTCCGGCCTCCATCATGGGCCCGGGGCATGGGAAGCAAACTCATCTTTGGGGTCTGCGCCCACCTCCACATGCCCAGGGCCCGGTAAGGCCCTCTGAATGCCCAGGGCTCCTGAAGGGTCTCCAGCCCCACCACCAGCCCCAGCAGCACACGGTGGCCCTCTGCCTGTCCTCTCCATCCCTTTCCTGGGACCCTTCATTTAAACTCCCTGGAAGGCATCAAAGATGGGTCAGAGGAGGGGCTCTTAGGTGAGAAAATGACATTTTTTTTTTTTGGTCTTTTTTTTAGGGCCACACCCATGGCATATGGAAGTTTCCAGCCTAGGGGTTGAATTGGAGCTGTGGCTGCTGGCCTACACCACAGCCATGGCAACGCCGGATCCCTGATCCACTGAGCGAGGCCAGGGATCAACCTGCATCCTCCTGGACACTAGTCAGGTTTGTTACCCTTGAGACACAACAGGAACTCTGAGAAAATGACATTTTGTTTTAAGTTACCTTGGAGTAGTTTGCTTTGTTTTAGGAGGCAGCTCTTGAGAGGCCACCTCAGGTCACCCCCCCCTTTGAGAATGGGGTGTGTGGGTTGACCAATGTGCATAAGAGGAATAAAGAATCTGAGCTGAGACCCTTTTGTCCTAGCAGCTCTCTGATGGTCAGCTGGCAAGAGAGGCACTGGGGTTTCTGGGAGAAACCTCCTTGCAGAGGAAGCTGGATGGGGCCCGGCTCAGTGGTGGGCCCACCCAGACCCAGTCATCTTGCAGGGTAGGGGTGGAGACAGCTGGTGCATTCACTGCATGTGACTGATGCTGACCTGGCCACCTGGGCATGTGGGGATGCTGGAGGTGGGGTGGGGTGGGGTGGGGAGGGCAGGAAACAGAGCACAGGGTCTCTAAAGAGCTTGGAAGTGAGGCTCACCGGCATGACGCTACCAGTCTGGACTGCATGGCCAAGTGAAGCCGGGACTGAGCCCTTGGAGGGGCCTGTGTTTATCAGAAGTGAGGGGAGAGAAGCCCCTCAAGATGGATGAGAGCACTCGAAGTCACATCTCTTTCTTCTTGACACTGCCTTCCAGCTGTTCAGGGCTACCCGGTGCCATAGGAGCAGGAGGGCCCAGCTCTGGCTCCTTAGATCCTTCAAGAGCAGGAGGCATGGGAGTTTCTGTTGTGGTGCAGTGGAAACGAACCCGACTAGTATCCATGAGGATGCAGGTTCGATTCCTGGCCTTGCTCAGTTGGTCAGAGATCTGGCATTGGGGTGAGCTGTGGTGTAGGTCACAGATGCGGCTTGGATCCAGAGTTGCTGTGGCTGTGGCTGTGGCTGGCAGCTGTAGCTCAGATTCGACCCCTAGCCTGGGAAATTCCATGTGCCATAGGGTGCAGCCATAAAAAGCAAAAAAAAAAAAAAAAAAGGAGCAGGAGGCATGACTGCCCTACAATGGGCCATGAAGCAAGAAACTAGGGGATTAACTGAAATTTGGGGGACCAGCTGAGAGGAGTGATTCTCCCTGGCCCCCCTCTTAGGGTCTCCCACTGGCTGGGAGGGATCAGAGGAGTGCAGCTTCTTGGGTGGAGGAAGTTCTGAGCTAAGGTCAGGGTACCTTCTAATCTAATCCACTCTCAGATCAGGACCAGCTGGAATGACAGGAGCACTCAGGCAGGAGGCGATGGCCAAGGTCAGAGGAGCATAAGGGATGAGGGGAGCCATGGGGCAGAGCAGGGCTCAGCTCTGACTTAGACCAGTGCGCTGCTGACATGCTATGACCTTGGAAGAGCCACCAGCCTTGGTGCACGCATCAGAGACGGCGACTTCCATCCACCCTCTTCTTCCACCCCCTCCTTTCTGCTCCTCTGGCTCAGCAGTGTCCTCCCCTGGAAGAGGGCTGTCATAAAACTACAGCTGGGAAACACTGCCTGTGCCTTCGCCCACCTCACACTCGGGGCTCCTGCAGGCCGTGGCTTGGTCACCTTGCACTTTCAGCTCAGAGCAGCCTCCGCATCCTCACCGCACTCCTGGCATGATGAACGCGGCTGAGAACGAGGGTGGGGGCAGGGGTGTGTGTGCGGCCAGAGCTGGAACAGTGCTAGGAGCCAAGATAAGAACTCAGCTGTCACAGGCTTTGAACAAAGTTCAGGAGTCCTGGCCCTACGGTTTTAAGGCATGTTTGCGGAGATGATTAGATGGCTGTCATTATCAGCAGCTCATGCTCTCCCTCGCTGACACCACCTCATGCTTTGGCCACTCCTCACCTGGGCCTCACACCTTTGCTCTCCACGGTGCCCGCAGCACTCACACAGCAGGTCTTCAGTATTTGCTGACTGACTCAATGACTGACAGATTCCAGGAGCAAAGTGGGAAGGCGGGATGGAGGATGCGACTGGGACACAAACCTCCTCATGGTTTCCTTCCAGGTGAGGGTCCTGCTGGGGCTGCGCTCCCTGCTCGGGCCAGGCCACCACCACTGGGCAAACCTGGGCTGGGACTGATGTCCAGATTCTCCCGTGGGTGAGAGCCGCAACTACAACTACGTGCCCGCAGACACTTCTAGATGCCCCAGGCACCTCTGGTGGGGTCCCTGCTCCACACCTCATGGTGTCAAGCTCTACCCTCCCTAGTGACCCCATTACTGCCTATCTGCACACGCGGCAGGCCTCTCCTGCATTGGGGGAAGAGACGTGTGGGAGGCAGGAGAGAATGGAGGCCGTGCACATTCCTGGCCTGCGGCCTTTGCCCTTCTGCCTCTTCCGTGGGCTGGAATCACCTTCCCTGATGTTCCCGTGCTGGCGCCCTCCCTGCTCCTCAGAGGCCCTCCCTCCCCTGCTCAGCTTTCTTCAGCTCACCTGTTACCACACAACTGGTTTCTCCGCGTGAGTGTGTGGTCTGTCTACCTTTCCGTGATCTGTTTCCTCCACATCACATATAGGTAACACCAAAGCAATGGATTACTGTCTCCCCAGCGCCTGCGACAACGTCTGCCGCAGGTCAGTGCCCCATAAACCTTTGCAGAAAGAAAGGGGGGGGGGCAGACTTCTTCCTGGTTCCCCCGCCCCCACCCAGCCTTCCCCCCCGGGGCTGCACAGAGGCGCCCCGAGGGGCTAGGAAAGCCCTCGGCCTGGCCTTTGGGGGGCCAGTGCTGTCTGCCATCTCCTGCACCGGGCTGGCGGCCTCCACTGTCAATGCCTCCCACGGCCAGTGCGAACTGGCGGCAGAAGTGAAAGTTGGCTTGACCGTCCCGCTCTCGTCGCTTCTCCATTCCTCTTGCAGTGTTCTCTTGGCTCGTGGACAGCGTACTCTTGTTTATCTAAATCTTGTTTTCCCAGACACAACCAACGTTGGGGTCAACCCAGGACTCACAGCCTGAGACGTCTGGCAGCCCAATTCTCTTGCATTCTGGAGGTCCCAGGTGACTCACTGTCGTCACTGAAAGCCTTGTGGTCAGTCCCCGCCTCGCTGCTACTCGCCACTGTCGCCGCTGCGCTGCTGGATGCGCTGGCGGCTCCTGCTCCAGCTACTGATTTTCTGGCCACCTCCGCTGCCCCTGTCCCCCGACCCAAGTGATTAGAATTCCATTTTAAGCTCATCAAAGTAGGCATGCACTTTCAGATTCAGACACATTTTCTTTTCAAGGAAGGTGGAGCAAGTTCCCCAGGGAGAGGCCTGAGGATGCCGCCCCCCTGCTGAAGGCCGAGCTCGCCCTCGCTATACAGCTGGGCCAGATGTGTCCTTTGACTACCTGCCACTCCAGCGCCGGGCCCACCTCCCAGAGCTGGCGCAGGCTTTGGTTCAGTCGTGTCGGCTCCTGTTCCGGCAGTACTGCTTGGGCCTCCTCCTCTGCTTTCCAGCCAACACTCCTGTCTCTGCTGTCCCTCTGCCACATGAATCCCTGCTGGCCCTTCAGCTCTATGCCATGCCCCCAAAGCCTGCCCTGACCCTCACATCAGGCTAATCGCCCTTTCTATGCACTGGCAGGGTCTGAAGAGTACAGGGCTGTGCCTGTCCCGTTCATTGTCACATCCCTAATGTCACCTTGTGCTGAGCACATTGAAGTGACTGGATAAAAATTGTTGTAAAGAGTGAACAAATTGTGCGTGTTGGCATCTTACAGACCTCAGGGATGGGGAGCCCCATATCCAATGCCTCTGGTATTCCCTGCAGCTCAAGGTTAAGGCCTCTGCCTAAAGCACCTGTGGAACAGGAGCTAAGTGGGTGTTTCAGCCTGCTGGGGGTAGGGAAGCTCTGCTAGGAGGGGCCAGAACTGCTCGAAGGCCCTCCTGTCCTCCCCACACAAGAACAAGGGTAGGACTGACAGAGAAAATACAGGACACCCAGTCACATGTGCATTTTGGATAAACATTGAATACATTTTAAGTATATTGTTTGTCATACGTGGGACATACTTATGCCCAAAAAAATTAAATTCAAATTTAATCAGGCATCTTGGGGTTTCTTCCTTCTTTCTAGGTCTTGGAACCCTATCAAGGCAGACGTGATCCACCAGGTGCTAGAGGATCTGAGGTCCTTTTCCAAGGGACATTCTGCACATTGTCTGGGTTCCTCTTGCTCTTTATAAACACTTTTGGCCAAAGAACAGGGCGAGCTCAAAGCTGGTTTCCCAGGGCCGTCACTAGCACACTTAATCCAAGGTATTGCCCTACATCTCGACCCCTGACCCCAGCTACTGGACGTGATAGTCTATGCAGGCCTTTCTGAGGAGGGGCTGTTTGTGTTGAGATTTGAAGGAATGAGTCAAGTGATGATGGAGAGAACATTCCAGAGGAGAACGGGAGTGAACTTGGTGAGTCTGAGGAACAGAAAGGCTAGTGCCGTGAGTGTGGAAAAAGAAGGTTTGCATGGAAAAGCTTGAGCCACAACTTTGGTCCCCAAGAAGGGGTCTAAAAGGCTGTACTCCTGGTCGACCACCGCCTCCAGCTGTAACGTGATGCTTTTTTGGTCTCCAAGGCAGCAGGGATGGGGAAGGAAGAGAATGGGTGTCTGCCATCGTGGCTGGGGGGTTCTGGCAGCAGGGGGCCAGGCCATGGGGCCCTGGTGCTTGACTGCAGTTTGGTGGGTTCACTACTCTTAAAAATGGCAGGATGGAGCCATGAGTCCTTAGAGCTAAGTCCCATGTGAACAGTCCCTGTGGAGGCACCCTAGCTTAGACAGCCACCTCCATCCCCTTCTGAGAGCCCTGCTAAGGGGAAAGTGCTGCAGCCCAGGGCTGAAGGGACATGGGGTGGGTGGGGAGGACCCAAAGGGCTCCAAGCCACCTCAGCAGATGGCTTTGGAAGGGGCTAAAAGCCCTGCATCAGGAAGCTCAAATCAAGTCCCCAGCAAGCTCTGCACTTCTCTGCAGCCCTGCCCACCCCAGCCCTCCTCCTCCAAACCGAAATATGCAGGCCAAACAATGGGAAATGGCTCCGCTCCAAAGATTCAACTCACAAGGCACGAGTTGCCTCCTGTTTGCCTGCTGGTATGTGAAGGAAACTGTTTCTTAATTTAAAATGTCCTTTAACTCCCTCCAGCTGGAAAGCTACCCCAACAAAACTTATGTTTGTGGAAGATTTAAGCTCTGTCACTCTGAGGGGGTGGGCCCAGCTGGGTTTGCCCCATCAGGAGCTGTGCCCAGGCTAGTGGGCACCCTGGTGTCTTGCCATGCCCTTAAGAGTCTGTTCTCTCTGTAAGGGGGTATTGGTTCCCCAAGGCCCACCCTGGCCAGGGCTTTCTGGGAGCCATCAGCCAGGCTCATGGGAAGCATGCAGCCCTAGGGGAGGGGGAGGAGCATGGGGTGGAGGAGGGGTGTCCTTTTGCTGAGGCTCATTTATGTTTGGGGGGGGAGAGAAAGCCCCCTTTCCTTACTTCTGCCAGGCCCTTGGTGAGTCTTGCCAGGCATCCGACAGGAAAGAACCTTTTGTTCTGAGCTTGTACGAGGTCTGAGCTGGCCTTGTTATCTACCCACAGCATTTCCTGGATAGGAGGCTTGGATTGGGCTGCTGTAGGGGCTGGCCCCCAGCCTGGCCTTGGCCCCTTCCTCTCTTAGTGGGTGGGGCTGGGGAGGCTACCGATGGATGGCAAGGTCTAGGCCTTCAGGAAAGGATGGTGAGAACTGGTATTTATCCTTAGGCTGTGGGGGATAGGGTGGGAGGGGGAGCAGTGAGTCAGGAAAAGGTCCCAGGCTTGGGAAAAGGGGGCAAAACGTCACCTAATGTGTGC
The DNA here is from genome assembly GCF_016906955.1 of Phacochoerus africanus. Classification (NCBI taxonomy): domain Eukaryota; kingdom Metazoa; phylum Chordata; class Mammalia; order Artiodactyla; family Suidae; genus Phacochoerus; species Phacochoerus africanus. The sequence goes on from NC_062557.1 coordinate 15,562,826, forward strand.
GTGGGGGCGCTGCGGAACTGGGGAAGGGCTGAGTTGGGCCTCCCTGCACAATGACACCTCTTCCCTCCTGGCTGCGAGGCTAAGGGCTCCTCCGGGGCTGCAGGACCCGCAAGAGCGCGGGCTAAGGCCCAGGCCGCGCCTGACACCTAGCGGCCACCTGAGCGCGGGGCGGAGTGGGGCGGGGCAGGGAGAGGAGAGGGAAGAAGCTGGGAGGGAGGGGAGGGAGACTGGAAGCGCAGAGGCCAGGCGCAGAGGCTGCCCTGGGTCCCGCCCCCGCCCCGCCCTGCTCGGGAGAACCCGGCAACCCATCCCCCTCCCTCAGCTTCGCCGGCTGCCTCTGAGTCGGGCCTAGGCTAGGAGGCTCCCTACACCCACGGAGACGCAGACCCCATATGCCCCCGAACGTGGCGCGACCCCGAAGCCAGGTCGCAAGGCCAGGATTCGAAGGCTACACGAGCTCCGGTCTGCAGGTCGCGACACAGTGGCCGTGGTTCTCGCGCCGTGGCCCGTACCACGCGGGCGGCAGGGCTTGAGTTTGGCGTCTGGCGGGGCCGCCCCCTGACCGGGGACTAGGGGGCGCCGGGCCGGGTCCCAGGTGCGCGGACCCGCAGGGGCACTTCCGGTCCCCGCCCCGCCTGCTGCGCAGCAAGCCCGGCGGCCAACCCGCCGCTCGGTTGCCATGGCGACGCGGTAGCGCGGAGGGCGGCGCGGCTCGCGGAACCGGTAGAGCAGCCCTGGCTCAGAGCTGGGAGCTCGCCGCCCAGTCGGTGGCGCGGCGCTGATCGGCGGGGACGAGGTTCGGGCCCGGCGACCGGCCAGGTAGGCGGCCTGGGAGGGTAAATGCGAGCCGAGACCCCGCGCTGAGTCGGGACGGGGTCCGGGTATGTGTGTGTGTGGGGGGGGGGGGGGGACGGCGGGCTCAGGTGTGCCCTGCCTGGGGAGGGACCGCGCCCGCGCAGTGACGGGCCAGGATCCTGACGCCGCAGCCAGTTTTTCTCCTCCCCTCTCCGGCCGCCACACCTGCTCACCTCACCTGCTTCCCCGGCTCGGGGGCCGCGGAGCAAGGCCTGAGGTTAAAGAGCGCGTCCCGCTCCCTCCTGGACCTGTCAGCCGTCCGCCCCGGGTCTGCCTGTGTGCGGAGTCTCTGCCCAAGTCAGAACAGCACCATGTGACTCCAAGTTTATGCATGGACCCTCCGCTACCCAGAAACTAGGTAGCGTAGACGTGAATCAACCAACGTTTGCTACGACTGTTCCTTTGAAACCTGAAACTGCGCTGCTTCGCTAGTGGCAGGGCCTCCCTCCTCTGCCCCTTTCCTCGTAGGGTAGGGAGTCTAGCCAGTAGATCCCTTCCTTGTTCTCCAACACCCCCAGCTTCTTAATGTGAGAGAAGGAGTTTCTCATTTCAGAAATCCTTACTCCTTGGTAGGCTCTTGAACGCTGGGTATAGGGGGTGCAGAACTGAGCTGAGAAAGCCATCTGCTGCTGCCTTTGACACCTGGGTAATGGCAGGGCCACCTCCCCTCTCTGCCTGCCCTTCCCCCAGGGCACCGCACAGAGGAGGATCCATGTAAACTCTGGAGTCCCACACATGTCTTTAAAGGCTGGCACCCTTCCCAAGTCTTTCTCCCTTCTGGTTGCGCCTCTCTTCTCTCATTCTACCTAGACTGTCTGAGGATTTTCTAAAACTCATTAAATGAAGCTCCATCTGGATTCTCTTCCTTCATTTTCATAGCAAATGAAAAACAAAACAACCCACAAAACTACGGTCTCACAGATATTTTGATTTCTCTTGTAAAACTGGACTGAGGCAGAAAATAGGCAACTTGTAAATGCCAAGGGGAGCCCAATGCAGGGAAAGGGCTCCCCGCCCCACCCCCACAGGAGGAGCCTCCTGGACCTGAGTGACTGCTCTGCTTGGCCCACTGCTTCCCTGCCTGTGCCACCTGCCCTTGGCAAGCAGAGCTCGGGCGGCTTCTAACACCAGGTGGTCCAGCAGCACTAGAAGGCTTTGGAGGAGGAATTCACCCTGATCCAGGGGTTTCTGCCCAGTGCGGGGATTCACAGTAGACAGAAGGGGGGTTATGGATTTATTAGAGGGGGTCATCGTGCTATCTGCTGTCATCTGGCTCTCTGTGGTCCCAAACCTCATGTCAACAGCTTCTGATGTGTGACTTTTCCTAAGGTGCTCTTAGGACGAGATTTAGTTTTTGTTAGATTGCTATGTAATTGAGCTCGTACTGTGTGGCAAGCACTGTGCCAGGCACTGGTATATGTTTATCCTGCTTAATCTTTGCTACAGGCCAGTAAAGTGGATCTCAACATCCTCCTACCTTGTGGAAGAGGCTCAAAGAGGACACTTGGCTCACCTGGGTGAACACAGTCATGAACAGTGGGGCTGGCTTTGAAATCACATCCATCTGATCAGGGCTGCATTGTGACTTTCCCCTTCCTTCATAAAAAAAAAAAAAAAAAAAGAATATTTTACAACTGCACTGATATAAAGACAAATACAATCCAGGCTGGATTAAAAATTAAGCTTGTTTTTTCTTATGATTTTAACAAAAATCAAGGCATTTTTGGGGGGCGCCCTGGACCCAGCAGAGAAGTGAGCTTAGTGTCTGACTTGAAGCTTCGCTTTCTTCCTGGGGGTTGCTTGGGTGTGGGTGATAAGAAAGTGCCCCACCTAACAGCTCAGCCCTCATTTTGCCCTTTCTTTCATCATATTCAAGGACAGTCTAGGATAATTAGTTGTTCCCCCCTTTACCCATCAAAAAACATCTTAACCCCCAACACAATCTTTTCTAACCCAATTAAAACCCTGCTGTGGATAAGGAGGGCTGTGGCCAGCCCAGGCTCCCTGCTTCCAGGCTGTGGGACGTGTTTGGTGTCTGGTCCCCATAATAAGATTAGGCCCAGTGGCCTTTCAATGAAACTCTGTGGGCACAGGGAGGGAGAGGGATGCTTGGTGCGTCCAAGCCCTACGGCAGCTCATGGCCCTGTCTGATTGCATTAAAGGGAATCTGACTGCAGGTGTGTGTGGGAGCAGAGGGGTGACTGTCACAGCCCGAAGTTCCAGAAGCTGCTAAAGATCTGACATCCCCATCCTGTGCTCTGACAGGAAGGAGGGTGGCCGGGTAGGGATCCACATGAGCCCCTTCTCTAGCTTCCTCCCGTGGCTGGCATATCTTAGGGGCTCCATAAGCAACTGGGTTGAGCAGTTCTTTGCTGTGGATGATTTTGGGCAAGTCATTCATCCTCTTTGAGTCCCACTTTTCTCATTGGGCAAACTGGGGTAAGGCTCCTGCTATCACAGGTTACTGCAAAGACTCAAGAGAGAAGTGCGGCAGTGCTGAGTACAGAGGGGGCTCACAGCTGTGAGGAGCTGTGCTCTCCAGTCCTGCCACCGTGGGAGTGCAAACAGCACTGGGGTTCAGACTCCCAAGGGAATTGAGGATGTGAGTTTTCAGTACACTAAAGCCACATGTTGAGTCATCACGCTGTTCTGCTGTGTTTTGTTCTCAATGCCACCGAGGGAATCTCCACGTCTCGTCTCAGCAGATGCTGCTGGTGTCCCACAATTTAACTTAGTTCTGACACTGTCTTCCTGGAGACAGTGCCAGATCCCACAGGTTAAGGGCTCAGCCCCACAAGACTGCTCTCCACCCCCATCAGATGCCAACTGCAAGCCCAGGTTGTCACCCGTGCCACTGACCAACAGGCTATAAATCAGAGCTTCTCACAACCCCCTCCTCAGGTTCAATTAACTTGCTAGAGCAGCTTAGAGAACTCAGAGGAACTTGTTAGATTATTGGTTTATTATAAAAGGATGTAACCCAGGCACAGCCAGATGAATAGGTACACAGGGCAACGTCTGCAGCACAGGAGCTTCCATCCCCAGGGAATTGGGGTGTGCCACCCTCCTGGCATATGGATGCCTTCACCATCCCGGGAGCTCCAAACCCCGGCCTTTTGGAGTTTTATGGAGGCTTCATTATAGAGGCACAAGTGAATAAATTATTGGCTATTAATGACTGAACTCAATCTCCAGTTTTTCTCCCTCCCTAGAGGTCAAGGGTGGGACTGAAAGTTCCCACTGTCGTTTAGAGGCGGTTCCCCTGGTTCTCAGCCTCCTTTCCCAGGTTTTCCAGGGTCTTCATTAACATAATGCAAATTATGTGAACATAACAAAAGAAACACTGATTGCTTTCTTCAGGTGGGAAATTCCTAAGGTTTTAGGGGCTCTGCCCATACATTTCATATTATAAATCAGTATCACTGTTACAAAGAGAATTGATTTCTGCCTGTGTCGTGAGGAGACTGGTTGGCAAGGAGAAAAGCTGGCTCTGGCCTGCGTCACCACGAAGCGGCTCGGGCCCCGTGAACGACAGTGATGGGTTGCAGCCCCGAGCTCCCCCTCTGTCCTCAGTGTCACTCAGGCGGGGAGACTGTGGCAGGTTGGCCAGGGCAGAGCACGTTCCTCCTGCTCTTCCTAAGTCAGAGCTAATCAGATTCTGACTCTGCCCCGGGCTCTCGGGAGGAATCTAATAAAGGAGCGGAGGACAGCCTTTCCCGGTTCCGTATGCTTTTCCTGTTAGAGTTGGTGGCGCAAGGGATTCGATCTCCGAGGATCCCCAAGGGAGAGTTAGATGCATTCCCTGCCTTCAGGGAGCTCATGGGCACTTTAGCAGAGAGGCCCACACGAGCTTAACAGCCACCAGGGTAAGTAAGCACCAGGCCAGCCTTGGGGACACAGAGGAAAGGGGCAAAGTGGTGAACAAAACGCTGGCTTCAGGTCGTGGAGCGAGTCCATGGAGGTGGAGGGACTAACAACGGGGTGTGTTAGTTAGAGCCGAGGAACCGGGAGCATCTCCTCCGAGTGGACGTGGTAGCAAAGCAGTTGGGGGTGCAGTTGGAAACTCAAGATCAGGTTATGCAGTCGGCCCTTGTGCTCGGTGGGGTGACATGACTGGGGGAGCTGGCTTTGTGCCTGTGCTTGGTGGGTCAGGCAGATTGAGGAGGGTAGGGAAGCTCCAGGCGCTCGCTTGGGTGGTGGCAATGAAGATGGCCAGGAGACAAGTGATGGCATGGCCTGAGGGAGAAGCCCTAGGATTTGGTGCTGGGACTAGAAGGGTGGCTGTGCCAGCAGCCTGGGAGGTCAGGAATGGCATGTGACTTTGAATGTGCTGAGTTTGAAGTGTTTGAGGGGAGTCTGGGTAGAGATGTTAGTGATAAAAATGGGGTTTGAGTTTGGGGGAGAGGACAGACTGGCACTAGATTTAGGAGTTAACCGGTGTGGAGGTGACAGATAAGCATGGGGACAGGAGTTTTAGAATAGGTTAGACTGTTGCCCAGACCTTCTGGAAATAGGTGTTCCCACCTGCCAAGGGTGTGTTTCTAGAAGATGATTTGAGAGAATATATTCAAAACCTGAAAAAGAGCCTACCCCTTGCTCAGGATTCCATTTCTCCATTTGGGAATTAATTAGACAAGTGTGCACAGATGACCACATAGTGTTGTTTAGTGAAATTGAAAGCTGGCTAAGTATTTAACAACAGGAGATCCAGAGATTGAGTAAAATATGAAACAGCCACATAAGGCGAAGATGATGTAGCCATATAGTCACTGACGTGAAAAGACGGGCATGATCTATCACCAGGTTAAAAAAAGCAGGTTAAAAATTGGTATGGTCCTGTTTCTATAAAAGAATCTGTATATTTTTAGAAGAAAAGGATATAAATCAAAATATTGATAAGTTGTAATTTTTCTTTTTTGCTTCTCTGTATCTTACTGCAGGGAGTGGGTATTAACACCTGCTGCCCCCGTTTTTAAACGGTGGAGTTGCCAACAGTTGTTAAAGGTGGCAGAGAGAACTGGGGGTAAAGATGGTCCGATCACCAGGAGGACAAGGCCAGGCCAAGTGGAAACTAGTTCTTGAGCCACACTGGGTAGAGGGTGTGTGCTCAGCACTAGTGGGACCTCGAGACCTGTTACTCAAACGTCTCTGCCCGGCTGTTGTGCGCTGCTGCTGAGGAAGAAGCAGGGTGTCTCCACTGCAGCTGGGAGAGGCAGGGCCCTGGGAGAGGCGAGTTGGGGGAAACGGAGTGCCCGGCCCTCTGGGAACAGTGACGGCACCGAGGCCGAGTGAACCGAGGCCACACTTGTTCACTGCCTGCCTCCTCCCTCTGTCCCTGGCTGCCTCTGCCACCCGTGTGGAGAGAACCAGCAGGTTCAAGGGAAAGAGCTGACTCAGAGGCCATCCTGAGATGGGGAGAGGCTGTGGACTGGCCCAGAACCAGGAATTGCCTTCCTCTGGCCCTTGAGTGCAGGTTCCTCCAGCCCAGCTGAGCCCCCGGTTCCTTGTCTGTGGGCCGGAGCAGTGATACATCTGGGTTCTCACAGGATCCTTGTGAGTTTAGTGACCCCAGGAGTTCTCACCTTGTGCATCTCAGTGAGAGAGGCCTGGCCTGAGGGAGGAGGTCCACTGCTCCCGGCCTGGAGGGGAAGAAGAGACAGGAAGCTCAACAGGCTGCTCAGCGGCTCCTGTCCCGTGTCCTGTCCTGCAAAGAGCACAGTCCTCCTATCAGGTGGCGCGGAGGGGGCTGCACGGTGGCAGGATCCTCTCATCTCCCCTTGGGAACTGAAAAGGCAGGTGCGGGGGGAGGCAGCTGCCCACTTCATCCCCCAGATGTCCCTCATGATGCTCCCTGAGGGAGAAATCCCTGCACCTTCAAGGATTTTGCTCACGTCTCCGTATTTCACCTGGGGACCCACCTGAGAAAACACAGGGCCTCATGAGGCAGAAAGTGAAGCGCAGGCCCTGGGCCCTCCTGCTCTGGCCAGAACGGGAGGACCTTTACCCGTTCCCCCATTGCAGGTGCAAGCGCAGCCAGCGGTGGGTCTGTCCCTGCGGGACGGCTGCACCCGCCTGTCTGCCCGCTGAGCGCTGGCTGCGTTGGCAGAGGCCTGGGGGAGTGGGCTTGGAGGGGGGAGTGGGCTGAAGGGGGGCGGCCGGGAGGCCTGGGGTGTGTATGCGGAGGCTATGGGCAGTTCTTCTGAGCCCTGCCGGTCTTTCCTGAAGCAGCCGCCTCAGCATGGAGAGCCCTGCCGGCCGGACACCTGCCCCCGGGGCACTGCCTTACTACGTGGCCTTCTCCCAGCTGCTGGGGCCTGACCGTGGTGGCCGTGACTGGCGCCTGGCTCGGTGCGTACCGAGGAGGCATCGCCTGGGAGAGCGCCCTGCAGTTCAACGTGCACCCCCTCTGCATGATCATAGGCCTGGTCTTCCTGCAGGGGGACGGTGAGTCCTGGGGGCCCTGTCACCCGAGGGAGGAGATTTTCGGGGACCCTCTCACCCCCAAGGTCTCTGCAGTCAGAGGAGGAAGCTGGCCTAGAGGCGGGGGACCCTGACGTTGGTGGGTGGCATCTCCTTTCTGACTTGTCCCAGCTCGTTCACCTCATGCTTCAGCAAGGAGCATCCAAGGGCACGTGCACTTCATAGAGTGGAGGCCCAGGAGCTGGGCTGGGAGCCAGGTTGTCTGCTGTAGAAGCAGTTTGAAATCAGGCAAAAGAAAGCGTGCGTGTGTGCATGCATGCGTGCGTGTGTGTGTGTGTGTGCGTGCGCGTATGTCTTGGGGAAGATGTTGGACCTGGCAGAACTAGAGCTCTTCTCTCTGCGGTATGATCCAGGCCGTGTTAGTCTCCCCCCTTGCCTGGAGGCCAGGGGGCCAGGACCTTCTTCTGGTAACAAGAAAGCAGGATCCGTACCTGCTTGACCCATTCTTCCTGGAGGTGGTCCTGGTGACTGCCACCCCCCCAGCAGCAGAGTCCTAAGAGGCATTCCCCAGGCGGCCCTGGCCCCAAACCTCAGCTCCACATTAGCTCGTAAAGGAAAGGTTCTGCTTTCAGAATCAGGGGTTCCCAGTCAGGGAGCCTGCCTGCTAAACGCAGTGGACCCTGAAGCTTTGTGGCATCTCGGTGTGCCCGCAGAACGAGCCTAAGACACGGCCTGGAATACACAGGACAGCCGACCAGAGGTGGTGGGCGGGGGCGGGGGTCGTGGCACCTGGACGAGCCCCTAATGCTCGGCCCCCCGGGCCTGGGGTGTCTCCTTAACGACCCGGGCAGGAGGGCCTCGTGTTGAGGTCAGCGCGCTGTCACTCCCTTTCTCACGGCCCCCCAGCCCTGCTGGTTTACCGCGTCTTCAGGAATGAGGCCAAACGCACCACCAAAATCCTGCATGGGCTGCTGCACGTCTTGGCCTTCGTCATCGCCCTGGTGGGTGAGTGTCTGGCACGGCCTGCCCTTCCCCCCGCCGCCGCCGACTCGGGAAGCGGCTGCTCAGCTGTCCAGCCCCCTCCCCCTCTAGGCAGGGACGCGGCCGCCGCGGAGCTGGGACCAGAGCCCACAAGTCCTGGCCAGTCGGGGTTCCCTCGGGTCACCTCCCCCCTCCCTCCCCGTCAGCCCTGTCCTCACGCGACCCCCGCCTCGGCCAGGCCTGGTGGCGGTGTTCGACTACCACAGGAAGAAGGGCATCGCTGACCTGTACAGCCTGCACAGCTGGTGCGGCATCCTGGTCTTCGTTCTCTTCCTCGCGCAGGTGAGTCCTTTCGGGGCCCCGCAGCGGCGAGGAGCGCAGGGGGCAGGGGTGCGCGCGAGGCCCTCCAGCCCGGCGGGCCGGGCGGCGTGCTGACGCGGCACGTGGGCTTGGCCCAGGCCGGGCCTCGAGCGCCGGCTCGCGGTCCCCACGTGCTTAGCGCTCCGGCCTCCCCTCTCAAGCCCGAGGCCTCCGCGGTCCCCTAGACCGCTGCCCGCTCGGGGCGTCCTCGGGCTGCGCGGGCTGGCGCCACTCCGTCTGCGGCACCACCTGGCCTTTCCTCCAGTGGCTCGTGGGCTTGGGCTTCTTCCTGTTCCCCGGAGCGTCGTTCTCTCTGCGGAGCCGCTACCCGCCCGCAGCACGTCTTCTTCGGCGCCGCCATCTTCCTCCTCTCGTGGGCACCCGCTCTGCTGGGCCTGAAGGAGGCGCTGCTGTTCCAGCTCGGGTGAGCGCCGCCTCCCCGCTGGCGCCACGGGGCCGCTGAGTAGGGGCTCCTCTGGGGAGGGGGGCGCCTGGGGCTGGGATCCCACGGCACGAGCGGCCCTCCCTCGGCCTCACGGCGACGCCTCGGGCGGCCTCTCCCTCCACCCCAACCCCGCAGGACCAAGTACAGCGCGTTCGAGTCCGAGGGCGTCCTGGCCAACGTGCTGGGCCTGCTGCTGGTCGCCTTCGGCGCGGTCGTGCTCTACATCCTGACCCGCGCCGACTGGAAGCGGCCCCTCCAGGCGGAAGAGCAAGCGCTCTCCATGGACTTCAAGACGCTGACTGAGGGCGACAGCCCCAGCTCCCAGTGACCGCCGAGCCGGGCAGAGGGGACGGGAGGCGGGGCCAGCCTTGCTCGGCGGCGGGGCCGGCCTTGCTCGCCGGGGCGCTGAGTTCCGGGGTTCGGGGCTCGGTCCCTCCGCCCACCGCTTCTTGCCGCTGCTGTCCTGAGTCCTGCGCAGACCCCCGCCACGTGTGTTCCCGCCACCCCCCTTGGATGAAGCAGCTTTGGCCCGGGGTTTCGGAGAGAGGTGGGGGGCAGCGCCTCCTCGAGGCAGCGGCTGCGGGTTCCGCGGGGCCTGCGAAGCCAGGACTTGCTTTGTGTGATGCTGACCTCAACCCAGGAGTCTTGTTGGCCTGGCGAACACGCGCTCCGCCTGGGCCCAGTCTTTGGCCGCGGTGCCAGTGATATTATGTGTGAAATATGTTGGTGTTCAGGGCAAGGTTCCCCGCGAGAGGGGAGGGACTGGCCCCCAGGAAGATGTGATTTTTGGCCCAGCCGCGCTCTCGAGCCTTCCCTTTCTGCATCCCTTTAGCCCCGGGGCGGCTTCGCCCGAGGGGACTTGGGGCGCCCTTGGCTGCTGAGGGCAGCTGCCAGAGGAGGAAGGAGATGGTCCCCCGCAGGCTGTTGGGGACTCTTCTCCCGCGGGGGCCTCAGCTAGCAGCTCCCCACCCTCAGGCGCTCACTCAGGGCTGTTTTGACGGAGGCTGAGGGCACAGACCGTTTTGTTTTAGATGAAACCCGGCCGCCCTCTCCCTTTCCCTTGTCATGGGGACGGTGGGGGCTGCCGGCTTCTGTTCAGGAGGAAAGCTTCATCCTGTCCTACCTGGCCCTGTCTTTGCAGGAAGTTGGACCAAGTCCGAATCAGATTAATCCCCCTAACCCCTTAAGTGTGTAATGGTGTTAGCTGAGTCACTCTTTGGCTTGAGTCTAGAAATAACGTGATTAGAGCATCAATCTTGTGCTCCTTGGACTTGGCGAATGTTCTCTCCTTGTTTTCCGGGCTTTGAGGAGCATGACACGGTTTAAGACAAAACACAGTTTACTTAAATGAAGACATTAATAAAATTTACAAAACTGACTATTGTTCTTTTAACGGTTGCCTTTTCCATACCGAAATGCTTTCTTAGAGAAAAGGGCTTGTCTTCCCCTAATGCTCAGATTTCTAAAACTTGGCTTTTGTGGTGGGTCCTGCCCCAGGCAATGCCGCTTCTCAGAGCAGGTGGACGTGGTCAGTGCCCTTCCCAGCAAGGGTGCCTGCCTCCACCTGTGGGCCCTCTGGCTCCACTGCAGCCCCTGCGTAAGGATGTTTGTGCTCTGCAATGGCATCGACTCCAGTAATTGTTTCATCGCTTGGTAGTCAGTGTTTACACGTGGGAAAACTCCACCTTAGACAAACATCCAGAGTACAATTGTGTATCTCCCTTGCCAGAATGTCACGTAGTGACATGGAACTTTGGCTTTGCAATAGAAGTCGGTAAAGTGGCCTGTTTGCCAAAGCATATGCTGGATGACTAAGGAGCCCAAAAGCAACCCCCCCCTGCAAGCTGATCCGTGGTGGTTTATTTTGCCTGTGGCTAATCTTCTATGAAGTACTGTTCTGTACCAATGTAGTGTTGGTGCAACAGATGATTCAATAAATGTCTACAGCAGATCTCTCAACTGTTATCTTCATTTACTTTGGAAATAAGAGGAGCCAGTGCTTTTAGCAGATACATGAAGTTAGCCTACTAAGGTCAAGAGAAATTGCATATCCCCAGGCTGGGCACGGAAGGTAAAGTGATTAATGATGTTTATCAAGGCACAGGCTCTGAAATAGCCCAGTGACCGCCCTGACTCTGGACCCGGGGAGGGAGGCTCTTCCACATGGTTAGAGAAATTCTCTTCTTAACCCAGAGAGAGTGGCCTGGAGGGTGGAGATGTAAGGGCTTCGGCAGCAAGTGTCCTCAGTGTTCAGTTAGTCTTTTCCGTTTTTAAATGTGTGTTGTCATTCTTTAAGAAGAGGAGCAAAGCTTTGAGAACAAGCCGAGATTCCACTTTAGGTCAATTCCTGAGGCTGTGGCACATGTGTTTACAGTAAAGTTGGGTGTGATCTCAGATCTCACGGGGACGCACTGTGCTCGTGAAAAGCAGTGTCACTTGACAACTGAAAGACCTACCAAGGGGGCTCACTATGGAAAGGGACCCTGCCGCAAATCTCCTAAGGTAAATAATCCTTCGGTGACATGGGCTCTTACTTCCTAGCACTTTATTTTCTGTGTCAGATCTGGTTTCTAGTTTATCTGAGCCAGAGCCTGAGAAGTCTTTGCTTCCCCAGCTTTCGTGGTTTGGGGGAGATGGATGGAATTACACAGAAGGGATGTTTAAACAGAGTTCAACAGTCTGGTGTTTGGAGGAAGTGGTCCTCTTCCTTGCTTGTCCTCAAGCAGACAGAGAGGTCACAGCTAGGCAGGAAAGACCGAAGGATTCTGTCCTTAAGAAAAGGTCTCCAGCCAGTTGCAGGAAATGTGCGACCTCTCTATTCACAAGGCAGCTGCCTTGCCTCTGTATAGCGAGGTTTGGAAAGTCCGGCTGGAGTTCTGAAGAAAGAGTCACTGGAAGCGGTGGGCTCCCAGCTTTAACCAAGTTAGCCTTGGGAACTATAGCTAGAGCAGTCCCCCCACACCGGGCAATGCAGTCTCTCTAAACTTAATAGCTCTGACCAGCAGCCCACTTCAGCCTTGGATTTTGGCACCGCCGTTGGATTGGGCTGAAGCCTCGGCTGTTAAAATGAAACGAGTGGAACTCAGGGCTCCCTTGGTAAGGCTGGAGAAAAACTCTTCCACTGAAGAAAATGCCTCCCTTTCTCAATGAAGGCAGTGAGCCCTGGCCGATGGGCCCTCAGAACTGTCTTGTCCATGGTTCTCTCGAGCACCTACCAGTGTCCAACTCCCAAGAGAGGTGCTTAGTAACTTCTGAGTGAATGAGAGCCTGAAGGGATGACTCTGAATGTCCCAAAGGAGACCAACCACATCGTGAGGAATCTGGCCTTTGCCAGGCGTCCTTGGGGGGAGGCCGCCTCAGCACTGCAGGCCTCGGGGAGGGTGAGCCTGAGTCAGCTCCTGGCAGAGGTATAGTAATGAAAGGAGAAGGCAGCACAACGCCATGTTTTTCCAAGTGTTACCCATTTATAAATAAGTACATTTGCTTTCATACATACAGTTCATTGTACAGATGGCGATCTGTATACATGGGCAGGAAATTGCATTCATGTAACTTTTCACATCTATCTCACACAGCTCACATGTACAGACAATAAAACTGCTCAAGCAAGTACAGCAAAGGAAAATGTCTTTCCTTATACACAGGGGGCTAGATGCCTCTGCTGGGTGTGGGACATACCCACTGCACGAGTTCACAACTGTGTGGTGTTCAATATATCAGGATAGAGAACAAACATGCATTGGATAATATACTGTACAGAGAAAGTCCTTTACATCTGAGTTATAGAAAACCTACAGGAAAACTAAGTGCATTAAAGCTTTTTCCAGCAAGTGTCTTCAAAGGACAGCAAGAGGAAGAAGAATCAAAATCATAATAGTACAAAGCACTCTTTAATTGTCGACTGTACAGGTCTGTACTAATTAAAATCATCTTGGATTTGGAGGAGACAGAACAGAGATGAAGATGCTATGCTGGATGGAAAGGAGGCCATGCCTGAGAATGGCACCTGCCCTGAGCCTGACGAGGAACCGGCCCCACTCAGCAGGAATCAGCCAAAGAAGAAAAAAACATTTCAGAAATAAAAACAAACCACAAAAAGAAGTGTCATGTACAGGCTTTCCAAAATAACCTGTGAATGAAGTAGAGATCTGGAGCCAGCATTTCTAACTTTCCCCGCAGTAAGTTGGTTCACAATAAGGCAGGTACATTCAAGTACTGAATTTTCCAGAATTAACTCTCTCTGTCTGGTCCTGGGGACCAGTGGGATTGAGTTGAGTCCCCCTGACCAGATATTCTGGTTAGTGATGAGGCAAAAGCAAAATCCAGCCAGTAAGTGCTACAACAACAACACAGCAGTGAGGCTCCTTCCTTTCCACAGAGTAGGTGTGAAAAAAAACGAGAGTGATGCTGGCCTGCGTCTGTACGCATCGGGCTAAAAACCTGACGGGTCAGCTTAGTGGAGATATCACAGAGTCAGCGGGAGGAAACGAGATGATGTGGGTGAGGAAACATGAAAGTAACACTTGATTTTTGGTGTCCAATTACACGTTCATTTGGTACTGACTTTCAAAGCTCTGACTGTGGCCACTACCTGGCCACAAGCATCTCAGGGTGGTTCAGCTGCTGTGAGGCATTGGACACCGAAATGCAGGTTATCAACACTTCAGCCCTTGAGTGGTCTGTGTTATAAAAGTTGATGAAGACCCAGTGATTATTCAAGTAGCTCTGCACAGTGGCTCCACCAGCCCCGTTGTGCTTGTGTCCAGGCCCCCCAGCCAGCCACCTGTTCTTGGGAGCAGTCAGAGCTGAGTTCAAGGCATTGCATGGTGAAGGTTTCCATGACACGTCTTTGTAGGTAGCTCCTACCCCTAAGCCCTTTGTTCGTTGCTGTTAGTCATGGTAGATGGTCAGTCTGGAATTCCTTGAGGAGAAGGAGAAAAAGCCATGCCTCCCAGTGCACACGCAACTGGGCAGCACAGGCCTGGTGTGGGAGCAGAAGCAGGCGGCCTCTGCGGGGTAGCTTTTTGAGAAGTGGGCAGCCCAGGGACAGACAGGCAGGCAGAGGTGGGGATGGGGTGGGCACATCCTGCCCCCTGGGGGAGTCTGTTTCATTCTGTGGCAAAGATTCAATAAGCAACTGGTTTTGTCCAAGGCATTTCTGCAGTAGAAAAATAACTATCTTTGAATCAATCCATCCAACTGTGACACCTCTGGAGTTATAAAATTTGGAGGCTAAGAGGAACTGAGAGGGGTGCTCATGGAGAAGAAATGGGTGTCAACATACCCATCCATCCACCAGAGCAAGGGATTCTGGTCAACCTTTCCCAGCCTATGCTTGGCTGAAGGTCCAAAACAGGTAGTGTTCAAAGAGCTTATCTCACCACAGCTGGCACAGATGTGTGAAGACCACTTTCCAGGCCTTTGTTCCCTTCCTTCCCAAACCCTCTGAGCCTGTGGGCCTGCCTGCTGGCCTGGAAGCAGCTCCTCCAGAGATGCTGCCATTCTTTGCTACCAGACCAAGCCTGGTGCAGAGCCACAGTGACACCTAGTGGTGAAGTATGGTGAAACAAGGTGACGTCCACATAACCCACTGTCTATGACTAAAATCTAAGGAAAATACTTACGGATATTAAATTAGATACTGATTCATTTTTCTATTGGGTACATCTCTGCAATATAAAAATACCAACATTTAGAGATGGGGGTCATAAACTTCTATACAATATAAGGACCGAGAAAACCTTTCTTTAAGCTGTTGTGTTTACAATAATTTAGGAAAAGTGTTTTAATAATCCAGGATTAACTAAATTAGCAAACTTGTATCTCTGGACAACAACCTGGGTACTGTACATGATTCTAATTAGTGGAATTTTCCTGAGCCTTCAAGTTTAAGTTAAACATATCTAGAAAGAGGGGCACATGGGAGAGGAACAAGAAGGGTCTGTGCTCTATTAACTTGGGACTTCAACAGAGCACGTCTGCAACCCGGACAAGATATAACAGCAGATACAAAATGGTCTCCATTTTGTCCATGCCAAATTCTCATGTTACACAGGTTTTTCCCTTTACTTTGTAAATAAACATTAATTTTTAATCGTTAATTGTGTGCCTTACTGATCCAGTAAATAAAGTAACCATGTCTCAGGAGTCCCTAAGAAAATTGCTGGAAAAGCACTTTAAAATCACTGCAAATATTTTTTTTTTGTATTTAAAAACTCTTAATCTTTTTGATGCTTATATACAAGTTATTTCTTGTGCTATAAATGCTGTGATCCACTGCTCGCTTGCTTTCCTTTTTTTCCTTGAAAATACACTAAAAGACAAGGGCGGTTTTTTTGCTATTTTCTAATGAAGACATTACTCACACTTAAATATCCAGTATTTATCAGAGTTACAAATTCAAACAATAAAGTGCACCCATGTATAGACAGGATGTAATGGAAACCCATTAGTGCAAGAATGCTGGGTGAACAGAACGCACAATTTGGTGAGAAACCTGAAAGCTCAAGTTTGTCACCACTGTCTCCATTTCAGGGATATGTGAATCGGGGGAGTGGAACTTACCAGTTTCATCTGAAAAATTTCCCCCTACCTGAAGCCAGGCATTGATTCAGCAAGTGGTGCTGGGGGAGAGGGCATCTCTAAGATACAGTACTAAGATCATCCCATGGCAGTGAAGTAGCAACACAGGGCATGGGCAGTCTGCTTACAGGGAAAGACTTTGTCTTCTGTTCCCATGAGGTCCAGTTGGCATTTCTTAGTCAAAAACAACTGGTGCCCAGGAGTGACATCCACTCCCCCTTACAATGGCTAAAAAAGAATTGCATTTTGACTGTGAACGGTTTAGGCATTTTGCCTTATAAGGCCTGGACCCTAAATCCGTCTGTCCTAGAAAATCCTAAGACACATGCCAGGGAGAAGTGGCATCAGTGGCCCATTTGTAAAACCACAGAACCTGCTCCCCCACTCAGGTGAGTGCAGGTGGTATGTGTGGTGTTCCAAAAGAAAAGAAAAGAAAAAAACAAAAACCACAGGGGCACTTTTCCAACAGACCCTGGGGACATTTTCAAAATGTAGTAGCAGCTCCTCAGTGAGAGGTGGTTAAAAAGGGTAAGAGGCACAGAGCCCAACAAGGCTGAGATGTGAACAAAAAAAGCCGAGAGGCTGCTGGGCTCCTAGGCTGATGCTAGAGCTGTACATTTCGTCTTCTGGATGAAAGAGAAAGAAGAGACACTGATGTCCACTCTGGTCTAGCTGAACGGGAGATAGTCCTTAAGCATCAGGGAGAGTGGACAGAGTCTGGTCAGCCCCGCTGCCTCACTTCCAGCACAGAGCTACACCTCTCATCCTGTTTCAGGCTTGGGGGTGGAGGGGTTCATCTACTGGGCAGAACCTAAGCTCGTAAAGAAGTGTTTCTGATTCCAGCGTCATGCTCTCCATATCTTAGTGATTCTTTCAGAGGACACTTACTATTACAGACGGGTCTGGTCACATCTGGATTTTTATTCAGGAAACTGCCCTTCCTGTAGCCCTTTACTAACAAGAGCAGAACGATTCCTGGAACAGAGAATGGACTCTCTTTAGTTTTAATTGCTTAGTTTGTTAATTTTAAGAGCTGATGTGTCGTCACCAGGCCTGTGCTAAGGCTTTGCTTTCAATGTTCTTGCTGTCCATCTTCTGCAGGCCTCAGGCATCAAAGGACTTGTTAGCAAATGACCACAAGACACAGAAGATGTGTGGCGGGTGACTGGGTCAGAAGCCTTGCTGTTTCTCTCATGTGTCCCCACCCGGGGCTGAAAGGGGTCTTTCTGCTCCCTGAAACCTTTTGCTGTGTCTGCTTTTTAAATATCACTCTCCAAACACGCCTCCCTCGTAAAAGGAAAGAAACAATCCTGTAATAATAGATAATGAAACTAAAGATCCTGAAATGGAGTTAGACAGCATCCGGGATGGACAGCAATGGCCCTGGGTGTGAGCTCTGGGAATAAGTCCTACTGTCCCCAAAGAATTCAGTTTCCTTCTCAGAGAACCAATTTTTCAGTATACCATCTGGGTTAAAAAAAAAAAAAAAAAAGAGGGCCAGTAGGACAAACCTGGCTCTAGGCAAAGATCCAGCTAACAGGATTACTGCACCAGTCACTCTCCAGGAAGAGTATGCTTTTTGTGGAATATGATGCTCAGTGACCTGTAAGGACCTAAAAAGTAGATTTCTCCAAAGATTTTCTATAGCCTTTCACTGAGAATCCAGAACAGTCTTTCTTTTTCTGTCTAGATATTTATTCTCTCCCCCCACCCATGGAAAATTGGTAGCTTTTCACGGTCAGTTTGGCTAAAAACCCAATAACTCAGTGAATTATTTCAAAGTATCTATGATTCTCATCCAATTTCCTTGGCTGACTGAAATATTTAAAGGGCTGGTTGTTTTCCAAATGTTCCTAAAATGCCTCTTGGGAAATCACTGTGGTGACATTTCAAAAAAATTGTGTTGGTGTTTCTACTTCTTCTCTTTCCCCTTGATCCTTCACCCCCATAGGAAGACCAGCAATAATCTAAATGAACATTCTGACTGATGGCTGCAGGGAGCTGGCAGTCCAGGGGAGGAGACCATGGCACACGAACGCACTGGGGCTGCTGCTATCTGGGTCACGCTGGATACGAATGCAAAGGCAAAGGGGGCATCGCACTCTTTCTAAAGTTCCTAGAGGAAAACGACCAAGAACATCTTATTTTTGTAAAAAAGGAGAAAGACAGTTACACAACAAGAACATCAGTGAAAGCGATTGTCTCCTGGAAAAGCTGACCAGTGTGTCTGATCTCCCTGGGTGAACGCACACGGCACGACTATCTCCTCGATGGCATCGCAAGAGAGGGAGAGAGAGCGTGTGGCTGGGGCACAGACAAGAAAAACCGAAGTCCTGGCTCACCGGAGGCCAGCTTCCCAGTCGGCTGCATGCAAAGGGTTTCAGCACGTGGGCTGCCACCTCTGAACACCACGCAGAAACTACATGAGAAATTAAGCCAGAGAACTACCTCAGATGTGGAAACCAAGCCTGAAAATGTGCAGTGAAAACATATGGGTCTCGCTCCAACCAACGGTCTTTTAAACATTAGACTCCACAAATGGTCTCTTTGGTTTGATAGGGGAGGTCTGCCCTTGTCGAGAGTCCCGGGACAGCTGCCTGTACAGGTTGTCCTGGTATGCCTGAGCCACGGGGAGGGTCCGCGCCACCTTCACGTCGGGGTACGAGGAGGCCTGGCTGACTCTCTCCAAGAGGTCTCCGCGGGACCCGTTAGCCAGCATCCCGTGGGGGCTGTAATAATCGTCCTCCAGCAAATGGCCATTCTGTGCATTGTTGGTCTTGTTATAAAAGGCAATGTTGCTGATGGATGACGGCGGACTGAAGGACTCGGGCTGAGGCAGGTTGCCTGGAGACGTGGGACTGAGAACGGTGTCCACTGAGGACACTGCCCAGGTCCGATTCTGCTGGTGAAGGTGGGGGTACTGCTGAGTCCGGGCTGTTTTATCTATGATCCCCATGAATGGTGTGGTCCTGGATCGGGTGGGCTCACTAGGGTAACCTCCCTGAGTGGGAGACACGGGCGACAGCTCATCACATGACCGATCGTAGGCCGGTTTCAGCGGGATCTCCATCTGCTGAATGGAGGAAGATGGCCGGAAGGTAGGAGTCAGGTTGGCGGCGGATGAGATACTATTGCTAGACGGAGAGAAACGAAGGCCTACGCTTTGGGAGTGCAGCAGCGGCCTGGGAGTTGGCGGGTGGGGCTTGATTTCACTAGGGTTGACACTGATAGGTCTTCTGATTAGATGCGACACATCAGGGGAACCTAGCTGGCTGGAGGAACGCTCCAGATCTAGTTTTGAGTGACAGACCGGGTAATAGGATGCAGACTGGCTACGCCCGATCTGCGGCGTCTGGCTGTATCGCATGCCGCCTCGATAGGCTGAGGAAGGCCGCTGAGGAAGGTCTTCTTTGGCCAACCCTCCGTGCTGACAGATGGCACCCGCACTCAGGCTGGCCTGGACATGCTGCACGGGTCGCCCATCCCCTACGATCCCCCCGATGGACCCTTGGTAAACCAGCCGGCTCTGACCGACTCCTATATCTCCCTGTGAGGACTGGTATTTACTAGCCATCGAATGGGCCACTTGGCCATAGGCCCCTGTGGAGATGATGGTACTCGAATGAACAGCTGAGCTGGGCTGGTTGCTTCTCACGATCTGGGCTTTGGCTGGCTGGAGCCTGAGCCCTTGCTGGGGAACAGCCACAGGAAGCTGGGGCATCTGGTAGGGCCGCTGGGCCATTTTGGACAGAGGAGATTTGGGTCTGCCAGGAAGCTGACCAACACTCGCTTCTTGCTGATAGCGCACAGGGGAGCCTGACTGGGACCTATAGACACTCATGCTTTCAGCGGGAGGGCTGGCCCGATACTGGGGGCCTCTGCGGAGGGGGGAAGGGGGAGGACTTGGGTACTCCTTGCCCTGCCCTCCCACGGGAGGGGGGCTAAAGCGGTAAGATCCACCCTGATGAGCGGGGGAAGTGTGCGGTGGGCTGGGCCTGTAATGCGAGTTCTGGTGAGTCGGGGAAAGAGCAGGTGAGGTGGACTGAAAGCTCTGCCTGGTGGGAGAACCCACAGAACCACTGGACCGGAAGTCAAAAACCTGATGAGAGCCCAGAGGTGAGCTAGAGATGTAGGCGGAGTCACGGTGGGCTGGAGAGGAGGGCGGGCTCTGGATGATAGGGAGCCCCTGGCTGGGCCGAGCCTCCGTCTGGAGGCCAATGGAAACATTCTCAACATCCTGTTCCAGGTACTCCTCCTCGAATATGTCTTGTACCGAGTAGATATCTTCATGCTGGGGCTCGGGCTCTGTCTCTTCCGGTAACTGCTGCTGAGGCTGCTGTGGCGGCTGCTGCTGCATCTGTCTACACTCTTCCTCCACTCTCAGCAGAAGTCTCTGAATCTCACGGTTGTTTGGACAGAGCTTGATGGCCTCGTTCAGGTCCTCTAAGGCTGCTGCAAACTGTCTGCTTGACAAAATGTAAACATAGGAACTGGAGTTATTCTGAATCCACAGGAATCACCAAGAGCTGAGAACACGGTCACTATGTCAGAGAACTCTTAGCATCTGGGGGTGTGGGGGGGGGGGCGGCTTTGGTTTCCTTTGATTTGTAAGGAAGGAAATAGGGAGGCTGTCATTCCAGAAGAATCCAGAATGATTCCCTAGGCCGTTCAGCCTCCATCTTCCTTCTGGCCTCCCTGGGATTAAAGAAATGTCCCCATTTAGTCAGGCCAGCCAGGCCCTTCAAGAAGTTTCTCTTAGTGTCCGAATGCACACCAGGTAGTGTGACTGTTGGGTGGGGTTGTCATTTACAGGGTCACTGTCAATTAGCTTAGGAACAAAACAGTAACTACAATATTTAAAAATCTTGCTGATCCAGCAGAATTTTTTCTTTATATTTTGGCTTCAATTTTCAGGCCTGTTCCATCCTAGGCAAGGACCCTGTCCTCGGCTCTTTCTACCCCTCGCCCCATGGCGCTGCTGCTCCTCCTCTGTTCTGCTACATGGAAGCTGGGCAGGAACGAGGCTTGCTGACTAGGACACTCAGATTCTAATGTACAAATAAGGACACGAACTCTCAGAGACATTCCCATCCTCTCTATTAACACTGCCCAGGAAGGGGGCAGCTGGCCTTGTGGGGAAGAAATAAACCAAGGGGAGAGAGAATTGGATGGTCAAGCATCTATCAGAAATCTGGTACCCCAGCTAGTGAAGACCAAGATCACCGCCACCGTCACCCATGGACTTTAACCTGGCTTTGCTTTTCAGGACCACATCCCTATCTGGCCACAGCAGTGAACTGGAAGCAGTTTTTCACAGACAGTTTGGGAGAAGGGCCGGGCCCTGGGCAGGAGGCATCAAGGACAATGACAAGTTATCTAAAGATCACTGATGGCAGTTTCTAGGTCTTTCTGGGGCTTTTCCTGCCCACTGGCCAAACTCTAGCAGATGGGGGCGTTGGGCCCTTGCAATCCTGGCAGCAGGACCTCCTGTCTCCAAGCGCGTGTGGTGTGGTGCTGGAGGGGCGGGTAGGTGAGGTGAGTTTTGATGCCACCAGACTCGAGGAGAGCCCCAGAAGGAAGACGAAATGATCCAGGGATTCCCCAAATGCCAATAAGAAAAGAAAGAGGAGCCTGCGGTATGTGACCCATCTTACTTTTCCCCCTAAAAGGTGTGGGAGGATATTTTGCTTAAGCGACCTCTTCTTAAGTCACTGGGGTATCTTTAGGCTGCCTGCTTTGGGAGTTAAAAGTGACTCAGATACGGCAGAGACTTCCTGGAAGAAGGTGCCATTCTCCAACAATGCAAAGACATTTTTCTCCCAAAGCAAAATGCTCTAGATCTCCAGAGCCCTGAAGACCTGCATGACGTACTGTGCTATGGAAGCCATCCCCAAAGCCTGGCCCTGAAAGTCCTCAGGGACAGACAGCTGGGTACACAGGCCCCAGGAGGGCCTACACTGCTTGGCCAGATTTTCAGAAGAGACCTCTTGCTTCTCACCCTCTCTCTCTCTCCTCACCTGCTGCTGCGTTTTGCCCTTGCTCTTGCATAGTAAGCTTCATAAGATTTCGGTTTCAGCTCCAGGGCCTTAGTAGCAAATTCCTCCGCCATTCCAAAATCCTGTCATTACAATAGGTGTGCAAATGAGTCATTGAAGAGATATGGAAAATAGACAGCTTGGGAATAAAACAGATTACAGGTACATTTCGTTGACATTTATGGACGGAACACCTGGGAATCTCGACCTGGCTGGCACGGCTCTAGCCACGAGGCTGAGACTGAAAGTTCCTTCTGCCTTTTGCCCTGTGTGGCCCTGTAACGGCTCATGGGAATTTATCTGCCCAGAAGTAT
Source organism: Phacochoerus africanus (assembly GCF_016906955.1). Classification (NCBI taxonomy): domain Eukaryota; kingdom Metazoa; phylum Chordata; class Mammalia; order Artiodactyla; family Suidae; genus Phacochoerus; species Phacochoerus africanus. The sequence continues at coordinate 15,584,818 of NC_062557.1, forward strand.
GACAATACGTCTAATCTGCCCTCTTTCTGCCTTCCTAACCAAGATCGTTCAAGCCCAGAAGCCAAAGGTCAACCCAATGAAGCTCCTGAAGTTGGAAACCTGAACTCTCGTTGAACAAGCATGTATGAGGCAGCCCGCATGTCGATGCCACACAGGGTCCCTCATGCTGCTCCCCTCTTCCTGCCGCAACACCCACTACTCCTTGGCTTTGAAGGGACGAGAGAAATACAGGAAGATGGGGTCTGTGTGAAAAAGAAGTGACTGGCTATGGGGACTGGGTAGAGCAGGGACATGAGACAGACATGGGTTCAATTCTCTGCTCTGCTTTGTAACCCCCTGGAGCGTGCTATGTGTTCTTGCCTCTGTGCCCACCTCGCAGGTAGGATTAAGAGCAAAACAGCATTTGAGGGAGTTCCTGTTGTGGCTCATGGGTAATGAACCCGGCTAGTATCCATGAAGACATGGGTTCGATCCCTGGCCTCACTCAGTGGGTTAAAGATCTGGCATAGGTTGAAGATGCGGCTCGGATCCCTCATTGCTGTAGCTGTGCCGTAGGACAGCGGCTGCAGTTCCAATTAGACCCCTAGCCTGGAAACTTCCAGAGGCCATGGGTGCTGCCCTAAAAAGCAAAAAAAAAGAAGGAAAGATCAATAAGCCCCATACACATGGCATGTAGGAGATGCTCAATGAATGGTAGTTTCCTTTCTATTTCATAGAGGCTTTTCCGGCCTGCGCCATCTCTTAACTTGTTCCTTACTTAGGAAACACAATTAAAAAAAAATAATAATAATAGGGAGTTTCCCGGTGGCTCAGCAGGTAAAGATCTGGCATTATCACTGCTGTGGCACAGGTTCCATCCCTGGCCTGGAACTTCCACATGCCCCAGGTGCAGCCAAAAAAAAAAAAAAAAAAAAAAATTAACAGGGAAGCGAAAGGGGCAGGTTTTCTCCTCTTTTAATGTCAAAGCCACAGCACCGCACGGTAGCCTCTAGTACATCAAACATCAATCAATAGGTAAGTGAGTTTAGGAGTTCCCAACGTGGCTCAGCTCAGCAGAAATGAATCTGACTAGCATCCATGAGGATGCAGGTTCGATCCCTGGCCTTGCTCAGTGGGTTAAGGATCTGGCGTTGCCAGTGAGCTATGGTATAGGTTGCAGACACGATTCAGATCTAACATTGCTGTGGCTGTGGTGTAGGCCAGTGGCTACAGCTCTGATTAGACCCCTAGCCTGAGAACCTCCGCAGGCAGCGGGTGTGGCCCTAAAAAGATAAAAAAAAAAAAAAAATTCAGAAGACTGTATTTAAAACATAATAATAAATAAAACCAGAGAGAACCCTAGCTGTGACTGGGGCCTGTGGTGTCACCTTATCTCTTTTTTTTTGGCCGTGCCCTCAGCATGCAGAAGTTCCTGGGCCAGGGACTGAACCCACGCCACAGCTGTAACCAGAGCTATAGCAGTGATAACACTGGATCTTTAACCCACTGAACCATGAGGGACCTCCGTGTTGCCTTGTGTGGATCACTGAGGCTCCCGGGAGGAACATGGCCCCATCTGTCCTTGTTCTGAGAAGCCCTGGGAACAGAAACCACAGGAACAAAGCCATGGTTTTCAAGACACCCTTACATACTAAGCGAATGGGGAAGGCTGTCTCTTCTTTTAACGTCAAGGTCATAGCTCTACAGAGTAACCTCTAGTTAAACTTGTGATTTCTAAGGCTGAACGAAGGCACTGACGTGGAGGTAAAAATGAAAAAAAAAAAATTAATGGGCAATTTTCTACTGAAGATGATACACTTGAGGTCCTGGATGTGATGAACTGTTTCTGATCAAATGTTGAGCTAGAGAGAAAGTATTCCATCTTATAGGACCATCTTCCAGCTCTCCTGTTCTCAACCTTACCCTAGAAGTTTTTCTTTTGGGACAATCTTAATTTCTGGGAAGAGAGAGTATTTTTGAGAAGCAGATTATTTGTTCGGCAAAAAGGAAGCCAGTAGATTGGCAGCAGTTTCAGAGCTTTATCTCATTCTCACTAGCTGGCATGGCAGGAGACCCCTGTGGCTGCTCCTTCTGTGTCACATGAAGAACCTCGCTGCTGTCCCCGAGAACCTCTCCCACGTCCCCACTCTCCTCAGCACCTGGGAAACTCGCAGGGCATCACTGTGCCCTCTGAGACACCCAAGTCTATTTATCAGGGCTCTTTTCACCGTCGGGTTTTAGATGGATGACATGAAGGTCATTTTGCTAGAACCGAGAGCAGATCTCTTGCTACTGAGGCCGAAAGGTCACCTCTGTGCACCTGAGTTCTTTATCCCTTTATTCAGATGTTCCTGTTTGGCTTAGGTTATTTTTAACTCCTGAGGAACCATGGACAGGCTGGTGGATGTCAGAGGTTCCTGACATGATCCCGGCTATTCCCAGGATCTGAGTGAGGGTTCCTGGCCCAGGAGTATCTGCATGTCAAGAGAGCGGTGGCTGAGGGCATCAGAGACTGTATCTGCAAGGTAGGCAGGAAGGACCAAGGACTATCTGGTGGATAATAAAGGACAGGGGAGGGTTCCAAGACTCTCTCTGCGACAAGAAGAGACATGGCACGTTAGAATAAAAAGATGAGGAACAATGTGAAAAGTTTAAGATTAGCCTCAGAAATTAAACCTTGAAGTCCATGGTCCTGAGCCCTCTTTCCAGCCCTTCCTTGGATGACTAGGGGGTCTCCCAGAAAGGAAGGGAATGACTAAAATCTGTATCTAATTGCAACTGAAATTCTAGTGACCACTGCTCTCGCATTTTCCCAAAGACCAGAAAACTGACTTGGGGGCTGGGAGCAGGTTGAGGGGTTTCCAATCACTTTCAGTGGCAATTATGAACATTCAGAAAGCTACAGCGTGCCTGCAGGATTAACTTTTTGATAGTCTGAGATACAGATCGTTCTTAGACTTGTTTTCTTTCAAATTGCAAATGTCAGTGCTCTGTGAAGGACAACCAAGTTCCAAATGGGGCAGACAAGGATTTCAGGGGCCTGGTAAAAGCCAGTGCATGACAGGGACCGTCAGCTGCCAGGAGTGCAGGCAGGAGCTGGGATGCGAGGGACTTACGTTCATTTTCCTGCGACATCGAGAGAGGTTGAGGAGGAGAGACACCTTTAATTCCCGGAAGGTTTTCAAGTCCTCACCAAACCCTTCTCTAGGGAATTTCTTCAGGGCGTACTGGTAGCGCTGGGCGGCTTCCTTTACTTTACCTTTCTAATGGGAGAGATGGCAAATTTTACACAGTTGGTCTGCTGAACAGTGGAGGAAGTCTGTTCCCCTGCCCTTGCTCCCCGCCAGTTACCACTAAGGGGTAGCCCCCCCAGACGCCAGCCCTGAGGGTCACAGCAGGAGGGTCCTGTCTTCAGCGGGAAAGGCGCGGCCAAGCGGCTTCCCAAGACACAAGCCGGAGAAACAAAGCCTTGGTGAATGACAGGCCTGGGGCCCCAGCTTCCCAACTGGATTCCCAAGAGATTGACCTGGTTTGTTTCAAAGGAGCTTGTTCTTGACCTGATCTCCCTGGGACGCATATCATTTCCTTGTCCCAACCACTCCAAAGGGATTACTACTTCTTTAGGCCGGGCTTCTTCGGAAAACTCTTTTTGTCCCGCCTTGCCAGTCCTCTACAAGAGGCCATTCCCTTCCTCACAAAGGGTGTGGGAGCTAAAACAGTCTAGCTGTTGCCTCCTTAATCTCATGGAATAAAATAATACCAATGAGTCTTCCCTTGTTTTTAGAAAAGACCTGGGGTAGGGTGGTGGTAAGAAGAGACATTCAGAATTTGTGAGTCCATCTGATTAGGCAGGAGGGATTTTCCGAGATGAAGTAATAAATCTATGATCCACCTAGACCTGGTCTCTGGCTTCTAGGCAGGTCTCTAGTTCAGGGGCCTGGAACTTTTCTTACATTTTCCATCTGAAAATCTACAGGCTGAACCCAGAATGGTGCAGGAGGCATCTCCCATTCTGCTAACTCATCTCTACCCACTCCAATCCTGCCGTATCACTGGTTCCAACCAGGGACCTGATTATTTTCTCTTAGATCCTTTCACCAAGGGTAGACTTGGAGTCTTCCAAGGCAGGATTCTGAGTAGGATCAGGAGTAGCTCTGCTATTCTCATTAGAGGTTGGACTCCATGTCTTAGAATGCCAGACGTTATGTTAGGAGCGGGGTTTAGATTCTTGGCAGCAGCACCGCTCTCAAGCCCATACACAGGACCCAGAGAGTCCTTCTTTAGAGTCATGTGAAATCACGGTTGGGTCAGAGGTCAAGTTTCCCAGAGACTTAAAGTGTCCCAGGTTACTAGGACTCTCACTCAAAGGGTCCTCAGGGGGTACAGCTCTGCTCCCAGGAACCCCGTGCACTCCCTACACAAAGCGGAAATACTGTGCCTCACAGTCACTGCCTCGTCTCTGGGCCTGGGCGTGTCTCCGTGATGCCCACTGCCCAAAGCCGGGACAGATCTGTATTTATCTTTAGGAGAAAAAGGTTCAGCTGATCTTCACAAAGTGACATAATAATGCTGACATGGAAAGTTCTTAAGGGCTTTCCCACAGCCCACAGGAGTTTGTGTGTTTAGGGTCTGGGGCTCTCAGCTTGAACTGCGACTACAGGATGACGCCATATGTTCTTATGGTCATTCAGGGAGTGACTTCAAGTCAATCTTAGAACTGCTGTTTGTTTCCTTTTCATACTCAGGGATGCCAGTCTATTGTTACTACAGGCTTTTAAATCTCTCTATATGAAATTGAAAACCTAAGATCAAAGCCTCTTTACCATAGCCTGGAAACATCTATGCCATGTCATTTTTCTTCTACTTGACGCATGGTTTCCAGGCTCCAAGGAACAGAGTCCATATAGAATCTATGTAACTGCCCATTAGGTAAAACCAGGTCTCTGGGCTGGTCACCTGCAGGCTCATGTCAGCTACTCTTGCTCTCTTGCTGAGAAAGCAAAAACCTGGAATCCCCAACTTATGGGCCCAGCCCCATGGGCAGGCATTCCCCCTTCGCCTCTAGACCCAAGGGTGAGGTGCGTCAAGACTCTGGCAGACGCTATGTGTAGGAAACGGTCCGTGGCGATTCTGCGGAAGCACTGTTCCTGCCTCCCCTCACCTTGTAGAACATGTCCCCCTCTTCCATCAGCTTGCTCAGCAGGATGATCATGATGTCTGGTTTGGAGGTGGCCATCGCCCACGTGGCTGGACCTGTAGTGTACAGGATGCATGATGGGTAAAAAACTCATACAATGTAAGGGTGGTAGGAAGCTGGGTGAAAAAAACACCCTGGGGGGGTTTCTGCTGAGAGAACAACTTGCTCCACAACAATTTCCTCATCGTTTAGAGCTGGGAGTGTCTCAGTGACTCTCACTGCCAAGAAGCTGCGTTGGATCTGTATTCACCTTAAAATAAGAATATCTGAACTGTATGAGTGTGCACCATTGGAGGGCAGCAAAGCCTGAGTGTTGTATTTGGGCAGGCAAGAGCTTGGTCTGGGGTTATTTTAAATAAAGAAATTGGGAGAAAGGGTTGACATTAAATGTCACCGTAAGGTTTTAAAAATCCAAAGAGGGTAATTTACTTCCGAATCTGGGCCTCAAAACCCCCAGCTGTGTAGTTTCTGAATTTTTAAATATGTACTTTGCAGAAGGGAAACCAATGAAAGACTAAAGTCTCCCTTATTTGCAAGTATCAAAAAAAGGACTCCTGGGTTCACGCTGAACCAGGAGCACAGTTCCAATGTCACCGTTCCAGTGTGAAACAAGCCAACGTGACTGAGGACTATTTTACCCACAAAGGAAAAGAAAAGGTTAACTCAGATTAGTTTACAGATGCCTGAATTATTGACCAACTATGCTTTTCAGGGTTAGTTATCCAAAGCTCAAGTTATTCTCTACAACAGTCATTAAAAAAATCTTCTTTTAAGGTGAAGTAAATTAAAAGATTAGAGGTGGAGGGAACTCATGCAGGCTAAATCAAAGAGGAGAAGGCAAAGCTGACCAAGCCATCAGACCACGCCTGATGCTGACAGCGGTGAAATATACCTCGTGGGCGACTCGGTAACGTCTGACAACCTTCAAAGAAAGGAGAAAACAAAAAGTTGTAGGAGAGGAAAAAAAAAATGGATGAAGGTGAAAAAAAAAAAAAAAAAAGAAGGAAAAAGCAGCAGTGAGAAGGCAGGCAGCAAAAAAGCCAGCATATCAGCCAACCCCTGTCTACAGGTCTGGGATGGGGGAGCGGATGGGTCGGCAGCAGCAGGGACTCAGAGTCTGAAGCACATACAGAGCAAGGGAAAGCGGAGGCTCACGGCAGTGCAGGGGTCCAGGATGCTCGGGGCGGGGCTGCTACAGAGGCAGCAGCACTGAGACGTGCTTATAGTCAGAGCAGCCTCCTGGCTAAGGCTCCTAGGGGCATGGCAGGAAACCGTGATTTGGGGTAGTATAGACCATGGCTCAGATGGTGTTTTCTCTGGGCCAAGAGTCTGTTCACTTGGACGATAACTGGGCCGGGGCAGAGGGGAAACTATACACATTCACACCAAACACCCAGGGCGGCCAGACCACTGGACCAGTCTGGCCCCTGGGCACAGATGGCCAGCACCTTCTTCCTTGCTCCTACCTATCTTGGCTCCTTTCTTTAGAAGAGTGACAACCACAGAGGTGTTCCGGCAACCCACTGCCCTATCCAAAGGGCGCATTCCGCTGTAGTCGACATGCTCGATCATGGCCCCGTGATCCACCAGGAACTGGACCTAGGACACAGACCAAGAGAGCCTTAGCACAGGTGTCATGGCGGCTCAGCACGGCTCCACTCAGGGCTCTGGCTGCTGTGGGTTTGAACCAGGCTGGGCAGCCACATATTCCAGGCCATATCTATATTCTTGGTCTTTGTGAATGGTATTGTGAATATTTCTGTCCTGGAGCAAGGACAGATCTGGAGGCCTTATATCAGGAGTCACAAACCGAAGATAACACTGTGGATGGAGCACCTTCCCTCTTCTGACCGCCCTGAGGCTTGGTTAAAGGCACTCACCACCTCAGCATCACCGTAGAAAGCGGCCAGATCCAGTGGGGTGCGGCCATTCTTGTCAGCATGGTCTGTGGCAGCTCCGTTATCTACCAGAGAACGGACGACTGAGAGATGACCCTTCAAACAAGCCCAGCTGAGGGCTGTCAATCCTTCTTTGTCCATGAGAGCAATGGAGGCGCCTACAAGAGCAAGCAGAACACCAGGCTGAGCAAACATGAAAAACATGGAAATGCACAGCAGGAAGGAAAGCTGGTATTTAAGGTGTACATTCAGCCAAAGCACAGCTTTTGTTTCTGATATGTAAGTTACCCTTGATAAAACTGTTAAAAAAACCCTGATCCTACAAGCTGTCGATAGAAGAGAGTCTAGCTCTTTTACTGGGTGTCCTAGGTTCTGTACACTCTATCCCCAAGCTTACTTTTTTTTTTTAAATATAATTATTTTTATTTTGTTTCATTATAGCTGGTTTACAGTGTTCTGTCAATTTTCTACTGTACAGCATGGTGACGCAGTTACACATGTATAGATTCTTTTTTCTCACATTATCATGCTCCATCATAAGTGACTAGGGATAGTTCCCAGTGCTATACAGCAGGATCTCATTGCTTATCCATTCCAAAGGCAAGAGTCTGCATCTATTAACCCAAAGTTCCCAATCCATCCTGCTTCATCACCCTCCCCCCTGGCAACCACTAGTCTGTTCTCCAAGTTCATGATTTTCTTTTCTGTGGAAAGGTTCATTAGTGCCATATATTAGATTCCAAGATATGAGTGATATCATATGGTATTTGTCTTTCTGACGTACTTCACTTAGTATGAGAGTCTCTAGTTCCAGCCATGTTGCTGCAAATGGCAGTATTTCGGTTTTTTTTTTTTATGGCTGAGTAGTATTCCATTGTGTATATATACCACATCTTCCTAATCCAATCATCTGTTGATGGACATTTAGGTTGGTTTCCATGTCTTGGCTATTGTGAATAGTGCTTCAGTGAACATGAGGGTGCATGTGTCTTTTTCAAGGAAAGTTTTGTCTGGATACATGCCCAAGAGTGGGATTGCTGAGTCATATATGGCAATTCTATGTATAGTTTTCTAAGGTACCTCCAGAGTGGTTGTACTAGCTTACATTCCCACCAACAGTGCAGGAGGGTTCCCTTTTCTCCAGACCCCCTCCAGCATTTGTTATTTGTGGACTTACTAATGATGGCCGTTCTGACTGGTGTGAGGTGGTATCTCATGGTAGTTTTGATTTGCATTTCTCTAATACTCAGTGATGTTGAGCATTTTTTCATGTGCTTGTTGGCCATCTGTATATCTTCTTTGGAGAAATGTCTATTCAGGTCTTTTGCCTATTTTTCAATTGGGTTGTTGGATTTTTTTTTTTTTTTTTGCTTTTTAGGGCCGCACTTGCAGCATATGGAGGTTCCCAGGCTAGGGGTCCAATCGGAGCTACAGATGCCAGCCTACACCACAGCCACAGCAATGTGGGATCTGAGCTGCATCTTCGACCTACACCACAGCTCACGGCAACGCCAGATCCTTAACCCACTGAGGGAGGCCAGGGATCGAACCTACAACCTCATGGTTCCCAGTCAGATTCCGCTGCGTCACAACAGGAACTCCTGGGTTGTTGGCTTTTTTGCTGTCCCAAGCTTACTCTCTATCTTTGAGTTTCATTACTTCCCTGTGAGAATCCTCTACTTTGGCCAAAACGGATGTGCTCACTGCCTCTAGAATCTCCCACGAGTATTCCTGTCTCCTCACTTCCAGTGATGGTGCGCCCGCGTGTGGACACCTCTTTTTTTCCCCATGACTTGTCTCATGTCTACCTGTTCTCTAGGAACGATCGCAAACCTCCGACTCCACGATGCTTTACCCAGTTCACTGTGACTTCACCTCGAATCTGCTTAACATATGGCACCTTATTCTGTTATTAACCCATTTTAAAAAAATATATCTCACTTACATGTAATAAATTCTCAGTGAATATTTTCTGAACTCAGCTCAAGTCTTCAATTTATAACAGTGTAATCTCCTTGAGAGAGTCTCATAAAATAGGGAGCTCGGAATACGTTTATCCCTGACGACAGGGCACCAGGCCACGTTCTCCCCCCCTTAGAATGTGAGGGAAACAGACGCATGGGGAGAACCTGAACCCAGGCCAGAAAGGAACTAAGAGTGTAATTAACTAGTCAGCCTTTCACAACCCATCCCCACTCTCTTAGCCTATTTTATATTCTGCATCTTCTTCCCTTCAACATTTCTATTTTCGTCTGAAAGGAACAGCACACTTGACATACTGGTTTGTAATTAGTCTAAAATTCAATAAACATTCGGTTCTTAGCCTAGATGATAAGTGCTTAGATGGCAAAGATGCCGTCATTCCCTCGCTAGTTTTGAAGAGTACCTAAGACGATTTTTTTCCACACAGCTGGCATGTCATACTAACTAAATTAGAGATCAATTTGCTGCACACACAGTACACTTTCCAGGTTGCCTCCTCAGCTGGACAAGAGTCAGACATCAGATGAAGCTTAGAACCTGCCACAGCCAGGCTCTGGGGCTCCTCAGCAGTTATGTGGCCCATCATTTTCCATATCCTGTCAGAGAGGATGAAGGGCTGGAAGTTACCAGACCCCTAACCCTGATGAGATCCATCTATGTACTGGGTTATCTTCTCACAATGGTGTAGTTGGCAACTAAAACACTGCCTCTGACATGGAAAGAAGCTGAATATGGGACAGAATCTAAGGCGTTATCTCAGATGCACAATCTATAAATTCCCTGGACAGCATCTCCGGTGGTGGAAAAAGCAGGATAAGAAGGTTCTGGATGTATGTTACAGAGGAACTGATTTTACAAAGAAGAGGGAAGCTGGAATTTAGGAAATTAAAAGGAGATACATATGAATAAATCCATATATTTGATTTACTCCGAAATTCCAATGTGAAATCTTCTTTCTTTTCTTCTCCTGGGAGTTAATGGAATCACAGTTCTTTCAACCATCCATTTTAGAATTCTGGAGTGTTCTTTAACTCATCTAGCCTTTTTGTGTCTACATGTAATCAATCTTTATATCCAAAATCTTTTTTTGCACTTGGCCCTTCGGTTCTATGCTCACAGCTACTGCACCTGGATGAAGCATCACCTCTCATCTGTTCTATGATGATGGCTTCCTGTTGATCCCCCACTATAATCCCTTCATCAACTCTACTCTTCACGCTACTGCCAGAGTGATTTTTTTTTTTAAAGCATAACTCTGGCGTCGATTCCCTTTTTAAAAATCTTGAAAGGCTCCCTATTGCCTTGAGAGATGTCCAAACTCTTTTAATCTGTTCCTTTCCAATTTCTTTCGACATAACGTTTCCAATTTTATCTCCCAGAGGTCCTCGTGTATGTCACTGGACCACTAGCCTACTTCCCCAAATCCGATGTGCACTTTTCTTCCTCTCTGGCCTTTCATTAACATTACTTCCTCTTCCTGAACAGAGAACTTTTTTCCTATTCAAATTTCAAAGTCTGTCCTGTTCTAACTCAAATACCTTTATCAGAGCACTTAGGATTCTCTGCCCTTTAAAGTAGTTTCTTATCTATGTTTCGTTCCTTCCTTGCCAGATTATAGACCCTTTGAAGACAAAGATTATAATACAGTAGTTTAAAAAATCACTCACAGTTCCTAGCACAGTGTTTTGCAAATAATGTAGGCTAAATAACCATTTGTAGAATTTGTTGAATTAGTGAAAGTCTCCGATTTAAGTGTGGAAAAACAAAACAGAAGGCTGGAATGTCTGCAGTATAAGGAGACCAAATCTCTGGAATCTGTACCTGATGAGCTTGTACTGGCACCACAGACACTGTGCAGTTATCTCAAGCTTATCAGTGGCTGAAGGGGTCTTGCCTTTTCTAGCAGACTCGGCAGTTCTGGGGCATGTACGCCTGCCAGGTCTTATCCTGAGAATCTAGGCACAGCCCCTTTGCTCCCCCAGCCCCCTCTTCGCAGAGGTAAGGACAGAGATCATGAAACCAGGTTTCTTTGATGGCTTGTCCTGGGGGAAGCAAGAATCCCTTTGCTCACTGGGAGAACAGTTCTCTGATTCTGACCCAGTTTTGTGAGTCTGAAGTTGTGGAAACAAACCTTTGAACGAGAGAGAGCAAAAGATCCAATAAGTTTCCTACTGAGCTGCAGTTTGAAATCTTAGACGATACCTTGTCTTCTTCCTATCTCAACTGCCCTTCAGCTGCTCTGGCCTGGGCATGATTCTTTAGGAGCTTGGTTTTCTCAATGTGCATATGGTGGTGGATATTAATTATAGATGATCAAGCCAGTTTACCAACAGGGGAGAATAATTGGAATGGAGTCAAGGCTGGTCACAGCCACACTACCTTCCTCCTCGTCTTTTTTTGTTTGTTTTTTTAAGGGCCGCACCAGGCTTGGAGTGGAATTGGAGCTGCGGCTGCTGGCCTATGCCACAGACATAGCAATGCAGGATCTGAGCTGTGTCTGCGAACCACACCACAGCTCACAGCAACACTGGATCCCTAACCCACTAAGCAAGGCCAGGGACCAAACCTGAATCCTGATGGATGCGAGTCTGGTTCATTACAGCTGTGCCACAACAGGAACTTTCCACATAACCTTCTGCTTCATGTAAATGCTCAAGCTCCACTAGGTGGTACTACAGAGTCATCAAAAACTCGAGTTTTTTCTCCGAGAGAGGGCCACCATCACTCACCACTGTTCTGCACAAGTGACTGAGGTCTTAGCAATTGAAAAGAGCCTGGTATACTTTTTTTTTTTTTTTTTTAATGCACCTTCAGTATATGGAAGTTCCTAGGCTAGGGATCGAATTGGAGCTGCAGCTGCTGGCCAAAGCCACAGCCTTAGCAATGCCAGATCTGAGCTACATCTGTGACTTACACCGAAACCATGGCAATGCTGGATCCATAACCTGCTGAGCCATGACAGGAACTGGAATGCTTCTGCTAGTGTGACCACAGTCTTCTTTAACTTATTTCCCATTCGCCAGGGATATGTGAATACTGGTAACTGTCAAAAGGTATTCATTACAATAGGAGGATAACAATATCCTGATTCCTCACACAGAGGGTCCCACTGTCAACAATCATTTCAACCTTCATTTGCCCCCTTCAGACACAAGAAAACTATTAGTTGTTCAGGGTAACAAAAGAATTGAATAAAATCAAAATACAATCCCTGGAAGATGAACATTTATTGAATGAACATTAAAAAAACCAAAGTTTGGAGATTACTGATTTGAATTAAAGAGCTTAGATGATGTAAATTTGATTAGGATACCAAAAATCCCCTAAGCCATAAAGAAATAGAGAATGTCAGGAGTTCCCATCGTGGTGCAGCAGAAACGAATCCGACTACTGTCCATGAGGATGCAGGTTTGATCCCTGCCCTCACTCAGTGGGTTGTGGGATCCATAACTGTGGTCGCAGACTCGGCTGGGATCCCACATTGCTGTGGCTGTGGTGTAGGCTGGTAGCTGTAGCTCCAATTCGACCCTTAACCTGGAAATCTCCATATGCTGTGGGTGTGGCCCTAAAAAAAAAAAAAGAAAAAAAGAAATAGGGAATGTCAGAATTATAAGAGTTTCACTGTCTATGAGAACAGGGAAGACAGGCTTTCATTTTCTAACCAACTGGATTAACGATCTCCATTCTTTTTTTTTTTTGTCTTTTGTCTTTTTAGGGTCATATGGAAGTTCTCTGGTTAGGGGTCAAATCGGAGCTATAGCTGCTGGCCTACACCACAGCCACAGCAATGCAGGATCTGAGCCATGTCTGTGATCTACACCACAGCTCACGGCAACACCGGATCCTTAATCCACTGAGCGGGGCCAGGGATGGAACCTGCAACCTCATGATTCCTAGTCGGGTTTGGTAATCACTGCACCACGACGGGAACTCCACGATCTGCATCCTTAACACCTCTTGGAATCCATCACTGGAAATGATGAGTTCCTTGGGTTATCATGGGCAGGGGCCACTGAGCTCTGGCGTCCTGGGACTGACCTTGTGCAAGGAGGAAGTCCACAGTTCCTAGATGGCCTTCGGAAGCCGCCATCATCAGGGGAGTGCGGCCCTGCTTGTCCGCCATGTTGACGTCAGCTCCATGGGTGAGTAAAAGATCAACAATCTGCAAGTGCAGAGAAACAGGGACCCATCAGCCAGGAGGAGCTGCTGAGCAGACACTCGCACGCCGTCCCCCACACTGTGTGAACTCCGCAGAGCAGCGTCACCTCTAACGCAACTTTCTACTGCGAGAAGCCCCTCTAGTTCCTGCTAGTCTAGGACCAAGGGATTTGGTCTCTGACTCTCCTGGGAACAGCCAAGGGAGGAGAACTCACCTCTAAACTGACTCCGCCACGAAGTAAAAGAATGTAAGATAACAATGGACAAGATGTAGACCAAACAATCCCACAATGGAAATGCCAACACAAGTCACTCCCTATGTTAGTGCCATTTTACTGACCTCCGGGGGTTGCAAACCTGCCTGCAGTGAATACATAGGATGGAACAGAATAAAGCACCTCCGACAGCTCTTAGTGCTGTTTGGCTCCTAGGACTTTTTCTCTACTCAAATATTTTCAAAGATTATAAGCCATATGCTTTCTCCTCCATCCTAAGTGTATAAACAAGCATTTATCCAGAATCCAGACATCTGGGAAGATCACATAACTAGAATGTACATACTCCACACTTTGTTTCTGCAAGTCTGAGGCACCTGCAAGTAAGTGACTAGCAGGGATCTGTTGAGGTGTGTGCCTTCCAGAGAACCTGTGGACGCTGTGATGGGTGAGAAGGAAGTCACTACACAACCAGGCCCAAAGCGGCTAGACCACCGATACAATACAGATCATCATGATGATTTTGAATGTTAACTTTGTGACACATTCTCAATTAACCAGACTATTAATAACAGAGGCCCAGAATGACTGCTGGGTAACCCAGATTTGTGTTTTTTTTTTGTTTTTGCTCTCTGCTTCAGAAGTTCCCACCTAGAACTCACCCCTGCCTGGGGGACTGCGAGCAGCTTCCCTGCTTACCTGCCAGTGGCCCTGGCGCACAGTGCTGAACAGGGGTACTGCCCCTCGGCGGTTTGGCTGGGCCACTGCTGCCCCTTGTTCCAAGAGCAGACGACACACCTCCAGTTTGCCCCTTCCGGCAGCAGCTGTCAGGGCTAGGGGCAGAGAGCACAGAGTGAGGACAGGTCGTCTGGTCCTCTCCAGCCCTCTGTGCTAAGCATGGCAGCATGCCTGTGTTTGATTAATGTAATTGCTACTTTACCTCCAAGAATGGTGGTTTTGGCTACTTTTGCCTTGAAGGAAATTTTCAAAGAAAAATAATGAATAAAATCACATTTATAATATATGGAAACAATTATAATAAAAAATGCATTGAAAAATCACCCTTAATCAAACTTACTTGGGTTCATTTTTCCTACCCAGACTGTCTTCTCTGCTTTTGACCTACCTCTTTTTTGGTACCTTTCCTCATCTACAAACCTTTCACTGGTCTATGCATGGGTAAGAATGTAGAAAGATGGGTCTGTGCAGAGTAAGGCCTTTCTTAGAGGCAGCTAGGAACCATCTCTGGCCAACCTCTACTCCTGGACCCTTAAACTCAAAGAACCAAAGTCAGAGCTTTGGCGGCAGTTTTCATTCTTTTTCATTAGTTCTAGTACACGTGCAATCATTTTTATATGAGGGTCAGAACCGTTCAAGGTCATAGTCTTAAAGATGAGAGAAGACGTGTGACAAAGGCTCTTTTCTCCTGAATATAGAATAACAGAGTCATAGATAAAAGATAGCTAGCGTGAGTATAAGGGGCACACGCAGCAGGGAGAAACGGAAGTAAACATTCTTCTTTTTGTGCAACTAAAGAATGTTTACGATCCTTGGTACAGTGGAGAGTCTAAGAGTGCTTCTTTCCTCCTCTGAGCACAATTTCAGTAACAGGAAGAGGAATTGTTGATATACTTTCTACTAAATCCACATCTGAAAAAAAACATATGTCTCCTTTAACCAGGAATCTCAAACGCATAGGCTTAGTGTTTTAAATGGATGAGGGCAGGGAAGATGGAACAATAGTTAGAAGACGGCAAGAGTTATGTTTTTAAAGAAGTAGGATGGAAAACTGTTCTCACACAGACTTGAAAAGCTGATGTGGCAGTGAGCAGGTCCTTCCAATGACAAATCAGAAGAAGAGAATATTCGGCAGGTGCAGTTAAAATTTCAGTTTGCAAATGCTGGTAACTAATCAGGGAAGCAATTGAAATTCAAATCAAAGGGTCACTTGTAATTTTTTTTTTCATTTAAGTGCAAATGACGGCATTTTGTCTTTGGGCTCCGCCAAATTTATCCACAACTGACTCAGGCAAAACCAACACTACCTGTAATTTCCACTAAGATAAACCTTCAAAGTAATCTTTTCCTTCCTCAAGGATAAAAAGGGCTTATAAAGGAAAATGTGACCCCTTTTAGAAGATATATTCACTCCTAAACTAGAGTTTAGTTTGTAAGTCTACATGCCTTACCTCACGTGTACTGTTTTATTTGGATCTTTTGACATAGGCATTTCTGTCCTGTTTCTCACCAAAGGGCAGAGGCTTCATCTTCTCTGAGGGGAGGGGCGTTTCCAAGCCCCGAATGGATAAGTCATCGGTGTTGATGGGTCTGACTATTTACCTGACGAAGAAGTTTTGTCTCCTGTTTTCTAAATCAAAATGATCCCCTCCCCCCAATTTCCTACTTCTAATAATTTAGGAAAAAAATTTAGTTTGGAACACAAAAGTAGCTTAAAAACTCGACTGGCAATCATCACACTGTATGCATTAAATTTACACACAGTGTTGTATGTCAACTGCATCTCAGTAAAGGCTGGCGGGGGTGGGGGAGGAGAACGTGACTGGGTTAGACACGCGTTATTAGGAACCATAAGAATCATCTTGTTGGTACATAAACGAGTTGGAAAATTTCTACCCCCCAAGTTCTGACCCCATTTACGTAGCTACTAGGGCATAGGGTTGCAGCAAACCTCCTTTTCAGTATCTTGTGCATGCTGGGCAGGTGTGTCTGTGTACGCATGTGTGTGCGTGCACGCCCACGTGCACAAATACCTTCTTTTTCATGAAAGGATTTATAGCACTCTGGAGGAAATACAGACAGTATTTTAGCATTCAGTCTCTCAACACTGATGCCAGGATATGGAACACAGCTGAAAATTCACAACCAGTGTCCATCTTAAAGGCTAAACTTGTAAGGTCCACTCTAAGCTGGAGTTATGTTGCTCTGGCTGGCCCATCTCGACCCACTGGATAATACATTTATATGAGAGAGAATGTTCCATTCAGTCCATTTCTTTGTTGTATCATCTCTGTTGCTTAGGTTATGATGTAATTTGGCAGGAATCTCCAGCTGATAGCTGGACATGGTCGTTAACCCAGCTGGCCAATTTCATCTTAGAACAACACAACTATGTAAAATTGGATCTGCGCTTCTCAAAATCCAAGAGTAAGGAGTTGCTTTCGCTGGATTTTATATATGTCTTATCAAACACTGTTAAAAACTTTTTGAAAGAGAGACGATTACGGCAAAGCCAGGTCTGTAAAACAAGAAACTGATTCTTAGAATAAACAGCAGTTTGGACCCGAATCTCTTCCTAAGAGACTAGTAACAGAATTTGTTCCCAGCTTATCAGCATCTGATGAGATTATCTGACATAAACAGTCCTTTTTCAAAGGGAGACGTCTAAGTAGTTTGAAGAGACGACAGGATGCAGCTCAGAGCTGAGGATATAGCCAAAGTCTGCTTGGATGGGATGCTGATTATTAAATAGAACACAGTGAAGCAAACGGTTCCATTCTCAACCTTGAAAGAGCACAGCACAGACAGGTCACGTAAGACCAATGGGAAGGAGGTGGTGGGGGAGACACAAACTGATCACTGCTATCCAAAACAATGTTAATTAGTCACACATTTATGGAGCTATTTGTCAGACACTGTCTCCGCCGTCAAGGAACTCAGGGTTGAGTAAGGATAATGGGCAAATAAACAAACACATTACTGTACAGTGTGATAAGCACACAGAGATAAGTCCATGGGGTGGCATGTCTGGAGGTGGCACAGAGGAAGACGTGTCTGAGAAGGTCTCCAGGAAGAGATGACAATCTGTACCAGATGCTGGAAGAGAAACAGGAGAACTCAGAGGCCAGGACAAGGAGGAAGCATTCTAGGCACAGGGAGGGCACATACAAAAGCACCGAGGGGGGAAACAGCACGTCTGCTATTGATGGAGAAGACAGGCAGTAGATGAGGCTAGAGACCATGACTGGTCTTTTTAAGCTACATTAATGCTCCAGGTGGTCAATGAAGGGTGGGTAGGAAGCAGGAAAGGGACAGGGGCAGATTGTGGCTTAGAACCAAAGATCCCTTTGGCTGAAGTCTGGGAAATACATCTCAAAAGGGTGAGGCCAGAGACAGGAAGATCAGCGAGGAGGCAGGTGCAATAATCTAGGCAAAAGATGATGAAGGCCTGAATGAAGGGTATCTTGTGTATTTTATGAACTTTAGCTTCTTTGGGGGCTCAGGCTCTCCAGAGTTGCTTTTAATGCTGGTTCTGGTCTGTGGCCATAAGACTAAGGAGAGGAAGGCTCGACGAACAATCCTGTCACCTTCACTGCTTTTCTTCTAGGCTGTTCCATAAGAATCTAAGAAAACCCTGTGGGACGGGAGGGGGTCAGCCAGACGGTAAAAGCTCGATGTAGGAAGGTGCTCTTTGGAAGGCCAAAGAGGCCGTAACAGGAGGATAAAGACAACCTGCATGGTCTCGTGACCTGCTTTTAGAAAATGTGATATGTAAAAATTACATCTCAATAAATACCTCACTACACGCAAAGATCTATCTCATTGATTCTAAGATTGACTTTCTTCCCTCCGCATTTTAACAACCATGAAATCAGGATGCATCTTCTAATCGATGTGATAATAAAAAGCTGTGTCAGTTTAATAGGCAGAGGGTTTTTTTAAAAAATGTAATGGCTATATACTTCTTACAGTTAGTGGTGTTTTGTATTTAATATGGTAAGTGATATATCCATTGCTGGAAACATCACAACCATCACATTTTTCTTAGGTAAAAATTGTGTTATTTAGGCCAAAGTTGCAGCTATGAGACTGTACCCAGCTGGCTATAGGTCACAGCCCTTCATTCTCTATATAAGGGAAATATATATTAAGATTTTGCCACTGGAGGAAACATCACAATTCAATGGACCATTATAAATTTTAAATGATTATGTGCTAAGTTAGAAAGAAACATGTAGCTCTTGTAAGTTTATAACCATAGACAAAAAAAAGCAACTCAGAGTCTATTTTGCACTAGTGCTGAGTTGTAGCGGTGCTTTTTACATAGCAAAGACATTATTTCCCAGAAATTCTTCTGAAGTCAAATAACTTTTTATAGACCTATAAATTATATTACAAATGTGCTTCATTCTAACTCATATTTAAATAACATCTCATGTTTATAATACTGACATTACTTCACATAAACATCAAATTAAATATAACACAATTCTGACTACAAGCAAACTGACATGAAACTTTGATTTTTTTACCATCTTGAGATATGGTACATATGTAAGAAAATTAATATAACAAACTTTATTGCACACTTTAAAGCAGGAAATATTTTAAAAGTTCTGAGGCCATAAAGTTTTATTCCGATAAGAAATTCATATCAATAAAAATAAGCCTTCTACTTAGTTCACACTCTTATTTTTTCTTTCCTCCTCTTTCTGGCTGTGTCCAGGGCATGTGGAAGTTCCTGGGCCAGGGACTGAACTCACGCCACAGCAGTGACAATGCTGGATCCTTAACCCCCTGAGCCATCAGGCAACTCCAGTTCACACTCTTCTTGAACATTTTAAAGGAATTCTTTTCAAGGACAGCACCAGTGTGTGTGCGATGCTCATCTTTATGTTTCTTAGCTTTGTAATTTCTATCTGGTGACAACACTGGGCCACTACTTTTTGTTGCCCTCCCCAGGGGTTTCATGCATGTGGCCTGGCAACAGGAGACACCGTGCTGGGGAAGGCTGTGCTGACAGGGCAGTGACCCTGCATGTCCCTTCCGCAGCCCTAGGTCCCACTACGCACGCTCCAGAATGGCTGAGGTCCTGGCCAGTCCCTTCCCCTCAGTCTGCCCTCTGGCTTCCCTCAGGGTGGGGCCCCAGAGACAGCAGCTGTTTCCAGCTGCACATTTTCCTTTCGTCTGTCATGGGCTCTTAAGCTGCAGCTGCCTGGCATCTGCTCCCTTTGGCCCTTAGAGATGGAGGGATTGTTTGAGGAGCAAATTCCTGAGCTTTGGACCATTGTACGTGATGTGAGAGAAGCCGCGAGACCTCTACAAGACTTTTGCAATGTGTAAAAACAGCACAGTTCAATAGGTAATTATAGATTTTAAATGAATTCAAGTATCTTCTCTTACTTTTCATAGCATTCTGAGCCGAATCAAAGAATATCCCCTTCTTGTTTAATAAAATGTTCTCCCTAAATTGGCCATCTCAGAATTGGTCTGCTTCTCCTGGCAAATATGACACATATCTGTGGTGGCTCTACAGTTTTCACTGCCTAGGTTTCATAAAAACATATAAAAGGTTACTAATGTTTTTCCAGATGTTCCAGTGTAGACTTAGGGGAAAGACAACCGTCATTTCCCGCAAAGGCCTCTGTTTGTGCCTAAGCAATATGGAAGGGGCTTTGCTGCAGACGCAGAGGGACTGCACAGGGCTGTGCCCTAAAGGGGTACCTTCGTTTTGCATCCTGATAGCAACTGTACTCATAACTTATCAGTTTAACCAGGTCAGGTACCACTAGGCCATGACTGCACTTGGTTCATTAAGCCAGAGGTATTGATAAAAATTTGACTTCTTGGTTTACAACGGCAGGGGAAATATTTATTTCTAACTGCTACAAAGAGCACATTAAAAAAAAAAAAAGTCGGAGTTCCTGTGGTGGCGCAGTGGTTAATGAATCCAACTAGGAACCATGGGGTTGTGGGTTCGCTCCCTGGCCTCATTCAGTGGGTTAAGGATCCAGTGTTGCCGTGAGCTGTGGTGTAGGCTGCAGACATGGCTCGGATCCCATGTTGCTGTGGCTGTGGCGTAGGCCGGCGGCTACAGCTCCGATTAGACCCCTAGCCTGGGAACCTCCATATGCCGAGGGAGTGGCCCTAGAAAAGACAAAAAGACAAAAAAACAAAACAAAACAAAACAAAAAAAGGCCACAACTATTTTCTGTAATGGTTTGGCACACTGTAAGGAAACTTTCAGTCTTTAAAAAAAAAATATTTGGAAACAAGAACAGGGAGGAAGTTCTGTTTGAAAGAAGACTCTGGTGCTAATGGCATGGAGCATCCAAAGGAAAAGAGGACTGCAAGACGGAAATTGCTTGACTTTCTACTTTGGCTGAATTGGTCTCCAATACAAAAGCCAGGAGACAGAGACTGCCAAAGGCCTGGCAGAGCACAAAATCAGGGTGAGACACAGGGAGGATCTCCACACAAACTCGACACATTCACGAGAGGAGAGAGTGATGTCCACGAGAGGTACCTGTCTCTCCCCAGAGACTGTCAAAGCTGTTGATCTGTGCTCGCTCCACTTCCTCTTCATCTTTTTCTGGAAGATCAAGTAGGTAGGAGACAATCTGAAACAAGAAGTTGCGTCAGCTCAAACTTCAGGTGGAAAACTGTACTGCTGATGCCAGCCGGGGAGGTCTGAAAGACACCCGGATGCTCCAAGGGTCACACTCTCTGTCGGACACAAAACGAATCAGAACTGACTGTCCTTGTGAAGAAACCCAAAGCTGCTATGATGAGCATCTGTTCTACCAGGTACAGTGTGTTCCACGTTTCCCTTGAATGCAATGAACTTACATAGTGTGTGATTTTAAAAAATCACATATTTATCACATTCAAGTTAAAGAGGCAATCCCTCATCCTCCCAATAAAAATACCAAGAAATAAAAAAATCAGGAGTTCCCGTCATGGCGCAGTGGTTAACGAATCCGACTAGGAACCATGAGGTTACGGGTTCGGTCCCTGGCCTTGCTCAGTGGGTTTAGGATCCGGTGTTGCCGTGAGCTGTGGTGTAGGTCGCAGATACGGCTCGGATCCCGAGTTGCTGTGGCTCTGGCATAGGCCAGCGGCTACAGCTCTGATTCGACCCCTAGCCTGGGATCCTCCACATGCCGCGGGAGCAGCCCAAGAAGTGGCAAAAAGACAAATAAATAAATAAATAAATAAAAATAAAAAAATCGATAAACAAAAAAACCCAGAAAACAAGTATGGAGAAAATCAAGGGGCTGTATCTTTTCAGAGCAGAGCTGTTATCTTCTATTTTTTCCAGTCAGAATTATAAGGACTGTTTGGGGACAAAAAGGAGAATGGCTGCTAACAACAAAGGGAAGTGACAGCTCTGTGTCCAGGAGTTTGACTGTAGAGAGAGCTAAAAAGCCTTCCACAGATAACAAGAATTCCAATTTTACGTAACACTCCCTTGGTGACATGTTGGTAAGTTGATAGGGCAGCTGTATCACAAAAGGAGCCCGTACACTGGGGAGCTGACTTGTACTGGCCCATAAAAGCTGACTGCTAAATTTTTGGAATTTTGCAACAAAGACATTTATGAAAAATTAAATAACAATTAATTATACTAAAAAATGTTAAAATATCAACTTTCATAACATCAATTATTTAACTACATTTTATGATGATTTATGCTCTTATTGTGTCTGTTGGGTGGAAATTTTACCTAAGGCTGTGCTCCTGGGCACCTCTTTAAAACTCTGTGTTTGGAGATGTCACACCGGTAGTTTGAAATCAGCCACGGTGGGGGTATTTATGCCCTGGAAAGTACTAGAGGTAAAAAAGGTTCCAGTTTAATGAATATCCTTTGCATGAGGGTGAGAAGTAGTTTAACAGGAGACTGCACATCAGATTTAACGACAAAATTTTTGGGAAAAGAGCAAACTGGGGTGCAACTTCATTTATCAAATCATGGTTGAGTTGTACCCATAGGTTGAGTACGGATATAAATTTAGCAAAAAATCAACAAAAGCATTCAATTAAGAGTATTATAGGAGTTCCCTGGTGGTCTAGTGGTTAAGGATCTGGCACTGTCACTGCTGTGGTACAGGTCTGATGTCTAACCTGGGCATTTCTGCAAGCTGAGGGTGTGGCCAAAAAAATTTGTGTTAAAAAAAGGAGTATTACACATTTCACTATTATTTGTAAAGTGAGTATGACATTTTTTATATTAGTAAAACTTATAATCTAATTTAAGTATGTACGTACACACACACACACATTCTGCTCCATTTCACTCCCTTCCACAGAGCTGGCTGTTAAACATTTCCTAGCACACTACCAATTTCACATATTCTGCCACTATACTATTACTTTCGCTAATAAATAAATTAGCAAAAATAATAATCTGTATAGTGCTTAACCACTTACAAAGCCCCTTTCATATCAGTCCTATAAACAAGAATTTATCAGCTTCACTTTACTGGTGGGGAACTAAGGTTCTAAGAGCTTAGGTTACTTGGCCAAGGTCCAGAGCTGATGAGTAGGAAAGCTGGGACTCAAACTGGGTCTTCTGAGATTCTAAATGTTGTGCCCTTCCCATTCCACTCTGCTTACCGCTGTGAACACTGGTCAGCAAATGATCCCTCTGAGCCCAGTGTCAATGTCTGTTAATCTTTTTTTTTTGTCTTTTGTCTTTTTCTAGGGCTGCACCCATAGCATATGGGGGTTTCCAGGCCAGGGGTTCAATTGGAGCTGTAACCCCGGCCTATGCTACAGCCACAGCAACTTGGGACATGAGCTGCATCTGTGACCTACACCACAGCTCAAGGCAACGCCAGATCCTTAACCCACTGAGCAAGGCCCGGGATCGAACCCGCAACCTCATGGTTCCTAGTCGGATTCGTTAACCACTGAGCCATGACGGGAACTCCCAATGTCTGTTAAATAGGGATGGAAAGATGGAGAGGAATCGGATCAGGTCATTGCCAAAGCCCTTTCCAACATAATTCTAAGTACCCTAGAATCTCCCCCTTTCTCAGATCAGTGACCAAAAAGCTAATTCATGTTAATTAGGCTGACCATTTTGTAAAAATGCAACTCTCTTCCCCCGTTTTCCTAGGCCCGTCAACACAGCCTGAAAAACAAAAACAAAAGCAAAAACAAAACCTTATCACTGGATTTCTTACCTCGGTGTAGCCCATGCTGGCTGCAGCGATGAGGGCCTGTTGGATGGCGTGGCTCTTCTTAAACACCCCTTGCTGCTGGCCCGCCATTGTCCAGTCACACTGAATCAGAAACTTGACAACCTCCAGATGACCTCGGAGTGCAGCGTGGACCAGAGCACACTGGCCATTCTTATCCAAGTGATCCACCTAAGGGAGAGGACCAGGTAGCCCAGTGAAGCAGACTTGTGGCTGGGGCCCCAGTCCAGTCATGTCAGCCCCCTGGTCCATGAACCAATCTCTGAGAAAATTTAGAAGATACTCTCCTACTCAAGCTAGATCTTCAGTGAGCTGGCAGATGCCCCTCTGGGGAGAGTCTCTTTGCAATAAGGTCAGACTTTTGTTTTCATATCAAAAGAAGCCAAAAAACCCCATACTCCCAGCCTCAACTCTGTTTTCCTGAAGTATACTCCCCTTTGTACTCAAATACTTCTTTTCACATCAAAATCTGAAAGACTTGTAAGTTCTGTTGGCGCAAAAAATTGCCTTTGAGATCACGAAAAGGAAGGAAAAAAACACTTTGAGGCTCAAACTTTTGGTCTTCCAAAGAAGCAAAATATTTCATATCATGAGTCACACATGTGACCACAAGCTTTGGCAAAGGCCACCTCTCTCTTCCAATGGGAGGGCAGAATCTCCAAGATCTGGCCCAAATGGCTAGAGGTACTTGGAACTTAACGCTAGACTAAGTTCCAACAGCATTTTTTATAGTTGCAGTGTTGGTTACAAGTTTAGGCGGAAAGAGGATGCCTGATTAAGATTAATCTATCAAAAGGCCTCCACCCTGGAGCCTCGATAGCTGAATAGCCTTTTCTGGCAGGTAGGCAGATTATCTTGCAGTGGTAGTTGGAGCACGTGAAACCCAAGTTCTTTTTCTGGCTCTCACCAGCTTTAGTTCCACCTAGCCATCCATATAACACATGTTTACTGAATGCCTACTATGTCCAAGGTACATGATAGGATCAAAAGATGAACAAGATAGAAAAGGCATGTGATAGGATAAAAAGGTAATAAATGCCAAAAATTTGTCCAACAAAGGTGTAATAGAAGACATGTTATAAGGAAAGCAAAAGTGCAGTAAAATTTCAGAGAATTCCCAGCCAGAATCAGGAACAGATTCAGAGGGAAAGGTGCAATGGTCTGAATGTTTGTGTTCCCCCCCAAATTACATGTTGGAATTCTAACTTCCCAGGTAATTAGGAGGTGGTGCCTTTGAAGAATGATTATGATTCATGATCAGGCTGTGCCCTCGTGAATGGGATTAGCATCCTTATATGGAGGCCCCAGAGAGCTGGCTTGCCCTCTTCTATCATGTGAGGACACAGCAAGAAGGCACCGTCTGTGAAGCCGGGAACTCTCACCAGACCCCAAATCTGCTGGCACCATGATCGGGAGACTTAGCTTCCATAACTGTAAGAAAGAAATGTTTACAAAGTGCTGGGTCTGTGGTATTTTGCTATAGCAGCTCAAATGGACTAAGCAAAGGGCTATCTTTACTGGCTGAGAGAGGAAATGATTAATTCTAGTTTCTGTAAGGACAAAATACATGAAGGGGGAGTCTGATCTACAAAGCTGAGAGAGTCTTTTGGGACCAGAGCATGGATATTTTGAATGCCAGGCTGAATGATCTGAATTTTAACAAGTAATAAAGAGTCATTGAGAATTTTCATGCTCCAAATTGTATTTTTAAAAACTAAAGGAATGAATAAAAGGAGGCTTTGCTTCCTGGGGAAAGGACTGATTCCACGGCTGGGACAGTAATAGCAAATGATGAGTTAGGAACATCTTATGGTGCCGGAAAGTACAGAAGTGCTCATAAAATAATGAGTGGAGGAAGCTGAAAAGACACAGGAAGCAACTTGAAGGCACTCCCAATGTCCAGATTTGGGGCACTTTGAGCAAAGACAAAATACCAGCAACGAGTTATAGATCACAGCATAAAATAAATATCCAGGAGGCAAGTCATTAAAACCATAAACTTTGGAATCAAGCACAACCTGGTCAAAGCATGCATTCACAACCAAAGTCTATAAATAAATAAATAATTGAGTAAATAAATACATGGAGGGGGAGGGGAAATTCTTTTTTTTTTTTTTTTTTTGGCTTTTTAGGGCTGCACCTGCAGCATGTGGAAGTTCCCAGGCTAGGGGTCGAATTGGAGCTACAGCTGCCGGCCTACACCAGAGCCACAGTAACGCGGGATCTGAACCACGTCTGTGACCTACACCACAGCTCCCGGCAACACCAGATCCTTAACCCACTGATCAAGGCCAGGAATAGAACCCACATCCTCATGGATACTAATCGGATTCATTTCTGCTGAGCCATGATGGGAACTCCCAGAACAGCGCTTCCTTACAGCAGAATTCCAATTAATAAATGTTGAAGGGAGAGGCAGATACCATAGCAATAATGACTGCAGCAAGAATCACTGATGGGTCCTAAACTAGTGGACAAAAGCCTGAGATCCAAGATCTCTGCCTGGTCTGAAAGCATCTCCCTGAAAGATACTTCTTAATTCTAAATGGGAAAAACAGTTTCAGGCTGAGAAGCCTGGAAGACACCAGCTTATTCAAGTGAGAGAAGTTAACATTCCCTGTAAAAAGACATCGCCACCACGTCCCTCCTAAAGTGCTGCAGTTATCACTTCTGTGGTGTGCTCGGCAAAACCACACAAATGAATTGGATTGCCAGTGATGAAAAAGCATCAAACTATAGTCGAAGAACATTCAATTCAGTTATTCAACCAAATAACTGGTACAATTCTTCAGTGGTTTAGAGAGGTGAGAAAAGAGAGAAAGTTACTTTATTTGGTGACTGGCAGTTGTTAGTGACTTTTGAGAGTAGCTTCAGTTGAACGCCAATAGGTTGGTTTTTCTTTTTCTTTTTTTTTTAAAGATATTATTTATTAGGCACTGCATGACATTAAGAGAGACTTCACCTCTTTTTAAAAAGCCTCCATCACTTTTAACTACCACGATGCCCCTGTGAATCCTTTTCCTCGATAAAAACAACTGAGACCGAGAGGTCGAATGACTTGTCCAAGCCCTCAGAGAAGGGTGAATGCAGGCTCTGACCAGGGTGTGCTTGATTGCGAGGTTTACAATTTTAATGACTTTTGTCCTCTTTTTCTCACGGAAGCCAGAGTGCAGGTGGCTAAGGAGCAGTAAGGAAGCAGTGACAGCAAGTGGAGAAGACGCTCAGGACAGGCTTGGTGGACACAGACAGGAAGAGAGGGGAGGGTGGCCTCCGGTTAGGAGGAGGGAGGGAAGTTTCTCTTTTGAGTTAGCCAAGACAGTCACAGGTTTGCAGAAACTGAGAAGGAAGGGAGGATGAACTTAGAAAAAGAATGAATCGATGTGAGAGAAAGAGCAAAATACAGAGATAAAAAATACCGGCAGAGGCAATCGCTTTGGAAAGGAAGGTAAACACGTCTGTCTCTGATGCAGACGGCTGAGCCTAAGAACGGATTATTGGAGTTTCGAGATAGAGGCTCAGGGAGATAAACTCAGTCTTGGTAACTGTAGGAGGGTAAAGAGGTGTGGTAGGGTCTTAAGAAGACCACAGACGATTTACATACCTGCTCTGGGGAAAAGGAGAGATGGATAAAATGATAGCTGAGTAACAGGAAAGACCCAGCTGAGATCAGAATATGAATTTACAGCAATAATAATAAAGCCCAGTTATCATTCCGCTTCTAGAGGTTTCCATCCAAATGATGAGGACATTATAGGGGGACCATCCCTGTGTCGCAGTAACATCTAAGGCTCTGGGATTTCAGAGCCTTAGATGTTAAGCTTTAGATGAGGTTCCCAGGTCCCAGTTCCCAAAGGAGTCTCAGGAGACCCAATTCTTTCCTGGTAAGAACACTGGACACCTAAAAATGAGGTCATACCTGTTACTTACATTAAACTGCAAAACCACCAAAATCCTCAGCTTGTTTTGCAGACAGAAACAAAATACTACCTAGCTACAATTTTCCCCAGAGGCCCTCGTCTTTGAGACCAGCATTTTTCTATTTACCAGTATTTTGAAATTGGGTTATTTCATATCGGTGGCTCCTGAGATACTTACTATAAAGCAAATATATTTTGAAGAAATGTTTTGAGAGAATTAAAGGACACTAATAGAAACACTTCCGATGCCTCTGGTCAGTCTAAGAATAAACAGAGAGAATCGTCTTCTCCCCAAACCTCTGCTGGGCTGGTCTTCCAGGAGGGGAGAAGGAGCCTGGTCTCTGTGCTTATGTCCATGGCTAACCATTCAGTTCAGACTTCCCAGTGCAGGCTCCTTGCTTTCCCACTTCTTTTTCCTCACTCTGAGCTCAGGAGAGAATTTCTTGGTTGTTAGGGAATTTTTGTGGCTGCTGATAAGTGCAGTTTCCTAAGTGCCTCTCAAAAGTTTTAGAATGGTGTCCAGACGCAGCACAGAACTGGCCACGGCAAGCGGGCAAACGTTGATGGAATCAGAGCTAGCTCCCCTTGGATCTGCTGCCTAAGAGGGTCTGACGAATTCTACCTAGACTCCTGAAATAACATAGGAGATAAGGAAGCCTCTGCAGCAGGAAGAAAGAGAAAGGGAAGGAAGAAAAAGCAGCAAAGCCAGACAGCCGTTACCTTGGCCCGTTTCTTGCACAGCAGCACGACAATACTGAGGAAGCCTGCCGCTGCGGCGTAGCCCAGAGGGGTCAGGCCGCTTTCAGAGGAGGCGTCCACGTTGGCTCCAAACTCCAACAGTAGGGCCACCATTTCTGTGTAACCAAGATGAGACTGGACACACAGAATTGGAGCATTATTTAACACTTCTGTCCGGTAATTAATGTTGGCACCTCCCAAAATCAGCAGTCGGCTGACCTGGAAATGAAGTAAATAAACAGAAATAATACTCACATAAGTATCAGTCACATCTTGTTAGTCATCTTTTGTCAAGTCACCTGGGACCCCACAACAGTGCCCAGTAGCATTTAGTCACTGCGTCATTTCACAATCTTCACTTGTTGTCTCTTCAATATCTTGCCTTTGGAAAAGGATGTGAAACGTTTCCTTTATGTAAATTGCTCAGTAACTAGAGCAATCGCCATCCAGGCTGCAGTGCTGATATGGTCTCCACTACGTGAACTGTCGGTCAGAAAAACTATCAGAACAAAGATGACTTGAGAATGATTTACTCCCTGGCAGCAGCAGGACTTAGTCTACACATCAGAGTCAACTTACAGAAGGGAGGAGGTCAATAGGTTTGGTTCTCAATTCACAGAAGAAAGGTAACAATTTAAAATACATTACATTACCAATAAAAGGCTTATTAAAAGGAGACAGTCTAAGTAAGGCAAGTCAAAGATTAATTAAAGAGCCACTTAAATGTCCTTACTTTTTCATAGTTAATTCTTTACTTGTAATTTATATGTATTTACCTTTATATTTGGAGTGTAGAGGTTTCGTAAAGATGCCAAGGCCATGGAAAGACCTTCTGTGCTATAGGAGATCCAGAGACCTTGAAGGATGGAGGACGATACACCAACTTTTTTACTCAAACCCTAAAAAAGAAACACAGAAAAAATTAAGTTATTAGCCCAGCTCATAAGGATCATCAGTAGTAAGTCAGGAGCCCTTGGGTTTGTGGTACTAACAAAATGAGAATAGAGTCTCGTGCTAACAGCATCCCTGCATATCAAAGCCAGTCCACGAATGGGGACAAAGACCAGCCCTGTGGGAACAAGCTAACTTAAACTGTCTCTGCCTTGGCAGTTTGTGGCACCATATCTACTTAATACCTTTCTTTTCTGCTATATCTGGATATAATTCCCCCTTCCCCAGGTCTTTTCTTTTCTTTCTTTCTTTTTCTTTTTTGCTTTTTGGGCCACGCCCATGGCATATGGAGGTTTCCAGGCTAGGGGTCCAATAGGAGCTACAGCTGCTGGCCTACACCACAGCCACCGCAATGCCAGATCTGAGCCTCGTCTGTGACCTGCACCACATCTCACAGCAACACTGGATCCTTAACCCACTGAGCAGGGCCAGGGATCGAACCTGTGTCCTCAAGGATGCTAGTCAGAATCATTTCCGCTGAGCCACAACAGGAAGTCCTACTTTTGTAGTTCTTTTTTGTTCCTCTCCTCTTCTCTGTTCTCGTCCCTTGTGAGACGATGACTATCCTTAGTGTTGTTTGGATTCCTTTTTCTTTTTTGTTCCTATCTGTTGTTTTTGGTTACACTGAGGTTCATTTATAACTTTATACATACCTGTATATATGAATGATTAAGTTGATGACCTCTTAAATTTGAAGGCATTCTAATCACTCTACATTTTTACTACCCCTGCCCCATGTTCAGTGTTTCTGATATCATGTTTTACATCTCTCTGTTTTATATATCCCTTACTACTTACTGTGGGTACAGATGATTTTAATGTTCCTACCAGGTAAATGGTTGATCTACTACCTCTCCTGCATGTTTGTTGGCCTTTACCAGTGAGATTTTTCCCTTTCATGATTTTCATATTTCTAATTGTGGCTTTTTCTTTTCCATTTAGGGAAGTCCCTTTAACATTTCTTTGAAAGCCAGTTTAGTGCTATTGAAACTCTTTTAGCTTTTGCTTATCTGTAAAATTCTTTATCTTTCAATTCTGAATGTTAGCCTTGCCTAGTAGAATATTCTTTTTTTTTTTTTTTGTCTTTTTGCCTTTTTCTGGGCTGCTCCCGCGGCATATGGAGGTTCCCAGGCCAGGGGTTGAATTGGAGCTGTTGCTGCAGGCCTACACCAGAGCCACAGCAAGGCGGGATCCAAGTCGCGTCTGCAACCTACACCACAGCTCACGGCAACGCCGGATCCTCAACCCACTGGGCAAGGCCAGGGATCGAACCTGCAACCTCATGGTTCCTAGTCAGATTCGTCAACCACTGAGCCACGACGGGAACTCCAGTAGAGTATTCTTGATTGCAGGTTTTTTTTTCCCTTTCATCACTTTGAATGTATCGTGCCACTCCCTTCTGGTCTGCAAAGCTTCTGCTGAAAAATCAGCTGATAGTCTTATGAGAGCTAAGATTCTTTCCTTGTCTTTAACTTTTGCCATTTAAAATGATAATGTGTCTTAGTGTGGACCTCTTTCAGTTCATCTTGTTTGGGACTCTGTGCTTAATGGACCTGGATGTCTGTTTACTTCCCTAGGTTAGGGGAATTTTCAGCTATTACTTCTTCGAATAAGTTCCCTGGCTCTTTCTCTTTCTCTTCTCCTTCTTGGACCTCTATACTGCAAATGCTGGTATGCTTGACGCTGTCCCAGAGGTTTCTTAAACTACCCTCCTTTGAAACACTCCTTTTTCTTTTTTTCTGTACTGTTCAGGTGCTTTACACTACTCTGTCTTCTAGCTCACTGACCTGTTCCTCTGTATCATCTAGTTTGATGTTGATTTCTTCTGGCGTATTTTTTATTTCAGTTATTATGTTCAGCTCTGTTTAGCTCTTTTTATATTTTCTCATTCTTTGTTGAATGTGTTCATTCATTCTTCTCCCGAGACTGGTGAGGATCTTTATGATCACTGTCTTGAACTCTTTAAAGGGTAGATTGCTTATCTCCACTTCATTTAGTTCTTTTTCTGAGTTTATATCTTATTCTATGTTTGGAACATATTCCTCTGTCTCCTCATTTTCTCCAATTCTCTGTGTTTATTTCTACATTAGGTAGACTGGTTACATTTTCTTCCTTCTTCCCTTCCTTCCTCTCTTGTCTTTTTAGGGCCCCACCTGTGA
Source organism: Phacochoerus africanus (assembly GCF_016906955.1). Lineage (NCBI taxonomy): Eukaryota > Metazoa > Chordata > Mammalia > Artiodactyla > Suidae > Phacochoerus > Phacochoerus africanus. The sequence continues at coordinate 15,615,954 of NC_062557.1, forward strand.
CATGTGGAAATTCCCAGGCTAGGGGTCAAATTGGAGCTGTAGCTGCTGGACTAAGCCACAGTCGCAGGAATACCAGATCTGAGCTGCAGCTACAACCTACACCACTTGGCAACACAGCTCATGGCAATGCAGGATCCTTAATCCACTGAGAGAGACTAGAGGTCAAACCTGCATCCTCATGGATACTAGTCAGGTTTGTTACCACTGAGACACAAAGGGAATTCCATACATTTTCTGATCTTAGAAGAGTGACTTTAGGTAGGAGATGGCCATTGGTGCCAAGCAGCATACTCCCCTCTGGAGTACCCTTAAAGGCTCTAAGGGTACCCCTAAGTAGGCTGTGTGTGCCCTTCTGTTGTGGCAGGGCTGACCACTCTGGGTGCACTGGTGGATGAGACTGGGCCCCCAGTCTGGTTGGCTGCAAGGCCATACCTCGAGTAGTGTCTGTGGCCTCCTGGAAGGTGGGGTAGGCTTTCTGTGCAATTGGCTGTGTAGCCCCGAGGTGGGTGCAGGGCTGCTGCTTGTCCACTGGTGGGTGGAACTGGGTCTGTGTGGCTGTCTATACAGCCTGGGGTTCTGATGCTGGTGCCAGCCTGCTGACAGTTTTGAAATCCTAGCTGGAAATGTAGCAACTAGAATAGACAAAGCAACTGACTGCTGGCTCCTCCTTTTACCTTTAATTCCAGACCACCCTCCATCATTAGGCCTCTCCCAAAATTGTCCTTTTTAATCCAGACAATCTAATTTACTCCTATGGCTTTGCTCTTAGGATTTCAACTAAGCATTATTTGTTTCTTTTCCAACTATAAAATTTAAAGTAAAGCTATGAGTAGGACCTGAAACAGTCAACTTTTTCTTGAATACTGATTTAAACAGGATTCCTTGGGTATGGTCATTTAATCTATAAAATTATCTTAGAGGAGAATAATGCTGGACCAGTATTTATTGAAGTCATGTGGCAATTCTTTGGCTCAAGGCCTCTGGCATCAGGGGAAGTTCATAAAATTTTGTATTTAGCTTTTCTGAAAGAGGGAGCAACTCACCTCCTCTGCTCAGGGCCTACAAGTTTGGATGGCCTTTTCTGAATGTAAATTGCCTCTTTTAAAAATGTGATACTCAGGATAATTTCAGTCATTTAGGGGCACCAAAGAAATTTTAAATGAGAAAGCTTGAGAGGTTGAGAGAAAATATGAATGTTCCCAGAACAATGAATCATAATTTGGTCAAGGGGACTTGGGTGGACTTCCACATCTGGTAATAGTGGATCTAGGTAATCTGGATAAACACTCTTTTTAAGTGCAACTAGGAAAACATATATAAAACTTAAAAAAAAAAACAAAAAACCAAACCTCCTTGAAGACGTGGGAGGACTAACAAGTTGAGAACTACTGGGTCAGAATCTAGGATAGGATAGAGCCCAGGAGAGCAGTTTAGAGCTGCTTTTCTGGTAATGTTTGCCAATTCTGCAGAGTTAACTAGGAGTATTTTTGATAGCTTTAGGATTTTTAGGGCAGTGAACCTATACTGTATGATACCGTAATAGTGAATACACAGTATCATGCATTTGGCAAAATCCATAGAACTGTACCACACAAAGCACAAACCATAATGTAAAGTATGGACTTCAGTTACTAATAATGTATCAATGTAGGTGCATCAACTGTAACAAATATGCCTCGCCAGTGCACGATGTTAACGGGAAAATGTGGAGGGGGGTAGTGAGTATGTGGGAACTATCTGTATTTTCTGTTCAATTTTTCTGTAAACTCAAAATTGCTCTAAGAAATAAAAATCTATTAATTTGAAGAAAAAAAAAAAAAAAAGCCTGGGTCCTACTCCAGAACAATGACTGATAATATCTGGGAGTAATGTTCAGAAATGTGTGTGTATGTATTTACAGCTCCCCAGGAGAATATGATGTATAGTCAAAGAAAACCACTGATCTAGATCTACAGACAGGTCTCGAATATAAAAAGCTGAGTGGAAAAGCTATAGGATTATATACTATGATACTGTTTATGTCAAATTTAAAAAGCATAAAATAATTCTATATGTTGTTTATGAATATATACCTAACAATATACAGATGAGAACACACACTAACTTAAGGATTGAAGTTGCCTTTGAGGAGAGAGAGAAATGGGATAAAAGAGGGATATAAAGGGGGCTTCTACTGTATTTGCTACGCTTTCATTTCTTAAAAATAAAGAAAAAGATGTGAGCAAATATAAATATCTTAGCATTGTTAAATCCTGTAGATAGTATTTGATGATTCCATTATCTGTATTTTCCTATATGTTTGAAATATTTCAGAGTAAAATTAAAAGAGGACATCTCTTTCCCTGAGATAAGAAAAAGGGAGGTAAGAATTGCTAACAATATAGATTGATTTACTGGCAAGAGGAGAGTAGTTAAAGGAAGTCACATTTGATGCCTTTGATTTTTTTTTTTTGCTTTTTTAGGGCTGCACCCACAGCATATGGAGGTTCCCAGGCTAGGGGTCAAATGGGAGCTACAGCTGGGGCCTATACCACAGCCACAGCAAGTAGGGATCTGAGCTGCGTCTGCAACCTACACCTCAGCTCACGGCAATGTTGGATCCCTGACTCAATTCATGAGGCCAGGGATTGAACCCGCATCCTTATGGATACTAGTCGGATTCATTTCCACTGTGCCACAACGGGATCCCCAATGGCTTTGATTTTTTTCAGTGACTCATACGTCAGGCTGTTTGTTGAGGTGGTTGACTTGGTTAAGGGCTAGACAAAAAATAAATGGGAAGAGGAGCTGAGTAAGAACAGACCTTGGTAAATGAACTTCAATTAAGTGGTCCAGTAAAAAGACCACAAAGCAGCACTGAGAGTCCCACTGAGGTTAGAGTAAATACACAGGAAATAAGCCCGAAATACAGAGTTAAACTCTAGGACTTGGAGTATTAGCTTTATTTGTACCATGGACTTGCTCAAATGATTTTTTCTCCTTGGTGAAGTGGACCCTTTGTTCCTATGAGGTATAGAAGGAAAGAGTTAATAAACTCAACTTATCAAAAGTGACAGGCAGATCCCATTACTAGGCAGGATATAGTCAAAAATAACCCATAATAAAATTTAAAGCTAATGGATTCTTAAAGGGAACTTTAGGTTCAGATAACTAGAAAAAGTACCTTTTAGTATCTGTAACTATTACTCAGGGAAAAGAGGATCTCTTTTTGTCAGAGATGGCACTGGAAACCCTTCCTTAAATATTTTAGAATCTAATTTTTAACACTGTTCTCCAGCCTTTAGTAAGCTTGCTCAGTATTTTTTTTTTGTCTTTTTGCTATTTCTTGGGCCGCTCCCACGGCATATGGAGGTTCCCAGGCTAGGGGTTGAATCGGAGCTGTGGCCCCCGGCCTACGCCAGAACCACAGCAACACGGGATCCAAGCCACGTCTGCAACCTTCACCACAGCTCATGGCAACGCTGGATTGTTAACCCACTGAGCAAGGGCAGGGACCGAACACGCAACCTTGTGGTTCCTAGTCAGATTCGTTAACCACTGCGCCACGACGGGAACTCCTTGCTCAGTATTTTTGAATACTTCGAGGAAACAGGAAAGGCATGAAGAAATGAGCAATTTCATCTTAGGGCTCTTAGCTATGTATGGCTCTAGTATCTTAAGATCACCTTAGAGCTTATCTAACTGGTTTCTTTAAAGCAAATTATTGTTCACAATCAGTGATCCATGTGTAGGTACCCCAGTATCTCAAATGGATTATTACTGACCATCCACGTGGTCATGTTTGGTTATAATAAAAGGATCCTGGTAAACAGAAGGAATGGTGCCTTCCATGGTGAAGGGGTTGGCAAACTACAGCCCAACGCCAAATCTAGCCCTCTATCAGTTTTTATAAATCATATTTGCTGCAATTTAACCACACCCGTCCACTTCCGTACTGTCTCTGGCTGCTTTGGAATTACAATGGTAGAGTTAAGTGGCTTCAACAGACACTACTCACTACATGGACTACACATATTTGCCAACCCCTGCTGCAGAGGATGCTCTGTCATCTCTGAAATGAAAGGGTGTTACTACCATCTGGAATTTATGCTTGTTATTAAGTTTGATGACCAGGAACATTTACTAATAATTTTGATAATAAAACATGATATTAGATGCCTAGTACTTTACATTTTTAATGTACTTTTATATATCTTATATCTATGATCCTGACATAATCGGAAAGTTAAGATATTGTTACTATTTTATAGAAAAGAAAATTGAGACTGCTTAAGTTAAGTGGCAGAGTCTCTGCCTGAACCTACGCCTTTTTTCAAATTTTTTTTTTTGTCTTTTTGCCATTTCTTGGGCTGCTCCCGTGGCATATGGAGATTCCCAGGCTAGGGGTCGAATTGGAGCTGTAGCCGCTGGCCTACACCAGAGGCACAGCAACACGGGATCCGAGCCACGTCTGCAACCTTCACCACAGCTCACGGCAACGCTGGATTGTTAACCCACTGAGCAAGGCCAGGGATGGAACCCGCAACCTCATGGTTCCTAGTCGGATTCGTTAACCACTGCGCCATGATGGGAACTCCAACCTACGTCTTCTGATAGATGTTAAGGGATCTCCAGATGTCTGCTTTCCGCACTTGCCCCCGTGGTAAGAGACGTCAGAGGACTGATCAATCAAAGGAACACTTCAGAAGGCAGCAGAGAGCTGATTTTAAGAGCACTCTGATTATGAAACACTCTGCATTACAAATTAGATTGAATCTCTCTGGCCATAATTCACAAATATCCTGCTTTCTTTACATAGGTTAAAAAAAATCTAAATGGCAATTGGAGGATTATAAAAGAATGAAAAGCTCAACATCATTGGTCATTAGGGAAAGGCAAATTAAAGCCACACTGAGATACTATTTCATACCCATCAAAATGGCTAAAATAAGAAAGAGAATGTCTAACAAGAATTGGCAAGGGTCTGAAAAAGCTGAAGCCCTCATGCATTGCTTGTGGGATTATAAAACGGTGCAGCCACTTTGGAAAACAGACTGGCAATTCCTCAAAGCGTTAAACATGGAGTTACTATATGTCTAGCAATTCCCCTCTTAAGTATATATAAAAAGGAACTGAAAACACATCCACACAAAAGCCCGAACACTCACACTGCAAATGTACTAAGTGCCAATGAGTTGTTCACGTTAATATGGCTAATTTTTTTTAAAACAATAAAAAGAGGAAAAAAGCTCTATGCTATGTTTATAGCAGCATTATTCACAATAGCCAAAAAGTGGAAACAGCCCAAATGTGCAACTAATGAAGGGATAAACAAAATAGTCTTTATTTGGCAGTAAGAAGGAATCAAGTACTGATACATGCTACAACACAGATGAACCCTAAAAACATTATGCTAAGTGAAAGAAACCAGACATAGACAAGAGTGTATTGTCTGATTCCATTTATATGAGATGTCTAGAAAAGTCAAACTTACAGAAAGTAGATTAGTGGTTGCCCAGGGTTGGGGGAAGCATGGGGGAGTGACTTCAAATGCATGTATGGTTTGTTTTTTAGAGTGATGGAAATATACTAAAAGTTATTGATTTGTATCCCTTAAATTAGTGAATTTTAGGTATATAAGATTATACCTCAAAAAGCTGTTAAAAACTAAAAGAATGAAAAGAGCTCCACAGCCAACTAAACATCCAGAATTAAAGACCCTTAACCTCCTATTTTTAAGGTTGCAAATTTTCATGAACAAAGATAAACTAAGGGAAATTTAAAACTAACTCCAAAGAAAAATAAATTGGACTCTATGTCACTGCCACCTGGAAGGTCTAAGTGGTATAAGCACTGAGTCTGACTTTGCCTTTTCGTGATCCTCAGCAGATAGGAACTGGGAATTCGAGTAGTGGCAGAAGCTAAAAACTATCAACAGGGGGCGCTCTGCATTTTTGCAGGACCCTGAGAAGTGCGGCATCAAGAAGACCACGGTCCAGGTCTACATTCTTCAGCCCGCAGTCATGTCATCACCCCGTGCTATACACCCGAGTGTTTATGGCCCGAATCACCCACGGAGCCAGTCTTATCTCAGGCAACCATGTCGTCTGCAGCAACATAAGATAAAACTCTGTCATTGACAGGCGTGTATGGTTTAAGTGTAGCTCTCCATGACAGAGAGGAGGGGGGTTGAGGAAAAGATGAAGTGGGTGAAGGAATCAAACTTCTGGTTATAAAATAAACAAGTCACAGGGATGTAAAAAAAACACAAACGGAGGTCTCCGTGTATTGGATAAAGTCACAATGGATCAAATGAAATGGTGAATCATTTATCTGTTTCATGTGGTATTTATTTTACGGTGCAGGGGATAAAGGATAAAGACAGGCATCAATTTCTTTGCATCTGATCCTAGGCAGAGAGTGATGTTAAAAGCTTAAGCGTTCAAAGCAGTGATGATGAATATGTAAGTTATTTTTCCATCTAACTGAAGGACAATCACCTCAGAGCTGGTAGAAGTAGCAGATACATTTTGGTCCACTTGAAACTGGAATGGGACCTCTTGCCTGATATTTAGTCCCACTCTGCTCCTATTAAGGAAGGTCGCTTGGTAAGGTCATTTCTGGTACAGTGATTTGTTCGATATGATGATGATTCAAATAGATGACCTGTCACTGCAGGTTTCACGTCTGTCCATCTGATGAACAGGCTTCTCCAGCTGTGTGCTTACTGACTGGGAAGAATTTGCTAGACTCTTGAAGTTGCCCTTAATGTCATTTTTCTCTCTAAAGAAAACTTTTTTTCTTTTTTTTGACTTTTTTACCTTTTCTAGGGCTGCTCTTGCGGCATATGGAGGTTCCCAGGCTAGGGGTCTCATTGGAGCTGCAGCTGCTGGCCTACACCCCAGCTCATGGCAATGCCAGATCCTTGAGCCATTGAGCGACGCCAGGGATCGAACCCGCAACCTCATGGCTCCTAGTTGGATTCATTAACCACTGAGCCACGATGGAACTCCAAGAAAACTGTCTTATCTTTAACAGTATGTCTTGGGGAAAGTCCAGGCCAGAGAACTGTTTGAGATCCCTGTATGTCTCAATCCTGAGACAGCAAAAGTAGTCTGAAGAGATGGCAGGGAATGGAGGTAGCAGATGCAATAGCAAACTGTGGGCCAGAAATCAAGAGAACAGATTTCTTCCTTGACTTCTGTGCTTCACCCTACTATCTAGACTATAAATTCCTTGAGACCAGGGGGTATCTTCTATGGTTTTGTATCCCTAGTACCCAACACAAGGCCTCAGTAAGCACCGAATAAGCAAAAGAATGCACACAAGCACACGCAGATGTATTAGGTGCCCTCTTTTGGATGAATGCTGACAGAGGGAATGATTAGAGTTCTTAGAAGTTTTGAAACTACTAGAGAAAAACTAGGACCACCATTTTTTCCCCCCCTTTAGGGCTGCACTTATGGCATATGGAAGTTCCCAGGCTGTGGCCTACACCACAGCTGTAACAATGTGGGATCTGAGCTTTGTATATGACCTACACCACAGCCCACGGTAACGCCGGATCTTCAACCTACTGAGCGAGGCCATGGATCGAGCCCATTTCCTCATGGGTACTAGTTGTGTTCTTAACCCACTGAGTCACAGGGGAACTCCTGGAACTATAATTGGAAGAGAGAATGGGGGAAGTAGCTCAAAGAAAGGTTATAGCTGCTTCTAGACAAACAGTCTGAAAATCACAGCACCAGGAATACTAAAATTTCACTAAAACAATTGTAAGAACATTGAAAGAGAACTGCTCTCTGTGATTGTTTTAGACACTGTGAGAACCTCAACTAATGCTACAGCATGAGTGTTCTCAGGAGATGGTAGATCATATATGGAGCAAACACACACATACATGTGTATATGCTTCTTACCTAAATGATTATACACACAAAGTCCTAGGGACAACAGATGAGACATTTTAGGAGATGGGCCAACTTTGCAACAAACTCATTTCAGAAAGCATGGACCAGACTGACGTAACAGTAGCTTCACACACATAGTGTTAAGGAAAGCCTGCTAGAAATGGAAAGAAAAATGCCTCCAACTTTTTAAGTTACCTTAAATATGTGTGCTTTGAGGATGTGATGTCCCAGTTCAATAGTCTGCTGTCGATTTAGTTTTCCCTCTTGGCGGGAAAACCAGAAGGCAAGTAATGTGTGACCACTCCTGAAAAGAAAGAGACTCATTTTAGAAATTTTAATGCCCCAATTCGTCTCTGGGTGGAGGCCTATTCAGGTCTAGCCATATCTCCAGCAAAACTGTCTCATTCAACCAATTTCTTAGGAAAGGGCACTTGCTGCTGGGCAAATGATGGGTATTGAAAGGTTCCTAGCTTTTACCAGTCCTTTACCAAAATCACACGTGTGAATATCACAAAATGTCATTTCTCGTTGGCTTACACCCATCCCACACACAGATGGCATTAAAAGATTGTTTTATTCTCTGTCTCTGTCAACTCCTCTTATTTCACTCATGCTTTAAATGTCAGTGTTGTTTCCTCAGGATCTCATTTTTGGTCCTAGTCTGTCCTCCTGGATTAGCTCATCCATCCTCAGAGCCTTCACCACCACCACCTATTATCTTTTTCCCTATCTAGATGTCTCAGCCTTAGATCAATAAACATTCAACGGTCTACTGGATTTCTCTGCCTAAAGGTCCCACGGTATGTTAAACTCAACACGTTCCAACCTGGATGAACAACCTCTTCTCCAAGTAAAGTCTTCGCCGATCAGCCTCTATCAAACCTCTATTCTCTCTACCATTTCTTCCCAGCTGAGAAGAAGGAAATGCCCTCTCTCTGGTGCTACCGTCATTGGTTATACAGGTACCTTTAGCACAGCATCTGCCATGCTATTACATGCTCTCTCCTCTACTAGACTGTAGGCTTCCTGATGGCATCCGTTCCCATTCCCAATCTCCTTGCCAACAGATCCCCAGTCTGTTCTTGAAAGAGAAAACACTTTCCTCTGCCTTTGCATGTTGTCTTATCTGCCCATGAGGCTCAGAACTGCCACAGCCCTCTTGTAATCACGTGGTCAGCTGTCCTGAAGACAAAGCCAACAGAAAGGCTAAGCTAAGAACTGCCCTGAAATAGAGCGTAAGCCCGGACTGTATGGGATCAGCAGCTGCCCTGATTTTGGACCACTTGTTATATACAGTGACATATTTCTTTACCGTTTAATCCATTTGAGTTGATGTTTTCCACTTCTTCCAGCTCAAAGCATTCTAATGATATACTCCTTTAAGTCTGAATGTATAGATGCATATGTGTATGTGTGTTTATACACAACTGTTTGTGTATTTTAATTCTGAGTTGTTTATATTCTCCATAGTGCCAAACATTATGTATTGCACATAAAAATTATCAATAAGGTTTTTTGGAAGCAAGAATAGACACTGAAGAAATGTCACCTTTGGGATGTGCCTTCTTACCACACGTGCTGTAGCCTGTAGGAACTATGGACACTTAGAACTGTCTCTCTGCTTCCCCCCCAGTGTACTGGTCAGCAGAGTTCTTTATGCCACTGATGATAGCACAACTCTTTTCATCCTTTCACATGGGGTGTCACAGAGGAGGGAAATCAAGCTGTTATCTCAGTGTTAAGCCTAACGAATTAATTGAACTGAAGGAAAAATAGCAAGTAAATTTTTGTGGGTGACACCTCCCTGAGGAGAGACCCAAATGTCTACCAGACAATTTTCCTCTCATATTTAACACTGGCTACTCTGCTAAGTTTAACGTTTGAAGATGTCCAATACAGAGGTCTAAAAAACAAATATCAGAGTTCCTGCTGTGGCTCAGAGGGTTAAGAACCTGACACAGTCTCTGTGGGGATGTGAGTTCAATCCCTGGCATTGCTCAGTAGGTTAAGGATCAGGCATGGCTGCAAGCTGTGGTGTGGACTGCAGATGTGGCTTGGACCTGGTGTTGCTGCGGCTCTGGCGTAGATCAGCAGCTGCAGCTCTGATGCAACCCCTAGCCTGGGAACTTCCATGTACTCCAGGTGGGGCCATAAAAAGAAAAAGAAAAAAAAAATATGTTCTCCTCCCGCCCCACCTCAGTAAAGAACCTGGAGAACAGGGGCTAGGACAGCTCCCATTATACGCAGGATCATCTCAGAGGTCTCATGCCTACAAAACTTTACAAAGAAATTTGACCACGTTATAACTTTGGCTTCAGAGAATTTTTGAATTCTAGTGGATACCAGGTCATCTTGTTTGATTAGCTAGGATAAGGGAAAGTTATTTGAGAGAATGTCTCCTACAACTGTATCTTGCATGGAATCATCAGTGTCATCTGAAGGATAAGCCGAGGGTTGTTTTATGCTTGCAAAATCTAGAGATTGCTACTAAACTTTTACCTGTCCCTGGAAAGCCCAATGTAGTTGGTAGGATATTTCAAGAGAGGTTAATGAGAACCATTTATAAAAGTGCCCTAATCTCATGTTCTCAAAATCCTATCCAGTTATTAGCAATGAAATTATTGTAGCCTCCCTGGTGGAAGAATAACTACTTTAAGTGACTCATCCATGGCTGTGCACAGTGACTAGAGCCCCTGAATACAGGCCTCTGATCCACTTCTTATGCTTCAGGCCATGAATGAGAAGCCATGCCTGTCAGGATTAAGGACAAAGCTCATGTCTGACAAGGATATGACTTTTCAGTTAGACACAGAACTGACTTTGCCCTAGTGCTTTCACTTTACTACTGTGCCTGAGACACCCTGGTAAGATAGCTGCATCTTGGATTTCCCCTTGTGGCTCAGTGGTAACGAACCCAATTAGTATACATGAGGACTCAGGTTCAATCCCTGGCCCCGCTCACGGTAGATCAAGGATCTGGCGTAGCCATGAGCTGCAGTGCAGGTTGGCAGATGAGGCTCAGATCTGGCGTTGCCATGAGCTGCAGTGCAGGTCGGCAGATGAGGCTCAGATCTGGCGTTGCCATGAGCTGCAGTGCAGGTCAGCAGCTGAAGCTCCAATTCGACCCCTAGCCTGGGAACTTTCATATGTTGTGGACCCAGCTCTAAAAAAGAAAAAAAAAAAGCTTGCATATATGCATTTCAGGTGGCTATAGATGACAATGCTTGCTTTTGCGTTCATCAGGCACTGAGGAGAAACAGCAAGCCACACAGGTCAAGGAAAAGATGAAAGTGACAGCTGTAGTTAGTTTTTTTTGGATACAAGCATATTACATTATTCATAAAAGAATGCGTCTGATCCGTTCATTGGACTCAAAGCTTATGGTGTTCAGAATACAAAAGGGAAAACAGCAATCTCCACTACATGCCTGGATTTGTACCTCACTGTTCTGACAACATATAATGCCACTGGCTAACCCATAGTCTGAATGTGTCTTTACGTGAACTTGTTTATATAAATGTTTATATTTTATATGTGAACTTGACTACATTTATTTCTTTTTCTTTTTTGTAATTTTATGGCTGCACCCACAGCATATGGAGGTTTCTGGGCCAGGGATTAAATCCAAGCTGCAGCTGTGACCTATGCCACAACTTTGGCAATGCCAGATCCTTTAATCCACTGCCCTGGGCTGGGGATCGAACCCAAGCCTCCACAGCAACCCAAGCCATGGAAGTCAGATTCTTAACCTACTATTTTGACTTTTATTATTTGTTCACTCCTGAAACTTATTTCGTTTGATTCCTAGCCTTACCATTCTCAAAGATCACCAATAACCTCTTAATGGGTTTTCTTTTAGCCTTTGATCTTTTTTTAAATTTTCTCCCCCCAGCATTAGGTCTCACGGACTATTTCCCTCGAAGCTGTGTCTTTTCTTGACATCTGTGGCGCTTACTTGGCACTTTTCCTCCCCTTCCTTCAGTTATGTAACTTTGCTGTATTCCCCCTTCACTCCTCTTTTGTAGGCAGCTCTCACATCCTCGACTCCTGGCTTCAGCTCTCCCTGCAATGTGCCTGGCTCCCACGATGACATTTCTAGCGCTGAGGTTCCCTTTGCTTCTCTAGCTGACTGCTGATGCCTCTACCTCCTAATGACCTGTCAAATGATGCTGTTTGAAGTTGAAGCTTTCCTTCAAAACTAAATCCCCTTAAGACTCCTTTATTTAAAAAAAATTTTTTTTTCAGTCACTCAGGCATAAAACCTAGCAATTGTTTTTCTCCTCCCTTTACACTTTCTCTCTTGGATAATTGCAAGAGCCTCATTCTCTCTACTGCCTGCTCCCTGGCCCATGCCAATAATCTAGACTGCAGAAATCTGATCAAAATTCTCCTCCAAATTCTTCAATGGCTTTATACTTTCTCCTACACATAATCTAAGCTCTTCAGGAGTTCCCGTCGTGGCTCAGAGATAATGAACCCAACTAGTGTCCATAAGGATGCAGGTTTGATCCCTGGCCTCAGTCACTGGGGCAGAGATCTGGTGTTGCCATGAGCTGTGGTGTAGGCCGGCAGCTGTAGCTCTGATTTGACCCCTAGCCTGGGAACTTCAATATGCTGCACCTGCAGCCCTAAAAAGCAAAAGAAAATAAGCTCCTCAGCATGGTATTCAAAGGCTTTCCATATTGCCCCTCATCTGTCTGTGTCTTTACTTCCTTACCTTGTACTTCTAATTCCAGACAGAGAGTAAATTATTTTAGAGTTTCGCTTATGCGTTCCCTCTGCCTGGAATTCTCTTCTCCATTTAGCTCATCAGGCACACTATTCCTCATTCTTCAAGTCTCGGTTCACACCATCTCCTCTGCGAGGCTCTTCCTGGCCTCCCCAAAGGGAGTCGGGGGTTCTTTCCTTTAGGCTCGTGTTGTACCTGGTCCACACCTGCATTCCAGCACCTACAGCAGCACACGCTCTCTGTCTCCAAGTCAGTCTTCCCACTACTGCGCTGAGGACAGAAGCCATGTTTTCCCATAGCCAATAAGAGGACACACTTGCAGAATGAATGAATACTACTACTTACAGCTGTCCACCACCTTACGGTTATAAAAAGACTGCAACATTTGTTTCGATTTTCCCGTAAACCTATACTATAGGCATAGGAGTAAATATTACTCCTCATGTGGCAGAAGACTGACTGAGACTCAGCCAGACTGAAGGAGAGACCCCAGCTCACGTGGTTAGTATGTTAAAGAGATGAGAGGAGCATCCAAGGTCTTCTGCAACCTAGTTCCATTGCCTCGCCGACAAGATCAGCAACTTGCTGTTCATTTCTGGGCAGATGTGTGTGAAAATATCGACCAATGTAAAGAACAATGTACTCATTTTTATAGCATACACTCTGAAAGCTTATAATTAAAATCAGCAACTGTTAATTTCAACATTTCTTGATTAGCACTTTGGGAGAGAGTAGTTAACAGACACAACTCTAGTCAATGTGACATTTTAGGCATGACGAAACACAACTATGTTTTCTCCCTATCGTTAAAGACGACGGTAATCAAAATCTTTAACGGCGGGTTCATATGTGGTTAGAAAGACCACTGAGGAGATGGCGGTGGTGAGGGCAGAAGGATTTCCATGTAGCTTTTAGGATGAGGTCACCTTGTGATTCAGTCACCTGTGGACTCCCCGTCTGCATCCACAGCACGACCTCCTCATCTCTGAAACCAAACCAAATCCCAGTTCTGTCACTTACAAGCTTTATTGCCTTGGACAAACTTTTTTTTCTTTTTAAATTTTTTTAATTGTTGTTTCCCCAATACAATTTTTTTTGTCTTTTTTTTTTTTTTTTTTTTTGCTATTTCTTGGGCCGCTCCCGTGGCATATGGAGGGTCCCAGGCTAGGGGTGGAATTGGAGCTGCAGCCACCAGCCTACGCCAGAGCCACAGCAACGCTGGATCGGAGCTGCGTCTGCGACCTACACCACAGGTCACGGCAACGCCGGATCCTTAACCCACTGAGCAAGGGCAGGGACCGAACCCGCAACCTCAAGGTTCCTAGTCGGATTCGTTAACCACTGTACCACGACGGGAACTCCCCCAATGTAATTTTTTTTCCTACTGTGCAGCATGGTGACCCAGTTACACATACATGTATACATTCTTTTTCTTGCATTATCATGCTCCATCATAAGTGACTAGACACAGTTGCCAGTGCTACACAGCAGGATCTCATTGCTAATCCATTCCAAAGGCAATGGTCTGCATCTATTAACCCCAAGTTCCCAATCCATCCTGCTTCCTCCTCCTCCCCCTCGGCAACTGCAAGTCAAGCTTTTTAACCTCTCTGTAAGCCAGGGATCATAATACCTATCCCTCAGGACTGTGGGGAGAATTAAGTGAGATGTACTTTATATTTCTTTTATACCCTCCGCAGTAACTAGTACAGTGCTATACTAAAGGAATGAACATTAACCATAAGACTTTAAACAGATGAGAAGATGACTGTGTACTCAAACAGAACTTTACTCTTCAATGTGTGCAGCAGGGTGAAATGTCATATATATGCTGTCCTTAACTCCAGTCTTTGCCCCTCCACACCTAACTGCTCCATCTTTGCAGCCAGAAGGGAAATCCAGGGATAGGGAATAATGACTGGGTATGGGTGCCCTTCACCGTTAGTCACCGCAGGAAACCTGGCAGTGTAACTTCAGGCAGAGAATGGGGATAAGGACAGAGCTAACCGGTCTTAAGAAGTAAGGTAAAAGCTAACAGGAGGAGTGTAAATTTCTCATGTAGATCAGAGGTTTTTCAGGAGGAGATAAGCCTTATGTTCAAGATATATTTGCTCTGAGATATCCTGGGAGAAAATCCATCACATGACAGAGCTGGAGATTATTTTTCCAGCCCTGTCCCCTCTCCCCTCGCCTGGATATACACACTCTGAAAAAAGGCAGGGAAGGTCGTATCCAGAATAATAGAGGGGAGCTCCAACCTCTGTTCCATTTGCAGGCACCAGCGGTCCCTCATACGGATTCTTGGAGACAAGTGATACTTGCCCTTGGGCAACTACAGCTTATGAGACAGCGAAAAGCTGCCCTAACCTGACAACCCTGTTTCCCTACACCTCAAACCTCAGGAGTTCAGAGCTACGGAGTCTTTCAGACAAAAACCCCTTTCTACGGCAAGAATTACCACCCCCACTCTCTCCCCACTTAATGGTTTAGGAGTTGGATAATAGTTGTTATACACAAAACATACAATGGTACTATGGGTTTTGTTTGTTTGTTTGTTTGTTTTTTGCCTTTTTGCCATTTTCTTGGGCCGCTCTTGCGGCATATGGAGGTTCCCAGGCTGGGGTCGAATCGGAGCCACAGCCACTGGCCTACGCCAGAGCCACAGCAACGCCGGATCTGAGCCTCGTCTGCGACCTACACCACAGCTCACGTCAACGCCAGATCCTTAACCCACTGAGCAAGGCCAGGGATCGAACCCGCAACCTCACGTTCCTAGTCGGATTCGTTAACCACTGAGCCACGACGGGAACTCCGTATGTTTGTTTTTCTAATAGATTTTCACTTATCAACCCAGGGAGATAGTTAAACTTTTTTTTTTTTTTTTTGCTTTTTAGGGCCGCACTTGTGACATATGGAGGTTCCCAAGCCAGAGATCAAATCATAGCTACGCCACGGCTACGCAGGATCCAAGCTGAGTCTGTGACCTATGCCACAGCTCGTGGCAACGCTGATCCTTAACCCACTGAGCAAGGCCAGGGATCAAACCTGCATCCTCACGGTTACTAGTCTTGGATTCGTTTCTGCTGTACCATAATGGGAACTCCCCCCCTCCTTTTTTTTTGCCATACCCACGACATATGGAAGTTCCTGGGTCAGGGATCGAATCTGAGCTGCAGCTGTAACCTACACCACAGCTGTGGCAATGCTGAATCCTTGATGTGCTATGCCAGGCAGGGGATCAAACCCACACTGCCTCATAAACAAAGCTGGGTCTTAAGCTGCTGTGCCATGGTGGGAACTCCAAGATAGTTAACGTTTCTACTTGTAGTATCAAAATGCTGGACTCAAATATTTCCAGCATGGGTGTTTTGCCCATTGTTCTAGTCAGAGTCACTAATGTGTAGTCACATAGATTTCATCAGCTCTTGTGATGACAAACTTGATATACAACACTTTAGTGTTTCAGAGAAACAACACAAGTGTTTTGACAGTCTTCTGTGTGTGGTGCTCAGATGTGATAAAGTGGTAGAGGTACGGCCAGCTGGCAAGGAACAGCTTACCATCTAAAACTTGTCCTCTCTCTCTTATAACGTGGGCTGAAATGACATCTGCTGCTGTGGAATGTCTTTGTATTGTAGAGGTAGAGGTGAGGAATTATTTAGAGAGAGCTCGTGAGGTTAGAATTACAGGGCAGAGATGGAGAGCTGTCTAAAAAAGGCTTGTGTTCCCTTCCCGTCCGTAGCTAAGAGCTGTTGTTGGGAAGCAGGTGCGTTGCCAGGGACCTTGCACTCACGTTCAAGTGGGGTCATGTGACTGAGTTCTGGCTAAGGGAATACACGCAGAAATTACCCTCATCACTTCAGACCTAACCCAGAAAAATCTTTTCCTTTGATTTCCATGACTTTACTTTCTCTTCTTTCTTTAATATTGCTCTTGCAAATTATTATTTGCCTCACCATTTTCTTCTAGCATTTAAATATCCCTTTTCTGTTTTCATGCTTCTAAACCCCCTCCTTTACCCTCCCAACTTGGGTGATCTTGTTTAGTTGCATGGCTTCTACTGTGAATTATTGCTGATAACTCCCAAATCCACAACCTCGTGCCTTCAACTTTCTCTTTTTCTGTTTTCCAAGGTCGCATTTCTAAATACATTCACGCATCTTCCCTTGAAGGCAATTCATTATAAACATGTCCAGAGTGGACTCGTGTTCTCCCAATAAGCCTGTTCTTCCTCCTGCCTTTCCTCCAATCAGATGCTGGATCGATGCTGATCAGTAGCTTCACGGTTTTCCATCATTCGAGATATGTTCTGAAATCCTTTTTTTGTTGTTGTTGCTTTTTAGGGCCTCACCAGTGGCACATGGAAGTTCCCAGGCTAGGGGTTGGATTGGAGCTACAGCTGTCTGCCGACACCACAGCCATAGCAAGTCGGGATCCGAGCTTCGTCTGCAACCGACACCAACAGTTCATGGCAACACTGGATCCCCAACCCATTGCACGAGGCCAGGGATTGAACCCACACCCTCATGGATACTAGTCGGATTTGTTTCCCCTGCGTCACAATGGGAACTCCTGAAGTCATTTTTTTTTTTTCTTGGTCTTTTTGCTATTTCTTCGGCTGCTCTCGCGGCATATGGAGGAGACTCCCAGGCTAGGGGTCTAATTGGGGCTGTAGCCACCGGCCTACACCAGAGCCACAGCAACACGGGATCCGAGCCGCGTCTGCAACCTACACCACAGCTCATGGCAACGCCGGATCGTTAACCCACTGAGCAGGGGCAGGGACCGAACCCGCAACCTCATGGTTCCTAGTCGGATTCGTTAACCACTGCGCCACGGCGGGAACTCCCTGAAGTCATTTTTGATCCCTCCACATGCACCTTCCCTTCACCAAAAAAGACCACGTGCTTCCGAATATCTCCAAAATGTCTACCTTGCTCTCTGCTCTCACATGACAGGTCTTCGTATCCTTCACCTTGACTATTGCTCTAAACCGCATCACTACTATCCCTACATGCAGTCTCTCCACTTCTTCATCTTCCATAGACTGTGAGAGCTATTTTGGACATTATCAGAGTTATTAGCTCATTAGTTATCAGTCTCCTCCCCCTCACAAAATTAAAGACAATTCCTGCTATCCACAGAACAAACTGTCAAGTCTTAAACACGGTATTCGAGACCTTTTTTCCTAGGGACCCTTCCCATCACTCTCTCTGATCATGTGTCTCCTTTTCTAATGAGAGTTTCTCACAATTCCCCCAGGGCACTTCTTGTCGTCATTCCTGCCTTTGCTCTTGCCATTACATTTTCTAGCCTGCCCACAGTGCCCTCCTGCTCCGACACTGCTTAATGGAGTCAACTCCCCTCTCAAGGCTGAACCTGAATGTCACTTATTCTGCATAGCATATTCTTTTTGTCTAGGTTCCCTTGGTACTTTGTGCTGTGGCACGGTCATTGGTTGTGTCGGATGTCTCTTTAGGAGGAAATGGCTTTAGGGCCAGGGGTGTATTATTCACCTAAGTTTCTCCAGTATACGGCATAATCCTTGGTGTAGAGTAAAAGTTCAGTAAATGTTCCATGAATGAAGAAATACCAGGCAGATGGGTTCAAGGAAGAGCAACACAGGACTTCCAGATCCACAGGACTTCTAATGCGCTACCTGATTCAGCGCTGAATGTGCAGGCATCTCTGTTGTCACTGATCAACTGTGAAATGAGTGGGACGATGACTCAAATATTGGGAACAGATTGACAAGCCTGATATTTTCCACCTCTCATCTCAAAAATTCTGCCTGCAGTTAAACTTTGGTGGTTGCTGCCTTACACTCTGCTTGTTGCAAACGACACCCACATCTTTACAAAAATTCCTTCCTCCAGCTTCTGCTTATCAGTTAGTAACTGCTTTGGCATGTTCTTTTTGTGGCTTTCTCATGGAACCTGAATACAAAATACATTTCTAGTCAGCTTGTCTTCCTGTTTCATATTCAATGTGGAAATGAAAGAGCTGATGATAAGCAGGAGACTCTAAGTGTGCCCGAGATGTATTTTTGTAGAAATGGATGCAACAGCACAGTCTCTTTTTAAACACAGAACTTGGAGAGAAATTTGCTTTCTCCCACTCTGCCTCACAGTTTCCTACTGTCCTCCTGTTGTGTTAATGCATCACGGGCCCTAGGAGAATGGACACTTCTCTGCCAATGAAGTCTTTAGGCATCTGGCAGGGCTTCATGAGGCAGAAGAGCTATGACTCTATGGAACTGTCACAGTTTGAAACAACAACAATAGGCAAAGGAAGATTTGTCACTTCCTCCTCCGAGTTCCTCAGTTCTTTGTTGGTATCTCCAGCACAGCCCTCTGCCTTAGATTATAGCTAGTTATAAATGCGCCTGTTAAATCCACTAACCTGTAAGTCCTGCAGACAGACCCATCCCCTGCAGTGTTTAACACAGAGCCTCGAACATATTACTTAATACATGTTCACCGAATATGTGCATAAATGCATGTCTTCACTTGATCCTGATGTGTGGTAACCAAAGAAGCAGATACTCTCTACTGAACTGTGAGAAGAGTTTCTCAAATACTTTCAGTTTTAAGCTTAAAAATTAATGCCGCTGACCATTTCTTTGTTCACTCACTGCTTGCTTATTTGATTTTTTTGTACTGAGTGTTTGCTGTGTGCCATGCACTTCATTAATGATGAGGAAGACCATGATGAGTGTGACAGGAAGGCTCCTGTCCTCACTGAACTAGAGGGTAACGTGGACAACACACAAGTATTCACAGACAACAAATTAATACAAGACTGTGAGAAGTGTCAGAGAGTAAGCAGGATAAACAAAACCCGGAAGGACTTCCTTAGATTAGCTGACAAGTGGAAGTCTCTTAGGAGGTGGCCGTTAAGTAGAGATCTGAAGGAGAGAGATCCTCCCAAGTGATGACAGAGGGAAAGTGAGCTCCAGATGGAGGCAACTGTTAACGTGCAAAGGGCCAGGGGTGGAAAAGAGCTCAGCGAGTTCTAGGAACTTGCAGATAACCAATTATGACTAGAAAATGGTGAATAAGTAGGCAGAGCTAGCTCATAACACAGGGCTTTGAAGAATCCAGCTTCAATTTTATTCTAGTCACAAGAAGCCACTGAAGGATTCTCAGGAGGAGGCTGCATGGTCTGATTTGTGTTTTTCAGAATGGACTGAAGAGGAGGACCAATGAAGACACTAGAGTAGCCCACATGAGAGCCCAGGGTGTGGTCTGCGGTGATGTAAATAAGCCGATACTTACAAGTAAAATGTGGATGGTATAACCAACTGGATACACGGATGGCTACAGTGAATACATGTCTCACAGCTGCAGGTTCTTACAGTTGAGCAAGGAGAATGGTATTAGTGTTGATTTTACCAAACATGGAGATCGGCTGCTTTTGGAAAGTCTAGAGACAGCTGAGAAAGTTGCTCTACTCACAAAAAAGAAAATGTGCTGTCATATCCCACTAAGCTGGCAATAACTCCTGCTGATTATAATCTTGGTTTGACACATCAAAAAGTCTACAAACAATAAATGTCGGAGATGGCGTGGAGAAAAGGGAATCCTCCTACACTGTTGGTGGAATATAAATTTAGTACCACCGCTATGGAGAACAGTATGGAGGATCCTTAGCAACTAAAAATAGAGCTACCATATGATCTAACAATCCCACTCCTGGGCATATAGCTGGAGAAATCCATAATTCAAAAAGATACATGCACCCCGATGTTCACTGCAGCACTATTTACAATGGTCAAGACATGGAAGGAAACTGACAGATGAATGGATAAAGATGTGGTACGTATATACAATAGCATATTACTCAGTCATAAAAAGAATGACATAATGCCACTTGCAGCAACATGGATGGACCTGGCTAGAGATTATCATATTAAGTGAAGTAAGTCAGACCGATAAAGACAAATCATTTATACGTAGACTCTAATTAAAAGAGAGATACAAAGGAACTTATTTACAAAACAGAAACAGACTCATAGATTTTTGAAAATACACTTACGGTTACCAAAGGGGAAATGTGTGTCGGGGGGGAGGATAAATTAGGAGTTTAGGATTAACATATACACATTACCATACATAAAATAGATAACTAACAAGGAACTACTGTAAAGCACAGGGAACTCTACCCAATGTTCTGTAATAATTTACATGGGGAAAAGAGTCTGAAAAAGAATGTATACATGTATATTGTAACTGAATCACTTTGCTGTACACCTGAAACTAATACAACACTGTAAAGTAACCATACTCCAATAAAATAATTTAAAAAAAAATCTTAGTTTGACAACCCAGGCAAGTCTGAGGGATTCCCATCTTTTTGCTCAGCCAGTGTTGCTTCAGAGACTCATT
Organism: Phacochoerus africanus; assembly: GCF_016906955.1. Lineage (NCBI taxonomy): Eukaryota > Metazoa > Chordata > Mammalia > Artiodactyla > Suidae > Phacochoerus > Phacochoerus africanus. The sequence continues at coordinate 15,636,959 of NC_062557.1, forward strand.
AATAAGACAAATTACCTCTATCTTCTACGCTACTTTCAGTACCAAAAATTTCCCTGCTCTACTTCTTGGGTGAAGTTGCTTTAACCCGTATTTGCTACACCGGGCATATCCACCTTAAAAAAGATATAAATATATATTATGCTACATATATAATTTAAACATATAAACAAATAATTTTTTGTTGCATAATCAAAGAATATATGAGAGTACAGGTCCCTTCTGTGTTTTCATTAGTTGACTTTTCTGCATTCCTGCCAAGTCATAAAATGATGCTCTTGCTCCATCTTATAAGCAGTACTATTTTTCTGTATATTTATTAACTTAGCAAACCTTATGAGTTTTTATGACAGTACAAATAAGTAGTTCTCAGTTTTAAATAGGTGTGGAGAAGAGTTCTGATTTTCAACTTTTTCCAAACTTAATTTTGGACTTGGAAAAGGAAAAAACACATTATTGCCACCCATCTTTGAAGGCATGAGAGCTTTAACAACGGGAACAATTTACCTATTTGACTAGTAGATGTGAGTTCCACGATTTATGCTGAAACAAATTTGTAAAATTTAAGGACCTCATGCATTAGTAAACTGGACATATTTCAAGATATACCTTAGATTTCACGTGATTTCTCCCTTGCCTTATATTACAAAATTATGACCATGGGTCACTAGAATAATAGTTACTCCATTATTGCTTTGAGTTTTGAGTCTCAAATTTATTATTATCATTATTATTATTATTTGTGGCTGCACCTGTGGCATATGGAAGTTCCTGGGCCAGGGACTGAATCTGAGCTGCAGCTACTGCCCTATGCCACAGCTGCAGCAATGCCGGATCCTTAAATCCCTGTGCCGAGCCATTGCAGAGACAACGACAGATGATTCTTAACCCACTGTGGCCATAGTGGGAACCCCCTCAAATTTATTTTTGATGCCAATAGGGGGTTAGACACTGGATTAGATAATAAGGAAAAATATTTATTGGCAAAATAAATACCCCCAAATATTAGAGATTAATGAAACCTGTAATCCCTGGAAATCACATATCAAAATCATGACACTAGAGGACTGACTTCTCCTTGGTGGTAGAAAAGAGTTAGAAGTGAAGCAGATCTAGACCCAGAGCAGAGATTAAAGAGCTAATATTTCTAGGCAGGTAGGGCTATCTTACAGTCATATTAGTAAAAGGTACACTCTCTTCTCTCTGCTGTAACTCTTCCAAACCTCCTAAGGGCTGATTTAGTTCCAGAAGCCTTTTTTCTTTCCATGATCTATCACTTTGCTGATGTCTTTCTTAATGGTTTTAGAAGGCAGAATTCATCCACCAGTTTGAGGGTCTGCTGTGGGATCCTGCAATGGCTCTGAGGAGTAGCAACTTTGAATGTGTGCTTCAGTGAGGGTAAGATTAATTGTCCTCCTGCCTCGAGGCTCATGTGTGGGTTAAAAAACCAAAATAAAGCCACCATAGCCTTGCAACTCACCATTTTGGGGTCATTTCAGACTTCTATTCTACAGGAAGCCAGGCTGTACAAGTCCCCGGCACAGAATTAGTTTTCCTTCATAGGGAGAAGGGCCCCCCTCCCCCCTCGATAAACTGCTTCTCTGATACTCTCCTTTGTGACATGGGTTTTGGAGCACTTGGTCTCTAATGTGTAACTTGCTGACTAATATGCCCAAAATAAAAAAATCTGAAAAAACACTTATTGTAAGACAGCAATTCTGACTACAAAGACTCCAGTAAGTACTCAACAGTCCCACAGGTACAGGCAGGCAGGACTTGGGTAGCATTTTCCCTTTTCCACCCACTATAAATTTGCTTCTTTTAGTTCGAGGAAATCTCAACTCCAAACAGGTTCCCAAATCAAACCTCATTAGGCTGTACAGCTCAATATTAGAGTTTACAACAAGCTTCCTGCATCTTACTGGAACAGTTGAAAACAAGGCAGCTGAGCCTTCTAATCCCTATGTGAAAATCTCTCCCTCTGTCTCTCACACACATGCACGCACACACACACACACCCCAAAATGTTGATCTGAGAGCCGTTCCTTGGGAAGGGGAGGCTAACACCATGAAAACAGAGATAGCACAGAAAGGAGAGAGAGAAAAAGAGTGGGGATTCATTTGGGGCTAGCCTAAAGCTACGTAGAAATATTAAGCATTAATTGGACAGCACCATGAGGCTGATGGCCCCCAACTGTCTATCAGCCTCACATTTCAACTCTCAAAGTCATTAATAGGATGGATTAAAAGGGCTGGTGACTCCTCGAGATGCCTTACTTAAAATGCACATGTTGCTCTGAACGAGTTTTCTACTTCCTTCTTATTTAGCATAACGGCAGAGATTAGTTTATTAGGTTAGCAAGGAATCTGATATCTCAGTGCCTGAGGGAATAAAATATAGGCCAGGTTAATTTCAGTGTGATAGTATATGACAGGGATGAATAATGGGAATTGGAATGGAAAGCAGAATAAGGTGGTGAGGTCTAAGGCTTGTGGGTACTTCAAGGAGCCAGCCAGAATGCAAATCTAAAATCTTGGAAGTTTTGATATATAAACAAAAGATTTTTCAGTGGTACTCTACTTACAGTTTTGATCAACACAGATAGGCACCTACATACAAATACTCTACCCTGTTTCCAAGCCAAGAAAAGACACCTATAACTCACTTCTTTCTGTGACAGTTTGATGTGTATGCAACAGTAGGTCACTCTTTCTGGGATGTCAACTGTCTGTCCTGATTCTGGGACAAGAGGCACTCTGATATGTAAAATAAGGATAACTCTAGCTCAGCTGCAGCGCTGACCTCTGACTTTGCTATTTCCTCTTTCTAGCACCATCCTCAGATTACTGACTCTCTTCAGTTTAGCAGAAGTACCTCCTTGGGTGGCCTATTTCTGAGGAAGGTCAGCTTTTTTGGCTTCAGTAGAATATTGTCATCTGTGTCTACTCCCCTAATAAGGTCAATAAGTTCAGGGTGAGGAAGTGAGTGTTGTCAGCCCCGAAAATGGACTAGAAGAGCTGTTTTGTTGCTTCTGAAAGCTCTCCTCACACAGAGTCACGCACGTCAGGCACGGGCCTACCTAATGTGATTTCAGAGGCACTGAGGCAGCCGGAAGGGGTCTACTGAAATACATTAGATGCTCCAGAGAGAAAGCGGAGAGCAGAGGGGAAGCAGTGTGCAGGAAGTAGAGGCTGAAGGCCATACAGGCGAACCCTGCCTGGAGAGTCCTGCTCATCAGACTTGCCTAAAATGGAAAGCCACTACAGCCAGGTTCTTAGAAAGGCCAGCTGGGGCTTCACCAATGACATTAAATTCTTAGCGAATTTCCATTTCATTGACCCAGACTGCCTCAAGCCCTGAGCTCAATACCTTAGGAACAAAGCTGGTGCCAGCCAGTGCTGGGAAGAAGGATGAGTTCCAACTGAGACGAAATAAGTAAGGAAGCTTTTTTGACAACTCCTGGTCCTGTTTCTTCTCTGCCATAAGAGATATATGATGATCCCTGGCAGCCCTGAATGTTATTCAATCACCAGGGAACAGACTACACAGTATTTGAAATTATAAGTGTTTGCTCTTTTTGCCCCAGTGCATCGGCCTCTTGCCAAAATGATCCTAGTTAACAAACAGTGTTGAGAAGGTAAGCCTTGTAAAGCCATGATATGGCTGCATAAATACCATCTTTTGTTCTCTGGGAGCCTGAGGGTTTTATCTTTTACAAGGATGCTGTTAATTCAGTGTTAGTCTGGCTGCCTTGGACCTCAGCCTCCAATCCTCTGAGATGTTCCAGGATGAGAGAAGAGAGCAGCCAGCAAAGTTTTTCTGAAACTGACTTCAGAGTGTTTATCAGACAATTCTAGATAGGTCTCTTTTTCTTAAATATGTGATTGCCAACTTTGTATTAAGCATTAGCAGTGGTACTAGTGGGATTTACAGTAAAATCCTCATGGCATGCAATTCATAGAAGAGACTCAGACCTGTGGCTTTTTTTTTTTTTTTTTTAAATCTTGTGCCCTCTCATGCTAACAGCAGAAGGCTGTTGCTGCCTATACAATCAGCTACAGGATTTAGTTAAGGTATACCTGACAGGCCTATTGCTGCAAAGAGAGAGGAGGACAAAGAACATTTCCTGAACACTTTCTTTGCACACGATACCAGTCTAGGATTATACTACATGACCTCTCCTAATTCTTAACAGCTCTAGGAATCATTATTCCTTTTAAGTAGATTAAAAAAAAAAAACTGTCTCAGAACCATTATATAACTTTTTAAAGGTCACAGTTCCTAGAAAAGGTAGGATTTATATGCAGGTAATCTGACTCAAAGTTCACATTCTTCCTACTACAGCATGTTTCTTTAAAAAGTTTCCCTCTCAGGGAAAAGAGCACAAAATCTACTGCCTGGATGATTATCTTCTTCAGGATCTGGAACTAATTTTCTAATGGACTGGCATGAAGCAGGCTGAGCAGCATGCCCACTAGCACAGTTGTCTCTAATAAGGCCTGGTGAAGAGTATGCCTCGAGTAATAAACCCCAGCACAGTCAGAGACGGTCAGTCTCTACGATTAGTCACCGCAGAAGGTATGCTCAAATCTGGCCTATCTTCTTTTTAAGCCAGAATAAGCACTGCACTTGCAAGCTATATTGTTAGCGTCTTCTTTGTTTCCAGGAATATACCTGCTTTTGAAAACATCAATTTTATTAAAGGAATAATTCTTGTATTTACTTATTTATCTTTGGCCATGGCCATGGCATGTGGAAGTTTCATGGCTAGGGATCGAACTTGAGCCACAGCAATACCCAAAGTCATGGTATTGACAATGCCAGATCCTTAACCCACTGAGCCACCAGGGAACTCTAGGAATAATTCTTTAAAAAGGTAGTGTGCAGGAGCAGAAAGCACACCTCTAACTAGATGCTAGAGATCTAGGTTCTACCCAAGAGAATGGGGGGTGAGTTTCAAATCTAGTCTGGTTTGTTGAGCTGAGAATTCTTTTTTTCTTTTTTGGCTGTGTCTGTGGGATGCAGAAGTTCCTGTGCCAGGGATCGAACCCAGCCTAGAGCAGTAACCAGAATCACAGGAGAGAAAATGCTGGATCCATAGCCTATTGAACCACCAGGGAACTCCTGCAAAATTCTTATTTTATTTTATTTTGCTTTTTAGGGCCACACCTGCGGCATGTGGAAGTTCCCAGGCTAGGGGTCCAATTGGAGCTACAGCTGCTGGCCTGTGCCACAGCCATAGCAATGCCAGATCCGAGCTGCATCTGTGACCTACACCACAGCTCATGGCACCGCTAGACCCTTAACCCACTGAGCGAGGCCAGGGATCAAACCCACAACCTCACGGTTCCTAGTTGGATTCGTTTCCGCTGCACCATGATGGGAACTCCTGAGAAATATTCTTAAGTCGGGTCCAGCTCACCAGGAAAGAGTGTTGGAGTAAATCAGTGACATGTGCCATGGGTGCAGGACAGGGGAGCGGTGGGACAGGCACTTGTCATTCCTCTTTTCATCCCTCTTCCCTTCTCTCACCTGTTAATAACTTCATAACTTTTGGCAAGTGATTCAGCATTTTAAGGCCTTTATTAAAGTAAAATGATACCTTATTTTTTTAATTGTCTTTTTAGGGCCATAAGTTCCCAGGCTAGGGGTTGAATCAGAGCTGTAGCCACCGGCCTACACCACCACCACAGCCACTTGGGATCTGAGCTGGGTCTGTGACCAACACCACAGCTCATGGCAACGCTGGATCCTCAACCCACAGAGTGAGGCCATCCTTATGGATACTAGTCAGATTCGTTACCGCTGAGCCACGACGGGAACTCCGAGATAATGACACTTTAAAGGTAGAGTGGCTAGATCAGCTGATCGCTTTTTTAGCTAGAAGGCTGAAGATTCCATTTTCCAGTGTAAATCTTAGCATCAGCTGGGCTTTAGTGGGGTCAGTCACTGGTAACAAACTATGGCATGGCTTTTAAAAGGGCAATTGAAATTTTAAAACAATTCTGTTCTAAGTCAAAGAGATGAACAATATACCATTTCTTTCTGTACAACACTGAGGAAGTCTGTTGGATGGTTAAATTAGTAAAAGGCCGTGACCCTCGTGGAATCGGAGAAAATTATTCAGAAAAACCATAGGAATGTAGGGAGCATTCTAAACATCTCTGCAGATTATGAGTCTTAACAGAAATATCGTGAGAAAATAAGTTAATTTCATGACAGCCTTGACTTAAGAAGAAACAGAGATGATGTTTCCTTTATGGGAAATGTTCAATGAAGAACACTTCTGAATGCTTTCCATACCCATGCTTCACCCAATGAATGCGAAATCGGCTCACAATCGCTTATTCCAGATCTATGGCTTACCTGGGATCACAGAGAAATTTGGTTTTCTCTCCTTCTTCTCTCCAGATAAGCCATTCCCGAAAAGAAGGATGCACAAACATACGAGTCATGTCTCTGCGCTTGATTAGGAACATGGAGAGATTCTCCATTCTCTGCTGAAAATCCTCCCACTCTAGCGTGCCTTCAATGCTACCAGCATTGATGGCCTGGAAGATATGTTCATCAGTCAGGGGGTGGAGAGAGGCCACTGCCACATTCAGAAGAGGCATCACCCGGTCAAAGGAAGACTGGGTTGGGAACTTCATATTGCACTGGAGTAAATAAACCTCTGAGAGCGAAACAGGAACTACTTTGTAGCTAGAGCTCTTTAACACTAGATAGCCTTTCTCTATGAGGTCGAATGTGAGTTTCAGGTACAGATAGGACCCTTGACTGAGGGTCTTGAGATGAGAACTGAGTTTGCCAAATGTAGTATTGTCCATTTTGCCATTAAGGGAAATGTTATTCTGGATCTCTGAGCTGCTGTGTATCCGGTGCAGGATGTAAGCCTGCAGGTCCTGGTCTATGGCTTCATTCTCTTCTAGGCGGTCCAAAATATCCTATGGAAAGGCAGCAGCTTGGTAATTTCCTAAAACAGACGGAGAGAGAGAGAGAAAGGCAGAAAGACCTTCAGTTTCCCCTAACTCTTTTATGACAAACTTCGAGGTCCACAAATTTATTCTGAACTTCTGAGTGGCCAAAGAATAGTGGAAAATACATTCGAGGATTTAGTGTCCACAGATTAAAACATTAGTTGCACAGGAAGGACACAACTTTTCCTAATATTGAGACTTAAAACAACTTGGCTAAGTCTTCATAAAGGATATTTTAAGAGTGATTTAATGGTCAATATTCTAAATAACACCCCTAAAATAGAATACAGAGTGCCGTATAACTTTTGCTATAATCTTCTCAGTGTAAACCATGGTATGATGTCAAAGTACAATTCACTAAGAGAAATGTATAAGGACTCAAAGAATGTCATATAAAAATGTGACTTTCTAACCCTCCTAATGTAATGTAGGCCTTTTGGACATGCCTTGGCCTAAAGGAACACTTCTAACAGTGGGAAGTTTGGTTTCCCGGTGATGTGCTTGGAAATTACACTGGGGGAAGGTGACAAGGTGACAGGGCTTTGTGGTGACGCTGCTGCTCTGAAATACAGCTGTTCTTATCCTGTAATTATTCATTCCCTCTCCTGTATCAATTTCTTCTCTCCTGTATCACACAGACATGCGACTCCATAGTCCTCCCTCCAACTCTCGTGTCCCTGATGTTCCCAGGTTTAGCAAAACTTAACGGGAAAGTTCTAGCTGTTCACTGGGTTGAATTCCTCTCTTCCCATCCTCTCCTCCATTTGTTGCAATCATGCTTTCAAACTCATCACTTCACTGCAATGGTTCTTGTCAACATGACCAGTTATCTTCATCTTGCCAAATCCAGGGATCAACTTCCACTTCTCACCCTCCCCGACCTCTCAGCAGTAGCTGACACAGGTGATCACATCCTCTCAGTCGTTTCCTGCAGCTTGCGCCCATAGGGTGTTCCCTTCATTGTCCTCTCAGCACACTGCCACTCCCATTCAGGCTTCTTCACTGGCTCCTCTCTCGTTCCTCAGTCCCCCCATCTCTATTCTTTCCTCTTATCTGGGCACGCTCACTCCCTAGAACAGGTGGGTCCCACAGTTCTAAGCATCATCTCTGTGCAGATGATACCTGATGGTATGTTTCGTTCTTAGTCATTTCTCCTGAGCTCTCATCTTCTATCTCTGTCATATGCAACATGCACACTTGGATGTTTCATAGATAAACTTAATATGACCAAATCAGAACTACTAAATTCTTCCCCCACCACAAAACCTTCCCATCTCAATAAATGGTATTTCCACTGACCCTACCACCAAATCGTAGGAACTGTTTATGATCTTTTCCTGCCTAAAGCAGCACCTACCCAGTTGCTTACTAAAACTCCACAATTCATTTCTGAATCTTCTCTCTTGCTCACACCTACATCCAGCCCATCAAGTCCTGTTGATTCGCCTTCAAAATCCATCCAAATATGACCACTTCACAGGGTTGCCACTGGAACCGCTCTAGTCTAAGCCACCATCACCTTTCATCTCTACTTCTGCTTCTGTTCTTGATCCCCTACATTCTATTATCTACACAGCCAGCAGCCAAAGAAATCTTTTAAAAGGTAAATCAGAACTCATCACTTCACAAGGCTCCTTAGAGAGGCCTTTCCTACCTGCCCTATCTAAAATAACTCTTATTTCTGCCTCTTTTCCCTGTTATGTTTACCTTACAGCACTAACATGACCTACAATTTTAATATATGTTAATTTTTAGTTATTTATTATTTGGGTTCCTCACGAGCATATAAGCTTCGTGAGGGCAGGGGTATTGTTTGTCTTGTTCCTCATCATATCCTCAGCTCTTAGGAAGAGCCTTTTACCCTTGAAGGACTTAAAAAAATGTGTGCAGAAATAATGAATGATCAATTACATGGGTTCGTTTTAAAGACCTATGAATTATTTCATTGTCAGGCTAAATAAAACTATTTTTAAAAAGGTACTGGTTGAGATGAATGAAGTATCTGAGAAGTTCCTGCAGGCCTTGAGCCATGAAGACACTGAAATTTGGACTTTGTGTGTATAGCACTTTTCCTGTTCTTTGGCACAGCTGAAAAATTAACGTCAGTGGTCCACCAAGGCATACTTAAAACATCTTTTGAGATTGCACATGGCATTATGCAAAAATGTGGATGAAGAGGGCACCTCCTAAGTATAAATTTAATAAAACCAGTCAGAGGTTGTGTTCCTGGAAGTTTCTTTTGTTCATTCTTCATCTTTAACAATCAAGCTACTGACTAATAATGGCAGACAGCATCATTTTTAGTTGTAAAGATGCATTTACATTGATTCGTTCACATTCTTGAATTCAAATTACCCTGAGATTCTAATAACAAACATCTGCAAGTTAGAGGTCAAGATCAGACGTACAGTTTCTGATCAGAGAAGGCAGAGGGACCTAAATTGGTCTATCTATAGGAATAATATGAAAGGTCTGGGAGAGGGAAAAGGAGGAAGGGAACTGAGACAATTTTTCGGTACATGAACAACTGTTATTAAGGGGCTGCATCCAAATAGTGGGATGAGTGTATAATATGTGAGGTCTCAATGTTCATCAAAAAGGCTATGGTTAGGGGAAAAAAATGTTGAGAAACTCTGTTTCAAACCAAGGGTACCTAGGTATAGCATGAAAGACACCAACTCCTCTCTAATGTGAATGGTGGAGCCATTTATCCTTAGCCCATAGTCCTCAGAGGCTCCGCTCCACATTCCCAGCCATCTTCCAGGCCATACAAAGTCATCAGTGACTGAGCAGGGAAGATAATTAAAAAAAAAACTTATCTTCCAGTTGTAGTAAATTTAACCTAAAGCCTTAATATTGCCAATATTTCTTAAAGAAAGGCACATACAGCAAAAAGGCCATCTTCATGCTATAGAAAATCTGTTCAAGTAGAAACAGAGGCAAGAGCTAGAAAATCTGATTCTAGACTGTACACTGAATTGGATTTTGCCTGGCAGTAAATGATAACAAATATAAAACAAAACTCACACAGTAAATTAGACTGTTAGAGGTTCTGTTTGTTTTGCTATCCTCAGGACAAATCTAGAAAAATAGACTTCTCTCTTTTTTTTGCTTTTTAGGGCAAAGCAAATTTCTCAGGGAATTATGGAAATTCTCAGGCTAAGGGTCGAATCAGAGCTGTAGCTGCTGGCCTATGCCACAGCCACAGCAACGCGGGATCCCAGCTGTGTCTGGGACCTACTCCACAGCTCACAGCAATGCCAGATCCCGACCCACTGAGCAAGGCCAGGGATCGAACCTGCACCCTCAAAGACACTAGTCAGATTTGCTTCCACTGCGCCCCTGAACTTTCTTTCATGCTATTTTGAGGGACACTTTATCAAGCTTACCCAGAGCAGTGGGAATGGGAATTTGAGCTAAGAGAGTCATACAGAGAAAATGCTCTCTCTAGACTGTCAAAATATGCTCTTTGGTTATCATTCTTGCTAGTGCTCTAGGACATGGTATAAATTTAGAAAAACTCACCACTAAAGGTACAAGGACATGGAACTTTTTCAGTTTAAGCACTTTCCAAGGGAAATACTTTATGATCTGAAAGCAAACAAATACATACCTGTAAACTGGTCCTAACTGTTACAATTAGTTTGAGCCAGGAAGGAAATTTTCCAATCATTTTACTCAGAAATGATACAATTGTATCCCCATAATCTGGTTTATGAAATTCTGCTTCATTTAATCCATCAATCAAGATGATGAAATCTTCATCTGGGATTTTTCTCTCTAAGATAGAAAGAAACAAATTACTTAATAATTACCAAGTGGATAAATAAGTTCTTTTTGGGTCTTTGATCATGTATTTATTTGGAAAAAAAATCAGAAAAGGTTTCATGTGTTTAGTGAATGCTCAGGGTATGTAATTTATTATAAAGACATGGAATAATTCATTTAGTGACTTCATTTTGTTTTTTTTACCAGGTATAAAAGCATTTGTCACATAAATAATATATAAGGCATATGTATTATCATCATTAACATTTCCCCCATGTTATTGGTTGTGAGACAGTCTGTGCGCTGCATTTATGAGAATCTGTACATGTAAATTTATTTTTCTCTCCTGGTTGAAAGGCTGGAAAGAATGCCCCCCCCCTCCCACCCCCGCTCCTGATAGCATGAAAGAGAACAAGTTCACATGTTCCTCTGGGAATTAAAAAGAAGGTTTAATTTGAAGTGCACAGCAGTATATAGGACTACATGTAAGTGTGTAGTGGGAAGGAAGGACTGGAGGAACAGAGAAAAGGAATCCCAGCAAATGGACAGATCTAAACTAGGCAGGCTGGATTCTGAGATCTTACAGAACTTGCAGCTTCCTGAACTTTACCTAAAACAGCTTAAATGAGACTAGACCCTCGTCTGATATGCCCAGAGGAGAAGGGGTCATGTAGGAAAGACAAATTATCTGTCATTTTTGTTTCTCGTTCCCTCTTGGATTTTATGCTACAGGATTGACAAAATCAGTTTCTCTTTAGGGCTGGGCTATAGAAGACGATTTGGTAAGATTTCAGGCTTCCAATCTCATTAAATGCTTTTTGATTCCCAAACTGTATTGAACAATTAGAGATTAAAAAATCCCCAGGTTGAATGAACATTTTTGCATAAATGAATTAAAAATAACAAGTGAAAGTTCCTAGTTAGGAGGACCTTATAGGTTCTGAAGAGAGCAGGAGGAAGAGGGAAAGAAATTACTGGATGCCTGAAGCAGGAAATGTTATATCTGAAGAGGAAAAAGAAGGTGAAGCTGGGGACAGAAGGAAAAAGTCGTGGACTTTGGTACCACACTGGCTCTTTTAGCCTTTAAAAGAGTCAAGACCAATCGAAACCCTACATATTTTTGTTTCACATTTCAAAATATGAAGATTTCTTACATGATTAATAAAACTTTCTATTGTCCCCTAAAATACAAGCTTTATATAAAGGAATTTAATGTTAACAGCCTAAGTACCATAAGTCAGTTCTCCACTTATAAAGAGTTTTAACTATTACTTTCATCCGGTGACTTTTTAGGAAGGGAAATAAACTATGAACAATGGTTATTAATGAAATGGCATTCTAGATGATGTTGGGCTAAGAAGACCATCACTCCTTTAGGGAGTCCAAAAGATTAAGGGAGAGAGAGAGGAGTTGCTTAGAACTGACTGGGATTTGTCCAAACAAATGGGGGCTCTTATGTTGTGGATTCTGGCTCCCTTTCGCATAATTGTGTCTTTAATTTCCATCATGGAATGTTCTAACTGCATTCTGCCTAGCAGATATAACAGAGCTATCCTTTGTTACTGAGTAGCATCACCAACCGGACCCAGGGGTGTGCTGCCAGGGGTCCTGTACTGACTGGTTCAGGAGAGCTTACTGTAAGATTCTTCAAGAGTTGGTTATTAAGCAGTTGGTGGCTTCGCATTGGCCAAAGTGGGGCTACTTGTTTACACAATGGAAACTGGCAAAGGTTACATGCTCCCCTCCCCACAGCTGGCTGTTAAAATTTACCAGCACATCATTGTCTCCACTACTTCAATTACATCTCTTAACTTCACCAGCCTCCTTCATAAGAAAGCCATGATTGTCAAGTGGAGAAAAAGGCTAATGATAATGCATGCATCTGTTGAGATTTTCTTTGGGAAAAGCATTTCAGGAGTTCCCGTCGTGGCGCAGTGGTTAACGAATCCAAGAACCATGAGGTTGCCGGTTCGATCCCTGGCCTTGCTCATCGGGTTGACGATCCGGCGTTGCCATGAGCTGTGGTGTAGGTCGCAGACGAGGCTCGGATCCTGCATTGCTGTGGCTCTGGCGTAGGCCGGTGGCTACAGCTCCGATTTGACCCCCAGCCTGGGAACCTCCATATGCCTCGGGAGCGGCCCAAGAAATGGCAAAACAAAACAAAACAAACATTTCAAACACATTCTCCAGAATCAAAATCAAGATTAAGAACATGCTCTAAATTATGATCTGAACATTTTAATGAATGAATTCAATCGCTAATAAATACAAATTTTCATTTCCATAAATTCCCAGATTACATTATTTATCCCATGCATAGATATCATTTCTTTAAAATAAATAAATATGTGACCCACTTAAAACCTAGAAAGCTTCCTTTTCTTTTGCTAGATGATGAAGTTTCTCAATTATAATTTAAGGAGTAAGACCTTCATGATTTTTAGACATTGCCTTCCAAATGCAACCAGATTTATAAGAATGCTTGCTCATTTTTTTTCTTTTTTTTGCTATTTCTTGGGCCGCTCCCGTGGCATATGGAGATTCCCAGGCTAGGGGTTGAATCGGAGCTGCAGCCACCGGCCTACGCCAGAGCCACAGCAATGCTGGATCCGAGCCGTGTCTGCAACCTTCACTACAGCTCATGGCAACGCCGGATCGTTAACCCTCTGAGCAAGGGCAGGGACCGAACCCGCAACCTCATGGTTCCTAGTCGGATTCGTTAACAACTGTGCCACGACGAGAACTCCCATTTTTGAACTTCTGCAGGTTATCTCAACACACATTCTAACTCAGTAGCTTTTAAAAGATTTACAGACAAATGAAATTAAAAAAATAACACTGAGGACTAACAAATGATTTTTACTTCATAATTTGCAATGTATTTACAGTACAAATACCATCCACTACCACCACTATTTCATAGGATAAAAAATATTTTAACACTGAAAAAAGAAGGACATGATCTATCTAATCTTTACACATATGTCTTTGCAAAACTACTTCTATTATTTACATCCACACAAATTCTAGGCTGTTTCTCTTTTCTTATGTCATCATGGACGAACGCAAACTTTAAGTGGACTGGTGCTTAGGAGCCACTGTTCTGGCTGATAAGTCCTTGGAAAGGATTCCTAAGCCTTTTAACCCTTGTTTTGAATCCCTTGTAAATATACACTCGCCAGGGATCCTCCACTGCCCTCACTTCCATGTATGCGTAATAAATACTTGAACTGTCTTCCTTAGTAGTCCCACTCTAAGACTTAACCTAGATACCTGAGAAAAATAAGAATTACAGAGACTGCAAGAGAAGAGGTGACTTTAGTATTAAAGTCACAAGTGAGTCCTCTACTCCTGGTGTACTGGACAGGAATTATCCAAAGTGAAAAGAGGGCTCATATCCGAAGATAATTTTCATTCAAAAAAGCTGCACATTCCATGCGAGTTATCTTCCTTTTAGTTGTGAAAATGTAATACAAACTAGTATTACTTTTCATTTCATATTGCTGGCTGAAGCAAAAGCTCACCAAGAAACTTTAAAATTTTCCCATTTGTTTTATGTGGATGTATGCTTGTGTGTGTTCTAGTCACCACACTTGTAGAACTTTAAAGTACTGTGAAAAATGTTGACTTCCATTTTTTTTTTTGTCTTTTTGCCTTTTTTTTTTTTTTAATTCTGGGGCCGCTCCCTCGGCATATGGAGGTTCCAAGGCTAGGGGTCTAATTGGAGTTGTAGCCACTGGCCTACGCCAGAGCCACAGCAACGTGGGATCCGAGCTGAGTCTGCAACCTACACCACAGCTCACGGCAATGCCGGATCCCCAACCCACTGAGCAAGGCCAGGGACCGAACCCGAAACCTCATGGTTCCTGGTGGGATTCATTAACCACTGCGCCACCATGGGAACTCCCCGACCTCCATTTTTTTAAGGAAGGATGTATAAATTGAAATCTAGCTCTGAATCTAAATTCAAAGTGTTTTCCATGGAACTTTTCTGGAGAGAAAACTCCAGCTACTTTTAAAAAATTAAAAAAATAGCACAATAAAATTTGTAAACAACTTTTTTTTTTTTTTTTTTTTTTAAGGGTTGCATCTGTGGCATACGGAGGTTCCCAGGATATTGGAGCTATAGCTGCCAGCCTACACCACAGCTCACGGCAATGCTGGATCCTTAACCCACTGAGCAGGGCCAGGGATTGAACCCTCATCGTCATGGATACTCAGCACCACTGAGCCAACTAGCACATCTTAACCATACACTTCGGTGAGTTTTGACAAATTTATGTTTATGTAAGTAATACCCTGATCAACATATAGAACATCTCTGCCACTCCAGAGAGTTCCTTTAAGTTTCTTCCCAGTCGTCAACAGGGAACCACTGTTCTGACTCACATCACCATAGACCACACTTGCTTCTTATGCTTAACGTAATGTTTTAAGGGAGTTCCCGTCGTGACGCAGTGGTTAACGAATCCGACTAGGAACCATGAAGTTGCAGGTTCGGTCCCTGCCCTTGCTCAGTGGGTTAACGATCCGGTGTTGCCGTGAGCTGTGGTGTAGGTTGCAGATGCGGCTCGGATCCCGAGTTGCTGTGGCTCTGGCGTAGGCCAGTGGCTCCAGCTCTGATTCGACCCCTAGCCTGGGAACCTCCATATGCTGCAGGAGCAGCCCAAAGAAATAGCAAAAAGACAAAAAAAAAAAAAAACCAAACAAAAAAACCCATAATGTTTTAGGGATTCATCCACGTTGTTGAGTGTATTTGTAGTTGTTCCTTTTTATTACTAGGAAGAACACTAAGAATTTATTTAATATCCACTGACGGAACATACTACAACTTGTTTATATAATCTTTTGTTGAAGAACATTCGATTTGTTTCCAGTTTCTAAATTACTATGAATAAAGGTGATACAAATATTCTTTTATGAATCTTTTTGTAGACATATGTTTTCATTTCTTTTGGGTAAATACATAGGGATGGAACTGTGTGGACATAAGGCAGATTTACATTTAACTTTATAAGGAACGGGGAGTTTCTGTCTTGGCTCAGTGGAAATGATACTGACTAGCATCCATGAGGACACGGATTCGGTCCCCGGCCTCGCTCAGTGGGTTCAGGATCCAACGTTGCCATGAGCTGTGGTGTAGGTCTCAGATCTGATGTTGTTGTGGCTCTGGCATAGGCCAGCGGCTACAGCTCCGATTCAACCCCTAGCCTGGGAACCTCCATATGCTGCGGGTGCAGCCCTAAAAAGACCAAAAACAACAACAACAAAAACAAAACAAAACAAAAAAACCTAAAAAAAAACTTTATAAGGAACCGCCAAATAGTTTTCCAAAGTAGGTGTACCATTTTATCTTTTTTTTTTGCTATTTCTTGGGCTGCTCCCACAGCATATGGAGGTTCCCAGGCTAGGGGTCGAATCAGAGCTGCAGCTACCAGCCTACGCCAGAGCCACAGCAATGCTGGATCCGAGCCGCATCTGCAACCTACACCACAGCTCAGGGCAACGCCGGATCGTTAACCCACTGAGCAAGGGCAGGGACCGAACCCGCAACCTCATGGTTCCTAGTCGGATTCGTTAACCACTGGGCCACGACAGGAATTCCTTTATAGCTTTCTATTAAATCTTGAAACAGTAGTTGGTCTTCCAGTGCTGTTGGTCTTCCATTTTTTTTTTCTTGTTTTAAGAGTGTTTTGGCTATTCATGGACCTTTGAGTTTCTACAAGTTGTCCAAAAAAAAAAAAAAAATCCTGTTGGGATTTTTATTGGGATTACACTGCATCAATGGGGAAAAACTTCAATTTACAAACATGGCATATCTCTTCCATTAACTAAGTTGTTCTTTAATTTCACTCTGCAATGTTTTGTACTTCTCATTGTGGAAGTCTTACACATCTTTGGTTAAACATATTCTTAAGCATTTTGATTCTCCAGGAAACGGTATTTGCTCCAGTTTTCTACTGCTGCATCAAATGGTTGGAGTTAAGTAAATGGCTAGGAAACAGAATCATCTGCAACAAAAACTCACGTGTTTGGTGTCAAGGCCAGAATGACTTGATGGTTAGAAAAGTCAACCAAAACATTTATATATGGCCATTCCTCATAGCTTGTACTTCTTCACAGCATGGTAAACACAAATTTCGTCAGCCTTTTGACATGACAAGGTATACTCAAAAAAGCAAGTGTTTCAATGAATAAGATGGAAGCAGTGTGGCCATTTATGACCTAGCCTCAGATGTCACAGAGCATCATTTTGTAACATTTTATTGGCTGGAGCAGTCACAGCCTACTGAGATTCAAGAGGAAGAGACACAGACCCCCAACTCTGGATGGGAAAAATGTCAAATAATTTGCAGCCATGTTTTAAAACTGCCACACTACATTTTAAATTTCAGTTTTGAGTTGTTTGCTGCTAGTATATAAATAAAATATAGCATATTGACCATACAGACTATAGCTTTGCATTTGTTAATTCTAGCAGGTTTTTTTTTCTTTTGTAGATTCCTGAGTGTTCTAGGTAAATAATCACATCTGCAAATAAAGACAGCTTTATTTCTTACTTTCCAATCTTTGTACTATTTGCTTGTTTGTTTTCCTACTGTGCTAGCTTGAATCACTGTGGAATGTGGAATGTAAGCTGCCTTGCTCCTGACATTAGGGGAAGTGTATTAACAACTCATTGTTAACTGGATGTGTTTTGGAGTGGTCCTTTATTAGACTAAGTTTCCTTCTATTCCTAGTTTGCAGAAAGTTTTTATTGTCAATTGTAATACTTTGTTAATATTTTCTGCATTTATTGAGATTATAGATATAGATTTATATAAAGATGTATAGGTTTTTCTTATTTATTCTGTTGATATTATGAATTTCACTGATTAAGTTTCAAATGTTAAACTAACATTGCATTCCTGATCAAGTAGAATTAATTTTTTTGGGATTTGCTATTATGGTCATGAAGAATACTTGTCTGTAATTTCCTTTTTTAATAAGATCCTTTTATTTTGGCTTCAGTAATATGCTTGTCTAATAAAAAAAATTGAGAAACATTCTCTTCTTTATTTTCTGAAAACATGTGTGTAAGATTCATATTATTTCTTCCTTAAATGTTGGATACAATTCATTAGTGAAACCATCTGAGCCTGGAGTTTTCATTGTGGAGGTTTTTTCCTTTTCCTTTTAAGTTACAAATTAGATTCAGATGTTCTCTTTCCTCTTAAGACTTTTGGTAGGTTGTGTTTTTAAAGAATTTGTCCAATTTAAGTTGTTAAATTTATTATTATAAAATTTTTCATAATAATCTCTTATTTTTCTTTTAATGTCTGTAGGAACTGTAGTGCTATCTCCTCTTTCATGCTTGATGTTGATTTGTGTTTTTCTCTCCTTTTCTTGATCAATCTTGCTAGGGATTTATGCATTTTAACTTTTTTTTTTTTAATTTCACTGATGGCTGCTCTTGCTTTTTATTATTTTCTTCTTTCTGTTTATTCTGGGTTTATTTTCCTCATTTTTTTCTGGTTTATTAAGTTAGAAACTCAACCGCTGATTTTATGTTATTCAGTTTGAAGTATTTTATAATATCCTTTGTGATTTCTTCTTTGTCTCATGAGTTACTTAGAAGTATGTCACTAAATTCCTAAATACTTGGGGATATTGTGTGTACTGATTTCTAATTTAATTCCATTATCTCAGAGAACATTTTCTGTAAGATTTTAATTTTTTGGAAATTTCAGATACATTTTATAGCCCAAAGTATGGTCCACATGCACTTGAAAACAATGTATGTTGTACAGTTACTGGGTAGTATTTTTTTCTTTTTTTTTCCTGTGAGTAATCAAGGGCAATATTTTTAAAATGTCAATTGGCACTGTAAATCACTGCACTTGAATTAAAAAAATCATAAGTGTTAACTGGATCAAGTTGGTTGACAGTGTTATTCAAGTCTTCTACATGCTATTTTTTGTCTACTTGTTCTAATTGTTCTAACAATCACTGAGAAAGAGTTGTTAAAATCTCCAGCACGACTATTTGCCTATTTAGCTCTTTAGTTCTATTAGTTTTTTTTTTTTTTTTTTTCCCTTTTTATAGGGCTGCTCCCATGGCACATGAAGTTTCCAGGCTAACGGTTGAATCACAGCTACAGCTGCTGGCCTATGCTATAGCCACAGCAATGATGGATCTGAGCTGTGACCAACACCACAGCTCAGGGCAATGCTGGATCCTTAACCCACTGTGCAAGGGCAGGGATCAAACCCACTTCTTCATGGATACTAGCTGGATTTGTTTCTGTGCCACAATGGGAACTGTTCTGTTCTAAACGTTTCTAACTTTATTAGCATACGATTTAGTCAATGGGATAAGTACAGAAATAACTAATTCTTATAAGGCACAAAGTATAATATCTGACACATAATAAATGTTCAACAAATATTATTAACAAAAATTTAAATTCTTATTATATATATAGTAATGTATGAAGTGCCATAAGTGATATCTATTTTAAAAAACCCTCATGTCAATTTGGAAGGATACTGGAAATTACTGGAGGGGGCAGGTGGATCAGGAGGTATTTCATGAATGAGGTGGCATTTAAGCTGGTCCTTGAAAGATGGGTGGCATTCTGACAGGCAGAGATGTGAGAAGAAGGCATTATCAGGAAAAGGAAACAATGAGCAAATGTATGCAGGCAGGAAAATGTACGGGAGTATTTAAGGACCAGTGGAAACACAGGCTTCATAAGGACAGAAGTGGATAATAAGGCTGGAAAGTAGGTTGGATTCAAGCCATTAAGTAACCTTAAATGACAGACTAAGGAGCTGAAAGTTAATTCAGCGAGATAACAGGGAGTCATGAAAGGTTTCTGAACAGGAACATTTAGGGATATGAGCAATGCTTTATGCAGCTTTATCTGGAGGCAGCACACAAAGTTTGGAGAGATGGGCAGCGACCACTCACCAGGTGTGCCAGACTGGGTTAAAGGTGCGTCTAAAATGAATCCCTTCAGCCCTCAGGGAATCGAGGGCTTGGTATAGCTGTGGCCACAGGGCCAGTCATGTTCAGCCATGAGGAGTCAAGGTTTTTTAATTCCAGTGTGCTATACAAATTTTAATAATTTTCCAAGTGTGTTATGATGTGAAAGAAGCACCAGACCAGAAAACCAGTGAAGACCAGGAAGGTAGCAACACAGATATGGTGTCATAGGCAGCTGAGCAGCTTTTTGAGTGACAATGGTAGGAATGATTCTGATATTAAGGGATGCAAGAAACATTAAGAAGGTGGAATTAACAGGACTTAAAGACTGACTGAATGGACAGAAAATATGCTTAGAATACTTGTGGAGAAATTCCAGTGTTTAAAAAAGTCTAGGGTATGGTAAACCTAACAGGTAGTAGAGGTATAGACAAAGATCAAAAGAGTTGAGAAGAAAAATCTGATGGCCAAATAATCAGCATGGAATTGGACACAACTGAAGACAGGGGTCAGGGGAGTGTAAATTATAATGACTTTTCCTCATGAGTTCCTCTGAAACTCTCTAGAAGAGTATAGAAGACTCTCAGCAATCAATAGGATGGCTGAGGAATCTCATGCTCAGATCCTTTCCTTCAGCTTCCAGCACTGACAAAACATGGTGAGGGGTACGGGGCAGAGGGATGGGTGAAGGAGGTTAACTGAGGCCACGGCCGACACGAGTGTTGCAGAATTGAAAGGGAGGAAAGACGTGAGCATGAGTGGGAGATGGATTCCATTTCATTTTCTCCCACTTCTTAAAAATATCTTAGTATCTTTCAGTGGACAGTTAAGTAATATTGAGTATAAACGCAGAGTTAAGCAACCCTGCATGGCATTTCATTTTACCTGACTGGGAAGTGGGGGGAAAAAAAGCAAATGTAAAGACTGAGGCACTTTCTAACCATAGAAACTTCATGACAATGAGTTAGAGTCCACAGAAAGGGCTGGAAGCTCTACTATCTTTTGTTTAAGAAAAATGCATTATATTTGGAAAGGTGAATGAGAATTTTCACAAAGAAAGGAGGAAGTAGCAATTCCTAGGGGAATTTTAATTTTTTCAAGTAACACCTTTTATTTGTTAACTGTATCCTACAGGACATCACCTATGGAAAATTTGGTGCTAGCAATCTGATAAAAAGAATAATTCCTGGGGTTCCTATTGTGGCTCAGCAGTAACAAATCCGACTAGTATCCATGAGGACATGGGTTTGATCCCTGATCTCACTCAGTGGGTTAAGGATCTGGTGTTGGCTGTTAGCTGTGGTGTAGGTCATAGACATGGCTTGGATCCGGTGTTGCTGTGGTTGTGGTGTAGGCTGGCAGCTGTAGCTCCGATTGGACCTCTAGCCTGGGAACTTCCACATGCTGTATGTGCAGCCCTAAGAAGAGCAAAAAAAAAAAAAAAAAATCCCTACAGCGTGCTCCAGGTGAACTTGGACTCCCAAACCACTACCTTCTACCTTCTTTGCACCTCATCTATACCTTTGTGAAGATTCTCCAGGGGCTCTAGGACTCCCCTCCGGAAGGAGGCCATGGGGTCTTGAACACAGGACCGAAGGCTCAACATGCTCTGTAGGTGGGGCTCCCGGAGGAGCTGCTCCCGATACGCTGCCAGCTGAGGTGAGCGGCAGAGCAGTGCAGCAACATTGTGGACGAATTCTGGCACCAGGCAGGTGTAGGCATTATCCGCTTGGCAATAGTGATAGGCCACCACCTACAAAAGAAAGATAAGAATGCAGGCAGGTTTATCAGGAACAAGAGCAACAGTCATGGTTATTGTACTGTCATCAACACTGTTGTCTGCCTCCCATCTCTCAACTTTTTCAGGTAAAAATAAAAGCTCCTAGCTTAAAAACTGTCTGGTTTATCTAAGATCAGAAGTTTGACACAGTATTTCTCTTGTATACATATGATAATAATAATTCACAATTATAAGTACAAATTGAGTCTTCCCTCTGGAGTATAAGAAATAGGAAGCAGGCCTGAGAATAAAGATTTACATTAACCTCTCTAATACTTATTCAGCATGGAGTTGTGCAGGAAAGAGTCTGATCTTATGACAAAGCATTAGGAATAAAATAATCACAGAAGTACATAGGTTAGACTCAACAAACATATGCTTATGAGCCATCATTTAAAAAAATATAGTTGTGATAAACAGCCTTATAAAAAAAATAAAATAATTCAGGAGTTCCCATTGTGGCTCAGTGGGTTATGAACCTGATTAATACCCATGAGGATGTGGGTTGGATGCCTGGCATCTGCTCGGTGGGTTAAGGATCCAGCGTTGCCAATAAGCTGTGGCATTAAGTCACAGATGTGGCTAGGATCTGGTGTTGCTGTGGCACAGGCATCTCTGACTCTACTCCTAGGCTAGGAATCTCCATATGCTGCAGGTGTGGCCATAAAAGGACCCCCCTCCCTGAATGAGATTTAAGAATTATCACTAAATACTTTCTGAGCACCCAGAGATAGAGTCAGAATTAGATAACAGGAAGAAGGAAAGGAGTGAGAGTTTGGTAGATGGAGGTGTTAAAGTCAAAGAATGGAGACAATGTATGAGTCTTCATATCATCTGGGGTCTGGGCTGGAAGTTTAAGCTCTGGTTTTTTGTTTGAACTTGCACAGGGCTCACTCCATCCCTTGTGGATATTCCCTTTTCCTCAAGGCCAGTGCAGAGGGCGAGTTTAATCTAGACCACTCTGTTGACTCAGTACCACCAACAAAAGTGTTGGGATTGTGTAGCTAACAGGGAACTGCAGGGGAGGTTCAGCTTGAATGTATGGAAGGCTCTGGACATGGTGCTCAGAACAGAGTAAGCGCACAGTCTGCTAGCAGATGCCACCATCACCATCATCGTTGCCTTCCTTCTCCTCTTCCTCCCCATCATCCATCCTCAGCAAGGTTCTATACACTCTCTCCTTTCTGGCTCCTGGCTTTGTGCCTCCAGGCATGGGAAATTTGCCCTGGGACCATTCACAGATACACCACTGGGACCTCAGCTCTCTAATCCTCTCTCAGAGAACAGAGACGTCCTCTAAAGTGCTCGGCTTTGAAAACACCCCTCCTCTGTGGTAGGGTCATCCTAGTTCCTGAAATGCTGCAGATGTCACTTTTTAAAAACACACCTGAAATCCTTCTCATTAAGCATTACAAAACTGAACAATATAGGAAATATTACTAGGAAAGCTGAAGAGAGGAAGGGCTTGTGAGTGAAGCAGTGATGTTTGCCCACAATGCAGCACTGGAAATGCGTTGTTATTGAGACATCTCCACTCTTTCCTGCAGACAGATTGATCACTGCTTTATTACCTATCTTAAACAGAACGTAAGGAGCCCAAAGAGAAAACCTGGCAGCAATTGATCTGTCCTCTCAATGAACAGTGAATGTCAGTGGTTATGTCCACATGGACACAAATCTCCACTTTATAAAAAGCAAACAGCAAACCTCTGAATCAATATGAACCTTCATCATATTTTACCTCAATTGATTTCACATGCCGAGGCAAAGCAGTGCAGGGCAAAACAGCTATAACTTACCCTTTACCCAAAGTAATGGGATACAAGTTTGAAGATAAAAAGATTCTGAAATTTAGGAAGAGGGTTCCTTTTACTTATTTCATTAAAAATCATTTGTGCTCTTGGCTAAATGAGGTTTTATCTAACAAATATCATTGCTAAAGCTGCCCCTTCTGCGGCTGCCTTTCTCTCTCTCCCTCCCCGCCTGCCCTCTACCCACTGCCAGCTCCCCCACCATGTGAAAGTTCCTGGGCCAGGGATGGAACTCATGCCACAGCAGCAACTCAAGCTGTTGCAGTGACAACATCAGATGCTTAACCTGCTGGGCCACAAGAGAATGCCCCGCCTTACTTTCAATTTTAAATATTTTTTAGGCCATTGCAAATACAAAAAAAAAAAAAAATCTTGATTCCTCTGCAGAATTCAGGCAGAAAGACCATTCAGCATCTTTGTGAAATCTGTACTTGGGCTCAAAATAGGCCATTTACTACACATTTCCAAGTAGTTACATAGTATGTAAATGCACATACAATCTGTCAAAAACACGTGCTACTTCCCCAAATTGTCTGCTGACATTATCTACAACTTTTCCTGCATGTAAAAACAGGAAACAAGCCTGGGCGTGTAGATTTTTCCTTCAGTCTCTCACTGTACCTGTGTTTAGTGATGGGTATTAGATCCCTACAGGTCTGAGGAAGTCATCACGGCCACCCATGCTCAGTCACTATTATTCCAAGTTCTTGGAAATGATTCAGTATTAGTCTACCCCCAATAAATCAGCAGGTAAAAAACCTTTCTCCCTGGTGAATTCTTGTCTCTTATAATGACTTGTGGAAATTTCCTTTTCAGCTATGCCTTTCTTAGGTTATTAATTTTTCTCCATCTCAAGTTTTCTGTATGTTAAATCCCTAAACTTTCGATTAAAACAATTCTATCCAAAATACATCTGATATGACCAGAACTGTAGTAATTCTTTGAAGAAGACAATGAGTAACTTTTAGATTACCCCTGTGAGGAAAGAAAAAAGGGGGGGGGGAACAGGTTTGTACACTATATAGATCACCTCTTCCAAAAAAAAGAGAAAAAGATTGGAAGTCAGTATAGCCTTGCATATAAAAAGGTTTTGATTTCATGCTATACACAAGAAATGATAAAACTAAGCATAATAATCTTCACCAAAGGCCCAATCAAATGATTGAGTGGCAGCAAAACTGTCAGGCCTTCGCTCTCCAAAAGCTCATTCCTATGGTAAATAATCTCATATAGGGAAACGGCAGCTTTGAGTATTTGAAATTCACTTGGACTTAAACATTTCATTTACATAACGACTGGCATTTGCATCACTCAAATTCTCATGTTCCCCCTGATCTTCCTTCAGGTCTGCCCTCGCATTCTTTTTTTCTTTTTTGTCTATTTGTCTTTTCTAGCGCTGCACCTGCGGCATAGGGAGGTTCCCAGGCTAGGGTCCAATCGGAGCTGTAGCTGCCGGCCTACACCACAGCCACAGCAATGTGGACCCCAGCCACGTCTTCGGCCTATACCACAGCTCACGGCAACGCCGGATCCTTAACCCACTGAGCAAGGCCAGGGATTGAACCTATGACCTCATGGTTCCCAGTTGGATTCATTAACCACGGAGCCACTTTGGGAACTCCTGCCCTCACATTCTATTCCACGTCTCCTCATCACCTGATTGATTTCCACTCCACACATCCCTTGCAACACCTCAGGTAGTCTGGCTTTCCCAGGGACCTAGTGGCTACTCTCCCCTCCTGTTCTCCTGCCCCTCAACTCTGCCTCTAATCCTCACTGTGGGATGGAAGTTAAGAGTAGCTCCGGTATTACTCTGAGGTTTGCCTTCAGTAACTTTCCATCTTGGAGCTCTTTTTTTTTTTTTTTTTGGCAGTAGGGTTTTTATTTTTTAAACTTTTGATTTTGAACTAATGTTAAAAAGATGTGAGTTTCCATATATCACTCACCCAGTTTTCCTAACATCTTACATAACCACAGCATAATTATCAAAACCAGGAAATAACACTGACATAACACTATTAACTAGAGGCATTATTCAAATTTTGTTATTTTCCACTAGCAACCTTTTTCTGCTCCAGCAGTCTATCCAGGACCCTGAGTTATATTTAGTCGTTATTTCTTAGACTCCTGGAGTCTGTAAGAGCTCCCGAGTCTTTATCATTCATGACCTTGACACTTTGGAAGAGTACCGATCCGTTATTTTGTTGAATATCCGTCAGTGGGTACTTGTCTGATGTCTTCCTCATATTCTAACTGAGACTATTTGGCAAGAATACCCCAAAAGCGAGTCGCGCCATTCTCAGCGGACAATGTCACGGGGTTTACGACCTTGACGTATCCCGTGGCTGGTGATGTTCACCCTGATCCCTGGCCTGAGGTCAAAGTTTCTGCCAGGTTTCCCTACTGTAACATCACTGTCTTCCTCTTTGTAGTTAATCACTATCTCGGGGGAGATACTTCGAGACAATGCCAATTCTGCTTCGCAAATTTTTGCCCATTACTTTTAGCACCCACAGTGGCTGCTGTCTGCAGCATTATCGTTACTACCGTGATGCTGTACAACACAACGTCTCCAGTTAACAATGCTATACTGCACATCTCAAAGTGGCAAAGACGGTAGATCTTCAAAGTTCTCATCTCAAGAAAAAATTCTGTCACTGTGAGGTGATGGGTATTAACTAAACATTGCAGTAATCATTTCACAATATTTACACCTATCAATCGTGATGTGTGCATCTTTAACACAATGTTCTATGTCAATTATACTTCGGTAAAACTGGGGGAAAAGCACTACAAGAGAGGAAATAAAAGAGAGTGCAACACACAGATGGGGCATCCAAATAAGTAACTTAGGAGAATCAGAGAAGGCTTCTTACAATTTTTTCTTTTTCTTTTTTGCTTTTTAGGGCTGCACCTGCGGCATATGGAAGTTTCAAGCTAGGGGTCCAAATGGAGCTGCAGCTGCTGGCCTATACCACAGCCACAGTAACGTGGGATCCAAGCCACATCTGGGACCTACACCACAGCTCATGGCAATGCCGGATCCTTAACCCACTAAGTGAAGGCAGGAATCGAACCCACATCCTCATGGATACTAGTTGGATTTACTACTGCTGAGCCACAATGGGAATTCCCTTAGAAGTAAAATTTAAGCTGAGATCTGAAGGATCAGGAGTGAATAGAGGCAGTCGTGTCTGAGGCAGAGGAAAGCAGTATGTGCACAGGCCCTCAAGCAAGACACAGCTTACACTCTCAAGGCCCTGAAATCAGTTCAGTGTGGCTAGAGTGTGAGTGATGGGGAGCTGTGGGAGATAAGACAGAGCAGGGGTTTTCAACTGGGGTGGCTCTGCTGCCCAGGGGACACTTGCAACATGTGGAGAACAGTTTCGGTCACCACACCTGGGTGCGGGGAATGCTTGCTGCTGGGAAGTGGGTAGAGGCCAAGGATACGTCTACATGTAAAACAATAAACAGGACACCCTGCAAAGAATTATCTGGCTCAAAATATCAACAGTGCTGAGGCTAAAAAACCCTGGCCTAGATATAAAAAGTAAGGGCTCTTTGTTATAACACATGTGATGTTTTAAGAAGAGAGTTTGGATTCCATTCAAGGGCAATGAGGAACCACTGACAGGTTTAAGTAGAAGGATTACTCTGGCTTCAGTACAGAGAAGAGATACAATTTATCCACTCATTTAGCACATATTTATGTACTAAGCTTTGGGCTAGGAGCTGGTGACAGAGTGGTGGGCAATTATTTATTTATTTAAAGTAATTTAAACACTAACCCATTCCAGGGGAAGAGACAGGTAAAGAACACAAAATCGACAAAGTTATTTGCCACATTCAGTACCTTGAATGTAGATGAAATCTAGGTCTCATTATAAAATTTCAGGATTAATTTTTAGAGGGAAAAAAAAAAAACCCTAGACAACTTTTACAAAATATCATCTAGAGCTTATTTGTTGTTTCATTTTCATCACATTTCTCCCAAAATGTAAATCTTGTTTTTATTCTTTTTTTCTTTGGCCATGCCTGGGGCATATGGAAGTTCCCTGGCCAGGGATCGAACCCTCGCCATAGTAGTGACCCAAGTTGCAGCAGTGACGATGCCAGATCCTGAACCCACTGAGCCATGTAGGAACGCACTAAAATGTAAATCTTTTCAAAAATAGCCAATTGGAACACAAACTAAATCTTATCTTTTATTGTCATTTTTTCTCTCTCCCAGTGTGTGTGTGTGGCTCTAGTCTTTTATCAGGCTCAACACACATTCCTGAATTACTGAAATGATCACTTTGGCTGATAGCTTTACCAGTAGCAGCAACAACCTCAGGAACCCTGATCATCTGACACCTCCCTGATTTAGTACAGAACTGGTCTCTTAGTGGGGGTGACATTTCAGTTTTTTTAATTACACAGATTTCCACAGGGAAAAAACCTTTGCTTTCTGTGTCTCTGTGACACTTCTTAAAATGAGCTGGTTTCTCTAATTAGCGTATTTCAGATGTATTCACGTCTTAGCATAAGGACTAAGTGACAACTTATCTCGTGTGAAAAGAGCTTCTAGTTGCATAAAATTTTCTGAGGAAGAATTTTTTGGTCAGGAAAATGATTGAAAGACGCTTCTTCATTGTAATTTTCGTGCTTTTGAAGCCACACTCAATTATCGATAGATTTCCAAAAGAACACTACACAAAAATCCTTCCTGTCCACACTGTTTTTGTTTTTTGTTTTTTTAAAACAGTGGTTAAGAGCAAGGACTCTGGAGACTGCCTGCTTCAATTTAAATCTTGGTTTCAGTCATGTACTAGTTACCCTCAGCAAGTTAATGTAAACCTCAGAGCCCCTGTTTCCTTATCTGTAGAATGGGAAGAATAAGGAGACCCGGCTCATTGGGTGAAGAGCTGATCTGTGTCCTAGCTCTGCCATTTACTAACCATCACTGAAGCACAGTTTCCTCATCTGTAAAATGGGATGACAATGACCATGTCACAGGCTGAAGATAAGAATGAAGAAATGAAATAACAAATGTAGTATAAATAGTAATAAGCTCAACACATATAAGCACTGAATAAATGGAAGCTAGTTTCTCCCAGTCTGGAGAATTCTGTCCGTATGAGCACTTGGTGGTATCAGGCTGAAAGCCTGGAAATGCTATGGTTGTTACAGCTGAAATCACACAACCAGGAAAGCTCTGAATGAAATCTCTGAGACCCTCTACTGTGACTTGACTTTAGAAGAATTAAGTAATATTAATTGGAAATATATTTTAAGGGAGATAGACCTAGCAACAACTTCAAGTGGAGAGTGTTTCTTCAATAAATTAAATTGCTCTAGGAGTTCCTGCTGCGGTGTGGTGGACTAAGCATCTGACTGTAGCAGCTCAGGTCGCTGTGGAGGTGCAGGCTCAAACCCAGGCCTGGTGCAATGGGTTGAAAGGATCTGGTGTTGTTGCAGCTGTGGTGTAAGTTGAAGCTGTGGCTTGGATTCAGTCTCTGGCCTGGGGACTTTCATATGTTGTGAGTGCAGCCATATAATTAAAAAAAAAATTGCTCTAAAGTTGTGACAAGAACTCTTCAATGTTCTCAATTATGTAGCAGCACGAGAAGCAGCAAGAACACTATGAAATACCAATGATAATTAATGACATACAAGCACCAACATAAGAACTTTGTCTATCAAATCAAGAGGTTTTTCAAGGATACTTTTCATTCTCATATATGAGCTTACTTCACCAAAATACCGATTTGAAAGATAATTTCTGCCTACCAGTTTGTTACAGATGGAAGCAAGACTCCTGGCTTATGCTCTATGATTCTATAGCACAAACTTGCATATGTGAACTGTAACATATGGTGCAATTACTGGGATAATATTCAATTTTAATATAGGGCATCATTTGTTTTACAATGTTCAGTGTAAACTTAAAAATGGCCCATCTCTAGGTACACAAGATGTATTTACAGTTTGCTTTAGGAAGAAATAAACAAGGAATTTTAAATATGATCCCTGAGTAAGTGTAAATAATCACTAATTTCTTATAATTTTTTAATCATTTCCCAAATATTCAACTAAACATCAATTTTAATCTAAGGGGCCATTTATTACATAATGTTTAATATAAATTAAAAGACATCCAGAGTTCCTGTTAAGGCTCAGTGGGTTAAGAACCGACATAGTGTCCATGAGGATGCAGGTTCCATTCCTGGCCTTGCTCAGTGGGTTAAGGATGCTGCAAGCTGAGGCACAGGTCACAGATGTGGCTCAGATCTGGTGTTGTTGTGACTGTGGCACAGGTCAGAAGCTGCAGCTCTGATTTGACCCCTAGCTGGGGAACTTCCATATGCCACAGATGCAGCCATAAAAAGAAAAAAAAATCCAATTTCTAGATACAAAAGAGATTTATTTATATTTTTCTTAAGGAAGGCACAATCATGGAATTTAAAATGCGACCACTTTTCAAGTAAGCATAGTTACTAACTTCCTACTAAAATATATAAAAATTGCCTAATATTGAACAAAAACATCTCGGGACTTCTTCTCTTGAGAGAGAGAGACTAAGGTGGAACAACATGGGGAGACTTAATTCTCTGAGCTCTTTTCAGCACTCCTTACTGTCTGACATAGTATCTGTCTACTGGCCTTCTCCCACCAGAAAAATGTGGGCTACATAACAGCAGAGATTGTGCCTGTTTTGCTCACTGCATTACAGGTGTTCCAAACATATATTCTAAATGAATAAATAAATGGCTGTGATGATGGGAGCTCTTCAGCATTTGTATGTTTCTAAGACGGTATCCATTCTGTTTGTTCTGAAGAAGAGGCTGGACTCGGTTTACATGGAATATTTAGGAAAAAAACAAAGATGTCTTTTAGGGTGGCACCGAGTCAGCAATGACGATGAGGGAAATCTCAGACTGTCTGCAGAAGCCCATTTACCATGGGTGTGCACCAAGAAGTGAGGACAATTAAAGATGTAGCTGGGGAAACAAGCTGTTTCTGGCCCAGAGCTGGACAGGATTCCTATGACACAATTAGAACCTTATGACATGGCAGATGATGCCCTGTTTCTCATTCTAATTAGCCATGACAAGCGACATCTTCGAATACTGGAGACCAGCATTTTGCTCTCTGTTCTTCTCCTTAAAATCCTGAAAAATAAGGAGCATGAGGAACAGAAATGCAGACGCCATCCATTAGGATAATCTGTCTCTAATCTCAGATTATGATACATAAAGAGGGAAAGTGGGTGTAGGATTAAATGACTTAACAGACAGAGGAAGGTGAAACAAATGCCTCTAAGACCTCAGAAAAGCACAGGAGTTAGAAGCACCAGGTCCTGGGGAAGATGGGGGTGAGGAGGGAAGCTGAAAACAGAAACAACTTGAAATTACCATAAGGAGCAGTGAGATTCCCAGATATCCATCCCCACCCTGTCCAGCCAGCTGAACTACCTTCCCCAAAACCCACAGGAAAGAGAATCATATTTACTAGAGAAACCACAGAGAATCTAGGCTTAGGGACAGCAGACGCAGTAGATGAGGATCAGGTGCAGGATGGAAATAAGGGGCGTAAGTACTGAAGGATGGAACTCCGGCACCCTCTCCTACCTGCTCCAGAAAGCAGGCAACAGGATATACACCCTCCAGGAAGGAGACTGGTGGATTCTTTGCCAGAGAAGATGAACAGCACAAGAAAAAAACTTATGAACATGGATTTGTGGGTATTTCCGATAGAGGTCGGTAGGTCATCTTAATGCTCTATAGTTAAGCTCTGTATACACACAAGCTTCTACCAGTTTTTCAGGGCCTAAACTGTTAAGGAAGAGACAACAGAATACACTACATCCATAAAACAAGAATAGGAGGCTATAAAAAAGAAGGGAAAAACTAGGGGAGGTGGGGAAGACCCATTGGAAATTAAAACTGTAAGAGCCAAATAAATTTTTTTTGTGTGTGAAAGGATTGAAAGGTAATGTTGAAGGAAATCTCTTGAAAGTGGATCACAAAACAAAACAGAAAAACGAAAAGTATTGGAAACAGAAAAGTTAAGGAAAGTAGAGTAACAGTACAGGAAATCTAATTCTGGATTAACAGGAGCTGTGGAAGGAGAGATGAGGGGAAGTGGTGGGGAGGAAATTGTCAATAAATAATACAAAAGCATTTCCCTGCATCAAAAAATACCTCCAGGAGTTCCCGTCGTGGCTCAGTGGTTAACAACTCTGATGAGGAACCATGAGGTTGTGGGTTCGGTCCCTGGCCTCACTCAGTGGGTTAAGGGTTCAGCGTTGCCATGAGCTGTGGTGTAGGTCACAGACATAGCTCGGATCCCGTGTTGCTCTGGTGTAGGCTGGTGGCTACAGCTCCAATTAGACCCCTAGCCTGGGAACCTCCATATGCCGCGAGTGCAGCCCTAGAAAAGGCAAAAAGACCGAAAAAAAAAACAAAAAAACCCCAGCAAACTCCAGCTCAACAGATATGAATGTAACTCAACAGAATAAGAAAAAAAATTTATACAAGAACAATGGTGATAAAAAGAAGATTCCAAAAACTTCTGAAGAGAAAAAAAAAGTATATATATATATACACACACACACGCACACACACACACATATATACATATATATATAAGAGTTAGGAATAAGAATAGTACTATATTATTTAATAGCAACATTGGAAGTTCAAGATGGATGTCTTCAAAATTCTGAGGGAAAATAACTTTTAACTTAGAACTATATTATGTCAAACAAACAGTAATGTATAAGAATGGAATAAAGATGCTTTTAGGAACATTAAGTGTCAAAAAACTTACCTCCGATGCAAGCCACTAGAAAATGTGCTCCATCAAAATAAGGAATCAAGAAAGAAGATGACATGGGATCAAAAAGTAACAGGAATTTCCAGGATTAATAACGAGGTGTTAAGCCTTGAGAGCATTCTAGGTCCAGGTAAAGCTCAGTGAAGCTCTAGGATAAATGTCTCCTGGCCCAGGAAGATGTAACTGATGAGGAAAGCTGTACTGAGAGGCACTGTACAAAGCATTAGAGTTTTGAAGGAATAAAAGCAAATTTTAAAATGAGGCGCTTCATTACCCAGGAAAAGCAAAATTGCTCAAAAAGAAAATGTTATCCTTGGTTCCACAGTGAACCATATTTGTGCAGTACGAATACTGCAAATACTATACCACAGATTCAGACAAAAATTATGATGTAACTGTACTGTGATGGTAGCGGGTGGAAGGAAGGTGAAAGAGCTAAAATTCTCATCCACCGTAATAAATAACAGAAACATATATGAAACATTAAAATTTAGAGCAGTACATGAATATTATTTAGAAACAAGGAGGTAAAGAACAGAGAAACATCTCTCAATGTAGAAGGTGACTGCCTTGGGAGAGGGTAGGTTGAGGACGCGAAGAGAATGTCTGGTTTTTATTGTTAAGTCTGACCATCATGTGATTTCCTAAACCATGTGTAGAAGCTCCTTTGATGAAAACAGAACTGCAAAACCCAGCTACATGAACAATCACGGATAGTGTAGTGTAACAGGAATAGTTTCAAGCGAGGAATGAAAAAAAAAAAAAAACAACACTGATTACTTACCCACTATGATCTTGGGTAAATCACAGAGTTTGCATTTTAACTTCCTTATCTATCATGGGACTCTGGTTATTTCAAAGGGCCTGATTCCGTAACAGTAAAGTATTTTTCTAGGAACAGCAAGGAAAGAAACGTTTCTCCACGTTCTCACGGTGTACCTGTACGTTCTTTTGTTCATGTGGCCAGGGGTCTCCCTACCTGTGCCCCCTTGATGATAAAAAGGAACCAGCATGCCTGCAAGTGGGCGATCCTAGTGTACCTGCGAGGCGAGTCTCCGCATGGCCTCCTCCTGCCGCCGGCGCATTTCT
Organism: Phacochoerus africanus; assembly: GCF_016906955.1. Lineage (NCBI taxonomy): Eukaryota > Metazoa > Chordata > Mammalia > Artiodactyla > Suidae > Phacochoerus > Phacochoerus africanus. The sequence continues at coordinate 15,670,169 of NC_062557.1, forward strand.
GGAGTTCCTGGGCAGCTTCCACTGGTGATGGAGGAGTGGGCTGATGGTGGCTGTGTGAGCGGCAGCTCTCTGTTGGCATCCACATCTGGATTAAAAAGATGAGATGTTTGCATCAGATAATCATAAAACTCCGAACTAAAGTAAGATGGGTTAAATTTCATTTCTTCTTTGATCCAGCAATTCTACTCCTAGGTATGTACCCAAGAGAATTAAAAACATATGCCCATGTAAAAACTTGTACACAAATGTTCAAAGAATCCAGGGTCATAATTGCCCCAAAGTGGAAACAACTCAAATGTCCATCCACTGATGCATGGATAAAATACGGTATAGCCACACGATGGAACATGACCCGACATTAAAAAGATGAGATACTGATATATGCTACAACACGGACAACTCTTGAAATATTACACTCACTCAGAGAAATGGTCTTACAAAAGACCATACAGGATATGAGTCTATTTAGGTGAAATGCCCCGAAGAGGGAAACCCATAGGGACAAAAAGCAAATTAGCAGTTACCGAGGGGTGGAGTTAGGGACCTAGGGGGGAAATGGAGATTGATTGCCAGTGGGCATGGGATTTCTTCTAGGGGGAATGAAAATGTTCTAAGATTATGGTGACTGCTGCACCCCTCAGTGAATATACTAAAAAGCACTGAATTGAATGATTTAAATGGGTGAATTACACGGTATGTGAATTGCAGCTTAATAAAGGTTGTTTTTAAAAATTCTACTTGTTTATGTTATTCAGATAATAACTACTGCTAGAAATTATAGACCACGTCTATGAATACAGATATTTTTAAAACAGGCATGAAATAAGTAGACTGTTATTTGATGGTCAATGGCTATGGAAGAGGAGGAGGAAGAGGGGAAATTGCTCTCATTTAACTCCCTACCGATAGGACTGAATTAAGACTTCTTCCACCCAACTGGCATAATAAATTCCCTGGCCACTGGACAGAGTTATGAGTAAATTGTAGAAGGGTGGGTGTGGGGAATGGCCGTGAAAAAAGACAGAAGAAATGTGTGCAGTTAAGTGACTGTCACCTTATACTGCCTGCGGCTTACTCCCTCTCCCCAGCCCATTCCCCTCCATCTGGTATTTTATTTTGTGGATAAATATTGTCTGAGTACCTTCTATCTTCCAGCTAGTCCCTTTTTGTTTTGTTTTGTTTTTGTCTTTTTAGGGCTGCACCTGTGGCACATGGAAGCCCAGGCTAGGGGTTGAACCGGCCTATGTCACAGCCACAGCAATGCCAGATCCGAGCCACATCTCCGACCTGCACCACAGCTCATGGCAACACTAGATCCTTAATCCACTGAACGAGGCCAGGGATTGAACCTGCATCCTTATGAATACTAGCCAGATTCATTTCCACTGAGCCATGATGGGAACTCCTGGCTATTCCCTTTTGGAGATGCTCTCTCTTTGGTCTAGGTATCCTTACTTTCTGGTTGGTATTCAGAGAACAGCAGAAGTAAAAGATAATGGGGGGAGCTTGCAGTATGCACAGCAAACTCGCAAAACAGGTTTCTGGAATGAGCAGAGTCAGGAGGGCGGGGGTTACTCACTAAACAGCTATTTGGGAGCCTGGCAGCTGGCTGGTAAATGTCAAATCCTAATAACAACACTGAGATGTTTAGTGATAGGAAAATATAGTCTGGTATTAGACAGAACTTCCCTAATACTGTACGAAGTATACTTGTAGTTAATGTAATAATGCCTGAATTACACAACAGGTCCATTTTCACGAAATGTTTTTGTTCTTAGAGTGTGTGTGTGTGTGTGTGTGTGTGTGTGTGTGTGTGTTGCGGGGTGGGTGATAATGGTGGTGGTGGAGGCCCATGGGGGAGTCACGTTAGGGAAGGGGTGTAGGCGGAAGGCAGGATGACAGGCTACTGCCTGCCTTGACAGCTTTTCTGTACCTTCCCAGGGAAATGACAAGGAGGGGGTGGCTGGGGGCTGGGTGTCTGTGGGGGAAGGACAGAGCCAGGCAATGCAGTGCTGCAGACGAAACTGCTCACATCTTTCACAGCAATGCTGCTCAGTGCGGAGGAGGCAGGGACAGAAGAAAGAGTGACACAGGATGCAGAAGTGGAAGTTGGAAGCTCCAATAATTTTCCACTTTATTTTCATTATTACTACAACTGCATCATTGGTACCACTGACGGAGGGTTTGGAAGGCCAGTGGGATTCCAAATAAACCTACCAAAGCTTAATGTAAATTAAACTGTAAAAACTAGGCCAACTCTCTCTCTATAGACCTCATTCTTATTTAGTAATGAAAAAAATTCTGCTACTGCCAGTAACATTTCCGGTGGAGCTTATTAAATAGTGAGAGATGGATGCCCCAAACCATCCTGTTCTTTATCAACCACCTTCTCTTGACCCTGCTTTCTTTTTCTTTTTTTTTCCCTTGGCTTCTTAGGGCCACACCTGAGTTATATGGAAGTTCCCAGGCTAGGGGTCAAACCAGAGCTGCAGCCGCTGGCCTACACCACAGCCACAGCAATGCGGGATCCGAGCCACATCTGCGACCTACACCACAGCTCACCGCAATCCCAGATCCTTAATCCACTGAGCAAGGCCAGGAATTGAACCCACATCCTCATGGTTACCAGTTTGTAACCCACTGAGCCATAGGGGGAATTTCCTCTTGACCCTTCTTAAGGAGTAGTGATTCAATTAAGATGGCAGTGATAGAATGTTCTTTGGACATCAAAGATGACAATAAAAATTATTACTTCAAAGAGTAAAACAAGGCAATGCTGGTTCCGTATAATTCTGATATATGCTAACCACATACTCTATCTTCTGAACACCTTTTCAAGTTTTGAAAGTTAACTCTCAGGCCAAATCCAAGTCTCGACATGTGGACATAGACCATGTGAATGGAAGTGTCCCAGTGTTTCTCGGGTTTCTCTGGAGGTAAAAGGCAATGGATATTAGAGAATAGCTTAATAAGCTACCTTTAAAGAACTTTTGCTTTGGGGAGCACACGGGCTGTTTTCTATTAACTCCTGCTCTCCCAGGCTTAGAAGGGGGGGGGCTACTCCCAGGTAGCTTTGCTTTCAGAGAAAGCAGCTCTTCTTGCCCTTGAGTCATGATCCTACCATTCTGTTATCTGCAACAGTGACATACAGAGAGACCATTACCTATCTGGTTTTCTTTCTGACACACTCCAACAGCTAACCTTGGATTCCTCAGATAAGAAGTAGTCTGGTGTGACAGTTAAGCACTCTAAAGGAGAACACTGGACTAGGTGTGGAAAGTTATTTTCAACCATAAAACATCTGAGAATCAGAGCAGTTTAGCATGGAAACAAATCTTAAAGATCACCTAATCCCACTTACTCATTTTACAGATGACAAAACTGAGGTCTAAAGAATTAAAGTAAAATTCTCAAGGCTACAAAGTTTCATCAATTTGAGCACCGGGGCTCAAACTGTGGGCTCTTTGCTCCCATGACACCATGCCAGTCTGTGTAAGGACAACTTCATGTGGAAACTAAACATGACATTGCTCATAAGCCATGAATTCTTCCATACCAATTCCTACCATCATACAGGGACTCCTGATTCAACCAGTTTTCTTTCTAGACACGAGCTCTTCTATGCGTCAGATATCTCTAAGTTTACCTGAGGCCATCTGCCTACTTAATGACAAGAAACTGCTAATTAGCTTCAACGAGAAGCCAGGACGTTTGGAGGGTGTTGGATGAGTTCCTGCTGAGTTCCTACAGCACTGCGCTAGACTCTGTAACTATTGTGACCTCAAAGAAACCATTTCTAGTGGGTGCTGTCTGGAAATCCGTGGTGAGCTAGATTATTATCTGGACTAGCAGAGCAATGGTTTCTTTTTGTTCCCATATAACCAGCAGAGGCCAGGTAGACTGGTTCTAGACATAGACTATGTACAGGAAGAACACCTATACGTCTCCCTTTATCTCCTTTGCTCAAGTGAGTTCCATCAATAAGAAGACGGAGCCCAGCAAAGTGAATGAGACCTGCCTCAGAAACCAGGCTGCTTAGGCTCAAATTCACCACTGACTGGCTATGAAACCTGGGAGGCTTCCTTAACCTCTCTGAGTCTCAAACCACTTACCTCTGAAATGAAGATAACAGGACCTACCTCACTGAGTGGAGAAGAAGACTGGATGAATTAATGTTTGTTAAGCTCTTAGCGAGTGCCTGGTGCTAAGGACCATGAGTATTTCAAAAATAAATAAACAAGCTCCTGATGGTGATCATTAAGCTGCACCCTGCCTGTGATGAAAGATGCATGAAGATCTCAGCATCTTTTCACAAGAAAGCAGGAGAAACCCTTCAAGGACACAGTGAAGTTCCAGCCCAAGCAATACTGACATTAATCACAAGGAAATGAAGGCTGCAAACAGACTGTGCCAGCGTGAACAGGAAGACGGCACAGGCTGAGCAGAGCTGACAGTGATGGATGTAAACCACTCTTACAGGCAATTGCTGTCGTCATTATCCAAAGGACGGACTAGCCAGACGGCCAGTAGGGAAGAGCCATAAATTTATTCTGAGAGAAAGGTTTTTTTAGTCACACGCAGGTGACTGTGAGATACGAGGGTTAAATGTAAACAGAGTATTACACTCTTTCCCCCAGCTCTGAATTAATGGTCCTTCCATGCAGGTCAGATGTTGCAGATAAGAAAAACGAAAGGATATGAGACTTAATATATACATACAGCAGAAACAACTTTCAGAGCAAAAAAGCACAAGTTCTTTAAGGAGGCATACGCACGTTTGGGGGAGGCGTGTGGACTGTCTGAGGCAATCTGTCTCATCCGTGTTCCGTGGCAGCTGAGGGCCACCAGTCTGGAGATGATGGCGGTTTTGCCGAACCCAATGTTTCCCACAATCACGACTCCTTGGTTCACGTTGGCGTTTGAACTTTGAAGTTGAGCATCTATTTCGTGGAAGACCCAATCACGGCCAACAAACACCGACTCTGTAGTAATGCTGGGCACTTCAAAGAGCAGAGGCTTCAGGGAGATATCTGGAGGCCTATAAGGTGCAAAGCGGACTGGAAGGAACAAGAAGAGAACAGAGAACTTAGGCCACAGCGTCAACACTGACGGAATTAAAGGAAAAAAGCAGTATGGTTTAGGAGACCATTGGGAGTTCCAGCATGATGGCATTCTGGGTTATTCAGAAAACAATAAAATTCTGAGTTTTGGTTCTACACAGAGAAGCAACAGCAGGTGAGCTGGAGCTATTTAATACTGTAGCTGACAAGAACAGGAACATGGTTAAAATAGTAATACTTTATGTTATAGTCAGAAAAGTCGGGGTGATATTCAAAATTATTGAACAGTGGGGATGACCCAGGCACCAGTAATCAGGATGGATGCAAAACCAGTAAAAAAAATGCAGGGTCCTTACGGCTTCTTTCTGTGCCTGCCGATAATCTAAGATGTGGATTATGGGGGGATGTAGGTTGGAGTTTCTGGGGGAGAGGATGCGATGTGGTGGCATCCAGAAGGGTTAGCGCATCAGCCCCTTACCAGCCTATAAGGACATATTTCAGTACTTAACGACCAATACAGCTGCACCACTATACCTCGGTCCTGCAGAAAGCAGTATAAAGAGAACTTGTCTGTTTCTTTAAAAATAACAATAAAAAGAGTAATTCCTCTAGGTTCATGAATTTTTTTTTTAATATAGTAAGTATATTAGGGGAAGCAAACTTCTAAAAGCTATGATGGTTTAACAGCTTTTAAATATCCCAAGCTGTCAAGGAAGCAGAACCAAGCTTTTACCTAATGTCTGCACCTGTAATGTTTGTATTCATGCCAGTTAAAAACAAAAGACTTTGAGTTCCCTTCATGGCTCAGTGGTTAAGGAACCTGACTAGGAACCATGAGGATGCTGGTGTGATCCCTGGCCTTGCTCAGTGAGTTAAGGATCTTGTGTTGCTAAGAGCTTTGGTGTAGGTCACAGATGCGGCTCTGATCTGGCATTGCTGTGGCTGTGGTATAGGCTGGCGGCTGTAGCTCTGATTCGACCCCTAGCCTGGGAACTTCCATGTGCTGTGGATGCGGCCCTAAAAAGCAAAAAAAAAAAAAAAAGAAAGATTTCTGGTTTATATACATGTCTTGGGAACAAATCTCTATTGCTTTTCTCAAAAAATTTTTTTTGTGCTTATGTAGTTGTGAGATGTGCTAAGGGCTAAGTATGAGCTTTACTTTGAAAGAATCTCTAAAAATGCGTAACAGATGTGACCTGGTTTCAAAGATCAAGCTTCTATTTATATTGATGGTAAAAAGAAGTCCTGCCTGACCTCCCTTATCTGAGTTAAATGCCTTCTAACTGTTTCAGGAGTAGTTTTAGATGTATCATTTTAACTACCTGGAACCAGGTATTTCATGCCTGTATCTTTAACGTTAGCACAGTGTTTTGACACATAGTATGTGATCAATAAATATTTACTGAAAGTATTCATTAAAAGTAAAGTATTAGGAGTTCCTGTTGTGGCTCAGTGGAAACTAATCCAACTAGGAACCATGAAGTTGCTGGTTCGATCCCTGGCCTCATTCATGGGTTAAGGATCCGGCATTGCAGTGAGCTGTGTGAAAGTTGCAGATGTGGCTCGGATGTGGAGTTGGTGTGGCTGTGGTGTAGGCCGGCAGCCGTAGCTCCAATGTGACGCCTAGCCTGGGAACCTCCATATGCCACAAGTGTGGCCCTAAAAAGCAACAAGTTAGGTATTATAGGGAGTTCCTGTCCTGGCTCAGTGGTAACAAACCCAACTAGGATCCATGAGGATGTAGGTTTGAACCCTGGCCTCGCTCAGTGGGTTAAGGATCTGGTGTTGCTGTGAGCTGTGGTGTAGGTCGAAGACACGGCTCAGATCCTGCATTGCTGTGGCTCTGGCGTAGGCCAGTGGCTTCAGCTCCGATTTGACCCCTAGCCTGGGAACTTCCATATGCTGCAAGTGTGGACCTAAAAAGCAAAAAAAAAAAAAAAAAGTACTATACTCTAACTCCATTTTATATTTTGGAGAATAAAGGCCAGGGGTGGGATAGGGATGAAGACAGGAGAAAGGGAAATCACAAAGGGAGAAATCAGCTCTATTTATACTGCTTACTTAATCTAGAACAAACTTAACCACATCATAAGATGGGAAATAGAAATGGCACCTTACTTGAGAAAACATACAAACACATATACATGTAAACACTCTCATTTAAAACTCCTAAAAACTATCAGAATGATAATTGAACATTTTTAAAAAGGACAACTCCAAAAGTCATATAACTAATTCAAAATATAAAGCCAAACTCTAGTAAGAGACAAATACTTCCATATATCAATTTAAAAATGTCCCAAATTTTGACTTAAAAAAAAAAAAAAACAAAAAAAGGGCTGTGGACATCCAGCTACATGGTTACTTCCCTCTTTTTTTTTTTTCTTTTGGCTGCACCATTGGCATGCCGAAGCTCCCCGGCCAGGGATCGAACCCAAGCCACAGCAGTGACAATGCCAGATCCTTAACTGCTGGGCCACCAAGGAACTCCTACTTATCTCTTCATCAAAACAGTCTTTTAAAATATGTAACTTTACGAGTTCCCATCGTGGCGCAGTGGTTAACGTATCCGACTAGGAACCATGAGGTTGCGGGTTCAATCTGTGGCCTTCCTTGCTCAATGGGTTAAGGATCTGGCGTTGCCGTGAGCTGTGGTGTAGGTTGCAGACGCAGCTCGGATCCCACGTTGCTGTGGCTCTGGTGTAGGCCGGTGTCTACAGCTCCGATTCAACCCCTAGCCTGGGAACCTCCATATGCCTCGGAAGCAGCCCAAGAAATAGCAAAAAGACCAAAAAAAAAAAAAAAAGGTAACTTTAACTTGCTAACAATATTCTTAATTCTAGTGTTGTACAGCTGATATATTTTACTTTTCTTAAACATTATTTTATTGAGCTATGATTCACAGGCCATCAAAGTCATCCTTTTAAAGTATATAATTCAGTGGTTTCTAGTATATTCACCAAGTTGCACAACCAGTACTGCTTAGTTCCTGAATAATTTCATCTTTGCCTAAAGAAAACCACACACGCCTTAGCCATCACTCTCTAGTCGCCATTTCCCCCAGCCTCCAGGCAATCAGAGACTTTCTGTCTTTACAGAACTGCATATTTGAGACATTTCACATACATGTTACCATATAACAGGTGGCCCTCTGTATCTGCCTTCTTTCACCTAACATGTTTTGAGGTTCATTCATGTAGTAGCATGTTTCAGTACTGCAACCTCTGAATTGCTGAAATCTTATTCCATTATGTGGGTAGATCACATTTTGTTTATCCATTTATGACAGACAGCTGGCTTGTTTCCACTTTCTAGCTGTTATGAGTCATGCTGCTATGAACAATCATGTACAAGTTTTTGTGTACATATGTTTTCAGTCTCTTGAGTATACTTGCAGGAGTGGTACTGCTGGGTCATATGGAAACTCTATGTTTTAACTTTTTGAGAAACTGCCAAACTCTTCTATTTCACTTTTGCTATTTTTTTATGCAGTAATACATATTCACTATAGAAAATTTAGGAAGAGCAAATAAACAAAATGATAATTCTACTCCCACTGCCCAGAGAGAAACTCAATTCACTTTTTTCCCTGAGTTCTGTATGTACCATATACACTTATTTTTAAAACAAAAAATGGGATCATACTATAGATACTGTTTTATAACCTGCTTTTCTTGCTTTGCTTTGCAATTCCAGAGTTCTGAAAAAGTTGATGCTGTCAGACGCGCTAGCTTGATGGTTGCTTCAGGGGAGGATTGATTCTTGGAGCTCCTTACTCCACCATTTTCCATGATGTCGCTTGATAGGAGGGGGCTGCTAACCGTGACTCAGGGGGTTTCCTGGGTTTCTGAGTGCTCTTGGTGGGGAGACACTCAGACAGACACACTGAGCTCTGGCTGAGCAGTCACAGGACTCCCAGTGAGGAAGGGGAAAACACAAGATCAGTTGGCTTGAGATGAGTCTAATCAGCCCTTAAGAGAGCTAAGATCCCACACCTGGTTTCAGAACTAGACTCAAAATCTGAATCCAAAATCCATGTTTTTTTCTGTTATTTATTATGTAGCTGCTCTCTACGATGTCACTATTAAATCTGCAGTCTGGCCACTGATTAAACCACTGATGACCAGAATTGAGTAGACTTAGCTGACTGGAGAGGCTAGCTTCTTTCTCCTTCACCCCACCCCTGTGCTTCACTGTAGGATCTGCATGCTTGGCCAGAGAAGACTTTTCCAGAAAGAGAAGAGCTTCTGAGACACTCAGTTGCTTTCTAAACTACTGACTTATCTTTTCAGGTCTGAGATTACTTACCATCCTGTGCCAAAAGGACTTTCACGACTATGACTACTGCCAATTTATAATATGGGGAATAAGTACAGATTCAACTATGTGCTGAAGTTTTTGAGAAAAATTCTATTAAGGTAACTTGTTCTCATGTTGACGTAATCTCTCATCATATTTTATTCTACCGAGAAAGCTTTGACATTTTAAAAAGTTATTTTAAAATTTTTCTAAAAATGTAATCAATTCACAAAAGCCTCAAGGGAAGAAAAGACAAAATTAGCCCAGTACCATATGGTAAAACAACTGCAGACACCAAGAACAGGCCTAGAAACAATTTCTGTACCTCAGAATCTAAGGCTTTTGTCAGATCAATATGATACAAGAAAGCCATAATTCGTATGTACCAACTATAATTTAGGGCATACGAATGGCCTGTACCATGGGACATGGAGATTATGAATACATGATGTGGAGTTCATATTCCTAAATAAATGTTTCTTTGGGATATCAGCTGGCTTTCAAGAGGTTTTCTAAGGCAGAAACTACTGAAATAATCCAGTGAGAAATGATCCCTGCAACTATAGCTGAGGGAAGAGGAAAAGACAAGCTAATCCATACATTCAGTAACAGATGTGGTTTTCTTACCCCTGCACACAAGAAGTGGAAGTCCCAGGGTGGCAAGAGAGCAGAAAGATTATCCCATCCTTCTCAAAAATTCCAAGATATACTGACATCTGGAAGTTACTTTGAAATTTGTAAAAAATGAGTGGTCCCAGAGATGGGTAGGTGGGTAGATATGTGGGAAAAATAAGATAATAAAATATCAATGCTATAATAAGGCAAGTATGCAAGTGTTTACTGTAAAATCTTTGCCTTTTTTTTTCTATATCAGAAAATTTTCCTAATAAAATGTTGAAAGGAAAAAAAAACACAGAAAGGAAAGATGTTCCAATAGGGTACACAAGTAAGACAAGCTTCGGAAGGCAGTTTTTTTTTTTTTTTTTGTCTTTTTGCTATTTCTTGGGCTGCTCCCGCAGCATATGGAGATTCCCAGGCTAGGGGTCTAATCGGAGCTGTAGCCACCGGCCTACGCCAGAGCCACAGCAACGCGGGATCCGAGCCGCGTCTGCAACCTACACCACAGCTCACGGCAACGCCGGATTGTTAACCCACTGAGCAAGGGCAGGGACCGAACCCGCAACCTCCTGGTTCCTAGTCAGATTCGTTAACCACTGCGCCACGACGGGAACTCTGGAAGGCAGTTTTAAAAACAGATTTAATAACCACGCCAGATTCAGATCAGTGTGTGCATCTCTTCAATGCAAATTAGGCCTGCGTCAGACAAATGAATTCTCTCTAGGAAACAGTCTCTGTGAGACCATCAATACGAATAATTATCTATCTAGGCTTACAGAGAAAACTGACCTTTCTTTAACCAAGTCAAAGAATAAACATTTAAAAAACAAATAAAAGTGCATTAAGGCTAACAGACCAGCTTGTCCAAATGCAAACAGAAACAGCTGCAGCAAAGGGAAGAGGGAAAGGGGAAGTGGGGGCAAGAGAGCTTTAACTGGATTTAGACTAAAGCATATTTACTCATGGAAAACCACCATGAATCATGTTAGAAGTCAGTCACAGGACTGGCAGAAGAAAGGGTGTGTGTTATACAGCCAAGGTCTGGTGCAAACAGGAGCAGAGCCGTATTTCCTCACATTCTTCCATGATGGCTGGAAAGTCTAGCCTGGAAGCACCTCTGTTCCTCAGAACAAGAGATAATTTCAGGCTTATTCATGCGATTTTCTGCACAGAGCAGAGGAAAAACATAACACTTCAGATAAAACCTGGTATCACATTAGCACCACACAGAAGTCAAAAAAACATACTTATTTTTTTGTGAGTATATTTATTGAACCAAGGGAGGGCTCATTCATTTACTGAGCTTCTAGAAGGCTTGCTCGCCTATTCACAAGAGTCAACTCTCTTTAGGGTCTCTTGCTTATTTATGGCACTCAGGAATAGGACTAGTAGGCATTCCTAGGAATATAGTAGTATTCCAACCCCAGGAAATGAGTTTTTGAAGAATATTAAAGTAATTTGAAGCAGGTCCTGAAAAGCAATCTAAAGATAATAGCCTGAGAAATGTTCATTTCAGATAATGTCTGTTTGAAAAAAAAAAAAGATTAAATAAAGCAAAAATGCTTTTTGGGTCAGCAGGGAAACATAGAGTCGAGTGGGTACGATTGCGGACACAGAGCCAGGACGCCTCAGTTTGTTTACTGTCTCTGCTACTCACTAGCTGTGTGACCTTAGGAGAGGTACTTATGTTCCTTCTTTTTTCTTTTTTTGTATTTTCAGGGCTGTACCCATGGCATATGGAAGTTCCCAAGCTAGAGGTCAAATCAGAGCTGCAGCTGCCTATGGCACAGCCACAGTAACGCTGGATCTGAGCTCAAGGCACAGCTCAAGGCAATGCCAGATCCTTAACCCACTGAGTGAGGCCAGGGATCAAACCCACATTGTCATGGATACTAGTGGGGTTACTGCTGAGCCAAGAACTCCAATGTTTTTGATATCTCAGTTTTCCTCATCTTTAACTCAGGGATAACCATGACGTGAGGATTAAGATGAATTAATGTTTGCAGTGTGCTTAGGACAGTATCTGCTTGTTAACGGTGGTAGCTGCTACCACTATCTACATTATCAAGCCAAAAAAAAAGAATCCAGTGTAGCCATAATCCCCTCCCTCCCACACCTATTATTTAAAATGAAACATAATGAAAAGGATATTGAGAATATGGTGACTCTTTTTGAGCCCTCGTCGTTTTGAATTTCTTATATCCCTGCTATCCCCCAAACATTCTGAAAGAGCCATGTTTGCTCTCTTCACTTTCACAGCAGTAATTCTTTCTAGCCTGGCTTCCTCCCATACGCTCTGTTGAAACTTTCTGATTTTCAAGTCCAATGAATTGCTTAACAATTCCTTAGGATTTAACAGTTTTAACTAATCCCGGCTTTCTGAAATACATTCCCGTCTTGGGCTTAACATAATAACACTTTCTTCTAGTTCTTTTTCAGTCCTCTCCTCCTGATATATCTTTAATGATTCCTCCCCTTCTGCCCATCCCTAAAATATTGCCAATCTTAGGTTTATATTTTATTGTTTTTTCTTCTTCATGATCTCCCTGGGTAATCTCGAAGGCATAGACGAACAGCTTTCACAACTAAGTGGTGATAGTTTATGCTTCTATTCCAGATCCCAGTTCTCAACTCCTGTCCAGCATTTCCAGCAACTTACATGAGTTACCTACATGGATTTCCAATAGGTATATCAAACTTAAAATGTTTAGAACTCAAGTTATTTTCTCACCCACCTTAACCCATTCTTTATTTTCTATGTGTTATCGCAGTTAATGAAGTATCATCATTTGCCTGGTCCCCCAAGAGAGAAACTGGAGACCACCAGGAATTTCTTCTTCCTTAACCTTAACCTCTAATTTGTCACAGGTTCTATCAACTATTTCTGAGTAATATCTCTCAGATATAATTCCTGTTTCCTCTTCCCATTCCACTGCTATGTACAGAAATAACACTTTTGGAGGAGCTGCTGGATCACTCGAAGCCTCGGTTTTGTCATCTGTAAAGTGACAATAATAAGAACGTCTACTTCATAAGGTTAAATAAGAAAATGTACATTAACTTCTTAGTTCAGAACCTAGTTAATCCTCAGTGAAGGATAGTCATAGAGTTTAGATTCTCAGCATCCTTTGCTTTTTACCACGGACTTAAGTTTTTAGTGAATCACCTTGTAAGCCACATACCCCTCCTAATATACAGTCCTCAAATACATGCATCAGACATCACCATGTCAAACCCTACACTTCTACCCTTATATTAACTTACCCTACCACAGTCACCTAACCTAGTAAGCCCTTATTAACTAGTACAATTTTTGTCATGAGTTATGCACATTCAATAATGTTTAATAAATGAATTTGTGAATGAAAACACTGCATATGGATTTTCCATTCTCAACTGCAGGGAAATGTTTATAGACTTGGTTTTGGTAGGACAGGAAGGCTAGAGCAATTGGATGCAAACGCAGATCTTTGAAAAGCACTTGAACTGCACTATGATCATAAAAAGAAATGAAGCATTTGTTTGCCACCTTTCGGGGATACATTCCTGTTTAAAGGCTACTGTCATAAACAAGAGGATCATTAAATAATAAGGTGTTTGGGGAGGAAAATTGTTATTTTCCAAGCTCTGTACATATCACAGGCAAGGCTTGGATGTTGACCAAGACACCAACAATCAAAGAATCATGTTCCTACAGGAAGTTGGCGGACGGGAGAAAACATGCCTTAGAGTTAAGTGTCCAGAGAGGACAGCAGATGTGTTTCTTCTAGAAAAGTTACTGAGAAGGCTGAAGCCACACACATCCATTTAGTAATTAACATCTTGCTAATGCTACTTGTAAGATTTATTTTGTGCAAATAATAACCATATTTCTCTCTTATTATAGGTAAAGTATGTATTTTAGCTTACAGAAAACCCAATTCTAACTACCAAGACACTCATTTTCTTTTCCTTCTGTCTTTTTAGGGCCATACTCATGGCCTATGGGGGTTCCCAGGCGAGGGGCCTAATTGGAGCTACATAGCTGCCGGCCTACACTACAGCCACAGCAATGTGGGATGTGAGCCAAGTCTGTGACCTACACCATAGCTCATGGCAATGCTGGATCCTTAACCCACTGAGTGAGGCCAGGGATCAAGCCTGCGTCCTCATGGATGCTGGTCAGATTTGTTTCCACTGAGCCACAATGGGAACGCCCCAAGCCAGTCATTTTCTAATGAAAGATGGGTTGATCCTCTGTTCATTTCATCTACAATTTTTTTTTTTTTTTTTGAGAGCCGTACCCAAAGCACATGGAAGTTCCCAGGCTAGGGGTCTAATCAGAGCTATAGCTGCTGGCCTACGACACAGCCACAGCCACGCTGGATCCGAGCTGTGTCTGTGACCTACACCACAGCTCACGGCAATGCCGGATCCTTGACCCACTGAGCAAGGCCAGGGATTGAACTCGCATCCTCATGGTTCCCAGTCGGATTCGTTTCTGCTGCGCCACAATGGGAACTCCTATAATTTTCTTATTAAAATTTGATATGAATTTCTACTTCTGGCCCAGATGGAGAAACAAGACCAGATTTGCCCTCCCATATAAAACAACTCAAAACAAACTTTTAGACAAAATATATGAAACAATGGTTTTCAAGGCACAAGACATAGGCAGTGAAAAATTCGAGCCCCTGAGAGACAGAAAGTAAAGGTAAACCCTATGCCCACTTATGACAGTGAGAGAACTTTCGGAAGTAAGTATAGGGAGGGAGATCCTAGTTGTATTCTGGGAGACTCCCTTAGGTGAGCAGATAGAATGGAGAATCCAGGGAGACCAAGGCAGCGAGTCTTCAAAGAATCGGGTCCTGGAGAACGCGGGTAGAGAAGGGATTCTGTAGATCTGTGGCGAGTAATAACCCTTGAGTAATCAGCAGAGTAGTGACTGGCACAAGTATGAGAATGGGAGAAGAGCACCTGCTGCTTACACAGGGCCAGGAGCAGCACCTGCTCCTAACAACCAGAATGGAACACCTCACAATTTACATGACATTGGATTAAATCCCGGAAGAACTTGTCTCTGTAGTAGAGAATAAAGAGACCTGTAAATATTGTTCTGGTTCTATCTGACGGATCTTAAAGACAAGACCCCAAATTGATGGCGCTATTTCCAAATAACTAACTCACATTCCAGAAAAAAAACCAAACTGAAGAACATTTATAAGAATGCAAAAATATCCAACACCCACTACGGTAAAATTCACACTGTTCGGCATTCAGATGAAGATTATCAGGCACACAAAGAAGAAGGAAAATATAAACTGTAATTAGTGGAAAAACTAATCAGCTAAAACTGACTAAGAAGTGACACAGTTGTTAGAATTAGCAGAGGAAAACTATTAAAACTATAATTATAACTACATTCTATACGTTCAAAAGATAGGACATGGAAGATGTAAAAGACTCAAATTTTACTTTTAGAAAAAAAAATCAGGAGTTCCCGTCACGGCACAGTGGTTAACGAATCTGACTAGGAACCATGAGGTTGCGGGTTTGATCTCTGGCCTTGCTCAGTGGGTTAAGGATCTGGCATTGCCATGAGCTGTGGTGTAGGTTGCAGACGTGGCTCTGATCCCAAGTGGCTATGGGTGTGGCGTAGGCTGGCAGCTACAGCTCCGATTTGACCCCTAGCCTGGGAACCTCCATATGCCGCAGGAGTGGCCCAAGAAATGGCAAAAAGACAAAAAAAAAAAAAGAAATGAAAAACACACTAGATGGGATTAGTGACAAATTTGATAGTTCAGAAGGAAAGATAAGTAATCCTGAAGACATAGTAATGAAAACTATGCAAAATTAAACACATGGAGAAAAAAGTTAAAAATTATTACTATTATTATTCTATTTTTTTAGGGCTGCACTTGTGGCATATGGAAATTTCCAGGATGGGGTCAAATCAAAGCTATAGCTGTCAGCCTACACCAAAGCCACAGAAATGCTGGATCCAAGCTGCATCTGTGACCTACACCACTGCTCACAGTAATACCAGATCCTTAATCCACTGAGCAAGGCCAGGGATCAAACCCATGTCCTCATGGATATAGTTGGGTTCATTATTGCTGAGCCACAATGGTAACTTCCTAAAAATAATGTTTAATAAAAAGAGCATCAGTGAACTGTGGGCCAACTTCAAGTGGCCAGATACAGGTGTAATTGTAGTCCTTGAAAGTACGTGACAGCAAATTTATTTAAAGAAACAATGGCTATGAAATTTTCAAATGTGACAAAATCTATAACCTCACTCATCCAGGAAACTCAACGAGCCCCCCAAATCAAGAAATATGAAAAAATGACACAAGGAGTATCATAGTCAAATTGCTTAAAACTGGTGATAAAGAGAAAATCTGAAAAGCAGCCATAGATACTTTAAGCACAAAGGACCAAAGATAAGGATGACAGCAGATTTCTTGTCAAAAACAATGCAAATGAGAAGGCAATAGAGCTAAAGCTTTAAGTTATGGAAAGAAAAAAACATGTCAACCTATATATAATACTTTATCCAATAAAAATATCTTTCAAAAATAATGGCAAAAAAAGACTTTTCAGGCATACGAAAACGGAAAAAAAGTAATAATTAATCACCAGAAGACACACAATATAAGAAATGTTAAAAGTAGTCTATCAGGAAGAAGAAAAATGACAGCAGATTAAAAAACAGATTAACACAAAGAAATGAAGAGCATCAGAAGTGGTAACTACGTGGATTAATACATAACATTTTTTTCTAACTCTTTAAAAGATAACTGACTTTTATATGGCAGGGTTTATTAGATTTAAATAAGTAAAATGTCACCTAACAATAAAATAAGGGCTGGGAGGAGATAACTGGAAATATGCTATTGTGCAGAAAAGAGCTGATATAATTGACCCAAGACCACTATCCTCAGGAAGCTTGCTTGAAAGGTTGGCCCCAACAGGAAGTTTGGGAATGTGGATTTCAAGATGATTCCCACAATTCCCAGAATGAAAAGGAATGGCTCACTGTGCCTAATTTGTACAAATAGTATGTTTATGCTGAATACTTGCCTCTTCTTCTGGGAATCTGGAATTTTGGTATGTTTTAGGCAAGGAGGTCTAAGTGACCAGAACCCAGTAAAAATCTTGGGTACTGGATCTCTAGTGAAATTTCCTGCTAGACAACATTTCACACACATCACAATTCACTGCTTGAGGAATTAAGTGCATGTTGTGAGGCTTCATTGAGAGAGAACACTTGGAAGCTTGTGTCTGGTTTCCTGTGGACTTTGGCTCATGTACCTTTTCCCTCTGCTGATTGTGTTTTGTACCCTTTGACTGCAGTAAAGCATAGCTATGGGAATGACTATATGCTGAGTAAGTACCATGAGTCTTCCTAGTGACTCAGCGAACTTGGAGGAACCCCCAACACAAGTATTGTAATGTCCTTGAAAAATTTATCAAGAGACCATATTTGACTCATAAACATTCTGAACAAACTGAAAAGAATTCATGCTATTCCAAGTATACTCTTCAACTATCATAGAATTAAATTAGGAATCAATAGCAGAAACACATATGGAAATTCCCCAGAGAGATCCATGAGGTGAGACGAAATTAAAAGTTAGCATTTTGAAGTGAATGAGAATGAAAATACAAAATCTGTGAAGTGCAGCTAAACAATATTTAACAGGGAAATTTATAGCATTAAAATGCCTCTATCAGAATAGAAGGAAGGTCTATGTCAATGACCTCACCTTTTATCTCAGAAATTTTGAAAAAAAGAAAAAAAAAAAAAAGCCCAAAGCAAGCAGAAGAAAGGAAATAATAAAAATCGAAGCAGAAATAAAATAGTAATGACGAAAACAATAGTAAAAATGAAAATATTTAATAAGCACAATAAAATTGATAAGCCTCTAAGCAGACTAACCAGGAAAAAAAAAGAGAAGACAGAAAATATCAATGAAAACAGAATAAGAATGAGTGATAGGGAAGTTCCCTTGTGGTGCAGCGGGCTAAGGATCTGCTTGTGGTTCAGATAGCAACTGTGTGCCAGTTCAACCTCTGGTCCAGGAACTTCCACATGCTGCAGGTCAGCCAAAAAAAGTAAAGACAGCGACTCCTCTCGACAATTATAAAACAGCAAAATGACCAGAAACTTAAAAAAAGGTGTGATAATGTGACTCCAAATTAAAAGGGTAAGAGGAAATTATGAACAACTTTGCACCAATAAATTCAACAAGTTAGCTAAAATAGACAATTTTTTTTCTTTTTAAAAAATTTTAAAAATTATACCTGATTTACAATGTTCTATCAATTTCTGCTATATAGCAAAGTGACCCAGTTATGTACATGTATTCTTTTTTTTTTAACATATCCTCCATCATGTTTCACCACAAGTGATCAGATAGAGTTCCCTGGGCTATACAGCAGAATCTCATTGCTTATCCATTCCAAATTTTTTTTTTTTTTTTGCTTGTTGCTTTTCATGGCCGCACCTGTGGCATATGGAAGTTCCCAGGCTAGCGGTCCAACTGGAGCTGCAACTGCTGGCCTATGCCACAGACACAGCAACGCAGGATCCAAGCCTTGTCTGTGACTTACACCACAGATCACGGCAACACCAGATCCTTAACCCACTGAGCAAGCCAGGGATCAAACCTGCATCCTCATGAATACTAGTCAGTCCCCCTGAGCCACAACAGGAACTCTGAAATAGACAAATTTCTTTGTTTTTTTATTTTTATTTTTTGCTTTTTAGGGCCACACCTGTGGTATATAGAAATTCCCAGGCTAGGGGTTGAATCGAAGCTACAGCTGCTGGCCTATGCCACAGCCACAGAAACATGGGATCTGAGCTGCATCTGCAAACTTTACCACAGCTCACAGTAATGCCGGATCCTCAACCCACTTGGTGAGGCCAGGGATCGAACCTGCATCCTCATGGATCCCAGTTGGGTTCGTTAACCCTGAGCCACGAAGGGAACTCCCTGAAATAGACAAATTTCTTGAAAGACACAATTTAACAAAGCCCACTAAAAAAGAAACACATAACCTGAATAGCCCATATCTACTAAAATAATTGAAAACTTCCCATCATGAAAACTCCAGAACCTGATGGCTTCATGAGAAAATTCCACCAACCATTTAAGGAAGAAATAATATTTATTCTGCACAATTTTTTTTTTTATAAAATTGAAGAGAAGGGAATAGTTTCTCATTACATGGGTATTAAAACCAGTGACAACGTCTGAAGTCAATGTAATTTACCTTACTAACAAAGTAAAAATGAAAACCATATGATTATTCTGCAGATACAGAAAAAACATCTGACAAAATCCAACATGAACTCCTGATTAAAAACAAACAACTCTTGGCAAACTAAACATAGTAGGGGAACAACCTCAACCTGATAAAGAGCATCTACTGCAAACCTATCTCTAATATCTCAGGGTGAAAAACCAAATGCTTTCTCTCAAAGATCAGAATAAGATAAGGATTTCCGCTCCCTTTGTGTCTAATCAACATTGTACTAGTTCTAGTTAGAGCAGTAAGGCGAGAAAAAGGAAGAAGTAAAACTATTATTTGTAGACCAAATGTTAACTATGTAGAAATCCTGTGAAATCTATTTAAAAAAAAAAGCCCTTAGGAATAACAAGTGAGTTTAGCAAGGTTTCCGGATACAGGAGAAATATACAAAAATTAACAGTACTTCTATAAACTAGCAATGAACAATTAGAAATTTTAAAAAAAGCAGCATTACTTAAAAACTTAAGAAATATGAAATACTAAAGGGTAAACATGACAAAGTATTTTCAACATCTGTACAGCTACAAAACATTGCTGAGAGAAGTTAAGGGCTAAATGAATGGAGAGATAGAGTATGTTCATGAACTGGAAGAGTCAACATTGATAAGAAGTCAATTTCCCCCAAATTCATCTATATAGACACCATACAAGCCCCATCAAAATTCCAATAGGCATTTTGGGTAGAAATTTACAAGGTTTCATTCAGAAATACAAAGAACCTAGGACAGCCAAAACAATTCTCAAAAAGAACATTAACATTGGAAGGGTAATGATACCTGGTTTTAAATTTTATTATAAAGCTATAGCAATCAAGAAGGTGTGTGTTAGCATCAAGATAGACAAACAAGATGAATGGAATAGAAGTTGTCCAGAAACAGACATATACATACATATATATAGCTCATTTTTTTTTTTTTCCCCTTTTGGACTGTGCCTGTGGCATGTGCAAGTTCCCGGACCAGGGATTGAACTGGTGCCACAGCAGTGGCAATGCTGGATCCTTAACTTGCTGTGCCACCAGGAAACGTCTAGATGGCTGATTTTCGACAGTGCAAAGGTGCAAAAGGAATTCAGTGGAGGAAGAATAGTCTTTGCAATAAATAGTGCTGGAAATATTGGATATCTTCATGACAAAAAAAAAAAAAACCCACCCCAAAACTTTGACATATTTCATGTACTGCATCATATACAAAAATTAACTCAAAACCAATCAGGCCTAAATATAAAACCTGAAACTGTAAAACGTCTAGAAGTAAATATTTGTGACTTGGTTTGTCAAAGAATTCTTAGATACAACACCAGAAGAACAATCCACCAAAGACAAAAATTCATAAATTGGACTTCTAAAGACTTTTGTTCTTCAAAAGATACTGTTAAAAGAATGAAAAGATAAGCCATAAACTGGGAGGAAATACCTGCAAAGCACATATCTGATAAAGGACTTGTATCCAAATTATATAACAAACCCTCAAAACTCATTAATAAGAAAAGAAGCGTCCAGTGAAAAAGTGGACAAAATATCTGAACAGGCATTTCATTAAAGAAGATGTTTGATGGTAAGTAATTTCATTAACAATAAGTACAATGCTGTACAGGAGATTTCTAAAACTTTTTCATCTTGCATGACTCAAACTTTATATGCTCTGAACAGCAACTCCCCATTTTCCACTCCCTGCAGGCCTGGCAACCACCATCTGGCAATTAGTATTTATATGCAACTGTTTCCCATTCCTAACACCCCAGTGTATTGAACTATCTACAATAAGCCATTGTATTGCTACTATTACTTCAAGCTTTTTATATTACATCGTCTATGACACAGTATAGCATGGTGGTTAAGAGCACAGGCTCCAGAGTCTGCCAGATATGAAATGAATCCCTGCGCTGCCAATTACTAGACATGTAACTTTAAGCAAGTTATTTAACCTCTCTAAATCCCAGTTTCCTTACTACCACCACTTGCATCAAAGACTTGTGAGGATTAAATAACATGTTTAAAGTTCTTAGCACAGTGTCTACAAAGAATAGGAGCTCCTATAAATGTAAGCTATCATTTTTTTTCTTTTATCCGTTTAAAGGTGTCGCACCCTCAGCATTTGTCTTAGTGTTTTAAGAAGTCTACTGCATTCTTTTAATGTGGGGATAAAAAAGGGGAAAGGCTTATTTTACTCTGGAAAATAACACTTTGACTCTCTGAATAATCTGTAGATTAAATTTCAGCCTTTTGACACTGATCTTACAGGAAAATATTTAAGAAAACTCTGGAGTCAGTGCTGAGTGGACTTTTTGGGAAGAAAACAATGATCTTTGAAAAACAGTAAAAGAAACAGAGGAAAATCCAACTCTCCCAAATGTTGCCACTTTTTATGTTTCCTCACATTTAATACCTCCACATGTATGGAAAATACAAAAACAGTATAAAGCTTTTAAAATGGGAAACATCTGATAAAAGAATTACATAAGTATGTCACCATAGTTTTATGTTATTAGATTGCTGGTCTTAAAGGTGAGATTTTTATTGCAGAATCAAAACTAGCTAATTACTTGAAATTTAAGGTTAAACATTTTTAAGTGAAAGCGCAGTGATGAAATAGCTATGGCCCTCAAAGAAAAGTCTCCGGTTCTGTATTTTATTAGTATCTGGGGAAGTTATCCCATAAAAAAATCTTTTATTACATTCTACACAATTGGAATGCTTAGATCATTTTACTGAATCAAAAAGGCTTTACAAAGTGTTACCTAAGTAAATGTACTGGCATTATGGTTACCTTAATAAGATTTAGTCACCTTTGGAGAAAATAATGATAGATTTAGTTAGAAAGCTGATTCTTTAATTTAGATCAAAGCATCAAAATTGTTTTCTCTATTGCACTTACGGCACTTAAAATATTTTCAGTGATTTATTCTTGTAGAATTAGATATCATGATTAAAATTTTTCATGTTTCTCCCCAGCCTTTCTTGAAGTAGTGTGTTTTTTCATGCAAGAGGTCAATATGTGTCTATTAGAAGATTATGTGGTTTATAGACTCTTCTCTTTTCCAAAGGTTATTTCTTCCTTTCAGGTCTTATGGGGGAACTTTGTTGTATATTAATTAGTCACTGCTTGGGTTTTCAAACTTTAAAATGGAATTTGCCAACTAAGGCTGGTTTACTTAAAAACCAGATCTGTGCACCTATTTGCAGCTGCTTTAACAAGTAGTGATCTACTTTAAAAAATCAGACTACTCCAAAAGGCATAAATCAGTTTCTAGCAGACATTCAAAGACATCCAGCTTGACTACCGCATTTTCAAAATTTAAGGTCCTTTGCAAAAGAGCTAGGATAACCTTACACAACTAAAACTTACAATCTACCCTAATATTGACTGACTGATTGATTTGTCTTTTTAGGGCTGCACGCATGGCACAGCATATGGATGGTCCCAGGCCAGGGGCTGAATCAGAGCTGTAGGCTCTGGCCTACGCCACAGCCACAGCAAAGGCAGATTCAAGCTGCATCTGCAACCTACACCACAGCTCATGGCAACGCCAGATCCTTAACCCACTGAGTGAGGCCAGGGGTCAAACCGAGTCCTCATGGATTCTAGTCAGATTTGTTTCCACTGAGCCACAACGGGAACTCTTACCCTAATATTTACATATAGGCAGTTATGTACATGCAACTTTTTCTCTGGATTTTGGATTTATCTAAAAAGAAAGAATTTTAATCTTGTAAAAATAAAACAATGAACAGTGAAATAGAAAAGACCGATGGAAATATTCCCTCGTAAATGTGAGAGCTAGCCTGGCAATGATCAGATGACTAAGCAACCTCAGGGAGAGTGACTCAGCAGGCTAATGCAAGAGTATTAGCTTCATGACATACATCTTAGTCATCTTCAGAAAGGACTCATTGTTTTGGCAAAGCAAGGGACTCAAAAATGCCATGAAGTATTGATTCTTTTTGATAAAATTCAATTCTTTGCTTTGACAAAGCTAAGTTAACTGTGGCAGGATCAATTTTTCATATCAACTCTGCCAATGAGTCAGACTATCATTTGTTCATATGCCCCCCCAACTTAGTATCTATTAAAGCAGCTATTAACTAAACCCAAGGCCTCTGAATGGCCATTTATGTAATGAGATTTAGTGAAAGTCCTAAGAAAACAAACATATATTGCGAAAGTTTGAATGAGGAATGTATAATCTCTTCAAGCTGAACTGTGTGATCATGATTTAACATCAGGTAGGTTCTAGAGTCTTATTATTAACAATTTGTTGTTAATTTATCCCAAGTAGCTTCTATTCAAAGTCATTAATGCTATGATTTGTTTTGCATATTTTAACTCTCCCTGGTTCCATTTATATATTTGTTGCAAGACTTATATAACATCTATCCTTAAAAGCTAACACCCTCTTCTTTCCTTTTACTGGACAGCAAACTTAGTGTCTATCTTTCTGTGTCAAAAGAGATTCCATTAAGATGGCCAGAAAGAGCAAGAGGTTTCAGGTGGAAAACGCTTAGTATGACTCCACATTAACATAATGGTGATTAAATTTAAGAAATGGACCCCCAAATAATTTTAAAAACGTGAGTTAAAAACTTTTAAGGCTTCAAATTAATATCTGTCAAGGACAGTAGGCTTTGGGACTTGAAAGGCACTTGTAGGTTAGCCAACTATGTACTCTGTACTAGGACACAATCTACTGTAACTGTTTTGTTATTAGAGCTCAAACTCTTGAATGGCTGACAACTAGGATCTCCCAACTTGCTGCAATCAGATCCTGGACAGTGCCCTTATGTGACCTCCCCATTGTTGGGCGAGGTCTCTGGAAACATCAATTTTGGTAGAACAGTTGTTCAAAACAGCTGTCTTGAGAAGTGGAAAAAAAAAAAGACTTTTTACCAACAAAGCAAATGTTAATGTTAATACCCAACCTGAAGATGCAAGTTGTAGCTAATGGAACATTACCCCTGCAACTTCTGCTTTAGCTGTCAAAGGCTACCACTCTGATCAAACAATTGGAGTTACTATTAAGGTAACTGTTACATGAACTATGCCCATACTGTTAAATCATATTCATGAATAACATCTAACCAATTCTCAAACTATACATTTTCACATTTCCGTCAACAGATTGTACGGTCCTTAAAGGTATAAAACTTACTTCAATTATAATGCTATCTTCTGAATCAGTTGTTCTTATTATTTTTTTTAATTTTTATTTTTTTGTCTTTTTGCTATTTCTTGGGCCACTCCCGCGGCATATAGAGGTTCCCAGACTAGGGGTTGAATCGGAGCTGTAGCCACCGGCCTACGCCAGAGCCACAGCACACAGGATCCGATCGTTAACCCACTGAGCAAGGGCAGGGATCGAACCCGCAACCTCATGGTTCCTAGTCGGATTCGTTAACCACTGCACCACGACGGGAACTCCTGAATCAGTTGTTCTTAAAGTGTGATCTTGGGACGTGTGGCACTTAAGACACTTTCCAGCTCCACAAAGCCCAAGCTATTTTTTTTATAATATTAAAAGGTTCTTTGTCTTTTTTTTTTTGTATTTTTGCCTTTTCTAGGGCTGCTCTTGCAGCATATGGAGGTTCCCAGGCTAGGGGTCGAATCGGAGCTGTAGCCACCAGCCTATGCCAGAGCCACAGCAACTCGGGATCTGAGCCATATCTGCGACCTACACCACAGCTCACGGCAACGCCGGATCCTCAACCCACTGAACGAGGCCAGGGATCGAACCCGTGTAACTTCATGGTTCCTAGTCGGATGCATTAACCACTGAGCCATGGTGGGAACTCCTCTTGGTCTTTTTTAACTCTCATTCTCTCACAAGGGTAGGGTATAATTTTCCAGAGCCGATGTGATGTTAACACATGATGGGTCTACTACTTAAAAAAAAAAGGAACAGGTATTTTAACATTTTCTCAGTTTTAATTTCTAATATGGTAAATATCAATCGATATAACTCATACAAACACAGGTTTTTAGGGTTCTCAATAGTTTAAGTGTGTAAACAGGTCTGGGGACCAAAAGTTTGAGAACCATTGCTCTAAACACAATAGTGTGGGACTGCCTGTGGAAAGTACCCAATAAATGCTTGCTATTCAAGGGGTTTTACTTTAGATACTTCAGTCAGTAAATTTAGTTCTCAATGGATGTACTACAGTGTCCAGGACCATTAACTACCTTCTCTAAACATCCAGAGTCATTTAAAACCAGAACTGTGATTTAAAAACTATTTCATAGGACTTGAGTTATATTTTACAATACAGAAAGCTGTACCTCTAATATAGGAAGATACATCTTAATGTATACTAAAAAAGGTTTTCAGTCACTTTATTACTTTTGGGGGGTAAAGCTGTTTTACCTCATTCATAACCAGAGTTAGGGAAAGATATAAAACTGAACTACACCTGCAATTTATATGTTTTTAAAAAATAAAATTAGGAAACACAATGTTTTTAAAAAAATTATACCAGGAAAACAATATGATTCTGTTTCTGTAAGAAAGTGTAACATTTTAGATATAATAATCACAAATTATAAAGGCTTGCCAAACAGGTCTACAGAAACACAGGGAAAGTCAAAGTTTGCTTTCCTTTCTTGTTAATGTCTTAAGTCACATGCAAGCTACAGACTTGTTTGTAAATAGTAATCAAGATAACATGCTATTTTTTTGAGGGAAGGTTATTGTCCAGGGCTTCAGAGTTCTAAATAAAGTATGCTATTTTTAGCAGACAAGATGCTACCTAGTAAACACCCAGTCTCTTATGGATTAATGCACTCATCTGCATGGTATGTTCCAACCACTTAGACTAGTAAAAGAACACCTCTTAAAAGACAACTTTAAAGAGTTGAAACACTAATATCACAGCTGCTTTATCAAGGGACAAAGGTCATCTTTAGGTATTAATGTAAACAATAAGTTGAAACACTATCTGCAAGGCATATGAAATTAGTTTTGTTAGGAATGCATTATTCAGATGGAGAGCTTCCTAAAGATTTAGATAGGCTTTGGAAAAATCTCTGGATACCCTTTGGTTTTAATGAATGTTTAGGCTGAGGCTCAATGAAATGGAAAAGATTTTTATTGTATTCTAGACACAGCTGATAATGTGTGTGTAAACATCAACCTGACCAGAATGTAACTGTCAAAGACTCTACTAAATCTTTAGATACTAAAAGCAGATATGTGCCACCAAATATCAAGAGAATTCAACATGGGGAGGTCTCAAAAATCACACAGCTTAACTCCGTCATTAATTTTGTTTTTGATGTAGTACAAAATCTGTTATTCAATGACTAGTAAATCAGAAAATAAAATCAACAATGTTAGTATGTTTTTCAATAATGTGATATAAGGGGAGGCCAATGGAGT
Source organism: Phacochoerus africanus (assembly GCF_016906955.1). Lineage (NCBI taxonomy): Eukaryota > Metazoa > Chordata > Mammalia > Artiodactyla > Suidae > Phacochoerus > Phacochoerus africanus. The sequence continues at coordinate 15,696,814 of NC_062557.1, forward strand.
CGATTTTCAACCAAATCTGAAGGTCTATATAGATCATAAGTTGTATCCAACAGGCTATGCATTATTATGGCTATGAATTCTGGTCTTGGCAGAGATAATTTATTTGGTCTTTGACTAAATTTATTCAGGCTTTGGATACAATCAATCTACCAGCACTAAAGTATAACTGACATAATTTGATTTTCTGGAATAAGCAACTAGTATGTGGCTAACTGAAGAAACGGCATGCAGGATGGATAGGATTGGGAACTAAAACCATGACTGAGGCCATCGAATCACCATTGTTGATGGGAGGTATGGTAATTGCAGTAATAACAGCTAATTATCTCCTGTTCCTAGTTGCATAGCCATCAATGAAAAACTGTCAGCATAATGAATTCCAGAATGGATAGGAGGCATAGATGAGTCCCTTCCTGGTACTACACAGATAGAGTAGGGCAAAGGACAAGGGGTAAGGAGCAAAGCAAAGCTGAAAATACTCTATAAGCTAAACTAAAAAATGCACCTGATGTAGTAGTGCTATGGATTACTAGATACTAGAGAAAGCCAGACCACCTGTTAAAGACTATCACAGATAGCTGGGCTCATTTAAGCAAACAAGAGGCACATGCAGAAATACCAATAACAGGCTTCTCAACTAGATTGTGGCTATAACAAAATCAAAGTCTTCAAAAAGATCAGGTTCCTGATTGTAGAAACATGTAGCATGCAAAAAAAAAAAAAAAAACAAAGTGAAGAAACAGGTGCCTGAGTGGAAAAAGGATGAGTTGTTTAGATGTTGTCAGGACAAGACTGGAAGCACTAAAATTCTAAGACAATAAAAGTACTATATGTCTCCAGATACGGCCACTAGAATGTAAAAGAAATAAATTCACTAGTGAAACACATAATCTGCACCAAGTTCACCTGCAATAATATGGTGAGGGCTGAAATTTGTCAACAATTTCCTCTGAAATCCGGGTTATTTCCCCATCAACACCAGCCCTTGTTTTCCTTCACCATTTCAAGGAATCAATGCTTCCAACTGTTGGTAATTATATCACCTTTCTATGGCTGCTCTCTGAAAATAATCTAGTAATACTGGCTTCCCATTGCTTCTGTCATCCTTTGTGTTTATCTTTCTGTCTAGATTCAGCAGAAATGACATGGTTACATGCTTACTTCTTAAAAGAGGCTTAAATACATGTGGAAATTGGAAGCAAAGAAACTTTTTTTTTTTTTTCCTACAGCCACACCTGCAGCATGGAAGTTTCCAGGCTAGGGGTCCAATTGGAGCTGCCCCTGAGTCTTACACTGCAGCCATAGCAACACAGGATTTGAGCATGTGGCAATGCCGGATCCTTGGCTCACTAAGCCAGGTGAGGGATCGAACCTGCATCCCCAGAGACAATGTGGGGTCCTTAACCCGCCGGGCCACAATGGGAACTCCCAGAAACCAAAGAACTTTTTGCCTGCTGCCCACTTCTTTTCCCCTGGGCATCCCTATGCAAAGCCCTCCTGTGGTTCTAACCTCTTAAATCCTGTTGTGTGCGAGCACCAGCCATGCTCTGTCTTGGCATTCGAAGCGAAGTTCTCAAAGGTGTGTGTCTCTGCTCATCCAGGTAAGCGAGGTCCTCCAAGTGGGCAGAGCTTGTGGCTGATAAGACAGAAGAGTTTAGTCAGAACATGGAATTTTAGAAAACCTTCCGTTAGTATCTCCAAACTTTGGAATCAGAGCAGCAGATACATTTACCGAGAGTTTGCTCAACTCAAAGTCTTCATCAGTGTCTGGAACATGCGCTGGGGAAACAGTCAAGAGTTGTCTGCAGCGCCTTCATCACTATTAAATGCCTGAGCTTACGGAGAATACTAGCAACAAGTTGGCAAACACATCAGTACTTGACCACAATGATTATTAGTTTTTGCTTCTTTTGGGTCACAAGTACCATGTGTATAAACACCATCAGTGGAGAAATCTGTTCCAAATTATATTAAGCTATAAAAAAGGCCTGAAATCCTATTTTTCAACATTTTCTCTTCATAGTAAAGAATGAAATATGAAAACACTTTGCAAACAATTTTCATCTGTGTGTATATATGTGTATATAATGGAAAGATGGGTACCTGGGTCAATGGAAAGAGAACTGCCAAATAGCATTTAGGGAACTGCCAATGTCCACGAATTTCAAAAAACCATTTTGTGGCTCTCTGAAGATAATCCAGTAATACTGGCTTCCCATTACATCTATCAATCCTTTGACCCCTGACCTAGCCATAAAAGAGAGAACACGGCAACATATGACGAATGGGTACTGGCACTGCTATATACTGAGAACTCTTGGGTTCACTCACAATGAATCAAAAAGTGAAGACATCGGGAATCAGGAAATGCTGAAGACAAAAAAGTTTTTACCAACAAGAACGACAAAAACTTCTGTCAGAAAAACAGTTATTTAGGAGTTCCCGTCATGGCGCAGTGGTTAACGAATCCGACTAGGAACCATGAGGTTGCGGGTTCGGTCCCTGGCCTCCCTCAGTGGGTTACGGATCTGGCGTTGCTGTGAGCTCTGGTGTAGGCTGCAGATGCGGCTCGGAACCCAAGTTGCTGTGGCTCTGGCATAGGCTGGCAGCTACAGTTCCGATTCGACCCCTAGCCTGGGAACCTCCATATGCTGTGGGAGCGGCCCAAGAAATGGCAAAAAGACAAAAAAAAAAAAAGAAAAGAAAAATAGTTATTTAGAGCTTACACATGATTAATTAAAACATTAATTCAACTACAGAAGACACTGTGCTGAGGGTTAGTTTAGTAATTCCCTAACAATTATTTAGTGAGAGCCTCCTATGTGCCAGGCTCTGTTCTTGGTGCCCTCGTTGGCTTAGGTGCCAGTCTATCTCTGGGACTGGAGCGGGTAAGAGGAAGCAAACCGAGATCAATCACTCTTGGCTGCTGAGCGCCAGTGAAGCACTGTCCATACCCCCAATCAAGTAAAAATATCAACATAAAGTGGGTGATAAATGGTACAAAGAAAGTTCAGTTCCATGAGCTGAAGAAGAAAAAAAGATGGAGAAAAAAGAGGGAGAGGGAGAGAGGAAAAAATGAGAGAACAAGTGCAAAAGACAGAATATTCTCCCACCCCTTTCAATTACTGCAACTGTCTTAATTACCTGGATCTACGGGAAATCCACACAGAAGGAATTTATCCAAATTATACATAAAGTTTTTCTAAGGAAATAAAAAGTCTTTCAAAGCTAGTCCGGGGAACTTGAACCAAGAAAGGGAAGCTAAATGCCACATTATATACCACAGGGAGGAAGAGAGCATCAGAAGAATAAAAGACAGTCTTGATTTCTTCATTCTAAAATTAAAACTATCCAGAATGGATAACTACCTAATCTCTTACTTAATTCTGGGGGGATTCCGTGATGGTACTGCAGAATAAGGATTTGGCATTGGAACTGCTGTGGCACAGGTTTGATCCCTGGCTCTGGAGCTTCTGCATGCCATGGGTATGGTGAAAAATAAAAATAAAAGCACTGGGGACAATGACACCATCCTCACTGGTTCTGATTCTGTGAATTAGTTCTTTGTTATGTTTCATACAAAGACTCCAGTTTTAACCAAAGTCTATCTGTTTGGTTCTTTATCCTAATGTGCACAGCTACGCAAAAAGGGGTGGTTTTTTTTTTTTTTTTTTGCTTTTTTAGGGCCACACCCACAGCATGTGGAGGTTCCCAGGCTAGGGGTCGAATCGGAGCTGTAGCTGTCAGCCTACACCACAGCCACAGCAATGTCAGATCCGAGCCACATCTGCCACCTACAGCACAATTCATGGCAATGTTGGATTCTTAACCCACTGAGTGAGGCCAGGGATGGAACTTGTGTCCTTAACGGATCCTAGTCAGATTCGTTTCTGCTGCGCCATGATGGGAACTCCAAGCTCCTATAGTTTAATCAGCCCAACCTCTTCTTACCCCAAAAGCTCAGAGATGGTAGCTGCTTCCTGAAGTCGCTATGTCCATGATATCTCAGTGTTTTTTTTTTTGCTTTTTGCTGCACCCTTGGCATGTAGAAGTTCCTGGGCCAGGGATCGAACACTCACCACAGTAGCAACCTGAGCCACTGCAGGGACAATGCTGGATTCTTAACCTACTGAGCCACATAGGAACTCCTCTCAGTGTTCTTTTTATCTTTTCAGTTCTTTAAAACCTAGTTAGCAATTCTTTATATATCAAATTTTCTGTTAAAATACCAGTGTGGTTTCTGTCTCCTGACTAGCTCCTGGCTGAGAGAGTACAGAAAATAACAGAACAGCAATCCTTTTCACATATGTGATGCTGATAACAAAGCAGTATCACAGAATGCACGTGTAAAAGTTTTAAAGACCAGATACCTAGTTTAGAGAGAGATCAGCAAACTATTGCCTGTGGATGAAATCTGGCCTGCCACCTATTTCTGTAAATCAAGTTTTATTGGAACACAGCCTTGTTTGTTTGTTTAAAATGTTCATTTACCCCAGAGTTGGATAGTTTTGACAGAGGCCATATGGCCTGCAAAGCCTAAAATACAGCTGACCCCGATCTAGTCAGATCCCCTCACTCGACAGATTAGGAGACAGTGAAGTCACTTATCTACAGTGACTCACTCAATTCACTGGAGAGCCAGGCCTGGAAACCAGCTATCTTGACCCTCAATCCAGTGGGTGGTATTTGCTTTGTACCCTCCTCCCCTTTTAAACCTGAAGAGATTTTAATTCTTTCTTAAAAGTCTGATTTATTTATTGTTTGCTTTCTAGGGCCATGCCCGCCGCATATGGGAGTTCCCAGGCTAGGGGTTGAATCAACTGGAGCTGCAGCTGCAGGCCTACACCAGAGTCACAGCAATGCCAGGTCCTTAACCCACTGAGCAAGGCCAGGGATCGAGTGTAAGCAGTATAGGCCCTGCCAATGCAAAGTAAGGTGCCCTGCATATCACAGAATAATAAATCTCTGTACTTTATTTTCCACAGTAAGAAACAAAAGAATAACAAAAGCCCCAAATCTGTTATTTTTCTGAATAGGAAAAAAACCTACAAGGTACTTTTTAAGCTGATGAACTGAAGAGTAATATGAAAAGATCAATGACAATGAGCATTTTTTATTTTCTTTTATTTACATTAAAACAAATACTGAGGAGTTCCCGTCATGGCACAGTGGTTAACGAATCTGACTAGGAACCATGAGGTTGCAGGTTCGGTCCCTGCCCTTGCTCAGTGGGTTAACGATCTGGCATTGCCGTGAGCTGTGGTGTAGGTTGCAGACGCGGCTCGGATCCTGTGTTGCTGTGGCTCTGGCATAGACTGGTGGCTACGGCTCCAATTCGACCCCTAGCCTGGGAACCTCCATATGCTGCGGGAGCGGCTCAAGAAATAGCAAAAAGACAAAACAAAAAACAAAAAACAAAAAACAAATACTGAGACCATAAGAGCTGGATGAGTGAAAGAAGTTTCTGGTAATCATTATGGCAATAACGTTAAAGCAAGGTTCTAGCAGAGTTCTTTTACTATAACGGTTGAACACCAGTGCTAACACACTAAAAAGATTTGATATGCTTTAATAAAAAGAGAATGTACATATCATTAATAGTAGACAAAATAATATAGGAATTTACAACATAAAGTAGAGCAAAAAGCTGTGTTAAGGGGAAAGCCCTAAGCCCCTTTTTTTTTATATATATCCATATATGAATCTTTAGAAGATTAAACTAAGAGAGATCTACAATGGTCTGGGAACTTTCGAATGCCATGGGTGCAGCCAAAAAAAGAAAAAAAAAAGGAGGGAGGGAGGGAGGGGGGGGCAGAGAGAGAGAGAGAGAGAGAGAGAGAGAGAGAGAGAGAGAGAGAGAGAGAGAGAGGAGATCTATACTTGGAGCACAGATTTAAATTAAATAACCGTTATGTAATCCATTTTGGTTTCTTTGTATTAAAAAAATCTTCTGGCAGATACTTTTAGCCACAGCCTTTGTTTCACATGTTCAACTCCCTCCCTCCCTTTTTTCTTTTTAGGGCCACACCTGCGGCATATGGAAGTTCGCCGGGTAGGGGTTGAATTGGAGCTGCAGCTGCTGGCCTGCCAATGCCACAGCTACAGCGAGTTGGGATCTGAGGCTCGTCTGCGACCTACACCACAGCTCATGGCAACGCCGGATCCTTAACCCACTGAGCAAGGCCAGAGATTGAACCTACATTCTCATGGGTACTAGTTGGATTCCTAACCCACTGAGCCATGATGGGAACTCCCACATATTCAACTTCTAACATTCAATGAAGAGATAGTGGCAGCTTTTGTAAAATATAAATGTTTAGTGTGAACTTTAACAAGTGTTACTAAACTAAGCTTTACCATAGTGATTCCTAGGAAAATGAACATCAGTTTTTCTGCTTTATTTCAGAAAACCAAGAAATATAGTAAAATATATTTTGGAATGAGCACATTTCTCAATTTCAGACAGATGACATTAGAAGAAAAAGACAAATAAATACTGCAATCACTGAACAGTTCATTCCTTTACAAATCCAAATACTCAAAGGCAAACTGAACTAAGGAAAAGAAGAGAGATTCAATATCAAGCACAACAGCTCTGAAGTCCTGATTCAGGGCTTAGATCTGAAACCAGCCAATGGGAAACTACAGATTTAATCTGAATTGCAATTGTGTTAGGGTTAGTGTTACCTAAATCTATTAAAACATTCTTTCTTTTTCTTATTTTAGCAGTTAATATCTCTTCTGTTGCTCTCTGAATCTATCACTATTTTATCAAATAATCCAAAATAATTCTTTACTGTTTTTCCTGATATCATTATTTTCCTTAGTTTTACTTTCAATTCCTTTCTGCTTCATCATTTTCAAAATTCTTACCCTTCAAGTACCTTATGTAAAGGCATATGAGACAAATATCAGGAAGAACAACCCAGGAGACCTGAAATTGTTAGCTGTGGCCTTTGTATGTAGTTGTACTCACTCGAATAGTCATATGAATGAACCTTTTCCATTTGCAAGCCACTTTCTGTGAAAAAGTCTTTTTTTGTTGTACTTTATCAAACATCTCAGTCACTGTCAAAATTTGCTCAGGCTATACTTTTTCTTCTTCCCTGACAGATCGATCCCCCAGTCAGAATTAACTGCTTTTCCCTTTCAGCAACCACATACATATATGGCTAATTAGCACTTGCGTGATTCAGCTAATTGTTAACAGCTGTCTTCCCTTAAAGCTTACAGCGGGTTCTTGAGGACAAGGCGGCAGTGTCTGATTCATCTTTGACAGCCCTATTCCTTCAGCGTAAATAAGAGTGCCCTGCGCATAATGCTCCATATAGAACTAAATTTCAGGCTAGTTCTACTTAGATTTAGAAATCTGTCTAGCTCTGTTCTCACCTTCCCCACTGCTCTGCTTAATGCTTGACAGACATCACTCTGGTAACATGCCTGGCTCCAGTGATGTGCTTATAATCGTCCTTCAGGTACTGCTGGCTTCTCTTTTACTCTTTCCTGTAACACATATCACTTCCTATTGTACTACATAAACTACTTCTTTATTATGTTTACTTTACTTTTCCTGGTGAGAATGTAAGTTCCATGAAGGTAAGAATATTTGTTTATTGATAATTCCCAAGTACTTTGAAGAGTGCCTGGCATGTACAGCATACACTCAACAAATGTTTGCCTGACTGTAACTATATTTCACAGACACACTGCATTTGGGATATATTTAAATAATCAACAAGTAACAAATTAGGTTTTGTCTCACTGGGTTATTTGAAAGCTAAGCATGAAAAAGGTGGCTGCAGCAACAATGCCTTGTACTTCATCATCCTATACACCAGTGACAGATCTAGAGGGACAGACACATTCCCACTTCATAGTGCGAATCTTATTGTGAAACTGTCAAAGCAATTTTTTGAGATAATTCTGTGAAGTTAATACTATAATATTTAATGAACACTTTTCAGATACAAATACAAGACAAATTGGTAAGCTAATGTGATTTGAAGAAATAGGAAAAACAAATCAATAGTAAAAATTTTCTATGAAAAGAAAATGCTTTTAAAAAACACATAAAACCTATGTGATTAAAAAGCCTTGTTTTCAGAAAGGGAAGAGGGAAGTGGAAAAAGGAAGCATATATTTTTCTGAGATTTCATCAGAATGGAACAGCTGACTCATTTACAGAACATTTAACTGACATACTTTTTGAATTTAATACGCAAGTGGGCAGAAAAAAAATCCAGCAGACAACATTTGGTACAAAACATTCCAAAGGTAACTCTATATTATTATAGAGTTTAGAATCAGTTTAAGTCATTTCTTCTTATATCAGTTGCACTAATGCAAACAGATTTTAGCAGCACAATTGCCATTCTGGCTGACCTGAGCAAGGAGCTTGGAATGACATTTTATGTTTGCTGCAGCCTGGGCAAGAAGCCACTCTGCTGGCCTTTACACCCTTGATTCATAAAGCCAACAGTCTGACTGCTAAAAACCTAATTTCTGATTTTTTTTTTTTGGGTAAAATCTTTATTATAGTTTCTGATTGGATTCATTTACCCAACCCCCAACCCAGGATTCCCATTTTGCATTTACCTGATTCTTAAGATCCTTTTCTTAGGAAAATGTGCGGCTCCAAACATTAACAAGTAGATGGTGAGAGTTTATGTTTTAACTGACTTCTGTCGTTTGTATGTTTCCCTGATAACTCCTCATTTTCACACAAAGCACGGAGGGCAGCTGTTGCAAACGAACATTTCCTGCTTCCACATCCCGCCAATCTCATTTGAAGACATCAAGGATGACCACAGACAGTCTATTCTGATAATTTCTGCCATGCAGCCACAAACCCACAAGGGTTCTCTATTTCAACACAACAGGCTTAACCATAAATATGTGATTTTTTAATAATAAAAAAAATGCAATAGTGATTTATATTTTGAAAACAATAAAAGATAGTTTTAATTTTTCATATTTTAGAATTTTAATTCAAAGGTGCACATTTAAATTTATATTCAGAAAACTAAGCTCCTCCAGGAAGAACCCAAGCCTTAATGCTAGACTGCCCAAACTCAACTTTAGTCACTTCATCAATCAAGTAAAAAGTTTTTATGTTTTCAGTAAATAGTATGACCTTCATATGTAGTATATGGAGCTTTTAATTGGTACGTTAACTTCTGACTTCACTTGTTTGAGTCTTTATGTTTCTAAAAGAATACAGTTAAATCTAATTGACCAACATATTTATATTAATCAGACTTCTATTTTAGTAATAAAAAGTACATGGCTGTTTAAAAAATTTTATTACATCTATTTCTTCCATTTATGTCATAGTGAGAGTAGAAGCTCAGAAAATATTTAGGGGAAAATATTTTTTAATATTTAAAAAATATTATTTAATGTTTTAAAAAATAAATCACAACATTTTCATATGTGCTGACTCTATCCCCTCTAAGCACAAGTGTTATAAAAGCCACACATCCTTTCCAATCTTTTAAAAAATCAAAGATTTTATGGAATAACATAGTTTTATTCTTTAGAGTTCAATCCAACAGCAGCCTCAAGGATTTTAAATGATTCCTTGACCATTTCCTGGTCCTGACAGATGGAGTCCTATAAAGATGTCAATGAGAAGCTCAGGCTAAAGAGGATGCTTCTCTTCCCATGTGGGAACAGAGCAAGGACCATTTAAACAATCCCCTAGATTTTTTTTCTTTTGTCTTTTTAGAGCTGCACCCGCAGCATATGGAGGTTCCCAGGATAGGGGTCGAATAGGAGCTGTAGCCACCAGCCTACTCCAGAGCCACGGGATCCGAGCCGTGTCTGCGACCTACACCACAGCTCATGGCAACGCCGGATCCTTAACCCACTGAGTAAGGGCAGGGATCAAACCCGCAACCTCATGGTTCCTCGTCGGATTCGTTTCTGCTGCGACGAGAACTCTAACAATCCCCTAGATTTTTTTAAAAAGTGATGCAAATGGTATTTTCATATCATTATTCAACATTATTTGCTCTTCAAAGTAAATAATTATATTATTCATACTAAGAAGAGAAATTTAAAAGCTGGGTTTGAACAAAGCCTTTTATTACTGGCATTCATCACCTTCCCCTCCCACTGTTCATACGTTTAGAACAATTTAGTAAGTAAAAATACACTGAATGTTTCCCCTATTTCAAGGTCATATCATCTTCAATTATTCCTATTCATCAAGGAGATGTGAATATTTATCTTCCCCTAGTTTGGGGAACCACTTCTATATACACGGTAGAAAGTAAAGAAAAATATGTATATATAGAGCTAAAATGAGCAGCGAAGACCCTCCTGAGCTAATAAAATTTACTTTAAAAACTGATTTAGGTATCTAATCACTTAAGCTACTAGAAGCTGTGATCTTATCAAATATTAACATACATTATACAGATAGCAGGCTAATTCCCTGTGAAAATAATTTTATCTTTCTACATTCTGGAAACACTTTTAACTTATAATTTATTAAATTTTGAAAATAAATAAGTCATTTGGTTTACTTTTCTGCCTCTATGTGAAGATACTCAAACCATGGTTTCTAGATACAAAAAATAACTCAATTCAAACTACTCCTTGACCTATGACTTGACCTGTAGGCAATAGCAGTGTGTTTGTATTACTTCAACACTGACAAGAAATAATTCTATGATGAAGTATTTTGTCCAACATGGCCATTAAGTGCTACTTCAACAGTTTAAAATCCTACTCTCCAGGACACATCTATCCAGCTTCTGATCGTGCATTTACATTTTACTCTTCTTTTGAAGAAATATGATCAGGACTGCTTAAGAATATGAAAATCTCTGCTAGCCAGAAAATCCAGTGTTATGAGATGACCACTGTGATAGATGAAAAAAAAATTAATAAATAAGGTCTATAGGCATAATAATTTAGACTAATATTATCCCTTTTATTTTTTTTAACATGGGGGAAGGTAGGAGGGTAGAAAACATTTAAGTATTTAAGAAAATATTTTCCAGTACTTGAATTAAAACAAACTAACAAAGAAAAATCACTGTTTTATAATACTTGATATAAACAATATACTTTCTATTAAAATGATAAAGAAAAAAATGACACTAGAAGCATGGTCCCTAAAAGAAAGTCTGATAAATCGATGCTACCAAAATTTTTGTGTTCAAAATATATTTATAAGAAACAAAAAGTTAAGGAACAACTAGTTTACAAACACTTCTAATAAAGATTTATATATAGAATATACAACAAATTCTTTTAACTCAATAATAGGAACATGCAGTGGTTAATGAATCCAACTAGGAACCATGAGGTTGCGGGTTTGGTCCCTGCCCTTGCTCAGTGGGTTAACGATCCGGCGTTGCCGTGAGCTGTGGTGTAGGTTGCAGACGCGGCTCGGATCCTGCGTTGCTGTAGCTCTGGCGTAGGCCAGTGGCTACAGCTCTGATTCGACCCCTAGCCTGGGAACCTCCATATGCCACGGGAGCGGCCCAAAGAAACAGCAAAAAGACAAAAAAAAAAAAAAAAAAAGGAAGACAAATCCATAAAAAAATGTGAAAAAGGTCTGAAGAGCTATTTTACCAAAAAAGATATATGAACAGCTAACAAGCACACAAAATGAGCTTAATATCATTAGGAAAATGCAAATTAAAACCACAAGACAGCATTTCACATCTGCTAGAATAACTGTAAGAAGAGGTAAGACAAATAGTAGAGAGGAGGTGGAGAAAGAAGAATCCCTTGACACTGGGTGCTGCAGCCAATTTGGAAAACAGTTTGGCAGTTTCTAAAAAAGTTAAACATAATTTTTCCAATCCTAAGTATCTATTCAAGAGAAATGAAAATATATGTCCACTCAAAGACTTGCATAAGAATGTTCACAGCAGTAGTATTCACGATAGCTAGAAGATGGAACCAACCTCACTATCAAGTGGTGGATGGACAGATAAAATGAGGGACAGACATACAATGGAATACTATTTGCAATAAGGAACAAACTTCTGGAGTTCTCGCTGTGGCTCAGTGGTTAACGAACCTGACTAGTATCCATGAGGATGTGGGTTCGATCCCTGGCCTTGCTCAGTGGGTTAAGGATCTGGTGTTGCTGTGAGCTATGGTATAGGTTGCAGATGTGGCTCAGATCCCGCATTGCTGTGGCTGTGGTGTAGGCCAGGGGCTACAGCTCCGATTTGACCCCTAGCCTGGGTACCTCCTTATGCTGTGAGTGCAGCCCTAAAAAGACAAAAGACAAAAAACAAACAAACAAAAAAAGGAACTAACTTCTGATACGTACTATGCTATAGGTGAGATTCAAAAACATTATGCTAAGTAAAAGAAGCCAGACACAAGAGACCATATATTCTATGACTCCATTTTTATGAAATGTTCAGAAAAGGTAAATTCATACAGATAGAAAGAAGATTAATGGTTGCTTAGGGCTAGGGGTGGGAATAAAAATGACATTAGGCATGAGAAATGTTACTGAGATGATGAAAATATTCTAAAACTGATTTATGATGAAGGTTGCATAACTTGTAAATATACTAAAAATGACTGAATTGGGTGAATAATTTTTCAATGGGTGCATTTTATGAAACATAAAATATGGCTCAATATAGTTGTTTTTAAAAAAGGATGAAGAAAATTCACACAGAGATTGATGCTTCAGAGCTTTATCTAGGCTACTAATAAACTAAGGTGGCAATTCGAATAATTTCTGGCCAGTCTGGGTACTGATCCTTGGTTTATGCTCTCAATAAGTGGAACAACTTTAAGTAAATTATCCAGTTGCTAAAGGTATTCAGATATTTTTAATTAACACTGAAAATAGGTATTTCTTCAAAGATCTAATTATGTCACCTAGGACTGCTATTTCTAAAACAAACACAAGGGAAAACCCTTCTAGAAAGACAATAGCCTAAATATATACTCTATCTTTTAAAGTTGAAGTATAATTTACATAAAGTACATAAGCATTTAGCTCAATAAATTTATACATATATATGTATGTATATATGTACATATGTATATGTGTGTGTGTATATATATATATATAACAAGCACATATAGTTTTAAACATCTTTAATAGATCTTGACAAGCAGCTTTATAAAGTGGTAGTATACAAATTAATATACTCCCATCAGCAATATATGACAATCTCAATTACATTATATCCTCACTAACACTTGACACTGACATTCCTTTTAATTTTCCACATATGGTTAAAGTGGTATTTCATTGTCAAGAACTATGAAAGATGCGCTATTTTATCCTACTTCTAAGCTAACAAGTCTGGGTGCTGAAGAAGACAGGAGACATCTAGGTCAGAGATGAAAGACAGTTTATTACTCAGAGCAATAGCAGTAGCCAGAATATCAACATCTGTGTCGGTTACCTGAGCCCCAATTCCCACAGGGCAATAATACAAAGAGGGCTAGGTGGTACCTGCATGTGCAGATGGTTACAGTGCAAGAGAGGTACCCTGGGCCTAGAGATTAGTTTTCATTTTCTAGGATTTTATATAAATGTACTCATAGTATGTACTCTTTTTTTATCTGACTTCTTTCACTCAGTATAACTATTTTGAGATTCCTATGTGTTGTTGCAGTATCAAGAGTATATCTTTTTTATTGCTGGGTGGTATCCATTATAAGCATATGCTTAATTTGTTTATCCATTCACCTGCTGAAGGACATTTCAGATGCTGACAATGTGTGGCCATCATGATCATAGCAGCTTTATCTAGCTGCTATGATCATTTGTGTACATGTGTGTAAGAACATATGCTTTCATCTTTCTTGTATAAATCCTGATTTTCTGACCTCATACATCTCTCACATATATTATAATCATATGCAGATATATAATATGTATGTTACATATATAATACAAATATTATATGTATTATATATTTAAGAATCATAATGTTAACCTTTTACTAAGCAGAGAGGGGAGAGTGGCTTTTCCTTTTGTATTTTTGGTTTGAATTTGAAAATTTATTTTGTATATATTATGTAATATGTGATTCTTTAATTTCTAGAATATGTCAGCAGGAACCACTGGGCAAGGAGATTATGGCTCAGTTTTTGTTTTGTTTTCTTCTTTGTAGCTGTGTTAAAAAAAATCCAATAAAAGTTATTTTTAAGGTGAAAAAGAAGACAATCTCTCAAACCACTCTCTCAATTCTATTTATATAGTCTGGCAATTCAATTCACTATAATTTTGCACAATACCAGAGGCTTTTATTCTTGAACTCCAGGCTTTCATCCTTCAATCTTTCTTATAAGGACAGATACATAGTCATTCTTTTGAGCTGCAACTGTGATAGCATGGCTCTTGTTTAAACTCCTCACTATCAACAAAGTAAACTCAACACTAACCATCAGAGTACATAAGCTCCTTGGTATCCCTTTCAACATCATTTTCTACCATTCCTTCCATGTACCCCAGGTTCTAGTCATGCAGAAGTACCAATTACATGCTAAGTCCTTTAACTTCTTGTTTCTCCTCAGAGTCACTCTTACTCAACCTTCTCTGGGATGTTTTCTCTTCCTCTCTACTCTCTCCCTTTGCACTTGATGCTTCCTTCTCGTGTGTTTCTACAGTACTTTATAAATCACTGTATTACAGCATCTGTCACACTGTAGCTGTGTAGGTTACAAAAATAACAATGGGTGCCAATTAGAATTTCCTTCTGTAATTCTCCAGAAATTCTTTTTTTTTGTCTTTTTACCTTTTCTATGGCTGCACTCGTGGCATATGGAGGTTCCCAGACTAGGGGTCTAATAGGAGCTGTAGCTGCCAGCCACAGCCACAGCCAGAGCAACATCAAATCTGAGCTGCATCTGCGACCTACTTCACAGCTCAAGCCAACACCAGATCCTTAACCCACTGAGCGAGGCCAGGGATTGAACCTGCAACCTCATGGTTCCTAGTCAGATTTGCTAACCACTGAGTCACAACGGGAACTCCCCAAAATTCTTAATATTTGCTTCAGTCACTCTTCCAACGGCTATGTAAGAACTTACTAAAATACAACTGTTGCCACGGTTATGTTGATGCCTACAAGTGCAAGTAAAATTGCTAAGGGGTAGTTTGCAAAAAATACAAGAGAGGTAGAAGTCTGAAAAATTCACAAATTGCATAATAATTCCCTAAAATTGACCACAATTTAAGAGATTTCATTAAGTAATTAGAATATTAGCACTTATGGGATAAAATTCTAAATAAAAAAATCTTACAATCAATATACTGAAAGAATGTACTCTTTGCCTGAAAAAATGTTGTTTGCTTTGTAAAGTTTTTTTTAAAAAACATCTTTAAAATTATATTTTTACCTGGTGATTAAAATATCTGGTATAGAAACCTAGGTTCTATATAGTCCATTTCTTCAATATCTATTAGTTAGAGAAATGACTGGTAACCTCCTGCTGCTTCTGACAGCCGCTTTAAGCCAATTTTTGGAAAGCAACAGTGTTAGTAACCTTTACAGACAGTGAGGGATGATTCTTATCTGGCTTATCAGTCTTGGACAATTTTTTTGTAAAACCTCAAGTTCATATTTTCTTTTCTTTTCTTTCTTTTTTTTTTTTGTCTTTTTGTCATTTCTTGGGCCACTCCAACGGCATATGGAGTTTCCCAGGCTAGGGGTCTGATCGGAGCCGTAGCCACTGGCCTACGCCAGAGCCACAGCAATGTGGGATCTGAGCCGCGTCTGCAACCTACGCCACAGCCCACGGCAACGCCGGATCATTAACCCACTGAGCAAGGGCAGGGATCAAACTCGCAACCTCATGGTTCCTAGTCGGATTCGTTAACCACTGCGCCACGACGGGAACTCCTCAAGTTCGTATTTTCATAGGGTAAAATAATAAACCTCTAAAGACATTTATCTCAAGAAGGGCAAAGTATTTTATCATTTCTTCAGTAAACTAAAAAGAGAACAAGAGAAGCTTATTCCTCAGTTTCCAACTAAGTGCTCAGTGCCTGTCTCAAATAGCAGAGCCAGAATTCTCTTAGAAACCACTGCTTAGTTACGAAGTAAATTGGAATATACCGTTAAGGTTGGCAGCTACATTTCCCATTTTTATGTAAGCGAAGATTTAATTGCTTCTCTTCTGGATAGACTGAATTTGCCTAGCAATTTCTCATAAGTCACAGCATTCTAGGATTCTACAAAGACATCATAGTTATGGATTAATTAATTAATTAATTTTTAAGGGCCACAGGAGCAGCATATGGAAGTTCCTAGGCTAGGGGTTGAATCAGAGCTACAGCTGCCAGCCTACCCCACAGTCAAAGCAACATGGGGTCTGAGCTGCAACTGCGACCTCCACCACAGCTCAGCAATACAGATCCTTAACCCACTGATCAAGGCCAGGGATCGAACCCACATCCTCATAGATACTAGCTGGGTTCGTTTCCACTGAGCCACAGCGGGGACTCCTGGATCAACATATTTAAATAAGAACCTAGGAGACAAATTTTTCTGTCATTATATAAAAGTGAATAATCTTGAAAAATTAATTTTAATCTTCTGCAGTTACTGATCTGCTGGATGAGCCATTCTTCCATAACCACATCTGATGACAGGTGCGGATGATCTCCCAGAGGATGGAACAAAGAGCAATGGTTTAGGAAAGATACAAAAGGGAAAGTGGAAAGGCGAGAAGCATTGCCCTATCATCTGCATAACATAAATAATTACATCTGGAAAATAAAGAGCTCTGATTATAATAACTATTTTATTATCTTGTGTCAGTGAGATAAAGCTATCCAGGCACTCATCAGGCAAGTAAGAAAGACAAACATAACTTTGATTTTGCAGCATGGACAAAGTCCAGATGATGATGCATTTTGACAATGTCAGCAGGCCCAACTATTCTGCAAAAGTCCTGGTCTGAATTATTAAATAGCACCTTAGCTGTGTATAAAAAAAAAATCCCTTGACGTCAATCCAGAATAGCTGCTAAAGAATAACGGCTCCATATTCCAGCCCCTTAACCTTCTGTATCATCCCCTTACCATTCTGACTGCTAATGGTATTTGAGTTATTCTTCAAGAATGTAGGTACCTGGTGATTCTACTATGGAAAGATATGAATATGGAATTCCTAAAGATATGGAATAGCCAGGGTATTGTGAAAATATTGAGCTCCTCAAAAGGAGAAGTTGAATTCTTGCCTGCCTGCCCTTCTCTCAAACTACAGATGATGATTTACTTAATTTTTAAAATATTATCTTTTTTTTTTGGCTGTGCCTGCAGAATGCAGAAATTTTCAGGCCAGGGACTGAATCCACACCACAGCAGTGACAATGCCAGATCCTTAACCAAATAAGCCACCAGGGAACTCCATAGATGATGATTTCTTATAATACAATTTCTACTGAAATATGCTTCCATTTAATAATGTTTTTTAAAATTAAAAATTTCTTAAAAATTATACTCTCAAATTGAAAGCCTTTCAAAGACTTCTAGTGTAAGAAGAGACTTTTAACACTTTTGACAATTTATAGGTTCTGTTTCTAATTTTATGTGCATTTTTATTTTATATTTCTATTTTGAGAGCAGAACTAAACAATCACTTAAGGAACACGAGCCTTCCTCCAGGTTCAAAAAGATATACATATTACCCAAACATAAAAGAACAGCTTAGTCAAAGAAGATGAATGAAAAATTTAAATACTGCAAAAGCAGAATTTACCTTCATTTCAATATATATGCCAGTAAAACAGTGATTGAAAAAAACCAAAACTTACCTGCTACTGAATTTGGCCGTGGCATAAGATAAAGAGGAATAGACTGTACTGACTGCGATAAAACTGTTTCCAAATTCCTTTCTGGGATCTTATTCAGACTATAGGTGGAAGCTGTCATGTTTTCATCTACTCGATACAAACAGGAATCCATGCTGGATTTTTGAGACTGCCAAGGTTTTACGTTTCCTCCAGATCCCAATTCTTTACTGCTTTCCCCAACGTATTTTGAGCGTTCCATGTTTTCAGAATAGCTTGTCAATGTAGCTGAAAAAGAGAGTAAACTCAACTGAAAAAGAAAACCAAACTTAGAGATTAATCTGCTTATTAATATCCAAATGCATGACTAGCTAATGAGAATACATGTAACATTATTTTTTAAAAGTTACTGATGATCATTTTATCTCCATCATGAAGTTTAAACCACTGACACCAAAAGACAACACTCTCTCACATATTTTCTTTCTAATTACTTTAACAACTCTATTTAAATGAACTACACAAATTTATACATCAGTGCTAAAGAACTGACAGCTAGGACCTATTAATGATAAAAACTTTAGAATTTCATCAAAATGGAATTTATATACTTTTCATGGATTGCCAGAGAGCAAACAGATCTTAACACTCTTTTTATTCTATATTTTTTCCTCATTGAAATGATTTCTTGGCCCTTTATACATAACAAAGAATTAGAAAACAGAAACAGTCCCTAAGCAGAAGCTAATGTAGAAGAAAGAATCTAAATAAAGGAACTACTACATGGCCTTAGGTCCAATCAGAGCTGTAGCTGCTTGCCTACGCCAGAGCCACCGAGCCGAGTCTGCAACCTACATCACAGGTCACGGCAACACTGGATCCTCAACCCACTGAGCAAGGCCAGGGATCAAATGGTTCCTAGTCGGATTTGTTAACCACTGAGCCATGACAGGAACTCCCTACATGGCCTTCTTGAAGAGCTGTCCTTTCCTCTGCAGCTCTGACCCTCTACACCTAAGTCCCTTAGTGAAATCAAACAAAAGCTGAAAGGGCTTCCAGAATTTCGTCTTACCACTAATTATAAACAGGAAAATTTTCATCACCCCTACAAACGGAAAGACGAAAAACATCTGAAATCTAAACTATAAAAATCTTTGCAATAATTATAAAACAAGATATCATTTCAGGAGACTTTTTATGTTAGTTCATATTCTCTTCTTACCTTTTAAATGTACCTATTGTTAAAAAAGAGGGAGACCCAAGGTTACGAGGTCTCTTTGGAAATTTAAATGGAGTTCTGGCCTTTGTAATAACAAGGGAACATGAATGACACAGGAAGACACCTGGGTTGTCTTTCAGCCTTGCTGCTCTTTAAGGTAAAACACCGACCGTCCTTGTATCTGAGTGTTAAGTGCTGCCAACTGGTCTCTGCGTCCTCACTGATGTTAGGGAGCCCAGCTCCGTGGCCACACATCCCTGTCAATTTCATCCGAGAGGCAGTCACCACCAGCCTTCTCAAAGATGCCTGTGCTCTCCGCCCCCACTGAGTCCTGAGTTATTCTTTTTATACATTGTCCCTGTTACCCTTTTTATATCTTGCTGGATTCAATTCGTTAGAATTGTGTTAATAAGGACTTTTATGTCTACGTTCTACATATATTGGTCTGGAGTGTACTTTTCATGTAATGTCTTTGTCTGGTTTGGCCTTAGCATAGTGTTGACCTCATAAAGTGTTCCTTTCACTTCAGCTTCCTGGAGCAGTTTGCATAGAAGTGGTATTATTTCTTCCTTAAATGTTTGGTAGAATTCACCTGTCAAGGTATCTGGTCTGAAAGTTTTCTTTTGGAAAATTCTCCTTTTAAACAACAAATTCAATTTCTATTTAACAGCTTTAAAGCTATTCAGGTTCTTTCTTCTCAAACGAGCTTTGGTAGTTTATTTCTAGGAGTTCATCCATTTCATCTAAAGTGTCAAATTTATTGGCACAAAGTTGTTCATGACATTCCTCTGTCATCCTTTCAATGTCTGTGAGGTCTGCAGAGATGTTTTGCTCTCATTTCTGATATTAGTAATTTGCATCTTCTTCTCTTCCTGATTAATATGGCTAGGGGTTTATCATTGCTACTGACTTTCTCAGAGAACCAGCACTGTTTCACCGATTTCTGTTCTTTATTATTTCCTACTTTGTTTACTTTGGTTTGAATTTCTTTCTTTCACACTTTCTTCCTTTCTGTTTCAGAAAACACAGTTTCTACAGTTTGAGTACATTTAAATTTATTGAGATTAGTTTTATGAACCAGAATATGATCTGTCTTGGTGAATCTTCTGTGTGCACCTAAAAAAAAAACTCTACTCTTGGAGTTCCCCTCGTGGTGCAGTGGTTAACGAATCCGACTAGGAACCATGAGGTTGCGGATTCGATCCCTGGCCTTGCTCAGTAGGTTAAGGATCTGGCGTTGCCGTGGGCTGTGGTGTAGGTTGCAGATGCAGCTTGGATCCCATGTTGCTGTGGCTCTGGTGTAGGCCGGCGGCTGCAGCTCTGATCAGACCCCTAGCCTGGGAACCTCCACATGCCGTGGGAGCGGCCTTAGAAAAGACAAAAAAAAAAAAAAATCTCTACTCTGTTCTTGTTGCATGGACTGACCTATAAATAACAATAAGGTCAAGTAAGTTGGTTGATACGATTGTTTAGGTCTTATATATGTTTACTGATTTCCTACTTGTTCTATGAATGACTGAGAGATGAGTGCCCAAGTCACTGACTGTGTGTGTGGATTTCTCCCATTTTGAAGCTCTGTTACTAGGTGCATAAACATTTAGGATTGTTATTTCCTTTTGAGGAAATGACCCATTTATCATTATGAAATGATCTTCCTTTACAGAGCATCCTTCTTTGTTCTGAAATCTATTTTGATATTCTTTGTTCTGAAATGGGTATAAGAGGGAGACGTGGGCATATATTATGGGCTCCAGGACCAGTAACAACAGGGACTTAATCTTCATTTACAAGCCCTTTCTTTTCCTTTTTTTTTTTTTAAGGGCCCCATCTGTGGCATATGGAAGTTCCTGGGCTAGGGGTCGAACTGGAGCTGAAGCTGCCAGCCTGCACCACAGCCATAGCAATGCCAGATCCAGCTGCATCTGTGCCCTACACCACAGCTTGTGGCAATGCTGAATCCTTAACCCACTGAGCGAGGCAGGGATCAAACCCATATCCTCAAGGATACTAGTTGGATTTTTTTTTAACCCACTGAGCCACAATGGGAACACCTACAAACCCTTTCTAAGTCTTTTTGGGAGACTGCAACTGGCTACCTCCTTAAAGTACTGGATTTGGTCTTCTCTCAGGAAAGAACTGAGACTATCATAGCATCATGCTCCTAGGAGAGACCAGAAGCCACAAGAGAGGACTACAGACCTATGTAGTGCAAAGGTTGGGCTGCACTAGGTATACCAACCTGTCTGCTGTCTGGCTACAGTGGCTCTAGCAATGTCATGAACGGTTGTCATGGGTTGGAGTTGGGTTCCTGTTATCAACATCCCTACTCTAGACCAAGGGGTTGGCTACAGGGGCTGCTTCTAGTCCTTTGTGTTGATCATGGGCACAAGTCAAACAATGCCTGTAGTGCCCCTCTCCTCTGTGCCCAAACTTCTTTCTTTTCACTGAGATGTGATCTGTAGCAGGGCTACTCTACTGGATTCATACAATAGGAAGAGCAGGGGAAATAACGCCCTAGGAGGGCTAATACACCAATGTGAGAAGGGAACAACCAGAAAAAGCTCCTAATTCCCTCTCCATAGTTCAGCTGGTCTCTCTGAAGATACTGAGCAGGACCAAGCAATCAACCTCTGCCTGCTCTGTAATTCCTTTCCTTACATGTACTCTTCCTCATTTCATGCTTCATTCTTCCTTTCATTCATTCTTGCTTCCTTGGTTTGCATTCCCTTAATAAAGGGTTCCAAAAGCCTTTGGTTGTGGGTTCTATTCTCTAAGGAATCTATGCTAAGGCAGCCTGTTGGTAAAAATCTTGGGAACCATGGGCTATATATTCTTAAAGCTAATTCAAATGTTCAAGTCATATTAAGTTATTGCATTATTTTGATATATGGTGAAAACTACTCACTTTAGTTAAAAATTCATTTCATATACACAGTCCTTCGGTCATAAATAGCTCTATGGTTCCTGACCTTTTTGCCACCACACACAATGTTATACCTTCCCCAATGAGGTTTTATGGATTCTACAACATATTTTAAATTATAATTTCCACATGTGTTCAGTGAGAGTATATAGGTGTATACTTCTATTATCTTTGTATGTGTCTCTCTAAACAGATGGATGCTTTTTATTTTAATTTCTGGAAATTGTCTCATTACTTTAAAATATATTTAAGCATTTTCCTTTCAGTAAAATTTAACTGAAGTATAATTTCATTTGATGTGAAGATGTGTGA
The DNA here is from genome assembly GCF_016906955.1 of Phacochoerus africanus. Classification (NCBI taxonomy): domain Eukaryota; kingdom Metazoa; phylum Chordata; class Mammalia; order Artiodactyla; family Suidae; genus Phacochoerus; species Phacochoerus africanus. Next base: position 15,719,007 of record NC_062557.1, read on the forward strand.
TTCAGCTGGCTTTGTAATTCTTAGCTAGAAGCCTGGAGTTCACACAGCTGCTAGGGTTAGTATGCTGAAAGCCGGAGACTGCTAACTCCTGTTTCCCAGAGGACTTGTCTACACATAAAATGGCTGTTATTTAACCCTTTCCTCCATTCCTTTCTTCCCTCCTTTCTTCCTCCCTCCCTCTCTTCTCTCCTTCTCTCTTGCTTGCTTTCCTCCCTCTCTCCTTGCCTTTCTTTCTTTTCTTCCTCTCTCCTTCCTTCCTTTCTTTCTCTCTCTCTTTGTTTCCTTGTGTCCCAGCATATGTTTTTATCTTTAGGGCCCAAATTAGAGCTGTATCAATGTGATCGTACCCTGGTGTATATTCCAGAAATATACCCCCTTTCTCCAGATAAACCATGAGCACTTTCAGTCGGTTCCAAACACTGACCTTTGAAGGTCTGAGAAGGTAGTAATATGGTTGCACTATTTTCAATTTTTCAAATAATTTATAAATAATATGTTTATTGACAGCTAGTTAACTAAAACACCAAGCTTCTTTAAACTTAGCTAGAATTATATCAAGGGTGACAACACTGGTTATCTCATTTTGAACAGAAATTATGGCAGACAGAAATATAATATATACATACATATGATATATGTTTGATAAATTAAAAATGAGAAATAAACTATGAATAATGAATGAAGTGATGCTGAAAACTTTTTCAGATATATGGGATCTATCAACAAAAATTATGAGACGTCCTCATTGGTGGTGAAAAGATTTGAGGAACTGAGTTAATTCAAGGTTCAAAGACAGAATTATTCAGTGGCCTATGGAACCTATTTTATTATTTCCATGATAAAGTTTATACTAAGGAAGGTCTTCTATGGTCATGGAATTTAAAAATAAAGACAAGGAGGACACTGATTTTGCACCAAAATTCTACTGCTTGCATAAACCAAACCTGTTATTACATAGTTCACTTGTTTTTCAAACCCAAAGAATTCCTTGCCCTTTTTCACTAGAGAGGAATGTATCTAGTCCCTAACACATATTATATGATCAACAAATACAACTGAGAGGATGAATAAATTTGTTATTGGATGTTCAATATCCAGAATCACTGGGACACAGAAAGAGTGAAAACAGACAACTCACTAGAGTTGTTCTAGACAAAATACTAGAAGTGTAATTCTCTGGGTAACCACTCTTACTTAGGAATTTTGCACATTTTTGCTTCACTGGCCCTTCTTACAGAATATAGTGACTTTTAGTTGATTTCATTCACCTATCTAATACATTTTTTATTGAGCAACAGGTATGTGTCAGAACATACTGCTGAACAAGATAGGTCCCTTAATTCCAGATGAAGGATAATTGTGCAGCAAAAAAGGCCATACACAGGAAAAAAATGAAATACAATTTTTAAAAATAACATATTAATGTCTGCATATTATTCAATTTTATGAAGTGTCTTCTTTTTACTCAACCATTCCTCTATGGTGAGACCTTATCATATAGTTTCTATGAATGAAGCTGAAGAGGAAGACATGGCCCCCAATAAAAAACATACATATTTGTTTTCCACTAGACCTAATCTATCTCTATTTTAATTCTCTAGGCCTAGTAATTCCCACATAGAACAAAGAATAGTGGGAAAATACTGAGTTGTAAGTAATAAAGAGATTTTTCTTGAGACTTTCTCCATTTTTCTTCCTTGATCTAGAAAAAAAAAAAAATTGCTACCTCAGTATAAAGAACTGCTTACATGGCATTTCTATTTATACTGCCATATAGGCCCAGAGGATAGTGTGAGGAAGTAGGAATTACAGGCTTGTTAATAAACAGGCTCACTGTGAATAAAATTAACTCCACATATTTAAAAAGTTTTATTGAAGAACAAATTACATACCATAAAAAGCACCACTGTGTGTGTGTGTGTGTGTGTGTGTGTATATATATATATATATATATACACACATACATACATATATATGGGTACAAGCACATCTGCTTATCATCGATAATATTTAAAAACTGACAGCCATAATTCTTATTCGGACTCACTACTTTACTTTTGTTGATAGAGACTAAATTTTTAATGTTAGGTAAACATCTTAGGTCATCTGTTCTGATAATTTTTTTTTTTTTTTTTTGCTATTTCTTTGGGCCACTCCCGCGGCATATGGAGGTTCCCAGGCTAGGGGTTGAATCGGAGCTGTAGCCACCGGCCCACGCCAGAGCCACAGCAACGCAGGATCCGAGCCGCGTCTGCAACCTACACCACAGCTCACGGCAACGCCAGATCGTCAACCCACTGAGCAAGGGCAGGGACCGAACCCGCAACCTCATGGTTCCTAGTTAGATTCGTTAACCACTGCGCCACCACGGGAACTCCTGATAATTATTTTAAAACAATGCACTGTTTTGTAACAATTAGGACCATGGGTTTTGAAGTCATATAGACATGAACTTGAATCTCAGCTTTGCCTCTTAATATCTATGTGATCTGGGACCAATTATTTTTGAATCTCAGTTTTCTAAGAACGATTATTACACGATTATGTAAGATAGAGGTAATTTACAGATAGACTGGGCCAGCCTATGCTTATCTCTGGGGATAACTGGAAGTCTGGTACTGACTCTTAGCCAAAACGAGGTCAACTAGGATAACTAATGATTTATAATTTGCTGTTTAAAGTTTGAAACTCCCTTGGCAGCACCCAGGACTAGTTGTTTATTGACAGCTTACACCTGGAGTACTTAGCCTGGCCTGGCTATGTGACTCGAGGGGCGTAACAACTTTCATTGTAAACTTTTGGGGAGCTCTCCTGAAACCAAGATTTCTTATACATATCTTAGTGATTTATACTCTGGGGACAGAGTACGTCCTATATGATTAAGAATGAATCTGGAGAGCTGCACCTGGAAGTGTCTGGGGTCCTCTGTGCTCGCCTGTATTTTCTTTCGCCTGCTAGACTACACCTTTACTAAAAGCTTTTTGTTAGCATCCTTTGTGGAGTCCTACGTATCCTTTTAATTCTCTGATCCTGTGAAATCTTTACAACTATTTTCTTATAAGATCATTATAAGGATTAAATAATGGTGCCCGGCCCAGAGTTTGTACTCAATCAATGGTTGTTACTATTACCATTACTATATCAGTTCGGTCAATTATGCAAGACAAACGCTCTGTTTGGTCTCCCTGATCATTTTAATGGGTAGTGTCCAGACTTCTTTAACAAACATGCCATGCAATATAAATATAACCTTAGAGCTACCTGAAATTTACGTAGTGCTAACTAATTAGAGAAGCGGGAAGGATGACAAGAACCACTAGGCAGAGTAACTAGAAAAACTTAATAGTGAAGATATGCCTGCATATTTCTGAAAGAGGTTGGAGAAAATGTGAAAAAATAACTCAAAGTATCTATGTTCAGTTTATGACTCTGTGACAATTTGGAACACATGAAGAACATATAACACTCTATGGAATGTGTTACTGAAGGAGCAAGGGGCTTTGATTAGGATTTTCTTTTCTTTTCTTTTTTTCCTTTTTTGGCCGCCTCGTGACATATGGAGTCTGGGGCCAGGGATTAGATCCGAGCTATAGTCACAACCTAAGCAGCAGCTGTGGCGATGCCAGATTCATAACCTGCTGTACCAGCCTGGGCTGGGGATTGAACTTGCATCCCAGTGCTCCCAAGATGCCACCAATACCGTTGCACCACAGTGGGAACTCCAGATTAGAATTTTCTGATTCTGCTTTTCAGTTACTATTGTGAAACATTAGGAAAACATAATCCCTGAAGTATAAGCAAAGTGGTAGACATTTCCTCTTTGTAGGTGTTAAATGATACAAGTCTAAAGGATAGAGGACCAAATTTGGCAATGAACGAGAACCCAAAGGAAAAAAATCCTGAGATGTGATTAAAAGAGGGAATTAAAGAACTATACCTTTTTGGAAAGAACTGTGATCAGATAAACAAAAGATAGAAACAAAATGGATCCATGCTTAAATTCGTTTTGCTATATAATACCACACCAAAACAGACCATTATTAAAGCTTAACATGAAAAGAAGAGGATAGAAAAATGATGTACATCTCACAAAGCTTATGACTATCAAGATTTTTGCTTGAAACTGTATACATGGCTGATAGGAGATTATAGGTAGTTAATGGTATCTAACTAGGTACATACATAAGGCCATTATACCATTAAAGTTATACCAATGATATTAAAAGAGCCGTAAATGTGTAAAACGACTTTGTAACTACCTGACAATCATGTCAGTGATATTTCGGCACATATTTAAGGAAGGTTGTCAGTTTGAGGAGAGGGAAGCTATGACTGGAGCGGAGAATGCTGTCTCTGACAGAAATTAAATCACATCTGGGATGAATCCAGACCACAGAGAATCTAAGAAGTCTACATTTAGTTATTTACAATCTTTCAGAATACTAGAAAGAAAATTTTATATTTACATACTTGAAAATTCAGGAAGTCTGCATTTCTAGTATTCGGATGCTCATAACTCGAATTCTATATATTTTGGCATGCTCTGAGAGTGCTACAGGCAGGCACAGGGATGGCTAAAATTCAGTTTTAACTGCAAAATGTAATCAAAAGGACTTCACCCTACACTGACTGATACATAAAGAAATTAAAAATAGACAATCTGGAGTTCCCGTGGTGGCGCAGTGGTTAACGAATCCGACTAGGAACCATGAGGTTGCGGGTTCGGTCCCTGCCCTTGCTCAGTGGGTTAACGATCTGGCGTTGCCGTGAGCTGTGGTGTAGGTTGCAGACGTGGCTCGGATCCCGCGTTGCTGTGGCTCTGGCGTAGGCCGGTGGCTACAGCTCCGATTCAACCCCTAGCCTGGGAACCTCCATATGCCACGGGAGCGGCCCAAGAAATAGCAACAACAACAACAACAAAAAAGACAAAAGACAAAAAAAATAGACAATCTAAATTAGTTCATTTACTAACTTTAGTGCTTCTTGATGATGGGGCAAGATTTAAATATGAAGCATTAATAAACAACAGACTATCTTGGAAGTTTTTGTTGGAAATAATGTAAGCAATATTTACTTTCGAAAAGCCGATGTTTCTATAATTTGAGGGGAAGATACTTAACAAAACATATTTAACAGTTAAAGTAGGCCAGCCTTGAGATTTCCAAAGTAACAACAATATCATTGACTATTATTACTTGTGCCACATACAATTTTCTTCCAACTCGACGTGCATGAAAAAATTATAAAGGGAAACAAGTCATTTTTCAAGATAAGCTGCTCATCTATAATTTGATAACTACTCTGTAGTCTTAAGTAATTTTATGAGCAGTATTATTCTCTTTCTTCTCTCATAATTTTGAAGCAAATCTGTTTCAGTATTTTTACACATGAAAGAATGGAAGTTCATTATTTTTCAAATTAGCTTTATTATCCACAGAGGCACTTATTCTTATAAGAAACACAAGTCTGGAAATTGATCAGAAGAGAAAATAGAGGAACACTGTCTGCTCTAAGTCAAAGAAGGATCTCATTTTTAATTTTCAGAACATTATGAATATTTACTCTGACCATTCACTGACATGTTAAGCTTCCATTCTGAAAAGTAACCACTTGTAATTGGATTATGTCTGATCTGTCAGCACCATCCCTTCTGCCTGAATGAACATATTTCTAAGGCTATTTTTTTATGTACAGCAATATAGGTGACATGCAGTTACAGACACTCGAAAAATATAAACAGAAGAAGCCAGGAAGAGATGTGGCTAGGGATTATAAAAGCCATTTTGCCAAAATTAATCATAAGGAGAATTGAAGAGAATAAAATTAGTCAATGGAGAATTCTGACCTTTACTATTTATTAAAAATTCAATAAAGTTCCATCTTGTACTCAATGGTCACTATAAACACTGTCAAAAAAGTAGCTTAAAGTGCCAGGTCAGTCCTTCATCCCCTACCCTTCCACCCTTAAGCCTTTTTTTTATAAACATTTACTGAGCACCTACTATGCTATCCCATGTCAGTCCATGGGACTGGGTGCTAAAGACAGAGATGAATAAGGCACTGTTTCTGCTAATAAGAAATTAACAGTCTAAGGGTGAAAAACTGGCTCTCAAAGTAATTATAATACCATGTATGAGAAGCGATGATACAGATATGCAGAGGTATTACAGGGAACACAGAGTAATTATATGTCCTGGATAGGAGTTAAGAGTGGAGAATTGAAGAGAGGTAGTAGCAGCAGTACTGATGGCAGAGTACCGAGGCTGAATTTTAAAAAATATGTAGGGGTTGGTCAAATACGAGAGAGAGAGGAGATTAAACGCCAAATGATCAATGTGAACAAGAGCATGCACATAAAAAAAACTGGAACGTGTCAGGTAGCAATACAATATAATGATGCTAGAATAATATACACAAGGCTAGAAGTAGGGGGATTAAAGGCTGGAGAAACTGGCTGTGGCCACATCAGGTGAGCCTGGGCTTTATCTTCTAGGTAAATGGGAGCCAAAGGAATGGTCTGATTGGATTTGATTTTCAGGGAGTTCACTTCATCTTACAGATAATGGAAACAAAGCAGTAACTGCTTTTCAGTTAATTCACTTCGGTAGGTATGTGAAAAACAGATTCAAAAAGGACAAGCCAAAAAGCAGAGAGAACAGATTTGTATTAATCTAGGTCTTAGATAATGAGGACTACCAAGGGGCAAGGCTAGAAAAGATGAAAATAAAAATCCTGGGGTAAGAAATACAGGGGGAAGGTAGGTGGCAAGGACTCCTCTCAGTTTTCTAGCTTGCGTTCTTGGGTAGGTAGGTAGGTAATAGAAGAAAGTATTTGGGACAACTTTATATCAACAAATTTGAAAAGATGAAAACCATAACTAAAGAAAACAGATTCAAGAAGAAAGAAAAATTTAAAAGTCCTATAGTATTAAATTCATTGAAATGGTAGTTTAAAAAATCTTCATGAAGAAAGTAACAGGTCCAGAATATTTTAATGGCAGGTCTTACTAAATCATCAAGAAACAGATAATTCCAATCTTCTATTAGCTATGTCAGAGGTTAGGAAAAGAGGCTATTTTTCATCACATTGTATTTCTCTATGTATTTTATTTAGATAAATATTTAGTTATTTAATGATATCTTCATAAAGGCTTTTATAAATAAACCAGAAATGAGAAATTATTATGCTAGAAACTGAGGGTATACAAAAATTATTAGAGGGAGTTCCTGATGCGGCACAGTGGAAATATATCCAACTGGTATCCATGAGGATGTGGGTTTGATCTCTGGCGTTGCTCAGTGGGTTGGGGATCCTGCATTGCTGCGGCTGTGGTGTAGGCTGGCAGCTGTAGTTCAGATTCGACCCCTAGCCTGGGAACTTCCACATGCCATGGGTGTGGCTCTAAAAAGCGGAAAAAAAAAAAATTAGAGGTGAATCCTGACTTTAAGGAATTTTGTAATAAATTCTGAAATCAGGAAATGTGAGTCCTCCAACTTTGTTTCTTTTTCCAAGATTGTTCTGGCTACTTGGGGTCCTTTGAGATTTCACATGAACATTAGAATAGGTGTTACTAAATTTCTGCAAAGAACTTTGCTGGGATTATGATAGGGATTTTAATGATTCTATAGATTGCTTTGAGAAATATTATCATTTTAACAATACAAAACCTTCCAATAAATGAACACAGGACATATTTCCAATTACTTAAGTCTTTAAAAATTTCTCCAGCAATAAATTGTGGTGTTTAGTATATAAGTTGTTTGTCTCCTTGGTTAAATTCATTCCTGAGTATTCTACTCTTTTTGATGCTATTGTAAGGCATAGAAATGCAACCGTTTCTTGTGTATTGATTTTGTGTCCTGTATCTCTGCTATAAAAATGTTCTTTTTATTGACTATTTAAAATGAATAAATTCACATGTTGACAGATATTAAATATATTCATTTAAGCAGTAGAGATAGGCTGAGTTGACATGGCATTAATATCTGCCACAACACCTAAACAAATAAATATTTTGATTTGATAATCTTGAGAAGGAAGCCATATGAGGAAAATATATTTTATTTTCTTCATTCCTAATCATTGCCATTTGCCTGGCCTCCTCAGCTCTTCTCATTTGTTGACCAGCCTCTCCCTTGCCCTGTCCTTGAAAGTCTTACCTTCCTTGGCAGTGATATTATACTGCCCCAATTTGTCTGTCTGACTACTCCTTTTCCTCCATCCACTGGCTCATTCTCCCACCTCTCACTCCCTGCTCAATCTAAATGTGCCCTAAGATTCTGTGCTCTGCCTTGGTTTTCTTTTCTTCAGATTCTTCTGTTTCCCCAAACTTTGCTCATTTCCATGTGACTGACTCCCCTTAACAAGTATGCAATAGGCAATAAGTATATGAAGAACAGAGAACTAGCAAGAAACTCTACTGGTCTGGTGAGGAGTGAACTTTTTCTGAATCACTTCTCTTGCTAGACAGATGATGCATGTGAATTTATATGAAGTAGAAAGAACTTTTTCTATTCACCCCTTCTTTTATCAGATAATATCTTTAAAGGACTGGTTACGTAAGGAGTGATACCTCTCATTTTGTTTACCCTTTATCTCTCTCTCCTGCATCATTAAAAAGAACACATTTTATACAAATCTCAATAACTCAAAAGCAGAATTTTTGAAAATCTTAAAAATTAAGCTTCTGTGATTATTTTTAAAAGAAAAAAAAGATATAAAATGATAATATAAAACCCAACTCACCAATAATACCACTATCTCTGCTTTCAAGGGTGGAGGTTGGACTAGTGACAGCCCCATAGCTGCAGTCCTTGGCAGCTGCACTTGTACTGACTGGTGGGAGGGTGGAGGCAGGGGCTACTGGCTGGTGGAGAGGCAGTGCTGCTGGTCAGAGTAGAACAGGGACTTATCCGCTGGGTGATTGCTGAGGTCTGAAAAATCAAAATGAAAAAAAGATAACTGAGCAGCGGTTAAAGTAAAATACATTGTAAGGCAAAACATATGCTTTGATGACAAAAAGAAAAAAATCTACATACACAGCTTTTACATCTATTAGGTTCTGTTAGTTTTTGCTTTGTAAGATAAAGAATTCTATAATTCTATAATTAAGGTGAAACTTGATAAATTTCACATGAGCAGAGACTGTGGCCAGTTTTTCTGCCTAGGAAATTTATAGTGACAAGCAGTCTTTATCATTGTCAAAACTAATAGAGGAATTTTTTTATTAATCAACTTTTCCTTGCTGCTTTTAATCAATAAAACTTTTCTGAAGGCTTGGAACTTTGTCTTGGTAAGATTTCCTTTGTGAAGGAAAAACAAATCTCCACAGTTGAGAAATAAAAGTGAAGTTCTTAATGCAAATATGTAGGGCTTTTTTTGGATACATAGATGGCTGCTCAGAGACAAAGAAAATGAATGTAAAGGAAATAGCTTATTCTAAAAGTTTGTCAAATAAAACAGATAAAGATATTAATATAAACCTACATTTCTCTGTAGAAACTGATTACAGCCTGAGATCACTTTGTACCTTGAATGATTCTTATACCTATAATTACCTTTTCATATTTTTTATAGGAAGGAATGAATAATCACCAAAAAGATTGGTGGTAATATATACTAGTTTACCTAATTTAATGAAAATTTACTTTTTAAAGCTCTTTCTACTCAAATAGATTAATGATATAATGAATGAAAGTATATATATATATATTTTTTTTTTTTCAAATACTCAAGAAATGTTATCCTTTTCAAAACAGTAACTGATCAGTCACTAAATTACCTGAAGGAGTCCTAATGATAAACTTGACATTTTTATTTTATTTTTTTGTCATTTTAGGGCTGCACCCATGGCATGTGGAAATTCCCAGGCTAGGGGTCGAATTGGAGCTGTACTGCCAGCCTACACCACAGTTCACAGCAATGCCGGATCCTTAACCCACTGAGCGAGGCCAGGGACCAAACCTGTGTCCTCATGGACACTAATCAGATTCGTTTTCCGCTAGCCACGATGGGAACTCCAAACTTGACATTTTTAAAGGCTAAATTAAAAAAAAAAAAGCATTCCAAATTCTTTACACATAGAGTCTTTAACTCTATTCTCTCAGCCAAAATTAAAGATACACATTTTATAACTTGACTGGAAAATGTGATCACTGCATATGAGAATATTAAGGCTCTTTGACTCATCTCAAAATGATTTCCAGATGCAATCCCTTGTATTTAATTATATGTGTTGAATCCATGTTTTGATTTTAATTTAAATGCTATAAGCAGGTCATAAAAGACACATTCAATTCAACCAAGGTAAGTGACATTCTCAGAACTCTGCAACCAAGTAAATCTTTTCAATCATATGAATAATATTAGAAACTTATTTTTCCTAATAACACAATAAGCTCTAAAATCCATGCCATTTCTCTTCTATATAATTTTTCTCTAGAGGAGGGAGGAGTTTCAATTTCTTTGTAATCTCCATTGTTTTTATAAAATGATGTTGATCTACTAGAGCAATGATCTTTTTTTTTTTTTTTTTTTAACTGGGTATAAAGCAGAATTACCTGAGGAATGTAAAAAAAAAATGTTCCCCTACAAAACTGATACTGAATCCCACCCCAGGCTTATTGAATTAGAAGTCTCCCTAGTTAGAACTTGGCATGACAATTTTTAACTGTCTCATTCTCAGTTCAAGAAATATGTAGATCCTATACTAGAATTGTATTAGAACCTTTTACATTAGATATATCTATAGTCATTTCACAATGAAGTTTCATTTTGGTGTGAATCTATTACTTCTATAGCAACTCATTTCTGTTTTTAGTTGAGATTCTCAGTCTGTTCTTTGAGTAAGGAAACTGTATTATATGCATAATAATATAACCCCAGCCAGTGTGGGGGTTAAGCTCAAACAACACATAATTTTTACTGTAAGTTATTTTCTGCAAAAAAAGCGTATATCACAGAATGTATGCTTTAAAAGCTTTAACTCCAAAAGCAAAGCTTAAAGATCAAGCCACACAGAAGACTGTTCATGGCTTGTGAATTAAAAGGCAAGCCTTGTATTTACTTAAGGAGGCTAGTTAATGAGACACAGAAATCTCTTCTAGGCACAGAAAGAAAACATTATCTACTCTCCATGCTGTAGGCTAACATGGACATCTAATTAAGCCACTCCACTCCTGAAACCTTTTCCTGGTTTTCCCTTTGTTCTTACTGTTCTCCAGAAGGATCCAGAAGTCTCAATCTCGACCTCTCAGAAGTTCTACAAACATACAAGGGAAGAACCTAATGATGGAATTTATAAGGTAGATCCTAATACCCCAGAAACTACTGAGAAAAAAACATAGTGATCAGATTAATATCACTTTCAATACTTTGTCCTTTGTGAAAAAAATGATACATACTGACTTGCCTGCACTGGCTTCTGTCATCAGTAATACTTTTCTGAGGACACCATCACTATAGGGTAAACAAAGCAATCTATCTTTGTTAGTATGCTGTTTAGCTCAGAGGAAAGTCACTAAATGAACATGACCTCCTACTCCTTAATAATCTTCCTCAGAACAGATTCCAATGGTCAGTTTAGACATTTTCTTTTTTGGTTCCAAGATAGTTTCACGGTATATTCCAATAAGGCTATCATGTCGCTTCATTATTAATATTTTACATTTGTTCAGTGTTTTATAGTTAAAATTTTAAAAAATTACTTCATTTTCTCCTTAGCCAAGTATGAGGCTTAATGAGTATTATTTCCCTCATTTAATAAATGTGAAAATGAAACTACCCTAAGTATGAAAGCTATGAAGTAATTTCCCCCAAATCTTACTGCTCCTGCATAGATTTACATAATAATCACATTGCACATTGTTCTATCTTTTACTAACATGGCATTTTACAGCTTACAAAGTGCTTTTATATTCATGATTTAACTTGATTCTCACAACATTCCTGTCAGGTGTTATTACTTCATGTTACCCTGGAACAGTGTGGCATAACTATTAAGAACTAAGTTGGAGCAGCAGACTGGATTGGAATACCATTCCATCACCTCCTGGCAGTGTGTTTACCTCTTTTAATCTGAAAACTGAAATATAAATGGACCCTACCACTTTAGATCATAAGGAAGTTTAAACAAAAATGTGCAAATGAAGCAATTAGTGCAATGATTCTATGCAGTAAACATTTATTAAATGTCCATTATGATTCCCTATGAAAAACCTAAAGCTGAGAGAGGTTAAGCGACACGTCTAAACTTACAAAATGGTAGCTGGTAGAGATGGAACCAGAAGACAAATTTTCTACTGACTGGTTCAGTGATTTTTCTATTATACTATATCACTGTAATTATATTAAGTCAATGATACTACTCATTTGCTTATTTTAGATCCAATGTCTTCAGTAAATGCACAAGTAAGGCACACTCTATAGACTTGTTATTTTATTCAGAAATCACTGCAACATGCTGTGACATGAAGCATCTCAAAAGCAACCCAGTATAAATTCTAGCACCTGAAGAAATGGAGCTTTTTAGAAATAACAAGGTCCTTGGCAAATTCTCAGTTTGTAATGTCATGTTACTTAGTCATTATTAGAACAGTCTTATTTCAACCTGACATGAATATCAAGAAATAAAAAGTAAAAGAGATGTTTTATTTACATCAGTTTTTAAAAAGCCCTCAACATATATCATTCCCATTTTTTATTCACAGAGCATAGCATACTGACATGGTTACAGTGCAAATTGGTTAAGAAACGATCAATCCCTGTCATCACAAAGCTTACATTCTTGTATGAGATACAGACAAAAACCCCTCTATAATTAATATGTAACCTAATAAATTAATAAAAAGCGCTATAAGGGAAATAAAGTAGCAGGATAAGGGGATACAGTGATGGACAGGCGCTATTAGATAAAGTAATTAAGGCCTCTCTGAGGCGGTAACATCTGAGTAGAACACTCGATGAAGTGAGCAAGTTATATGGCAGGAACATTCCAGTATAATGAATGTTTCATGTGTTCAAGGAATGACAACAAGACAAGTGTTGCTGGAGAGCTGCAGGTGAAAGAGAGAGGGGTAGGAAAGGATGCTGGCGAGGCGGCAAGGGGTCGGATCAGGTGGTCATGGGAAAGATTATAGCTTTATTTCTAAAGGTGACAGGAATACAGTGGAAGATTGAGAGCAGAGAAGTAAAAGGATGAGATTCACATTTTACAAGGATCACTCTGACTACTGTGTAAATAGACAACAGGGGGACAAGAGGGGAAGCAGAGCCCTATGAAGCCCTATTTATCATATGGTAAATATTTCTTGAGCACCTACTAATAGTAGACACTGTTCTAGGTGCAGATGATACAGTAGTAAATAAAACCAGCAAAAGTTCCAGCCTTCTAGCCTTACATCCTAAGAGCTACTGCAGTAGCCCAGGCAAGAGATAACAGTGACCTGGCCTTAGGTGTAGCAGAAGTAATACAAAGGGATCAGATTTAGCATACATTCTGAAGAGAAAGCCTGTATGATTTGCTGAAAGAGTGAATGTAGAGTGTGACAGAAAAGTCAGGAATGGCTTCGATGCTTTTATGCTAAGCTTCTACAGATAGGAAACACTGGAGAAGGAGCAGTTTTTTGGGGAAAAAATGCAATGGTAGCTTTTTGATATGTTAAGTTTGAGACATAACTTGGATGCATAGGGAGAAAAAGCAGTGTAGGTAGCTAGATACAGAGATTGAGTGTTAAGGGGAAAGGCAGGACTAGAGATAATTCCAGAGTCAAAACAATATTTAAACACATCAGAAGGGAAGAGTTTCAATATGATTAGAATCTCTGGGTATCTGAATTTTACAAAACTGCCCACGTGATCAGAAACGGGCAGCCAGCAAAACCGATGACCTTAGGAGTGAGTGTATAAAGAAAGGAAAAGCCTGAGCAGAGAGCCCTGGAACATCTGAGCATTTAACCACACCACCTATAAATATGCTCAAAGAAACTCTGTATACTTTATTATTTTATGATGAAACAAACATACAACACAGACTCTTTACCAAGTATATGCAATCTGAATTTAAACTGTCATATTCTGAGTAAAACTGTTCACTACAGGACATTCATTTTAAAGATAAAGACCATACAAATGAATCTTACACTTCTGTTGCTACATTTTAAATGAAAAGAATGGAAATAGCCAAAAGAAAAAAAGTCTCTAAAATAATTTTTCCAAATTGTTGATATTTTTAACTTTCTCAGATGAGGGTTTAGATCATTTTTCAGATTTTCTAATATGAGTATCCAAATTTAGTTTTACCACATTTTAACTACGAATTATAAGTTTTGTTACATTTCGTTTTTATCATTTTGGTTTAAAATATTTTCTAATTTCTTGTGATTTCTCCTTTGACTTAGCACCTGTGGATTCTGATTTTCTAAGTTATCTTTTAGCTATCTTTTTCAAAGTTATTTTATAATTGGTTATTTCTACCATGGTCAGTGAAATCTTTTGACATTTGCTGAGATCTGTTCAATGGCTCAGCATATTGTCAATTTGATAAATAAACCATGTGTTCCTGAAAACAATGTGAATTCTGCAATTTTGGGGGTGCAGTGCTCATATAATGCCAATTTTGTTTGTTGGCTTATTTAGTTCTTCAGTCATCCAACAAATGAAGCAAAGGCTTAAAGTAGCTTTTTAAAACTTTGAGAATGAAACTAAAAAATGTTCCATAACTGAAGAAGTGTAGTGATTATTGAAAATTAAGTTACACCTCCAGGTCTCAAAAGGCATTCAATACTTGGGATTATTCTCAGAACATCCACGCTCACACCCACACCCAGAAGCATTTCTCCTTTCCTGGTTATAATAGGCTGATTCATCCCATATTTCACTAAGTTGATAGGAAACCAGTTTACCTGATTTTCATCCTGTACTTCCATGTTATATTGATCACCTGGCTGAACTTCTGTGACTTTCTCTCCAAGGAGGAAACCCAGACGAGTCATGAGTGTGTTTGCTGCCTCATCTACAGATGGAGGGGGACCAAGTTCCTGTTCAGCATCACCTATATCAGGAAGACATTAAAACACATGAACCTTTCAAAAAAAAAAAAGGCCAGTTCTGCAACTATATTTATACTCAGTTTGGTCATTTCCCTTGTTTTCACATTCCAAATCCAAAATCACTAGGTCCCTGTCTAGAAGCTCATTTCCCACCTTTTTACATTACAATTCAGAGTCTATCCTCGGATCATCTTTAATGTATCTACTTGAAACCCTTGAGTTTGAGAGAATGTTTTTGCAACTTAATAGACATTTCCCAGCATGCTGGCAGTTGGCCTTCCAGTACAAGTCTTAGTCTTAGGATCAAATTTCTGGCCACAATCACCACCTTCATCCAAGTTCTTTTGTCTTTTTTTTCTTACTGTTTTTGTAAATATTCTTTTTTAATTTTGAAATCAGGTCAAAGTCACAAAAAAGTTTCAAGAATAGAACAAAGAACATATTTTTTCCTTAACCACTTGAAAATACAGACATGATGTCCCATCCTCCCCAGAGAGTATGCATTTCCTTTAACAAGGAGATTCTCTTACCGAACCAACACTACCAGCAGAGACATCAGGAACCTAACATTTTACATGACGATGATCTCATCCACAGACCCCATTTTAAGTTTTGATAGTTATCCAGCAGTGTCATTTCTAGCAAAAGAATTTCAGGATTATGCAGTGTACTCGGTTCTCAGTTCTCTTTGACTCTCTTAATCTGGAATAGTTCCTCAGTTTGTTCTCAGCTTTCATGACCGTGACACTTCTGAAGATTATAATTATAGGCCAGCTGTTTTGCACAATGTCTCTCAATTTGAATTTATCTCATGTTACCTCATGATTTGATTCGGGTTATGCATTTTTCACAGGTCTATCACAAAAGTAATGCTTTGTTAACCTTGATCACTTGGTTATGGTAGTGTCTGCTGTATTTTTCCACTCTTTGTAATTAATAAGCATCTTGTGGGGGGACACTATGAGATTATGTAAATAGCCCATTCCTCAACAAACTTTTAAAATAAAAAAACTGTGGTAAAAATATATGCAATAAAAACTGCTATTTTAATCATTTTTAAGTGTACAACTCAGTGGCCTTAAGTACCTCCACAATGTTGTGCAACCATATCCATTTCCAGAACTTTTTAATCATCCCCCAAAGAAACTCTGTATCCACTAAATAAAACTCTCCAATCTCCTCTCTTAATAGCCCCTAGTAAGCTCATTCTATTTTCTGTCTCTTTGAATTTGCCTATCTATTCTAGGTACTGCATGTAAGCGGAATTATACAATATTTGTCCTTTTATGTGTCTAGCTTATCTCACTTTGTATATTTTCAGGGTTCATCCATGTTTTAGCATGAAGCAAAATTTCATTTCTTTTGTATGAATAAATTATATTCCATTTTATGTACCTCCCACATTTAGTTTATTTATTCATCTGTCCATCAAGCTGGTCACTTGAGCTGTTTCCACCTATTAGATATTAGGAATGATGATCCTGTGAACATTGGTGCACAAGTATTCAGTCTGAATCTCCCCTCAACAAATTTCTGCCCACTACTTTAGCATCCACTAATGCTTCTTAGTTGAATTAATTACTATCATGCTTACCAAATGGTGATTTTTCTAAATCTAGCACTCTTTCTATAGTACATAAAAAAGAGCCAGGGAACTCAGGGTGATCTCTTCCAATTGTAATACAGAACTAATTTCCCTAAACTGAGTATCTGTTTACATTACTGTGATTCATTGTCATCATTTTTTTCAGATTTTGTTTTACACTCAGATGTCTTTAGTCTAACCTTAGAACAGTCCACAGCAGTACAGATCCTATAGGACACTATAAAAATCTTTTTTTTTTTTTTTGAGAGGGGAATCAGGCCTGTCCTTTCATCATAGTACGCATTAACTATAAAGTCCTATGATTTGATGCTAAAATACAAGAGATCAGAGTTCCCGTCATGGCACAGCGGAAATGAATCTGACTAGAAACCATGAGGTTGTGGGTTCAATCCCTTGCCTTGATCAGTGGGTTAAGGATCCGGCATTGCCATGAGGCTCTGGCATAGGCCAGCAGCTGCAGCTCAGATTAGACCCCTAGCCTGGGAACCTCCATGTGCAGTGGGTGCGGCCCTAAAAAAAAAAAAAGACAAAAAGACAAAAAATAAATAAATAAATTAATTAAATAAATTAAAAAAAATATGAGAGCTCAATTTTTTTTAGAATATTCAGTTTCACACATTAACTCACTCTAAATGGCAAGACAGTAAGATTTATATTGTTATTTTTCAATTTAACATTCATCTTAACTACTAAAGTCTACTAAAGTCATAAGCTGGAACTCAGAGGAAGGGATTATAGGTATATTTTGTACAGTATTACTCAACTCATGTCCCACCCGTGGAAAATCTCTACAGAATTCTCATTTATTTGAGTAGAAAACTCGCATCTATTTTCCCTTTCCTACTTCCTTTCCAAGAGGCAACAAAAATGGATTTCTTTGCCACAGAACAAAACATATTCAAGGGGCTTTATTACCTCTATAATATCCATCAGTTCCTTATCTCTCTTCCTCTGTCCAACTAAGGTACTCTAACATAAAATCTCAGGGAAAAGCTGTGTTATACACACAAATGAATCTTTACAACTAGTTCTCTAAATCTAAAAAAATAATACAAATGATTGTATATACAAAACAGAAAAAGATGCATAAAGATAGAAAACAAACTTGTGGTTACCAAAGGGGAATAGGAAGGGGGTAGGGACAAATTAGGGGTACGGGGTTAACACATACAAATTACTATATATAAAAATAGATAAGTGACAAGGATCCTATTGTATAGCACAGGGAATTATACCCATTATCCTGTAATAACCTATTAAGGAATATAACCTGCAAAAATACTGAATCACTATTCCGTACACCTGACACTAACACCACAATGTAAATCAACTGTATTTCAATAAAAACAAACAAGCGAACAAGTCCCCTATCCTCCACTCAAGCAGATTTCCACCTTTAAGCCCTTGCTAGGCAAAAGTTTTCATTTCATTACTACGGTGTGTGGAATTTCCTTCTTCGTCGTTTGAATACTATTTCTAAACTACTGAGTCGCCTATTTAATGTTATTATAATTTATTAAAATCTATTATAATAGCAAGAGTACTTATAGCATATGACATCTCAAGTAAACAGTTTCTGGTTAAAATGTTAAATTGTTATTCTGAAGATAAATGATAAAATTTAGAAGTCCCTAATCGTTTCAGATTTCATAACCAATGACTACACTACACACAAATGGCAGGCAAGAAGCTGTAATTATAACTTCATGCATTACTCACAAAAGTTCAAATGATACTCAGTTAAGAAAGGAGCTAAGGGAATACAAACCCATCTCTTCCTTTTTCTTCTAGGCTCCTCTACTCACGTCATTCTTATATTTACTCGATCACTCTATTCTCTTAAATAGCTCTCGATCACTCTTTTATCCTAAGTATTAGTTTCTTTAAAAGACACTAATATTTATTATTTTTAAGAAGTCCACTAGTACATGTACGTTGCATACATTACTTATGGATGAAATGATACAATGATCAGGTTTTGCTGAAATTAGTATGGAAAAAGTGGGGAAGATACAGATAAAACAGAGGTGTCAAAATTACTGACGCTAGCAAATGAGTGTATAGTAGTGTATTATTCTAGTCTCAACTTCTGCGACGGCTTGGAATTTGAGGGGGATAAAACCTCTATGCAGGGAAGTTTCTTTTAAATAACTTAGCAGCTCTCAACTGGTGACAACTTTGCCCCCCTCCCTCCCCCAGGGAACATATGGCAATCACTGGAGATATTGCTGGTTGTCACACTGTGGGGAGGAGAGCTGCTACTGGCATCCAGTAGGTAGAGGCCAAGGATTCTGCTAAACATCCTACATAACCCAAGACAGCTCCCTGCAAGAAAGGATTATCCAGCCCCGAAAGTCATTAAATAATACTGAGGTTGAGAAACCCCACAACAGCTAGAAGCACTTCATCCTTCAAAAATCTGTCAAATTGGGATGAACTCAATACACAAATGCCATGTTATGTTGAGAGGATTATTAAAATTACTTCAATTTCTAATTTGCAGTGGATTTTTCAACTTTGGGCTATTTTCTTCCTGAGTGTAGGGTCTGTTTTCTGCACTACTGGATTCTGATATAATCTTTTCAGTCTCCAATAAACCTTAGTCTTAAGGTGGTGCATAGACAGGACTTTATTGGAGTTACATATTGTGTATCAAGGGTGGGGGATTATGCCAAGGCACAGAACAATTAAATAAAACTAAAAACATGATACATCTCAGATTTTTACTGACTGTTTTTTATCAATTATAATAACAGGCAGCACATACGGGGGCTCCTATATACCAGGCACTGTTTCTATTTTATTTACATTTAACTCATTTACTTATCACAACCGCCCTATGAGGTAGGCAGTCTTATCCCACTTTATGAACAAGGAAAGTGAAGCACAGAGGGATAAGTAACTTACCCTAGGTCATCAGCTAGTAAGTGGCTGCGCCAGGAAACCCGGATCTAGAACGCACGCCATGCAAGCTCTTAATCCCTCAGCTCTACTGTCATCCGTGGTTCCAGTCTCTTCCCATTTTGTTGGGCATCACTCCCTACCTCCCCTCTGCTCAGGGTATATGCTCAAAACGCTCAAAATTCCTTGTAAATCCTCATACCCAATATTTTCTGTCTCATCCATGACCATCTGGGCGATGTGAAGAAGGTATCATCTTCATAAACAAACATGCCCAATTAAGGTATGTCCCTAAACGAAGACAGCACTTTCTTTGAGTGGAATTCTGTTGTGACTTCTTTAATAACGATAAATTTGGAGTATGATAAACAAAACAAGACGGCTGGTAGGTCAGCAGAAAATAATCACTGTGAGACTATTATACACAAAATAAATCATACATCATTCATATAATACGCTAATTAAAACCATTGGAAGTTACGGCTCTTCGTTTTATCTTGGCTATTTGGGAGCAGCGTGATAATGCAATAGGATTTGCTTCCAGAACACTGAAAGACGCATACAACACCATAAAACGAAAGGATTCCAAAATTTACATGGAAATGGAAAGGTCTAGTTATAAGTAAGGAAAATGTGAAGAAGAATGACTGCTCTTACTTAACATCAGAGTTAAATATAATGCTGAAGTAATTAAGACAGAGTATAACTGATACAAGCATAGTTAGAAAGACCAGTGGAACAGAATAAAGAATCCAGAAACATACACACACACACACACACACACACACACACACACACACACACACACACACACATATGTAATCATTTTATTTAGGACAGAGATGCCAATGCAATATTTTAGTAACAGAATAATATTTTCAATAATTGGAGATGGATCAATACACATGAATAAAATGAAAACTGCCCCTATCTGATCCATACACAAAAATCAATTCCAGGTGAATTACAGATCCAAATACGAAAGATAAAACAATAAATTTTCTGTAAGCTAGCCTAACAGAACAGCTTCACAAATTGGGACTAGGCAAAGATTTAATAGGACACAAAAAGCACTAACCACAAAAAGAAAAAATTGGTAAAGTGAAGTATATTAATTAAAAAAACTTCTGTTCGCCAAAGACTCCATTAAAACAGTAAAAAGGCAAGCCACAGAGTGGGAAAGTTATCTTTAATTCATTTATCCAACAAAGGACTTGTATTGAGAATATACAAAAAACTTGTACAAACCATTAAGAAAAACAGACACTACAATTAAAAGATGAACAAAAAAAATTATTTAATCTTCACAACATTTACTATTTTACACATAGTAAAAGTGAAGCACACAAAGATTACATTCTTGCTTACTCCTGGTTACAGAGTTAGGCAAGTGATGGAGTCAGCTTTGAAGTTCAGGCTCCCTGACTGCTGGACTCATTATTCTCTGAGGAAAATGTGATTACTGAATACAAACTGTTTAAATGGTTATTTCATTTATTAATGGCATCCAGCAGAATAATCTGATAGTCAAAATGGGAAAGCATTAATCAATTCAATAAATATTTACTAAGTACTTTCTATGTGTCCAGCACTGTGTGAAGTATTAGATACACACTGATGAACAATGGGCTTAATCCCTATCCTTAAGGAGCTTATAGTCTCATGGGGAAAACCGGAAAGTAAATAAATTGATTGAATCACAGTACATTAAACTCAGAAGTATAATGTGGGCAAGAAATAGAATGCTGTAAAAAAGCAAGTGT
Source organism: Phacochoerus africanus (assembly GCF_016906955.1). NCBI lineage: Eukaryota > Metazoa > Chordata > Mammalia > Artiodactyla > Suidae > Phacochoerus > Phacochoerus africanus. The sequence goes on from NC_062557.1 coordinate 15,740,324, forward strand.
TAAATATTTCAGAATATTTTAATGTTGATTTTTTGGGGGCTGTACCTGTGGCACATGTTAGTTCCCAGGCTAGGGGCTGAATCAGAGCTGCAGCTGCTGGCCTATGCCACAGCCACAGCAACACAGCATCTGAACCCCATCTGTGCCCTATGCCACGGCTCACGGCAACACTGGATCCTTAACCCACTGAGTGAGGCCAGGGATGGAACCTGCATCCTCAGGAACAGTGTCAGGTTCTTACCCACTGAGCCATAATGGGAACTCCGATGTTTATTTTTCTTGATGACAACAATTTTCTTTTAAGAGATGGTTTACACTTCACAACATTTTCAAAAAAAAAAAAAAAAAAAAGCGCCTTTCACTTAAAGAAGTTAAACTGCAGTGGGATTAAACAACGATTAAAACCATGCCAAGAAACGGAATATCTAATAGCTAATGTATCCAAATCCCTAATCTGTATTCCCAACATGGCAGGCTACACACATTCCAGTTCCAGAGACTCTCTTAATTCTCAGCATTCTCTTTGCATTTTCTCATCAGGCTGTTTATATTTTCCTTTGTGATCTGTTAATTATAAACTGCTTGTTCTCAACTATTCCAAGACTCAGAAATCTGTACCATATTGAATCAAATAAAACCCATGCTTTCTCTCTAACAGAGCTACAAAAAACTATGATTAGCTTGGCCCTATAGCCAAAGAAAACCTAGTTATATTTTCTTTTCTTAATTCTTACGTGGTAACCTTAATGTCTCCTTTTCTGATGAATACTGGAACTGGGTGACTGATAAAAAAGCAGGGCAGCTATTTGTCACAGTAAGTACGAAAGTGGACACGAAGCTCTTCCACATCCTTCCCACACTGAGCTCCTGACTGGATGGCCACTGTCTACCAGTGATAAGAGTCAAAGCAACCATCACTAGCCCATCTCTATTCACAGAGGCTGACTTCAAAGCTTTCCCCTACACTTAGTTCCTTTGGGTGTACTTGAAGAAAAGGGGGAGGAAATACATGAAATGATTGTTGAAACTGTGGGATGGCTACATGGGAGGTTCTTTCGGTCTGTTTAAAACTTCACACAATTAAAAGATTTTTTTGGCTTGGCCATGTGACTTAATTTGGACCTTGGAATGTCATGGGCAGAGGTCTGAATGTGTCGGAACAGCTGGGCTTGTGTTCTTGTGATCTGCCAAAGGAAAGAGCTTCTCTCCAGCTGATGCCCGAACAGCCTGGGCCCCAGAATGAACGCCCATGGGCCTGAGCCCAGCTTGAACCCTCGAGCTGCTCAGCCCACCTCTAACCTGAGATAGGGTCACCCAACTGCCACTTGCAAATCCATGACTAAGAAAAAAGTTGCTTATTTTTCGGTTGCTATAAGTTTTAGGGTGATTTGCTACACAGCATTATTATGAGTATTTAATCTTTAGATACTTTGATTCAATTGCAACCGAAATTAATTAGCAGACCAAAATGAAATCCTAGTGGTTCTTCCTACCATGTATTTTCTGTTCAATATAACCATTAGCTCTCATCATCTTCATACCCACTCACTTCTAGTTGCCATCTTATTCCAGATTCTATTCTTTTCATCTACTGATGTTTTTTCTGTTTTGTTTGTTTTGTTTTGTTTTTGCTTTTTAGGGCCGCACCCATGGCACATGGAGCTTCCCAGGCTAGGGGTTAAATTGGAGCCACAGCTGAAGGCCACAGCCACGCCAGATCCGAGCCACATCTACGACCTACACCACAGCTCATGGCAACGCTGGATCCTTAACCCCCTGAGAGAAGCCAGGGATCGAACCCACAACCCCATGGTTCCTAGTCAGATTCATTTCTGTTGTGTCACAAGATATAATTTACATGAAATAAATTCTATTCCTAAAAGTATACAATTCAGTGATTTTTTTTTTTTGGTCTTTTTTAGGGCCAAACCCATGGCATATGGAAATAATCAGGCTGGGGGTGAATCAGAGCTGTAGTGGCTGGCCTACGCCACAGCCAGAGCAACATCAGAACCGAGCAGCATCTGCGACCTATGCTGCAGCCTGCAGCAATGCTGGATCCTTAACCCACTGAGTGAGGCCAGGGAATCGAACCCATATCCTCATGGATCCTAGTTGGGTTCTTAACCCACTAAGCCACAACGGGAACTCCTTCAATGAATTTTTTGACAGGTATACAACTGGGAGACTATCACCAAAGCAGAGATACAGAATGTTTCTATCATGCCCGGAAGTCTCATTCTGTCCCTTTGAAGTCTCTCAAACCCTAGTCACAGGCAACCACTTTTTCTGTTATCAGAAACAGAAACCACTGCTTTCTGTTCTCTTAGTTTCTATTTTCTATAATTTTATATACATGGAATTAAATAGTCTATTTTCTTTTTTGTCTGGCTTTTTTATTTTTTTCGTTTTTAAAGTTTTATTGAAGTAGAGTTGATTTACAAAGTTGTGATAATCTCTGCTGTATAACAGTGATTCAGTTATACGTATACACATACCCATTCTTTTTAAATTCTTTCCCGGTAAAGGTTATTGCAGACTACTGAGTAGAGTTCCTTGTGCTATACAGCAGGTCCCTGCTGATCATCCATTCTGCATACAACAGCGTGCATAATGTTTGGCTTCCTTCATTCCGTTTCTGAAACACATCCTTGCTTCAAGAGTTTGTTTCCTTTTACAGCTGAGTAGTATTCTTCCTTATGGATACCCCACATTTTATTTTTTTCCTGCTATTGAATACTGATATTTGCATTACTTTTGGACAAATACAAAGGTGTGCTCTGGCTTGGTTATAAAGTTTAAAAATTTACTTTATAAGAAATTGCTGGTTTCCAAAGAGATTGTTTGGTTTACATTCTCAAATAGTGTATAAGAATTCAAGTTACTCCATGTCCTCACCAATACTTGGTATTGTGTTTTTTTTTTTTTTTTTTTTTTTTGCTGCACATGTGGTGGGATGGGGAAGTATCCAGGGCCAGGGATCAACAAACCTATGCCACAATAGTGACCTGAGCCACTGCAGTGACAACACTGGATACTTAATCCCCTGAGCCACTCGGGAACTCCTATTGTGAGCCATTTTGATTTTGGCCATTGCATAGCGGTATTTCAGAGTTTCACTTTGCATTTCTCTGATGACTAATGATGTTGAGCATCTTTTCACAGATATACTGGCCATTCTTGTATCTTCTTTTTTGAATGTCTCTTCAAATATTTTGTACATTAAAAAATTAGGTTCTGATTATTTATAATAGTTCTTTATTTGGATACAAGTTTGTTAGACATATGCACACTAATATTTTCTCCTGTTTTATAGCCTCCCTTTTCTCAAAAGTGTCTTTTAAAGAACGAAAGTTTTAAATTTAGATAAAATTCAAATTCTAAATTTTTTCATTTATAGCCTACACTTTTTACAGCCTATCCAAGAAATCTTTGCCTATTCTAAGGTTGCAAAGAGTAGCTCCTACTTCTTGCATTTAGGTCTACAATACTTTATTTTTAAAAATGTATTTATTTATTTACTTTTTGTCTTTTTTTGTCTTTTTATGGCCGTACGCGCAGCATATGGAGGTTCCCAGGCTAGGGGTCTAATCGGAGCTGTAGCTGCCCACCGATGCCACAGCCACAGCCACACGGGTTCTGAGCCGCGTCTGTGACCTACACCACAGCTCATGGCAACACCGGATCCTTAACTCACTGAGCGAGGCCAGGAATTGAACCCGCAACCTCATGGTTTCTAGTCCGATTCGTTAACCACAGAGCCACGATGGGAACTCCAGGTCTACAACACTTTAAATTAATTTTTGTGCATGGTGTGAGGTAAGGATTGATGTTTATTTCCCCACTGAATTTCCCAAACACCTTTACTGAAGAATAATGAAGGCAAAAAAAGATTTAAAGAAAAAGAAAACATGATTCCAGCTGTTCAAGTTTACAGGCCCCTTTGTAGTAAATTAGAAAGTGGAAAGACATTCTTAGAGAAAACTATATAATTTACACATATTAACAAAATACTAATTTTTTCATTTTTCCTTCCTCTTTTCAGGTTCATTTTATTCATTCAACACACAATGAATGAACACCTACTGACTGACTAATATTAGTCAGTCACTACACTAGGCACGGTGGGTACAGTGGTAAGCATAAAGGAGAAAATGTGTAAACTGTCCAGATGGATGTTTTTGATCATTTTAGTATTTATTTTTCCATGTTTGATATTTGAGAAGAAATGAGTTATATCTGATATTCAAAAGCTTTCATTAGAAAAATGCTATGATGATTCACCTATAGTTTAATTCTTTCTTCTAAGGCAAAGAACATATCATCTGTGACATTATAAAAAAGGTTACTTGGTTAGGGACCAGATAAGACTGGTTGTACTAGAGAATTCATCATATAAAATAAATTTTAACTAAGAAAATAAGAATCAGGTATATGGAGAACAGTAATGGAGATACCTTAGAAATCTGTATGTTGGAGTTCCCGTCGTGGCGCAGTGGTTAACGAATCCGACTAGGAACCATGAGGTTGCGGGTTCGGTCCCTGTCCTTGCTCAGTGGGTTAACGATCCGGCGTTGCTGTGAGCTGTGGTGTAGGTTGCAGACGCAGCTCGGATCCCGCGTTGCTGTGGCTCTGGCGTAGGCCGGTGGCTACAGCTCCTATTCAATCCCTAGCCTGGGAACCTCCATATGCCGCGGGAGCGGCCCAAGAAATAGCAACAACAACAAAAGACAAAAAAAAAAAAGAAATCTATATGTAGAACTACCATATGATCCAGCAATCCCACTCTTGGGCACACATCTGGACAAAACTTTCCTTAAAAAAGACACATGCACCCGCATGTTCATTGCAGCTCTATTCACAATCGCCAAGACATGGAAACAACCCAAAGGTCCATCGACAGATGATTGGATTAGGAAGATGTGGTATATATACACAATGGAATACTACTCAGCCATAAAAAAGAATGACATAACGTTATTTGCAGCAACATGGATGGAACTAGAGACTCTCATACTGAGTGAAGTAAGTCAGAAAAAGAAAGACAAATACCATATGTTATCACTCATATCTGGTATCTAATATACAGCACAACTGACCCTTTCCACAGAAAAGAAAATCATGGACTTGGAGAATAGACTTGTGGTTGTCCAGGGGGAGGGAGTGGGATGGATTGGGAGCTTGGGATTAACAGATGCAAACTATTGCTTTTGGAATGGATTAACAATGGGATCCTGCTGTGTAGTGCTGAGAACTATGTCTAGATACTTACAACGGAGCATGACAATGGGAGAAAAAATTATGTACACATGTATGTGTAACTGGGTTCCCATGCTGTACAATGGAAAAAAAATTGTATTGGGGGAAATAACAATAAAAAATAAAATAAAGAAAATAAGAATCATTGCTCTGGTAAGGTACCAGAAAATAGCATCCATAGTTTTATGCCCTTGAATGTAATGGAAGTTTTACTTATATACAAAGGAATTCTAACCAGAATTCTTTCAAGTCCTATAAATAAACAATTATTTATATGAAACAAATAATACCTTTAGAATTTAAGGGTAGCCTTCTGTTCTGCATTACCGAAGATGATTTACATGGTTAACAGAAGATTGAGTCTTTAATACATGTGCTAGGCATTTGGTGGTAATTACAAAAAATATGTTATGTGGCTTTTGATACTCAATGTTTTAATAAAACATTAACCAGCAGATAAGAACATTGCTTTTAAAATTGGTTTGCAACAGAGCTAAGAAATGGAAAGCCAGACTGCAGTAAGCATGTGTCTCATGACCCTCTTCAAACATTAAAAGAAACTCTCCAATCATTTCACATGATGACTCCCATTCCCTATTTAAATTTTTTTTTTACTGGTAGCAATATAAACATCGGTTTCATCCACTCACAATTATAATTTAATTATGACGGCTACTGCAGAAGGCAAGATGAAAGCAGAAAACATAATAACGTTGAACTTAACCTCAATGCTCTATGAAATATATTTGGGATTTGTGACTGGATGAAGCTGACATTTTCTTTCCTATCTAATGGTAATAGGTCAAGCTACATCAGATGGAGATGAGGAGCAGGCTTTTCAACAATTTGGCACCATGGGTAATATCATAACCACAATAGGCAAAACTTGTCAAAATTTTGATGCAAAATACTAATTTCTTTGAGATTTAGTGTTCAAGTTCAAATAGGAGACAACTTACTCAGCAAGATGGACCATGAACCAACTCTGAACACCTACTTGAAAAGGGAACTTCTTTATAATTAACCAACTGGCTAATAATATCATTTCAAGTAGAGAGCTCCCAGAATTTAAGGGGATTTGTTTGTCCATAAAGGAAAGGTCCTCAGACTGTTCTAGTGTTTGATCTGGTCCCACGTGGTTTCATGGGGCGTGTAGGACAGAAAAATAAAAATGCTCCTTTTATATACATTCAGATATATATGTGATCTAAAAATACAAATGCTAGAATTTTTTTCCCCAAAGGAAATAATGGTGGAAGGGGCTTTTCAGTAATTGGAGACTCTCCAGCTGATGACATTTAACAAAAACTGGACAAAATATATTCTTAAAATCTTGTAAAAAGCATTAAAGACCCAACGAGATGACGATAAGTCATCATTAAGACAGGGAGACGATGGCAATCTCACATGGAGATCCTGCCCAGCACAAAGGGCCACTTCAGCACTGGAGGCATTTGTTAACAGGGAAGAAATGACTGAGCAGCTGAGCTGTGCTTTTGGCTGTCTCACAAGGTCAAGGGGACAAAATCAGAGTCTAGGATCTGCCAGGAGTAGGAACTCTGTTAAAACATCCCACACTTTGGGTTCAGATCCTTAAGAACTATTTCCTTAGAGATAAAGATGAGCCAGAAGTAAACTGAAGTCTTGATTTGTGTTGTCTCATTGGCTTGGAAAACTTCAAACCCTGAATTTGGATTGAACTGGTTCCAGGTGGCAGAAGCAAATGCAAACCCTCTCTGGGGGCGAGGGGGATCCTAATTTCAGATTACTTCTACAAATACTTTCAAATATTAACTCCAGCACATAAAAATAATTAGGGGAATGAAAAGGCAAGAGAATTAGCAGAATAATAGGCAAAAGAAATAGTGGTAAAGGTCAGAGGGTTAGAGTACCTTCTATAGTCACTCTTTTAAGATTATTCTTAATATAACATTGTAAAAATGTGGTGGACAAGAGCTAGAACCTGTACGAAGGAGAGAGCAGTGGAGGAGTTAACAAGAATAAGAGTCATATGATGATCACTGTGTTGGAGAAGGTGAGTATTTCTCTAAAATGACTAGAGGTTACTGGTTGAGGAAATTCTCCCTTGGTTCTTCTTTCTGAAGTAACATCACATTTCAATTATTCAATCATGCCTAATGCTTCCTCCTGGTATACTAAGCCATCATAGTGAATAACAAATGATTTTCTAAACAGAAGACTATGTAAGCTAGCAAAGGAACTATAACAGGAACTCTTTCATATTAAATCCTCTAATACATACTCTTTAGGAAATGTGTCAATCTCCTGAAATAGCATGTTTTAATAGGGAGAAGGTAAGGGGAATTTTCATTCTTTCATCTTCCGGTTCTTCTTCACCACCTTCTGAAAAAAAAAGTAACGACTCCCTGTAACCCATAGCAGAGGTTGCAAACTCAAATACCTTTGGGATATGAGCAATTTTAATATATCTGGCATGGCTGGGGGTAATGGTGGTAGGAAATGATAAAGTTTATCTTGAACAGCAGAATATATAGCCAGCCTGAAGGCACTCTAAGTCTATTTCTTTTTAATGTGCTTGCTAAACAGTTTTTTAAAAATATCGTCTCTAGTAAAATTTGTCTGCCATTTCAAAATTAAATACTAGCTGGAGGTTAAGGTGGTGATCTGAGATGTTTTCCACAGTTCTGAGTAAGAACCACATTTCAATATGGAGGGTCCAGAGAACAGAAAAGTAGGGAGAATGGTCTCTGGAGGTAGACAGGAAAACTAGATCCATGTTTGGCTACCAATGACATAGGTCACTGTCAATCCTCAACTGAGGGAAAAAGTGCCTAAGGTGGGGCAGGTGCACAGAAATCCAAGGAACCTTTAATCACCAGACCCCATCTCTTGAAAACAGAAGTATCTGAATTTCTCCTACTTACCCTTCCTTTCATTTCCTTCCTTCCTAAATTACTGCCGTCTTTAAATTAACTCACCTAGAGCCCAAGTTAAAGAATCAGCTATGAGGGAATCTCTCCAGTTGTAAAAGGTAGTATTTAGATACCTAGCTTTAGGGTATAGAATAGGAGTTAGCAATAAAGCAACTTCCTTAGAACACTGTTGTCTTTGATTCTTATTCAATTTGTTCAGACTAATTTTCAGATACAACTATTACACAGGGCAAACATAAATGTTTTATTAATTTTTGAAAACCGAGATAATATGCAAAATTTTATATGCAGGTACAATTTTCTGAAGAGACTGACCATAAATTTAATTAGTTATCTACTTATGTATCTATCAATCTAAAACCATCTTATTGTACACAATGTTTATGTCAATTACATCTCAAGAAAGCTAGAAAAGGAAAAAATGCTCCCTAAAAAAGTAAATTTATCTACTAATATGCCTATACTCTTTTTACTAATAACTCAGACATACACAAATAAATGGGGAAAAGAATCCTACACACACACACACACACACACACACACACACACACACACACACACACACAGTGGTTTTCCCTTTTGCTGCTTCGGAATAAAATTTTTATAAGATTAGGGACTCTTTGCATTAAAAAAAAAATTCATTAGTTTGGTACTAGCTAAGAGGACAGCCTTATAAATGCTTATAATCTTCCATCACAACATCCCATTATCCTGATTCTCTCCCGATGGAAGTGGGAATCATTGCAGACACAGGATACACATGGAGATAAAAAGTACTCATTTCTTGGCGACACTTACATGAGGATTTCCTTGCCTATATAATTGCCCCCAATGTACAAGCACTACATGCCCATCAATGTACGATGATGACTATTTGGTGAAGTGAAAAGCAATACTTGATAAACTCAAGATCCTTAAATGCTTCACTGAAATCTCTAAGACTGATGTTTATCCCTGAGTGTTCCTTTGGGTTTTAAACTGAGATTTTCAATGTCTGCTTTGAATAAACATATGTTTGAGATATAAAATATGGCAAAGATGCATTACCTGTGTATTTCCGTTTTATTCACCTGCTGGCCTGGACTTATCCAGGCACCCATGGTGCTTATCCATAGCACAACTTATTCTAATGTGCAAAGCAAGGCATTTATATACTGGTTATAGTAAGAAAAGTTATTACCCTCAAAAGTCACCTTTGTCTAAATGGTAAATTTATTTTCTTTTGGCTTCCAAATCTGGGGTTTATTTTAAAGCCTGCATATTAAAATAACGTGATGTAATTACCCCAGCTTAAGGAGAAAAACAGGAAGAAGTATTTTACTCAATTGTAACAGTGTAGGTTAGGTAAGAGGAGAGACCTATAGACAGTTAGAAGGGCAGCAAGTATAAAAAAGATGCAATACTAGAAATTCTGGTGAACCAGTAGCTAAAATCTTCAAAGAATGAGTGGTATGACCTCAAAGTCTAGAGAAACTGTAACAAGAAAGTGCAGTGATTAGTATAGCTTGATGGTATTAGATTCAAATCTGAAGTGTTAGGAAAGAAGCAGGAGAAATGGTCTAGAATTAACTCTCCAGGGCCAGCAATTAAGAGAATCTGAGTTGGTTTCATATACTCCTGATTATTTTTTCTATCCTTAATATTTACGGTTATATATTGCACTATTTACCTCTAGCTTTCACTCTAATATTTTGCTTGTTTGAAAAATGTCCTAATTTCTAGTAGCTATTATTGTTTTGTAGTTGAGAACATTTATTCGTTTAATATTTGTTGAATACTATACAGCAGACACTGGTCTGAGCACTAGGGATGCAGTGCTAAAAAAGCTGATTAAGTCCCATGTTCATAGATCTTTTGGCTTAGCATCTTCATGTAGCCAGAACTAACATCTCAGTTCTCTAGATCAGTGTAATAAATTCTGTCCTAAGCAAAGATATCTGTTCCCTTAGAGTAGAGATAGTCTAAGATGGTTACTGAATATAGTAAGTTTCTATAATGTATATGATTCATGTCATTTCTTTTTGGATGAATATGTTTAAAAACTGGCCACTATTAGTAAGGGAAACAATGTTTTATTTTGAAAAAAAAAATTTGAATAGTGATAGGAGAGAAAGGTGGTAAACTATCTTTACTCTTTTTCTTTCTTTCAAAAATTAATTTATTTATTATTTTTGGCTGCACCTGTGCCACAGCAGTGACCCAAACTACTGCAGGGACAACACCAGATTCTTAATCCGCCGAGCCACAAGAGAACTCCTATTTTTCCTTTCTATGTTGATCAAGAAAAAAGTCAGTACTGGAAGATAAACTGCGCAAATGTTAGCCACAACACTGGAATGGCACATGAGACAGATTTTTTCCAAGCCCAAACCTCATGAAAGTGGCACAAATTACTTCATATTACTTAGTTACTTTCAGTAAATATTTTTATTTATTTTTTTGCTTTTTAGGGCCATACCAGCGACATGTGGAAATTCCCAGGCTAGGAGTCAAATCTGAGCTGTTGCTGCCGGCCTATGCCACAGCCACAGCAATGCAGGATCCAAGCTGTGTCTATACCTCATGACACTTCCTGATCCTTAACCCACTGAGCAGGGTCAGGGATTGAACCCACGTTCTCATGGATACTACTTGGGTTCGTTACCACTGAGCCACAACTAGAACACCTCAGTAAATATTTTTAAAATCAAAGCCCATCATAATAAATTTAAAGGTATAAGGGCATTGAAGACATAATAGTATTGATTACAGACTGTTGAAAAGTACAGATTAACCTAACAAATGCGTATCTGTAAATAATCTGTACAGATTAAGCATGCACAAAGATCTATAGACAGTTTAGAAGAAGGTAACAGGGAAGTTCTGAATATAAAAAAGGTGGGATACCAGGAATACTACGGAACTTTTTTATTGGAAGACAAAGAATGGTATGACACATATCAAAAAAGCAAGGAAAATTCATTTAAACAATTTTCTTTAAAATTTCAATTTACTCCCTTGAGCATGGTTTGGATCTGGTACTTCCTTCTAATGAGGACAAAACAACAAAAAACTGATGGGATGTCATTTTTGAGACTAAGTCATAAAAAACTCACTTTCATCTTGCTCTCACTCTCTCTGCCTCTTGCATGTTCACTCTCATGAAGCAAGATGCTATGGGACAAGATGCCCTATGGAGAAGCCCACATGGTGAGGAATTGAATCCTTCCAACCATGTGCATAAACTTAACAGAAGATCCTTCTCCAGTTGAGCCCTGAGAAGACCACAGACAAGACTGCCATCCTGACTGCAGCCTGTGAGACCCTGAACCACAGAAGCTAAGCAGCATTCAGACTCCTGACACAGAGAAAATGTGAGATAATAAATGTAGTTTTAAGCTACTATTTTGTGTGTGTGTGTATTTTTAGGGCCACATGCATAGCATATGGAAGATCCCAGGCTAGAGGCCCAATCAGAGCTGTAGCTGCTGGCCTAAGCCACAGCCAACAGCAACATGGGATCCAAGCCACATCTGCGACCTACACCACAGCTCACGGCAACTCCGGATCCTTAACACACTGAGCAAGGCCAGGGATCAAATGTGCGTCCTCATGGATGCTAGTTGGGTTTGTTAACCACTGAGCCATGACGGGAATTCCATTAAGCTACTCATTTTTATAGTAATTTGTTATATAGCAATAGATAACCAATACAAGGACCCATTCACAAGGATACTCAATAATCATAAATAGAATTTAGCCAACACTCCCCATGTCCTATAAATTTAAATGTTACAATGAGTAACATCTGGATAAGAAAAAACAAAACAAAAAGACAAAGAGGATTTTAAATGACTTAGAGATAAAGGATGCAGTGGTGACATCAGATACAGAATTCATAAATCTCTAGTTTCTCAGGTATCAAAACACAAGTCAAGAATACCTTTCTGGGAGTTCCCGTCATGGCGCAGTGGTTAACGAATCCGACTAGGAAATATGAGGTTGCGGGTTCGGTCCCTGCCCTTGCTCAGTGGGTTAACGATCCGGCGTTGCCGTGAGCTGTGGTGTAGGTTGCAGACGCGGCTCGGATCCTGCGTTGCTGTGGCTCTGGCGTAGGCCGGTGGCTACAGCTCTGATTCGACCCCTAGCCTGGGAACCTCCATATGCCACGAGAGCGGCCCAAGAAATAGCAACAACAACAACAACAACAACAAAAAGACAAAAAAAAAAGAATACCTTTCTGTCTCTTCTCTGTTCCCACTGAAGTGTTCATGAACACTGGGGTGCAGGAACATAAATACTGCTCAGGAAAAGGAAAACACAAAACTACCTTTTTTCAGAAATAAATTTATCATAATATATACATGTGAGAGATGTTATGAGTCATAATACCTGGTATTCCAGACACTGTACTAATAAGTACATTATGTGTATTATCTTATTTAACCATCACAAAGACCCTAAAGTGTAGATAATATTACCCATTTTGCAGATAAAGAACCAGGAAATTAGAAAGATTATTTAATAAAAAGTTATACCGCTAGTAAGTGCCACAGTTAGAATTTAACCAGGTTTATCTGATCCTAGGGCCCGAGCTATGTACCGCTATGAAAAACCACCTCCATTACAAAACCACCAAACCCCACAAAACTTAACACCTATACATAAACTGCTTATAAAAACAGGCAATGACTACAGGTTACAGGTGTAATTTTATCCTCTTTGGAGGTGCTCATAAAAAAATATGATAACCTTACCCACAGCATTCTTGGATAAAAGGCAATAAAGGCTCTGAAACACTCTGATAATTGTAGCTAAGATTTATACAGCACTATGTACCACATAATTGCTCTTATTATTTTACATATTTCAATTTATACATCTTTACAGCATTCCTATGATGTAGGTAGTATTATAATCTCCATTTTAGAGATAAGGAAATCCATTACGGTTAAGTAATTTGTCCAAGGTCACACAAGCTGTACGTGGTCAAGTCGGTGTTTGAATATAGGTGGTCTAGCTCCAGGGTCTGTAGTCTAAACTGGTGCATTTTACCATCTCAAAGAACCAAAAGTTAAAATGGTTTTCAGAGTTAATGAGAAAAAAAAACAACAACCAAACCTGTCCATTTGAATATCTACATAAATTATGGATCTAAGTACCATATGTACAGGCCAAGTCTTTAAAATGTGTGATGCAAAACATCCTAGGAAAAGTTAACCTAAAAGTTAAAAGATGGTTAATCTTTTAAACACTGATAGAATATAAATCAGAAAAACAACTGAAAATGTTCAAAGTGCAAAGTTTTATTCAACGAAGTATCTGTCCACTGAAGTAACTTTCTAACATGTTAGGAATTTGTTAGTGGATGAGCCAGGGTGGGCATGAAAAGTTATTCCTAGTCATCCTCTAGCTCTTTGTTAATGCTTATGCTCATAATCAGTAATCAGGCAGTAGCTCTCATACTTAAAATACACTGAAACGATTCCTGTTTCTCTCTCTGGTTTCTATCTCTACTTCCTATACTAACTTTTATATCCTGATTAGGGCAGCACTGGAGTTTAAAATTATTCCCTTCATGGAGTTCCCGTCGTGGCTCAGTGGTTAATGAATCCGACTAGGAACCATCAGGTTGTAGGTTCGATCCCTGGCCTTGCTCCGTGGGTTAAGGATCCGGTGTTGCCGTGAGCTGTGGTGTAGGTTGCAGACATGGCTCAGATCCCACGTTGCTGTGGCTCTGGCATAGGCTGGCAGCAACAGCTCTGATTAGACCCCTAGCCTGGGAACCTCCATATGCCGTGGGAGCAGCTCTAGAAAAAAGACAAAACAAAACAAAACAAAACCCACATTATTCCCTTCATTTGATTTTCAAGTCCGTCCACTACCCAAATTTTAGGTGTTTTTTGGTTATTCTAATAGTTGTACCATTAACAATCTTTGTTTCATTTCAACCTTTTAACAGCATTTCTTTTCCCTTTCTTTTTTTGGGCGGGGTGGGGTGGGGTGGGATGGGAGAAAGTATGCATCACAGACTGCTTTGAGAACCTGTTACAGAAAGTACATATGTGCATGAAAAATAGTGGTACTGTATAATTTTAAGGAGTTTAAAACCAATCCTCCAAGCCTACCAGTTTAACTCAGGTTAAAAATCCTACTGTATACTTACTGTGTTTACTATATAGCAGACAAAAGGAATACAAACACAACATAACAGAAGATGTGAATTACAAAAAAAAAAAAAAAGGCTCCTGGTACACTATATCAATCAAAAATCAGAGAGTTTTAGTTACAAAATACAAAATTCAGAGCAAAACAAGTGAAGGATGCCTAACTATTTAGAATAAAGATAACCCTGGATAATGTTTTCAGGAAAAAAAAAATGGAAGGAAGAAAATGAGAAAACAAACTGTCCTTCCCTTCTAAGTGGAATGACTGACTAAACATACAGGAGTTGGGAAAGGAGGATTCAAGGAACCACTCACTTTATATAAAATATTTCATCTATCTACAGTGGTTTGTACTAGTGCTATAGAATGTACAATGCTGGTAAGAAATCCAAATGAAACACCCTTTATAAATTAAAAAAAATGTCTAAATATGAATGAACATGCATGTTCAAATAATCATAAAACTCTCTTGCATTCCTGAGTTTCAGATATAACCTAATTTTGCTGTCACCTTAAATAATATTGTTCTTTGAAGGACAGTGCCATTTTTAAAGAGATTTAAAAGGATCTATGATAAAAAGATTAATCTCAAATTCCTCTGAAAATATCTGCTATGGATAAAAGCCTGTCTATTTTCAGAACACCGGTCTGGACTTTGGCTCTTAACCTTGCACATGTAGTCAAAAGTCCTATAAAACTGTTGACTTGGCCTACGATCTGTGTCAACTTTCACATCTACACCTCAAATTACGTACTATTACAATGTGTAACATAAAAAAATTAAAAACTAAGATATAAAGAAATTGCTATTCTTTAACAGCATCACTGAAAAATTTCAACAAAAATTCACTGCAGAAATTTTAGCAAATGAAGAATAACCATCATGACGAATGACAACAACAGGAAGGTTACGAATATTTCTTGTTTATTTTGCCCAGGCTAAATATTTGCCATATATATTATTCTACTTGAGCTTTACAATTCTATGAGATAGGCTCATTGTACGAAAAAATGACCTATTTTTATCACAATTTTACAGGCAAGGAATTTAAGGCTATAAATGTTATGTACAGTCACACAGGGAGTAGGTGACAGAGTCAGGAATAAAACCCAGACCTAACTTCAGAACCTGAGCCAACATATGTGGCCCAAGAGAGAAAATTAAAACCACCTGTAATCCCAGCAGCCGGAGAGAACCACTGCTACCACGATCATGATCTCACCCATCCCTCTCTCTGCTCTCGCATCCCAACAATCCCAATTCTCTTCCTCTTTAGGAAACTAATCTTAGCTTGTTTTATTTTTCTAGGCATTCCCCCCATGATGTGTAGTCATGCATCTACACAAACACATCTTTCTTTTGTTAAATTATAGAAATAACATCATGTTATACATAGTGTTGCTGTGATAGGAAACTGAAGCACCGAGACATCAGACGACATGTTCAAGATCACAAAACGAGTAAGGGGAAAAGCGTAATTGAAACACAGTAAGACACATTTAAGAAAATGACCCTAAACCTTTACATTTTCCCCTTGAATGTTTAGAAAATGCTTTAAGATCTTGCACCATACCTCAGAATCACGACTAGGATAATAAAAAATTAGCTAACATTTATAAGCATTTACTATAAACCAAGCATTCTGCTAAGTGCTCTATATTTGTTAATCTGATCTAAGATTACCACTCCCAATTTTATAGATGAGGAAACCGAGGCTTAGAAAGGTGAGGTGACAGGCCTAAAATTACACAGTCAATAATAACTAATGCTGCAGGAAGAAACGTTAAGAGTATAGGATGAATCTGTTCTCTTATTTTGGGAATTCTTTTATTGAAAGCACCGGTAACACTGGTTACCCTAAAATGACAATACAGCCCTGTCTCATACTTAAAAACTAAAAACTTTACTTTTTAATTTTAAGGGTAAGTCAAGGAGTACTTATCAAATGTACACGGTAATAGAATTAGGGGCAATGTATTTCTGTACTACATTGTGGCCCCTTCAAGAGTTCAACAATAAATCCTGCTTATGACTTTACACAAATCACCTAAATTCTCTTGGTCTTAATTTCTCCACTCTAAGACGATTATCAAACACAATTCACTTGATATCCGCTACTCTGATAGTTCAGTTATATAACATCAGTCATCTCCATGGTTTCAGCTGCAGAAATACAGTTTACTTGTATTTTTTCCTGTTTTCTGCATAAAACAAATCTGATTTGATGAATAAAACTTTAAATAAGTATTCTAAATCTAATGCTATGTAGACTGAATTCCTCAGTTTATTAGACACATATTTTGTATCAACAGCTGTATCTCACTGTAGTTTTCCCTAGACTTTGCAGACCAAATATCAACCACTTGCTCTGGTTAGATCTACAACTGCCTTTTCCTTGTAGGAGCACACTGAAAACCAGTCCTGGGTACACAGATACCATGTACACAAAGACAAACCAAGAAAAATGTATGTTCACTTCTCAGACACAAAAGCTTTTTTGCTCCCACCTGAAATACAGGCACCAAAAGGTTTAAGTTTAGATAATAAGGACACAACATCCCAATTACTCTTCAGAAGCTAATAGCAGAATGAACCTTACAGACATATAAGCAGCCTACAACAACCCCATAACTAACTTGGTTCTCAAACTATGGAACCTCAACCAGCAGCTTCAGCGTTAACTGAGAATCTGTTAGAAAAGCGAATTTTCAACCCAACCAGGATTGCTGAATCAGAAATTCTGGGGGGTGGGCCCTGCAACTGTTGTTTGAACAAGTCCTCCAGGTAATTCTGAAGCATGCTAAAATTTGACAACTACTGCTCCTTTAATCTTTAGCTTAAGATTGTTGCCTAATACACTATTTTCCTAAATTTGCATGTGATAGTGAATAAAGCAGCTGAACAGGAAGATATAAGAACACTAGCTTTAACTGCATTATTGCATATGACTATACAACAAAATGCGATCCTTATTCTGTTACTATATCCTATGTAAGAGAAATTTAAAAAGAATGGATTATTTGTTTGCTTTATGAGTATACTAAATTAAACTTGTTTTTTGTTAATTTTTGGTACTCTGTAGAAGATAATAGCTTCAATTTTCAGGTCACTAATCTTATCTCAGTAGAAACTTATTTTCACAGATTTAATCACTTTATTATAAAAAAGCAAATCACTGAGAAGTTTCTGTGCCTTAAATCTGTTTGAGATAAGAAAAGAGACTGCAGAGCATGGCGATTAACATTTTGGCAGCATGTTTTGGTTTCTTCCTGGTTTTCTAAAATCTTAACTGAGGTTTAATTTGGTTCAATTCCAATTCAGCAAAGTTTCATGCTTGTGGAAAATATATGTAAGTGGACAAGATTTTTCACAGTGATTCAGCGCTGGCATTCTAACAGCAGCTACCTTGCTTCTTGACAGTAACAATAGCTAGATTAGATTAAGGATGTTAGATGAGAAATCAGGAAGTGAAAGATTAGTCTTCCCACGATCATTCTGATTTGCAAATCTAGGGGAAAAAAAAAAAGACCTCCGATAGCATTTCTCTCCCCAAACTCAATGTCTGAATAGAGAATTAGTGCATTTATTTTCGTTTTATTACACTAAAATCTGTGTGAAGAAATGCAAGGCATAATATTCCACAGCCTAGGAAATGTGGCAATACCTCAAAAAGTGAAAAAGATTCTTTTAACAATTTTCTACAGTGCCATTTTAAGAAGCTACTTTGTTCTTTTTAGAAAAAGAAAAGCTAGTTCCTAATACCTACTTGTGATTATTTTAAAGCTGAATAGTTACCTATGACAGTAGATGAAGCCCAAGGTTCTGCACCCTGAATGCAAAATCCCCAACGTCTTTCAATATTCAAAACTGATTCATAAAATCAAATATAACTGATGGAGTTTGGCTTAAGCTTTTGCCCACTGTTTTTGTTTTTTTAAATATGTCTTATTTGGCTTCAGAGGTGAATTATCTTGACATTTCCAATTACAGCTAATGATCTCTTCCCTAGAACTAGAAATCATCTTATTTTCCTGATCCCTAAGCTGCAAATATACAGCAGTTGCAACCACTGTGGTTTAACAACATCAATTTTAATAAGCAGGAATAAACAAAAGACCTGAAACCATGTCTTCTAAAGTCCTTTCCTAAAGCTCTGATCTGTATACTCAACTAGAACTGTGAACATTTCTGACACAGCTCTATAGACTCACTGTAGAGTTAGTGTAAAGGATGTTGCCAAGCAACCCATCTAAGTTTGGAAGAATCTAAGCATTGATAATGAGACTGTCTCCGCTTGGCTCCCACACAAGAAGGGTTTTCGTGAACTCCCCACATGTGCTTACAGGCCATTCATGAGAAGGGGTGCTTCTAAAAGTGAGTGTCCAGGAGTCCAAATCAGGAACCTATAATGTTTCTTTTCTAACTCAAGTATAATGTTTCCAACATCACAACTATTTTCTGTAACTGTCCAGAAATCCAACAGGGATTAGGCAAATAGGTTGTATGTAAAGGGCTAGTTTGAAGGAACATTTTTATTCATATCTTTAACATTCCTGATTGTATGTGGCCAAAGCAAAATTTCTTCAAGTATCTCGGTTCACAAAAATCACCCTGAAAAATTATTATCTACCAAATCATTTTAATTCTTTTGAAGGTTATCTCTGAAACTGTTCTCAACACTTACATAATTATATCAATAATCAAAAAGGATACTCAGTAAAAACTGTGTTCTAATAAGGAAAATATGCAATCAGTTGCAAAAAAAGGTAACGGCTATGTTTTTATGAATAACATACATGTAAAAACACTGTTCTGCTGGATGGGCCTGATCCAAGCCTCCCTCTTTCAAAGCAGACACTTTGCATGCACGCTTACCAGGGCAGTATGCATCCACGTCCAGTTTCTGAGCTGAAGTGAGGGTTGGTGAGCCAAGCTCGGATTCTGGAATTCGTGGGCTCTCAACAAACTTTGCCTTCCTCAGAGGGGCTAAGGACAAAAAAAGGGACAGAGAGAGAGGGAGAGGGGGAAAAAAAGAGAGAGGAAAACAGAAAGGAAGGAAGAAAGAAAAAGGAAAGAGAAACAGAGGGAAAGAGAAGGGAAAGAGAAACATAGAGGGGTCATGAGTAAGGGGAACAGCAGGCAACAGATGGAAGCACTTAAATGAACGACACACTCTGTCAGACTCAGATCAGGTTACCCTATTTTTTTGTGCCAGAAAAAAAAATTAACTGCATTCTTCATAGCGGAGATGGGTCTTGTTAAAAAGTCACTGCAGACTGGAAAAAGCTAAAATCTAAGAGTCAAAACTCTGAGCATAAGTTGTAACTGCCTAGCCCATCACCCTTAGCTATTTCCTCTCTCTTTATAAAGCAAAGAGCTTTCTTATTTTGTCTTCCTTTGTCATTAAATACAAGTATCGACTGAGTAAAGGACAGGACTAAGTTTTAAGATTTTGTTCATAATAATTGTAATAGAAAGTTTCCTTTATCCAGAAATAATACTAGGTTGTGATAAATACCTTAAGTAGGATTAATCTACTTAGCTTAACAAGGAAATCAATGACCTAACTGCTCAGCTATTAGGTAAGAAGTCAAAACTGCTAGTATACTAAGATACTAGCTAGGCCATGCCAGTTTGAAACTGGATGCTAAAGATAAAGAGATGAAATTTAGTTGCAAATATAATCACAAAGCCTAAGGAACATAATATTCCATGCCGTGGAAACATTCTTGTAAGGAATAAATGAATGAATAAAGTATAATTCACAAATTGTAGGTTTTATTATTAAAAGCTCATATAAATTTTATTTAATGATTTTTAGGAGGAAAAGTTAAGGAATATTATCTACATATATTTATAGTCAGTTAAATATACTAAAAGTTAACATTATGATCATTGCTTTAGAACTTTCAAACTGAGTTTATTAAATAAACTACAGTAGGGTGAACTGAGTTCTCTTAAACAAACTATGGTAGGGTGAAAGTGCTTAGCATAATACTGGTACAAAAGTATCAGTTGAATCTAAAATTGATTTGTATGCATTATACATTAGTATCATAACCATAGGTGTCCCAGACATGTGAGTGCTTAAGATCACATTACTTTTTTCAAAAATTTCTGCATGTTCTTCAAAATCCTCATCCATTACTGATTCACAGGGGGATTCTAAGTTATTCCTAAAAGATCCTGTAAAAAGTAATATAAAACTTGGTCATTACAATGACCAGAATTCGCCTCTATTTTCTTTGAGGGATAAAAATATAAAGTATTAAAAAAAAAAAAAAACAGAAAATGTTTTTGATATGTGCCAATACTCAAAATCTACAGTCAACTAAACCTCACTTTAAACCTTAGGGTATGTAGGTATATTTTAAGTGTATGTTAAAAAACCAAAATTAAGTCTTCCTGTCTCCATGGCAACAAAGGCTAAGGGTGCTAACAGTATGGTTCTCCATCAAAAGTAAGTTTGGAACAGCAGAACTCTCACCTCTGCTACAAGTGTAAAACTTGAGCCTATTTTAAAAATCACTATCACACATGAAGATCTCAAGTGATTTCTATGCATATATGCAGGCTACTTATAGCCAGGATTAGAATCCCTTTCGTTATAATTTCACCAATTCAGAAATACTGAAACATTTAATTTACCCAATATTGCTTCATATGGGAGAAATTATTATAATTTAATTCTTAAATCTCCTAAATCCTTTACTAGAATTTTTATTTTATCGTGGCAGTAGAATAAGTATTTTACCTGCTGAGTTCTGACAAAGACAGCCCTGGTCCCTGTTCAAGGGACTCTATACATCTAATAATCTTGTAATAACAATTTTTACAATGAAATTTGGGGCTAGTAGACAGACAGAAATCAGCAACTTAGGGTAGGTATGTAAGAAAGAAATTGAAGGATGGCGGGAGAAATTGAGGGAAGTATGAAGAACGTATAAAAATTATGAGATGGAGTCAAGGGGGAAAATCAGGATCCCGGAAATCTGTGAAACTCAGCACCACACTGACTTCTCTATTTTCACTTCTCAGGGAATTCCAACCGGTACCTCTATAGCTCAGAGTGGACATTTAATTCTTTTTTTCTATCTTGACCTCAACCCTCATCCATGGAATACTATACAGGTCTAATAATGAATTTAAATTATTTTATAGATTATAATGTTGCTCTCACCCAAGTTATAGGAAACCAGTGTTTTCTGTAAGTCAACCATACACAGGAAGTATAATCACAGGCATGACAGACTGTCCAACAGTCTTAACACTGCTGGGTGGCGAACATAACAGGTCCACTTGGAAGATGGGACACAATGTTTTCTTTGGAAGCCTAGAACTTTAATATACTTCACTGTGAAAAAAAAAAAAGAGGTATATAAAATGATTCGGATGAGTAAAATAACTCTATGCCAAAAGGGTTTATCAGAGAGTTAAAAGTGGTTGAAAATGAGATGGGTAGGGGACTCTAAAACCAAAAGCAGGTATTTTATTGTGATGTAAGAGGTAACAGGAAACCACTGATCTATAAAGAGATCTGAACCAACACTGGGAATACGATTTTATGCTGTAAAAGACGTGAGTTTGGGAATCTGGCAGAGGTTGAGAGGAGGATGCATACAGGTTAAGAGGATGGGCTTAGTCACTTCAGAGATTTAGGTTGTGGCTGTAGTTCTTATTAGTACTAAGAAACTGGGTAAATGAGTTAGTCTTACTAGGCTAGTAAGCTCAGTTTTCTCAAAAAGTCATAGGATTATTATGAGGCTTAACTAATTCCAAGCATGTAAAGTACTTCGCATAGTGCTTAGACATGGTGATATCGTTCATGTATGAGTTTATTACAAAGTGAAGCAGGGTGGTGCTATGGCTACAGAGAACAAGTGAGCAAGTGGTTTCAAGCCATAGCATAGGAGAGGCAGTATGACCTGTAGCACAGTAGTGAGGGGCTGGATAACAGAAATAAACGGTACGAGCCCTGAAACCAGAAAGCCTAAATTAGATCCCATCTCTTCTTTTTCCTGGCTGTGAGAACGTTTCTGTGCCTAAGTTTCCTCATCAGTTTCTTGGGATTAATAACAGCAGCTGTACCATAGGGGAATTGTAAGGATTACATTAATTTATTCAAATAAAACACAACAAGGCCTACTATGGAATAAATCTTCTGTAAATGCTGTTTTTTATCATTGTTTCTGCTGCTGTTATCATCATCACAGTTCAGCATGATGTGGAAAGTCTGTCTATGTGCGTGGGGTTAAACTGAGGTGTCTAAGATGCCATCAGAGAAGACAAGAAAAGTAGTATCACTGCTGAGGTTTTAAAAATTGAGAAGGTAATAATATTGAAGAAAAACACAATATACCTTAGAAGGCAGAGTACCTAAATCAAAGTGTCTAGGTGAGAAATACGTGGGTATAGAAAGAAAGTTAAACAGTATGAGCTAAAGCACTGGTTCTCAAAGTGAGGTAGCTCCAGAAGCATAGCATCACCTGGGAATCTGTTAAAGATACAAATTGGTCAGATCAGCTGATGATCAGAAATTTGGGAGGGTAGAAGCCCAGCAATCTGTGCTTAGTAAGCCCTCCAAGTGATTCCGAGGCACATTAACGTTTGTGAACACTGGATCATGGAGAGATATCTATAAATACCTCAAGATAACAGATCACTAAAAGGACTTTCCGAAGAAAAAAAGTTGGAATAAGACAGAAATCAAAGCCTCATCTCTGAAAGTATTAATGCCTATGGAAAAATTAAGATTTTCTTCTCAGCCACTCTTTAGCAATACGACTGTGTTATGTTTTGTTTTGTTTTAAAAAACAGTCCCAACTTGTATCATTTAGGGCCTATTTTGAAGAGAGGCCAATATCTCTGTATTCATTCATTCTTACCAAGATCACTAGGGGTGGAGGCTATGGGAATAAGGATAATCAAATACATCATACAGAAATGTTAAAAGTCAAAGAGAAAATCCACCTACGGAGGTTCCTCTGTAAACTGAGTTGCCAGAGCTGACGCTGAAACACACCTAGTCCAAGCAATTGCAAAGGCATTAAAATATACATTTTTAACAACTACTGAAATATTTGTTTTCGATAAAAGTTTCAGAGCAAAGGGGAATTTTTAGGGAGGAACTGTTACAGGACTTGGATCAGGAAAATGTAAACTGATGGATATATATAAAGATGAACAGAGCATAAAGTATCAAGAAAGTACTTTCACAAAGTTAGTTTTGAAATAAAGTATATTCAGTAATGTGAAAGGAAGATGAAAAGATCTTAGCTATATTCAAGAAAAAGAAGTATAAGGCATCCACATTATAAAGAAGTAAAATTATCTTTGTTTGCAGATGACATAATCTTAAATTAGAAAATCCTGAAGATTTCTTTTCATATACGCGAAAAGACTGTTAAGAACTAATAAACGAATTTAGCATGATTTCAGGATATAAAATCAATACACAAGTACACTAACAGTGAACAATCTGAAAAAGAAATTAAGAATACAATTCAATTTAAAATAGCAACAAAAAATACTTAGGAATAAACTTAAAAAAGGAAGCTAAAAATCTGAACACTGAAAACTACAAATGTTGCTGAAAGAAATTAAAGACAACACAAATAAACAGAAAGACAATCCTTGTTCATAAGTTGGAAGACTTAATATTAAAACAGCAGTAGTACCCAAAGTGATCCGTAGATTCAATGCAATTCCTATCAAAATCCCAATGATATTTTTTGCTTAAATAGAAAAACACATCCTAAAATTCATACAGAATCTCAAGGAACCCTGACTAGCCAAAATAAAAAGAGCAAATTTGAAGATCTTAAACTTCATGATTTTAAAACTTACTATAAAGCTATGGAATTAAAACAGTGTGTTCCTGGCATAAAGAAAGACATATAGACCAAGGGGACAGAATAGAGATTCTAGAAATAAAACTATGGTCAAATGATTTGACAGATGTACCAAAACAGGGAAAGGACAGTCTTTTCAATAAGTGATGTTGGGAAAATTGGATATGCACATGCAAAAGAACGAAGTTGGGCCCTTATCTTACACTGTATACATAAATTAACTCAAAATGGATCAGAGACCTAAATGTACTGTTATAAAATCTTTAGAAGAAAACATAGGAGAAAAAGATCTGAACTACAGAATTGTTAAGGAAGTAGAAACAGTGGGAAATTTATCTGGAAAGTGAAAACTGTATTTTAAAAAGTTTTTAACAGAGCTTTCATAGGCAGAATCTTACAACGTTCACAGTATCTTAGTTCCTAAACACTTAATAGAAAACAATTCCTTAGGTACCATGAATTTCCTAGAGTAGGGGTGGGAAAGAAGGAGAGATATTATTTGTGACACCCATTTTTCCTCCTTCTTAACCTCTAATCTATGGTGGCTTCAAAATGAGAAAATAGGTGGGAACAGCGTCCTTCCAACCTATCCAATATCCTGATTAACTACTATTCGTGACTGTGTCTAAATGGTGGCATAAATTACACCTTGAAGAAAGGAAGAGTGCTAAGGAGCTTTTCATTTTTAGTTATGCCCCCTCCCCCCCAAATAGAGGGACAAAAACAAAGTTAAAAAATGAGAGAGAAAGAAAACCTATAGAATTTGACAATTCGACAGGCTAGATATAAGTGAAAAGGGAATGAAGGGAAAAACTAAATCATATAGTTCCTTTTTTTTTTTTTTTGGGTGAGAAAAGAGTATCTATATAAACAAAGCCAAAACATTTAAAACTAACACCCTTGGAGGTAGTCTAGAAGAGGAAATTAAAATGTGACATGACCATCTTTATCAAATAATGGCTACTAGTTTGCTGTAGAATTTCTGACTCATTATAATGAAAAAGAAAACGTTACTGCTCTAACCCATTAAAAAATTAACACACAGCTGGCAAAGTATCTTTCTGTCTCTCTCTTCTTTAAAAGTATAAAAGAATGAAGTACATGTTTTCATATTTCTCTTTTCTCTGCTTCTTCCCCAAATACCATGTGTTATATCCTCTAGTCTCCCCACTCTCTTGATCTAAAATCCAAATAAAAATTGGTGCATGTTATTTTACATTCACATTACGCTGTGAAGTATCAATTAGAACACATTTTAAGTCTGTATGAAGATATATTAGTAGAGCCAGAAATACAATATGCATATTTATTCTTAATAGACTATTAGAGACCTGATTTCACTGAAACCTATACAAGAGAGTTCCCGTTGTGGCTCAGTGGTTAATGAACCTGACTAGTATCCACAAGGATGTGGATTCGATCCCTGGCCTTGTTCAGTAGGTTAAGGTCCAGTGTTGTTGCCGTGAGCTGTGATAAACAGGTTGTGCAGACATGGCTCGGATCCTGCATTGCTGTGGCTGTGGCATGGGCCAGCAGCTGTAGCTCCAACTGGACCCCCAGCCTGGGAACCTCCATATGCTGCAGGTGCGGCCCTAAAAAGACAAAAAAGAAAATAAACCTATACAAATACAACTGAATATGAAATGTGCGCAGGGTGGCAAAGTCAATTATGTTTACCAATACAAATGGCAGTTAGTGTGTGCAGCTACTAGTTATTCCTGGATGGACTCTCATACAAACGGTCCTTATCTCCACTGATCATAGTGAAAAGCTTCATAAAAAAGGAATTTAGAATTCATTTTATTTGAGCAAAAAAGCAACATTACATAGTTACACCATTTCCAAGACTAATAGCAACTATATCTATTTTTTTTTTAATTGAAAGGTAGCTTATCAGCATCAACTTACGGCACTATGGTCTCACTGAAAAGAAGGGGCTCACTTGAACATAATACAAAGAATATGGAAGTTATCCAAGTATAGAGAAAATATTCTATCAGTCTTGAAAATTTACGATTTGAATATCAAAATAAGTTTTTTATTGCATATTTCTAGCACAAGAAAATATCAAAATTCAAAATATGGTTTCTACTAAATGTATATTGCTTCTGTACCATTATAAAGCTAAAAACCTGTAAATCAAACCATCATAAATCAGGGAGCATCT
The DNA here is from genome assembly GCF_016906955.1 of Phacochoerus africanus. NCBI lineage: Eukaryota > Metazoa > Chordata > Mammalia > Artiodactyla > Suidae > Phacochoerus > Phacochoerus africanus. Next base: position 15,766,663 of record NC_062557.1, read on the forward strand.
CTACTTCAGAATGCCTCCTAATTTAGTATGGTATTAATAAGTGTAATTAATTTTCTATTTAAATCGAAACTACAAGGTTATTTTAAGAAGCTAATTTTGAAAGAATTATTAATTTTGCTAATTCACTTTTTTAAGGTTTCAATGAAGAATTTTATGGTTATAACAGTTGAAAAGTTATTAGGAAACAGTATGCTCAGCATATGCTTTTAAAAGTTGAAAAAGCAGAATAAACCTAAAATCAAGCAGAAAAAGGAAATAATATAGAACAGGAGCATAACTAGTAAAAGAAAAAACTGAGGAGAGTAAATCAAATCAAAATTTAATTCTTTGAAATGATGAACAAAATAAAAAATCTTTAAAAGTAGGCAGGAGAACTGAATACCTTTTTTTCCAAAGAGGAAATGCAGTAACCAAATAGGCACATGAAAAGATGCTCAATATTGCTAATCATCAGGGAAATGCAAATCAAAGCCACACTGAGATATGACCTCACACTGGTCAGAATGGCTATCATCAAAAGGAACACAAATAACAAATGTTGGCGAGGGTGTGGGAAAAAGGGAACCCTTATACACTATTGGTAGGAATGTAAGTTGGTGCAGCCACTGTGGAAAACAGTGTGGAGGTTTCTCAAAAAACTAAAAATACAGCTATTGTATGACCCAGCAACTTCACTCCTGGGTATCTATCTGAAAAAAACAAAAACATTAAGTCAAAAACATACATGCAGCCCAATGTTCACAGCAGCATTATTTCTAACTGTCAACATATGGAAGCAACAGAAGTGTCCTTCAACAGATGAATGGATAAAGAAGATGTGGTATATATATACATACAATGGAATACCTCTCAGCCATAAAAAAAAGGAAATTCTGCCACTTGCAGCAAAGTAGATGAACTTGGAGGGGAATATGCTACATGAAATAAGTCAGAGAAAGACAAATACTATTTGATATCATTTCTATATGGAATCTAAAAAATACAACAAACCAGTGACTATAACAAAAAAGAAGCAGACTCACAGATATAGAGGACAAACTAGCGGTTTTCAGTAGACAGATAGAAGAAGGGAACTGAGAAAGATGCAAACTATTAGATGTAAAATAAGCTACGGGATGTAAGAAATATTTTATAATAACTATAAATGGAGTACAACCTTTAAAAATTGTGAACTATATCGTACACCTGTAACATATAGCATTGTATAGCAACTCAAAAAACAAAAACAAAAAGATGCATACAAGTTTCAGATTTTATGAAAATAATTTACCTAAACAAAAAGAACTGAAAAATCTTAAACTAGACTGACCAACAGTAAAGAAACAAATTACGGAAACTTATAAATGAGAGGACTCTACTATCAACTCTACGGAAATGAAAAAGATTTTAAGAGAATGTTACCAGCAAATTTATGCCAACAAATTAGAGTTCAGATGAAACGGGCAAAATCCTTGACACAAATTATCAAAACTACTTCATTAAGAAATCGAAAATCTGAAAAGACCTATTACTACATGTAAAGAAACGGACTTAGTACTTAAACATTTTTCCATAAAGAAAAGCCCAATCCTAGTTGGCATCACTGGTAAATTCTATCAAATACTTTAAGAAGAAATAATAGTACTCTTGTATAAACCATATCAGGAAATTAGGAAAGAAGCTGGGACAGGAGCAAGTAACCTAGAAAAACAGGTTAGTTTAGGTACATACGGCTAGATCGCACATCAACAATTTATAATAAATCTGTAGTGATATCTATTTAAGTTAGTTTATTTATATTTAGTTTAAGCACTTAAATATCACATTTTGCCTTTGTTTTTAAAAATTAGTTAATATGACACCATTTTAAGTGTTATCAAATAAAAACGTTTAAAAACTAAGCTTTTTCCAACACTACATCTATTGGTAACAGTTTTCTTATATAGCTTTATAAAAATTATGATTTTGTTCTGATCTTATTTGGTAGTTCAAAGCAAAAATGAAGTGTAAAAAAATCTTGTAAAATGATCATTCCAATAGTAGAAAAATATGCTTAAGCTTTGTTTTGGAAAGATCAGCGGGAAGGGTAATTTTGTTTGGCTTACACCTCAGCTCATGGCAACACCTGATCCTTAACCCACTGATCAGGGCCAGGGATGGAACCCACATCCTCATGAATACTAGCTGAGTTTGTTACTGCTAAGCCACAATGGGAACTCCAAAACTGACTTCTTGCTAGAGCCTAACACTAAGTACAGTGCTCTAAAAACAAATACCTCATTTGCAAAAAAGTTATACAACCAATAAAATAACAGCTAACATTTGTATAACAGTTCATTTACCCTTTAATTTACATTTTTACCTAACTCATTCTACTTATAATTTTCCATGAAGAACACATTAACCTTGCTTTACTGATGGGAAAAGAGAATCACAAGACATCTTGGCCACAATCACAGTATTCACAGTGGTAGATTATGAACTTTTGATTTAGAATATTATATTGTTTTATTTGCAATATATTCTTCAAAAGGTAGCACTCATTTTAGGAAGAGATGATTTTTAAACAATCTATAAAAGTGGCAGTAAATTGACCGTGTATGGCACAGGATACTTTACTAGTGCCTATCAGCATCCTTTGGCCTCCATTCCTTTCTAGGCACAGCTCCTGTGAGGTTTAGGAAGGACTATGTGCCTAGTTCCAGCTTATGTACTAAGAGCAGAGGTGACACAGTTCCTGCATGATTTTATGCTCTGTCTCTTCCTCTGGCACAAAAATCACAGGTCTCATGTTACGATGGTGGAGACTGCCCGAGTTGCTGTGTTACTGCATCAAGGACAGCTGTCCTGGAGAGTTGCCCAGGCTTGCCGGGTAAACTAGAAATAGACCTTTGTTGCAGTTAAGCCACTGAGATGTTTAAGGTTGTTTGTTATGACAGCATAATCTAGCCTATTCTAACTAATGAAATACTATAATGTTATATTCCCTTTTCAATTATCTTTCAATCCTTCTGAATAGGTCAAGAAGAAAAAAAAAAACGTCATGTGGTACTAATACCAGCTAATCCTCCCGTTTAACAAAGAGGGATAAGAGTTTAGTTTCAGAGCCATCTGAAGGTAAAGTGTTTAGCTAGAATTAACATTCTAGTTAATCTTATAGCATGTGATTCTGATGTTCCAGTTTGCCCGGTAATATAAAGTTTCTTTTAAAATAAATTTATTTAAATAAAAAATGAAATTTAAAGAAACAATGAGGTAACAAAAGTATGGTTAAGAGGTGTGGCAAAAATCATGAAAATGCTCTGCCAATGATTGAAATTTGAGAAACAGTAAACCGTACCAAACATCTCAGAAACATGGCTCTTGATTTAATCTTCTATGAATCCTCAATTCATTCTATGTTGAGATGTGAGCAAAATATTTAGGCAACTACATTTAAATTGGTATCCAATATGAAGGGCTAGAGCTGATACAATATTTTTTTTGATAATGAGAACAATTTATTATAGTCATGATTGGGATATTGGTTAGGCACTAAAAAGAATCAGGAGACAAAAGGTATAAACAGTGAGAATAAATTAAGAAATTAAAAAAGAAGACTTCTGATAGGACTAGATTTATGGTCACCTGAGCAATCTAGTCATTTGATTAGATAATAGGAGCAGTTGCCGCTTTAAAATTTCTTTTGCTGTCTTTTCAGGAGAGCCAATCTAGTTCAATATTTTATAAATAGCCACTGATAGCATAGCCAGAGGTCAAAAATGGGGAAAGAGGAAGCATAAAGCGAATTAGCTGTACATACAACATACAAACTTTGAAGAACCTACACATGGGGTTATACTGTGGTGTGTCCATAAAGAAAAAGCTTTAGTTGTTTTGTTAAATTGAGGATATACCATGAGGTTGTTCTTAGATGTGAATGCATAATTAGAGAGTTCTAACACACTAGTTCCAAAATTGTGCTACCACATTTCATAATATGAGAAGGGTCTCATCTGCTCACTCATCATACTTGGCACAAAAAGGAAAGCCCTTGAAAAATAAGCCTCCAGTCATGAAGAAAGAGAAAAGGAGAGATAGAGAAGATAGAGAAGAGAAAGTATTTTATTTCAGGAGATAGAAGGAAGGATACAGATTGACAAGGGGATACTGGGTGGGACAGGATGTGGGAATACACAGACTAAAGCAGTGCTGCTAACAGTTCAAACAGGACAAGAGCTAGTACCAGAGCCCAAGGGAAGAGAGGAGTTTTCATCTTAATAAACGGGTGTACATGCAAACTGGTTGGTAAAGACTTCAGTCTCCCGAGTTCACTTTTAGACTTAGGTAGTCAGAAAAATTATAATCCTCTCCAACAGACAAATAACCATACCTACCGGACAATCGTGGTTCTTCTTTGTATTGGGGTAGGCCAAGAGCTAAAATAAATAACCCTAAAACCTCAGTGGCTTAAGACAACAGAATAAAGTTCTCATTCAATATAGGTATTGAGTAAGACGCTTCTAATCTTAGAGCCTCAGAGTTCTCTGGTGGATTCTCTTCATCGAGCTAAAGACCAGGGGGGAAGAGGCAAGAAATGCATTTGTGAAATTCTTCTAGCCCACTATGGATGGAATATATTATCTCCATTCATACTATTCAAAATTTAGTCACATGACATGTTTATCTACAAAGAAGGCTATGGCATACAGTTTACCTGTGTGCCCAGGAGGAAAGGGGAATAAGTTTTGGTGACCATCATACTCTTTGCCATATTCTACAAAACAGCCTTGAAATCCATAAAAGTCAGAAGCAGAACTAACGAACAAAGCAGAAAATGCTGTATAAACTCAGCCCTTTTCTTTTAAGTGGATGTAATATGCATCATCAAGAACTAGGAACAGCCTAAATCTATAGAATTATTTTCATTCAAGTATAATGCTTTAGACTACGGTGCCTAGAATAGAGTCTTCGCATGTGGTGTCTGGTTAACAATTATTTGCTAATGAAGAGTATACAGCAGAAAAGTCAAAGCAAAGACAGGCATTACAAATAAAAGTGCCTATAAACAAAGGTCTGAAAAAGTGAGTTTTAAAAAGCACTCGTGGATAATATAAATATTTATCACACTATAAGTCACCTTGCTGACTTAGATTTTCACAAAACAAACATTGTAAAAACCATCATTAATTAAGACTATAATTAATTTCCAGGTTTATTAAAAAAAAAAAACCCAAAGTACTGAGAACATAATTGAGTCAAAAGGGAAACATTAGAAAAGATATTTTGGCTGTGTCCAAGCCCCTCCACATTGCAAGATATTTGAAGGATGCATTAATTAACAAAAGAAGTCAACATCCTCTTTATTCCTGACTTTCACCAGGAAGGCTACACAGCTGCTTTCTGATGCTCCAAGGCATATCAGTCACTGGAAGATTAGTCTGATCTTTTTGAGCCTTGTTTTGAAAGCTTTGTTTAGGTCCATCTGGAGTAACTTTACTTGGAAGACATTTAGCCCTGTCACCAGTGTGTCCTTTCTTGGACTGCTACTGAATGCTCCAGGTTTTTAACAAGATCTCTCCCCTCTGGATGGGCAGAATGAAAAAAATCTCCCATTACTGGGAGCACTGTACAGAGAACTGCTTGGTTTATAAGTCCAGGGTATTTATTTTCTCTTCATGCTCATGGAGTCTCACCCCACCTTCCTGCAACTCAGCATTAAGGTAAAGATTCAAAAGGGCCCCTCTGCAGAATTTTGTAGTTGTTTCTGTGTAGCTCCCCATTCTTCAGTACTCTGTAAATTCCAGCTGCCTTAGCTTCCCCAACTTGTGAGCTCTGTTTCCTCAGTTCTGCAAGACTGTCATTCTGTTTGAGCTCTCCCTCATCAGGAGAATACCTTCAGGCAAAAAGCCAGGGTTCACCTAGTTTCCTCCCCCATCCTTTCTCCCCGGCATCACATTACCATGCTGTCAACTGTCCAATGTCTGAAGAAAAGCTGTTTCTAGTGTGAGGGCAAGTCCCGTACTGGTTAATCCTTCATGACGGGAAGAAGTCTCTCATGGTGTTTTAATGTGCATTTTCCAAATGTTTGGTATTCATCATGTGGCTGACAAAAGGCAGAACCTTTATCTGTCATATATGGCTGTAGCCTTAGTAATGCTTATCATAGTGCAGGGCACAGAGCAAGTACTCTATTTGTTAAATGAATTAACTATTTATGTTTACCTATATATTTTGGGAGGTATAAATGATCTGTTTATGTCTTTCATCCATTTAAGTGGATTATGACCTAAAAAAGTGGTGATTCCAGGCTGTATCCAGTGTAGCTCCAGAGTAAGGTTCTATTTTCATGCAATTATGCTGTGTTCCACAAAGGGATATTCTAGACAAACTGGTATACAGACAGACCATTCAAGCAATAAATATGGAGACAACATGGTCCTTCAAAGAAACAGTTACTCCAAAACTGAGGGCAATAATTCTTTTTTCTTTTTTATGGCCACACTTGCGGCATATAGAAGTTGCCAGGCTAGGGAATCAGAGCTGTAGCTGCAGGCCTATACCACAGCCACAGCAACACTGGATCGAATCCACACCTGCGACCTACACCACAGCTTGCGGCAACACTGGATCCTTAATCCACTGAGCGAGGCCAGGGATGGAGCCTGCAACTTCATGGTTCCTAGTCGGATTGTTTCCACTGAGCCACGAGGGGAACTCTAGGACAGCATTTTGAGAATGATGTATAACACGCCACACTGCTGTTTTCCCTTTTCCATCAGCTCTCAATAAGGGCTGAAAATATGCTGACGAGGTGCCATAACAAAAAATTCCTTGGAAAAAACAGTTTTAGATATACTTATAAATTGAAGAGAAACAGATTTGGACAGTAAGCATATACATAATGGTCAGCCACCAATTCCTAACAATTCCAAATTCATTTCTCCAAAAGGTCTGGAGTTAGAAAGAAAGCAGAAAGTTAACAATCCAGGAAGGAAATGAAAACCATATTTTTTCTTTTACAAAAATTCAGGAAAGCAAAGTGAAGAAGATCTTAGGCAGTCAATGTGGGAGTCAGAACACTGCTGAAATCTGCCATAAAAGGAAACAGTGTGCCAGACTGTAATAAGATTCTACAAGGATAGATAACAGCAAATTAAGTCTTTGTCCCACAGACAAAAATGCCTACTGAGACATTTTCGAAGATTAAGGGTGAAGGACCAGTAACTTTCTAGCTTGTTTTTGGAATGTGCAGTTGCTATTGATCTTATAATAAAGAACTCGCAACATGGAATATTTCACTACCCACTAACTGTGGGTAAAGAATCACACTTCTCTAACCTCAGAATACCTGTAAGCAATTCCCAGTCTTTGTAATAATATAAATTGCTTCACATCACCCTGAAACCTTGGGATCATCCACCTAAGGAAGGAACAGTGAGGAAAATAAGATGATTAACTCCTGAGAAGAACAAGGGAGGAAAGATGAGGTGTCATCTCTAATGCAAATTAAACCATGAAAAAAGAGAGCTACCTGGGGGAACGGAAGTATTGTTCCACCAGGCAAGGATCTGATTTAGAGGTAGAAGCAAAGATTTTGATTCTGTTCCTTAAATACACAAAGATACGAAACACTGTTAGCTTTACTCCTCTGGGTCGTATGTTTTGTATGTTAGTAAGAAGGGTGGTCTCTAAATAAGCAAAAAGTAGATACTGATTAAGCCAGAGGTCTTTCTTTTCTTAGGGTTTTCATTAGTCTCCTCCCACCCTAATAAAACACATTACTCTCTTCACCATATTACTTTCTTTAAATCCGAAAAAAATCCTGGTAGTAGGATGGTGTTAGAAGCAGTGTTATATAATACAGTAAAGAGGAATGGAAGCCAAAAAGTAAAATTAAAAAGTTTATAAATTTTTCTTATGATTTTTGTCTTTTTTTTTTTTCTTTTTTCTTTTTAGGGCCACACTGGAAGCATAAGGAGGATCCCAGGCTAGGGGTCAAATCAGAGCTACAGCTGCTGGCCACAGCCACAGCCATAGCAATGCAGGATCCGAGCCATGTCTGCAAACTACACCTCGGCTCACAGCAACACCAGATCCTTAGCCCACTGAGCAAGGCCAGGGATTGAACCTGCAACCTCATGGATCCTAATTGGGTTTGTTAACCGCTGAGCCATGAAGGGAACTCCCAATTTCTGTCATTTATAATGTACCTCACTGGATGTATGGAAAAAAGAAAACATGTAAGTATGTAATAATAAGTGGTAAGGTAAGGAAAAGAACACTAAAATCAGAGTTTCTATAAAATTAGGTATTAAAGCTACATGCATGTCAGCACCCCAATGCATAAATACTTCTACAGTTCGAAATAAGTGGAAAAAGTGTCAGCATTAATGAAAGACAAAAATCTCACAGTACTATCTGGAGAAAACAACCACCTCAACAATTGAACCCCAAGAACTGAACACAGAGAACACAGAGAAGACCAGATTGGGATGTCTTCCTTCCATTCTTCCTTTCTCCTTCCTGCCTCCCTCCCTCATTTATTTCACTTATTGTTCTGCTTTTGGCCTACTAGCAGACCACAGTCAACATTGCATGGGGTCATTAAAATTCTACTAGGAAACATATAGTTTTTCTTTTTCTTCTTTTTTTTGTCTTTTTGCCATTTTCTTGGGCCGCTCTCGTGGCATATGGAGGTTTCCAAGCTAGGGGTTGAATCGGAGCTGTAGCCGCTGGTCTACAGAGCCACAGCAACACAGGATCCGAGCCGCAACCTCATGGTTCCTAGTCGGATTCGTTAACCGCTGAGCCACGACGGGAACTCCGAAAACATATAGTTTTTTCTAGTCTAAAGTATCAAAAGACAGAGCCTGCAGCAACAATAGTCCCTAAAAAGTAGAGGACAAGGATTTCCAGAAAAGACAGAGAGAGCTATAGGAGGGTAGTTCAGATTCTGTGTATAAACTCCACTCAAATCTGGCTGATTCTTGAACCTTGCATACATAGAGCAGGCTGGCTGACAATAAAACAATTTAACTAAACTAAACTGATGCCCAAGAGAAAGAATTTCCTACTGAGTCAAAACAAGTCAATTGTCTGCTAAATGAAAAATACTAATACCTTTTGAAGGAATATGACAAAATTCAGAGTGTCTACTAAATAAAATGTCTAGGATACAATAAAAATTAATCAATACATGAAGAATCAGGTATATGTGACCAATTATCAAGAGAAGAGATGGAGACCAACCCTAATTTTTAACCCATTATTTTAAGTAGCAGGTGAGGAATTAAAAGCAGTTATTGTAACTATTTTCAGCCTGATAAAGAAATACATTCTCTTAATGAAAAAAGGGAGGAAATCTTGGCAGAGAAGTCAAAACGATATAAAAAAAAAGAAGAACCAAATGAAAATTGGTTCTGAAAAACAATAGCTAAAATTAAAGTCACTGAATGGGCTTAACAGCATATTTAAATATTAAAACATGACAGTAAATATTTATTTATTTATTTGCCATGCCTGCAACATGAGAAATTCCTGGGCCAGGGACTGAACTTGCATTACAGGAGTGTCCTGTACCACAGCACCGACAATATCAGATCCTTAACCTGCTGAGGCATCAGGGAATTCCCTAAGTTTTTTTTTTTTTAATAGAACTACCATTGGTTTAAAACATTATCTAAGTTCCGTGTGTACATTAAATTTCTATTTCTGTATACCCTATGGCATGCTCGCTACCAAAAAATTAGAAACATGACAATTTAAATGACTGTGTGTATATCTGTATATGTATATACACACCCATACCCATACATATACAGCATAGTAAATCAAAAATAGTTTAAAATGATAGTCAGTGAAATCTGAAGATAAATAAACAAATTATCTAATCTGAAAACTACAAAGATTAAAATAAAAAAACCATCAAAACCTGTGAGATGACATCCAAAGATCTAACATATATGTAATCAGAGTCTCAGAAGAAGAAAAAAATGGGGAAGAAAAAATATTTGAAGAAATGATGGTTAAATATCTCAAATCGGTAAAAGATAACAAGTTTTCAAAATTAAGAAGCCCAGAAACCCTATACAGTGTAAATACGAACAGAACCACTTTAAGCCTGTCATAGTCAAACTGCTGAAACACAAAGAAAAAGAAAATACCTAAAAGGTAGCCAGAGAAAAACAATATATTACACACAAAGGCCAACAATTTAAATGATGTCTAACTCCTCATCAGAAACTATTAAGTGCAAGGGTGCCAATGCTGTCTTCTTACAAAGTGGAAATCAAGAATACTGTCTTACACCTGAGAGAACAAGAAATACAGACGCTAAAAATAAAGTATCTATGGCTGCAATCAGTAAAACAAAAAACAGTGAAAATTATGTTGAGGAGAAAAGTAGGAGCACTGCAAATAGTCTTACTGTTTCATGAGGTATATTTAAGCTGGTCAATCAAGGAATTTCAGCAGAAGCATAGTAATTTAGATATGGAGGCAACCACTGAAGAAAGAGCAAAATGCGTGTAGGCAATTATCCCCCAGACGAATGGAATCAGGAGTAGAAAAGGATGAGACTGGGGACTGGAGCTTTTCATTTCAAGACACTCTGTACAAGTTGATTTTTTTAAAAAATCATGTGTATTTATACTTTCATTACAGCACGCATACACACAGTAAAACTACTAGAGAACCAATGCTCCTCCCTGCTTAAAATTCTGAAACCCGTAAGTACTTATTTATTGGGTAACTTTAACATGGAAGACATTATGATAGACACCAAAATCTGCTTTTACTTTCTCAATACCTATCCCTGACATTTCTATACAGGGCTGCCAATAAGACAGTTGGATTTACCAGAAATAAGAGAATTTTGAGGTTATTTATTTATTTATTTTGCTTTTTAGGGCAGCACTGCAGCATATAGAAGTCCCCAGGCTAGGGGTCAAATCAGAGCTGCAACTACCAGCCACAATTGCAGCAAAGTGGGACAAGAGCTGCATCGGGGACCTACACCATAGCTCACGGTAACGCTGGATATCCTTAACCTACTGAGCCAGGCCAGGGATTGAACCTGTATCCTCATGGATACTAGATGGGTTCATTACCACTGATCCACAACAGGAACTCCCAAATTCTGAGTTCTTGGTATGAGGATATGGATGATATTTTAAAGTCATCAGAATGTATTAGGTCACCTGGAAGACAGACTAGGCAGAGAGAGAGATCTTCTAATATGATATTCTTCTCGAGCAATTAGATTTCCTTTCATGAAATGGTTAGGGCTACGAGCCCCAGCTTCCTATTCGTGCATTCTGTCCCTATCCTGTTCTACTTTGGAAAATGGGTCATACTGGGTTATTTTTATTTTTTATTTTCCCCCACGCTTCTCTCCTCCTATGCAGATATTGTAGTTTGGCTTTGAAATTCTGAATAGTCCATAATTTCAAACTCTGAAATTTTTTACATACTGATAAGCCACAACTAGTTTCTCTTCATACTATCATGCATTTTCTTTTTTCCCCAATTTCTCACTAGCAAATTTCTTAAGTTTCTTATTCATAAATTGATGTGTATTTTCGTATCTCTGTCTCTAACACTTTCACTGTACTCAAAAGTTATCTTGAAGAGCCTCCAAGAACTCATTTTCCTGATTTCCCATTAATGTAAACTATCATGAAATCAAACTCTACAATCTGGAATCTTGATGATTTATTTGAAAAGGGACAAATGTTTGTATTTTTAAAAATATTTTGGAAAAATGATCAAATGTATTGTGTCAACACTATTTTACAGAAATACGTAATTAATACATAATATAATCATTGACTTACACTATCTCAAGATATGAAGGGTGCTGTCTAACAATGCTCTCTATATCTTAAGTCCAGGATTATCAAAACTACCATGAGATATCACCTCACACCAGTCAGAATGGCCATCATTAATAAATCCACAAATAACAAGTGCTGGAGGGGCTGTGGAGAAAAGGGAACCCTCCTACACTGTTGGTGGGAATGGAAACTGGTACAGCCACTATGGAGAACAGTTTGGAGATACTTTAGAAATCTATACATAGAACTTCCATATGACCCCGCAATCCCACTCTTGGGCATCTATCCGGACAAAACTCTACTTAAAAGAGACACGTGCACCCGCATGTTCACTGCAGCACTCTTCACAATAGCCAAGACATGGAAACAACCCAAATGTCCATCGACAGAGGATTGGATTCGGAAGATGTGGTATATATACACAATGGAATACAACTCAGCCATAAAAAAGAATGACATAATGCCATTTGCAGCAACATGGATGGAGCTAGAGAATCTCATACTGAGTGAAATAAGCCAGAAAGACAAAGACAAATACCATATGATATCACTTATAACTGGAATCTAATATCCAGCACAAATGAACATCTCCTCAGAAAAGAAAATCATGGACTTGGAGAAAAGACTTGTGGCTGCCTGATGGGAGGGGGAGGGAGTGGGAGGGATCGGGAGCTTGGGCTTATCAGACACAACTTAGAATAGATTTACAAGGAGATCCTGCTGAATAGCATTGAGAACTTTGTCTAGATACTCATGTTGCAACAGAACAAAGGGTGGGGGAAAAATGTAATTGTAATGTATACATGTAAGGATAACCTGATCCCCTTGCCATACAGTGGGAAAAAAAAAAAAAAAAAAAAGTCCAGGATTGGTAGACTACGGCTTGGTAGTTGATCAATTTATCAAAAATCCTCAAAGAAGTGGGGAAAGACAAAAATGATGTATGTATGAGTCACTTTACTTAATATGTAAGTATACTTATTCACCAAACTTTTAATGTAAAGCCATGGCCTTTTTGTTTGAACATGAGTTCCAATTTTTCTTTCTGGCCTAAACTGCACTAATCTATTCAATTGATTTAAAATAAAGCAGAAATGTAGACAACCTAAGCATAGGTGGATTTTTAAGTTTTTTTTTTTAATTGAATAAACCTGACATGCTACATTCTGTAAATTTAAAGTGCAGAACATGCTATTTTGATGTATTTACATACTGTAATCTAACTGTTAAAGCAGTGATAATTTATCACATTACATAATTATAGTACAGGCATATATTCATTATACTGAACCCTAGATCTCTGTGGTTTATTTACTACTCATTACAAGTTTATACCCTTAAATACCAATAATCTTATCCCCCCCATAGTGTTTTCACCCTAATTCAGGTTAAACTCTTTATTTTTTTTTTTAGCAAATTACGTTTACTGACATTTCGACTGATTTTTTTCCCAAGCTTTTAACATAATTTTCCTAGGAATAATACTTTATAGATGCCCTCTTCCTTGCATTCATACATCATTAGCTAATGCATATATAATTTAATTATATTATCATAATAAGACACAATGGGCATTAATTTAACTGCCTCTCAGTAAGCACATCCCACCAGAGGGATAACAGAAGTATCTGGGTGTATCAGAAGGTAGTCCTTGTCCTGAAAACAGTTAGTAGGTGTTAAAAAGGAATGAAGAGCACTAATCCTGCAAATGCTTAGGTGAAGTCAGTTAAGAAAGCATCTCATTCCCGGTAGAGCTCATCTATCCTGCCCACGGCACAATTATATGCAGAATGCAGATGAGAACAGAAGACTGGACTCAGAAGCCTAACTGGACATCTTCAGATGTCACCATGCCTGTAAGGCACCAATTATCAAGACTGAGATTTGGAAATACACACAGTTTAAACCCCTGCCAATCCCTCATGGTGACTGATGAGAGCCAGTGCCCATAATTAAAAGGACAGTGATGACCTAGATAGTGATGGAGTGGGAAATTAAATTAAAGCATGGGTGGATTTCTGTAAGAGGGAGTTGTTTACAGTTTGTCATATTTCATTCTCTAAAACTATACTATTTTTGTGACCATCTGCTAGCTATACACTTTCCAATAAACTATTTGAGAAGTACAGTGTGAAAAGCAATATTAGCAACATTAAAAAAAAAAAAAAAACAAAGCCATTTTAGACGATAATGTTAGCAAAAAATGCCTCCTCAAAATCCAAGGCATAATCCAGGAAATATTATTTAGAATTAAATTAAAATTATGTTGGAAGTAGAAGAGGTAGCTCATAGTTCAATGTCACACTGCATAGACAAATGAAATATTGTTTAAAATAACCTAAGCTAAATAGACCAACTATTGACATATCTACAAACGCTATTCATTAAAGCAATGATTTGTCCTCAGAACGGGGGAGAATAGCAAATACTAGGTGTCTGGTACAATGAAGCGAAGTCCACAATACAACAGAGAAGGCGGAGTGGTGAGAACAAGAAAGCAACAGGAAACTTTAATCTCAGGTCTGCCTAGTTAAGTATGACCTTTGTTTGGTACTTAAAAGTGAGAAACTTTGTTATATTCACAGTATATCCCCAACCTCGGGCTTAGGTAAACTACTTCATAACGTCAGAGCAACTTTTCAGTATGAAGTTCTTAAACTAGGCCAAAATCGGCATGAAGAAAGCTATTTCTTCCTTTTCTAGGCATTATCATAATGTCTACTGAGAATCCTAAGAATCAGGGAGGAATCACCCTCATCTGCCATACTTATTTTTAGCCTCGGTTTAAAAATGTTTCCCATAACAAGCCTGATCAGTAAATAAAGTGATGAGCAGAGCATTTTTAAGATTTCATTTTTTAAAAACCTCGGTGAGCAAAGGTTCTTAACATTATACAAGGGTTATCTGCTTTGGCCTGCTTGAATGAAAGTATTCAAGCTATGAATATCACTGAAGCCCTAGGTAAGCTCGGAATGTTTTATTTTTTTATTTTTTTTGTCTTTTTGCTATTTCTTTGGGCCACTCCCGTGGCATATGGAGGTTCCCAGGCTAGGGGTCGAATTGGAGCTGTAGCCACTGGCCTACGCCAGAGCCACAGCAACACAGGATCCGAGCCGCGTCTGCAACCTACACCACAGCTCACGGCAACGCTGGATCGTTAACCCACTGAGCAAGGGCAGGGACCGAACCCGCAACCTCATGGTTCCTAGTCGGATTCGTTAACCACTGCGCCACGACGGGAACTCCCGGAATGTTTTATTGATCTATTCAACAAATGTTTATTGAACATCTATTAATATCTACTATATACCAGGCGTTATGCTAAGACTGAGGATATAGGGAGTTCCCACTGTGGCTCAGAGGAAATGAATCCAACTAGTAACCATGAGGATGAAGGTTCTATCCCCTGCCTCACTGAGTGGGTTAAGGTTCTGGCATTGCCATGAGCTGTGGTGCAGGGTGCAGACACGGCTTGGATCCTGTGTTGCTGCGGCTGCAGTATAGGATGGCAGCTGTAGCTCCTTTTGACCCTTAGCCTGGGAACTTCCACATGCCGCAAAAGACTGAGGATGTAATAATAAAGGGGATAAATACTGACATGTGGAATCAAATTATTTTTTTTTCTGACAGCAGAGCAACTAATGAAATTCAGTGGTTTGAAATTGATTTTTATTTTATTTTATTTTTTGTCTTTTCTAGGGCTGCACCTGAGTTATATGAAGCTTCCCAGAGAAGGGGTCCAATTGGAGCTGTAGCTGCCGGCCTACGCCAGAGCCACAGCAATGCCAGACCCGAGCCACGTCTGCGACCTACACCACAGCTCATGGCAACGCCAGATCCTTAACCCACTGAGCAAGGGCAGGGACTGAACCCGCAACCTCATGGTTCCTAGTCGGATTCATTAACCACTGAGCCACGAGGGGAACTCCCGGAATCTAATTTTTTAAAAAATGATACAAAAGAACTTATTCACAAAACAGAGACAGACGCAAAGATTTTGAAACCAAACTTAGGGCTACCAAAGGGAAAACACTGGGGGGACAGATAAATTGGGAGGCTGGACTGACATATACACACTACTATATCCAAAACTGATTAAGTAACAAGGACCTACTGCATAGCACAGGAAATCTACTCAATACTCCGTAATAGCCTCTATGGGAAAGAATCTGAAAAAAATGTATACCTAATTCACTTTGCTGTACACCTGAAATTAACACAACATTATAAGTCAACTCCACTCCAATAAAACTAAAAAATTTTAAAAACGCTAAAAAAAAGTTAACAATGATTGAGCAATTATGATTCAAAAAGCATTTTAACTCATTTAATTCTCCCAATAATCCTATGGAGTAGATACTCTTATTATTTCCTTTTTATAGATGAGGAAACTGAGGCACAGGAAGGTTAAATTACTTGCTCAAGGATACAGAACTAGTGTCAGTCAGGATTCAAATCCAAGCAGTCTGGCTTTAGTATACAAACTATGGTATGTGGCCTTAATAATAAACTATGTTGTTAAATAATTAAAATTCATATTTTAAATAAATGCTAAAATGTAAGAGGTCACTGTGCATTGAATGTACAACTTTACCATAATTCTAAGTTTGTCATCATATCATAATATGACAGCATATTTATTCACACTTTTTTGGAAGGGGGTTCTTTTAAATTAAACAAGGAAGGGGAAATTATATACTTATCAGTTTTTATTCTTTGAATATAAAACCATTTTTCACTGGAAGTAACATAAATTCATACCGAAATACTCTGAACATTAATGCTCACCGGATCTATGTTACAGAGAGAAGCCAATGCCAGTATCTACTGCTCTTAACAGCAAGGTATTTTCTAAATCCAATTATGCTTTAAACCTTCTGCTCAGAGCTTTTACTTTCTGCTCACTTTAAAAAATTAACAAGTAAAAGTGAGAAGTTTCCCTTCTCACCAGAGGAAAAACTGGAAAAGTAAAAAAGATAGAGAAAGAGATAAATTGGATCTGGAAACTGCCAATAAGTGACATCACCCATCATTAATTATTACCGAGTATATTACTATCTACTAGAGGCTGTTTGTAAGCATTTTACCTGTGAAAACTCACTTAATCCTTACAAACCCTATGGGAGTTGTTATATACCTATTATTTCACAGATGAGGAAACTAAAACACAGGTTACACAACATACCCAGTATCACTGCTAGTTAAGGGGCAGAATCTGAACTACTACACCGTATCAGAGGAATTAATGGAAAACAGTTACCTTGTTTTAGGAATAGCTTCAGCTATGTAAAAATGTTTAAAAGCATAGTTTATTTGGGTAATGATGTTAAATAGCAAGAAACTCATCTTCAAAAGCCTTGAAGAATCATTTATGATTACATATTATAGACACCAAGAAACAACTAGAACTCTAAAAGTGTATATCAGCTGTGAATTTCTCATTAGATGCTTCCTTCTTTCAGCTCCACTTCCTCCTTGTAGACCACTGTAGCTGAGAGTTTGGACTACAGTTCAGGAAAGCAAAAAGCAAATCACCTAACAACAACAGATTCATGGTCCCATATGAACTGGTATTCCTGACCTCTAAGTGAATTTGAAAATAGTGATTAAATATTTCCTAAAACCCCCTGAAACCACAGCATGTTATAGTTTTACCACTGTGGTCTTCCCAACACCTTTCAGACTGCTCCTTATTGATTTCATCTGTCTTTTAACATGGGTTTTTCTCTTTTGGTCCCTTAAGGGGGATATTTCTGAAGGTTTACTTCTTGACCCCTGAGACTAGGAACTGAAGTTAGAGAAAGACTCAGGCTGGAATCCTCCTTGCTTTTATCTTAACTGCTTAATGGCGAACCTGACTAGGTCTTATTTTCTTGATTTAAAAGATGATGGCCATAATAGTTCAAACTGTTACTGGAAAGTTCAAATGAGTTAAAGAGAAAATAATTCCAGGGTATTCAATAAATGCTCACTTTCAGCTGAGGCTGGTGGAGGAAGGAAAAAAAAAAAAAAAAAGCCTGGTAAATGCTCATAACATATCCATTCCCCACCTTTTTCTGTTTATTTATTGTATCCTCATTCTTAAGAGATTTCTATCTAAGAGTTTTAAGTTATATCCTACTCTCTATGGGTATAACTTCCAAATTTATACCCTAAAGTCTTACTCTTCAAATGTAGTGTTGAAACTACATTTCCACTCTAATATCCTGCTATCATTTTGAACTCACTGTGTCTCATTCTCTCAAAACCAGATGTCCTAATCTCTCTGTTCCTATTTATGAGGCCACCAAGATTCTTAAAGTCTTGGACTCATCTTGGACCGATCTTCCATATTCCTGGACACTACAGCTGGTCAGTCATCAATCCGCTTATTCCTCAAAATCTTTTTCTTTGTACCTTTTCCACAGCTAGTATCTTAGTTTACCACGGCCTGGTTTTCTCTTCTACAGCATCCTTTATGAAACCTCTATCCAGACGAATTGATTTACCATTAGAATGTGTCCCGTACACTCTTGCTTCAATTTTTTACTCAAGTCGCTTTATTATTTCACTTTCTAATCTACATGATAAATACGACCTTTTCTCTTATTAAAAAAGTAATATTCTTGGGAGTTCCCATTGTGGTGTAGCAGAAATGAATCCAACTAGGATCCATGAGGATGCAGGTTTGATCCCTGGCCTTGCTCAGGGAGTCAGGGATCCGGCGTTGCCATGAGCTGTGGCATAGGTCACAGATGCAGCTTGGATCCCATGTTGCTGTGGCTGTGGTGTAGGCTGGCAGCTGCAGCTCTGACTCAACCCCTAGCCTGGGAACCTCTATATGCCATGGATGCAGCCCTAAAATGCAAAAAAATTAAAAAAAATATTCTTTAAAATACTACAACAACTCATCTGGGGAATTCGAGTAAAATGCAACTTTTCCATAATCATCTGGAGTATCAAAGTGATGGCTTTCATGCTTTGTTCTGCACAGTTATCCATTCTTCTTTCCTTATAAATGACATGACTTCCTTTGGCCACTTATTTCATTAAATGTACTCCTTAGAACACCATTACTTGTTGCACATGATTTTGTAGGAGTTGTGTAAGAAAAAAGATATGTGTGGGGGTGCTGATGTAAGTTTTAGAGATCTAGATCAAGCAGTTATATAAAATGCTAAAATGTTACTTCCCCACTGCCATTCTTCATTCCAGATATGAAGGTATCCCTTTCTCATCTCACTACAGCTTGACCCAGCTCCATACCACTACTCACTCTTTTGAACTGAGTAATAAGCCTTTCAGCTTTTACCAGATGCATTTTGCACCCCTGCCTCTTCTCAATCTATTTCTCCAGAGAAATATATGCATCTCTTAATAAATGATCTTAATTTCCTAAAAAATGATACCCAGACCAAGAGATCTAAGTAGTATGTCTTAAACTTGGGAATTCATAAAGATAGGTACTAGCACATTGGGGTATTCAAATTTAAAGGAGAAAATGTGGCATGTTTTCCTGAAGAGATGAGTTTTACTTAAAGATTTTTCTGGAAAACATTTTTATGATTTTAAAAAATGCAGAATGTAAACTATTTTAAGAGGGAAAATATGAGACTTGCAAAAAAAGTCCAGATTTGCTTTTGGATACCCCTTTAGGCTACATCCATGACCCTCTGGTTTACTTTGAATTCCTCTGTTCTAAAGGTACTCCCAAGGAAAAGTCCAAGAACTTTTGGACAGTGGAAAGGAAGGGTAGAGAATGATCACTTAAAAAATGTTTCTTTTGTGCTAAGAACTATACCAGATATTTCACATATATATATAAAATCTTTCTTAATGCCTACAATGATACTACAAAAGGCATTATTTCATTAACTCTACAGAAGAGAAACCAGAAAGGTAAGCATGTCCCAAGCTGCAGAGCTTAAAAGTGGTTAAAATGTTTTACTATATAATGTTGGATTGTAAAGAAGACATTTATCATAGATATATTGTGATCAATATGAGAAAAATTAATATGAATCACCCTTTTAAAATAATTTATCACCAACATGAAACTTTCAGTCTTAATGTAGATCCACAGAGAAATGAGGCACCTACTTCCTAGTCAAACCTTATCAGTGGCACCATCAAATTTCCAGATATTCAGAAGTTGGTATTAGGATGGCAAGTTTAGGCTTTGATTAATGGAAACTAGGGTAGAAACCTAAGCCTTTTATATTTGTAAATTTTATATATTATTTCCCTCCACATTTCCCCCAAATGAAAGCAATGCCCACTTTCAACTAAGATATTACCCAGTTATCTGTTATATGAAAAATACTGTAAATACTTTAAAGGATTTCAGGAAGTAAACCTGAAGATGTCAAACTATTTTGAAATTTGTTAAACTTTAAGTCTGAAGCATGAGGCCTAATTTGTTCACAGAATGCTGCCAGTTAAATCTGAAACTTGAATTCTTAGATACCGAAATAAACTGGATGGCTCTTACTTTAAGAAAAGCTGGGATATGATATACAAATTCACCAAATCGACTTAACTGTAGAATCTCTCAAAATAGGGATCTTCACTAGTGGATTTTAAATTAGACAATCTACAAACAAATATATACAACCTTTCAGGAATATACCCATTAGGCAAGGACTCAAATATTTTTTTAAAAAATTATAGGATGTGCCAAGAAAAATTACTTTAAAATGAATGAATCTGTTATTAAAAATACTAGCCTTATTAAAAATATCCAAATCAGTCTCTGTTATTATCGATAAGAATTATGGTTTCAGAGACAATGGAATACAAAATTCTTTGTATATATACACTTATGAGGATGGACTAATCAAAAAGGAATATTAACTTACAAGGTACACAAGTATTAAATATAAATTTTAAAATTCATAATTTTGTTGCATTGCAATGGTTAAAATGAGATCAATTTAATCAAACTGATCTCACAGGCTTTCAAATAATAGCAAAATATCACTACTAATGATAGAAATGACAGTAAGTATAAGTGATTAATACCTTCAATATCCTTTAATATATTAATTCTCCCTATTTAAAGGTTTTTTTAAACATTGGGCAAAGTCATAATTATAGAGCTATAGGCAAAAAAATCTGAAAAATGGAAGAAGGAATACAATAAAAATATAATAATGGCAAACACTAGTAACTTGCATTTAGATTTATAGTAATTTAATTTAAATTAAAGGAACCCAGTTACATCCTTGAAGTTTATCTACTCTGAACAACCTATATTAGAGAACAATTTAAGGAGATAAATAACTGAAAGAATAAGCCCAGATGAAATGCCTTCTTCTTTTGTGAGGTAGCTGAAGATTAGTCTAAATATTCTAATTTTGAACAATCAAGTTGCTACTTTTTGTACCTTCCTAAGTTAACACGGTTAGCTGAGGAACCAAAAAGAAAAAATAATTAAAAGCCAGAAAATGGACAGAGTTTTTTGAGAAAATTTAATCTGTAGATTCAATTTTTCTTAGAGGGATAATTTCCCAAATGATTTAAAAACACAGAAAGATCGGTAAATCTCTAATTTATCTTTCTCATCTGGGAAAACAGACAACATAAATCAAAAGAACTAGCACATAATGTTAAGTTAAAAAAAATCCTTAAACTATGCAAGAACAACCATCTGTAAGCACTCCAGTTAATGAAATAAGATTTGATGTATTAATTAAGAAAGCATGCTTACAAAATTCTAGATTTCCACACTTTCTTGTTAATGTGTTTTACTTATAAGGAAGTAGAAATCTATTCTGGAATCACAGCGTAATTTAAAAAAAGCAATCTGACTGATACATTTCATTAAAACACTGAGTTAAACAGCTTTAAGATGACATGTTATTTTTAAAAATATGAAACTATTTTAAAAGATTCATATACACACACACATAAAAGAACACAAAATGAAAAATAAATGACATTTATTAATGGCTTGCCTAAAAACTAAGTGTAAATTCTCTTAGGTTGCATTTTTTTCTACAAAGCTCCAAGTAGGCCTTATAACTCAGAAATCCATGTAACACACAAATAGTCTATTCATCATACTCACAGGCTTTAGTTTTTCTTCCTCATTAATCAATACTATATAGTCTTTTCTCCTGAAAACCTGAAAGGTTTCTTCTTATTCATTGGTCATGCTGTTATCAGATTTGACACGTCAGTAATGATTCACACGTTAATCTTCTCCAGCCAGCTCTTCACACTGCCCAGAACTTGCTGTGCGTTACAGGTGATACTTCTTACAGCAGATGCTGGTTATGGTCCCAAAGCACAAGTGATGCTCCCAAAGGACCTCAGAAGCCCTAACAACATCACCTGCTTCTTTTTGTATCCAGAGATGCAACGTGGTACCTGTTTTGAACAGCTAATGATTTCAAGAATGATTACACAGATGAGTTCTTTTCATTAGATTGCTTGACATAAGCTTGTCCTTTCAGAATACTGCAGCAAATATAGACTGTAAACTCCCTTAGGAAAAAAGAAGTATTTTTATATAATTTTTCTCTGTGGCGCAGTTTAGTTTACCCTTCTGTTAGAGCAAACTGCTGGAAGAACTGGTTCTTAGGTTTCTAATGGCGCAGCGTTAACATAGTGAATGATTCACGGATGTTCTTAGCATTCAGGAGTAACAGGGAAGGCTAGCACTGCAGCCCAGGTCCAGAGCTGATGAATGGTGCAGTGCTGCTGTTGTCATAGCAACCGAAGGGAAAAAGGCAGCACCATATAAGGAGCTGTGACATGGATTCTGGGAACAATTTATATTAAAAAGCTGTAAGCGCCTCATGCCTTAAAGCTATAAACTCCTTTCTTACTAATTCCTCCTCAGATTTTACTCTTCAGAATGCTTACATCAGAGTATGTGAATACGTACTGCAAAATACAGTAAGTAGACACTAAACAAAAAACTACATATTGAGGTTTCTAAAAAGATTATTAATACTTTAGCAAGCTAATATGTGCCTGTAATATGAACATAATTTATTAGGTCAAATGGGTAAAATAAGGAACTCTCTAAAATGTGAGACAGCAGAAAATTAATTTTTAAATAAGTAGAGACGTTAAAAACTTGATTAGATATGCTTTTCATTTAGATGGAGCATTAGACACACCAAAGCTGCAGAACCATCGATTGACCAACATAGTAGTGATGGTTTCAATTTCAAAGACAGGCATACCATCTCCTGTACTCCTTACAGACGCAGAAAGGTTCAAAAGACATGAACTGCCCTGAAAGTGCTCACAGCCTTTACTCATGATCAAGGAAATTCCTTGTGTCAATCACTGGTGAGAAAGAGCTACTATTCCATTTCATGCTTCTGAAGGCCTTTCCCTTCTGGGCCTGAAAAACTTTTCTCTTGTCGCAGCTTCTCCTCACCTCCCTGAAATCCAGCAGAATCCCTTCTCTTTCAGTGGACAGCAAATAGCTTCAGAAAAAAAATCAGGAGAGAAGGGGGAGCTAGGAAAAGTGTCAATGCATGGTTTAACAGTGGTAATGGCACTCTTGCTGTAGTATTCTAAACATGGCTCTCAACTGACTTGTATGGGAAAAAAAAAATCTTTCACGAGCCTTCTGAAGCATAGTTCACTTCAGCACTATCTATTCATCTATTTAGAAAGGGCAAGCCTATATGGAATTGCTCTACATCTTATCAACATGTGCTTCTTTCCCATCACCACAGATTTAATGAAACTTTCAGATACAAAGTAAAGCAAAACAATTAGGTAAAATTTATTTGTTCTCTATTGTTCTTTTATGTGGGCAGCATTACTGCCACAATAATAATTCTGGAATAATTACATATTTGTTAGTCACAGGTTTTTGTTGCATTAATCTCCATAAATTTACTGATGATAACCTCAGTAAAATGTGAATAAAAAGGACTGCAATGTTGGCTGTAGGAAGGATATGTACTTGGCTAGTCTTCTAACTGTAGTTGTAATAAAAGGCTCAGTTGCCTACTAGACATAACCCTGGGTAAGTTACTTAACTCCAACCCTCAAATTCTTCAGTAAGGTCTGGGTAATAACATATTTTCTTTCTTCCTAAAGATACTATAGAAATAAAATAATGTAATGCAAAGGCTTGAAATTCTAAAAATCTGTCACCTTATTTAAAAATACCTAATTAAGCAAAATAGCAAAGATAAAAAGGAAAAATGGATTTTAGTGGAACTCAACAACATGGAAAAGAGCCTAAAAGAGCGAATTTTTGTTCAGGCTAGTTTTTATGTTTGATTATTTGGTATCAACATATTGCACCAATTTGTTGCAAGGAGGTATTTCATTTTAAAATTACAGAAAACAGAGATTCTCTGGTATAGTGTTAAAGGGTTAAGATGATCATGTAAAGGTAATTCTACTGCCTGACACGACTTACAAATATCTTTAGAAAATAACATGGAAACAAAGAAGCATAAGCAATTTCTATAGAATAGTAATACTAAAGATCATGCAATATAAGAAACCTGTTTCAAATGATCAATTCCTTTTTCTCTCACCTAACTAGAAAACTGTAAGGCAAATCTAAAAATGAGTATTTGTGTTAGATTTGAAAATTCCATGGACAGCACACCTCAGTTCTCTGTTTCCCTGACAGTCTAACTTATATAGCGTTTTTTGTTTTTTGTTTTTTTTTAAATCAAGTATTTTCTTGCCCCAGCAGTTACTTTTGAGGGAAATTCTCTTTGTGTATTTCAGAATACCAATAACTTAGTATTTGAAGAAAAAGAGGGCAAGGTTCCCTCTTCCTCAAATACAGTTGAACTGATCCATGCATTAGATGGATTCTAGAATTTTGGGGAAAAAAAATGCACACTTGGAAAACAAATAATTTTCCCACTAACTTTCACTTTAATGCTGCTTATGCTCTGCAGGAGCTGATAGGGACGAGGACATGGTTAAGATACTTTAAAAGACAAAGTAAACACGTATTTTTTGCAAAATTGAGCTTAACAAAAGCAGTTTAAGGGACTAAGCTATTCCCATGACTACTAATTTTTTAACTCCCTTATGATTAATTTAGGCAAGCCATTCTAAACCTCACACAGAGTTTTATATTCTTTTTACTTTTTTTTTCCAATCTTCTTCATTTGTAAGCTTTTTCTAAGGAATAACCATCAGTGCTAAACTCTAGAGTGATTAAAGGTAGGATAATACTTATGAAGAGGTGAATATATTAAATCTTTATTGTTACGGCATTAAGAAAGTATCCTTCTTACTTATTATAGCAATTCAAGCTTTGGCCAAATTTCTAATGAGCACTCTTCCTTTCCTAGGAATGGCTATCGCTCCAGATCAGGACTTCAACTTGTAACAGAAGAGTAATGATTAACAGAGAAGAGAAAAAAATGCATTCTTAAAAATTCATATAATGTGGCCTCTACACATAACACAATTATTCATCTGATGATCAATAAAAGTATTTTAAAAACTGGTAGGTTTGGACATATTGAGAAGCGGTATTTCTGTTTAATGAAAACTATGAATGAATGATACTTTAGGGATTTCTCAGGGTAATTTTTATTATATATAAAAATTCAACCTATCAGTAAAGTCAACATATCAAGTTTTTACTTGATACAAGATACATATATCAATCTTTTTTTTTTTTTGTCTTTTTGCTATTTCTTTGGGCCGCTCCCGCGGCATATGGAGGTTCCCAGGCTAGGGGTCTAATCGGAGCTGTAGCCACCGGCCTACGCCAGAGCCACAGCATCGCAGGATCCGAGCCGCATCTGCAACCTACACCACAGCTCACGGCAACGCCAGATCGTTAACCCACGGAGCAAGGGCAGGGACCGAACCCGCAACCTCATGGTTCCTAGTCGGATTCGTTAACCACTGCGCCATGACGGGAACTCCTTATATATCAATCTTCTTTACCTCACTTTACTTAATTCACTAAAAAAAAAACCCTGAATTTATGAAATTCACTAAATGATATAGATGTACATATGACTTTAAAAAAACCAGTCACTTTCAGAAAGTCAGAAATACAAACTTTAACCAGAAAAGGAGGGAAGACATGGATTAACCAACTCCAGAATATCTCAGAACACCACTAATTGTGTCTAAATGAAACAGATCATTCATATACATAGAAGATTCTCAAATGGCCATATTTCTTACTTTTAAAAATGTAGTCAATGACATGAAAGAATGAATAACAATGGGATAATGTATTTATAATAAAGAAAATGCCTATGGAACACTCTGCCCTCTGGTGTTTAAAATGTTCACCAGAGAGTCAGCATTCTGTCATGCCATGTATTTATTACTCTGACAAGCCGAATGCATCAATTAGGGCACATAATTTTCATAATGAGAAAAACTGTGGTTTAGCATTATAATAAGTTCTATTATTATCATGTGGAAATATTCTGTGCTAAGCTTTATATAAATTCCCATACTATAATTTACTTCCTCTTTGGAGAGCCACTAAGAGGATTTCTTTTTGAATCTTGGATATTTCCTTATTTGCCTTCCAAGACACTTTGCGACTGAGGGGTATTACTGATGACCAATATTACTTAGCACTTACATTCAACATCTGACACTTTTTGAACTGCTCACATTCCATAGCAAGTGGGTAGATAAGCAGGGAAAACAGGGTCAATTAACTTTAAAAATAGATTTCCTAGGAACTGTGCCAGAAAATTGTGAGTTTTCTGGGGGAAATAAAAAAAAAAATCAACAATGAAGGATTTTTTTTTCTTTAAGCTTCATTGCCGTCTTTAGAATTGATATTTAACTCTTAGAAAAACTACACACTAGCCCAAAGGATATCAGAGATTAACCAAGTAGATGCCAATTTTTTTCAACTATTACTACTCCTTTTATTATTTCCCCCAGACAGACTTAAATTTTAAAAGATTTTATCTGTCAAAATTTTTATTTACTAATTTAATGAGATACCACCTCACACCAGTCAGAATGGCCACAAATAACAAATGCTGGAAGGGGTGTGGAGAAAAGGGAACCCTCCTGCACTGTTGGTGGGAATGTAAGCTGGTACAACCACTATGGAGATGCCTTAGAAAACTAGACATAGAACTACCATACGACCCAACAATCCCACTCTTGGGCATATATCCAAACAAAACTTTCCTTAAAAAAGACACATGCACCCACATGTTCAATGCAGCTGTATTCACAATAGCCAAGACATGGAAACAACCCAAATGCCCATCAACAGATGAATGGATTAGGAAGATGTGGTATATGTACACAATGGAATACCACTCAGCCATAAAAAAGAACAAAATATGCCATTTTGCAACAACATGGATGGAACTAGAGACTCTCATACTGAGTGAAGTAAGTCAGAAAGAGAAAGACAAATACCATATGATATCACATATCTGGAATCTAATCTATGGCATTAATGAACCTTTCCACAGAAAAGAAAATCGTGGACTAGGAGAATAGACTTGTAGTTGCCAAGGGGGAGGGGAAGGGAGTGGGATGGATTGGGAGCTTGGAGTTAATAAATGCAAACGATTGCTTTTGGAATGGATTAGCAATGACATCCTGCTGTGTAGCACTGAGAACTACATCTAGTCACTTATGATGGAGAATGATAATGGGAGAAAAAAGAATGTATACATGTATGTGTAACTGGGTCATATGCTGTACAGTAGGAAAAAAAACTGCATTGGGTAAACCTTTCAAAATGCCATAACTAACAGCAATTTCACTTCAAAACTCTATCCCATAAAAATACACTTGTGTATAAAAAAATAAATAAAAAATTTTAAAAATTTATTTACTCATTTAAAGGGATATAATAAACCATTAAACTGGAGTTTCAAATAAATATAAGTTGATCACAGAAAGGTGATATAATTTCATCCTGTACAATTTTTGACAAGTAAATGTGCATTTTCTTTCAGACTTGAAACCACACAGAGGTTCCAAGACTGGGTGTGGAATTGGAGCCATAGCCGCTGGCCTAACCACAGCCATAGAAACACCAGATCTGAGCTGCATCTGTCACTCATGCCACAGCTTGCAGCAACACCAGATCCTTAACCTACTGAGCGAGGCCAGGGATGGAACCCGCATCCTCATGAATACTAGTTGGGTTCTTAACCTGCTGGGCCACAACAGGAACTCCTAGACTCTTTCCAATATTGAGAATTAGATCCAAAATTTGGTATTGAACGTTACAGAGCTTCATGGTAGTAATATAAGCATGTTTTGACACAGTAAATGCTAGGCACATAGAGAAACTCTATACAAACATTTCTGTATTCCTCTCAGTCCTAAGGTATTATTATTCTTATTTACCCATGAGGAAGCAGAAGCTCAAAAGGTGTTCATGTAAGGCTTACCAATCAATGAATGTGGAATTTTAACCTGGTTCTTTGTCCAACCAGAAAGGCTGGGCTCTTGACCAATATGGCACTAGTGGTTCTTTTGGACCTGGAGTTCTGAGCCTTAACTCTGCCACCTTATAGACATATCAATATCATTCCATAAAGAACTGTTGAAAACCAAACCCTGCTTTATGATGGGTTCTTACTGTTAAACATTTTCCTAAATGTTAACCACTTGTCCCCCTTGGAACTGTCCCCCTGGATTCCACCCACTCTCTGTAACATGCAATTACCTACTACTGATGACCATAATGTTTAGGGTCTTTCTAGACCTCTTTGTGATTGCTACCAGACTGTATCTTACTAAGCAGTCTTCTCTACTTCAGATCCTAGGTGTCATTGGTTTGACCCTTCACTGGGCCACCACTCTAATACAAATGCTGGAAAAAGTCAAATCTGCACTTCATATTTTAGGCAAGCAGATTGCTCTTAAAAAAAAAAAAGCACAGAAAAGAAGCTATGAGTCAATAGACAAAAACTCTAAAAGAGAATAAAGCTTGAGAGATAGATTATGAATTAAAAAGTAATTTATACAATGCCAAGTATATGAAAGAATATAAAGAAACAAACACGGCCACACCATGAATTTTCTGATAAAGATGGATTTGTGTCCAAAATAGAAATATACAATGAGAGAAGGACATAATCAAAGATGAGGGGTGAAGTTCCTGTTGTAGCTCAGCAGTAACAAGCCCGACTAGTGTCCATGAGGACAGAGGTTTAATCCATGGCCTCGCTCAGTGGGTTAAGGATCTGGCATTGCTGTGAGCTGTGAATGTAAGTTGCAAATGTGGCTGGGATTCTACATTGCTTGTGGCTACGGTTGTGGCCTGCAGCTGTAGCTCCAATTCAACCTCTGACCTGGGAACTTCCATATGCTGCAGGTGAGGACCTGAAAAAAACAAAACAAAACAAAACAAAACAAAAACAAAAAAAAGAGGAGAAGAGGGGAAACCCCTCTAATTATATTGTCAGGGAAGAAGAGAGCCCTTAAGCAAGAAGTGCTATGTTTTTAAGATAGCACAAAAGGATTATTTAGATATTTTTAGAACCAAAAGGCCAGATCCAGTGCCAGGAAAGATAATTAATTTTTGTTCTAAACTTCCCTTTATGAATCAGCTGCACTTGACATAAATAACGTCTTAATTAATCCATACAATACCCTGTGAGGAAGTAACAATAAGAAAAATGATAACACTATGATACCAATTAGAAAATACACTCAGGATATGTCATCAGGACTTGAACTCTGTACAAGTAGAACTGACTCCAGAGTCTGCCATGCTTAACAATATCCTGCCTCCAAGCAAGGGGCATAAGAACAATTACTCAAACCTTATTTTGCTGTAATCTTGTCCATTCATTATATTTAAACTAAAAAGAGTAGAATAAATATTGTTAAGAAGTCACTGAAGTCCAAGTTATGAGTCGAAAAACATATACTTGAAATCCAGGCCCACACAATTTACACTGGAGTTCTAAAAGAACATGAAGACAGGAACACAAAACTACTAATAGCAATCTTTGTAAACTTGGGGAGGAAATTAGGAGGGCTACAGGAATAGAGGGTGACCAAATACAGATATTAAATAATTTATACAGAATCTTTGTAAAAGGAAAAATGCTCACTGAATCCATAAAGGGTCACAAAGAAAAGTAATTCCAAAATAATCTCATGTCCAAAAGGACATGACATGGTGACTAAACTTGAAGATGAAGGAAATAACACAGATGTAGTACCATCATGATATTGGGCGTATCCTATTTTATTATTATTTTGCTGTACCCTTGGCATACAAAAGTTCCTGGGGCCATGAATCGAATCCATACCATAGCAGTGACCCTGGCCACTGCAGTGACAACAATGGATACTTAACCCACTGAGCCACAGGGGAACTCCACTCTGGTCTTAAATGAAGTCTCTTAAGTTAGAGAAGGCAGATACGGTAACAGCTTTCCAGGATATAGGACTGCTGTGTGAGAGAGGAGCGTCATTTATGTCACACGGCTCTAAAAGACAGAACTAGAACTAACAGGTAGGAATGAGAGAAGATTTTTGCATGTATGCAAACAGAAAATTGATGGTTACAACTAGTCAACAAAAGAATAGGCTACATACAAAGTAGAAAGCTTGCCATCATTCTAATTTTTCACAAAGAAGCCAATGACTATCCACTTGAAAGTCATAATAATGATAATAATACTATCAAGTCACATCAAGTAAATTACCAGTGATAATTTTTACAGATTGCTGTAAAAATTAAATTTGCTCACTTCATACTGCCTGGAACATAGAAATGGCTCAGAATACATTATCTACTATTACTATTATCATTACCTAAAAGTTTAGTGGAACTTGCCTGTAAAATCATCTGGACTTGCTGATTCAAAGGGTTCTTTAAATATGACCGGGCTAGTCATATTTTTAAGTCTACCTGAGCCAATTTTAGAGTTTTTTTTTCTTCCATTTATTTAGGTTTCTTTTTTATGCTGTTCTGCTATAAACCTTTATATTATATTCTGTTTTAATAAAGACCATTACTATCAGTGGCTATTTCATTTCTTGCTCTTGTCATATATGTTGTGTGTCATATATGTGGCTTATTTTTCTCTCTCCTTCTCTTTTCCACTTTGATGGGAAAAATCCTACCTAGCAAAAGATTTTTCTGCTTTCTTAATCTTTTCAATGTACTTGTGGCTTCACTGATCAAGAATTTTTATTTTTATTCATTTTGCTTTTAATTTTTTGATTACTTATTTTATGTTTACTTGTTCTTCTATCTCCTTGAGTTAAATGAATAGTAAATTTACTTGTAGTATTTCTTGTTTTCTAATAAAAAAATTCATACATACATACAACATACACATATGCATACTGGGGAAAAAAAGAAATCAATAAGTATATGATTAACACTAAGGTGAGGCATGTGCTTCCTTCAGAGCAACTGTGATAGAGGTAGTTGTGTTGTGCCTTCAGGACTGCAGAGTGGTGGGAGTTCCTGGCTTCATTCAGGCCTCTGGGAGATTCTGAAAGCCATCATAACCCTTTACTAAATGTCTTTCTGTTTAGACTGGCCAAGACAGCACAGTTTTCTAAGACTCAGATTCTAATGAAACATCTACTAAGATAAAAAAAGAAAGGAGGGGGTCAGCTCATTTGCTTACCAGTGAAATTATACATCAAAGAAAAGAACACCTATCAGGAATCTTTTTTTTTCCCCCCCATTGATGAAGGCTAATAACAGCTTTACAGGGAAATTATAAAAACATCTTCTTGGGCATTATCTTCATTTGTGGATATGCTATAATTTTCCTAGGAAGACTATTTTCTTCTGGAAAACATGAGTCTTCAAATAAAAAGGAATACTTTATAGAAAGTAATGTCCAAGAAAATACTGGTCTTCAAATAAAAAAGAATACTTTTATAGGAATTAGTGAGGACAAGGAAATGGGAAACTGAGCACAAGTTTATAAACAATGACTTCTCATAGGTAGATACTGAGAAGATCTAATAGGTAGATGGTTTCTTGCGTATTCTTGACTAAGTCAAATTCGACCCTAAAATGTGAGTATTTGCGTCCAGAGGTTCCATTACACTAATGATCTTCACTAAGTAGTAGCACCTAAAAAGAACATCCTGGTAAATTCCACAATCAGGTTGATGGGTTTAGTGATATAACTTCTAAGTCCATATCATTAAGTCCAAATTAGAAAAGGACAAAAGAACTGTAACAGGCAACAAGAGTGAAAAAAAACTGACAAATGAGAGAGAGAAAAATCTGAAAAACTACTCATTTGGGCACAACAATCCGCCATTTACCTACAGTAGATCATCTAAGGTCTGTTACAGTAGAGTTCAGTTTCTCATGTTTATATTATCTCTAAATCCAAGTGAGACCAGTTCCAAAAGGTTAGATCAAGTTCCGCAGATAAGTAAACAACACATTTTAAAAAGATAATCTTGCAAAATGTTTTTTTAAATGACATAAATAGACAAACTCCTAACACTAGAACAAAATTATCTAAAGCAACTCCTCAGAGCAGCGTTTCTCAAACCTCTCTGATCCAAACAGATTACTAAAAATATAGATTCTTGAGCTCGAGATTTAATGAGACAGAATCTCTGAAGTGGGACTGATCATGGAAATCTAAATGATTAGGAATTTTTGTTTTTAAAAGAAGCATTCCCAATATTTCTAATGTGAATGGTCTAGGAACCTCATAGTGAGAAACAATGTCCATAAGCATTTTAACAAAGGTGAAGATTTTACCATAGTAAAAGTCACATATGATCTCCCCCCTTTTTCCTGTTACCAATTTTTGTGCAACGTGTGTGTGTGTGGGGGGGGTTGCATAAAATTAGAAGAAAAGTATCGATTATTCAATGTCTGTATCCCAGGCTGTGCGTAAAGGAATCTCACTTAATTTTCACAGGAACCATGTAAAGGAGAATTGCTATCACTTCTTTCTATGAGAGAAAACTAACAAAAGCACAAATCATATGCTTCGTATAACCAGTAAGAGGCAATGCCGCAATTCAACCTGGTTTAAGAGAAAGGCCCATTTATTTCCATTATACTTGCGGTCCTCATACGTGGATTCGTGGATGAGGAGGCTTCGTTAGGTAGGCCTTTAGGCTTTTCAACCTTGTTTCAATCCTACAAAAAAGCCACTGCTTGTGGTTTTGTTATTAGAAGACAAACATACTAATATAATTCTCTTTTAGTGTCAAAACCATTTGCTTTTTCCTATGATAAATTCTAATTATTTGCATAATTATTTTTTTGTATGAGAAAGCCTCCATATACAAGTCATCTAACCTGACAGAAATAAAATCATTTCATAAGAAAAATGTAAATGATTTTTAAAATTTTGGCCCTTTCTCCATTAAGGGGATATTCTGGCCTTTCAATGGAATATACACAGCAATCCTACCGCTGCTATAAATAATCCCACTCTAAATAAATAACACAATAGTATAAATAATACTTCTACTCTGTATGAGTGACTTCCATTCAAATATGAAAAAAAAAATAGAAGAGAAAGTTATTTGCTGTATACAAACTCCTGGGTTAAGTTTCTATAAAAACCTAAAAAGAATAGATTTAATTATGTTGCAAATCAAGTGTGTGTAAACATCAAAGAAAGAATTCTTTGATAATGTATGTTGCCTTTTTGTTGGTCAAAATATACATACTGACAAAGACTCCTTCCTCAAGTAAAATTTAGTCAGGTTACTCTGAGCACTGCCCTCCCTCCCCCAAGTCCCCAGTCTATGTATACAATTTTTAAAAGTTACACTCCATTTACAGTTATGACAAAGTATTGGCTATGTTCCCTGTGCTGTACCATAACCCTTGTAGCTTATTTTACACCAGTAGTTTGACTAGACCTCAGCCTAGCCCAGCGTAGCAGGAATTCCCACCTTTGATATCTAATTACCAGGTCTGCTTTCAGCCAACATTCCCCTACCTTTGATATCTCCTCTTAGTAATTTTCCACCCACTGCCACCCTCCCCACCTTGCTTGAGTGCACCTAAGTCAGACTATGAAGACTAACATAAGCTCTAAGCTCTCTGTATTTGGAACTAGCTTTTCATTTATCTTCTCAAAACCCATGTTTCCATTTTATCCAAATATAAAATGAAAAGTAACATGTATGCAATGTTTATGGTACACTAGGTTGTATGTTTAAGAAATCTTATTTAGGGGTTCCCATAGTGGCCGAGCAGAAACAAATCTGACTAGGAACCATGAGGTTGAGGGTTTGATCCCTGGCCTCCCTCAGTGGGTTAAAGATCGGTGTTGCCGTGAGCTGTGGTGTAGGGTCGCAGACACAGCTCAGATCCTGCATTGCTGTGGCTGTGGTGTAGACCGGCAGCTGTAGCTCCAATTGGACCCCTAGCCTGGGAACCTCCATATGCCATGGGTGTGGCCCTAGAAAAAAAAAATCTTATTTAACTTTCATAGCAACCCTGTATTTTTTTCTAATAAAATTCACTAAAGTACACCTTGAATTTCGCTGTTTCTAAAAACTGCAAGGTAATTATCCTTATGTAAAAAAAAAATTATAAGTACACTAAAATGTATTATGTATAGGCTCTTTTTAATGTCAAAATAACCTGAAGCAATTTTCCCAGGATGTCTCAGAAACAAACTGATGACTCCATTGTATCAATAATGAAAATATTATTTTGGCCTGAGCTAGCATCTAAAGTAAATAGGCTACAGCATGATCAGATTGGTTATTATGACTTATTTATCATCTAAATTGGACCACCACATGGTTATTACAATCTATTGGTAGCAAATACTTTAAAAATCAGGCCAGAAGAACCTTTACCCAGAGACAAGATAATAATCCATTTAATATCAGTACTTTAAGGTTACTCCTCAGCAAAGTGTTTTACTTAAGGCAATTAAATAAATTACTTGAAGGTCACCTTCCAAAAGCTCAGAATTCATATTTGATAGCCAAATCTATTTTAAAATTATAATAATGACTGTTGCTAACATTTATTGACTACTTATTCTATTGCAGACACTGTCTTATGAGCTGTATACAAACCAACTCACCCAATTCTCTTAACAGTCCTATGAGGTAAATACTATCATTATCCTTATTTTAGAAACAAAGAAATTGAAGTATAGAGACTTTAAGCAAATTTGCACAGTTTACACAATTAGGAAATGGTAGTCAGGGTCCATTTTGTTATGCTGCCTCACGAGATATTGGGTTTTCCATATGGTGAAAAATACAAACATTATGGATGGGTATACAACAAAATTCATGTTATCCCTCGCCCACTTTTTTTTTTTTGGCTGCACCCATGGCATGTGGAATTCCCAAGCCAGGGATCAAACCTGTGCCACAGCTGTTACCAGAGCCATAGCAGTGACAACGTCAGACCCTTCATCCACTGAGCCATGAGGGAACTTCATCCCTCTCCCATTTTTGGTTTAGTTATTTTATCTCCACTCCACCACCAAATGTATGCATATGTGTATGTTCGTGCATATCAATTTAAAACAGAAATGTTTACTATGTAATCAATATTACACACACACACGCACACGCACACATGCATTTCAAACTTGTTCAAATTTATCTGTCAAATAAACTCTGAGCAATAAAAGTGCTGTGTCAAAAATTATGTGCATTAAAATTTGGATACCTACTTCAAACTGCCCTATGAAACAGCTGTACTACCAATGGTGTAGATATGCAAAATTAAACTTTTAGTAAACAGTGTACATAATAGGCAAACAGTATAAATTCATTAAGTGCTGAATGAGTGAACTACTGGCACTCCCAATTATCTATATTTTAATAAGAACTCTGAGGGGCTTTATTGTATCATGAACAAAAACACCTTGGAAGGATCCCTGGATAAAAATCTAGAGAATGGTGGCAATTCCATTACCACAGATAATTGAGGCCAGTGATGTGTCTTTGTACAGTCTCTTCCATTCCCTCAATGCAGAGCAATATCCAACTAAGTCGATGAACCTCTAGGTTCACCAACCTCTAGGTCTTCTGGTTTCACTCATATTGCTTATAGACATATCTGTCTATGTCTTCCATTACTTTTTAAAAAAAAAACAGAAACGTCTTAACTGATATAGCAGATGCCTTGGGTGAGCTGCTTAAGTTCTCTAAACCTCAATTTTTTCCATTGGTAAAATGAGACAAATGAGGGAGTTCCCTGGTAGCCTAAGTGGTAAGGACTCAGTGTTACTGCTATGGCTTAGGTTATAGCCGTGATTCAGGTTTGATCCCTGGCCCAAGAACCCCTCTCCACGCTGCAAGTGCAGCCAAAAAAAAAAAAAAAGAGAGAGACAAATTTGGAGTTTAAAGGCCTGGGTATTAATCCTGGTTCTGACTCTTAGTTGTATTGTTTTGAGCAAGACATTTTATCTAAGACTTAATTTATTCATGTATAAAATGGAGATGCACATGAAGAATACATGAGTTTACATGTGTAGGTCATACGATAGGCATTCAAATGAGAATTATTACTATTACCATTAATCACTAAAGAGTATACAATTTTTAAAATGTGAAGTTTTAAAGTTCCAAACTGTTATTTTATATTAAAACCAAAAACTTCTCACCAAATTTATTTTTATTTAATTTTTTATAATGATTTTTATTTTTTCCATTATAGCAGGTTTACAGTGTTCTCACCAAATTTAAACAAATTTTGTTAATAATAACAGCTAACATATTCTGAGCATTTAATATTTGCCAAACACAGTTTTAAGCAAGTGTTAAGCAACGTGATAACCATCAATGTGTAGGCAGGATGTACTGTTAACCCTATTTTGCAGATAAACAAACAGAAGCCTGCAGTAGTAAAGTGACTTTTTCAGAGCTGGGATACAAACTCAAGCAGTATGAATACAGAGCTGGTTTCTCTCTTAACCACTTTTCCTCATTTTCACACTGAATAGAGCAACATAATTTATAATTAGTTTTCAAGCTCCAAATTAAACGCCTTTATTCTCAAGCAAGTCTTTCCCCATTCTAACTCCCTCAAGTCTATAGATAAGTCTAAGTATTTGGAAACGGATCTTCACACACACCTGTGTGAAGGACTAAGAGACGTTAAAAGTACAAAGTTATATCACAAAAATAATAGGAAAAGCTTACTCTGTTTTACAAGATCAAGACAGATTAATTTTTTTTTTCAATTCTCTATTAACTTGTTAGAAGTTAAAGATCTATTAAAAGATCAGGAAAACATACTCAAGATTAAGGACCACGGGATACTCGAGACCCTCTTACTCCACTCTTTACATACTTGCCACCAAGATCTGATTAAAAGGCAAATTGGATATTACTTCCCTTTCCAGCTCTGCTTAAAATCCTAGAGTAGGTTCGTTATCATGGTTCCTGCCGACCTCTTCAACTATTTACTGGACACTCCCTTCCCCTCGGACTTGTTTTGCTGAGGCCACACTTGCCTTACTTCTATTCCTTGAACATACGAATGCTGCTGCTCGGCTTTAGGACTTTTGTTCCGGATCTTCCCTCTGTCTGGCAGGTCCTGATCCCAGACCTTCCCTTGGCTGGCTTTTTCTTTTCTTTCTTTTTTTTTTGGTTTTGTTTTGTTTTGTTATTCAGACCTCAGTTCAAATATCTCCTCCTTTGACTCTCCCTGATCACTCTCTAAAGAGAAACCTAGATCTACCCTGGTCTTTCTCTATCCCATTTCTTACTTTATTCCCTTCATAGTACTTGTTACTATCTAAAATTAAAGTATGTATTTATATGTTTATCATCAGTCTCCCTAACCAACTAGAAAATAAATACCTGGAAGGCAGGGGCCTTAACTGTCTTTTCCTCTACTCTATTTTCTGTACCTAAAGCAGCGCCTGGCATACAGTAGGTCCTAAACAAATATTTGCTTTATGATCAAGAAAAAGCACAGAAGAATAATAAGCAAATTACCTTGACCATAGCATAGACAGGAGACTAAATATTAGAAAGTCAGAAAGAAAACAGAAAAAGATGACTTTTCTTACCCAACTTATTCAGTTTGGTTGTAATATGACTATGAAAGATAAGGTACCTGGAAGTTTAAATGAATGGAAATGGATAAATTAGTAAGTGTAGCCCTGATGGCCATTTTAAATTAATGTATTTTGTTAAGAAACATTCTCTGGAGGATATTTCTTTATGGTCAGCCAATCTTTTTCCATTCAATGTCCTTTTTACTTATAACAAAATACAATTCAGAAAGATAACTAATGAATAATGTACTAAATAAGATTTTTAATTTAAACCTCAAAGTAATTTCATTCCAGATTAAACAGGAAAATTCGTATCATCTAATTCACTTGGCAGAAAATTGGCCACAGAAAATTTTTCATGGCATCCTCTTTCAGGAGACAGATTTCTTTCATTCAGATATTTAAAAATGCATTCTCAAACTTTAAATTCTTAGGCCTTCGACAATCTCTTCAGTAAATAAAACAAAATTGAGAGGATAGTCATAGTGCTGTAAAATTAAAACAATAGTTCACACATGTAATTAACCAAGTCTACCTCTTATTACTGCTTCCCTGTATCACCTCTGTGATATTAGGTACTTTGTTGACTTTGTTATTAAATGCATTTATTTCTTAGGTTATCTAAAGGTTGCCTATTTAAGTTGAAGTTCAAACTG
The DNA here is from genome assembly GCF_016906955.1 of Phacochoerus africanus. Taxonomy (NCBI): domain Eukaryota; kingdom Metazoa; phylum Chordata; class Mammalia; order Artiodactyla; family Suidae; genus Phacochoerus; species Phacochoerus africanus. The sequence goes on from NC_062557.1 coordinate 15,805,006, forward strand.
GGAGAGGCAAGTGGGATAGTACAGTGCTACCTTCAAAACCTCAGGCAATCTAGCTAACTTTTATAAGGAAACTGAATTTTTCTTGCCATCTCTACTAATATGTGTAGTAAAATGATGCACATTACTTGACAGCCATCAGATCTGGTGTATTTTCAGCAACCAATAAGAAAAAAGGAGGTTTTCTAAGCACAGAAATTTTATTCAGGCCCAATCACATAAAATGTACCCTGTTTTTAGATATTAGAAGGAATAAGTATTTTAGTAAACTGTCATTAAGCTATTTATTTTATTGATTTTTACCTAATGACCCAAGAATCAAAGTAGACTTTGACTCCATTATTCGAAGATGCCTAAAAAACAATACACAATGCGAGAGGTATGACTTATGCTTTGCAGAACTACAGAATAAAGAAATATTTTAATGAAAATTTTAAGCACTGTAAAAGTTTCATTCAAAATAGAAGAGTCTGAAAATCCCATCTTCCTTTCTATCATCTTATTTTCTTTTGAGCTGTCGACTGATAATCAAACCTCCCTACCATCTAACGCAACGCCAGGCACACAGGAGGAAGTCAATGTATCCTTTGGAAATATCTAAATTTCTTGCCTCCATACACTCCTAACCCATCAACAGTGTCAACTTATTCACACTGGATATAAACTAATAATGTTAAAAGAAATCTAAGAAAGTGACCCAGGCTTTACATGTTTTTGCATACAAGTATCATTTAACAGATTAAAATTTCTTCCCTGAAAAAGCTTAAAGGGTCTAAAAAGTTCATTTAGTAAAGATACAGTTTCCCACCTAACAATTTGATCTGATTGCACAGAGCAGATCTTATGAGATCATATTACTTGTGAATTATAGTAAATAGCCTAAGAAGTTGGAGTAGTATACCAGAGAGAGGTAAATATCTAAGTGAGCTTTTAAAAATAGGTATGAAATATACAAATCAGGATTTCAAACAAAAACACAACTGATGTACCTTTGCTAAACTATGAAGCTTTTATTATCCTAAATGACAATATCTCCATCTGTTAATCTGATATGAACAAGCTGATCAATGAAATCAGAACAACAGTGGATTCTGGCAAAACCAGAAACTTCCTGAAAGCCTAGAAAAATGTGTCCGCAACAGATGGATCATTTAGAAAATAAGTATATCAATCTGTCAAATTGAGCACTATTCTAATTCCCTAAATTAAAATCGAAAAGAGCTCCACTTTCCAAGAGTCTGTGACATCAGTCAGGCCAAGGAAGAAAAACCTAAAGATGCACACAAACATATCTGATATGACCTAGAGTGTTATACTGTTAGGTTTCCTGTTAAACATACTAAATTTAGGTAAAGTCCTTACCAGTTAACTTCTTCACAGGTTGGAGCCGAACACTGATAGACTGATGTGTGAGTAAGGGGGAGGATGGAAGAGAGCGAGACATGCCCTCCATAATCCGAATGTGCTGCATACCTTCACTCACTGGAAGTGGTGGGACGGCGTAGTCTGGCTCAAAAGCACAGTCGCTTTCTGTGGAGATGCCACCTGTTGTACAGAAGAGGATGGAATGAAAGAGCCAGTGAGAAAAGATTCTTCTACTAAAATTCTTCTCTATTAAAATTTATCTTGTGGGACGCCTCAGGACAGTATATACGGATATTGATTTTTCACTATGAGAAGACAAGGTATTTTCAACACACACATTCATCTCTACATTACTGGGTACTTAACTTCAGGTCTAGCACTAGGACATGGAACTTAAGTTAAAAAAGAGTTCCTCCTTGTAAGGGGCTCACTGTCTCATGAGCGATGCAGTCATATAAAAAAATAATTGCAGGACAATGCAACAAGCATTACAATTAGAGCGATGGTCTTCAACTGTTTTCCCTGATAAAATAAACATGAAAAAAGATATTCACTTGCTTGGCAACCCAATGTATGCAATTGCTAGTACAATCACCATAACTGTATTTATTTTCTTTCTCCAACAAAGTACATGAAAATACAAGTGGTGAGATTAACAGTATATGATGACCTTTGAATCTGCTCAAACATTAAAAAAAGAGAAAATTACATGCTCTTTACTCCCACATACATACTGTTGATGTCTACTTCTGGTAAAGGCAGATTATATACAGACTTCAGACTAACTTTTCCCTAAGAAAAACTAGAACTATATGTATTTTAAAAATCTTCCCAAAGGCACTGGAGAGTTAACAGCATGATGAAGAATTACAAGGAAAACACGGAGGCCTGGTATTTGTGGCTTATTTTTATTTAGTAGCATCTGAAAGGCTAAGAAACTAGTGACAGTTTTACAGAGTTGGGAGGACAAATACTGGAATGCAGAGAGAACCAAGTTGCAAAGGAGGAGCTGTTAAAACTTTAACATTTTTGTTTGGAACCCCAAAGTGTAGTTTGGGGTTTGTAGTATGGAATGTATGTAGTTTGGAACTACATTCTAGGAATAAGTATAAACCAAAACTAGACTGGCCTTTATAGGATTGAAGCTCAACTCCAAGTGTCTACCATAAAATTAAATTAAGGCAATCTTGGATTGCTAGTGCCTGCCAAAAGCAATCATAAATCTTTGAGGAAGATAGCATCATCATAGGTCTCAAATCATTTCCACAATTTTTCATATATACTATCTGGTCCTTTAACTAACAATAACAAAGAGATAAGATAACACAGCATGAAGAAAGCAAATCAGAAAGACCATGTAAAATAAATAGTCTCAGAGGGAATATAGACCATGGAACAATAAGGCACAGAATCATAAGGAGTATGCTTAACATCAAAAAGATTAAAATACTTACAAATGAATTTAACCAAAGAGGTGAAAGATCTATACATTGCGAACTATAAGACATTGATAAAGAAACTGAAGACTCAAAAACTAGAAAGATACTCTGTGTTCATGGACTATACGAATTATTATTGCTAAAATGTCCATTACCACCAAAATAATCTATAGCCTTAAGGCAATCCCTATCAAAATTCTTGTGGGGGGGGGGAGTTTCCGTCGTGGCGCAGTGGAAATGAATCTGACTAGCAACCATGAGGCTGTGGGTTCGATTCCTGGCCTAGCTCAGTGGGTTAAGGATCTGGCACTGCTGTGAGCTGTGGTAAGGTCACAGATGTGGCGTTGGTGTGGCTCTGGTGTAGGCTGGCAGCAACAGCTCCAATTCGACCCCTAGCCTGGGAACTTCCATATGCCGTGGGTGCAGCCCTCAAAAGACTAAAAAAAAAAATCTTGTTGCTTTTTTCATAGAAATAAGTAAAAAAAATCCTAAAATTACCATGGAACCATTAAAGACTCTGAATAGCTAAAGTAATCAAATAATCTTGAGCAAGAAAAAGAAAGCTGGAGGCATCATATTTCCTAATTTCAAATTCTATTACAAAGCTGGAGCAAAACAATTTGGTACTAGCATAAACACACACACACACAGATCAATAGAACAGAATAAAGAACCTAGAAATAAACCTATGCAAATACAGTCAATTAATCTTCAACAAGAGCACAATGGGAAAAGGATAGTCTCTTCAATAGTGTTGGAAAAACTGAATAACCACATGCAAAATGAAATTGGACCTTTATACCATTACACAAAAGTCAATGAAAATGGGTTAAAATCTTAAATGTAAGACCTGAAACTGTAAAACTCTTAGGAAAATGATTTTTTTTATTTGACATCAAAAGCACAAGCAACAAAAACAAAACAAATGAGACTATATGCAACTAAAAAAGTTACTGCATAGCAAAGCAAACCATTAACAAAACGAAGTTAACCCACTAAATGGGAGAAAATATTTGCAAACCATGTATCTGATAAGGAATTAATATTAAAAATATATAAGGAACTCATACTCAATAGCAAAAAAACCAAATAACCTAATTAGAAAATGGGCAAAATTAAGTATTTTTCAAGAAGGTAAATGAATGGATAACAGGTACACAAAAATAATCATTAATCACAAATTTTAAAATCAAAACAAAATATCAGCTTACACCTATTAGAACAGGTATTATCAAAAAGTTAAAAGGGAACAGGTATTGGCAGTGATGTGGAGAAAAGGGAAGGCCTAAACATTGTTGGTGGAATGTAATCTGCTACAACCATTATGGAAAACAGTATGGAGAATCCTTAAGAAATTAAAAATAAAACCACCCTATGGTCCAGCAAACTTACTTCTGGGTATATGTCAAAAGGAAATAAGAGATATCTCAAAGGGTTATTTGCACTCCCATGTTCACTGTAGCATTATTCATAGTAGCCATAATATGGAAACAACTTCAGTGTCTGTCAATGGACATATAAAGAAAATGTGATTTTACATACACGCACACACACACACACACGAATATTATCAGCCATAAAAAAGGAAATCTTGTCACTTGCAACAATATGGATGAAGCTGAAGGACATTATGTTAAATGAAATAAACCAGACACAGAAAGACTCTCCACATAGTCTCACTGATATGTGGAATCTAAAAAATAAGGCCAAACTCATAGTAGCAGAGAGAATGGTAGTTACCAGGAGCTAGGGGTTGATGGCAAAAGGGAGATGCTGGTCAAAGAGTAAAAAGCTTTCAGATATTAGGTAAGTTATGTAGACCTAATGTGCATCATGGTGACCACAGCTAATGATAATATTATTACTACTGAAATTTGCTAAGAATAGATCTCAAGTGTTCTCACACACAAAAAGGGCAACTATGTGAGGTAATATCTTAATTAGCTTGACTGTGGTAATCATTTCACAGTGCATACATTCATTAAAACATCATGTTGTACACCTTAAATACATACAATTTGCATTTGTCAACCATATCTCAATAAAATTGGGGGGTGGGGAAAAATTTTAAGAGCAAGCACATTGTCTTAAATGAAATGATGATAATGTGGTCTAAATTGAAAAGTAGGAACAAATTAAGGGTTTCCATTTGGGTTCCCAATTGTATTACAGTTGTAATTTCATCATATGTAACTTTAATTCATTTAAAAAACTACCGTGATATATGATGTATTATAATTTAACCAGTGTCTTGCTAACGGCCTCTTACAGTTCTTTCTGCAGTATTTCTATAGCTCCTAGACATAGAGCTATGTCAAAAGTGCTATGAGTTTCTATTGAGAAATACTGACCAAATGCTGTATTGAGCCTGTGTCATGTTATGTAAAAAGAAAAAAAGTACTATGCTTAATATTTAAAGAAAATAAACCTTTAGAATATCAGCAATGAATTAATATTATGAAAATAAAAACTCAATACAGGGACTAAAAAACAAATTAGATATATAAAGAGAGAATCAGTAAACTGGAAGATAAAACATTTGTACATCAAAGAACACTATTAAGAGAGTGAAAAGACAATTCTCCGGATGGGAGAAAATATTTCCAAATTATGTATGATATATAAAGCACTACTAGAATTTACAGCAAAAAGACAATGTTTTTTTTTTCTTTTTTTGTCTTTTTGCCATTTCTCGGGCCGCTCCAGCGGCATATGGAGGTTCCCAGGCTAGGGGTCAAATTGGAGCCGTAGCCGCCGGCCTACCTCAGAGCCACAGCAACTCGGGATCTGAGCCGCGTCTGCAACCTACACCACAGCTCACGGCAACGCCAGATCCTTAACCCACTGAGCAAGGCCAGGGATCATGGTTCTTAGTCAGATTCGTTAACCACTGTGCCACGACGGGAACTCCCAAAAAGCTAATGTGTTTTAAAAACAGGCTAAAGACTTGAACAGACATTTCTCCAGAGAAGTTATACAAATGGACAATTAGTTAGCACATGAAAAGATACTCAACACCATTAGCCATTACAGAAATAACAATAAAATCAAAGACACAATGAAATACCACTTCGCACTTGGTAGGATAGCTATTAACAAAAACAACAACGATAACAAAGAAGTGTTGGTGAGGATGTAGAGAAATTAGAACCCTCACACATTGCTGATGGGAATATAAGAAGGTACAACTGCTGTGTAAAGTGGTTTGGCATTTCCTCAAAAAGTGAAAGACAGAATTACCATTTAACCCAGCCATCTCTCTTTTAAGTACACACCCAAAGGCAATGAAAATAAGTTTTCAAGTAAAAATCTGAACATGAATTCTTAGAGCAGCATTATAAATAAGAGCTAAAAAGCAGAAACTCAAATGTCATTAACTGGGGAATCAATAAACAAAATGTGGTATATCTATACAATGAAATATTACATAGCAATAAAAACAATTATGGCTTGATTCATGCTACAACACGGATAAACTCTGATGACATTATACAAAGTGAAAGAAGCCAGACCAAAATGCCATGTGTTGTATGATTCCATTTATGTGAAATGCTCAGAATAAGCAAATACAGAGATAAGGTAGATTAGTGGCTGCCAGAGACTAGTACAGGAATGTAGAGTGCCTGCTTAAGAGGAATAGGTTTTTCGTGTTTTGGGCTTTTTTTAAACAGCCCCATGGGCAGCAAGAAGTTCCCAAGATGAGTTAGAGCTGCAGCTGCTGGCCTGCACACCAGCCACAGCAACATGGGATCTGAGCCTCATCTGTAACCTATGCTACAGCTTGCGGTGGCATGCGATCCTTAACCCACTGAGCGAGGCCAAGGATGGAACCCACATCCTCATGGATACTAGTCTGGTTCTTAACCTGCTGAGCCACAGTGGGAATTCTGGAATAGGATTTCCTTTTGGGGTGATGGATTAAATAGCAGTGATGGCTGCTCAACATTGTAGATGATGTAAATGTACTAAAAGTCACTGAGCTATATACACTAAAATTGTTAAAATAGTAAATTTCGGGAGTTCCTGTCGTGGCACAGTGGTTAACAAATCCGACTAGGAACCATGAGGTTGCGTTTCTATTCCTGGCCTTGCTCAGTGGGTTAAGGATCCGGTGTTGCCATGAGCTGTAGTTTAGGCTGCAGATGCGGCTCAGATGCTGCGTTGCTGTGGCTCTGCTGTAGGCCGGCAGCTACAGCTCCAATTAGACCCCCTAGTCTGGGAACCTCCATACACCATGGGAGCGGCCCAAGAAAAGGCAAAAAAAGAGGGAGAAAAAAAAAGTAAATTTCATCTCAATTTAAAAATATTAGGTAGGTACTTACCATCAACTCACATATATTTAAACCAGAAGCCGTGTAGTCCATTTCTTCTTAACACATCCCTTTGCAACACATGCATTAGCTATTCTGCAGATTAACAACCTCGAATAGATTCCAAATCTGCCATGTTCTGTTCATTTCTTCTACCATTACCATAGTCCAGATCACTATCGTCTTTCCCCCCAACTTTTGTTGGTAGAAATCTAGGATTTATTCCTTATCCTTGGATTTCAGAAATTTACCAGAGTAAGTCCTAACTTCTTCTTTCTCATTAGTCTGAGTCTTCTCTTTTTACCATACTGACCAGTTCTCTTTTCAACTTCTCTCTCTCTGAAACTGTGATCAGACCAATACTCCTAGACAATCTCCCAGACCTATTTTTTCAAATCTCTTTCTCTCTGAATAGATTCTAACCCTCATGCTTTCGTGAATAGATGTGAGACTAATTTATATGGGATTACAGCACTTGACACTTTTACAAACAAAAAGGCATGCCAACAATGTAATTCTCTGATTGGAGAAAAATTACCAATGGATTTCTTAAAAAAGCAATGTATCTAGAAGAATGCATTTGATTTTTGTGCAATACCTCTTTTCAATTGAAATGTTCTAATGTTAAAAGTTCACTGATAATTTTAGAATCTAGTAATACTCCTTAAGGAATAATACCACAATTAGTCCAGTATGGATGTCCTAGTTTACTTTTCTACTTAAAAATACTTTCCTCCATCTTCTCTGTCCTATAAATTGTGCTTGAATTCACTGCAGCCATAGAGACAAAACTAAAAATACACATTTCAAGTAAAGAAAAGTACTAGTAAACATTCACAGAATTTGACTGTGTTAGGTTTTCTTGGGTAACTAACCACCTCAATATCTCAATAGTCTACAGCATTTACTTTTATAAAGCTCAGAAGTCTGCAGATTGACTGTGGGTGAAGCTAATTTTGGTTGGGTTATCAGATTCAGAACGACTTCAATGTGTCTTTCATAAAGGGCCTAGTCACTGAAGGGGCAGTCACGGAGTATGCTCCTCTCACGGTAGATCACAGGACTGCAGGATACCAAGTTAAATCAGAGAAACACAGCTAATCCTCTGTTTGCTAACATTCTAATGTCCTAATAAGCAAATCCAGGAACAACACCAATGGAGTATGGAAATATACCTGGCCCACTTCAATGGGAACAACTAAAAAGTTGCATTGCAAAAGGAAGAGATGTATAGTGTTATAACAGGTAGAAAGTGAAGAACTGGAAATCCAATTCACCCAGCATTTAAGATGACACTTACTGGTACCCAAATTACTAAACCCTCATTTTCTACCTTTATTTTTACAATCACTCACTTTTCCTGTTTCAATCAACCAAGTAAAAGTTAATGAAATAATGTGGAGATATATATGGCAGAATAAAATAAACTGCTTAACGTGACAAAAAATTCAGTTACACAGGGTACCTGGGTGACTAGACATTGAAAAGCTCAATTAAGAAAGCACAGGTATATCAAGTATGTGGACGCTAAAAAAATGTGAGAAGTAACTGCGGTTCAATAAAAATTTCAGTCATCACTAAGTCTTATATTTAGTACAGATGATTATGAAATATTGAAGTACGAGTTAATAAAGAAATGCTTTAGCCGAAGGCCATAACTATTCCACAGCATTGCCTTCTAATTTTTCAAGTTATATAAATAACAAAACTTACAAATCAAAAACCTCCAGCATGACAATTTATTGAACTGTACACATGATTTGTGAATTTTCTAGTTTGTATGTTATTAAAAGTTCATTTAAAAAAGAATCCAGAAAAACGAAACAAAACACAGCATGACGATAAACTAGTCCCTAAAGTCAAAGGGCTTTTACATATTTAGGAAAAAGGGGGTTTTGCCTAAAATTACTCCAAACATCCTTTTAACTCAAGGCTTATAGCTCCATGACTCAGTAATATTCTCATACCATGTCCCTTTATCAGGCAGGAAGTAGGCCAAGAGAAGTGCAATAAATAGTACAGGCTAACGTAGTCAGACAGCATGACTGCCTTAGGTAGAAAATTTTAAGAAATATAACCAAAAAAGCCACTAGAAAAAAAGAAGTGAGTTAGGGAAATTCAAAGGTTACAGCTTCCGCATTCCAGATAGAAGAAGCAAGTGTCTTTCTATATACCAGTAGTGAATACCCAGAAAACAAAAAATTTTAAAACCAGTAAAATAACACCAATAAAAACATGAAATAATTAGGAATAAATCTAACAAATATGTACAACATTTGCATGCTGAAAACTACAAAACGCTGGTAAAAGAAATCCAAGACCTAAATGGAGAAATATACTATGTTCACGGAACTGAAGTTTTTATGATGCTAAGTCTCTACGTAATCTATAGGTTTAAAGCAATCCTAATGAAAATCCAGCAGGCAATTATTTTTGTAATCGAAAGTTAAACTTTTATGTAAAAACAAAGAGACTAGGATAGACAAAAAAAATGTGAAGAAAATAAAAATTTGGAGTCTCATAGAACCCTAATTTCAAGACTAAAATTACTGCAATTCAAGGAGTATGTGGTATTGGCAAAAGAAGGGACACAAAATCAACAGAACAGAGTAGAGAATCTAGAAAAAGACCCACACAAATAGAGTCAACTAATTTTTTTGACAACAGTGCTAGGGCAATTCAATGTTGAAAGGATAATCTTTCAACAAATAGATTTAAAGCAATTGGATCAATGAGGACCTGCTGTATTTCAAAGGGAATTCTACTCAGTATTCTATAACCTATATGGGAAAAGAATCTGAAAAAGAATGGATATGTGTATATATATATATATATAACTGAATCGCTTTGTTGTACAGCAAAAATTAACACACTGTAAATAAACGACTTATAAAACTTCAATAAAATTTTTAAAAATTAAAAAAAGCAACTGGATACACATATACAAAAACATAAACCTTGACCTGTACCTTCACCTCATATAAAATCAAACTGAGGAGTTATCGTGGCTCGGTGGTAAGGAACCCGACTAGTATACATGAGAATGCAGGTTCGATCCCTGGCCTTACTCGGTGGGTTAAGATCTGTCATTGCTGTGGCTGTGATGTAGGCCAGCACCTGCAGCTCTGATTCAAACCCTAGCCTGGGAATTTCCATATGCTGCAGGAGTGGCCCTAAAAAGCAAACAAAACAAAACAAAACAAAAACAAAAAGAATGAAATAAAAATAAAATGCTACAACCACGCAAAAAAATCAAGTTCAAATGAATCATAAACCTAAATGTAAAACCTAAAACTATAAAATTTCTAGAAGAAAACATAGGAAAAATATCTGTGTGATCTGTTGTCAGGTGAAAATTTCTTACAATAGACCCCACATAGATGAACTACAAAGAAAAACTGAGAAGTTGGATAAATCATTTAGAATTTCTATTCTTCAAAAGACACTGTTACAAAATGGAAAACCAGTACCAACTGAGAGAATACATTTGCAAAATACATACCTGACAAAGGACTGGTAATTGGAACATAAGAACTCTTTTTGGGTTTTTTTGGTCTTTTGTCTTTTTAGGGCCGTACCCATGGCATATGGAGGTTCCCAGGCTAGGGGTCTAATCAGAGCTGTAGCTGCCAGCCTACACTACAGCCACAGCAACACGGGATCTGAGCAGCATCTGCGATCTACACCACAGCTCACAGCAGCGCTGGGTTCTTAAGCCACTGAGCAAGGCCAGGGATCGAACCTGCGTTGTCATGGGTCTTAGTTGGGTTTGTTAACTACTGAGCCAGGACAGGAACTCCTAAGAACCCTTTTAACGCAACAAGAAACCACTGCAATTTAAAATAGGCAAAAGAGGAGTTCCTGCTGTGTCTCAGTAGATTAAGAATCCGATTGCATTGGCTGGGGTTGTTGTGGAGGTGTGTTTCCTAGCCCAGCACAGTGGGTTAAAGGTTCCAGAGTTGCCATAGCTGCTGCTCGGATTCAGTCCCTGACCTGGGAACTTCCATACGCTGTGATGTGGCCATAAAAAAAATAGACAAAAGATCTGAACAGACACTTCAGTAAGAGATATGGGTGTCAAATAAACACATGAGAAGATGTTCAACATCACTAATCATTATGAAAATGCAAATGAGGGGATGTCACTACCCAGATAGGGAAATAGCTAAAGTTAAAAAACAAAATGCTGACAAAAACAAGTGATGGGAAGGATGAACTATAATTCTTATATACTGCTGGTGAGAATACAAAACGGTATACAACTTTGGGAAACAATTTGACACTTTATCAACTTAACGTATGACCCAGCAATCCAATACACAGACATTTACCCCAAAGAAATGAAGACAGAATGCCCCCGACCGTGCGTGTGCACACACATGCACACACACACACACACACAGAAGATCCGTTCATGATCTCCAAAACCTGGAACCTACTCAAATGTCCATCAACTGGTGAATGGATAAACAAATTGTGAGACAGACATACTTTGGAATAATACCCAACAATAAAATGGAGTAAACTACTAATAGATGCAAAAAAAGTCAATCTTAAAAGCATTACAGCATAAGAATCCAGAGTCCAAAAGGCTACATATTACCTGGTTTCATTTACAGAATATTCTGAAAAATCCTACAGTAACTGAAAACAGATTAGCAGTTGCCAAGGATTAGGGAAAGGTTTAAGGGATCTGAGTACAAAAGGGCAAGATTTAATTTTATATGTTGATAGAAAAAAAGCTCTGTTTGGTTTCAGTGGTAGTTTACATGACCATATATGTTCTTTTTAAATTCATGGTACTATATTTAAGAAGGGAAAATTTTACTATACATAAATTAAATTTCAATAAACCTGACTTTTAAGAAAACGTAATCTGTGATAACATACTGACTGTACACTAACAATTTGCAAATTTTTTTTTTTTTTAGGGACGCACCTGTGGTATATGCAAGTTCCTATGGTAGGGGTCAAATTGGATTTGTAGCTGCCAGCCTAGCCACAGCCACAGCAACTTGGGATCCAAGCCTCGTCTGTGAACCACACCAGAGCTCACAGCAATGCTGAATCCTTAACTCAATAAGTGAGGCCGGGGACTGAATCTACATCCTCAGAGATACTAGTCAGATTCATTTCCACTACACCACAATGGGAACTCCCTGCAAACTCTTCTGACTGCATGTTTTCTTTCAATGAATGTCTATTTTTAAAAGTATACAGAAATAAAATAATACTATAGGTGATAAAATGACTCCTAGAACAAATGGAGGCACGTCATACATAATAACAATGCAAAATTTGTCAAAGGGCTTTCATGTATTTCTGAAACAAAGACGTATGGCCTACACTTACTCCTAATGTTCTTTTAAAGGCCAAGATACACACCACTGAGTCTGCAACATTCTTACAAGTTTATGTATTAATCAAAAAACGAGGCAGAGAAAGTTTTAATAACTAATATAGGCTCACAGAGCCAATTAACAGAAGACAATTAAAACTCTCAAATCCTTCCCATAATCTGTAAGGCCCTAGACCACCTGGACCTACTCAATTCTCTGACTGAATCACACCTCCCAACTGCTCTGACTTCATCACTTCTCAATTTCCTCCTCAGTGCACAATGATTCAGCCACACTAGCTTTTCAGTACCTTGATCTGGCCAAATTTATTCTCAACTTATGGCCTTTGTTTATTTCTTCTGCCTAAAATACTTACTCCCAGTATCTTTGCAAGCTGGTGCTTCTTTGTCTTTATAAACTCAAATGTCAGCTCCTCAGAAAGGCCCATCAGGACTAAACTAAAGTTACCACCCACTGTTTTCTCCAGCTCCCATTCTCTGTTACATAATCCTATTTTGTTTTCTTGATAGCACTTATCATGACCTGAAATTATGTGGTTATTTTATTTGTCTCACTCCTTTAGAATGAAAGCATCATAAGAGTAGGGATTATCTCTGGTTTGCTCAGTACTCTCGTCCCTAGGCCTGATTGAGACCGGGGTACTGGGACAGTCTCTGGGGTGGGCAAGGGCGGGGCAGCTGATTCAGGCCTCCCATCATCTTGGGGGCGCAGCTCTGGCCCTTCCATCTGCCTAGGATGCTCTGCCCTAGGGTCTCTTGTCAGGGCTTTCTTCTCATGATCCCAGTGTGAGCACAGAAAGAACATCTTTCCACACAGACGCTTGAAGGCATAAACTAGGATCTCTAGACACAGCTGACAAAAGGTGGCGATAGTGGGCATCAGAAAGGGGAAACTTTCAGCTTCTCATTATACTGCCTGCATGAAAGAGATGCAAATAGATGGGAATCTTAATAAAATAAATTTCATGAATGTAATCTATATGGAAAAGCCTTTAGAAGGAGCATTAATCTTATCTTGCAGGAGAGAAATCATAAAGGAAAGACAAATCATGAATTTAAGAATTCTAAGAAAGTGTTCAAAAACCATTATTCTATTCAGAGACATAGGAGAATTCAAAATGAAGAAAAACCCTTCAAATGATTTCATACTATGAGAGCATGTGGTTGTATGGCCATCCCCAAACTACACAAGAGATCTCAGAGTTTTATTAATATAATCAGTTGTCAAAAAGTTCTTCAGAAATGGCTCATCCTGTGGTGTGAGAATACTGGTCAGAAACTCCATGAACACAAAGACTATGGAAAAGCCTTCAGCAGGACCAGTCCTTTTATTGCTCTCCAGAGCATCCACAGTGGGGAGAAGCTACAAAAGCCAGCCTTCAGCAGAAACATCAAGCTCACAATGCCTACATGAATACACACAGGAGAGAAACACTATGATTCTAGTGGACTCAGAAAAGCCTTCAACAGCAACTTTAATGTACGTATCCTTGGAAGAAAGTCTGAATACAATGACTGTGGGCAAGTTTTCAGAAGCCACTCACCCCATTGGAAAATGTGAGCACACACACAGAATAGAAACCTCACAGGTGTCAGGAAAATGCGAAAGGTTTCAATGGTCCCTCTTGTGTTTATAGACCTATGAGAATTCACACTGGAGAGAAACCTTAACAATATATACCATGTAGGGAAAAAATAATAAGGATCCAGCATTGCCATGAGCTGTGGTGTAGGTCACAGACGCAGCTTGGATCCCATGTTGCTGTGTGGCAGCTGTAGTTCCGATTCAACCCCTAGCCTGGGAACTTCCATGTGGGAAAGCCTTCAGCCCCAAATTTTCCCTTGTTCTGCATATGAGAATACAAGGAAACAAACTGTGTGAGTGTTTTACAAATATCAGTAAGGGTATGTCATTGAAAAACATCATTAGGTTCCAGTTCTAGGAAAGATGGCATAAGCATACTACACCTTTACTTTCTCACTGAATGCAACGATAAACCCCTCAAAGGATGCAGAGAGCTCATTTCTAGTTTCCTAAGATAGAGGGAAGCAACAACAACTCAGAGGCACTGGTGAAGTTCACAGTCCAGGGGCACAGGCTCAATCAAAAATTTGAGACCTACCCATGGGACAACAGAATGCTTCCGACCCCATGCCCACCTTAAAATTACATTACTATTTACCAAAGTTCATTTTATACAGTACACTATGTTCACCTTTCAGCAGAAACTTATAAGATATGCTAAAAGTAAAAAAAACCCACTATGAAGAAATCGAACATGCATCAGAACCTGCCCTAGATATGGCAAGGATATTGGAATTAGAAGGTTGTGAATTTTAAAGATGAAACAGATATAACAAAATATATACATAATCTATATGAGGAGAACAACAAAACTTTGATGAATGAAGTCAAAGAAGATCTAAATAAACTGAGAAAAACTCCATGTTTATGGATACAAAGAATCAGTAGCATAAAAATGTCAGTTTTTCCCAACTGACCTAACAAACTTAATGCAAACCCAATCAAATTTCGGGGATTTGTTTTGTTGATATTGACAAGCTGCTTATAAAATTTGTATGGGGAGTTACCGTCGTGGCTCAGTGGTTAACGAATCCAACTAGGAACCATGAGGTTGCGGGTTAGATCCCTGGCCTTGCTCAGTGGGTTAAGGATCCAGCGTTGCTGTGAGCTGTGGTGTAGGTTGCAAATGTAGCTCGGATCCCGCGTTGCTGTGGCTCTGGCGTGGGCCGGGGGCTACAGCTCTGATTAGACCCCTAGTCTGGGAACCTCCATATGCCGTGGGAGCGGCCCTAGAGAAGGCAAAAAGACAAAAAAACAGCAACAACAACAACAACAATAACAACAACAAATTGTATTAAGGGACAAAAGACCAGAATAGCCAATTCAGTGTTTGAAGGGGAAGAACAAAGGAGGAGTAGAGAAACTACTGAACTTCAAGACACATAAAGCTACAATAATCATGGCACTCTGGCACTGATGAAAGAATAGACAAATCAATGGAACAGAATAGATAGTCCGGAAATAGACATAAATATAATCAACTGATCTTTGACAAAGGAACAAAGGAAACACACTGGAGAAAAGATAGTCTTTTCAAAAAAAATACTCTTGAGACAACTGGAATTGACATTCAAAAAAAAAAAAAATGAATCTAGGCATTTTCATTGTGGTTCAGCAGGTTACGAAGTGAACTAGTATCCATGAGGATGAGTCTTCAATCCCTGGCCTCACTCAGTGGGTTAAGGATCCCGCATTGCTGTGAGCTGTGGTGTGGGTCACAGATGTGGCTTGGATTGCGATCCCTAGCCTGGAAATTTCGTATGCCACAGGTGAAGCCCTAAAAAGCAACAAACACACGAAAAACAAGAAAAACCCAGTCTAGACACAAACCATACAACCTTCATAAAAATTACCTCAAAATGGATCACACACCTAAATGTGATACGCAAAAAGTATAAAACTCTGACAGAACATCACATAGAAAATCCAGATGACCTTGAGTACTGTGATGAGTTTTCAGATACAACCCCAAAGGAATGATCCTTGAAAGAAATAATTGATAAGCTAGACTTCATTAAAATTTAAAATGTCTGCTCTGTGAAGGAGAAGGCGAACACGAGCTGGGAGAAATATTTAAAATATAGCCAAAGCATACACAACTCAATGACAAGAAAATAAAAAACGCTATTAAAACACAGGCAAAAGACCTGAATGGATATCTCACTGAAGCAGCAAATAAGCATACGAAGACAATGTCATCATATTGTCTTCATCATATAATGACAAAGACATCATGTCATTAGAGAATTGCAAATTAAAACAGCATGAGATACCACTGCACACATATAAAAATGGCCAAAATCCAAAGCACCAATAACCCCAAATGCTGGCGAGGATGTGGAGCAACAGAATTACTCATTCATTGCTGGTGGAAATGAAAACAGGTACAGCCACTTCAGAAGACACGCTGGTAGTTTCTTAAAAAACTAAACATACTCTCGCCTTACAATCCAGCAATCATGCTCCTTGGCTTTTATCCAAATGAGCTGAAAACTTATATCCACACAAAAACTGCACATGGATGTTAACGGCAGCTTTATTTACAACTGTCAAAACTTGGACACAACCAAGATGTCCTTTAGTGGGTGAGAAGATAAACAAACTGTGGTACATCTGGACAATGGAATATTATTCAGCACTAAAAAGAAATGAGCTGGTAAGTCATGAGACAGCATGGAGGAACCTTAAATGTATATTCTTAAGAGGAAGAAGACAATCAGAAAAGGGTACATACTGTATAATTCCAACTATATGACATCCTGGAACAGGCAAAACTGTGCAAATAGTAAAAAGATTGGTGCTTTCCAGGGATTGTGGGCAGGGAAAGAAGAACACATCAAGTATAGAGGATTTTTAGGGCAGTAAAACTACTCTACATGTAATGCTATAACAGCAGATGTATGTCACTATATATTTGTCAAAACCCATAGAATGTACAACATCAAGAGGTAAACTATTACCTTTGAATGATAATGATGTGTCAATAGAGGTTCATCTATTGTGACAAATGTACCACTCTGGTGCTGGGATCTTAATAGAGGGAAGGCTGTGGGGTGTGTGGGTATATGGGAGCTCCTTGCACTTTCCCCTCAATTTTGCTGTGAACCTAAAACTAGTCTAAAATATAATAAATTTACAAACAAAAAAACAAACAAAAATTGCATAGAGTAACCATCTGAGGACTCTGAAAATAAACAATAGCAGGCAGATTGCAAAAGGAGCACAGAGTATAAAGTTCCACTGAGGTGATGGTGAGTTTACCATGTTTTTCCTCAGCTATTGCCTAGCCTGGACTCAAAAGGCAGCCCACAACTCAGAAGTGTACAACAGGTAAGAACAAACGCCAAGAAAATCTCTCCCTCTCTAGTGAGGAACAGGAAAGGCAACCCTTGTTGGTCTGAGACTAGGGGATATCCCTTTTTTCCCCTTGTCTTCTATCCTGGGGTCCAGCCAATTCTATGGCAGTAGATAGGGGTGACTGGGCAGGTTCCTAAAACTCTGGGAGAAGGGAATCCTTTTCTCTGACTCCAGGAATTGTAATCCGGAGAGTGTGAGGCAAATCTTCATTGCTTTTTCTCTCTCTGTCCTCTTATCATTTGACCTGGATACAGACTAAGTTGTAGGAATTGAACTATGGGAAACTTATAGTCCCTGTTTTTCAGCCAGAATGGGAAGAGAGGGCTTGAGAGTTGGAAAATGTTGGTAAGACTGGGGTCTGGAGGGATATCAAGAAAACAATCCCATCAAGTTGTATATAAACTTCTGGACTCACTCCCTCCGAGCTTTGAGTGCATGGATGTGACCCTAAAAGCCGTATCACAGGCTTTGAGAACAGAGCAACGAGATATCCTTACTACTGCTATGGTCCCAGAATGGACACAGGGTCACACATACGGTGAAGTGATCTAAACAGAAATGCTTAGAAAATTGAACACTGGAACCACAGCCCCCAAAATGCAGGTACAAATCTGTGCCCTAAATATAATCTGGTTGACTAGCCACTGACACACACACACACACACACACACACACACACACACACACAAATATCAACATTCTCCTTAGAACTTAGATAATGGGTAACCCAGGGTTTCATATCACAATATTCAAATGTCCAGGATATAATCCAAAATTATATGGCATATGAAGAAACAGGAAAATCTCAACATGAGAAGGAAAAATCAATAGACAGATGTTATTCCTGAGATTACACAGATATTTGAATTAAAAATCAGAGACCTTAAAGCAACTACTACAACGATGCTTCAATAAGTAAAGGCATACTTTCCTGAATGAATAGAAAGAGAAAAATCTCAAAATCTGGTGTGTATTTTACACATGTAATACTCCTTCTTTAGGACCAGACACATTTCAAGGACTCAGTAGCTACATGCGGCCAATGATGACTGTATCACACAGTAAAAAGTTCTCGACCCATAATCAGAATCAAGTTCAACTAGTTTCTAGAGTATAAGCTAAGAAGTATGATCCAATCACTAAATGCTGGAAAGCTCTTACTGCATCCCCACATTCAATTCGTCTGTATGACCTGTGCAGAAAACAGACACATCTCAGAGAATGACAGTGGATTTCTGTAACTTATTTGGGTTTGGAATCCCATTGCTGCTACTGCTTTAGATGTGGTTTTGTTGCTAAAGCAAATCACCATATCCCTGGTACCAGGTCTGCAGCTATGGGCCTGAGAATGAAATCATTATAATCAGCAAGCATTCAGCTGTCACGGTCAGCTATACATTTTCACTGGCCTACCTCATACGAATCATCCTGCTTTAGATAATAATATAATCAATAGGGACTTTAACTGCCTTTCCATTTGGTAAGGGCACCATGCAGGTCCACTACGCTGATAATTTCATGCTGATTAGAGCTGGTGAACACAAAGCAGCAACTGATCTAAATACTGTGGTAAAATACATGCATGCCATAGAGTAAAAAATAAATACTACAAAAATTCAGCTCTTCCACATAGGTAAAACTTCTGTGAGCCCTATGGTCTTAAGCAATTCAAGATACGTCCTTCTAAGGTGAAGAAGTTGCTGCACTGACTCTTACTTCTGAGAAAGAGGTACACGACCTAGTAGACCTCCTTGCATTTTTGAAGCTATCTGTACCTCCATCAGGCAACTACAAACCATTTACCAACACTGCTGGATGTGAGAGAGGCCTACAACAACAGAAGGCTCTGTAACACACAGCAGCTACTATGGAAGCACCTTCGCCTCTTGGGTTTTATAAGCCACCAGATCCAATGATGCTTGACATACCTGTGCCAGATAGGGATCTTATACGGTTATTGTACAACTTTAAGTGAATTGGAGGGCAGACCTCCAGCATCTTATAAAAAGTTATGCCATCCTATGCAAATCACTATCACCCTTTTTTGAAAAACAGCTTTTGACTTACCAGAGGGCCTTAGAATGAGTGCGTGATCATGGGCCACCATGTTACCAAGTGCCCTGGGCAGCCCACCGTGAACCAAGTTTTGCTGGACTAACAAAGGAACATGGTTGGGTGTGTACTGAAGCACTTCATTATCAAAAGGAAGAGGTGTACAAGAGATGAGGCTTGAGCAGGTTCTAAAGGCATAAATAGTTTGCATGAGCCCAGATGCCCAAGGTTCCTACTCCTGCTATATTGCTTCTTTTCTCCCAATCTGGATATGTTTTATCTCAAGGAGGACTCTCTATGCCCAACCCACTAAGAAGAAAAAAAAAAAATCAAGCTTGTTTACTGATAGCTCTGCACGATAATGTGCAGATGACACAATACTACAGCCCCATTCTGAGGCAGTCCTGAAGGACAGTGGTGAAGGGAAACCCTTCCAGGGACAGAAGCTTGAACAGGCTACCTGGTTGTTCACTTTGCCTGGAAGGAGAGATGACAGAAGTACTGTTCTGTACTGACTCATGGACAGTGTTTAATGGTATGACTGGATATTCAGAGATTTGGAAGGAATAATGAGAAAACGGGTGACATGGAAATCTGGGGATGAAGTTTTTGGACAGACCCTCTTTGAAAGGGCACGGGGTATAGAGCAATTTATGTCCCATGTAAATGCTTACTGAAGAACAAACTCTGCAGAGAAAGTGCTCAATAACCCTGCAGACAAAATGACCAGTCTAAGGGACTCAGCCAATCTCTTTACCCAGCCATTCGAACCTTATCTGACAGGCTCAATAATTAGGCGGCCATGGCAGCAGGAATGCAATTTATAAATGGGTTCAGAAACACAGACTGCTACTCACCAAGGCCTTTCTGACTAAAGCCATAGCTGAACATCTGATCTGCCAAAAGTTCACACATGGCACTGAGCAAGGGTTGGGGGAATGATTCCAATATATGGTACCATTCATGGGATGGTCAGTCAGTTTTCTCTCTACTCATTTCTTGCCCCTCATGATTTTATCTTCCTTCTTAGTAAATCAATTATGAATTTTAAATAAACACTGTTTATAGTGTCAAGGTTTCCAGACTGTCTCAGTCTGCCCCCTGGTGGGAACCAGCTCTTCAATCTTTCACTAGGAATAAAACCTATGAAATCTAGCCTAGTCCATAAACAGAACACAAAATGTATTTATTAGAAAATAATTTTACCCTAGGCTTTAGTAATAGGTTCTTCATCCTTTGTTATCCAACTCTTTATGATCCTTCATTAAAATTCACAAATTTTTTCAAAGGGTTTTTTATCATATTTATCTCTTGCCAGAAAAATTCAGATAAAAATATTTAAAAATCAAGATATTTCTAAATGTCCAACATATCTCTTCCAACATTTTTAGCTGCCATACTTTTATTTATTTTCATTCATAAATATGGAAAAGCAAGGAGTGGCTTCTACAAGCCTTTTAGAATTAACTAGGCCAGTTATAAAGCTAAGTAGGATATTTAGTATGTTCTGACACAAAATGTGCTTAAGGTTGCATATTCCAAGAGTTTAAGACACTACTAAATAAATTATTATGAATCACTTTGAAAATCTGGACAGCCATAGATGAGGAAATGGTGGAATAAATTATAGATTACTTAGCTAAGAAGGATTATCAGACTTTAAGAAACAGAATTTAAGCATGTTCCTGATGGATGGCTATGATACATTGTTAATTGGGACAGAACTAAAACTGCATTTCATTTTTTTAAATCTTCAAATACTCACACACACGCATACAAATGCACACATGCAAGCACACATACATATGCACACCTGTGCAGATGCCATATGAGTTTAGGGGAAAACATGGAAGGACACAGACTGAATGGAGTTAATATTGGTTATTTTAAGAGGAGCACACAAGGAAGAAGCCCC
This sequence comes from Phacochoerus africanus, assembly GCF_016906955.1. NCBI lineage: Eukaryota > Metazoa > Chordata > Mammalia > Artiodactyla > Suidae > Phacochoerus > Phacochoerus africanus. Next base: position 15,826,385 of record NC_062557.1, read on the forward strand.
TAACATACCCTTTTTACATGTCTACGTGTTTGGTAAAAAGTAATGTTTTACTTAATAAAATTATTATAATTTACATTAAATAATACAAAGTGTAACTGAAATACATAAGCACATTCTGACATATACCTAGCACCCCAGGATAAGAAGACACTGTTGGCTAGAGGGGCAATTTCAAGTTTAATTTTTTTGGAAAAAATACTGTTACACAAAGAATAATCCGAAGAAGTTAAATTTCAGAAGAAACACAGGACAACAAACATTTGTGTTTTATATATCAGAATGGAAAGGTTCTAAACACATGCTACCGGCAAGGCGGATTTGAAACTTTTGGTGCAGATTACTATAAAGCCTGAGGTATTTTCCTACTGAAAACAATACCTATTTCATAGCATTATTCTGAGAATTAAATGAGGATTATGTGAAAGCACCTAGCGCAGAGCTTTGCACATACGTATTATTAAATTTTTATCTTTATTCCTAAAGCAATCTATGTTGAGAACTGAATAATTTTTACCGGAAAGAGAAAGTACTAAAACAGCAAAATAATCCTGTACATTAGTGATGCCACTATACCAGGTATACTCTTACACTGATATAAAGAAATGATACACTGAATATTGAAATAATTTTCCTTATCATTCTATATAAGAAAATACTATTGGCTTAATAAAGAAATCTTTGTCACCAAACTAAAGAATAATTTGTGTATGTTTCGAGAGCATGAACATCTCATTTCTACATTTTATATATTTGCAAGGAAAGAAAAAGAATCAGGAGATAGTATATTTGAAAATTTGGTACATAATTACTAGAGATATACCAGCATGTGGTAATCAAATAACACTCACTACAAATAATGGGAATCACACAAAGCCAAGCACTGTACAAGTTCCCAGTCTTCCAACATGAGCTAATCCTGGACATTATTATATCAATATATATGTTACATATCAGAGTCTAATGCTTGCACAATGCTATCTTCACAGAAGTAAATCAAAACTGGGTTTTGACCATGCACCTATTCAATACCTAGAACCAAAGAAGTTCTGGTTAGGTATAACCTCTACTGAAAAATAACTTGCTTCAGAAAAGAGAGCTAGCACAACAACAACAACAACAAAAAAAAACCCCCCCAATTCTGATGAAGTAACCCATGCTGCCTAAAACACAGAACCAGAATTCCTAGAATTGATAAGCTTCTTTCATCAACTTGAATGGCCTAAATGCAAGACACTGGCACTGTGCTAGATGCTAAGATTCTACTGTTGATAAGCTCTTAGACTGTTAAGAAAAATCAGAATCCAACAGACAAATAAGAACAAGTATGGTAAATAATACAATCCAGTAAAATACAATATGCTATATTGGAAAGCAGAAAATAAGAACCCAACCTTAGAAAGCTATATACATACTGGGGTTAAAGTATATATATATATATATATATATATATATATATATATATATATATATATATATATAACTGGCTAATCAGTTTTACAGTCATATTTCGAGAGCCGTATTTCACAAATCAATAACCACTTCATAGTCTGACAAAATACATACATCCAAATTTCTCATTCTGCTGCTTTATTTTTTCAGTTACATAAGTAACAGAAGTGACTACTGGATCAATAAGTGGCCTGGGCACATACACACACTTTTCCATGCACACTAAGTGCTAGATCCTCATTCAAACTTTCATTCAACAAATACTGACAAATTTTTACATTGTGTTCTAAGGCTAGAGTGGTGAATAAGATAGTCTCTGCTCAAATGAAACAAATTTCCTAGTAGTTGAGACAACAATGAACAAGTAAATAAACACAGGTAGAAGTAGTTATTGTGAATATTATGGCTAGGTATTTAGGAGGTCAGAGAGTCTCTGAATGAAGCAGAAATCTACCGACCTTTAGTCACAAAGAACAAATGTATAGGCCCTGCAAAGAAAATGCTCTTACCATGTTTAGGTAAAAAGGCCAGTACAGATGAAACAAAGTGGATAAGGGAGAGAGTGGAAGGACATAAAGTGTGAGGAAAAGGGTAACTTGGGGGGGTGGTCACATAGGGACTGACAAAGACTCTGGAGTTTATTCTGAACATGATAGGAAGCCACTGGAGAAGTTTTTGGTTTTTTTTTTTTCAAGTTTGGGGAAATACATGATTTGATTTAACTATAGTATCAAACAACAGACTATATGTTGGCAAGAATGGAAATAAGGTAGGACACAGAAATGATGGTAGTTCAGACTAAATGGCAATTATATAGGTGGTATGGAAATGACAGAAAAATGTTACCTTAAAAAGAACAAATTTTTGAAGCATTACAAAACAAAACACAAAGCCGATAATAGAAGAGAAATGTTAAGAAATCCACAGAAGACAGAAACTAGATGCAACTAAAATGAGGAAATTATAGCCTAGAGCATGTGTAGGAGGATAACTGTGAAAGATGAGAGAGAGTGTTGCCAGGTTAGTTTTAACCACAGAAGCAAGAGATGCAAGGAGCAGGAAGTGCCCAGGGGCAGCGGTCTTAATGAGCAGAGTGGGATCTGATTCACCGCAAGTCATCAGGCCATCTCCCATCTATTACACTGGATAAGCAGATGCCATCAGAGGTCTCTGCCCCTGAACTTGGAGCAATGAGTGTGGAGATGCCTGAGTCAGAATCCACTGTATTTGAGAGAGAGATCAAAGGCCAACCCAGTTAGTTAACACACAGGAGATCCCGAAGGATAAAACATCTCACCAGACACCTTAACCTTACATGTCTGCTATTATTATTGGAGAAGAGACATTAAATAGAAACTAGATCCACAATCACGCAGGGTGATTATTAGGCATTATGCACCTCTACTGACATATCAGTTGTTTAATGTTAATGTTTATTCTGAACAGATTGGCATCTGTTCTTACTGGTTGATATTTATGGCATATTCATTATTAATTATTTTGAATATTACCCCCTGAACACAAAATATAATAAAATGGAAGGGCTCTGGTTCTGGCTCTGGGTAAAATGGAGAATGTACACTCTACTTTTACTGAATGAAACTAAAACCCCTAAATATAACTGAATACCCTGGAAAGAATGATGGAGTAGCAATCTGAGATCTCTGAAAACTAAATAGTAGCAGGCAAATTGTGGAAGGAAACCAAAACTTGAAGGACAACCAATTCAGTGGTGCATTCATTTCCTGCTGTTTATGTCCCCAAACCCCCAGCCAGAACCCAAAGAAAATCCAAATCCTAGAATGGCACATAAGGAACAAACAAAAAGATCCAAGTCTTCTCTTTCTAATTAGAGAATACAAATTGGGCAGTGGAGGGGGAGGGGGGATCCACACAGGAATGAAAATGTAGGGAAATCTCCTGGCTCTTTTCTCTTTTTCCTTTCTCTTCCAGTTCTGGCCACAGGCAAGCCTATTTCACTAATAGCAGCTGTAGAGGACACTTAAATCTCTGAGGGAAGAGGACTCCTCTCTGACTAGAGGACCAGTGATATAAGGAATATGATAAAACTTATAAGGAGAAATCAATAAATACACACTTATGGTCTGAGATCTCAACTTGTCTTTCCTAATTGACAGAATGAGCAAACAGAAAATTAGCAAAGATATAGAAGACCTGAACAACCAGACTGACATTTATAGAAGCTTCCATGTCAAAAGAGCATAATACACCTTTTTGGTTTTTTTTTTTTTTTTTTACGTGCACACAGAACATTTAAGATAGATCATTTACTGGGCCATAAAATAAGTCTCAATAAAACATGATTTAACTCACAGAATGTGAGTTCTTTGATCAGAGTGAAATTAAATTAGAAATCAATATAAGGAAGATACCTGGAAAATACTCAAATGTTTGGAAACTATATCAACACACTTCTAAATGACATGTGGTTAAAGAAGAAATCAAAGAGGAATTAGGCAGTATTTTGAAATAAATGAAAATAAAAGCATTACTCATTGAAGTCTATGAAATGCAGCTAAATCAGTACATAGAGGGAAATTTATAGCACTAAAATTCCTAAAGTAGAAAACAAAGTCCCAATATCAATCATTTCAGCTTCTACCTTAAGGAACTAGAAAAAGAAGAGGAAAAACCCAAAGCAAGCAAAGGAAAAGAAATAATAAAGAGCAAAGCAGTAATTGATAAAATAGAAAACATGAAAGCAATACAGAAAATGAATGAAAACTGATTGAGATCAATAAAATTGATATATTGCTATCTAGAATGATCAAGACAAAGAGAATAAATACCAAAATCACCAATATTAGGAATGAGAGAGGTGACACCACTACAGTTTCTACAGATTTTAAAGTTTGCTCAAGAAAAAAACAGGCAGTTCCTGTCGTGGCACAGAGGAAATGAATCCAACTAGGAACCAAGAGGTTGCTGGTTTGATTCCTGGCCTCAATCAGGGGGCTTAGGATCTGATGTTGCCATGAAATGTGGTGTAGGCTGCAGACTCAGCTAGGACCTGGCATTGCTGTGGCTATGCTGTAGGCTGGCAGCTGTAGCTCTGACTGGACCCCTAGCCTGGGAACTTCCATATGCCAAGGGTGTGGCCCTAAAAAGACAAAAATTAAAAAAAAAAGATAAAAAAGAGAAACACAGATAATTCAAATAGTCCTGTATTTATTTAAGAAATTTAATTTGTATCTTAAAACTTTGCTGCAAAGAAAATTCCAGGCACAGATGGCTTCTCTGTGAAACTCTATCAAACATTTATGGATGAAATAATATCAACTCTACACAAAATATTTCATGAAACTGAAGAGGGGAAAATAACTGTCAACTCTCAACTTATTCTATGAGACCAGGAGTACCTTGTTACAAAAATCAGACAAAGACATTATAAGACAAGAAAATTAAAGACCAGTATCCCACATGAACATAGATGCAAAAATAATCTAAATTGTCTTAGCACATCAAATCTATCAACACACAAAAACAGGCCACACAGGCCAGATTTGTTTACCCTGCTTTAGAGCACTACTTCCCACCATAATGGTCCAAATCAAATAATAAAAAAATATTTGTACATTAAACTGATAAGGGTTTACCACGGGAGGTGATTGGCATAGCCATCAGCTACCTCAGATACTGCCCCAAGGACTGAGAACTTATTTCGAACATCTCCTTTCCTACATATTATTTGTTTTTACTTGAGTTTAGAACTTTTTTCCACTTAATATGTATTTATCATTAATTCAACCCCGAGCTTTTCATCAATTATCTACATCTTTTTGATATATAATCAAATGCATCAGACTTCTATCAATCTCATTTTCCTGAGAATGGCTCTTCTGGAGGCTTCTAGCCTACTCCAATTTGATTTATTTGCCCTCTATCCTGTCTTTTCATTGTATGCTGAAGATTTCTTTACCTTTCTCCTTTGTTAAATGTCCTATTTCCCATTTCTCTCTCTCTCTTTCTTTTTTTTTGCTTTTTTAAGGTGGCACTCACAGGGCATACTGAATTTCCCAGACTAGGGGTTGAATCAGAGCTATAGAAGCAGCCTATGCCACCGCCATAGCAAGGTGGGATCCAAGCCACACCTGTGACCTACACCACATTTCATGGCAACACTGGATCCTTAACCCACTGAGCGAGGCCAGGGATCAAATTCACATCCTCAAGGATCCTCGCTGGGTTCATAAGCCTCTCATCCACAACAGGAACTCTTTATGTGTGTGTGTGTGTGTGTGTGTATATATATATATATATACACATTTTTTTTTGTCTTTTCTAGGGCCACTTCCCACGGCATATGGAGGTTCCCAGGCTAGGGGTCAAATCGGAGCTGTAGCCACCGGCCTATGCCAGAGCCACAGCACACAGGATCCGAGCTGCGTCTGTGATCTACACCACAGCTCGCAGCAACGCCGGCTCCTCAACCAACTGAGCAAGGCCAGGGATCAAACCCGCAACCTTATGGTTCCTAGTTGGATTCATTAACCACTGCGCCATGACGGGAACTCCCTTATTTCTATATTTTGAATAAAGTGATATTACAAATAAATCTCCAAGAAGGTAAGAAACATGCTTTTACTATGAGTTAACTCCATAATGATACAGTTCCTAATGACTTCTAATTGAGATCAGGTAGTGTGTTCAGATAATGGAAATTACTGATTTTGTTAAGTTCAGCATGTATAAAATTCAATTACACTCATTTATTTGAAAAATATTTAACCAACATAATTCAGAGAATATAAGGTAAATTAATAATCTTCCACATCTTTATCTGTGATATTTAATAAAATTAAACTTTAATATAAATTAGTATAGTTTTTTCTATTAATTTGCACTAATTTTATTTTTAGAGTGGTATGGTCAGGCCACCCAAGATGGCTATTGGCTTGCTCTCTACACATCCCCTGCTTGATCAGTCCCTGCTTCACCTACACCCAACTCACATGACTGACCTTCCTTCTCAATCACAGAGCCTAATCAGTAAATGCCTACATACTTGTCCCAGCTAGTGACTGTCCTAATCTTTAGATCAGAGCTTCTCTACCCTGGTAGCTTATCAAAGGGGAGGTGAGGGGTGTGCCCCTCTGCAGGTTTCCCTGGTAACTGATGAAGTCAACTTGACATCAATTCCTCCTTCAACTAATAACACCCCCACCCCTACCCCCACCACTCCCACCGCCCCCCCCAGCAAAGACTGCTGTCATGTCCTGCCCACCATCTGCCGCACACAGTGGGGTGTTGCTCCAGGACCTAATTTCAGACACTTAAGATTCCCCCTATCCATTAAACCATTGATGTCTCCGTTGCTGACTCCAGGTCTTGAGGCTGGGCAAGTACAGGGCTTGCAGGCCTGCAGGGTGCAGCCCAACAGCTTTTATACACATAAGTTCATTTTCTTTCTTTCTCCTCCCCATCCCAGGTTTACTGATATAACTGACTTATAACATTAAGTAAGTTTAAGGTGTACAATGTGTTAATTTAAGATATTTATATACTGTAATTCATTTCTTCCTCTTAATTTCTTTTTTCATATCAAAATGCATGTAAGGGGAAAAGAAGAGTGAAAATTAAATTCCTGACATATTTATAATACATGCATGTTATTTAAGAATGATTCAGTCCCAGTTAAAATTTCAAAATTAACCTGCTGTTATTTCTCTTTTTATTCCACAACAATTTTATTTAAATTCATACACTCTAAAACTTGGGAAGAACAAAGTTGGAGAAAAAAAAGAATAGGATTATAGAATAAATCAACCAGGAGCTTTCAGAGGATTAAAACACCACATATCTATATATTTAAGGCTTTACTTTATTTGTAAATAGACTCTCTACAAACCAAATTCAGTAATGACTGCCTGAAATTTTGTAATATATTCATCAGTTTGGGTTCCTAACTCTCATCTTCTTAGAGATGAGTTATTCACTCAACAGTATTTACTCAATAATTACTGTATACCAGGTACTTATTCTTGGCATTGGAAATATAGCAGTGGGAAAAAAAAAGATAAAAATCTTTGCAATCGGAGTTCCCGTCGTGGCGCAGTGGTTAACGAATCCGACTAGAAACCATGAGGTTGCGGGTTCGGTCCCTGCCCTTGCTCAGTGGGTTAACGATCCGGCGTTGCCGTGAGCTGTGGTGTAGGTTGCAGACGCGGCTCGGATCCTGTGTGCTGTGGCTCTGGCGTAGGCCGGTGGCTACAGCTCCGATTCGACCCCTAGCCTGGGAACCTCCATATGCCGCGGGAGCGGCCCAAGAAATAGCAAAAAAAGACAAAAAAAAAATCTTTGCAATCATTGAACATTCTAGTTCTGGACAGAGAAAATAAATACAAAGTTGACAAATACTATGAAGAAAAAGGAACGTCAAGGTACTAGTTAGTCATGCAAATTTAAGTAAGTTAGGTAGAGAAGGCCTATCTAAAAATACACTGATACAAAATATTATAACCTAGTTTTGAAGTTGTCACTTCAAACAGCCAGTCAAAAGCCTGTGTTAATTTTCAACAGAAAGGAAAATAAGATTGTAATTTTAGACAGTAATTATACACAAAATCTTTTTCCTCTAAGAGAGCCAAGACAACAAATATTGCATTGATGAAATTTTATAAAAGCCAGTGTGATGATACTACAACAAAGGTTACTGCTAAAAATTCACTTTTGGTTATGTTCCAAAAGTGCTATGGAGAAACAAACCACAATGCTCCAAATTACTTAAAACCTTAAAATTCTTTTTAAAAAGAGACTATTTTTCATTTTATTTTATCACGAATAAATGATTATCACACAGAACTAATTAGACTGTAACATTTAAAGCCCGAAAGGAGAATATCTAAACCAGACCCAGTAAAAATCCTAGTCCTCAGATTAAGTACTACAAAGGAATAGCTGACATCTTTTCTTTTTAATTTAATAATAAATTTCAAATGTACCTTGCCCAGAGCGGCTTTGGCGAGAGTCTACACTTGACTGTCTTCGTTCTGGTGGTTCCTCGTTCCCTCCATCTGCATAAAATAAGAAAGATCATAAGCAAATAGATAGTGAACTTAATATATGTGGTGACATGTCTATCGTAAAACTACTATATCTATCATTTGTTTTCATTTCTTATTATCTCAATCATTAAAACATTTGAGGATTTTTCATACATAAACCAAAAGTTCTTAGCCTTATCTTTGTGGGGATGATTTGCATTCCCCTCCGAAAGTCTAAAGAAAATGAAGGTGTTCTTTCTCTACTTCCACACATATCCAGTCTACTTGGCTATAATGAAGCAATGTTACCAGCTCTAAAGTGCATTCACAGAATTTCAGTTTAAAAGCCTTGATTTAAAGCAATGTCTGGGAGTTCCCCCATTGTCACTACTGTGGCATAGGTTTGATCCCTGGCCCAGGAACTTCCACATGCCATGGGTGAAGTCAAAAAAAAAAAAAAAAAAAAAGCAATGTCTAAATTAATTACAGCTGCTTATTTAAAGTGCATCAAACGATCCTCAGGAATATATGTTTTACTAAAATAAAAATTAAATTTACATGTTTTATGAGACATAATAAGAAAATTATATAATATGTGAAAGAGCAACAGAATCAAAAAACTCAGAAATGAGGAGAGAGAAAATAAGGAAGAATTAGAAACCAAACAAATAAGGACTGGTGGTAAGCACTGAAGATAAAATTGACTGTACACCTAAGATTAAATGTGGTGGTTTTTTGGTGGTTTTTTTTTTTTGCTATTTCTTGGGCCGCTCCTGCGGCATATGGAGGTTCCCAGGCTAGGGGTCGAATCGGAGCTGTAGCCACCGGCCTACACCAGAGCCACAGCAACACGGGATTCCAAGCCGCGTCTGCAACCTACACCACAGCTCACGGCAACGCCGGATCCTTAATCCACTGAGCAAGATAAAGGACCGAACCTGCAACCTCATGGTTCCTAGTCGGATTCGTTAACCACTGCGCCACGACGGGAACTCCTAAATGCGGTTTTAAATGGAGAGATTATAATATGTAATGGCTATATGATCTGACAGTGAGGACACAGCACAACCAAAACAAATGGGAAAAGAATAAACAAACAAACAAACTCATTTCAGTAATCAAAACTGGTGGTGGTAATGTTACAAGACCTCTGTATTTATAAAGAGGGATAAGGCAAATGAGTGATTATGGAATACTCTAATGATATGATCTCCATGAAAATCAGAATTCTCAGTGTGAAAGAGGAACTACAGATATAATATCAGAGAAGTGAAAACTCTGTAGCACTGAATCTATATTGGAATCATTAGCACAGTGTTAAAGTCACATGTATGTCCTAGCTCTGTCCACTTAAAACACCTAGACCAGTGACTGATCAAGTAGTAAATACCATCCCTAATGCCCAGACTGACCCTGAAGCACCATTCCCCATTAAAAGAAATCAGAATTTCTGAAAGAACCAGCTGGCTTAGCAAAGGAAATGTACTAGACAAACTTGGAACACCCTGATGTATGCAACAGTGCAGAAGCTATCAAAGACAATGTAAAATTAGGGTCATATCAAAAAGACTCAGTGAAGAAGCTCATCAACATGCAAGAACTCAGGGAATATCACTCCATGGATCTCTTCCTAGCTCTACCAGAGAACTAACTTTAGGCAACCAGACCACAGAGACATTAAATAAGTCCTGGTGGTGAACATTAAATGTACAATTGACTGTAGATCATAATGATGTTTAAAACCAAAAACCAAAAAACACCACCACCATACTAACTGGTCACCTTCTGAGGCTGTCAGGGACCCAGTTCATTATTCTGAAAACTGGGGAAATAAATGGAATAAATTAGCCATTCATCCTATACTTCCTAAACAAACTGTAGTTAGTAGCCAAGGAGTATGTAAGAGAGCTATCTTTATAAAATTATTCCAGATAATAAATGGGAAACAGGGAGTTCCTGTTGTGGTGCAGTGGAAACGAATCCGACTAGGAACCATGAGGTTGCAGGTTTGATCCCTGGCCTCACTCAGTGGGTTAAGGTTCCTGCGTTGCAGTGAGCTGTGGTATAGGTCACAGACATGGCTTGGATCCCACATTGCTGTGACTGTGGTGTAGGCCAGCAACTACAGCTCCGATTGGACCCCTAGCCTGGGAACTTCCATATGCCGCAGGTAAGGCCCAAAAAAGGAAAACAAAAGAGAGAATTAGAGTATCACCATTTCTTGACTTGCAATGAATCAAGAGCTCTGCAGGCATGGAGCATCAATGGCTAATAACATCAAAAAAGAGTAAAAATCAGACAGTATATGCCTCCTGATGATAGGAACACACAACTATAGTTTTGTCAAGGCAAGCAAAGTTCAGTCAGATGAAACCTCTGAATCTAGCTGTCAGTTTTCAAGAAAAACAAAGGACAAAAAAAAAATGTTGAATTGTTCCTGAATATACAATTAACAAAATACAAACTGTGGAAATTCTATAAATCAAACAATCCAGGACTTTAAAACAGATAAGGAAAAAAGATAAAGTATTATGTAGTCCTAAGTCAATGTAGGATAAAGATTCATTTTATGAAAATAGAAAACTATACCAGAAATCTATGGCATCTTATACCAGGTATCAGGATGTATAAACACAGTCTTAGTCAATTTTCCTTCCTAGTGATCATCTAATTTTTTAAATGCAAATTTCTTTCCTCTGTTTTACTTGGGAACAAATTACAATGAGCAACACTCATATTCATACATGTCTTAAATTTTCATTTTTCCACATGGATAAAATTATATATATGTACCACATTCTCTGTTTTAACATCAAAAACATACCCCTGAAGTATGTGATAAATAATGTGAATAAAATACATACATTTTCCCCTCAATAGAACTGTCTTTCTAAGCAATAAAAGGAGAAAAATAAGTAAAAAACAAGGCTTCAAATAGTATTAAATTGGCATGATCTGCAGCATGTCAGGGTATCAATAAAACAACCTATAGGAAAAATTAAGACAGGAAATGGCATAAGACAGTTTTGAGTCAGCCAGCCAATGACAAGATAAAAAGTCACCAATTTTGATACCATCATAATCTAAAATGATTTAACTGTCTAAATTTTAAAAACTAAATCAGAAGTATGTTGCAATTTGAGCAATTCACTCCTCTAAGACTGAAATCTTAATCATATCTTATCCCAATGATGGCTAGTCATAAGAGGGGAGATTCCCAGGCAAAAACAAGCAGTTAAAGATTTTTTAAAAGAAAATAACAAACTCACCACTGTCCCAAGACGGTGTAGAAAAAAAAGTTCAAGTTCTTTGAAAGTGTTTGTGGTATGCTTAAGGAATCAAGGACTCCATTATCCAAAATAGCAAGACTGCACTAACGTACAGTACTTTAAATGTTTTTACTTGGCTTAACACACAATTCCTCAGTACAGATAAGACCTCCCACACATGATACATACATCTACATTTATGGACAAAACAGAAGACCTACAGTCGTCAAACAAGTCAGGTTATTTGCATAAGACTGATGACCTCACCCTGGAGTGTGGAAGGTAGAACAGAGCTGTGTCTGTGAAGTTAGAATTTACTCACCAAGCTTGATTAAAGACTTACTTCAAATATATTTATTTGAAATTTACAGAGGAAAGCCCAGTGATGTTAACAAATACAAAATTTTAAAGGAAAAGATCTGACTGTCCAACTGAAGTGATAGCTTTTAAAATCAAGACCTTAGATTTCCTGGATTTGTTCTCACTAGAGAACATTTGTTTTATTATCAGCATACTAGTTAAAGCTAGCAAATAATTTAAAGCAATGTACCTTTAATACTAAGAAACACTGTTAATAGACTTTCTAGTCCCATTATTTCAAAGGAGAAAACGTCAGAAGGAATTTTCCTTCATAGGATACAATTGAAAGACAGCTTTTAATTCAGGTGTATAAAAGCAGTAAAATAGGTGTTCCTGTTGTGGCTCAGTGGTAACGAACCCGACTAGGATCCATGAGGATACGGGTTTGATCCCTGGCCTCACTCAGTGGCTTAAGGATCCAGTGTTGCCGTGAGCTGTGTTGTGGTCGCAGATGCAGCTCAGATCTGGCATTGCTGTGGCTGTGGTGTAGGCCAGCAGCTACAGTTCTGATTTGACCCCTAGCTTGGGAACTTCCGGATGCCACACCTGTGGCCCTAAAAAGACAAACAAACAAACAAAAGCACTAAAATTGTCTTAGTGAAAAAAAAAAAAGATCAATCACATAGGGATATTCAGTACTTAGTGATTTCCTATGAAGGAATTTAAGTTAGACAAAGCCTAATAAGAAAGTGCCTAACAAATTCCAGGACAAATGTTTTCTTTCCTAAAAGTAGGGGATTCATTAAACGATTATTCTTCTCAATCCAGGGTCAAAATATTAATGTTGAAAAATAAACAACTTAGGGTATTTCCTAGTGGTGGCACAGTAGGTTAAGGATCCAGCGTTGTCACTGCTGTGGGTTGGTCACAGCTGTGGCACAGGTTCAATCTCTACCCTGGGAACTTTGGCAGGCCACAGGCATGGCCCCCCAAAAAAAATTTAAAAAAAGAAAAGAAAGAAGAAAAAAAAAAACCCTAAGTAACCTTGAATTTGATAGCCCCAGCCCGTTTTCAGTGCTCTCAATTCAACAATGTGCCAGAATAAATATTAGATTTTATGAATTAAAAATTTAGACTTGTGTTTAATCCTCCTTTAAAAGCGTAAATATATGACCTTAATATAAGGATGGGAGGTATTAAAACTGTATACATTTAATCTATTATATATACAGATTAAACTTTACTATTCAGGTTTGAATTCTGGCCTCTTACTATTCAGGTATGAATCTGCAAGAATTGTAAACACTTAATGCCAACAAGGGCAAACATGAATTCAGGGTCATGAATGCAATTCAAAGAAAATACAAAAGGAAGGACCAGGAACCTACGCCAGATTTATTTATTAGCCAAGTGCCACTCATGAAGAGGTTCTTACAGAAGACGTTCCCTGGCTATAAAAGCATGATGATAACCAGAAAAGATGAAAAGCAGCTCATCTGTTAGGTGTAGAAAAGAACTACAATTTGTTCAGTATCCATTCTCTGCTGGGTCATTATGGTGCCAGTAAGGTCTCTACAACATTAGCTCATTTAATACTAATAATAATTCTTAGAGACAAGTATTACATCCATTGTAAATGTAAGATCAAGCTTCAGAGAAGTAAAGTGACTTTCCCCAAAATCACACTGCTAGGAAGTAGCAATTCTAAAATGAAAAGTGTTTGGTTCCAAAAAATCTGTATTAACTTTAAGACACTTCATTACCTTTAACAAAGAAATTATTTAGGTGGAGGTGGTAGTGGTATGGAACCACATGGGAAAGAGAGCATAAACAGAGACCAATAAAGAGGTTACTGCAAAAATCTAGAAGGATGAACACTTGGACCAAGTGAGTAGTAGATGCGGTGGGTGAGGAGAGGTCAGATTCTGGATATATTCTGAAGATACAGTGGAGAGAATCTGTATGAAGAGAGAGATAAAGAAGTCAGGGATAATTCTGATATTTGGGGCCCCAACAATGGGTCTGCAGTTTACTGACATAGGAAAGACTGTGAAAGTATAGGTTTGGGACTCAGTTTTGGACATACTAAGTTTGAGATGCCTATTAGACAAATAAGCAGAGGTGGACATACATACGCCATCATGACATAAATTAGATTTAAACTTCATGAGATCCCCAAGAAAGAGTGTATAGACAGCAAAGACACAGAGAGAAAGAACAGAGGTCAAAGGTCTAAACTTTGGAACTGAATTCAACATGTAGAGGCTTGGGGTATGAGGAGAGACCAGCAGACAGTAAGTGGTAGTGGCCAGAGAACAGGAGTAAAACTAGAGGACTATAGACGTCAAGGAATGAGTTTCATGGAAGGGAAAAGATCAAATGGTGTTAAGTCAAGTAATATGAAAACTGAGAAGTGACCACTGAATTTGATCCATGTACATGATTTAGTATGGTTCCTGCGAAGTGGTGGGGGGTAAAACCTGATGGAATTAAGTTCAAGAGAGATTAGAAAGAGCCTCTAGAAAAGATCTTGCCTCTCCCTGGACATGAAAGGTAATCCATGGAGACCCTGGATATTGTGGCTGCCATTCTGTAAACACACGGGGAATAAACTACAGGATAAAGTTAACACTATGGAAGTTAGGGTAGGAAAATACAAGACATCAAGGTGCTTGCGGACACTGACTTACTGAAGAAAACCACCCTAACTCTGGACTACAGTTACATAATCTGATAAATCCCCTTCATTATATAAACCAGAGGCCAGTAAATTAGCTCACAAGCCAAATCTAACCTGCCACCTCTTTTCAGACAGCCAGTGAGCTAAGAATGGTTTTTAAATTCTTAAATGACTGAAAAAAAAGTTAAAAGACTGTTTTGCGACAAATAAAAATTATATAAAATCAAAATTTCAGTGTCCATAAATAGTTTTATTAGAACACAGTCATAATCACTCATACATACAGTCTACGGCCACTTTGCACTACAATGATAGAATTCAGTAGCTGCAACTATGTGGCCTGTAGAGGGTAAAATATATACTACATGGCCCTTTGCAGGAAAAAGTCTGCTAACTCCTAGTAGAAGCAATTCTGAGTTAAACTGTGGTACTTATAACCATAACATCCTAAATGACACATTCCCCTATACTCTGGTAGCACCAGTATACACCTGATGGTATTCAAAGACGAAATACATTATAAGACCTCCATCGATTTACTCAAACTGCTTCTTCTACCTAAAATGCAGTTACCTCTACAATGAAACTGTATCCAGTACGTATTAATGGTGCTTGGTGTCTAGCAGAGCTGACTGGGACTCAGTCTTGGAACTATTATTTATGTAACTGTAGGAAAAGAAAATACAATTCTCTGAATCTCAGTTTCCTTATCTGTGAAATTAATACAGTAACGGCCTATGGAGCTGTAGTGAGAAACAAATGTAGCAGTATACCTAAAACAAGATGCCATCTGGCACTAAATAAACACTTATTAAATGATAACTGTACTCTTTTATCTATCATCATCATGAGCAACGACATCCTTTCACCAAAAGATGGCTTAAATGTCATTTCCTATCTTCTCTACAAAGACTCTGAATGCATAACAAGAATTAAATGTTCCCTCTTCTATGCTTCCATAGCATATTACACATAACTATTTTATAGCACTGCTATACCATATAACTGTTAATTGTTTATGTGACTATCTCTGGACGGTAAAATGTGCAAAGTGAGCCTCTGCAAGCCTTGTTCATGTTGGTATTTTCAGTGCCAATTTGGGAGTCTACAGGTATTCCTAAAAACAAACAAACAAAACCCAGTGAATTAGTTTTGTCAAGGGCCAGCTCTAAAATTAATGCAGTCATCAAATTTAGTTCAAGGAAAAAAAACAATAAGTGCTATTTATGTATTCTGAGATACAGTTTTAGGCATTCAGTGTTTTCCTTTTCTTATCTAAGCAATTGCTTTTATAAAAAGAAAAAAATGACCTTACCCATCCATCTCTAGAATCTTTATTTATCAATAAAAATTTTTGTTAAGTAAGGCCAGACCCACCAAAAAGTTTACTTAGTTCATAAGAAAACATACACAGTGTTTCTTCCTCTAAAGGGAAAATGAAGCATTTTACACCAAATAAAACATGCTGATGAACATGTCATCAGTACTACAGCTAACACTTTTCGAAAGTATACTAAAAAAAATATATGTGTGTGTGTGTGTGTGTGTGTGTGTGTGTGTGTGTGTGTGTGTGTGTGTGTGTGTGTGTGTGTGTGTTTTGTCTTTGTGCCTTTTCTAGGGCTGCTCCCGTGGCATATGGAGGTTCCCAGGCTTGGGGTCTAATCAGAGCTGTTGCCGCCGGCCTACGCCAGAGCCACAGCAACACGGGATCCGGCTCCGAGCCGCATCTGCGAGCTACACCACAGCTCACAGCAACGCCGGGTCCTTAACCCACTGAGTGAGGCCAGGGATCCAAACCTGCAACCTCATGGTTCCTAGTCGGATTCGTTAACTACTGCGCCACAATGGGAACTCCTAAAATATTTTAAAAGCTTGCCAGAATATGAAAGTGGCAAGTTCACAGGTTTTCACAGACCTAGCTTGTATATTCTAAATCTTAAAAAGAAAAATAACTTCCCTCTGATGAGTCAGTAATTTATATTTGCCTAAGGCATCTAAAATGTCCTAGAAATTCTGATCTATAGCTCAAGAAAAGTTCTTCTGTTAAACACAGAATGTTTAGATTCTCATGATGTGGCTATGCATCAATGACTGTGACTAATAAAAGGAAAACAAAGTAGACTTGCTAATTGTAAATGGAGCAATCACTAGTAATAATGTCAGTATTTTAAAAGTTGATGACTTTGTTTTCAAGGTACACAATGAATATGCAAAATCTCAAGCCTAACACTGAGTTAAGTTAATAGAATAACTGTTAAAAATAAAGGTGTTTATAACTATATATTTTTCGTTTTTTTTAAGGCCGCACATACCCTGGAAGTTCCCAGGCTAGGGGTCGAAGAAGAGCTGCAGCTGCCGGCCTACGCCAGAGCCACTGCAACGTGGGATCCCGGCCGTGTCTGTGACCTACACCACAGCTCATGGCAACACCAGATCCTTAACCCAAGCAGCGAAGCCGCATCCTTATGGATCCTAGTCGGGTTTGTTAACCACTGAGCCACGAAGGGAACTCCATATTTTTTTGCTTTTTTTTAAAATAAATTTCTTATTTTAGAATAGTTTTAGATTTATAGAAAAGTTGTTAACACAGAACCGGGAGATCCTATAAACCCTAAACCTGGTTTCCTATCTCAGATTAGTCTAGTCATTAGTCAAAACAAATGAGTCAATATTGATACATTATGACTAACGAAAGTCCATACTTGGCTTAGAGTTTGTTTTTATCTAGTGTCTTTTTCTATTCCGTGATACTGCATTTAGCCATGTTCCCTTAGTCTCCTCAGACTGTAACAGTTTCTCAGACTTCCCTCGTTTTTGGTGACCTTGACAGTTTTGAGGAGTACTGGTCAGGAATTTTGTACAATGTCCCTCAGTTGGGTTTGTCTGAAGTTTTTCTCATGATTACACTGAGGTTAGACTGAGATTAGAGGTTTGGGGAAGAAAGACATAGAGGCAAATTGCCATCCTCATCCTATCATTTCAAGAGTACACTGCCATAGCACAAACCTAGTTAAATAAATATGTATACAAATATACATATTCTACATAACTGAAAAGGGAAAGTGAAGTTAGAGCTTCTTAGACTGTGCCAACATTAATGAAAATATTCATTACCTATCCGGTCTTTACTATGTGTCAGGCACTATGTTAAATGTTTTATAGTTTATATCATTCAATTCTCAATAAAACCTTACGAGATAAATGTTAGTTTTCTTTTTACTAGGTCAGGAAACAGGAGTTGAGACTTTAAACAAACTTGATCACAGTTGTAGAATTAGTAAGTGCAGGATCCAGAATCTGAAACAGCCTGATTTTAAGGCTTATTCTCTTCTCTACCATTCTAGGTCACCTCCTTGCAAAGGGGGAATATAGTTTATTTTTGCATCTATAGACAAACATACCATGACATGTGAGAGTTCTAACAGTATAGTCACAGGAGATGAAAAAATTCCAAGGTAAATTTGAAATAATCTCTGATTTCAAACCTCTTCACTTCAAATTGGATATTCAGTATAGCTCACTCAAATTCTTGAGCTTGACCTAACAATTTTCTCTACATGGAGTTTCTTATTAAAGTAAGCATCGCTATAGATAAGTACTTCTTAGATTCACAGAATGATAGAGAGCCAGAGAGAATTTGGGGTTTCATCCATTTTTATCATTTTTTTTTAACATTCTATCAAGTTGCAACTTTGGGGAAAAAAAGTCTAGCACAGCAATAGTTAAAAATATAACCAAATGTCAACAATCAGAGTATATATACACCCACATTATTTATTTATAGTGTTCTCATCTGCTGAAACTGGATGCTGAGGAGGATACACATGGGTCTCAATCTTGGCTGCACATTACACTGATCTAGGAATCCAGGGATTTTGAAAAATCCTTATGCTTAAGCTACTCCCCCAAATCAATTAAATAAGAATCACGGAGAGAGAGACCCAGGAATGACTATTTCTTTAAAACTCCCAGGGTGGAGTTCTCCTTGTGGCTCAGCAGAACCTGACTAATATCCATGAGGACACAGGTTTGATCCCTGGCCCCACTTAGTGGGTTAAGGATCCGGCATCACAGCGAGCTGCGATGTAGGTCGTACACAAGGCTTGGATCCCAAGTTGCTGTGGCGTAGGCCAGCAGCTGCAGCTCCAATTTAACCCCTCATCTGGGAACTTCCACATGTTGCAGGTACAGCCCTAAAAAGCAAAACAAAATAAAAACAAACCAAAAAAATCTCCCAGGGTGACTACAAACTGTTGCCAAAGTTAGGAAGCAAGGGTAAGCGTGTAAGTAGAGATTAAGAGGTGCTGTGATAGAGTGATGAAAGGAAACCATTTGAAACTTTCCATTGCTAACAGACAGATGCAGTAGGTCAAAGATACTAACAGCAGGAAGGACGTGATCTCTCAACTGAGGACAAAGATCGCATTCATAGGTTCCCTTTGTGATCTCTTTTCTTCTATTTATTAAAGATTACAACTTCATTTTGGTGACGTGGGGTGGGGTGTGTGTATCAATAAACTATGATAATATTGCATAATGTGGAGAAGAGTTTAACCTATAGTTAGTCTAACTTTATACCTTTGTGCTAGGCCTGATTAGCTACATTACTAAGATGATGATTTCATCTAAATGAAAGTTTCCTAAGAGTCTAAAAACGAGAAGAGCCTCTGCTTTCTTCCATTAGCCTGGGTCTCAGGGAAGCCATAGCTTCTAAAGGCTAAGGAGGCATGTTTAGGAACAGTATCAGATTTTATCTACAAAGACAGGGATAAAAGAACACAGTGCGCTTAGGGATATTCAAAGAGTTTAGTATGGCTGGAGTACAGAAAGTATGCGGAAGAGGCAGGATATGAAAGTAGAGAAGTTGGCCGAGGCAAAATCACCCAAGGCATAATCATTATTCAGGATGATCAACTTGACTTTTATCCTGTAAGGGTGGGGAAGAAAATGAAGGACATTAAGCAGAGGAGGAGCTTGATCTGACTAGTATTCTCAGAAGAAAAATTTGGCACGTGTTAGCACTATGAGGTCATAGGCTGAAGGGAAAGAGACTGTGGCAGTAAGCCCAGAGGAAAGGAAGGCCTGAGAAAATGCACTACCATTAAGAATAAAGAGGGAAAGGTAGGTGCATGGACTACTGGGGACTTAGAACTGCCAAGATTTTGTTCCCATTTCTCACCACTATCATCAATTTTCTTTCTCTTTTCCTCCTTGAGTCTACTCTCATCAGGTATTTGCCCACCCCATTCCAGAAAAATCACTTGTATCTAGATTTCCATTGCTCAATCCAATGGCTAGCTCTCTCTTTTTTTTTTTTTAATTTTGACTTCTCAAACATTAGATGCAGTTAATCATTCTCTTTTTCTTGAAGCTTTCTCTTCACGTAACTTCTAAGGCAGCATACTTTCCTACCTCTGTGGCTCCTTCTCAGTCCCACTGACTTGTTCTTTCCCATCTCTCCCATCTCTAAATGTTATACTGCCCCAGGGCTCGCTTTTTAATCTGCCCTCTTTGCTGTGTACATTCCCTCGGTTATCTTAAACAGCTCCATGGTTTTATGTTTCATCTATATGCTGATGATTTCCAAAATATATCCCTAGTCTGGACCTCATCTTTATGGAGTTACCTACTCTACATCTCTGCTTGGAATATCAAACAGACATCTCAAGATTTAACATGTCTTAATATTCCTCCATAAACCTGCTCCTCTCACAATCTTTTTCATCTCTATAAATAGCAACTCCAGTCTTTTAGCTGCTTAAGTTTGGAGTCAAACTTAACACCTCCTCTTTTTCTCTCACCCTGTACATACAACCAACAGTAAATCCTGTCAGCATACATTCGTAATACAGCAAAACTACTTCTCACCCTTTGCTCCTGGTCAAAGCTACCTTCATCTACACCCTGGTTTCTTGGCTTCTGTCCTAGCTTGGCTTTAATCTAGTCTCAACACAGCAGTCAGAATGGTTCTGCTAAAATGCAAATCAGGTCATGACATTCCTCTCCTCCAATCCCTCCAAAGGTTTCCCATTCTAATAAAAGTCAAAGTCTCTAGGTTAAGGCACTACATGATCTGGCCCCCATCACTCCTCTGCCCTCACCTCCTAATTCTTACTCTTGCCTCTCTGACTTCACTGATTCCCTTCACTGTGCTTTAAACACTCCAAGGGTGTATCCATATCAACACCTCTGCCTGGAATACTGTTCTCCCAGGTATTGGTATAGCTTGTTCCTTCATCTCCTTCAAGTGGATATACCCAAATGTCCCCTCAATGATGCCTTCCCTCACCATCCCTATCTAAAATTAGACCTCCCTACATATCATATTTACATAAATATACTTTTTTTCTCCCTTCCCTGCTTCATTTTTTTTTCCTTAGCAGTTATCACTAACGTATTCTACATTTTTTGCTTATTTACCTTAATTTTGGCCATCTTCCCCACTACAATGTAAGTGCCGTGAGGGTAAAGAGTTTTGTATTCACTGTTCTAGCCCCATACCTAGAATGGTATCTGATACATAATAGGTGCTCAAAAAATAACTCTTAAATTAATGAATCTGCATGAGTAAAGTGAGTAAAGAAATTCTGGATGCCTTCGAATTCTTGATTTGGGGATTCCACTGGACTGATTATAATGTCATTAACCAAGATACAGAACAGAAGACGAAAAATTGGAAAGGAGAAAGAATGAGTCACTTTAACCAAGGAGTCAATTTAAAATCTGATTTAGGAATTCCCATCATGGTTCAGTGGAAACAAATCTGACTAGTATCCACGAGGATGTGGGTTCAATTCCTGGCCTTGCTCGGTGGGTAAATAAGCACCTGGCATTGCCATGAGCTATGATGTAGGTTGGCAGATGTGGCTTGGATCTGGCATTGTGTGGCTGTGGCATAGGCCAGCAGCTACAGCTCCAGCTGAAACCCTAGCCTGGGAACCCTGGGAACCTCCATATGCTGAGGGTGTGGCCCTAAAAAGACCAAAAAAAAAAAAAATCTGATTTAATTTTAACCTCTATTTAGCACTTCATCAATTTCTAGTTCTAGAACTAGGTGGAAGAAAACATGCATAGGCAGAAATGAAATTATTGACTCCCTTGAAAGCCAAATTAGTCACTCTCAAACAAGAATTCTGTAATGATTCTCAATTCTCAACCCAGATACTTACATTTTACTTTTAAATCTATTATTCTACTATGGAGTTCCTTTTTCATTTATTTGTGTGAAACCTGGAAAGATCCATCTACATAAAAACAGCTTTTTGAAATTTCTATTTGAATGTCTCGAATATACTTCAAACTCCAAATAGCCAAGCATGAAATTCTAATCTTCCCCTCACCCCTTCAATCCTGATACTCTCTATAAGAGCTCCCCATCTCAATGAGTTCATCACCAAATATTGTTGATTTTTCCTCCTTAAAAGTCTTTGAATCTATCCTCCCGTCTCCATATCTAACCTGCATCCATTCCTATATCCATTCTCTTCCAAATGCTTATCCATGAAGCATCTGAGTAATCACTTACAAAGGCAAATCTAATAATTATCCCATTTAATGTTTAAAATGTTTAAATTTGATCTCTCATCAGAAGAGATAAAAATGCTTAACATGATCTGTAAGGTTCTACATTTCCAGCTCCATTTCTTATTAGTTCTCCCTTTATTTTCATATATATATATATATTTTTTTGTCTTTTTATTTTTTAAAGCCGCAGCCACGGCATATGGAGGTTCACAGGCTAGGGGTCTAATCAGAGCTGTAGCCACCGGCCTACACCACAGCTATAGCAATGCGGGATCCGAGCCACGTCTGCAACCTATACCACAGCTCACGCCAAAACCAGATCCTTTAATCCACTGAGCAAGGCCAGGGATCGAACACACAACCTCATGGTTCCTAGTTGGATTTGTTAACCACTGAGCCACGACAGAACTCCTATTTTCCTAATATTGGCTTTCTTTTCTTTTCTGATCTCTACTCTCTGGGTATCCAGAGCAGAAACCTGAGAGACAACTATTATATATTCGGGGAGCCAGGATAAAATGGTTTTCCCCCCCAAATTCCTGCCTTCACATATGAGGATAAGTGAAGTTTCAAGTGCACTAGCAAGGAGAATTTTTATTTTGTCATACAGGTCACAATAAAATAAACCCTTATATTTATTCCTCTTACTCTCTAAAAAGAAGGATAGCTATTGACTATAAAAATCTAATTTCTCCCTCCCCAAGGCACAGCATCTTTCTGTTTTGACTGATGAGTATATTTAAATGTATTGACACTCACTGAAAACCCAGAGTAATAAAAATCCCCCAAATCATTCTAAATATGCTTCAATTTTTTCAAATGAATTATTCTTTGTCTTATATATCTAGTTAATACTTTGTTGTCACTGGTTTTTCTTTTTCTTTTTCGGCCACCCCTTGTGTTACATGGAAGTTCCTGAGCCAGGGATTGAATGTGAGCCACATCTGCGGCTTAGGGCCACAGCTGCTGCAAGTCAGGATCCTTGACTTGCTGCACCAGGCCGGGAATGGAACCAGCAACGTCAGAGAGACAAGCCGGATCATTAACCCACTGTGCCACAGCAGGAACTCTACTACTGGTTTATATATATAAGTTCTTTTCAAGTACTCAGCATAATACCATGCACTTGCAAGCACCTAATCGTTACTATATTATTTGATTGTGATAATGATGGCAATGAAAATAAAAATTCAAGATCAAAATGTTTTAAGGAAAAAAATGCTATTAAAGCTAATAACATGACCTTGATATACATAATATACAAAATTCAAAAACAATATTCCTTTCCCTAAGCTGGTCATTAGTAAGGTTCTTACTAGAGTATTACCATATTGTATTTTTCTCCCAAAGACTAGTAAATGTGAATACAATGATGAAGTGATTGAATAATAGAAATCATTAGGAACAAGCGGAACACAGAAATATTTAATCAAAGAATAAGGAAAGAGCTGAATAAAGAACCAGAAAACAAGACTTGTATGTAAATAAAGGAATTCTGTATATGAGAAAATAGCATTATAAAACACACTGGAGTAGGGAAAGGCTACTCAACAGCAAATAAGGTGGGGGAATTGCCTTTCTCTATGCCAGAAAACATAATTAGATCCCCTGCTCACACCATAATCTCATCTCTAAAAACTAACAGGAAAAAGAAAAAAAGAAAAATCAAAAACCTGAAAGTGAAAAACAAAATTTTAGCCATTTTAAGAAAATATGGGAGTATTATTTGTGATCTCTAAGGAAAGATTTCTGAAACAAAATAGAAGGAAAAAAGAATGACAAATGTAATTAAATTAAAACTTTAAATTTCTACTGAACAAAAGTTTAGAGTTTGAACCTCATAACCAAAAGCAAAGTTTTAAGACCAAATAGAGACTGAGAGATGCAATACATGTCACAGTCTTAAGGATCAGTCTAAGGGTTTACACACTTCTGTAAGGAGAATAAATATTTTAGACTTTACAGACCATATGTTCTCTGTTGCAACTACTCTACTCTGCCACAGCAGTGCAAAAGCAGCCACTGACAATATGTAAATAAAAGAGTATGGCTCTGTTCCAATAAAACTTTATTTATGGACACCAAAATCTGAATTTCATATAATTCTCGGTGACATTTTATTCTTTTTTTTTTTCCTGAATAATTTTAAACAAGTGTAAAAGCTATCTGCACAAAAACAGGTGGTGGGCTAGATTTGACCCATGGGCTATAGTTTGATGAGCTGTATCTAGAGTATTCACAAATCAGTAAGAAAAAGATAAATAATCCATGAGAAAATGCATAAGGGATATGAGAGGGCTATTAACAAAAGAGAAAATCTAAAAGGCCAATAAACACATGAAAGGATATTCAGCTTTACTAGAAATTAGGGAAACAGAAATAAAAGCAGTAGGGTATTACCCTTCACCTACCAGAATGCGGAAAATAAAGAAGTCTGACCATATGAATGTTGACAAGGAGACAGTAAAAGAGGAACTCTCAAACACTTCTGAGAAGAGTGCAAACTGATATAGTGATACAGGAGAGCAATCATCTAGTAAAAGTAAAATGCAAATAACCTACATCCAGGCAATTCCACTTTAAGGTATAGCCCTTAGATATGTATTTAAGGATAGTCACAGCAGCATTATTTGTAGTAACACAAAACAAACACTAAAATAAATTCAATCTTCTATGAGGAGAGAAACAGATAAAGGAAATATGCTTATAAAATTGAATGGGAGTTCCCAGTGTGGCATAGGTTAAGGATCCACAGTGTTGCCAGATTCCATCCCTGGCCCAGGAATTACCATATGCCTGGATGTGGTCAAAAAAGAAAATAAATAAAATATTATACAATATATAAAAGAAATAAAGCAATTTCATTTACACCAACAAGTGCAAGATAAGCAAGATGCAAAATTATACAGAAAGAATACCAATCCTTAGTTAATTTTAAAACAAACACAATACTGAAATAAAAACTGTTCATAGATACATTTACATTGGGATGTTTTTATCCCTAATAAAGGAGATTCAAACATCGATTATTTTTCTTTTACCAAATTCTAAATCTGTCTGTATAAGTTTGTGTATTATCTATGTCTGTGTGCTATAATTAACCAAGATTTCATTATAGCAACGAGAACTAGTGAAAAGCCATGCTATATTTTATTTTGAGAGTTATGGGAGTTTACATTTACGAAAATGTATTCTTATAGCAAAACAGAATGGTCTAAAAGGCACTGAAACTGGAAGCACAGGATTTAACTGAGAAAAGAAGAAATCCTAAAATAAGTGAGAATGGAAGAGGAAAGAGAAGACAGAGTTAAGAAACATTCAGAAGTTTTAATCTACTGGACTTCATGGCTGATGAGATGTTGGCAGTCATTTTGGGGAGAGCAGAAAGCTTCATGTATTTTCCAAATGCTTCCTGAATACACTTGCTCTGGCTTTTAAATAGCTTTTAGAACGACATCTACATTAGCTGATG
This sequence comes from Phacochoerus africanus, assembly GCF_016906955.1. NCBI lineage: Eukaryota > Metazoa > Chordata > Mammalia > Artiodactyla > Suidae > Phacochoerus > Phacochoerus africanus. Next base: position 15,852,083 of record NC_062557.1, read on the forward strand.
ATGATAATGGGCCATCAGCTATAGCTAAGTGATAGAAAAAGCATTTTAGAAAACAAAATACTGAAAAAGATGTAGCAGAAAGGTTTTTTTCCTCCACTCTGCAGTTTCTGCCAGAATGTACACACACACACACACACTCACACACACAGAGTTCAGGCTTCTGAACTGGGGCTAAGGATACTGTTGAAAACTAACATATCTTCATCTTCAGTTACTGGAGGAAGAGATCGAAGAGTTTGAGACCACAAAAGTACAAATGCTGGTTCCAACACTTACTGTATCACTTAGGCCAAGTCATTTAACTTTCTTTCCCTGCCTGTTTCTTTTTCTCTGTTTCTGCTAAATAAGTAATAGAATTTATCCCATAAGGTGGTGAAAATTAAGTGAATAAAATTTACATATGTATGTATGTGTGAATTTATGTATGTATGTATGTATGTGTATCTTTGAGTGTTTGCTGTTATTATTCATTCTTCAATTCCTCAGCATCCACTAAGTACTAGGACCTTACTATGTGCTACAGAAGAGGAGATGACAAATTTATGTTGTCTGCCCTCTTACAGTATAACAGAGCAGGGACCTGTGGGCTCCTGGGCACAAAAGCCTTTCTGTTTTGCCCATTTCTTGTTCTTAGGAAAGGGGCCTCATTCAGGTCACCATAGCCTTCCCTGAGTTCCAAGGGACAGGTTCAGACAGTTGCTGATCGGGGAAGGAAGGGGGTGCAAAGACAAGGGAGGAACAGTCAAAAAACAATAGTACAGCCTTGGGGAAGGATCCCGGTTCCCTCTCAAGGGATACACATAATGACGGAGGCACCCTTATACACCTAGAGAAAAGTTATGTTCCTTATGCTTCTTTTAGAAATGAATACTTTAAAACTCAACAGCTTAGAATCCTTCCTGTCCTTCTCCCTGGAAGGACAACCTAAACACAATCACCCATAAGCTAAAGATTAGGCACCCTGAGCGTAATTGTCTGTGGGTTAAAGATTATCAGCACATGATGTTTTTCAGGAATTTTCCTAGTTTGTTCTAATCTCTGATCAATACACCCTTTCCCAAGTTCTGTTATTCTAGGCAGTAACCCAGAGGACCACCACCATGATCATGCCAAGATCTCCTGAGTTCAGCTTCGATAACTAAGATTCCCCCAAAGAAAGAAGAATATATGTTTGCCCCAATCCTGATTCCTATGTGCAAACCTGTTTTTCCCCTTTTTTACTATAAGAAAATGAAGCTCCCTGCAATTCTTTCCAATGAGGGCACAGTCTTTAAGGCATTAGCCTGCTGTGGCCTCCTCTGCCTGGCAAAGCAATAATGCTATCTTTTTCTTCTTCACCCAAAACTCTGTCTCCATGTTTCTATCTGGCACCAGTAGAGAGAGGCCAAGTTTTCAGCAACAACAGCGCATAGCCATTTACAGTGTGAGAGACAGACATGTGAGCTAATGTGCTGTCTTCACCCTAAGTAATTAGCAATTCCTGAAGATAATTCTCAATCTATCTGAGCCCATCAATAATTTTAATGTCACTTAATCTTTGAACAATTGCTAAAATTAATGGGAAAGGCTCATGGTTACAGAGAGAAAAATCTTTACTACATATCTGTGGATACTGTCATCTTTATCCTTTTCTCCAAATTTTTACATAATTTTATTTCTTCTATCCTAAAAGATTCATATGTAAATAAATCTAATGCTAATCTGAACAATACATAAACTCCCAGAAACATATCTCTCAATTTCTCCCCCTTCTAAGAATGTATTCATTTTTTTATGTCTTTTATTCTTAATTACACTATTACTGTGAAATCATAAAAGCATACCCTAAGAAACTACCTGGGTCTTAAAATTATAAAGACAATGAAGGCTAAACTAATATTAACAAGAGCTTTTTACTGCTTAGTTGAAAACTATTCTCTATTTATAATATAAAATCTTTTATTTTTATTCCGTAAGAGTATTTGTACATTTTTTTAAATAAAATGATGTTTATTGTCAAAAGCATCTAGTATAGCAGTCAATCCCTCATCAACTTACTCCGCAACATTCTCCTTCAACAAAGCTATCTTAATTGCATCCAGCTCTCTATCACAAATTTACAGTATAATCCTTGCCAGCCATTTTGTTTTCAGCTTGTAACACTAGCAGCCAGCTGCCTTCAGCCTGACTCTATTAGCATATCCGATAATTTACAAAATAAGCACAGAAATGGAACTAAAAGATACAGCTGATTTGTGTCAGAATAGAAAATACATTAGATACACTCATTAAAGATGCTTTTTAAAGGATGCTTCTCTACTTCAATATAATAATTGAAATTAATAATTATTTTCTTAACTGCTCATTCCTGCTCACAGTAATTTTTCCTTCCCCTAGATCCTACAAATAAGGTTGCCCTTTTACTATTTAAACATAAGACTTTCCAAATTTTAATAAAATAAACTACAAGTTTAAGTATGTTTTATAAAAGGATAAATGAGTTGGTTATTTGGTACCGTAATTTACAACTATATTCCAGCAGACTACCTAGCCAAGAATAATAAATACTTAAAAGCTAACATACATGGTTCTCACATCTCAGTGTTTCTAATAACCAGCAGACAGCAAATAATTCTTCACCTGTTTGACTTGCAATAGCCTGCTGTTTGAATGTCAACAACAATGTGCCCTCACTAAGCACCACTAAAGTCTTGGATGACAAACTATCTAATGCAACGTTAATATGATGGGAAATGGTAGGGCCAAAGAGTTTCTATTAGTGTCCTGTTGTTTTTCAAAAACTCTTTTCATTCATATCCTTTCCCCTCCCCCAGTAAGTCCCACTCATCCATATTTAATAAATGTTCTGAAATTATATTATTCATTAACCCATTCCATCACTTAACATAAAACTCCTTTTACAGAGGCTCTTCTGGCTCATTAAATAACACTATTTAGAAAGTTTGTTAACTTAATAGAATGTAACACTCCCTTGAAGTAACACCAAGCCACCCCCCCCAAAAAAAACAAACAAACAAACAAACAAAGAACCTGCAGGGAAATAAAATGCTCAAGGATAACGGTTACCAAAGTGCTTTAACTTCATTTTCTCTTCCAAACCCCTCCCTGTCTCCAAGGCATTTTTGTGTTTTTACTGTGATGCTAACTAACCATGCAGGCTGCTGTAGAAGCCTCTGGTTAGAATGGATTTCAAGGCTGCTGTGTCTTGTGAGGAACCAATCAGATTTCTTTGTTTCATCTGCAACATTCCATCAGGGTTATATAACATTTTAGATACATGAAACAGTCTACTAATGTAGTATATTTCGATATATAGTTAGCTATCTATTGTCACTTAATTTGGCATATAAAAATCCCGTATTATTCTTCTCTGTTATTCAATAAAATCAAAGGAAGACAGTACAGAAGAGAGGGTTATTTATTTTTCTTTTTGGGGAGAAGGCAGAGTGAATTTGCTTTGTCTAAAAGAGAGAATTTTTGAAAATACAAAATATGAGCACTCTGCAGACTAGTAAGATCAATGCTGATTCTTATTTCTGTCTACAGTAAAGTGGGTGAGGTAATCCAACACAGTAGCAAACAGCCATACAGTTGTTAGTTCTTAGTACATACAGCATGTCATCGGTACAGAATAAAACATCATAAACAGGTTTTAAACTCAGGCTTAATCTTTTGAACATTTTTTAAAGCACTGAAAAATTAAGTATTTTAAAAGCTTGAACAAATATTTTCTCAAACGAGAAAATCTGAACTCTAAATGTCATAGTTCAATTTAACACCCACAATACCAATCAGAAAACAGTATACCAGCAGCATTGTTAACTATACGATCATAATACTTGCAGTACACTTGTCCTGGAACCACACCAATATTCATATTCTCTCCCTCTGCTAGAGATAACGCTGCATAACTTAACTACTGCTCCTCTGTGCTATTAATGTAACAACTCAAATATTCAAGAACAAATTCAGCTGGAACCTGTGAATCTAGTCTTTTCTTTCTTTTTACAACTCAAAGGCATCCCACATACGATGGTTACAAATCAGCACAGGATTAAAATAGTGCCCGAATGCATAAAAAAGCTGAATCTGTTGGGTGTGGCTTAAGTAAATATATCTTGTCTCAACTGGACAGCTCCCCAGTAACATGCAGCCGCGGACACCCAAAATATATGAGTACATAAGTAAAGTGCTTCCGGGAGGGGGTGGGAAACGAAAGCTCTATGTTTTTTCTATGCATGATATTCAATTGTTTCTATACTGTACTTCTAAAATGACAGTGCCTGAGTCAGTGCTGAGCACTGCTCAAGAAACCAAGGACAGAGAAATTTTACTTGTCCTACTTCCTCTCCTTATTTTATACTCACTGTCTACAACATGGCCGTTCTTACTAACAGTTAGCTTTCACAAAAGAGGTAATCATTTAAATCATGACTATGTGCAATGCAAACTCACACTGCATTACAGTCATCAATAAAATATGAAGTGCCAAATCCAGTGTTCATTCCACTTATTTTCCATCTCACCAGAGGATGCTCTACTAATGTTCTCTACTATTATAAAATGAACAATATAAGGAAAGAGACATTCCTAGGAGCTGCGACAAATGTGCAACAGAAAAAAGAAAACCTGTAAGTGTTACTTTTTTAAAAAATCTAGTATTAGCAGAAAAAAACCTTCATGTATAGGTCTATGTGTGGATATATTTATATCTATACATATTACACACATTTACAAATATCAATCTGTTTATAAGCTACCATGCATGCAGTTATTAATGCTACATATGCAGTATACCTAAAACCTCTCTCTATAGAGGGCATGCAGATGTCAGAACTAAACATTCTCACTCTTAAGTGGCCAGAATCAAATATTAAAACAGCTAAGGATATCTGACATACTGAACTACATCTAAGCCGTTAATCTTGTTAAACAATTTTCTCTGCTATACACAGTGTAGCAAACCCACCTTTGGATCATATTGACGGTTATTTTTTTCCCATGCCCTCTACGTGCTGCACCATTTTGTTTGTCTTCTGGACAGTGGAGAAATCGGCAGAACAGCAGTGAAGGAGTGTACTGGAGTCAGCAGAGGCAATGCCAGCCTCCTACTGCAGTCTGTATATTGAACGCACTCAAACCCACAGGTGCCTACGTAAAATCCTCCAGCTGCAGCCTGCAACTTAATGTTTCCTTCAGCAGCAGATCTGTATGCTACTTTCACTTTGTTTTAACCCAATAAATGGACAGGATACACAACGGAATACATCTTTTAAAAATGAATCTTACATAAAATACTTACATAGACAGTTTCTCTGTTAGGTAGCCAAAAATTAGTGACTTTTTAAATCTAGAGGATAATTACCAAATTATAAAGACCCAGAAGGATAATCACCACGAGAGAAATACATTTCTAACACTATGAATTCTAAAATGGTAATTTTTTCACGAAAGTATAACATTAAAAAAATAACATGGGATATTATCTCTCAGCTTCTTACATAAACAGCTTATAAAAGTAATTTTTCACACACCATTTCAGTATATCATGAATAAGTGCATAAAGAGGGCTGCCTCTAACCATACCTTCTCATCAACAAATAATCCATTGATAGGAAGAAAATACAGAACTCATCCATTAAAAGGCAAAGTGAACCTAAGTAAACCATTGTTCAAATACTGACAGATGAAAACAAAAAACCAGAGACTCACAATCTTTTCACATAAACTTCAAACATATACACTCTCATCCTATCAGAATTACAGAATTTAAAAACTGAGAGAAATCTTAAAGAAATCTAACTTTTTAATTTTCAGATGAACAAATCAAGAACCAGAGAGGTTAATGCTAAATTAGTACCTTTCCCAAGGTCACAGAACCAGTCAGTAGCGAAACTTGGATTTCTAAACACATCTTTTAATAAAAAAAATTAGTAACTCCTGAAAAGCACTCAAGATTAAATGGTAACCTGAATATTCCTATAAGGAATACAGGTTAAAAAAGGTTTGTGGTTTTAAAAAACAAAACAAAACTTTAAAAACCTTAACAAAAAGCAATCTACAGGCCCAGAGAGTTTCACAGGCGAATTCCACCAAACATTTAGAGAAATAATTCTACACAATCTCTTCCAGAAAACAGAAGAGGAAACATTCCCAACTCGTTTTATGAGGGCAAAATTATTCTGATATCAAAGCAGACAAAAACATTACAAAAAAGAAAAAAACTATAGACCAACAAGCTTCATGAAAACAGAAATTCTCAACAAAATATTAGCAAATAAAATCCAGTAATGTATTTAAAAAAAAAAAACAAACACTATGAACATGAGGAGTTTTTCCTAGGAATGCTAAGCTAGTTAGCATTTAGAAATAACTCAATATAATCCATCATATTAATGATTCAAAGAAAACTAGCATGATCATATATTACTTGATGCAGGGGGGAAAAAAAAGCATTTAACAAATTCCCAACATCCATTTATGATTAAAACTAGACAACTAGGAATAGAGGGGAATTTCCTCAACTTGATAAAGAATGTCTACAAAAAACTCACAGCCAACACCATATTTAGTGGTCAAAGACTGAATGCTTACTCCCAAAGATCAGGAACAAGGCAAGAATACCCACTCTCACCACTTTTAGCCACCATCACACTAGAAGTACTCATCAGTGCATACAGACTGGAAAGGAAGAAATAAAACTATCCCTGTTCACAGAAGATATTATTTTCCACTTAAAAAATTTAAAACAAATCTACCAAAATCAAACCCCTCCCCCCCCAAAAAAAACCCTTCTTAAAACTAAGAAGTTTAGCAAGGTTGCAGCACAAAGTCAAAAAAAAATCATATTTTATAAATTATTTATTTATACTTTTATATTTTTAGCAATGTACAATTAGAAACCAAAATTTTAAACACGAAATACTACTAACAATAGTTAAAAGAAAAGAAATAGTTATAAATCTAACAAAACAAATACAAGATCTCTGTAAGCTAGAATTACAAAGTGCAAATGAAAGACATCAAATAAGACCTAAAGAAATGGAAAACATATGTTCATGGACTGGAAGACCCCACATGGAAAGATTTCAGTTCTGTTCCAATTGGCCCATAGATACAATGCAACTGCAAACAATATCCCAGAAAAACATTTTTATAGATATAGATTCTAAAATGTACATGGAAAGGTAAAGGATGCAAAGCATCTAAAACAAGTCTGAAAAGAGCAAAGGTGCAGCAATCACACTACCCTGTTTTAAGACTTACTATAAAGATACAGTAATCAAAACAGTGTGGTATTGGCTAGTAGATAGAAACAAATCATTGGAAAAGAACAGAAGGTACAGAAATAGACACAAATAAGGTAACGGACTTGTGACAACAGTGCAAAAGCAATTCAAATGGGAAAGGACAGCCTTTTCAACAATGGTATTGGAACAACTGCATATCCAGATGCAAACAAACATACACATCAACCTGAACTTCAAGCAATATTAAAAGACTCAAATGGATCATAAATCTAAATGTAAAACTACTAAACTTTTAGGAAAAAATAAAACCTTATGACTGAGTTAGGCTGAGTTTTTAGATATGAAACCAAAAGCATGATTCATTTAAAAAAAATTAACTGAAAATCAAAATTTAAAACCTTGTCCCACAAAAATCAATGTCATGAGAATACACAAAACATGCAAATCACATATTCAGCAAAGGACCTGTATCTCGAATGTACAATTCTCAAACCTTAACAGTAAGAAAATGAACACCTAATTTAAAACTGGACAAAAGATTTGAACAGACACTTCACCATGGAGGATATACAAAAGGCAAAATAAGCACGTGAAAAGATGTTCAACATCATTTGCCATTTGAGAATTTTAAGTTAAAACCACAGTGAGATACCAGTATACATGTAACAGAATGGTTAAAATTATATATATACAATTATTCTAAATTATAAATTATAATTATTATTTACTATTATAAATATATATATATATATATATATATATATATATATATATGGACAATACCAAGTGCTAGCAAGCATGTGGAATAACTGGAACTCTCAAACATAGCTGCTGGAAATGAATATGGTACAGCTACTCTGAAAACCAGTGTAGCAGTTTCCTAAAAAGTTAAACATACACCTACCATAAAATCTAACAATCCCACTCATAAGCACTGACCCTAGAGAAATGAAAATTTATGATCACACAAAAACCTGTTCATGAATGTTTATAGTGGCTCTATTCATAACTGCAAAAATGGGAAACAATTGAAATGTTCTTCAGTGGGTGAATGAATAAACAAACGGATACATCCATACAATGGCATAGCACTCAGCAATAAAAAAGAACAAACTATTGCCAGACCAACGACTTGGATGAATCTCAAAGACATCATGCTGAATGAAAAGAAGCCAGTCTTAAAAGGCTGTATTATTCCATTTTCCATTAAATGACATACTTATAAAAAGAAACCTACAGAGACAGAGAATAAACAACTCACTGGTTTCCAGGATGGGGTGGGGGGAGAGTGGAAAAAAAGCAGTATCGCAATACAACTAAATGTGGCAACTACACATATCTCTATTAAAATTCATTGAATGGTACACACACACACATGCAAAGTAAATTTTACTTTATCCTAAGTTCTTAAAACTTCAACCAGCACTATGTGGTTCTAAGAGCTCTTACTCTACCCGCTCCTCCAGTAGCCTAACCCACATATCTAACTTCCCCTGGATATCCCATGATCACTCAAACTTAGTACCTGCAACATCAAATTCATTACATTTTCCCTCAAACTTCAAATGAAAGGCACCCACAATTCATCCAGTCACCTAAGCCAGAAATGTGTCATCCTTGAGTAAGTTCTGTGAGTAACTACACAACCAGGGCAGTCACTTGACCTATAGCATTGCTGTATCTCCAGCAGCTCTAACTATATTCAGCACATAGCAAGCACTCAGTCAATGGTTTTGTCAAGTGAATGAATATATAAGACTATGGCTCTTCCTTCACTGGACCCACACCCAATCAAGTTCAGATGATTCTCTCCATTCTCACTGCCACCCTCTTATTTTAGGCTCTCATCAACTCTCACCTGGATGCTGGTGCAATCGCTCCTAAAAATGAGGTGCTGTTTTGCCTGCCCACCATCATACACACACACACCCTTTCTGGGAACTGCACTTTACCAACCCTCGTTCCAGCTACTAACTGTCAAGCTCTCTCACAACTTCATACCTTTATACGTGCTGTATCCTCTGCCTGAAACTTAATTTTCCGCATTTTGCAAAGCAGCTAACTACTATTTAGGTTCAATGCTAGTCACTATTTCCTCCCAAAATTGTTCTATTTCCCTCCAGTATGAGATGGGAGTCCTTCCTCTGTACTCCAAGAGTATCCCGTGCAGAACTTTATAATATTTCTCACACTATATTTTAATAGCATTGGGCTATCTGTACCATAGACTAAAATCTAATAGGGATTATGTCTTATATTGCTGTGAAAATAAACTATACCCCTCAGTACTTTACCTGGCCCATAGTAGGTGCTTACTATATAATCATGGATGAAGAGAGACAATAGGAAGGAAAGAAGCATCTAATAGTACCGTAGCCTCTGAGCATGAAGTCATTGGAAGGTTAACAGGATGGAGATTTACTAGTAGTCTGGCTGTAGCAGAGTAGTCTCTAAAATGGGACTAGTCATCTCTAAGATGACTAGTAGTCTCTAAGATGGGAGCAAAGAAGAATGGCAAAGTAACATAATACTCTGAATAAATAAATGGCTGCACTAACCAACTGGTATATTAAAAAAAAAAAAAATCAGAGGTAATGGAATGAAGCTTGAGGTAAATTTTTAGAGCAAAGGGGTAGCGCCAGGAATTATTTTGAAAAACTTTTTTTATTCAATATTGTCTTTCCCCTACTGAACATCCTCCACTTCAAGCAGCCAAGTCTTTTGTAGTTAGTTAGGTGACAGCAAAAAAGCACACAAATCTGTTCCAAATATTTGTGTTTAAAAAACTTGGCCCCTAACAACAACAAAAAAAAAGACAAAAAAAGACAAAAAAATAAAAATAAAAAAAAATAAAATAAATAAAATAAAAAACTTGGCCCCTTAACAGATACAAAAAGAATTCACATCATTTTGAAAAAAATATTCGAGAAAAAAAATTGAGTTAGAGCAAATCTCCCATCCACTTCTACTCCAGACTAGAAAAGAATCACAGAAATCTATCTTTGGAGATGGTTGGCTGGTTTGTTTCCCAGGCAAGGCCTCTCATAACAGTCTAATTCTACAGTTCAGGGCCCAGTCCTCAGATTTGCAGGTCAGAAATTAAGTCTTTGAAGATTTTCAAAATGGATAAAATTCAAAGAGATGAGGTCACACTATAACAGCTCTATATCACCTGCAAACTTCATAGCAAAATGTTAGTATTATTGACAAATGTAAGAAAGGCCTGTCTTTCCTATTTGGGGGGGAGATATGGGCTTGTCCTTCTAACTCTCGGTATGGGAAGCACTGCTAATTTTAAAAGTAAACAAACCAAACTCATAACAAGGTTAGTAAAACAAAGTGTAGGCTTGTCTGGTTGCCTATCAGATCCCTTCTTTCATACTAACAGCATCATGATTTTTATTTTTTGTATTTGCTTCAAGGGAGGCTGGTTCTCTCCCCAGCCTTAGAGCCAAATCTTAATTAGTAAATGACTCCTAAGAGCACCAGCTGCAATTCCATTAATTGGTATAAGGGTATGTGCTATAATGTGACCAGCAGAATGTGATCCAAATGTGAGAGGGAGAGAGAGGTAGCTTTCAGGAAAGTTTTTCTTAACCTTAAAGATGGCCCAAGATAGGACCACTTATTCTACCAGTCTTTGAACAATGCTGTGTGTATGGGATACACAAGCTGAAGGTGTGGCAGTTCTCCTGTAGCTAGGCAAGGACAAGCCTGAGAAAAATAACCAATATTCTAAAAATGGCAAAGCAGAAAGGTGGAATGAAACTGGGTCCTTGACGACGTTATTGAGGTTCAGAATTAAGTTGTCTATAATCGCCATACCTCTGAAATTCTTTATTATGTGAACTTATAAACCCCATCATTCATTCATTGGTCATGGCATGCAGCAACTTGATATGGGATCTCAGTTCCTAGACCAGGCATTGAACTATGGCCAGAGCAGTGAACGTGCAGAGTCCTAACCACCAAACCACTAAGGAAGCTCATAAACACTCTTCCTATCGCAGTCATTCTAAATTAGATCTTTGGTGATTCCAACCATTCTAACCACTACAACCGCAAATAAAAAATGTCCAAGGAAAAGCCTATAGGATCTAATCAAATTAAAAATTTTAACATGAAATTCTTATTTCCTCTAGAAATCTCAAATTTAATAAATCTGGGATAGATGTACTGAGTTTAGATATTAAATCTTTTTTTTTACCTACCAGTTTAAAATGCTGCAATGGCCCACTTGTGGCTTTGGGACATAACCTGAACTCTTTAGCATGACATACAAATCACTGCATTAACTACTAAGTGATTAACTGTCCATTCTTTTGAGCAGCTCTCTGACTCACCCGAGATTTCAGGAATAGAAAATTCTTGTAGTTGCTGAAATACACCACATAGTCTCCTATCTTCACCTACCAGCAAATGCTACTTTCTCTACGTGGACCCCTAACTCATACCTGTCCTTCAAAGTTCAATTTGTATTCTCTTCTCCTCCCTGCCTATCACCCAACTTTGTCATTGTTGGCTTAGAAATCTCTCTCCTCTATTTGACTTTGAGTTCCCTGAGAATAGTAACTGTCTCAAGGATGTAGTACAATGACAGATACACAGTAAACACTAAATAAAAAAATCTTCATGGAGTGATTTAATGAGCCACATTTGGGAGCAGTCATAAGTTCCATTACCGTTACGGATGATGAAGACTTACAAAAATATATCCATCATCACATCAAGTTCTATTAAATAACACTATTCTAAAGGGTTGCTAAGTTATTTTAAAATGATTCAAAACTAGTTTGATCTGATTTTTTTTAAATAAAAAAACAGAAGACAAAATAATGTCATAACTTTTTAAGAAAATTCATGCAATGTGACATTTATTATGAAACATGGACCAAGGATAAAAATAGATAAGAAAATGTCTCTGTTCCCAATAATACTGGTCTGAGTACAGACTACTACCTAAATGCTTTACATTACCACAAACGATATCTGTCAAATTCTTTCCAAATCAAAACCATACATTTCTTAAAATAAAAATCTGTAGTGAGCAAAAAGGAAATCATCCCACAAATTTAATTATTACACATTAAGGTAGACTAAGTAATATACGAGCATGACTTTGATTAAAGTGTCTAATACAGTGCAAGAAACCTAACATTCAATAAATGTATGCTGAATCTGAATCAATTATATGCAGAGGTGAACAAAGTATTTTTCCAAGTTTTATATCTTTATATACATATACCACAGATTTATCTGAGGATAGTAAAACCATTTGGTTACAGAAATAAAATTAGTATCATAGTTATAAATTTTATCTTTTATTAATATTACTTCACTGATATATCCTGTTGATTACATGAAATAATTTTACAAAAGACATTTCATTTGAAATCTGTGCACCATGGAAATACCATGCAGACTTTCAGTCTCATTCTAATACTAAAGATGGCATTTTCAATGTTACTTGCTCCTTCAATTTATCCAAATTCAGAGATTAATGGTGGTTTAGGGAAAAAGCAAAACAAAATAAAACCCAGCTTGCTCACTGTTGGTTTAAAAACAGCACCAGCCAACTTTGTATCTTGGTAAGGCAGTAAAGATCCCTTTGGAACTGCTCTAAAAAAACAGGATTCTTGATGGCAAGATACTTAGGGATGAATAAAAGAAAATTATGACTCCAGGTCAGAATACTAAGAATCTGGAAAAAATAAGTTAACCAATTTTTTCCAGGAAGTCAAATTTATTTCCTGACACAAGAAATCTATGAAAATGATTTGGTAGTGCAGAGCTTGTTTTTAAGGTTAAATTTTTGGTTACTGAGTTTCTTTAAACATATACATTTATATTTGTAATGAAGGTGAAACTGACAGCATTGACAGCCTGAACCTAGCCAGAACACAGACTGGGACCTGAACCCACGGGAATCGAACCCAGCCTAAAGCCAGACTGGGACTTGAACCCAGGGTTTTAGATTAGAATCACTTGCCCAGTGTCTGGACTCATTGAAGTTCAGGTTCTTCATGTCTCCGCTCAGAAGGAATTCAGAGAGAGACAAAGTGATAGGCAAGAAATAGATTTATTCAGATTGGACACCTGTGAGAGATGCAAGCAGGCAAGCACGGAAGCTCTGCCCTGAGGATCTGGTGGGCTACAGTTTTGTCATCCAAGGGGAGCGGGGGTTGGAAAAGCCTGCCTCTACCTTTCTGGGAGTAGTAGCTCCTCCTTAGTGTCCTTTAAGGTGTGTATTCAAATCCCGAAGAAGGGTGGTCCTCAAACTCTTGCCCTTGGTCTGAATATGAATGCAGGCCTCATCCCATCCCCCACCCAACGACCTGAGACAGTTCTCAAGGCTCCACTAATGAAGCAAACCTGTCTTGTTCAGATGGCTTTTTTGAGCAATTTATTTACTTAACAGTGATCTCCCAATGTCCCCTAAGTTTCCGTTGTTATCTGTGGTCCTTTACTGGGACTTATAAAACTACTTCTGTCTACTCCATCCCTATCAAAGGTACTTTCTTTTTATAAAAATATATTCCATAGATCCTTAAGGACAAAAGTCTGTGAATGCTTTGCTTAGCAATTTTTAAGATTTTTTTTACTTTTATCATCTCACTCATTACTTGGCTCTATTAGCAACTTCTTATTATCATGAGTACATGTATGTATTTTACTAAAATTCCCACATATTACAAGCAGAAGTGATTATATTATATATGAGGAGACTATGGGATGTTACAGAATACCACAAATTTGCAAAACACAAATCTATAAATTTTTTATTTCAAATATGTAAAATTTTCTAAGAAAACAAAAAGCTAGACATTCACTGTCAAAATTGACAGTGTTAAAATAATTTAACTAGAGTTCCCGTCATGGCGCAGTGGTTAACGAATCTGACTAAGAACCATGAGGTTTCGGGTTCAATCCCTGCCCTTGCTCAGTGGGTTAACGATCTGGCGTTGCCATGAGCTGTGGTGTAGGTTGCAGACGCGGCTCAGATCCCGTGTTGCTGTGGCTCTGGCGTAGGCCAGTGGCTACAGCTCCGATTCAGCCCCTAGCCTGGGAACCTCCATATGCCGCGGGAGCGGCCCAAGAAATAGCAACAACAACAACAACAAAAGACAAAAAAAAATAATAATAATAATAATTTAACTTGGTGAAAGCATTACTATATATAAAAATACGCTTATGAAAAATAAAGCATTAAAAAGAAAATTGTATATTGAACTATTTAAATCCAACTTTAAATATTAGACTCTATTTCCTAAATATTAATTTTTCTTCATTGTACACTCTCAGATTTATGAATCTGATATATATATATATAAAACTTGAGATTGATGAATATGTGATATACCCTTGGATTTTTAAAGTAAATGATCTGCAAGAACAGTATGCAAATTAAATCAATTTAAATAATTTAATCATTTTAAAATTGGTTGTTTAAAAATATAAGCTTGAATTAATGATCAAAGACAGTTTTATCAGGGGAACGTCAATTAGTATTAAAAAATCGCTATTTTAAATTTCAAGCACCTTGTACAAGTTGAGGATAAGCTGAAACTAAATGGAAGAATGAAAATTTACCTCCTTTAAATCAGAAAGAATCACTCACAAAAGGCTTATAAGCATAAACTCTACATTGCTTCCTCTGGCCTCCTTCTTCAAGATGTAAACAGTAAACTATGGAAGTACCAGACTATGAAAGTAGACAATAATGAAAATGAACCTTCTGAGTGCAGCATATGGAAGTTTCCAGGCTAGGGGCTGAATCAGAGTGCAGCTGCCAGCCTACGCCACAGCCACAGCAACACAGGATCTGAGCCGCATCTGTGGCCTAAACCACAGCTCTTGGCAACGTCAGATCCTTAAGCCACTGAGTGAGGTCAGGGATTGAACCCGCATCTCATGGATACTAGTCTGATTCGCTTCTGCTGTGCCACAATGGGAACTCCCAGAAATGAATCTTTAGTTTGAAATATTACAATGCAGCACTTAAAGACCTGTGACATTAAACTGTCCTGAAGTCCAGGGAAAGCATAATCCCAAATCTCAAATAAAGGTAAACTAGAAAGGAACCCAGAAGAATGGAAATAAACCATGGAGTTTAATAAATTACATTTGAAAGTAAAATCGAGTACAAATTTAACAAAGTATCTCTGGACCGTTATTCATTCAGTATATGAGCACAGTAGATCAAACACGCACCTGGAATAACACAATGCCACCAGTTAGCCAATCTCTATCTGGAAATTTCAGAACAAATTATTATCCCCATTCTTTTCCTTTCCAAGCCACTCTAGAAACCAGATCCTTTCTATTTTACCTCAACAGTGTTTCCGGTGTATCCTCTTTATTCTTGCTGTCATTTCTTTAGCTGTTTCATCATCTCTTAACTAATATCTATCTCCTCACTATAGCCCATTTTATATACAGATGCCAGAGTTATCATCCTTAAAATGCTACTCATCCTTTATTTTTTTTATTTTTGTCTTTTTGCCTTATCTAGGGCTGCACCTGCGGCATATAGAGGTTCCCAGGCTAGAGGTCGAATCAGAGCTGTAGCCGCCGGCCTACGCCAGAGCCACAGCAACGCGGGATCCAAGCCGCGTCTGCAACCTACACCACACCTCACGGCAACGCCGGATCATTAACCCACTGAGCTAGGCCAGGGATCGAACCCGCAACCTCATGGTTCCTCGTCGGATTCGTTAACCACTGAGCCATGAAGGGAACTCCAAATGTTACTCATCCTTAAAACAAATATTACTGAGTGCTTATTATGCTCCGCAGATGCTAAGGGTACAGCAGTAGGAAAGAGAATAAACTTGTCATGAAACTTACAGTAAGAAGGGTAGATAATAAAACAAACAAGTTATATGATAAGCAGTGATAATTACAAAAGAGGCAAAATATAAAAGGGGAAACAAAATTAAAAGGGAGACATAAAGGACTTAGTCTTAAATCTGGTAGCCAGGAATGACCTCAATTAGCAAGAGATTTCTAGATAAAATCCCCAATGGAATAAGGGAGCTAATATTCCAGGCAAAGGAAACAACAAGCATAAAATTCCTAAAGCAGGCGAAGGCTAATATGGCTGAAAAGACGTGAATAAGAACAAGAGGCATGGTTATAGGGAATGAAGTCAAAGATAACAAGGAACTGATCTTAAAAATGACGGAAGGACATAAAGACTGTATTGGGTACCTCATTGCTGAAACTTCTCGCTAGGGACTTTGCTATTTGTCATTCCATTCTGCCTGCCGACCTTCTTTCCCCAAATATGCCACCTTAGGTCCATAAGGATGGAAGAGAAGACAACCACAACTAGGAGAGAGGCATTATCTAACTTAATCCCTACAATTCTAATCTTCATATTTGCCACTCTAGTTGAAAATTCCCAACATTGTCAGTAAATAATACATGAATGTATGAGCAGAAAAATGACCAAGACCAATATTCTTTTGCATGAAAAATATTATTTTAATTAATTAAAATAAGTATCTCCTACAACTTAACATAAAATCAAAAACACTGATTTTAAAATAGGAAAGGAGTTCCCAGGTAGCCTAATGGGTTAAGGATCCAGCATTGGCACTGCTGCGGCGTGGTTTCAATCCCTGGTTCAGGAACTTCCACATGCCACAGGCATGGCCAAAAAAGAGGGGGGATAGAAGAACTGAACAGACATTTTTCCAAAGAGGAAATGCAGATGGCCAACAGACCCAGGAAAAGATGCTCAACATCGCTAATCATCAGGGAAACGTAAACCAAAACCACAATGAGATATTCCCTCATTCCTGTAGGAATGACTGTCATCAAGGAGAACACAAATAACAAACAGTGGTGAGGATATAGAAAAAAGGGAACCTTTCTGCACTGTTTGTGGATATGTAAATTTATGCAGCCACATTGTGGAAAATGGTGTAGAGGTTTCTTAAAAAACTCAAAGTATAATGGTGTAGAGGTTTCTTAAAAAACTCAAAGTAGAACCTTAAAAACCTTTGGGTTTTTTAAGGTTTCTTAAAAAACTCAAAGTAGAACTACCTCTGGGTATATATATCTGAAAAAAACAAAACAGTAAATCAAAAAAAAAAAAAAAACGCACCCCAATGTTCATAGCAGTAGTATTTATAATTACCAATAAGTGTCCATGACTAGACGAATGGATAAGGAAGATGCCATATACATATATCACACACAATGGAATACTACTCAGCCATAAAAAGAACAAAATTTTACCATCTGCAGCAACATGTATGGACTTGGAAGGTATTATGCTATGTGAAATAAGACAGACAGAAAGACAAATACAGGATGATGTATGATATCACTTATATGAATCTTAAAAATATAACAAACTAGTGACTATAACAAAAAAGAAGCAGTCTCACAGACAGAACAAACTAGCGGTTACCAGTGAGGGGCAGGCCAAGGGGGGACAATATAAGGATAGGAGAGAGGAAGGTACAAAACACTGGGTGTAAGACAGGCTACAAGGATGTTTGCACAATATAGGAAACATAACCAGTAATTTCTAATAACTATAAATGGCGTATAACCTTTTAAAATTGTATACAATTTTTCTGAAAAATTTTAACATCAACTGAGTTAATGTACACTTAAAAATCAGTAAAGTCACAGTGATACTATTAATTAGCTTACATTTAAGGTGATTTTATTTAAAATAATAAGCATAATAATCAACAAATCAGTTTACAACATATCATTGGTATCCAGATTTAATATATTTCCATGAAAAATAATCAGAAAAAATGAGAGCAAAAAAAAAAAAAAAATCGGAGAGCAAAAATACACACAATTAAAAAAATAAATTCTGTCTCTCAACTATTAAAAGAAGTAAACATACTGGCTACTTGTTGCCTTGATACAATCCTTAGCATTTACGATCTGTTAAAAAGTGACTTGCTACTTCAAAGAAAATACATTTAATATTCAGATCTCGGTTTAGACTTAATTCCATTACTTACTGTCTCATTTATTCAGTGACAGCAGTATATGAAGAGTGAGAATTCAATGTCTATTATCTACACACACTTGGGAAAGTCTTTTTATTAGGCCTATCTTTTTAGCTCTCATGTGTAAAATGGAGTGGTATTTGCTATACAGATTATATGTGGTAATAAGATGTTAAAGTCCTTTCCTATGTGAAACATAGAATATGTGTAAATGAAAGTAACTATTACTTAAAGCATGTTTTATCAAAGACAAAAATTTAATCATAAGACCTCGTTGTCTTTCAATTAAATATACATATACAAATGTAAATATAATGAACTGATGGAGGGTAAAAAGGCAGTGAACATTCCTTACCCTCAGGATAATTATTCTGTATTAGGGAAGCATTTCTAGAAAGCTTATATGCAATAAAGGCATTAAATTTATTAAGTTTCACATTAGGAATAAACATTATAGTACAGGAGGCAGAAGAGTGATTATCTTGAACCTAAATAAGATATAAGCTGGACTTTAATGATTGACTGGGTAGGATTTAAAGAGATGACTCAAGTAAGTCTATTCCAGACAGAGTGAACATCATGTTCAAAGGAGAAAAACAGAAAGTATTAAGATTGACTTGGATAAAGTATAAAGTTTCTGAGTAAGAAAATCAGAGAGAATAGGCTAGAGAAGTTAGGTAAGGTCCGGGGCCAAGCTAAGAAATTTCTAATTAGGTAAATTAATATGATAGGAGAATGAGAGTAGGGCAGGTGCCGGTGAGAAAGAGAAAATAGTTCATCCAGTCAACAAATATTTATTGATCTAATTTCCATGCACTCTTCTAGATGCTAGGAGTAATAGTTAACTTGCAGGATTTACATTTATTAAGGAACACAAATAACCCAAACCATACAAATATCTCAAAGAATGATATGTACAATAAAGACAGAAAAGGTAACTGGATGGAGCTTGAATGTGGTGGAGGCTGAGAAGGAAGACCAGTGAGTTTAAAAAAAGAAGAAGGTTATACACATGACAATAAGGCAGGTGGTATATAGGAAATCTGTATCTTTCCCTCAATATTGCCATGAACTAAAAAGTGCTCTAAAAATAAAGTCTATTTAAAAAAGAAAAAAAAAGAAGGTTGGGGAGGCAGGCAGTGTTTCTATTATCAAGGGCTCTATAAGCTTAGTCAAAGCCTCTGAACTTCATCCTAAAACCTACTGAAATCTATTGTAGGGTTCTAAGACTAGGATTGATATAATCTGATGAAGTTTATTTAAAATCACTAAGACCATTTACTAAGTCAAAGCACAGGTAGTAGGAGGAAGACTGGTCTACCATAGGAAAGTACACCTGAAACTAAGACAATATTGTAAAACAACTATACTTCAATAAAAATAATAAAAAAGAATAAATGTAAAATAAAAAGAACAACAAATAAAGGAAAAAAGAGCAATCAGCAAAATTTTTAACACCCGAATGAACTGGCTACAGAACAGGGACCACCAAATTTCTCCACAATGGGCCAAATAGTAAATATTTTTAGTCTCTTTCCCAACTATAAAATTCTGCTTTTATAGAATGAAAGCAGACACAGACAATACATCAACAAATGATTATGGCTGTTTCCAAACAAAAATTTATTTACAAAAATAGGTGGTAGGCCAGATTTATCCTGGAGGCCAGTCTGTCAACTCCTGATATAGGAAGGAACCCAAATTCAAAGCTACTTCTTCCTGCTCACTGATTCTCCAAAAAGGACTTGTACTAAGTACAGGGTGGCAACAATCTGGGGGACTGGAAGCTTGACAATAATGTTGAGAAAGATCTCATCATCAGATGGTACTTAGATACCAGAGTCCTGCTAAAGGGAGAGGAATGACATACACACAGAACAAACCTCAATCCACACATCTGAAACCCACGTAAACTGAGACAAACTAAACTGCAACCTAGCCTTTATCCACTTAATCCTCCATCAAATCCAAGAGTGTAGACCCTCATCACAGCTGCCTTACAGAGGAAGTAAGTTTTCTCTAGGGCAAACAATTATTCACTCTAGCCTCTACAGATTTTTTTTTTGTCTTTTTTTTGCTATTTCTTGGGCCACTCCCATGGCATATGGAGGTTCCCGGGCTAGGGGTCAAATCGAATCTGTAGCCACCGGCCTATGCCACAGCCACAGCAACGTGGGATCTGAGCCGCGTCTGCAACCTACACCACAGCTCATGGCAACGCCGGATGGTTAACCCACTGAGCAAGGGCAGGGATCAAACCCACAACCTCATGGTTCCTAGTCGGATTCGTTAACCACTGCACCATGACGGGAACTCTTCTACAGATCTTTTAAACAATACGTCTGGTAAACAACAGAAAGATGATGAGATGTGTGAAGAAGCAAAATAATTAACACAGGCAGATGATCCTTGGGCTGGGAACTTCCATATGCCATGAGTGTAGCCATAAAATTAAACAAACAAACAAAACCCCCCAAGAATCGATACACAATATGACCTAAATGTTGAATTTAGCAGAGACATCAGCTATTGAACTATTTTTAGCTATTATGTATAAATCAAGAAAAAAAGAAGTTAAAAACAGAAAAAAACAGATGAAAAGATTGAAATTTTCAACAGAGAAATGGACTATCTTTAAAAGAACCAAATAAAAAACTGAAAAACACTATCTAAATCAAGAATTAACTGATTTTGCTCAAGAGCTGACTGGACTCAGCAGAAAAGCATCAATAAACCTTAAGACAGGCCAACATATATTAGCCAAAGGGGGAAAAAATTACCAAAGCACAAAGAAAAAGAACACAGTTTGAGATGCATGAGAGAATATCACACAATCTAATGCAAAAACTAAAGTTCCAAAACACAGACGAAAATAGGACAGATCCCGTGTTGCCATGAGCTGTGGTGTAGGTCACAGACTCGGCTCAGATCTGGCGTTGCTGTAGCTGTGGTGTAGGCCAACAGCTATGAGACCCCTAGCCTGGGAACCTCCATATGCTGTGGGTGCAGCCCTAAAAAAGAAAGAAAGAAAGAAAGAAGGAAAGAAAACAGGACAGAAAGTACACTTTAAGGAATAACGGCTAAGGTTTTCTACAATTGATGAGACATCAACATACAGACTCAAGAAGATCATCAAAATACAAACAAGATAATAGAAAGAAAAACATACACCTAGGTATATCATAGTCAAATGGTAATAGCCAAGATAAAGAAGAAAACTTTTTTTTTTTTTGGTCTTTTTGCTATTTCTTTGGGCCGCTCCCACGGCATATGGAGGTTCCCAGGCTAGGGGTCCAATCGGAGCTGCAGCCACTGGCCCACACCAGAGCCACAGCAACGCGGGATCCGAGCCACGTCTGCAACCTACACCACAGCTCACAGCAACGCCGGATTGTTAACCCACTGAGCAAGGGCAGGGACCGAACCCGCAACCTCATGGTTCCTAGTCAGATTCGTTAACCACTGCGCCACGAAGGGAACTCCAAGAAAACTTTTTTAAGCAGCCAGATTAGATAAAATAAATAGGTTACATTTCATTCCAAAGAAAAAAGAATGACTGCTAACTTCTCAACAGAAACAAAAGATAACAGAATAACATCATTAAAGTGTTGAAAGGAAAGAACTGCCAATCTAGGATTTTATACCCAGGGGAAATATGCTTTTAAAATGAAGGTAAAATTAAGACATTTTAAAATGAAAACTGAGGTAATTCATTGCCACAGACTTACACCTCAAGAAATACAAAGGAAGTTCTATGGGGTGAAAAAAAATTATCACAGATAGAACACCATTTTACCAGAAGGAATGAAGAATCCTAGAAGAATGAAATACATGGGTCATTTTTAAAAAAAACATTTAAAAAATATCTTAAAGACTAATGACTACTTTGAGCAACAGAAATGTATTCTGGGTTATATACTACAGTGGAAGTAAGATATAAAACAACAAAGAGTAGGATACAAATAGAATTAAATATCCTAAAGTCTTTACATTGCTTGCAAAGTAGTAAAATAAAAATTCAAGTTAAACCATAAAAAGTTAAAGATGTATTTGGCAACCCCTTACATAGACTCTTGTTAAAAATCCAAAAAGGTATAGCTAAAAGGTCAAGAAAACAGAATTTAAAATATTTCATAAATTCCAAAGACAGAGAGCAAACAAAAAACAAAGAACACACAGAATGCAAAAGAAATAAAGAAGATGAGAGACTTAAACCAAGTCATATAAATAGTTATATAGTTGATGTAAATTAACTAAACACACCATTTAATAGAAAATCAGATTGGACTTAACAGCAACAACAAAACAAAACTACATTTACAAGAGATATACCTTAAATACAAAATCTAGATAGATCTAAGGCAAAAGTATTGGAAGCTCAACTAAACAGAACATTAACATATGGGAGCTAAAAAAAATCAGTGAAGTTTACTTAAAAATAAAGCAAACTTCTCTCATCAAGAGAAAATACACTTTGTTTTCTAGCATCCATTAGATAGTTACAAGATCTGATCAAAATACAGCCAAAACAACAACAACAACTACTCAACATTTTAAAGCAAGAGTTGGCAAACTTTTTCTCACAGGGTCAGATCGTAAATATTTCAGGAGTGTGCACTGTACAGGCACTATCATAAATGGGTGTGGCTATGTTTCAATAAAATCAGACTATGTAAAAAGTAAATAATGAGAATATGATAAATCAAAATTTATGGAATACAGCACAGCTATCTCATAAAAAATTCATAATATAAATAAGAAGAAAAATGAAAATAAAATCAGTAAATCCCAAAGTTGGACCTTTTAAAAAGCTAACATAGAACAGATAAGCCTCAGACAAGGTAAGAGACAGGAAGTATAAAAACATTCAGGAGTTCCCGTCGTGGCGCAGTTGTTAACGAATCCGACTGGGAACCACGAGGTTGCGGGTTCGGTCCCTGCCCTTGCTCAGTGGGTTAACAATCCGGCGTTGCAGTGAGCTGTGGTGTAGGTCGCAGACACGGCTCGGATTCCGAGTTGCTATGGCTCTGGTGTAGGCCGGTGGCTACAGCTCTGATTGGACCCCTAATCTGGGAACCTGCATATGCTGCGGGAGCGGCCCAAGAAAAAGCAAAAAGACAAAAAAAAAAAACCAAAAAACATTCAGTTATTAGGAGAAACTAATAAACTGAAATGAACACGGTATGTATAGCTTTACGTGAATAAATTTTAAAATCTCAATGAAATGGACACTCTCTAGGAAAATAATAAATTATCCACACTGCCTAAAGGACACCTAATTAGATCAATGACAATAAAATAGAAAATACTATCCAAAAACTACTGAAAAAAAAAAAGAAAAAAGAAAAAGCTCAGGTTGGCTTTTTTTTTTTTTTTTTTGCTATACCTACAACATGTGTAAGTTCCCTGGCTAGGGACTGAATCTACGCCACAGTAGTGACCTGTACCACAGCTGCGGCAACACAGATCCTTAACCTGCTGTGCCACACAGGAACTTCCTCATGCTGGCCATTTTTATGTCTGTGTTTTACTACACTTTAAAGGAATAAATAATTTATATGATACATAAAACACAGTAAAAGATGAAATGACGACAATTCATCTTACAAAGTTAGCATAACCCTAAAACAACTCTGAAAAAAGAAGATGAACATAGAGGTGAAAACGTGAGTGCGAGTATATGAGTCTATGTGATGAGAAGTGCTGTTAGTTTAATTACTGAACTGCTACAAATATCTGAAATTTAAATAAAACCAGTCAAATCAGATTTGTTTCAAAACGCAATTTCAGGGTTCTCACCACTTTTTTTCACTCTCCAGTGACATTCATTTTCAGAGCCCACTGTTCTCTACCGCCAAATACAAATCCTTCTTCTCTTTAATACAGCCACACTCTGTCACTTTCTCTAATGACTTTTCACCTCAAGTTCTATGACAGCCTATCTTAATTGGAAAGGATAAATGAATTTCATAAAGAGTAACTCAAATGACAAACACAAATTGGGCAAATTGATGGGCAAAGAACAAAAAGGCAAAGAGTAGTCAATAAAAATAAGACAGGTTTGGGTTTTATAACAAAAGATGTTGTAGCTCTATAATTAAATAAGCAAAATCATTTCTTCATATTAAACAGGACTGTATTTTCTAACCAAACTTGTTAGAATAGGGTACAGAAAAGGTAAAAGCCCTTGAAAAGCTTATGTTGTAATTTCATGGTTTATTAGTGAAATAAAACTTACTGTCCCTGGAAGGAAAATATATTTTTATAGTATAAATATATTTGCATGAATACTATTGTACATATTTATTTATAGTTTATTATGAACATTCAAGACTCAAAGGGCAATGAAGATTTTAATTAATTCCAATGCCCAACTGGGGGCACTGAGGGAGTGAGAGGGAATACCGGTAACAAATGCATCTATTCACAGATGAACTGATTTTTGCTCAGAAGGTGGTTAGAAAGAAATTAACTCAAACTCAAATATCAATCAGTACATTACCCTGTACTTAGTGATTAATGAATAAGCTCCGCTGGCAGAAACCAAATCATGATCTATAAAAATATAAAAGTAAAAGAATAAATTGGACTTCACCAGTATTAAAAACTTGGCTCTACAAAAGGCCCTGCTAAAGGGATAGAAAGACATGTTTGCAAAAACATTTGCAAACCACATATCTGAGAAGGGCTGGAATACATAAAGAACTCTCAAAACTTAACACACACAAACAAAAACAATCCGATTAGAAGATTGCCAAAAGACATGAAAAGATATTTCACCAAAGAAGACACACAGAAAGCAAATTAGCACATGAAAAGACCCTTAGAATCATTTAGCCACTAGGGAAATGCAAATTAAACCACCATGAGATACAAATACATATCCATCAAAATAATTAAAATTAAAATAGTGACAACACAAAATGCTGGCATGGATGAGGAGAAATTAGATTACTTACACATTGCTGGTGGGACTGTAAAATGGTACAGACACTCTGAAAAAGAGCTGGTACCTTCTTTAAAAACATGCAACTAAAATATGTCCTGGCAATTGTTCTCCTGGACATTTGCCCCAAAGAAATGAAAACACATGTTTACACAAAACCCTGTACATTTCCTCATATCACCAGCAATTCTACTCCTACATAGATTCCATAAAAAATCTGAAGACAGACTCAAACAGATACTTGTATGACAATGCTCAGAACAGCATTATTCAAAGAGAAATAACCCAAATGTCTATCAACAGATGAATGGATAAACAAAATGTGGCATATACATACAAAGGAATAGCATTCAGTCATTTAAAAAAATGAACTTCTGGAGTTCCCGTCGTGGCTAGTGGTTAACAAATCTGACTAGGAACCATGAGGTTGCACGTTCGACCCCTGGCCTAGCTCAGTGGGTTAAGGATCCAGCGTTGCCGTGAGCTGTGGTGTAGGTCGCAGACCAGGCTTGTATCTTGTATTGCTGTGGCTGTGGTGTAGGCTGGCAGCTATAGCTCCGACTAGATCCCTAGCATGGGAACCCCCATATGCCACAGGTGTGGGCCTGAAAAGACAAAAAAAAAAAAAAAAAAGAACTTCTGACACATCCTACAACAGGAATGAACCTTGAAAACATTAAGCTAAGTGAAATAAGCCATGTACAAATGGACAAAATAACATGATTACATGTATATGAAATATCTAGAAAAGGCAAATTTATAGGAACAAAAGTAGATTTGAGGTTACTGGGGCTCGAAAGAGGGAGAAATACGGAGTTACTGCTTAATGGGCACAGAGTTTGTGCTTGGGGTAATGAAAAACTGGGGCAAATAGTGGTGATGGTTGCACAACACGGTGAATGTATTTAATGCTAATAAATTGTACAATTAAAAATGGTGAACTTGTGTTATATATATTTTACCCCAATTGAAAAAAAAAAAACTTAAAAAAAATCAGTCCTTGTAATACCAATGCAGTGCCTAGCAAGAGACCATTTCAATAGTTATTGGCATAGGATCCCCACAGAAAACAAATCCTACCTGAAATGAGTTTATAAACAAACCTTAGAAAACACATTCCAAGAAGATCCACCATGAACAAATCACAAAACACAGGAATCTGTGCCCCAAGCATTAAAGGTAATACAGTGATGCAAGAAAACATAAAATCTAATACCTCCATTCTATTCCATTCTATCTCTAGCATGAAGTCTCCATCAAAGATAGACTCGGGTTGTTTGAAAATTTAGAAAGTATCTTTTGGACATAATGGCACTGTGTCCTACAGTGTATTAGACGGCTTCACAAAATGAAGAAGCAATCATGCTCTTGCCTCATTAATGCCCTGGTTTTCCCTGCTTCTGTCCTAGACACATCTAACCTATGTGCCTGTGTGACCACGTATTTATACTGAGTTTTAATACACTGAAATTCATACCCCACCAAAATCAATTATTCTTCTTATACTTAATTATTCAAATTTATTCTTCCTTAGAATTTCACCTAACTGAAACTGCTGTTTCCTGAATGGAAAGGAAATAAATTTATGTGTAAATCTGGAAGTGTGATATGTCTTTCCATTTGCCTAAGTCTTACACACTTCAATAAGGTTTCTTGTCAAATCTTTCCCTGAGGATTTGATGGCTGTTATCATTGTAAATGTAATTTTTTTTCTCATTTACATTTCTCATCTGTAAATACTGGTAGAGCGAAAAGTGCCAACCACCTTGCTAAATTACATTATTATTTCTAGTAAATAGTTACTGCATTCTCTGGGATTTTTACCTTAAAAATAAAAATGACACTGTCTTGCCTTTTCCAATATCTATACTAGTCATTTTATTTTCTTGTCTTTATTGTATACCAGTAGATCCTTCCAAACAATTTTGAAAAAGTGGTAATAGGAGAAATCTCTATCATGGTTCCATTTTAATGGAAATGGGCTGATCCATTTCTTTGTTTAGTATGATGCTGGCCGCTGGATTTGTCCAATACTCTTTATTATAGTTAAAGTATCACTTTTCTATTTTAATGATGTTTTAATGGCCAGTTTTATAAAATGCCTTTTTAGAATATAACGATATGATAATGCGGTTTAAAATTTTTTTCCTAAGTAAAAAACATATGTTGATTTTCTGACATAGAAACATCTTTGCATTCCTGGAACATCTACTTGTTGTAGTATGTTATCAAAAATTATTTATATTTACCTATAAGTTTTACTTCCTTTGCTCACTTTTCTTTCTAAATCTCTGCCTTCCTCACATTTATTTTTTTATTTTGGCAGGGGACAGGCTTAAATTATTTTTCTTTTCTCCCAATGGCTGTGCTATACTAAGGGTACTATATATATTTTTTGAGTTCTTGAATATCTGAACTTGACAGTATTTCCCCCACTCATATTTGAATGATGTTCACCAAAACAATGACATAATGATACCAAATAATAGTAATAGTTTTATATCAAAGATGCATATTGGAACTTTTACTATTTCTGTGCATGATTTCAAATAATAAAAACATTAAGAAAAAAAATAAATATTTGAGAAATCACAGAAACACACATCTTTTTCTTTATAACTCTTAATTTAAAAGAGCCACAGAGCTGTCTTTTCACAAGAAATGACTTCCAAGTACTACATACATCAGAAACAATTTTCACATCATAAATCTGAATTAAGCTATAAAATTCACATGCCCTTAGAGGGGAAAATTGCCTGAGAAAATTCATTTGTTATTTACTTGATATAAAATCTCTTTCTGAAGATATTTAAATAGTGGCCCACACAAAAGTTCACACCAATTGTTTAAAGGACAAATCAGAACAGCTGATTTCCTTTATTACAAATGCTCTTTAAACTAAAAACTAAACTGGCTTCCTAAAACAAAATGAATGATTATGCCATGAGAAAACTTACTTTACTAATGTTAAAAAAAAGCCATGTGCCAGTTAATATAAAGAATGAAATACCCATCCAGTTATTCATTAATGATTAAAGAAAAAAACTGCAATGATGAAAACATAAATGAAATCATCCTATAAACATTTCTTTTAATACCAAATTTATTCTTGCTTTAGAATTCTTGCCTTGGAGAACATTTAACAAAAACAAACAAACAAACAAAAACTGCTTCTCTACAAATTCTTGCCATACAGAATACAAATCACTATTTTTATAACCACTCTAACTTACAACCACTCTAAATTATAAACATTTTACATGAAACACCATGGAGAAGAATAAATACTAGAATAAGACCCCCTGAAATCATTGTTGACATAATTAAATACCTAGCAAATCAAATAATAAGCTTTAATACTACAGTAGAAATTGACATACATAGATTTAATAATATGATCACAACTAAAGCAGTAGTTATTCAAAAGTCTAGTATATAATAATCTGTAATTTTGCTAAAGCATACACTGGGTGCCTACCTCTAATAAGGACAGTATGTGGAAATGAATCACTTAGCTGATGCTCAGGGCAAAAAGACTACCCAGCTCAGCGTCTTAAGATGGCTCTAACTGCTTTCTACTTTTTATTTTATATGGATTAGCTGTTTGTGAAGTGATGGAAAATCTTACTGCTGGTATCAAAAGTAAACAGCGAAGGTGTCTAAGAAAACCATAGTTCTTGGCCAGAAAACAAAGTTGGATAAACTGTTTCTTTAAATATCAAATCTGGAGACTATGACATGTCTGAGTGTGTGGGTGTGTTGTGTGTGTGTGTGTGTGTGTGTGTATTCTTTCAAAAAGTGGACCAGTGAGATGACATCAACTATTATTTGTGGTCTGCCAAACCAAATCAATGTTTGGAGAGATGCAATAACTAAATGCAATATAGTTCTCTGAATGCAATTCTGGAACACAATGAGGACCTCAATGAAAAAACTAATGAAATCCAAATAAAAGTTCAAAGTTTAGTTAACAGCAATGTGTCAATGTTGGTTTCTTTGTTTTGACAAACGCACCACGGTAAACAGGGGAAATTAAGTAAAGGGTATATGGAAATTCTCTTTACTATCTTTATAACTTTTACATAAAACTAAAATTAACCTAAAATGAAAAGCTCATAAAAAAAATGAACTAGACACAGGAGGAAATAAAATTATATCAGTAAAAACCAAAAGAAATAGACACATTTAGAGTTACTAGATGTAGACTTTTAGATAAATATAGATATAACTCAGAGGGATTAGAGATAAGATTGAGAATATTACTGAATATGACTGACAAATATTACTGAACATTACTGACAAAGAAAAGAAAAAATAAAAGAAGCTAATGATGTCCACCCTGCAGACTGTTTGTAAGTTAAAACATGGAAATTAGTACCCATATAGCAGAGAAAACTGGACAGTACCCTGATGGGGTCATCAAAATCACTTATGAGTGACAGGTGGACATCGTGTGCCTCCAACTGTGATACCCCAGAAAGAAAGCAACATACATTTATGTAACTTTCAGACCACAGATACATAACTTCCATCTAATCATTTTTTTAAATATCCAACAAATGCAAAATTAGAAGCATTCTAGTTCTTTTAAAAGATAGAAACCTTTTATCTTCAACAATGTCAAAAAAGGCTGAGAAACTGTTTCACATTAAATGAGAGTAAAAAGACATAACAAGTAACATAATACTTTATTCTGGATTGGATCTTGCAAAGGAAGGTGGAAAAAACAATTATTGGTAAATTAAAAAAATTTGGAGAATGATGGTAGATTGGATAAAAGTATTGTATCAATGTTAAATTGCTTGAGATTGATAGCTATACTAAGGTTATATAAGGAATCTCCTTAAGAAACACCCGCTGAAATTTTAGGAATAAAAGGACATGATGCATTTACTCTTAAGTGATTTAAATCACTCTCAAGTGATTTAAAAAGCGGTGAGTTAGAGGGAGACGGTGTAGTGTAGTAAGAGGAAAGAGAGTCACACAGTGTGGGTGGGTGGGTGTGTGTGTGTGCGTGTGTGTAGAGAGAGAATGATAAAGCAAATGAATAGAAAAGTTCATGAATCTCTGGAAGAGTATGGAGTCCTTTGGAGTTACTGCAACTTTTCAGTAAGCTTTAAAATTATTTTCATTTTTTATTTATTATTTATGTTTTTTTGCCTTTTTCTAGGGCTGCTTCCTGAGGCATATGGAGGTTCCCAGACTAGGGGTCGAATCGGAGCTGTAGCCACCAGCCTACACCAGAGCCACAGCAACGCAGGATCCGAGCCGCATCTGCGACCTACAACCACAGCTCATGGCAACACTGGATTCTTAACCCATGAGCAAGGCCAGGGATCAAACCTGCAGCCTCATGGTTCCTAGTCGGATTCATTAACCACTGCACCATGACAGGAACTTCAAATTATTTTCATTTTTAAAAAAATTAATGAAGCAAACGGAAGTTCTAGAATTGTAATGTACAAAAATTAAGAACTGAATGCAGTTAAAAGCAGATTATACACCAATAAAGAGTGAATTAGTGAACTGTAAGACAGATTAAAAAGAAGGTACACAGCATAAAGCATATAGAGACAAAAGGGTAGAAGGAGGGTGTAAGAGACAAATTATATGCATGTGGTGTATCAGATGCATAACTGGAGTTCTAGAAAAAAAGGAGAAAGAAAACGGGAGAAAAAAGTTTGAAGACATAATGAACAACTTTCTAAAACTGATGAAAGCCTTAAGCCACAGATTCAATTAAACGCTACAAACATAAGTAAATAGAAGATAAATAAAGAGAGATAAAAAGAAAACCTTTCCCAGGCATGTCAATGTAAATCTAGGAAAAAAAGACAGACTGCCTTTAAAGAGCAAGCAATAAGGCTGACAGTTGACTTTTCACCAGAAATAATTCAAGAAGCCAGAAGACAATGAACAATATTTCAAAGTGCTGAAAGAAAATAACTGCCAATCTATAATTACAATCCCAGCAAAAATATCCCACAAAAATAAAGGCAAAATAAAGTCACTTTTAGAGAAATAAAAGCAAAGTAAATTTGCCACATAAAGATCTCAATTAAAGAAAATTAATTTTTTATGGCCACACCCATAGCATATGGACATTCCTAGGCCAGGGACTGAATCTGGGCTGTAGCTGCAACCCAAACAGCAACACGGGATCCTTTAACCCACTGCACCAGGCCAGGAGTCAAAACCACACCTCCATAGCAGCCTAAGCAGCTGCAGTTGGATTCTTTTTTTTTTTTTTTTTAATATTTTTTATCTGAGATACTTTCTGCTTTTTAATTTTTTTTTTATTTTTTATTTTTTTGTCTTTTTGCCATTTCTTGGGCCGCTCCCACAGCATATGGAGGTTCCCAGGCTAGGGGTTGAATCGGAGCTGTAGCTGCCAGCCTACACCAGAGCCACAGCAACGCAGGATCCGAGCCGCGTCTGCAACCTACACCACAGCTCACGGCAATGCCGGATCGTTAACCCACTGAGCAAGGGCAGGGACCGAACCCACAACCTCATGGTTCCTAGTTGGATTCGTTAACCACTGCGCCACGACGGGAACTCCTGCAGTTGGATTCTTAACCCACTGTACCACAGCAGAAACTCCATAAAGGAAATTATAAAGAGTGATCATGAACAAAAATTGATTACCCCATCTAGAAAGTAAAGGAAGCAAAAGGGGGAAAAAAATCAATAAAAAAGGACAAATATATGGATAAATCCAAGTAACAGTGACTACATAAAACAACAATAATAGTATCTATGGAGTTCAAATACATATAGGTGAAAAGATTTTAAGGCTCTTGCATTGTTCAAGAGGGTAAAAGTTTAACTGATATCAAACTTTTATTGATGTTTTAATCTTTAAGGTAACCACTGAAAGAATTATAAGAGTATACAGTCTCCAAATCAATAGGGAGAGATATGGAATATAAATATTTTTTCATAAATCTAAAATAAAGCAATAAAGGAGAAAGAAAAAAAGCAGAGGTCAGGACAAGTACAAAATACACAGGAATAAGGTATATTTAAACCCAAATATATCTGGTTGAATTAATGTACATGAACCAACATCTCCCATGAGGAAAAAAAGTCTAAACAAATATAAAAAGAAAATTCAACTATGTTATTAACCACATAGAAATGCTGAAATAAATCATATAGAAATGTTGAAAAATAAAAGAATGGAACAAATTATGTCTTATACTAATCAAAAGAAAGCTAGGATAGCTATACTAATATTACATAAAGTCAGCTTTTGAACAAAAGGAATTATTAAAAATAAAGACATTTCATTATAGTAAAACAATCAACTCACAAGGAAGATAAAGTAATATAAATTTCCATGTATCTAGTAAGACAGCTTCCAAATACATAAAAACACAAACTGTCAGAAACTAAAAGGAGAAATAGAATTCACATGGGTGAGATTTAATCACACCTTTCTCAGTAAATAATTTTAATAAATAAGTTAATATAAAATATTTAAGGACCACTATTAACAAAATCAACCTACACTACACCCAATAATTGCAGAATCCACATTATTCTGGTATACCCAGAACATTAGAGAAAATCGATCATATGCTGAGCTGTAAGACAAATCTCAATAAATATGAGAAGACTAAAATGATATGGGATAGATTCTCTGAGTTAAGCTAAATTAATAATATGATAATCAGGAAATTATCAACTGTTTGGAAATGAACAATTATACTTTAAAGAAGTATAGAAGAAATCATAAGGGGAGCTAAAAAAAATTTTGAAGAAAATGATAGTGGATATGCTACCAACGAAAAATGCATAAAAATTAGATAATTGAAAAGATTAAACGTACATAATAGCAACAAGAATATACCATATAGTGAAGAAAATTATACCCATTATCTTATAATAGCCTATAATGGAATATAATCTGCAAAAATACTGAATCATTGTGCCATATACCTGATATTAACACAACATTATATATCAACTATACTTGAATTAAATAATATAATACATATTGACAACCTATTAGAAGAAAACAAACATTTAGAATGTTAATCTTCAATATTTTCCCCTAAAAACATATATGGAGTTCCTGCTATGGCACAGTGGGTTAAAAATCCAACTGCAGTGGCTCAGATCACTGTGAAGGCACAGGTTTGATCCCCAGCCTAGTGCAGTAGGTTAAAGGTTAAAGCATCTGCTGCCTCAGCTGTGTAGTAAGTCACAGCTGTTGCTCGTATTCAATCCCTGGCCCAGTAACTTCCACAAGCCAGAGTGCGGCCATTAAAAAAAAAAAAGTGCATACATAGTTTGAATTGTTTTTCACCTTAAAAGCCTAAGAATTACACTCTTGTTTTTTTAAAAAAAATCTTTATTTTAATGACTGCAAAAATGTTTAATTTACATTTCACTTTCTATATAACCCTCTAAGGACAGTTCCTATTATTTTTACAATCTCATTTCCCTAAAGAGTGTCTAGGACTGAACTAATTTTACATGTTAATTCAAAATATAAATTTAAGTATACAAAGTCTTTAAGAAGAAGAGTACAGAAGCACTGGACGCTCTCATATGCTAGAAATAAATATTTTTCCTTCATAAACTTTTCCTTTACCTATTCCTGATAAATATTCAAGTGTTCCTTTTTTTTTTTTTTTGTCTTTTTTGCCTTCTAGGGCCGCTCCCGCGGCATATGGAGGTTCCCAGACGAGGGGTCTAATTGGAGCTATAGCCCCCAGCCTATGCCAGAGCCACAGCAACGCGGGATCCGAGCTGCATCTGCAACCTAAACCACAGCTCACGGCAACGCTGGATCCTTAACCCACTGAGCAAGGCCAGGGATCGAACCCACAACCTCATAGTTCTTAGTCGGATTTGTTAACCACTGCGCCACGACGGGAACTCCCAAGTGTTCCTCTTAATAAAGAGTTTGACAGCCTATAGGAATAACTTTATTTTTTTCTAAGTTAAAGAAGCTATTTAAAAGGTAAATATATCAAGTGTTGTAGCACTAATTCAGACCCCTAAGAGAACTTTCTTTTCTAAAATATCACACAAAATAAATGTAGCATAATCACTCACCACTTGATCTGTTCTTACGACTTGATTTCCCTCCAGTAAGAAGCATCTTGAGACTATTCCGAAACATGGTTGTACTCCTCTAGTACTCACAAAACTGTAGAAGAAAATGTGGGAAAACAGGTTAGAAAACTTGGTTTTCTATTCAAAATACTATTAAGCATTTTAAATGTGCTATAAGGAATACCTGCTCTGTTTAAATATGGAGTACTGAAAATTTTAGCTACATGATAAAAAACATTTATTTAAATAATTTCTTTCAATTAAACATTTAAGTATTTCCTTGAACATACACTGTAACAATTTACCCTAAGAGACAAAGGTAAATAGATATCATTGAGGGTACAGAGAAACAGAAAACAATTAGGTAGCTATAAATATAGTTTACCCTTTTGCCTTACTCTCCATTTCTTGGATGATTTTCCCGAATGCCCAATATACAAACCCAAAGTTTAAGATTCCAGAACTTATGGCAACTGCTTATTTTCCACTGGTCAAGCCAGAATTCCATCTCACAAGATTACCGATACAGATGAATCAGTACCTAACCTTTTTATGCCCCACTCCTATCAAAGGAAAAATCCTTCCAACTGTGCTTTGGATTATGTCCTCTCTCACCTTCTCAAGAACTTTTATCTAAAAATCATCTTCCTTTCTCTCTCCCACAGCTTTAATTTTTTTCTCTCTCCTGAATCTTCCTAGCCATAGCATAAACATGCTGGAATGTCCTAACTGAAACCAAGTAAGCCCCTCTCTTATTCCCACATGGTACAATTACTGCTCCTATGTCCTTGCTCTTCATAGCAAAATTTCCCAAGTGTCAGTACTTGGTACCTGCAGCAGACTGAACAGAGCAAATGTGAACTAGCCGTATCTCTATTAAAGAAACTGAATTTATCAAAACTCTTCCCAAAGAGTAAAGTACCAGACCAGATTATCTCACTGGTGAAGTGTACCAAACATTTAAGAAGTAACACCAATCTTATAAAAAATTCTTTAAGAAAATAGAAATAACACTTTCCAACACATTTTAAGAGGGCAACATGATTTTTTTTGTCTTTTTGTTTTTTAAGGGCTGCACCCTCAGCATATGGAGGTTCTCAGGCTGGGGGTCTAAGTGGAGCTGTTGCTGCCAGCCTATGCCAGAACCACAGCAACACTAGATCTGAGCCACGTCTGCGACCTACACCACAGCTCACAGCAACACCAGATCCTTAATCCATTGAGCGAGGCCGGGGACTGAACCTGCAACCTCTTGGTTCCTAGTCAGATTCGTTTCCACTGTGCCACGATGGCAACATGATCTTAATCTCAAAATCTAACAGAGATTACGAGAAAAGACAATTACAGACTACATACTTCATAAACACAGACTCAAAAATCCTTAATGAAAGACACTGAAAACTACAAAAGGTTGCTTTAAAAAGTATTAAAGAAGACCTAAATAAGCAGAGTTACAGGTGCACCTCAGAGATACTGAAGGTTTGGTTTCAGACCACTACTATAAAGCAAATATTACCTCAAAGTGAGTCACGCAAATTGTTTGGCTTCCCAGTGCATATGCAAGTTATGTTTACATTTCTAGTGTAGTCTATTAAGTGTGCAATAGCATTATGCCTGAGAAAACAATATACCGACCTTAATTTTAAAATACTTTAATGCTAAAAAATGCTAATCATCACCTGAGCCTTCAGCAAGTCATAGCAATAACATCAAAGATCACTGATGACACAGAGAAAATGAAACAGTGGTTACCAAAGGGAAGAGGCAAATTAGTATGAAATTAAGAGGTAGAAATCATAACATATAAAATAGATAAGCAAGAAGAACATACTGTATAGCGTAGGGAATTACAGCCATCATCTTGTACACCTGAAACTAAATTTTATTATGGTAAAACATAAATAATATAAAATTTACCATAATAACCACTTTAAGCGTGCAAATCAGTGGCATTAAGTACATTTACAATGTTGTGCAATCATCTTCACTTTCCCATTTCTGTAACTTTTTATCCTCCCAAACTTAGGAATTTCCTACCCATTAAACAACTTCCCATTCCCCTTTTTCCCGTCCCTGGTAACCTCTATTCTTCAACTCTGTGAACCTGCCTACTGTAAGTACTTCACGTAAGTGGAACCATACAACAGTTGTCCTTTTGCATCTGGCTTGTGAAACTAATATTGTAAATAAATTACACCTCAATAAAAAAGATCATTATCACAGACCAACATAACCAATATAAAAAAATGAAAAAGTTTAAAATAATGAGAATTACCAAAATGTGACACAGAGACACGGGGTGAGCAAATGCTTTTGGCAAAATGGAGCAAACAGACTTGCTGGACTCAGGGCTGCCACAAATCTTCAAGTTGTAAAAAACACAGTATCTGCAAAGCACTATAAAGTGAAGCATAATGAAATAAGATACGCCCATATATCATGTTCACAGGAGGGAAGGTTTAATATTGCTAAAATGTCAATTCTCCCTATATTATTCAGAGACAAATAATCTCAATCATATTCCAGCAGGCACTTTTCTGTGTGGTGGAAACTGAGAAGCTGATTCTAAAATCGTATGTTTACTGTGAAGGGTCTAGAAACCCAAAGCAATCTTGGAAACTAACAAAAAACTGAAATATTTATAAGACCTGAATTTAAGACTTAAATAAAGCTCCAATAATCATGACTGCATGGTACTGGCATAAGTATCATCAAGTAGATGAATGGAACAGAATAGAAAGTTCAGAAAAAGATCTATCCTTACATAGCCATTCATTTCAGTGAAGTCATTAATGGGTGAAAGAAAGAATTTTCAACAATGGTAGTGGGACAAATAGATGTCCATTTTTAAAAAATTAACCTTGATCTGTTTCCCACTATACATGAAAATTAATACAAAATAAATCAAACATCAAGCATCATATGAACACTAAAAATCATAAAGCTTTTAGAAGAAAACACAGAATATCTTCGTTACTTAGAGACAGACAAAGGATTCTTAGACACAGAAAGTAATAACCATAAAGCTTCATTAAAATTTTAAAAAACGTGCTCATGAGAAATAACATTAAGGAATGAATAGACAAGTCACAAGCTGGGAGAAATTATGCACTAAACATATCTAACACAGATATGCATCCAAGATATATAAAGAACACCTACAACTCAATAAAAAAAATCCAATTTTTTAAAAGATAAAAGATTGAATAGACATTTTTAAAAAAGACATACCTTCTTTTTTTAAACAATCAAAGAACTCAACCATTTGTCATTGGGTAAATATAAACTACAATAAGCTACCACTATATTCTCACCAGCAGAGCTACTTTTTTTTAAGCCTACAACATCAAGTAGTCCAGGATAGAGAGCAACTAAAATTCTCTCTTTTTTTTTTTGTCGACAACATCAAGTATTGACCAGGATGGAGAGCAACTAAAATTCTCTTTTTTTTTTTTTTTGTCTTTTTTGGGCCACACCCACAGCACATGGATCCTTAACCCACTGAGCCAGGCCAGGGATCAAACCCACATCTTCATGGCTACTAGTAGGGTTCAATACCCCTGAGCCACAATGGGAACTCCTAAATTCTTAATACATTGTTTTTGGAGTGTAATAATACAATTGCTTTGGAGAGTTTATTATGAAACTAAGCATATACCTAACATATGACTCTACCCCTTACATAATTACCCAAGACAAATGAAAACATGTGCTTAAAAAGACTAGTACAACAATTCTCACAGAAGCTTTATTCATAACAGTCAAAAACTAGCACAGGTGCGCATCAGTAGGAAAATGGGTAAACTGTAGGATTTTCTTACTGTGGAAAACTACTCAGCAATAAAAAGGTATGAAATATTCATATATTCAACAACACAGAAAAATCTCAAAATATGTTGTACAAAAGAACATTACATAAAAATGTATGCAGTAATCTATGCCAGGAGAAAAATCAGAATAAAGACTGTCTCTTAGGGGTAGGTAAAGACATGAGTAAACTTTCCAGTATGATGGTGATATTCTCTATCTAGAGGGCGCTTGGGATACACATATGTATGCATTTGTCAAAACTCAGCAAATATTCACACCAGATTTATAAAAATTTTACTTCAAAAGAAAAAGAAAATAATTGAACTGAAGGATATTCCTGCTTAAATATTTAAAGGAAAGCATTCTGATATATCTAATTACTTTGAAATGCATTAAAATAGAAGACAAACTGATGGGTGGATAGAGGGAAAGGAAGGCACACATGTAACAAAGCAATTATAGCAAAATATTAACAGAAGATTCTAAGTAGCTGGTATACATGTTTTAAATGTAAAACTACGTTAAATATTCGACATGTTTGAAATTTTTTATGTGAAGTTAAAAACACACTCCCAAAAAAGAAACTCTAGGCCCAGATGGTTTCGACAATTTAAAAAAGAAATAATATCAATCTTACACAAATTGTTCCAGAGAGTAGAAAAATAGGGAGCATTTCCAAATGTGTTTTCTGAAGACAGCATAAGCTTGATAACAAAAGACAACAAGGTTGTTATAAGAAAGAAATATTACAGACCTCTCTTTTGCCATAGACACAAGAATTCTAAATAAAATAATATAAAACCAAATCTACCAATATATAGATCTGGATCAAATGGGGGTTTAATCCAGAAAGGCAAAAATGATTTAACACAAGAAAAATCAATAAAATGTACCAGAGAACACGATAAAGAAATCATATTATCAATGGATGAAGCAAAAGCAATAGATAAAATTCAACACTCATGATTAAAAATATAACGTACAAAACTAGAAATAAGAGAGTTCTTTCATCTATCAAAGTGTATCTTTTTAAAAGCCTATATACCAAACACCTTACTTAACGGTGAATGATTGCAAATACTACCAAGACTGAAGAATGCCACCGTTTATCACTACTTGCACTTAACATGGTCCTGGGCGTCTTAGCTGGTACAAAAAGGTAAGAATGTTAAATAGAAAGTATAAAGAATAAGAAGAAAGAAATAAAAATGCCACTTTCACAAACAGTATGATTAGTTAGAAAACATAAAAGAATTTATAAACCATTAATTTAGATAGAATGTAAAACAAAGATTTAAGGTGAATATCAAAAAATAACTTATCCTTTTTATCAGTTAAGATAAATATGGTGAATAATCCTTAAAATATTTCAAGCATTTATGAAATATTCCTTTTATATATTCATCTTGAGAACATTTTTAGGGTTATTCCCCCACCCACCAATGTTTCTTGAAGAGACTATCTGAGAAGTAGAAATTCTAAGCTGGCTAAGCCCTTAATTCACTAATCTTTGAAAGACTTGAAAAAACTGTATTACGTGTAGGAAATGTTTTAAAAACATACTTCATGCTTTAAAATACACCATGAAATTAAATAGTAAATTTAAATTCAATTTGTATTTTCTTAGAAGACAATGAACAACTATTTTCTTTTTTTTTTTTTTTGTCTTTTTGTCTTTTTTGTTGTTGTTGTTGTTGTTGCTATTTCTTGGGCGGCTCCCGCGGCATATGGAGGTTCCCAGGCTAGGGGTTGAATTGGAGCTGTAGCCACCGGCCTACGCCAGAGCCACAGCAACGCGGGATCCGAGCCGCATCTGCAACCTACACCACAGCTCACAGCAACGCCGGATCGTTAACCCCCTGAGCAAGGGCAGGGACCGAACCCGCAACCTCATGGTTCCTAGTCGGATTCGTTAACCACTGCGCCACGACGGGTACTCCACAACTATTTTCTTATACATCAGATTCTCTGTGTGTATACAAGTGAGAAAAATACATATTACGAAAATATTGTACATATATGGATCACATTTATTCTTCGCTGAAACCTCAAGTCAAGTGATAGTCACTTCATTTTAAAGAAAAGGAATCTGAATTAAAGAGAAACAGCATGTTCAGATATACAGCTAATAAATGCTTAAGGCCATATTTGAACCCATGCTTAGTGAAAGGTAGAGAAATTTTAGGCAAATTCATATTTTTATCTGAGGAAAAACCAAGAAAATTCTAGTCATACTTCAAACATCTGCCTAACTTAGACCTTACTACTATATATGTACAGCTCTTCAAAAATTCAAAAGGAAAAAAAATGCATAGGCACAGATTATTTAGAAGAAAAATTATTATTTAAAATTTATGAAGACTAGGAGTGAAAAATAAAACTTTGATATCTAAAAGCAAAACCAAGATAACATTCTAAAGTTAATTTAAGTAGAAAAAAAATGATGATATGTGAAATAAATTAATTATAATGATAATCACTTTTTGAAGTACAGAGGTGTTTTGTTTTGTTTTGTCTTTGCTAGTCCTAAAACATTTTATAAAAATTAACTAAAATGTATAAAGAATGAAATGGAACATAAAATACCTATTTAAGTCTAATTATCCATCTCATAGTTACATTCTGATAAAATGACTTTCTTATTCAAGTTAACACACGACTAGAAAACTTATTGTAATAAAACATTAATATAGAAACTCCAAAAAGTTGAAGCTAAGTGGGAAACGACAGTTTGATCTAAATGGATTTATGACAGTAATATATGGCTAAATTTCATCCTACTTTTCCAAATTTTTTTATAATGTTAACTCTCTAGGAGAAATTGTCAAATAAATTCCTGGCAAGTGAATCTCTGGCAAGAAAAGACAACAAACAACATTCACAGACCCCCAAATCATTTCTAATCATCTTATACTTAACAGATTCAAATCTTATGTTATCTACATGGCACCTAAGCTTTTACGTCTGTGACATCGGCCTAAACATTCAGGATGAGTATCAGCTGTGATCCGCACCAAAGCTGGAGACAATATCCTATCTCAGCATCTTCTTGCAGTATTTAATTAGGGAACGATCAATTTTCACTTTCAACATTCATCCATCCTGCACACTTTAAGCCGTTTTCTTACTTTGTTATTAAAAAAGAGAATACAATATCCCACTTTCATTTAAATACTTATGTAATCAAATTAACTATTAAGCACTTCTATACTACTCAGGCTGAATAATCACAGTATTCCCTTTAACTTTTCCATATCAGACATTTCCCATTCAATTAGACAGCTTTTTTTAAAAAAATCTGTGCTTCTATATCTTTTTCCACTTTCAGTGTTTGTATTATTTTTATTCTTGTTTCTGGTTTTATGGTGGATTGGCTTATTCTTATTTTTTCATTGTTTTCCCATTCTAGAAATAAGTTTCTTGACATCAGAACTATGCCTATTAGATAAATTATACTATTAACATGCTTTTAAAGTTCTATAGGTCTGAAGAAATTGTTATATTAAGACAATAAAAATAAAGAAAAGTAACAAATTTAGATATTGTTGGAGTTCACACTGTGGTGCAGTGGGTTAAGGATCCAGTGTTGCCACAACTGTAGCATAGGTTGCAGCTGCGGCTCTGATCAATTCCTGGCCTGGAAACTTCTACATGCTGCAGGTGTCACCAAAAAAAAAAAAAAAAAAGATAATGTCTGTAGAACTCTACTTACAAAAACAAGAATATACAGTGATTCAAATGATGAATTAAATATTATCTTTAATACCCAGGAAATCAACAAAATCTACGACTCTCTCCACATTATTAATTTGGATATTGCCTTAGGAGTCCCTTTGAAAACAAACCTGTTGGTACAACTAGGAAAAGGAGACACAGATCTTAAAAGTAAATGCCACTCAGTTTTGAGCATTTATTACCTTTCCCTTCAGAGAAATTTTTGTATGAGAAAAAAACACACCCATACCTATGTTTACTAAACACTTCAAAGAAAAAATTTAAACACTACAGGAAAGGATGCAGTGGTTAATGAGGCAGACATGATGGAAATGTTGAGAAAAAATAATAATATCATTTTATAATATATGGTTTTAATAGAAGATGCTAAGCAGTTAAATACATATCCTTGATTTTAAAAAAGCACATATTTTAAAAATATCTAAAAGATAGCATATTCCTTAAACAGAAAACATAAAACATGACAAAAGAATGAAATGAATGACTATATAGTTGTTTAGTATTTATTTAGTATGTGTTTATTTCCCCAGACTGCAAAAACAGAGTCACTACTGAAAACGTAGCACCCGACACAGAAGCTAGTACATAAGTGGTATTTAGTAAATATTTGCTGAAGGCATGAGAGGTTCCAAAAGATGGACTCATGAATAATCTCAGAGAGAAACAGAAACAGATCTCAAAAAAGTGTGTGCGTAAATATAACGAAATGACAATGACAAATGCAATAATGCGAACCATGAGAATACTAGGTAGAAAGATGTACTAGCATGAACTGGGGCTTTTGAAAAAGGTTAAAACTCTACATTAAAAAAAAAGATAGACAATGACAGAACAAGATTAATACAAGAAAGAAGAATCATTTGTCCACTAACAGGAGATCACAAGTTTTTCCATTTCTGAATGGCATGTTGAATGACCAATATGTTATTAAGAATGGCTTTCCATTAATGTTGACCATGAGGTAAACTGCTAGATGTCTCAGATACATTCCATTAAATAACTCTGGAAGCACCTACAATTAATCAAACATAAGAAAAGATGAAAATATAGGTATGGAAGACTAAGGGAAATCTAGAGTACCCATTATTATGCACAATAATCATAAGATATCTGCTCATATCAGAACTTTTTTTGAACAAGTTTTATCCAGAAAAGTCTTTGGACTGAACAAAATTACCTGAGCTCTGTCCATAGAAAAACTCTGCTAACTCTCCTAACAGATAAATTCTGAACTGCACTGAAGAGCTTCAAAGAATGCAATCTCATTCAAGATTTGAAGGCATAGAAAGGAATGCAGGGCAATTAATTTCTCAAGAAAGGAGAGGAAATTCATAATGGGCTCCAAAGCCAGCTTTGCATATAGTACAAATACTACTTAACATACAAATCCAGAGTGCCCGTTGTGGCTCAGTGGTTAAAGAATCCAACTAAGAACCATGCGGTTGAGGGTTCAATCCCTGGCCTCATTCAGTGGGTTAAGGATCTGGCGTTGCCATGGGCTGTGGTGTAGGTTGCAGATGTGGCTCAGATCCTGCATTGCTGTGGCTGTGGTGTAGGCCAGCGGTCTCAGCTCCGATTAGACCCCTAGCCTGGGAACCTCCATATGTGCGGGTGCAGCCATAGAAAAGACAAAAGAAAAAAAATTAACTTACAAATCCCTTTTTTTACAAAACTTATAAACACAGGTCATATCCCACCTTCCCCTTTTCACCCATTCAAAGCTCCTTTGGACAGCACCAACACTGCACTGGAACACCTGGTGGCCAGTGTTTAGAGCCAGCTGACAAAATGTCTCTTTGCCTCAACACATCCCTCAGCCTTTCTCCCCATTAGGCTAAGTTGCCTAACTTCTAAATTTCAACTGAATCAAATATTTTATCACATGTAGTCTGTCCAGATAGAATTACAACTGAATAAATTCTCAATCCATCCCATCCCTATCATCATGGGTCAAGGATTACTATGTCCCCAATTTGCTACTCTGACCCAACTCCAGCTGCCAAGACCCCTGCACCCCTGCAAGCCCCTATGGGCTACACTACCTAGGAAACAATGTAAGCTAGCTAGACAAAATAGCAGAATTTAGAAAAGGTGTTGAAAAAATTGCTTTATTGCAACACAATATGTGTTCACTGTAAAAGATGGAAAAGAAATAAGGAGAAAATAGAAATATATTGGAAATATTTAGAAATACTTCTAA
The DNA here is from genome assembly GCF_016906955.1 of Phacochoerus africanus. Taxonomy (NCBI): domain Eukaryota; kingdom Metazoa; phylum Chordata; class Mammalia; order Artiodactyla; family Suidae; genus Phacochoerus; species Phacochoerus africanus. The sequence goes on from NC_062557.1 coordinate 15,896,075, forward strand.
AAGAATGATTCAGCACTGTATTAAGTTATCACTATTACATCCTCCTCTCTTATTGTTTTGCCCAAAGTATTACATCATCATTCAAGAAGATAAGAGTCACCAGCTTTGCAGTCTTTTTTAAGCTTTCATAAAACACATTTGACAATACAGCAATTTTTACTCTCCACCTAAAATGTCAAAGAGAAAATACTGCCAAAGAAAGATGTTTCACCATTATTAAATAAAAAGATGAATATAAAACAAGAGACGGCGGGACTCTGGACTCTCATAATGAAGGAGAAATTGATCATATTAGGGAAATTTCAGACTATGAGTCTTCAGGTCACCATATCATAGAAGAATCTCATACTTAAGAATTGATGAGTGAATCCTAGAAATGCAAAGTTGGCTCAATATACTGAAAAATTAATCAATGTAATAAATCATATTAATAAAAGACAAAAACTCTAAAAATCATCCCAATAGAAACAGAAAAAAAACTGACAAAAGCCATCATGTTTCATAATAAAAACACTCGGCAAACTAGGAAGAGAAGCAAACATCCTCGACCTGATAAAGACCATCTATGGAAAACCTCAGCTAACATCACACCAAAAGTAAAACTTAGAGAACAGGAGTTCCCATGCGGCTCATCAGGTTAAGGACCTGGCATTGTCACTGTAATGGCTCAGGTCACTGCTGTGGTGTGGGTTCGATACCTGGCCTGGGAATTTCTACGTGATGCAGGCACAGAAAAAAAAATTGAAAATAATTCCATTTATAGTAGCATCAAAAATAATTTTTGAAAACCTAGGAATCAATTCGCAAGAGAGTACAAAGGTTCTACACCAAAAACTATAAAACATCATTAAAAGAAATTACAGAAGAACTAATTAAATGGACAGACATCCCATGGTCATGGAATAGAAAATTTAAGATGGCAATACTCAATTGTTCTATAGGCTCAATACATTACCTAACAAAATTCCCAGCTACCTTCTTTGCAGAAATTGAGACCCTGACTCTAGAATTCATATGAAAATACAGGGCACAATCTTGAAAAATAACAAAGTCAAAAAAGGAACCCCCCCCCCCGAAGCTATCCACATTCTCATCTCTGGAATTTGTGAATATGTAGGTTTGATTAAATTAAGGACTTAGGGAGATTGTCCTAGATTTTATCCGGGTAGGTGCAGTGTAATCACAAGGATCCTTAAAACAGAAAAAGGCTGAAAAGTCGGAGGAGAAGCAGTGACAGAAGCAGGTCAAAGTAATGCAGCTGGAAACCAAGAAATTTAGGTTGTTTTTAGACATTAGAAAAAGCAGGAAATGGATTCCCTCCTCGTGCCTCCAGAAGGAGCACAGCTATTCAAAAACCTTCGTTTTAGCCCTATAAAAGACCCATTCCAAACTTCTGACTTCTAGAACTGGGGGGAATGTAAACCAATGTATTTGTGTTATTTTAAGTCAACTGAACTTGTGATTTGTTACAGCAGCCATAGGCAATGAATACAATCACAACAGTAGCCAATATGTAGAACACAGTTACTATCACCATGTAACCAACTCTTTAACGCCCATTTAAGCATGTAGAGTTGCCACACTTTGAACGTGATTGTGCAAATGCTGTGTTAAGAACTGTTTACAGTACTACTCTACTTCTACTACTCTATGTATCTTTACACATACATATATATATATATTGTTTGTTTTTGCTTTTTAGGGCTGCACCCGCAGCATATGGAAGTTCCCAGGCTAGGGTTCAAATCAGAGCTGCACAGCCACAGCAAGGTGGGGTCCGAGCCACATCTGTGACCTATACCACAGCTCACGGCAATGCTGGATCCTTAACCCATTGAGCGAGACCAGGGATCGAAGCTCTGTCCTCATGGATACCAGTTGGATTCATTACCACTGAACCACAACAGGAACACCCATATCTTTTTATGTTTAAGAGCAAAGTTTTCAGTTCTCAGTAAAAACACATGGGTTTTTTTTGGCACCAGTTTAAAGTAATTCTCTACTTTTTACAGCAAGTTAACTTCACATCACTTAGCTCAACAAACTGAAGAACAATGAACAATACTCTCAGTTGTGACTAAAATAAATGTCACACATTCACCAAAACTATACGCCGTACCTAAAAAGTTCACAGGACACCGAAGTCTAATATCACATAAGAACAGCAGCACTGGGGCATGCCACAGATTGCACTGTGAGAGGTATAGCAACCTAAATCTTAGACACAAATCTTGCTGTCTATATAATCTTCAAGTCTTCTGATTAGATCACCAGAGAGAGAGATGAGCACATAAATGAAAAATCTGGCACAGAAAATATATAGAGATCCAATTCAAATCCAGAAGACAAGAGGATAAGATATGGCCTCGACAAAATAGGAATGGGAAATCATCATTTTAAAAAAAAGAACAAAAAAGACTGAAGGTATTGTGCTTAGTGAAGTAAGTCAGAGAAAGATAAATACTATATGATATCAATTATATGTGGAATCTAAAGAAAAAAACAAACTAATGAACATTAAAAAAAAAAAAGAAAGAAACAGACTTGAAGGTATAGAGAACAAACGGCTGGTTGCCAGTAAGAAGAAGGGAAGGAGGAGGGGCAAGATAGGGGTAGGAGATTAAAAGGTACAAACGGCTATGTATAAAATAAATAAACTACAAGGGATATATTGTAGAGCACAGAGAACAGAGCCAACATTTTATAATAATTACAAGTGGAGTATAACCTTTAAAAATTGTGAATCACTGTTGTACATGTGAACCTATATAATACTGTACATGAACTATACTTCAATAAAAAAAATTTTAAGACGGATGTTTAGAGATAAAAAAGGGAGATAAGCGACATAAGGAAGGTTCATCTAAAAGATCACACACGTGGAGTTCCCTGGTGGCCCTGCAGTTAAGAATCCGACATTGCCATTGCTATGGTGAGGGTCACTGCTGTGGAGCAGATTCCATCCTCAGCCGAAGAACTTCTGTGTGCTCTAAGAGTGCCCCCCAAAATTAATTTTTTTAAAAATCACATACAAATACACACAATTAAAACCCACAGTTCAGATACATGAAAAATAGCTGATGCTGTGAAAAATCAATCAACTCAGCAGTGCAGGGGGAAAGTGTGACATACTTTACCAGAATTCACAAACCTGTCCCTGGTAAACACTAATCTGCTTTCTGTTCCTACGGATTTACCCATTCTGCCTATTTCATATAAATAGATTTCCACTTACAAAAACACATACCCAAAATGTGGTTCTTTGAAAACAGTAACAGGTAAATCCCTAACCAAGAAAAAGGAGAAAATAAACAACATTAATCTCTTTTCCTCACACCCGACATATCAGCAAGTTCATAAAACGTTCAGTTTCATTGAGTTCTGCTTTCATGTTTTCTAATGCCTTTTATTTTTTTATGTTGTTGCCTTTATTTAGTTTTTTGGGGGTTCAGTGTTTAATTCATTTATGTGCTATAGTCTTTAACAAAATTCATTTTAAAACCTGGATACCTCCCCAAGGTCCTCTATATAATCTATTATTTTACCTCTGGTTTTCTTGGAGCAATTTTAAGACAGTTTTAAATTTCCTACTTGGTTTTTTGTTCTGTTTTAGTTTTTCCTTTTGCAATCAATATCTACTTTTAGTATTTAGTGGTCATAAAATGTATTTCTTAGATTTTTCCTTTGGAAAATTTGAGATTTTCTTTGTGGTCCAGTACATGCTTAATTTTCATAAATGTTCTGTTGATTTTTAAATATAATACTCTTTGTTGATAGGCAGGGGTATGATAAAAGGTATTCAAGCATAAGAAACCAAGAACTGCACTAGATAACCCTTATGAAAAAGCAGTGTACCACACTGATTAAAAGTACAGAGTCACTGCCCTATCCACTTCCTAGTTATGTCACATTGAGCAAGTTATTTCAACTCTCCATATCTTACAGATGGCTTTGAAATTAAATAAGTCATATAAAAACTTGGCATAGTTCCTGGCTTATAAAAAAAATCCATTACATATTAGCTTTTATAGTAAAAGTTCACTAAATATCGGCCATTATTATGCTGTATAATTACAATTATTATATATATATTTGTTTTGCTTTTTAGGGCTACATCTACAGCATATGCAGTTCCCAGGCTAAGAGTTGAATCTGAGCTGAAGCCGCTGGCCTACACCACAGCCAAAGCAACAAGGGATCTGAGCCATGCCTTCGACCTATGCCGCAGCTCACCGGCAACACCAGATCCTGGACCCACTGAGTGAGGCAAGGGATTGAACCCACATTCTTATGGATCCTAGTCAGATTCATTTCCTCTGCCACCACGGGAACTCCCTGTATAATTATTTTGTTAGTGAGATTTAACAAAATGAAGAGAATTACAGAAATCAGAAAGTCAAGCATCCTTCTATCTCACCTTTGTCTAATTCCTACTCATACGTCAAATTTCAACTGACATGTCCCAGGACACTCCCATGACCACTCCCTGCCAAGTTCCAGTTACCTGCCCCCTCCTTTGTCCTTCCCTTATAAAATATGATATTCTATCATAATTGTTTTTTACTGTCTCCTCTACTAGCTTTGTGAACAGAAGAACTAATCTGTCTTTTAACCTTTTGTCTCTAACACATAAAAAGTGCTTAATAAATATCTGCAGAATAAAGACACAGACCAATACAGTCATTACTGTATTAACAGAGAGAATGAGTTGCAATGGCATCTCTCCATAGTCTATCATTTCCCAGGTCACATAACAACAAACACACACACGCCTACACATTCACACACACCCCGTCAATGTCACACCAGGATCCTGACCCATGCAAAGAAGGATAGAGACTATCAGAGTGTAATAATTCACCCGAGTTTCTAAGAAGCAATCGATACTAGCAAGATATAGGTTGGTTTATCTTATCAATATATCACTCTGAGAGAGAACTAGCTACCTGCAGGCCTTGAAGTACCTCTACCCACATCTTGACAAAAACACCCTTTTTAGTAGAAAAGAAGCAGCTACCAAGAGACACATCACTGTGTTGACAGGCATAATAGATGCAGTGAAAAATGATGCTCTAAGCCTCATCTCTGGAAGGCAGGAAGCACTCAGAGACTTCTGTGGTAAGGATATCTTAGTTTCTGTTACAGCATGTCCTGACAGATTATACATATCCCCAGAACCCCTCTCATTTGTTGGAACAGGAGCAGATCGAGAAACAACCTCTGAACCTCAAACTGGAACTAGTCAGACTCCACACAACCCCACAGTGCTGCCTCAGCTATCTCCTACCTTTCCTGAGGCTTGTGAGTCAGCAAGGCAAAGTGTCAGTAAAAACAGGAGTCTTATTCAAATTCATTATGATAAACAAGCCACAATCATTTTCCAGTTGGTCTATGTGCAGCATCTGGCTCACAGAGACACACCCACAAAATCTAAATAGGCTTGCTCTCACCCAGTCCAGCAGAAGAGAGCAAGGGTCTTTGTTCTGAGATTTACTCTGAGTTGATGGTGTAGATCATAGGTGTACCACTGAACCAAAGCAGTATGATGCACTGACTAGTTAAGGCCAAGTCATGTCCTCCACCTCTGGAGATGGGCATACAGCCCCACTCAGGCCAGGTGAATGGCATCCCATGAGGCTATTACAGAAGGGAAAGCAGATGAAAGCTGAGGAGACAAGTAACAAATGTCCACCCAGTGCTACAGTGCCTACAAGACAGAATGAGAACCATCACTTAGATGAGTGTCAGCTTTACCATAACTGAGTCACGAAGCAATGAGGCAGACACACAATTTCTCAAACACAAAGAGCAGATTCTGCCTCATTTGAAGGCCTATTGCACCAACTCTAGAGAAACGATATTTGAGAGATTACACAGATACTACAGACAGACTACATGGCTCTCATTAAACCCCTAGCCAGTGTGACCAGAGAGAATCTCGTATGCCTCAGTAGCTCCTATCAGCAAGAAAACGGCAAGGACAACTGTGCAGGCAGGTCAAGTTAACCTACGGACTAGTTTGGGGGAAGGCCTGTAAACAGCGATTTTAAACAATGGTGGACAAGTCAATGTCCATGTAATGCCATGAGTTTTTATGACCCCAATAAGTCTATCACATTAACCCTTTATATACCACCTTGGATGACATACATCATTAATATGTTTGAGTTTTATAACTGAGCTAATTATTCAAAAAAGTAAGGAATATATATAGCAGCACCTCTATAAATACAGACTTATATAAATCTCATATGTGTCCTTACCAGTACTAAACTGAATTATCACAGGACACCAGTAGAACCCCTTAAACTATCATCTCAGTATTTATTATTAGCAGTGCATCATCAATAGCCCCTAACCCAGGAGTTCCTACTGTGGCACAGTGGGTTAAGGATCCGGCACTGTCTCTGAGGTGGTACAGGTTCAATCCCTAGCTCCGGAGAGTGGGTAAAGGATCTGACACTGCTGCAGCTCAAATTCGATCCCTGGCCCCAGGAACTTCCATATGCTAAGGCTGTGGCTGGGGGGTGGGGGGAAGCCCCTAACCCTAAACCACTAAAGCAATATCTAGGAAGAGTGGTAGTCACCTTGGCTCTGGACGTGTATCTAGAACTTCTTGATTTAGATAACCTTAAAACTTCAGCCATTGCTCCCAAATGGGAGTGGAATATTGGTATAAAGAGGGAAGATTTGCAACATCTCACGGAAGTAAAGGGTAGAAAACAAACAGTGAATCCTTCTTATAGGAGAGACAAACGATAATAATGTTCCCTATTCCAGGAATCGTAAAAATTATCATTAATGGGATATTGTACACCACAGTGCTCCAGTAAATGGGTTTTGGAAACAGCTGTCTATTATCTCAGAAGTACTGTCCGATGATGCAAATGGTATCAGCATACACAGTACAACCAAATCAGGGCAGAACTGGCAGGGAGAAGGGAGGGGAGCCATGCCTGCCTGCCCCATGACACCAATAAACAGAGACTAGCCAGTAGTGCTCCAAGTGAGAGCAGAGAAGAGCCTCGTTCACTGACCACATCTAACAACACCTATCACCCACCTGCAAGTAAGCAGGACATGGTGATCATAAGGAGAGGGAGGGGATACACGAAGCCTCAGCACGGGGCCCTTAGTTACTTCTCAAAGGAAAGGAAGACACTTCCCACTACCACACATGAAAGCCATGAGTGTCCTTTAATGCATAAGCCTCAGACTGTGGATTGTGCCGGTGATACATCTCGGGTGAGACTATGAGAAGAGTATCAGTACTGTGAGAGGATGGGGGGGGGGTGTAGAAATCTCAGTTCAGTAGTAGACTAGCAACACTTCCTCTGGACCAGGGAATCCAAGGAAAAGTTTGATCTATCATGAATGGAGGATGCCCAGAAAGGGCACTTTCTATGTGGCCCGACAATGCCACATAGTGTCAGTGGGTCATCCACTCTGACTAGAGGGGGAAGAAGAAGAATTCCCTTTTACAAAGAGCCACAGGGTTCAACTAAGGAAAGAGAGTTTGCAGGACTGGGTCTTCTCATCCATGCCTACCCATCTACCTCTACTGATTCAAGTCATTTAACAGTTACTGGCCTATTCAGATTTTCTATTTTTTCGGCCAAGTTTTTTTTTTTTTTTTCATGGCCACATCAGCAGCATACACAAGTTCCAGGGCCAGGGACTGAATATGAGCTGCAGCTGTGACCAAAGCTGGATCTTGCTAACCAACTGCACTGGGCCAGGGATTGAATCTGTCTGTGCCTTTGCAGCAACCTGAACCACTGCAGTTGGATTCTTAACCCACTGCATCACAGTGGGAGTTCCTTGAGCTTTTTTATTTTAAATGATTTTTATTTTTTCCAGTATAGTTGTTCTGTCAATTTTCTACGGTACAGCAAAGTGACCCAGTAACACATACACGTATATACATTCTTTCTCTCACGTTATCTCCATCATACACCATCATCAGTGACTAGATATAGTTCCCAGGGCTATACAGCAGGACCTCATTGCTTATCCACTCCAAAGGCAATAGTTTGCATCTATTAACCCCAGAGGGCTATACAGCAGGACCTCATTGCTTATCCACTCCAAAGGCAATAGTTTGCATCTATTAACCCCAGATTACCAGTCCATCCCACTCCCTCCCCATCCCCCTTGGTGTAAAATATTTTTAAAGCCATCTATTTCATCTAAGTATTAAAATGGGCTTAAGGGAATATCAGCAGGAACCAACAGTGTTTACTAAAGAATGGAAAGGCCCCTATCTCTTAACCATTCTTTCATATTTTCCATCTCTTTATCAATCTGCATTACACTCTGGGCAATTTCTTCAAATCTATCTGCAAATCACTAATTCTCTCTTCAGAACTTCTGTTGTGCTAACTCAACCCTTCCACTGAGTATTTTTCCCCTTTCTATGCATTATGACATTACAAAAAAAAAAAACAGGCAAATCATGTTATAACACTGACAGCTGACGAACCACTGCATCTTCATAATACAAACATGCCACATTATTCCATTCCCTTTACTAAATGTCATCTTGAAGTATTTTTTTCTGAATGATGTAAGCACACTAATGTTTAAAATCTTAACTATATTTTTCATTTCTACATTTCCAGGCATTCTATTTGGGTTTTTTGTTTGGTTGGTTGGGGTTTTTTTTTGAGGGGGAGGGTTGTTTTTGGGGGGGGGGTTTGTTTACTTTTGCTTTTTTTTGTCCTTAGCAGGTAAGTGAATAAATAAACTGTGGAATCCAAATAATGGAATATTACCCAGCACTGAAAAGAAGTGAGCTATCAAGGCATGAAAAGGCATGGAGGGCCAACAAGCACATGAAAAAATGCTCAACATCACTGATTATTAGAGGAATGTGAATCAAAACTACCACGAGATACCACCTCAAACCAGTTAAGAATGGCCATCATTAATAAGTCCACAAATAACAAATGCTGGAGGGGGTCTGGAGAAAAGGGAACCCTCCTGCACTGTTGGTGGGAATGAAAACTGGTACAACCACTATGGAGAACAGTATGGAGGTACCTTAGAAAACTATACATAGAACTACCATATGACCCAACAATCCCACTCTTGGGCATATATCCAAACAAAACTTTCCTTAAAAAAGACACATGCACCCGCATGTTCACTGAAGCACTATTCACAATAGCCAAGACGTGGAAACAACCCAAATGTCCATCGACAGATGACCGGATTAGGAAAATGTATATATACATGGTGGAATACTACTCAGCCATAAAAAAGAACAAAATAATGCCATTTGCAGCAACATGGATGGAACTAGAGACACTCATACTGAGTGAAGTCAGTCAGAAAGAGAAAGACAAATACCATATAATATCACTTATATCTGGAATCTAATACAGGGCACAAATGAACCTTTCCACAGAAAAGAAAATCATGGACTTGGAGAATAGACTTGTGGTTGCCAAAGGGGAGGGGGAGGGAGTGGGGTAGACTGGGAGCTTGGGGTTAATGGATGCAAACTATTGCCTTTGGAATGGATTAGCAATGAGATCCTGCTGTGTAGCACTGGGAACTATGCCTAGTCACATGATAATGTGAGAAAACAGAATGTGTACATGTATGTGTAACTGAGTCTCCATGCTGTACAGTAGGAAAAAAAATTGTGTTGGGGAAATAATTTTAAAAAATAAATTTAAAAAAAGACATGGGGGAAATTTAAATGCACATTATTAAGTGAAAGAAGCGAATCTGAAAAAACTACATACTGTAAGATTCCAACTATATGACGTTCTACAAAAGGGAGTACCCTGAACAGTAAAAAGTTCAGTGGCTTCTAGGGGCTGCAAGGAAGGGAAGAATGATTAGGCAGAGCAGAGGGTTTCTGGGGCAGTGAAACTACTCTGTATGATATTACAGTGGTAGATACATGTCATACATTTGTCAAAAGCCACAGAATGTACATCACCAAGAGTGAAGCTTAATGTAAACTATGAACTTTGGATGATAATGACGTGTCAATGCAGATTCATAAGTTTTAACAAAGTTTTAACAAACGTACCAGTGAAATGCAGGATGTTGATTGTGGGGAAGGCTGTACATGTACTGACTCAGGGGTACATAGGAACTCTGTACTTTCTACTTAATTTTGCTATGAATCTGAAACTGCTCAAAAATATAAAGCTTATTTAAAGAGAGAGAGAGAAGGAAAGAGAGAGAGAGAGAAGGAAAAAGGGAAGAGAATGAGGCAGGTAGAGAGGAAAGGAGGGAGGACCCCTTAGTAGGGAAATGATTAAATTTTGGCATACGAAATACTATGAACTATGGAATACCATGTATGGGGGTTTAAACAGTATGCAGCACAATCTATTCCAAGACTAAAAATTCTTCCAGCTTTATCCTTAGGTGAAAAAAAGCAAGTCACAGAATAATACGCCCAGTATAGTCTAATAATTTTAAAAGCTATGAGTTTATGGGCCTGTACTTGATATACATCTACTTAGAAGTGTAGAGTAAAACTTGTGAGAGAAGATATACAGAACTTACAGCCGTTTCCACAGGAGATGAGGACAATGTTGAAAGGAAGATAAATGTGAAGTTTTTATTAAATATACTTGCATAATTTTTTAAAATAATCAATAAAATTCAGAGCAACACATTGTACATTCACCATCTGTCTAGTTCCAAAATATTTTCATCACCTCAAAAATATTTATCATTTTTGATATCAGTATAAAATTTTAAATTATTAAGTCAGCATAAATTTTCTGTGACTCTCCCACAAAGAAGATAAGATCTTAAAGGGTGAAGTATGAAGAAAGAACTGAAAATCTAGAAAATCTGCTGTTCAAGGTGACTGACTCCTCAGTTATCCCATCAACCAACAATATCTCAATGCATAGCCAGTGGCATATATATACCCCCCAAATCCAAAATCATTTTTTAAAAAAGTTTAATTAAAAGTTTAGATCCTCGGAGTTCCCGTCGTGGCGCAGTGGTTAACGAATCCGACTAGGAACCATGAGGTTGCGGGTTCGGTCCCTGCCCTTGCTCAGTGGGTTAACGATCCAGTGTTGCTGTGAGCTGTGGTGTAGGTTGCAGACACGGCTCGGATCCCGCGTTGCTGTGGCTCTGGCGTAGGCTGGCAGCTACAGATCCAATTAGACCCCTAGCCTGGGAACCTCCATATGCCGCGGCAACAGCCCAAGAAATAGCAAAAAGGACAAAAAAAAAAAAAAGTTTAGATCCTTTTTAATGTACTCATTTTTCCAATAAAATATTTTAAATTTACGTTAACAGAACTGTTTTGTCACCAGTTCAGTAAAAGGTCAAATGAAAAGAAGAGTATTTACAGAACTGCTACTACCACTTCCTGCATCATTTGCTCTCCCTTGGTTTCTCCAAACCATATAATGAACCGGTCCAGCATTCTTGTGAAGTTAAAATTAAACTGCTATTTTAAGGCTAAGTCCAGGCACTAAGCATTCTTATAAATAACATCAAGAAACAACCAAAACACATAATACACACATCAAAAATTTTATTTTAGTAACATATATTAGCTAAAACTCCTTACAAATTATATTCTCAGGCTTAGGATGCTTCTCTACTTCTAAGGCGTGTGAAACACAGATGGCAAAGCTGCCCTCAGTCTTTTTCTAGTATTAACCTATAAACAAATTTTTAAATGTTTTTTGATCTACTATTTATTCAATGTATTCATTATTATCAATGAGCTAAGTATAGGGCCTTAAACAGGTACTGGAGGAAATTTTACCATTTCTGCCTAAAAGGAATATCCAGTCTGAAAATGAGAATTAAAGAAAAGTGAATCTAAGTATAATTCAAGGTAGAAGGTGTTAGGTACAAGAGAAATACAAAGTGTACAAAGCGTAATGGGAATTTATAAGAGGGATTGATTATTCACAGTTTTAAGCCAACAAACATTTTTAAGTGTTTACTATGTGCCCAGCACCATGCTGGATACTAAGGGCAGCAACACTGTCCTGCCCTCAAGAAACTTAGAGCCCAATAGGAAAGCAAGAAACCTTATAAATGGCTCGTTATAATATAAAATTCAGCGGTACATGTATTCACAAAATGCCTGGAAGTACAAAAAAACTGCACATAATTTATCTGCCCACCTTTAGACAGTGTGTTCTTTAAAAAACAATCACAGAAATCATTACCTCTGTAAGCACGGTTATCAGACCTCAGTTAGGTTTCTAGGGCAGTTTATGCAAGACACAAATTATTGAGCAAAGTTAAACATTCTTATCAGTGTCAAAAGACTAGTAGGACTTAGAAGAACAGGAATCCATCTATACTAACATACTAATTTTTTTAATTCTCCATAGATATCCATAGATAAAACTTCAGCTGATATAAAGCATTAATAATTAAAATAATAACTTACTGCTATAGATACAGAGAGAACCCCCCAAAAAATTAAGTATAGGATAAAGATCAAATGTTAGATGGAAGCAAGAACAAGGAAGGAAGAGATTTAGTAAATGTTAGGTCAAGTTGTTGGCCATTAAAGAAAAGAAAAAGGAGGGAGGGGGGAATGGATGGATTCCTACTTTTACCCATATACAAAAATTAATTTTAGATGTGTTTTAAAATACTAAAAGCCAAAAATATAAAAAATAGTAGATGTGCATAACGGGAAAGCCCATCCTAAAACTCCATGCAGAATCATGCAACAAAAACCAGAGGGCTTAAGGAAAAAAAAAATGATGGTGGAAAACAACACTCAAAACTACACAGTGAGACATTCAATAACCAAAAATGGTAAGAACCTAAAAAAAGCACAATTTTACACATACTAAATGGCTACATAATAAATACTCCAAAGAACATGGCACTTTACCTTGAAGAAGACCTAGGATTTGCTTATGGAAGGATGAGAAAGACTGCAACTTGTGAACTGCTGTGAAGTGGTAGGCAGAGCGTTATCAGATGCCGTGTATAAAGCTGTAGCACCAAACGGGTCTACCTCATAACACACAGGGTAAGCTGAGGTAGTGGGTAAATGTCTACCAACCACATTAGAATTCACATTTCCAAAACAAGCTGTACAGAAGAACTGACTCAATAAGTGCTTCTGTCTACCAAAATGCAAAAAAAAAAAAAAAAAAAAGAACAGAAAAAAAGCCTCAAATATCAATTCTTAGGATGTTGAGGATGGGAAATAACTTAGTGATTTCTAATGAACATCCTTAGCAACGACGGTCTCAGACATTGCAATAAACTACAACCAAAAAAAGACTGTCAATAAACTCATAATTTTGTAAGCACTTAATTGAATAGGTACATTATCATTAAGAGGGTTAAAATAAGTTACCCACAAGAACACTAACTTCGTTGACCAAAAGAGTTAATGCCAGGAATAACAATAATGATAGTAAGCTGCAGTAAGAAATTCATGACTCTTCATCTTCAAATTTCAAAAATGCTACATACACCTTTCCTTGGCTTCTAGCCTATTCCTATCAATTCTGAACATTTAAAGACAATGCTAGGACTAGTCTCTGGTTTCTAAAACTGCCACACACAGAAAGCAGAAGCTACCAGAAGGGAGGCCAAGTTGGATGGGAAGATGGCTAAGAAGATGCAAAGCAGACTGCTTAACATTTTCCAGAATTTTCACCAAACTAGAACCAGCATTAGAAGCCAAGTTTCCCAATATCTGTCCTGAACCAAACAAACAAGAGATATAACTATAATAGTGTAATGGCAAGAACTGGGGTGTGGGTGATATTCCCCATTGCTAGTTACCAGCTTTGTGAGCAGGAGCAATCTAATTAGCCTTTCAAAGCCTCAGGTTTGCATCTGTAAACTGATGCTGACAATAGAAAGTACCTTCCCAATCCAAATTAAGGGAACTAAAGCAAGCAGAGTACTTAGCACAGCCTGGCACCTAATAAGAGATCAATAAACATTAAAGTGCTAAATGAAAATCAGTATTAATTTGGGATACAAGCCATCATCAATTTTCTCCATATTTTCTGATCATCACTTTTCTAAACTCACTACTTCTTGATTTATAACATGCCTCTTCCACTGGCTGCCTATTTCTTCTTTTTAAAAATGTCACGTTCCTAGGTTTTTGCATACGTAAAACAATTTTTCATAGCTTCTCTGAGATAAAGTTCAAATGAAAGTTCTCATAAAAACCAGGGCTCCATTTCTCCATCCTAAAGGAAAATAGAGACTCTTGCTCTCTAAGCTTAGTTCCTGGACATGCTGAAGAAACGGAGCTGGTACCGGTTTTCCCTTCTGAAAGGAACTTCAGAGCTACACCCAAGTGCTGCATCTGTAAATCTGGGGTAGCTAAATCATACTCAATGAGAATCACCTTACTATATCTGCCCTAATTACGTAGCCCTAATTGTATTTCATTTAAAAAAAAAAACTCCCTTCTCTATTTTCCTCCAAATTCCCAATTTGCCTATTTTGGGTGATAACCCAAAGCAATCATTACTGTGCCTTAATACATAACCTCACTGTACATCAACTGCATTTAAACTTCAAAAATCATTCTAACACATGAATACCAATGCTGTTCTCAAGATAACAATCAGAAAAAAACAAAAACAAAAACAAAAAACAAAAAAACCTCATTATAGTATGAGTAAAGGTGAAGAAAATTTACAAAACAGTAATGAGGGCAAGAAAGTAGGTCCATTCTAAGACATCCTGAGAGCAAAGGAATCTGATTTCCCAGATTAATTTGCCCCTTATCTTGAAAGAAAAAATTATTGCTCTTGCAAAAAATATCTCAGGTAGATCAGATTGTGTTTAGTAGAGATTTACTATATTGACCGTAACAACCATGGAGGATATCAACCCTAACATGCTTTTTTAATCATATTACTTCTCTATTTCCACATTTTAGTCTCCTGTCCCCACCCCCTCCTGAAAAAACTCATTTTCTCTCCAGTGTATTTACTCCCTACCACATTTTCATCAACATCACATCCACAGACAATTATTACTGAAATGCTTACGATATGCCAGAAACTGGCCTAAGCATTTTAGGTGCATTCATTTAACCCCAAAATCCTATGAAATGAATTATTTTACAAGATAAGAAAGCTGAGGCTTCAAGAGGTCAAATAACTTGCTACAAACCATACACCTAACAAAACAAGTTAAAATGTGAACTCAGCTCTGTCAGACTCCAAAACCTGTACTTGTAATCACTTCCTCCCTATATACTACGAGAAAACGCTTTTCTTCGAATTTCTTTAGCATGTAAGTCACTGCCTGGCAAGTGAAATTCAGTAAGTATTTCCTGAAAGGATAAGTTTAGTTTAATTATTCTGACATTCAAAATCCCTCACTGGGAGAGATGAGGAAATTCCCACTGTTCCTTGAGGCAAACTTTCTTCCCCAACCAAATTATACACTGAGGTCCATGGGATCTGAATCCTGGCAAGAGGTGGAGGGGAGAGGGAAAAAAGAACTTACGCTTTTCTCCCAATATAAATAATAATTTCTCCTTGTTGTAATAACTCTACCTATACACACCTTATTATAAGCTCTTTAACATGTTTATAAGTAAGCTACACAAACATATTTTAATGAATAGTTACCAGTAAGACTAAAAGAAAAAAAAAAATTAGCCCAAACAGGCATATGAAGTACCAGCATTTGCAAATGAAAATGTTTAAGTATATAAAACAAAATGGGAACTATTTTGCCAATTTGAGAACATTTATCAAATATCAGATTGGTCACATTTTATGGTTTGCTATCTTAGGTTTTTATGGTCAGACATGCTAAGAAATACAACTGACCCTTGGACAACACAGGGGTAAGGGGTGCTGACCCTCCACACAGTCAAAAATCCACATTTAACTTATACTTGGCCCTCCATCTGTGTGGCTCCTCTATATCCACAGCTCCATATCCAAAGATTCAACCAACCACTAATGTGTAGTATTGTAATATTTACTACTGAAAAAATTCCAAGTGGATTCAGTTCAAATCCATGTTGTTCAAGGGCCAACTGTACTAGTATTTAGGTGTGTGGTGATTATAAATCACAATGCTAATGAAGTCAGTAAAAGAAACCTGAAATATCTGCCTTCTGACAGACAGTCCCTAGGTTATTAAACATTATTTTATCTAGTTTAATTTGAAGAGTCAGGCAGTTCTTATAAGATGTTTGTGATAATCCTCTATCTAAACAGATCTCAACAAAGTCATTCACAGCATTCACAGTTTATCTTGATTCTAATAAAACAAGAATCTCATTGCTTTTACATATCCCAAAGATCAAGCATCAGGAACCCTCTGGTATTCACTATAATTACACCAATAAACTAGTCCTTAAAAACATCATGTTTCAGGAGTTCTCTCATGGTGTAGTGGGTTAAGGATCCAGCCCAATCACTGCAGCGGCTTGGCTTGCTGCTGTGGCATGAGCTTGATCTCTGCCAGGAACTTCCACATGCGGTGGGCACAGCCTAAAAAAACAAAAAACAAAAAAACAAAAACAAACAAACAAACAAAAATTTTATTAAAATATCTTAAATACTATTTGTAAAAAATCTTTACTGAAATCAGACTGCTAAATGAACAATATAAAGAGACCATAATGGGTGAAAGAGTATGGTCTTCAGACAGAGATTTACCTATGTTCATACCTTGCCTCTACCAATTATCGGCTGTATGGGGTGACTCTGTACAAACTGCTTAGCCTCTCTGAACTCCAGTTTCTGCTCTGCAACAAACAAGACGCCATCTAACTTGCAAGGTTGTTTTAAGGAATAGAGACATGTGGGACCGCATACCACCTAGCAACTGCTAAAGCTGCCTACCCCAAATTCTCATTCTCTTCCTTATTAACAGAACACTGATTTTTGGATAAGGCATCCATATGCCTGAAATATCAAACTTCCCAGACTCCCCTGTACCCTACGGTGACCATGTGACCCAGCTGTAACCAATGAGATGAAAGCATAAGGCTTACAAGCAAGAACTGAAGGAAAACTGTTTTACTGCTAAAAACTAAAATGTCTGGGAAAGGAAACAGCCATCTTGCAATCCATAAAGCAAAAACCATCCTTCAAGGCTAACAAAGAACAGACACAGAAGAATCCAGTGTTCTGATCACACTGTGGGACTGCCTATATCCATATTTCCTGTTACCCAAAGGGAAAAAAAATCCTACTTGATTAAGCCACTGTACTTGAGTTTCTGTTACATGAAGCTGTTACATCCTAATATAGTATATATTATACTATATTATATAAGCACCTAGGAAAAGAATCCAACAGAAGATCAGTAAAGGCAATTATTCCACAAAACTTCTCATTTAACGGAATGTTTAAATTATTCATCAGTAATGCAATGAAACAGTAGGATGTCAACTAACACACACACAAACCACATACAACTGTTATTAAAAATAGGGTATTATAATGTACTCATTAAGATAAACATTCTATCAGTATAGGGTCAAAGAATGAATAGCTTTAATCAAGAAAGGTATCCTTGATGAGGCTGAAGAAAAAAGACTGTAACTGGGTGGAGATTCTACTATTAGAGCCTTTA
The DNA here is from genome assembly GCF_016906955.1 of Phacochoerus africanus. NCBI lineage: Eukaryota > Metazoa > Chordata > Mammalia > Artiodactyla > Suidae > Phacochoerus > Phacochoerus africanus. Next base: position 15,913,625 of record NC_062557.1, read on the forward strand.
AGTTCATTCACTAATATTTACAGCACAGGCACATCACAAGGTGCAAGCTCTCAATACTATGGAAAAAACTATATAAATTTGAGACAGCTATAAAAAATTAGAAAACAAATGTTCAAATGAGAAGGAGGGAAGGGGAAGTAAACACAACTAGATTCTATTTCAGATAAAATTTTAAATGGTGAGTAAAGATTAAGAAAAAGTTTAGTTTTTAATATAATGAAATAAATTACAAAACATCAGTCAAAATAAAATACTACCAAGATAATTTTCTGAATTAGAAAACAGAAGAGTAGAAAATATAAAATGAAGCAACACAGAATAGATCAGTAATACAATGATCAGGGAAAGGGGCAGACAAAGGGTGAAAATAGATCAAGACAGACTCAGGAAATAAAATTAAGGATAAAAAGAGATAGACGCTTGGAGTTCCCATCGTGGCTCAGTGGTTAATGAATCTGACAAGGAACCATGAGGTTGCGGGTTTGATCCCTGGCCTTGCTCAGTGGGTTGCCGTGAGCTGTGGTGTAGGTTGCAGACGCGGCTCGGATCCCGCGTTGCTGTGGCTGTGGTGTAGGACAGTGACTACAGCCCCAATTAGACCCCTCACCTGGGAACCTCCATACGCCGCAGGAGCAGCCCAAGAAATGGCAAAAAGACAGAAAAGAAAAAAAGAGAGAGAGATACAAGCTTTAAGAACAAATTTTAAATTAATCCACTTATAACTTTAAATGCCACTCACCTACACCCTGCCAGATCCCTGTTTCTTCGAAAAATTATCCTAGTCCTCCTCCTTAATCATACCCCTTTCCCTTTTCCTCGTGAGTCCTGCAAGATCTACTAAAATCCATTTTTTGCACCAATTTTTCTGATAATCTTCACACACATAACACTTAAAACAATTATGTACTTGTACTTCTTTAGTAAATGAAATTTTAGTTTTTCCTTCCCCCCCCCCCCCAGGCATGCTAAAGTTTGAGAATCACTGCTCTAAGTCGAAAAAAAAAAAAAAATGACGCTTTAAAAGAGCTCTGAGTTCTAGATAGGACTAATTAATTCATTCAAGCTCATTCAACAAGTAATCACTGATTATCTACTATGTCCCAAACACTATTACAGGTACTGAGAATATAGCAAGAAACCAGTCCGCAATCCCTGGCTTTAGTGAGTTGAGAATCTAGATAAAATTTATATAAATAAATAACTAAAATATAGTACATCAGAAAGTGATGGACTCTAAAGGGGAAAAAAAAAGGCAGGGATGGGGACAGGAATATTGAGGAGTTGAAAGAAAGAGAGGGTAGAAGGTTGCAACTGTAAAGCAATGAGTGAAAACCTGAAGATGATGATAACACAAGCTATGCAGGGAAAAGAAAATTCTAGGCAGAAGAAACAGCACTGCAAACGTCATTAAGCTGTACCTTGAGCACAGTGGATCAGGGAGCAGGAGCAAGGGGTTAGGTTAGTAGATGAGATCACAGAAATGACTCCGAGCCACAGTGTGTAGGGCCTTATTCGCTCTTGTAAGAACTTCGGCTTTTAGTAAGATGGGAGGCCATAGGGCAAATATTAAAAAGAGTAAAGTCATGATCTGAAATATTTTTATTTATTTATTTATTTATTTTTTTGCCTTTGCTTGGGCCGCTCCCGCGGCATATGGAGATTCCCAGGCTAGGGGTCTAATTGGAGCCGTAGCCACCTGCCTACACCAAAGCCACAGCAACGCAGGATCCAAGCCACGTCTGCAATCTACACCACAGCTCACAGCAACACCAGGTCCTCAACCCACTGAGCAACCCGAAACCTCATGGTTCGGGATCCAACCTGCAACCTCATGGTTCCTAGTCGGATTCGTTAACCACTGAGCCACGACGGGAACTCCGATCTGAAATATTTTTAAAAGATCACTCTGGCTGCTGTTTTGAAAAGAAATCGGAGAGGCAAACAGGAGGTTGGCTACAGGAATCCAGGTAAGTGATCTTAGTAGCTCAGATCTAGGGGGCCAGATTCCAGAGGTTTTGAAGGTATAGCCAACAGATCTCCTGACACTGGATATGGAGATTGAAAGGGAGAAATCAAGGATGACTCCAACATTCTAAACAAGTAGAAGGACAGAGCTGCCATTATCAAGACTGGAAAAGACTAGAGCTAGAATAGATGGGGGCGCGGGGAGAACAGTAGATGTTAATTTGGGGTAAACATGCTTGAGATGTCTATTAGACATCCAAGTAGAAATGTCAAGAAAGCAGCTGAACATGTGAGTCTGAAATGTGGGAAAGAAATCTGGATTGGATATAGACATCTGGGAGTTGTCAACATATAGACAGCAAATAAAGACAAAGGACTGAACGATCCTATTAAGGGAGGAGTGCAGACTGAGTTCTTCTGAGATGAGGACTTAGAATCGACTACTGTATTCAGCAACCTGGAGGTCACTGAAGTCCTTGATGAGAGCAGTTTCCCTCAATAGTGAGGGCAAAATTCTCTTTAGAAGGGGGTGGAGAGAGAATGCACTCCAAGGATGTGAAAATACACAATAAAAGATTTTTCATTAAAGTGGAATTTTTTATTACGACAAAATAGAAACCAGGTAAATGCCCAAACACAGGAGACAGAGTAAATAAACCACTGTACAACTGTTTAAAAAAATAATAAAGCACTCTATGAAGTAACAGAAAATTATTTTGTGATATGCTAAGAAAAAAGAGCAAAACACAAAAGTTTTACAGTATGCGTTTTCTGTAAGCAGGATAAAATAAAATATGCACGCACATGCTAATTTCTGAATTAAACTCAGTAGAATTAAACTCAGGAAGGACAAACCAAAAACATTTGGCAGCCAGGCTGTAAAACAGAGAGAAATATTCTCATTTTAAAAAGCTGGGGTCTCAGAGCTGTAAAGCAAAAAGACATCTCTTAAAAACTCAGCTGTGGTCAGAAACCAAGCCCTCCTGACAAAAACATCCTGGCACTCCCCTCACTCAATACATCTGAAGCAAATGATGAACTGAAATAAATGAAGCTACAACAAGGCCCAGTCATAGGCCAAAGATAAACTCAGCCTCCCAGTCTACACATTAAACAAAGGCAGCAGCACGCCCTTCTCGGGAGGTAAACAGTATTACCTTGGTCTCTGCTATTCTTTTGTACAAAACGCCTATTATATGATCAAAATTTAATAGATTCCCAAAGAGATAAGAAAATGTAACCTGCACTAATAATCAAATTTTGTCTCTCAGCCCCAAATTCATCCTTTATTACCTGATCTGTGGAAATGGATCTGGGCCCTTAAAATAGTTCTTTTTTCTTTGCCAGCTGGCACAATGTTAAGCTTTGTCAGCAGAAGTTGCAGTAAAGATTTTGCAGAAGGAAAGAGTTTCATTTCTGGATCCCAGTGTACTTGTTCAGCAGGCTCCTACGTTGTGCATGGTTTCTCCATGACTTGGTTCCTGCAGCACACGCAGCTTCTCTGGCCTCGGGTTACTGCAGTATGTACAGCTTCTCCAGTATCCTACCTCTGGACTGTACAAAGGCCATGAGTACCCAAAGACCTGCACCTTCTCCCAGCACTCTCCCTCTGGTAGTTTTATAGTAGAGTACCTTTGGTGTGACACTTTCCCTGTGAGCCTCTCTTGACAGGGTGGATTTCTAGCAAGTTCTGAAGGGAAGATTTCCAGAAAGTTCTGCTACTGTGGGCATCAAGCAGTTTCTCCACAACCGAGTGAGTCATGGCCAAGCTCTTTCCAACAAAGTCTGGATGTCACCTGGGCGCTGGGGAGAGTATTCTTCCTTGGATAGCTCAGTCTATGAAGAGTGGCTTCTCTGTATATCTATGATTCCTACCTTCTCTTTAGTTCTTACTAGCCAATCCCTCATTACTCCATTCCCTTATAATTAGTAATTATTCACATTAAATGTTCATTGATCAAATTACTATGTAGGGAGTTCCTGTTGGGGCTCAGGGGTAATGAACCTGACTAGTAGCCACGAGGACACAGGTTCAACCCCTGGCCTCGTTCAGTGGGTTAAGGGTCTGGCTTTGCTGTGAGCTGTGGTGTAGGTCACAGATGCAGCTCAGATCCTGTATTGCTGTGGCTGTGGAGCACGATGGCAGCTGAAGCTCTGGTTCAACCCCTAGCCTGGGAACTTCCATGTGCCGTGGGTATGGCCATAAAAAGACAAAAAAAAATTACTATGTAGTTTCTCTTTCATGACTAGACTCAGACTAAAACAGGAGCCAAACCAAAAAAATACTTTACAACAATTCCATGAATATGAAATAGAAGAATAAGCAAAACTAACCTATGATAGTGGGAGGAGGACTGGCTAGAAAGAGGCATGAGTAAACTTTCACTGACGACAGAAATGTTCCATATCTTGTTTGCAGTAATAGTCATACAGACATACACAACTGTCAAAACTCATTAAACTGAATGTTAATATCTTTGCATTTGATTCATAACAATATCTCAAAAGAAAAAAAAAAAAAAGGAATCCAAGGCCCCATGGAGAAGTGTCTGATTCTACTGCTGAGGTAGGAAAGCAAAGTATGAGCCTGGAATATCATATTGTTCCAAAAGGTAAGGAAGTGCTAAAAATAATGATCAGGGCAGATAACAAGGAGCCAGCCTGAAGCTGCTCCCAGTGGGCAACCCAGGAACAATCTGAGTATCAAGATAGATCATAACCCACTAAATAAAATAGGAACCCATGAGTTCATATTGTTATTTAAAGAACAGAGGCAGGGAGGCTTGGCTGGCTCTTTCATAATAGAATATCAACTAATAAGTACAGACAACACGGCCGAGTTAAGAGACTCATCATTCTGCAACCGCTCTAGTAATAATTAATTCATGAGAATTATTAATGATGCTAAAAACTGATAGGTCAACGTTTGATGAGCAACAAGAGATTTACACAATTTCAAAACATCCTCCAACAAATTCCTTACATACTATGAAAAGAAAATAGTAACTTTACAATGGAGAAACCTAGTGGACTCTACTTTAACCACGTCATCAAGTGAACATTACCAATAATGGGTCAAGTCAGAATTACATGCCTCCTGACAGGATGCACTGAGAAGGACACACATCATTTATGTGGTATTCCTGCCCCTCAACTGTATACTCTAAGAAAACAGACAAACCAAACTGAGGTAGAGTCTACAAAATAATTGGCTGTACTCTTTTTTTTTTAAATTTAAAGTGAATTTTTTAGCATTTTTTTTACTCAATGAATTTATTACATTTATTTATTTATTTATTATATTTATAGTTGTGGCTGTACTCTTTCAGAAGTGTCAATGCCAAGAATCACGAGAGGCTGAGGAACTCCTCCAGGTTTAAGACTAAACCCATGGGAAAATGCAACACATGACACCAGGATGAACCCTAGACTGGGGTTGGGTGATGGGGGTGCTAAAAGCACGTACTGAGGGAAGAAATAAAATTTTAACATGGACTGTAGATTAGATAACAGTATTATATCAATATTAAATTTTCTGATTTTGAAAATTATATGAGATATATGAAAATGTCCCTGTTCTTAGGAAACAAATACTGTAGTATTTAGATGTAAACACAGGATGACTATAATCTGTTCTCAAACTACTCAGGAAAAATACCTACACAAGCAATAATACGTAAGTTAACAACTGGTGAAATGCGCATAAAGGAAAAATTCTTGGTACCATTCTGACAACTTTTTTGTGTATTTTCATTTCAAAATAAAACAGTGAAAAAATAATAGGAGGAAAAAACGAGAGCATATGGACAACTCTAGAAGGGTTAGCTGTAAAGTTTTCTTGGTTAGGAACAGAAAAAATAGGTGGAAGTTGGAGGGGGAAATGAGGTCAAGAAAACTTTTAACATGGGAGAAATAACATGTTTGAATGCTGATGGATATGAATCCGTTAGAGAAGAAAAAGTTGAAAGAGGAGAGAACTGTTAAAGCAACGTTCTTGAGTAGACAAGAGTAGATATGATCTAGAGCACAAATGGAGAAACTGCCTTCAGAAATATGCATAGCTGGGATGCAAATGCTAGTATATGGGTAGATGTGACTGGAAGTCTACAGAAGTTCTCAACTTTTTCAGTCAAGTAGGAAGAAAATTTAAAATGTATTAGCTGAGAAAGAAAATGAAAAGAAGAATTAAAAGTGTGAGATAAGAAGTGTAAAATAATCACCCATTCATTCTCTGACCCCTTAGACTAAGGATATATACTGCATGATTACCTTGGAGCATCAGGGTTCCACCTGAGGCTTGTGGTCATGAATTGTCAAGGTTGTGTGTTTTTTCCCAAAGACATTCAACTTCATGGTAGCAGGCATGGAACAGGTGGAAGGTTGGACCTAACTAGGAATGTGGTTTGGCACAACGACAACAATGAATTAAGAAAGAGGAAATGGTGTGAAAGGTATGTGTTGGAGTTCCAGCTGTGGTGCAACAGGATCAGAGCCATCTATTCAGCACCAGGACACAGGTTCAATCCCTAGCCTGGCAGAGAGGCTTAAAGGATCTGACATTGCTGCAGGTTGCAACTACATCTCGAATCTGATCTTGGAATTCCATTTGCTGAGAGGTAGCCAAAAAAGAAAAAAAAAAGGTTAAGGGAGAACTATGATTATGATTGATTTAAGCCAAGTAAGGAAGGGAGCAAGGATATCAAGAGAGTAACACAGTGAAACATTTGTGGATTAGAGGTCTTAGTGTAGGCAAAGGATTATTGGAGACAGGGTACCACAGGGAAATGGACTGAAAGATATCAAGTAGTGATCAGAGGGTGGGATACGTGAAACTGAAATTATGGAGAGGCTGCAATTATTAGTCAAGATCTAAAGGCATGATTTTGGTAGTGAATAATTTATGTAAGATGGAAGTCAAGATCACTGAGGGATATTCAAAGAACTTGAAGATCTGAATGTTGAAATTATCAAAATGTGAGATCAGAAATAGTACTGCTAAAGTGGGGAGGGGAAGAGATTTTAAAAATTAAAAAGAAGTAACACCTTGAATCTTGTGTAATAAAAAATTTGGCTGGCTTTTGTTCCTAGTTCCTCGGAAATAATCTCTAAATCCTGAGAATTTTCTGAGTGATAGGAGTCTCTTGTTATTCACAGGGAGCCCTGACAGTTTATGTTAATTCATTAGGTGATTCATGGTAGGCCCCTAAATAATTTGTACTAATGAAATGACTCAGGATGGGCACTGGCTATACCAAAAAGACCAATCATATGATTAGAAGGTTGGGGTTTTGAGCCACATAATACCCGTGGGACCCTCACAGAGGCAAGCTGAAGCTAAAGACTGAATTTAATAGTGACCATGGATCAAATCCATCATGCCTACATACTGAAATCCCAATAAAAACTCTGGATACCGAAGCCTGGAAGAGCTTCCTTGGTTGACAGTGTTCTATGTTTACTGTTATACATTGATGTACCAGGTGGGTGACATGTCCTGACCACACAGGGAGAGGACACCAGAAGCTTCACTTTTGAGAATCTCTTAGACCCTGCTTTATGTGTCCCTTCTTTTAGCTTATTCTGCTTCGTATAGTTTTTTTTTCTACAATAAAACTATAATCGTTAAGCACAGCACTTTCCTGGGTTCTGTAAGTTGTTCTAGTGAATTACTGAATCTGAGAGAGTAGTGGGAATCCTCTACTGGTAGCCAGTTAGTTATTCAGGAGTGAGGGAAACACGTGCAGCTAAGTGTCTGAAGTGAGAGTTGTCTTACCGCAGACTGTGCCCTTAATTTGTGAAGCCTGGCCTAACTCTGGTGGTAAGCATCAGAAATCACTGTAGGGAATGAACAAGTAGATACAGTCAAGAGCAAAAGCAAGGGGTTACAGTAAATAAAATTTGATGATATGAGAGTCAAAGCTAGAGAATTTTAGGAAAGAGAGAAGGAGAATGATTTGAATGCTGAAAAGGGGAATAAATAGGATACAAACTCAATCTCCAGGTCCAATGCTATGAGGGCTATGCAAAGAAAAAAAGGAAGGGGGTATCACTTGAGAAGGCAAAAGGGGAAGCAATGTCCTCAAAAAAGATAAAATTCCTAAGGCACTACAACTTACAGGTTGTGAAGTTGAAAAGCAATCAGTGAAAGAAATTCACTAAAATAGAGCATCCATGACACAGAATAACCAAGAAATAATGGCATCCTGGAAGCCACAAACTTCCAAGGGGAGAGAGTAATCAGTTGTATCAAATGGTGCTGATATGTCAAGCAAGATAGAGACTAAAAAACGACCAATGGATTAAGCAATGTGAAAGCCATCTACGATCATAACAAGCAGTTTCAGTGAAACGGTGGAAGAGAAAGCCTGGTTGGAATGGGTTCAAAAGGGAATGGAAATCTGACTTTTCAGCACTCCGGAAATCAACTGAAGGCATACAACAAACTCAGGAGTGTTTATTCATGCAAACTGCTTAATGCTGTATAAGAGCAAAGTAAGCCTCTGGCATCTTTCTGCCTGTAGCTACTCTCAATCCTCCCAACAAGAACCGATGTATTCAACCACAGTGAGGCAGGCCACGAAAACCAGCCCTTTTGCAGTCATTGCCCAACAGGACCCAATCTGCAGCACTGCCAGTTATAGTAGCCATCTCAGTGGCAAGTGAACAGGAAGGGCAGTATCTCCACTATCTGAGGTTGTAGTCCTGTTAGGAGCAAGCAGTAGACTAATGTACCAGCTGGACATTTAACAGCAAGTTCCAGGCAGTGAGATAGCCATAGGAGGTTGATAATCATACCCCAGATATTGATTTCTTATTGTGCCAAGGCAATTTAATAGAAGAATAATCTTTTCAACAAATGGTATTTGGAAAACTGGATATCCAAACACAGAAAAATAAGCTTAGATCCTTACCTCACACCACATACAAAAATTAACTTAAAATGGATCACAGGAGTTCCCACTGTGGCTCAGCAGTTACAAACCCAACTAGTATCCTTGATGCAGAGTCAATCCTTGGCCTCACTCAGTGGGTTAAGGATCTAGCATTGCCATGAGCTATGGTGTAGGTCTCAGATGCAGCTTGGATCTGGCATTGCTGTGGCTGTGGCATAGGCCAGCAGCTGTAGCTCTGATTCAACCCCTCGCCTGGGAACTTACATATGCTGCGCCTGCAGTCCAAAATAAAAAAATTTTAGGGGAGTTCCCATTGTGGTTCAGTGGAAACAAATCTGGCTATCATCCATGAGGACGCAGGTCTGATTCCCTTGCCTCTCTCAGTGGGTTAAGGATCCCGCACTGTTGTGAGCTGTGGTGTACATCACAAACGTGGCTCAGATCTGGTATTGCTGTGGTTGTGGCATAGGCCAGCAGCTACAGCTCTGATTCGACCCCTAGCCTGGGAACCTCCATATGCCAGGGGTTTGGCCCTAAAGAGAGAAAAAACATTTTTTTATATAAAAAATAAATAAATAAATAAAATGGGCCACAAAACCAGAAATTTCACTCCTAGAAATCCATCCAAGAGAAATTAAAACATACTTCCACACTCAAAGCTCGTACCTAAATATTTGCAGCAACATTATTCATAATAACCAAGAAAAGGAAACAATCTACATGTCCATTATTTAGAGAATGGATAAACAAAATGTGCTATATCCATACAACAGAATAATATTCAGCAATAAAAATAAAGTACTAATATGTGTGCAACATGGATTAACCTCAAAAACATTACATTAGGAGTTCCCGTCGTGGCGCAGTGGTTAACGAATCCGACTAGGAACCATGAGGTTGTGGATTCGGTCCCTGCCCTTGCTCAGTGGGTTAAGGATCCGGCGTTGCCGTGAGCTGTGGTGTAGGTTGCAGACGCGGCTCGGATCCCGCGTTGCTGTGGCTCTGGCGTAGGCTGGTGGCTACGGTTCCGATTAGACCCCTAGTCTGGGAACCTCCATATGCCGCGGGAGCGGCCCAAGAAATAGCAAAAAGACAAAAAAAAAAAAACCAAACAAAAAAACCATTACATTAAGTGAAAGAAGGAAGAAGAAAAAGACTACATAGTATAAAGCACAACAAAACTACATATTGTATGAGTCTATTTATGTTAATGTCCAAAGACCAATTTAGAGAAACAGAAAACAGAGCTTTCTATTGCCCAGGGATGGGGTTGGGAATGTTTCTAAATGCAAGTGGGCTCAAGTGAATTTTAGGGGGGTGATGGCAAGAAATATTATAAAACAGGACTGCACAACTCTATAAATTTACCAATAATCTCTGAATTATGCTGTTACAATGGGTAAATTTTGTGAAATGTAAATTATACCCCAATAAAGCTACTTAAAAAGAAAGAAAGAAAGAAAGAAAATTCGATAAGGTGAACAAAGACAACTGTTTTTGCGGAGCCTGGTATATGAGATAAGAAATGGGGTGGTAAATAGAAGAAGTAAGGTTAAGAGACGGTTTCTCTAAGATGAAACAAATTGCATTTTTTTCTTATTTTGTTGAAAGCAGTCCTGAAAAGGAGAAACAGAAAAGAATTACAGGAAGAATGTCCTTGAGAAGGTAAGAAAGGGTAGGTTCTTAACGGACAATTCCACAGAAGTTCCTCTGTGGTGCAGTAGGTTAAGGATTTGGTGTTGCCACAGCTGTGGTGCAGGTCGCAAATGCAGTACGGGTTTGATCCCTGGCCCAGGAACTTTCACATTCCTCGGATGAGGCCAAAAATAATAATAATAATAGACAATTGTTGGGAATGTCCTTCTAAAGAGGAAAAGACAATTAATTCACAATAACACCGCTAAAGATGCAGGTGGTGGGAAGACTCTGTTTTCTCAGTAAAACAGAAAGCAACGTCACCAGCTGAAAGAGAGGATGGAAATGGCAATGTGGAAAATTTGAGTGCAAGGGAAAGACAGAATCATCTAAGTGAATGGGAGCATGGAAGGGCTACAACAATACAGCAGGATCTTGGCAGCACTAAATAAGGAATTTAAAGTCATTTGGTACTGGCCAAAAATTTCAAGCCAACATAGTTGTTGTGCACTACCCATATTCAGCTACAAGTTTACAGGTATAAAATAGGTGGAAGTGGTTTTAACCAGGCAACAAAAACCAAGGGAAAAAGGTCAAGTCAAGAGGGCTGAGGTAGATGCAGGAGAGCAACTATAATAAGGACTGCGGGAATTCAGCTAGTTTTTTTTAAAAAAGGAAGCGCATGAATGCATTGAGCAACAGTGAAAAGGTGGTAAATTAAAAGGTCCCTGTGAGATCATGGAATTAAGGCTGTTGAGTACTAGAAATGAAGCAGGAAAAAAAAAAATGGAGATGGTAGCTAAAGAGTGAAATGCCAGAAATTGATATTACAATAAGATATGTTTTTCTGTCATAAGTTCTAGGGCAATGACTCTCAACCCTGGCTGCACATTAACGCTGCCTTGGAAAACTGTTAAAAATAATATCCCAGGCCACACTTCAGACTAGGCAAATCAGAATCTCTGGAAGTCCTAGGCATCTGTAATTTGTCAAAGCTCCCCAGTTAACGCAGAGGTACTGAGGGTTTAAAAACACCTGCACAGAATATGCAGTGAGTGGCTGAGGCAGAAGATAAGATCAGTAGGGAAGAGGAAGTCCAGAGACCAGAATGTCAGCAGGATCATCTGCACGAATACTGACATCACCACTCATTACAACTGGAGGAGTAGGAGACTAGCAGTGAGCCCAGAAATCTAGAAGCAACTATGAGAAAGCAAAGAGAACACTTAAAGCACCTCACTAGGTGGAATCACCCCTTAAGAACTCTCTAGGGGAAGTAACTGCCCTCAGGGGAGAGGTAAGTTTCAGTTAGAGCAAGAAGGTAATAAGGTGGAGAGATAACTTAAAGGTAAAAGGGAGTGTTGCAGATGACTGACAGTGAAATCCAGAAAGCACAGAGAAGAGGTTCAGGATCATAAGGGGTGAAAACTGAGATCAGGCAAGAGAGATGAAGAGAAGGTCCAGACAGAACTACTAAAGCCAAAAAGCAACCCGTCATATTTTTTAACACTACACAAAAATAACAGAAAAAAAAAGCTCGGTGAAGTTAGAAGAAGCTCTCCTGAAGCCAGGCACATTCTAAAGGATTCATTTAATAATGAATTTAAAGTAAAAACACATCACAGAAAAGTATCAAGGTCAGTCCCACATAACATTGTCATAAGACTAGAGAGAATTTGGAGCAGAATAACATCCCAGCAGACAATGAACGCATGCTGGAAAGACAGTCCACATAAACCATAACTGATCAAAATTATAACATGCTACTTCAGAATGAGCTAAAAGACCTTAAGAATATGAAACAAGACATGAAAGAATAACAAACAGAATTATAAAAACTCAAAATGAGATGGCATGACTCAGGTAAGAATTTAAAAGGAAAGGAACATTCCAGAAATGAAGATGAGTGATTAAAAACACATAGATCCTTAAGAAAAAAAAAAGAAGGTAAAAAAGAAAAAAAAAAATTTTAATTCAGAAAAGATAAGAATTTGAGAAAAAAATGACAAATACTGAAGCCAGGCAAAGAAGACTGAAGATACAGATGATAGGAACCTGTGAAGAAGAAAACCAAAGAACAGAACAAAGAGTAAAAACATACTTCAAAAAAATTTTCCTGAAACTAAAAAAACAAACAAACAAAAAAACTGAGACTACATTTTGCAAAAGCAAAATATGTACCTGAGAATATCAACTGAGAATGACCAAAATGATTTTATTAACACCAAACGTTAAAGAATAAGGGGGGGGGGGAGGAGAAAAACTGGAGTCAGAAAAGGGAAAAATAACAGAACCATACAGATAGGAATTAGACTCTAGAAAATGAGAGATGAACTAGCAATATTGGGTTTCACATGACATAAAAAGGATAAAGTACATAATGAGATTAGATCTGATCATCTCAGGTCACAGAAAAGTGGCAGGACTTTTTGCGTAGAAGACAAAGAACCAATTACTTACAAAGAATCAAGCTGGTATAAGACTTACCTATTGCACGAGAAGTTTAAAGACAGTAGATAAAGGTATATATGCTATATAAGGGGGGAAAAAGGATTATGATCCAAGAACACTATATCCAGGCAAGATACCATCTATTAATCAAGAAAAAAGAGAAGCACCTTCACTCAATCAAAAATTCAGAAATTATGTCACATACAATCTGAGGAAATTACTCTAAAATGTTATCAGATGATTTTCTGGCATCCATAAAGATAGTTATGGGTGTCTTTCTCCAGTCTCTACCACTCCCAGAGTTGCAGCTGGCAGCAGCGACAAGGCCAAATTCAAGAACAATAACTATCACATACCACCAGTCCCAGAAATGACTTCAAGAAACGCAGATGCTAGGGAATGCATACTTTGCCAACAAGCACAACAAGAAAGGCCTCAAAAAGATTCAGGCCAACATTTCCAAGACAATGAGCACCTGTACAAAGGCCAAGAAGGTGCTCACTAAGCCCTAAGTAATCAAATACAAGATCTTAAAAGGTGCCAGCTCTAAACTGGACAGACTCATACATATCATCCATCCCAGTCTCTGGTAGTATGCTTATTTCTATACCATCAAGAATACTAGGCTCTGGCAACCAAAAGGCAGTAATGAAGCCAAGGTCAGAGCCAAGACCCAGGTCCCATGAAGTCCTCCCAAAGACTCCAAGAAAATGGTCTCTATCAATTGTGAGGACCAAAGAATTGTATAAAACTTAAACTACTGTCCACACAGGCAGGCATTTCCCTATGCCATTTTATATAAATACAATACAAAGTCTCCCAAATCACCCCAAAAGAGATAATCACATAGTTTTTATCTTGAAATTTGTTAATATAACAAATTATGTTAATATTTAACTGTCCTCGACTTCCTAGAATAAATTCTACTGGATCATGATGTATTATCTTTTAAATTCACTGCTGGATTTATTTTGCTAGTGTTTTCTTTAGAATGTTTGTTTGTCTAGTCATGAGTAAAAATGGACTAATGTTTATAAGAGAAAAAAAATGAAAACAATCTTAACATCCAGCAGTTGGAGAACAACAGACTAAATTATAGTGTAGTATGCTGTGGAATGTTATTCGGCTTTTTAAAATTAGAATTCCATTTATTAAATTGAAGATAGCCATGACATACTCTTAAATGGATAAAGCAAGGTACAAAAAGCCTATATGTGTGTGTGTGTGCATATATATGCTTAAAGGTTTTGGAACAAAGAGGAATATGTTAAAAAAAAATATTCAAAGTGAGGCGTTCTCTTGTAGTAGAGTGGGTTAAGGATCTGGCATCGTCACTGCAGCATCCCAGATCACTGCTGCAACACAGGTTTGATCCCTGGCCGGGAACTTCCACATGCTGCTGGCATGGCAAAACAAACAAAGAAACAAACAAAAAAAACCCTCAAAGTGTTGGTTAATGCTGGCCTACCTCAAGGAATAAAAGTAGAAAAAGAGAGGGAAATTTTAATTTTTTCTTTATTCACTTCTGGTTTGTTTACTTTAGTGGTTGCAAGCAGAGAAATACTTTTGCGATTTTTTAAGTAGGGAGGGGGGAGGAGATACCAGTTATCTACTATAAGTAATGACAATTAAAATTTGTTGACAGTAAATGGCTACCTTTAATACAGCCAAAGACAAAATAGAATTAAATTATCTAGGAGTTCCCATCGTGGCTCAGTGGTTAACGAATCCGACTAGGAACCATGAGGTTGCGGGTTCGGTCCCTGCCCTTGCTCAGTGGGTTAACGATCCGACATTGCTGTGAGCTGTGGTGTAGGTTGCAGACGCGGCTCAGATCCCGCGTTGCTGTGGCTCTGGTGTAGGCCGGTGGCTACAGCTCCGATTCGACCCCTAGCCTGGGAACCTCCATATGCCACGGGAGCTGCCCAAGAAATGGCAAAAAGACAAAAAAAAAAAATTATCTAAAGCAAGGTGAGGAATCATTATTAAGTTCATTTATTTAAAAATACAAAACTATCCAATCTAGAACCAAATTTGCACACAAGTGATCTTTCCCAAGGCATTAAGCAAGATATCTTCAGGATTAAACTAGTTTTTGTTTTACAACTAGCACAAACTTATTAATTTATGGATATTACAACCAAGGATAAAATTAAGATAAAGTGAGCCAAGTGCATTTAAAGAAAAATATTCAATGAATAATTACTCGCACATTATGTACACAAATTAGCAGAAACAGGCAAAATGTTACAGAAATAATTGAACCTTGGGGGAAAAAAATGAGAGTTTGTATACTTACAGGGGCACTTTTTCTAGTATATTATTTTACACTGTAAATAGGCAAGTACTTTTTATTAAGTAGATCACAAAAGAAAACCAACCACCCTGACTATCACGTACAAATTTTTTTAAAAGACAATTTAAAAAGCAAACAATACGGCACATAGTGGCAGGGAGGGGGGGCACAGATAAAGTTATCACATAAAGTTTGAGTTATTCACAAAAATATGAAATGCTTGTAAAAATAGAAAATACATGATCAAATTGAAAAAACTGTCAAAGGGCTCAAGGTCTCAAGAAGTGCTGTGGTTTTCCATCTTAGGGAAGAGATTAAAATTAATTTTTCACCAGTTTGTGGTGCAAAGGCAAATAGTACAAAAAGAAATGCATACTAGGAGTCTGCCCAAGAAAGAGCATCCTGCTTCTAAGAGTTTTTATTTTTAAGTTTACAGTTATTCAAGAAC
The DNA here is from genome assembly GCF_016906955.1 of Phacochoerus africanus. Classification (NCBI taxonomy): domain Eukaryota; kingdom Metazoa; phylum Chordata; class Mammalia; order Artiodactyla; family Suidae; genus Phacochoerus; species Phacochoerus africanus. The sequence goes on from NC_062557.1 coordinate 15,929,313, forward strand.
TTTCAGCTCTCTTCATATCCTCCATAAAAGAAATTATCAAGACACAAAACTAATGAGTAGCCAAATTAACACAGATTTTTCAAAAAACCTTGCTAGGTTGACAAGGAGAGCAAGAGGGGTTCCAACTGTGGCACAACAGGATCAGCAGCATTTCTGGAGCGCTGGGACATAGATTCGATCCCCAGCCCAGCACAAGTGGGTTAAGGATGAAGGTTGACACTGTGGCTCAGTCTGATCCCTGGGTCAGGGAACTGCATATGCCTCAGGGCAGCCAAAAAAAGGAGATGAAGACAAAATAACAAGAAAAAGCTGGACTGATAATGCTAGTAAAATATTGTGGAAAGGAGCTATTGTGAAGCACACATCAAAAAACAGGTCACTTCCCAAAACCTAATAAAAATTATCATTTATTAAGTACCAGACATCGTCCTAAGGATTTTTCACTGAAATTATTTCATCATCATCAAAACCCTGCAAGAGTTTTTAGCACATTATACAATAGCTACCGAGTGATAATTTGACCTTGTTTTCATGATTCAAAAACTCACAAATTCAATGAAAAAACAAAACTCACAAACTCATGTTCTCTCTTCTATGCAGTCTCATGACTCTAAAATTTCAAAAGCTTCTTACAACAAAGCAACAGTGTTGTCATCCTACAATACAGCAATGTCTGAATAACAACTTCCAAAGGAAGTTTCTCTTCCTCTTTAAATCCCTAAAAAAGGAAGAGCTAAGATTCTGTGAGGCTGAAGCAAAATTTGAGTATGTAGTAACTCTTCATTCCACATGTGTACTAAAGCTAATTACCTTCATTCACCCTAACACAATCCTCAGGAGCTCTACAGGATTCCATGGAATTTGAACAGAAACAGAATTCTAGAGTACCCATACCCATCAAGCGACTTAGCTTTGCCTTATCAAATTTCAGCAGTCAGAGCTAGAAATTGTGGAACCCCTTAACACAAAATTAGGAACAAAGGGCTAAGAAGAAACTTCCTTCACTTAAGCAGAGGGAATTTACTGAGATCTGAGGCAGTGTCTCCTGCCTAAATGATTAAATCACAGTTTATACATACCCACTCCCATTTCCAAATTTATTAGCTAATCTACTTACAGATGTCCCCACAGGTGGGGCAAGGGAGTTTCCCTGCCAAGAAAAAACTGGTGCCTATTTCTTTGTTGTCAATCTCTATAATCAGATATGTCATCTGACATAATTATGTATGATAATGCAAACCTGGTATTACAGACAAGGAAATAAGCATGGCTACCTGGACCAAAGATAAGTGTTTGGAATCACAAAAGTTTTCCATTGCTTATATACTTTCTTTGTGAATTTTAGGTCTGCAGTACTTGCTGACATTTATAAAAAGACATCTACAAGTCACTGTTTTCATGATACTCTTGCCATTTAAAGAGTAAAATTTATCAACAATGGTCAGTGAAACTTTAGGAAAGTCATAAACTTTAAAACATTTTTTTCAACTATATTTTTCCCAAAGGTAGAATGAATATCTACAACACAAAACTGTTTGGGTTTTGTTTTTGCTTTTTTTGTCTTGAACTGCCCCTGTGGCATACAGAAGTTCCTGGGCCAGGGATCAAACCTGCACCACAGAAGCAACCCAGGCCGCTGCAGTGACGCCACAGATCCTCATTCTGCTGTGCCACAAGGAACTCCCAAGACACAGAATTGTGAATTACAAATTTAGCTTTTATTTAAGGAAGAAGATGAAATGCCTACCCTCACCTGAAAGACTGGAGGAGTAAAGGTGACATTATCAGGAAGTCAATAAACATATAATACATTGTAGGTAGTCAATAAATATTTAAGTGAATGATTTAATGTATTAATATACTGCATAGAAATCCCCCAACTTTCCCAACATAACAAATCTAACTCATATACCTTGAACATGATGTGTCTATATAATAAACTAATATATAAAAATCAAGGGTTTTTTCATATAACAATGACCCCTTTTAATACAAAATACATATATGAGAGACTCAGACCAGAGCAAACAAAGAAAAATGTTCTCTTACATGCTCTGCTCCAAACCTCTCCACTTGGGATACCTCTGCTGAGAAAAAAAATAGTAGAATCGAATAATACATTTTGTCAGAAACTTCTTCAGAGTTAGACATAACATGGGTGTCAGAAGGCAGCACAAGATGAGCCTGTCAGATAAATCACTACTAAGGCAATGAAAATTTTAAAAAACATACCAAAAAAATTATTCACTATCATGCAACTACTCAGTTTAAATGACTGACATCAGTATCTCTCAAGTTCTGATCAAAAGAAAGGCATTTGAGAGGTGGGAGTATGTCATGCATTGAGTAAAGGCAGCAAGTGATATTGTGGGAAAGGAAAGGGTAAAGAAAAGGCGTGATGACAACTAAAACCAACCTAATTCTTTTGCCTCTTAACCTTAATCGTATTTATCCTTAACTATTCAAAAAGAAACAGAAGTTGAACATAATAAGATACTGCTATAATGTGTGTGGCCCATATAAAAGCAACTTACCTTGCAACATCCACAAAAACAGCTTCCATATGATTTATAAAGATTTTGTAAATAAAATAAATTGACCTAATAAAAGAAATTTGTTTCTAGAAAAAAGTCATGGTATTGCAATTATTTACTCAGCGTTTGCTACAAGAAAGATCCCTTCCAGAAAGTTTTTCACTGATTGCACCCTCACCTTGCTTTAGCCTTCTAAAACTAGGCCCAAATTTCTCGTTTTCCATCTAATACTACCTTGAATCTTAAATATTCAAGGTAAAAATATCTTCTAAAAGAAAGAAAATGGACCAGAGTGGGGAAACACAGCTGTAAGTCTTTAAGCCCTTCCTGTAACCTATTTATCTCCATGGATTTTTTTTTTTTTTTTTTTTTGCTTTTTAGGGCCACACCTGTGGCATATGAAGGTTACCAGGCTAGGGGTCTAATCGAACCTATAGCTGCTGGCCTATACCACAGCCACAGCAACACCAAACCCAAGCCACCTCTGTGACCTACACCACAGCTCATGGCAATGCCGGATCCTTAACCCACTGAGCAAGGGCAGGAATCAAACCCTCAACCTCATGGTTCCTAGTCAGATTTGTTTCTGCTACGCCACAACAGGAACTCCTCCATGGATTTTTAGAGACTTTTGAGGACATGATACAGTCTCAATCACTATTCATACATCTCCTTGACTCACTTTCTAAAAATCATATACAATTATCATCTAATTCAAGTGACTACAAAAAAATGCCATTCAAATAAACCAAGTGGTAGTTTTCATGATATTATAACAAAGACCAAACTATATATACAGTGCCTTCTCTCCAAATGATAAGAGTATTTGATGACCACAGGCACTCAGGAGATATGACAATGCTCAGGGGAAAAAAAAAGTCCAAATAATTAAACTAGCTTCCAAACTATTTTATAATATTTGTTACCTTGATCAGACTAGTACTAGACAAGTCAACAACCATCAGCAACAGCTTGTTTTAGCTCCATGAAATAAAATCTGGGTATCATCACTAAAAATATTATAGCTAATGCTGGTGATCCTGTGTAAGCACAATCCAACATAATTCAACTAGTGTGCCCAAGCAATGTATCTCAGAAATTCAATTTTAATTCTGTTGTAACAGGAAGAAATGACAAGGAGAGAAATTTGATGCATTCCTTTAATCACACTTGTTCTTCTTTGTATCTAATTACTATCAACTACCTTAAAATTCCCCTTTTGAAACTACCAGTTTAGTACACTCTTTTCTAGGCCTACTTCCTTCTCCATTCAAAACAATGTACACAGAGCCATTACGAAAGTACCAAAAGAACAAAGGCCTTTACGAGAAAGATGGGGGGGAGCAAAAGAGCTAGCACGAGACAGACAAGAATCAATGATGAAAGAGGAGAATAATAATGTTTAACCATGTTGGTAAAACTTTATGATAAAGATGCAAACACCAAATTAGGTTTTATAAGTATGCTAAAATGAACCATAAACCAATATAAATACAGAGCATGATGCGAGTGAAAGACAATTTATTAAATATACTAAAGTACATAAACATACATGAATACACCTTAGCCATAACCAGATTATACTGAATTTCCTTGTCAACCAAAATATATAAAAATGAAGGAAGTGTTTGATTACATGACATATGTGATTCACAAAATAGAAGAAAGGTTGACTAAGAGAAGAAAGTAATTGTTACTAGTGTAGGTGATATTACATGTCTTAAACTCTGTGAAAGGTATGTAAGTGTTGGTTGCATGCATTGTTATTCTTTTATACTTTACATATTTTTATAAATATTATTTCATACGTGGTCAATATTTATAAAACAATGTTTTACTGCAAGAAAAATCTGAGCAAATAACCGTTGAAGGAAGAGGTTAAAGGTACATACGCATCCACTGTTTTTTGATGTTGTTGTTGTTTTTATGGCTGCACCTGCAGCATATGAAAGTTCGCAGGCTAGGGGATGAATCAGAGCTGCAGCTGCCGGCCTACGCCACAGTCACATCTGATCCCAACCACATCTATGACCCACGTCTAAGCTTTCAACACTAGATCTTTAATCCACTGAGCAAGGCCAGGGATCAAACCTGCATCCTCACAAACACAATGCTGGGTCCCTAGCCTGCTGAGCCACAACAGGCACTCCCCCAATCCATTTTTGTTAATTATTTTTTAAAATAAATAAAATTGAAATGTAAAAATTTAAGCAGGCAGGAAAAATAGTTTTTCTACAGAAACTTATTCCTATAGCTCTACAGAGATTGATTTCCTTAAAAGTACCAGTAAACCTTTACTGCACCCTATGTACGCAAATACACACACCACACCACTTAAAACTTTCTACCTCTAAAGCTGCCCCCAAACCAACCTCCATCACAAATATTTCCTTAACCACGTAAATCCTGGTCCTCTACTCATAATCCCAGAAATAAATTACAAAAAATAAATTCCTAAAGAGAAATGTCCCTACAAATACAGTAAGTGTATTTTTGGTGTATTTGTAGGCTTAATATTTATGTGTCTTACTATTTACTTAGGCTTATCCATATCTACAGTATTTGCTTTCTTCTGAAGGGCACCTGCATTTTAACGATGTGTGTAAATACTAATTTGACTGAGAGGGCAATATAGTGTACTGATGAAGAGCACAGAGTATGGAGCCAGAGTTCCTGAAATGAAATTCAGCTCTTCCACTTGCTAGCTAAATAATCTCGGGCAAGTTACGTTAACATCTCAGTGTTTTAGTTTCTCCTTTGTAAAATGGAGATAACAGTACATAGCTCATACGGTGTTGGAATTGATTAAAAAAACAAACAAAAACCCTGTATAACAGGACTGACACAAAGTAGGTGTTTAAGTAAAGGTGAGCCATTATACTAGTACTACTCCTAGTACCATCAAGTAGTACTATCTTGCCAAACACTGAAAATACTCTTAGCATTCTGAATTACTGACTAAAATTAGATACTATTAAAAAACAGATGTTAAAGCTGAAGCTAGACTGACAGCAAATTTAAAGCGCTGCAACTCTGCCTAAGTGATTATAATCTACATAACAAATCTATCAAGAACAATCTGAGGAGAGCAGTTTCCCAAAGTGCAACTATCAATTTCTTCCCTTACACAAGGGGGCAGTGATAACAAGAAAAGAATGGGGCTCTGTAACACCTCTTCCTACAGACAGTAGGGGGTGGCAGTACATATGGCTTACAGTCAGAACAAAACAGGAAGACCCAACAGAATTGCTCTTTATTCTTCTCTGGCCCTCTCCCCTGTGCTTGAGCCTCAACATAGCCTCAAGGTGAGGGACATAGCAACAGAAAAGACTAAAACCCAAAATTAATCACCAAGGAAAATCCAATTTTGTCTTTGAAGCAAATGATCCCGTCAATGGCTGAATCTGAATCCAGGAGGAAACCAATCAGTATACATTTTCAGATTATCTGGCAAATTACTGTTCTTATAGGAACAACATTCTGGCAAATAATTCAGTTTCTCAGCAAGAATTGTAACATAAGACACTAAAATCTCATCAATAATTAACTATATCCTAATGATCACATGCAGATATTTGTGCTTGTTTCATAGCATACACTCACGAATGTATGCATATAAGTTGTATTAAATAGCTCATGGAGCTGTCTTTTGTTACTTCTGAAATTCCAGCTATGTTCTAACAATCCTCTCAAAACACAGATATTCTTCTTAAATGGAAGTCACAATGTTTTGCAGCATGTGAGTAATTATTTATATATACACACATATGAGAGAGAATGAGAATATTTAATATTTTATTTCTATGCTTACATTCCTAAGATGATCTACCTGGGAAATGCTGCAAGAAGCGCTCCACTGACAGTATCCATGTTGTTGCTTATCATGCCACATTTATTGTATTCAATTTCCTTTTCCTATTTTCCCACCCCAACATCAAGAATATTTCACTACTGTCATTCACTGTAATTAACCACTGCAATAGCTTTTGGCTCCAACCACTCAAAATGCCTGAAAATTTATCCCTTTTGTTCACCATATTGTTTTGTTTTCCTCATTCCAGAAATTTTCACCTGTGTAAAAATGAAGAAAGGGGTACCTACAGAAAAATGTCCCTTTGCCTAATGATCATGAACTCAGAATTATGGTCAAGACGAGGGGTGTTTTGTTGTGTTGGTTTTGTTATCTTTTTTTCTCCCCCTGGAGAAGAATAGACAAGACAGTGAAAGACACTCAAAACACCACATCTTCTTCCTAATGTTAATTATCATTCTTTATGATGGGTGAAAACCATTTCAAACATTCCACACCTGGAATAGAACACAGGCGACGATTGTATCAGGGCTCTACTCGCTGACGGCAACCCCTGGAATTATTTTAGCCCTATTTTTCCTTCCCCATCTCACAACCAGACACAATTTGCTTGCTTCTTTCACGTGAACACTATCTCAAAAAATAGCATATCATAGCTCCTCTCTATTTCCTGTGATAAAATATCTAGCAATGAGCCTTATTAATCTCTGCTGAGACTGACTACGCCTCCTTTCCCAGAGGAATTAGCAATATCACTAACAACACTTCTACCGTGAATTTCAACGCCACACAGGCCAACCCACCCTGTGCCTTACCTGGCACATTTCACAACTACTTTTATGCTGCATTCTGGGGGCACATTTTGCAACTCGTTCTGCACCACATTCACTGCCACGTTTAGCAATCTGCCTCGCATATCCTCCTGGGTCCCTGTCATCCGGAGCCTCTCTCGGTACCAAATTCCACGACACCTTCGGTGACACCGAAGTGACCGACCCTGGACTCTTCTGAAGACACCCGAATGCCACATTTGGAGCTAACCTTCCACTATGCCCTGGACACCGGAGTCACTTCGCTGCCCATCTCGCTGTCTCCCCGCTCGCCCCCGCCCCTCTCCCCGGAGCCCAGGCGTCGGAGGCAAACGCCCCTGTCACTGAAGCGACCCTCCCTTCCCAGGTTCCCGGGGTTTCTCACCTGATGCTCTGAGGGGGGCTCGCTGCACCTCGGGGTCAAGCCCCAGTCCCCGGGGTCTCCTGTGAGGACCGCGCCGCCCGCCGGCGCCGCCCGCGATCCCAGAGCACCTCTCTGTGCTCCGACGCCTGCGGAAGGTCTGCGTCCGGGAAAGGCGCGGCGGGGCCTCCCCGCAGCGAGCGCAGCCCGCGGCGGTCCTCCTGTCAGCGGCGGCTCGGGTGAAAGCTCTAGCCCCTCAGTTCCGTGGCGGCGGCGGCGGCGGCGGCGACCGCGGGCGCCTGGCTCCGCCTCGCGCGCTGCACAGCCGGGAGGTGAGCGCGAGGGGGATGGGAACGGGGGCGGGGCCGCCCGGAGGAGGGCGCGGAGGGCGGCGGCGGCCAGGGGGCAGCGCTAGCGGCCCCGGGCCGGGCGCTCGAAGCACTCGCAGCTTCCCTGGCCGGACGGGCGGCTCGCACGAGGCGGCTGTGCAAGCGGGCCCTGCGAGAGCGACGCGCCCAGCAACCCGCGCCCGGCCGGCCGCTCGCTAGCGCCGCCGCCGCGCCGGGGGCGTCGCACCCTCAGAGGCCGCCCGCAGCCCCGCCCCCTCCGGGCCGAGGTGGGGAGGAGCGCGAGCGCGGAGGGAGAGCGCGTGCGTGGGGGCGCGTGCGTGGTGGAGCGCGCGCGCCCCCGCCCCCTCTACAGTTTGGGGGTGGGGAGTTGCTAGGAGAGAGAGCAAAGACAGAACCCTTTTCTGCGCCGAGAGGTGGGGCCTTGGCTCCGCCGCTCTGGGAGGTCTGGGCATTTCTGTTTCCTCGGGGGGCTTGACTGAGTGGTGGGCATTCGTTGGGAAGAGGAGAGGGGCGCTCAATAGCAGACAAGGCCCTAGATGATTGGGCTCCGCCCCCAGGGGTGATGTCACTTTCGAGGTGCTGCTGTTGTCACGTGCGCCCACTTCGGGGGCCTGTTTTGCTGCCTTTGATGGCCAGAACATTCCTCTAAATTTCCACCACTTAAGTCACCCCTTACATTTATTACTCCTAGAGTCGTCGAACCCTGAAGATGTCAGTAATTCTTTCTCTGCTGCTCCCTTGTAATCTGTAGACTGCTTCAAAATGCCATAGGTGGCTGGTGTAGGAAACAGAATTAAGTGCAAACCCAGGAATTGGGGAAGAGAAAAGTGTGGGGAGGGGGTAGACAGAAAGGAGAACTTTTCTTTAGAATCATTGCTGAAATTCACCAATCACAACTTGAGAACCTCTGATGAAGTTGTGACGCTCCTTCTGTCGATGCCAGGTTGGACCAGAAGTAATGTGGTTTTAAGAGCTAGTCGGCAAGGCACGGAAAGCCACCGCAATAAAGCCTTCTTGAAAGTCAAATTTCCCCCACGTCCCTCCACCTGGATCTTCTTCCGCTTTATCTTCCTTTCCCTTGCAACATAGCAAGTCTACTGTGGAAGCTATCTGGACATAAATTTTTTTCGTGTGCTGTAAGATGATGCAAAGCAATCACTGTTACCTCCTCTGCCTGGCTAGTCTTCCCTTCCGCAAACTGAAATGACCTTTCAGTGGTCATCCCTTCCCTAATGAGACACCATGATTGGAAATAGATGCACCAAATTACTTCAGTCAACCAAGCTGTGTCGGCGGTGTTTCTAAGAGAGGTTTATTTGATAACAGTCCTTTAATCTATTTCATCCGGAATTTTCTTTGTGGTTTTTTCTTTTCAAAATTCGTATTAATTTCAGACTAAAGCAAGAAATTGACTATGAAGCCATTTCCAACAAGTGTCTATAGCGAGTACTTGAAAAGTTAAAGCTAGAGCGGCTTTGAATACTACAGCTAAAACGGCAAGGTGAAGGATTGGTTTATGGAATCTTTTGTGAAAACTCCGCAAAGTTAGATTACTGTAACTAAAACCTATTGATTTATGGTGATAGAGGCAGAGTAGTGATTTCTTGAGAGGAATTGACTGAGGGGGTCAGGAGGAGCTTTCTGAGTTGCTGGAAATGTTCAATACCTTGATTTAGCTAATGATTACAAGGGTTAATATATGTGCAGAAAGATTGGTGAGCTTTCTGTAGCTCGGTTTTTATACAGTTTAAAAAATTGTATATATACACAAAGAGGCATCACAACATTATCATGATTGGAGTCTGGAAACCTGGAATTGAGTCTCAGTGTCACCCACTCCTTACCAGCTACGTGCCCTTGAGCAAGTCTGAGCCTTCTTTTTCTTCATCTGTCAACATGGGTGATGTCACTTCACAAGATGGTTGTGAAGATTGAAATGAAATTATGTTTGCAAAGTACTTATCACAGACCCTGGTATCTAATAGGTGTTCAGGAAACAGCTATTGTTATGTTATTCTTCTCGCACTCAAATGTACCCTATTTAATTCTCTTTTGGTCTTTTTTTATTTATTTTAAAGATTACTTTTCATCTAAGCCTTTGTCTGTGAGTTTCACTGAGCTAATAACATTCCTTTCCCTAAGAAATAACAAAAGGAAGTGAGGGGTGTAATGTGTTGGTTTTCAAACTATTTCAGGTGGCGGTACTTAGAAATTACTGTGCTCATTGTGGAACACCATGAAATATTGTAGATTGAATCCTGCCATGGGGACTTGACACAATTTTACTACCAGTAAATCTGGCTATATTATGTTTATGCAGAGCCCCTACATGTTTAAAAAAATAATGTCTTCTTAAGAAACAATGTCTGTGTTTTTCCTTTAAAATTTGTTTGCAACTTTTCCCAAGGTAGAAAGTACCAAAAGTTTAATAACAATTCTCAAAATGAAAAACCTTTAAATCCATTCTTCCTAGAAATTAGAAAAACACAGTAATTGTTCAATTTTAGCAGCAGAGCTCTTTATTGGATTTTCCCACAGTAAGCTGTAATAGCTGTGACCCACAGGGTCTCTTGCTTTGATGAAGTGAGTAACTCTGACTCACTATCCCGATCGTACTTTCAAAGATCAGGCTCCATTTCTTTTGGCTGACCTTTCCAAGGTCCATGTTCACACTGAGCAGTGCCAGTGCCAAAGGAATGACTTTTTTTTTTTAAATCTTTCTGTCTTTTCTACGGCTGCACCCGCGGCATATGGAGGTTCCCATGCTAGGGGTCCAACTGGAGCTGCAGCAGCCAGCCTATGCCACAGCCACAGCAACATGGGATCCGAGCCACATCTGCGACCTACACCACAGCTCACAGCAATGCCGGATTCCCCAGCCCACTGAGCGAGGCCAGGGATCGAACCCACAACCTCATGGTTCCTAGTCAGATTTGTTAACCACTGAGCCACAACGGGAACACCTGGAATGACCTTTTTGCTTTGTGTTTTGATCACATAACATGATTCTACTCAGCCAATCCTATTCCACATAGTTCTGCTGTTAAGTCTTGCAATTTGCTGCCATAGTCTTAACTTTGAGGAGGAAAGAATCTGTCCCTGACAGAGGCAGGTCTGTATGGAAGGGATGGAGAGCAACATTGCAAAAAGAAGCCCCTTTGTTCTCAACTTCTCACCCTAATTTCCTTTTCTGTCACTAAAACTGAAATCCTGAGAATGCTCATTTTTTTTTACCTACTAAAAACCTATTCTAGTCAAGATGCTAATTTAGTGTATAAGTTAAACTTGGAAACATAGGAGTTCCCGTCATGGCTGAGTGGTTAACTACTGACTAGGACCCATGAGGTTGTAGGTTCAATCCCTGGCCTCACTCAGTGGGTTGGGGATCCGGTGTTGCTGGGAGCTGTGGTGTAGGTCGAAGATGCGGCTCAGATCCCTCATTGCTGTGGCTCTGGCATAGGCGGGTGGCTACAGCTCCGATTAGACCCCTAGCCTAGGAACCTCCATATGCCCCTGGTGTGGGCTTAGAAAAGACAAAAAAACAAAAAACAGAAAAACTTGAAAACATAATGTATGCCATGGAAGAGCAACCTCTAAATAATTGTGCATAAAGTAGCCCAACCATACTCTTCACCTCCCAGCCTTTCAGTGCCGTCTACACCATTCCAAATGACCTTCCTTGCTGTATCAACTCTGCACAATCACTCATCCCTACTTATGGCATATGTCTTCCCTGGCACCTCCAAGTCTTAAGTGAACCGTCAGACCCACTTATTCCTCCAACTCTCTCCGCATTGAATAAAGAGTAACATTAGCCACCATTGATTGATTGCCTACTGGCTGCAAACACTTTACTAAAGCCCTTGTATATACGACCTCATTTTATTCTCACAACGTCCTATCAGGTAAGTATTATTATCTCAGTGTTCTAGATGGGGGGGAGCGGGGGGTGGGGAGGAGAGGCTCTGAGAAGTTAAATGACCAGAGCCTCAAGCCTTCTCAAGGCTCCGAGAAGTTCAATGACCAGGTCAATATCACACTGAATAACCAGCAGAGCCACAATCTGAACCCAAACATAAATTTTGTCCTCTCTCAGTTTACCTCAGGATAATGCTATATATGATGTAAACGAGGATACTGAATACCTCTTTTTTTTTTTTTGAAATGTGAACCGTGTTACATGATGAACGAATTTCGGAAAAGTTGATGTAAAAGAGACTTTTGTCATCGACTGTTTTTCATAGTCTCATTTCTTTTTATCTCCAGCTGATGACTTCTAACCCAATAGCTTCTACATTTCCCCCAACCAAGTCCCACCTCAGCCTGTTGTGTAATACTTTGTTTTTAGACTAACACTTAAAAGTACTTCCACATCCAGGAACGACCACTTGAGTTTCTAGTACAGCTCTTTTTTGGAATGTGAAAAGGTCATGTATAATATGAATAAGCAAAACTCCATATATTTTTACACTGACATTTATAAATGCTTGACAAGTATTTGTGCCTAGTGGATGTATATAAGTGTGGTAAGAGCTGCAGGGCATATTTAATTTGAGAGAAGTCTTGCCTCCTAGAGCCTCATAATCTATTTGGGAAAGAAATGCTTAAAATGTTTAAATATCAGTACAGCATATTATAGAAGTGTCAACATGAGTAAAACAGTAAGTCCTGTAATAATTCATAACTGGGAGAGAGATAAGTTTCAGATGTTATGAGGTTGCTTGTTGTGGAAAGTAGAATAAGAAAAATGTGAGCAGAATTCTCGTTGTAGCTCAGTGGTAACGAACCCGACTAATATCCATGAGGATGTGGGTTCAATCCCTAACCTCAGTAGGTTAGGATCTGGTGTTTCAGTGAGCTGTGGTGTAGGTTGCAGATGTGGCTCAGTTCCCACATTGCTGTGGCTGTGGCGTAGGCTGGCAGCTGCAGGTCCAATTGGACCTCTAGCCTGGGAACTTCCATATGCCTCAGGTGCAGCCTTAAAAACAACAACAACAACAACAACAGAATATGTAGATGGATAGAAGGAAGGACTACTCCAGGAAGGGCCCTGGAGAATCAACAAAAATTCAGAACAGGAAATGAGCATAACATCTCAGGTCCAAGAATTAACCCCTTTTGGAGATAAGTTGCATTTTTATTTCTTAAGAAAGACAAGCAGTGGTGTGAACTACAAATAGACATATCACAAGTCTGAAAAACAGACCAACAAGCAACAAACGTGAATGAATAGAAGAGTGTTTACTAACCAGGAGATAAAACATCAGTTGGTAAGAGGCTGGAAAGATGGGCCAAGACTGAACTGTACAAGGTTCTGCCCAGGAAAGGAAACACCACGGAATCTTTGAACAAGTGGCCAACAAGAACACAGTGTTTTAAACATTCATCTAGTAAGATAGATCTGAGCAAGTAGGGACAAGTGATAATGATTCGGTTAAGATGTTACTATTTAAGGATCTAAAAAAGAGGACAGCTGATAGTCAAGAATTGTGGCAATAGAGATAGAATAGTTCCAACAGCCATTGAATGGGAAGAATTAACAGAACTTACTGAATACCTGAGTGCAGAGGGTAAACACAGTGAGAAGTCAGAATACAACAAGGTGACAAGGCTAACTTGCCTAGGAGACTCTGGTACCTGTGGCAGAAGCAGGAGAGTCAGAAGGATTGGTGTTAAAAAGATGGTTTGGGCATATTTTGTGTTTGTAGGAGTCCTTTACTGCTTTGGGGTAACAATTTTCTTTTGAGAATCTGACAGAATCAGAAAAAAAAATGTATTCGTACTTATACACATCACACAGTTTTTAATGGCACCCATGGAATTGAGTGCCCAAGAGCTCTTGACCCAAGCTGGGCACATTGGAGCCCCTTCTGGAATTTTTGTATTTACATCCAAAGGATGAAGTCCAGTTCCCCTAGTAACTAAAGCTATGGATGCTGTTAGCAGATGTATTTCCTAACACATGAGCATGAGAAACAGAGAATGCTCAAATGCATTTGAGTCCATGGACCCATCACATTCCTATCCTTGGATTCCAGGACATACCCTCATCCTTTAGTGAAATTCCCCCATAGTTAAGCTTGTTAGAGCCACATTTCCACCTTTTATATCTGGAGGTCTGATTAATTCACAGATTAAAGATATCAGTTGAAACCTACCCATGGGCTCCAGGTAAGAACTACTGATTAAGATAATGAAAGTCATCCAAGTGGAAATAGCCTATAGAAAGATGGAATTTAGGTGAGAAAGGGAAGACAGTGAATACTCAAGGAGAGGTGTTTAAGAGCAAGGACCTGGACCCAAACTGACTGCACTCAAATCCTGATTCAACTATTTACTAAATGGGTGACCACAGCAAGTTATTTTACATTTCTAGATCTCAAAATACTCCTCTGTGAATTGGGGATTAAAAACGGTATCTACTTTATTGGGTTAATATGAGGTTTAAGTTGGAACATGTGGGAATACCTGATCCATGGCAAGTCTCTATGGACTATAATCATTCATTGTAAGAGACCCGTGCCTAGGTTTTTCACATGTTATAGTATTTAATCTAATCCCCATAAAAACTTTAGAAGATTGGAATTATGCCTATTTTACTAAATGAAAACGTTTCGACTCAAAAATCACTTGCCCCAGGTCCCACAGAAAGAAAGAGACAAAATCTAAATTGAAATACAAACCTAGAATATTTGAATAGAAAAATGAAAAGGAATTTTACAATTAACAGAGCATACTACCTATCCTAAGAATTAGCGTGTGTGAATATGCATAAATATATATACTAATTTTGTATATATATTCAGCATCTAATAGATCTTATAGATTCTGAATATGTATTTGTGAATTAAATTTATTAAATAAGAACTGTAAAAAAGAGGGGGTGGAAAGAATGTTCAGACCAACATAAGCATTCTAATCCCTGCATAATTTTGCATTTTAAAATTAAGAATTGGCCTTCTAAAAAATACCATAGTTGCTCATGATTTTAGTTAGCCTGAACCAACCAACTCTAAAAAAAGTCCAGTTAACTCTGTATTATAGGCAGGTTAGAATTTGTGGACCAAGGACAAGGCTCTGGACCAAGTTGACCTTTCCACCAGTTCCTTTCTTGCTCTCTTCCTTTCTTTCTTATTTGCTAATTAGGGCTGCACCCACAGCATATGGAGTTTCCCAGGCTAAGGGTCCAATCAGAGCTGTAGCTACCAGCCTACACCACAGCCACAGCAACGTGGGATCCAAGCTGTGTCTGCGACCTACACTACAGCTCACGGCAACGCCAGATCCTTCACCCACTGAGCGAGGCCAGGGATCAAACCCGCAACCTCATGGATACTAGTCAGATTCGTTTCTGCTGAGCCACAACAGGAACTCTTCAACCAAAGTTTCTTAAGAGTCTTTACCTTATCGTCACACCCTCTCAGATCAGAACAACTTGAAACTGTGAAAATACATTTACCATTTAAAAAATCCGACACCCTAGTTAATGGCTGAACCTTGAAAAACATCTTTATTTGGGGCAAGGAACGTCAGCAAAGGAGACAGGAAAGCAACAAACAAAGTGCATCTGCAAGTCTGGTGTAGATGGTACAGGCCTCCTCCTCACTTCTCTGCAGAGTTGGAAGGTACTTAGTATTGATGATGGAAATCCCATAAAAGACACTTGGACTGGAAAAGGAGAGTAAGTAAAGTTCCATTTGGAACTCCTTGTAAGTGGACCCCTAATTTATTTCCAACCCGTTCCTACCCAGATTTTTTTCTTTCCTTTCTTTTTTTTTTTTTTTTTGGTTTGTTTTTTTAGGGCTGCACCCTCAGCATATGGAGGTTCCCAGGCTAGGGGTCTATTCAGAGCTGTAGCCTCCGGCCTACGCCAAAGCCCAGCAACACCAGATCCGAGTGGCGTCTGCGACCTACACCACAGCTCACGGCAATGCTGGATTCTTAACCCACCAAGTGAGACCAGGGATCGAACCCGCAACGTCTTGGTTCCTAGTCAGATTCGTTTCTGCTGTGCCACGACAGGAGCTCCCCACCCAGTTTCTTAATACATTCCTAGTAACATATACAACAGTTGCTTATGAAAAAATTAAATACACTGTCTATTACAAAGGCATTTTCCCCCAGAGAGCTGAAAATAGTATTCAATTTCTGTTTAAGATATCATCTTTGATACAGTACTTCCAGTGTGTATTATATTTTCTAATTTTGTCCTCATTTAACATCTGCCTGACCAAGAATAGAGTCCCTGCTTTGAAAAAGCTAATGATTCCACCTTTATTCAGCTGTGTTATGTTTAGGAACCCTATGCTTCTTATAACTAGTATCAGCATTTCCATTTTCCACTCATTTATAAATAGGGGTAAAATGTAATAAAATATTCAAATAATTGCATAAACAAATAATGAAAATGATAATGCTTCTGAAAATAAACCCTTGCTTGGTAGACTATGGCTATACCACTGTATAAGAGTTTTTAAAATATTCATTCATCTGCAAAGGCAGGAATGTCATAATTCAATGTATTAAAAAATGGCTGAGAAATGGCATTGCATAAGAAGGTTTGAGTTGATCCAAAGTTGAAACCATGAACATTGATGACCACCCATTTTGTACATAGTTGACACATTTTTTTTTCAAAGGCAACTTGCTAAAGAAATTACAACACTGTTAGCACCAAGAGTATTTTATGTCCCAACGCAAAGATCATGCCCCTGAGCCACCGCTAATAAGACATGAAGTTTGAGTTGATTCCCCAGTATTATGTGGGTTTTATTGAAACTGCACATCCCCTCAAAGCCCCTAAGTAGTTTGCAAGTTAGTTAAATATTAAGAGAGGCAATCAGCAGTAAAGGGAAAATGATTGGCCTTTATAGAGAATGACCACATACTCATGGTTTAGTACCACAGCCTTTATCAATTAGCCCTGGGTACAAGTAAAGGTAAGAATACAGTAGAGTTGTGTAAACCGTCTTTGTTTTCTTCCCTTAATTTCTTGTTAATCAAAAGAAGCATTAGATAAGAAACAATTTTTAATATAAGGGAGTTACAGTTAATGTGAAACATAGAGATGTTTTAATTATTAAAAAGAGGTGGGAGAAAGAAAAGGTAGGGCGAATGAAGGTTTCGATTGGATCTGAAGCCCAGGTAACAACTTCTCTAGGTTTCGTCAACCTGACACACAATGTGGAAGGAACAAAAGGAAGTAAAGATTCAGAATTCAGTCGAGGAAAAGGAAAATGGGGGCTTTAATCTTATGCTACCAACCTGATCATTATAACGAAACTTAATTTATGTGAAACTCTGGTGTCGGACCATCTCGTCTGTAGGAAGTGCAGCAGGGAACTGAGGGAATAGAGGAGATGGAAAAAGACCTCTGCAGAAACAAAACTGAGAACACTGAAGTCCAGCCCTAAAGAGCGTGGCCTTTTACTCCGACAGATTTATCGAAGCCCTTTCTCAGAGGCTATTAATTTTTACCTGGATTCCATTTTAAAAGACCTGGAGTTCCCTTTGTGGCGCAGTGGTTAACGAATCCCACTAGGAACCGTGAGGTTGCGGGTTCGGTCCCTGCCCTTGCTCAGTGGGTTAAGGATCCGGCGTTGCCGTGAGCTGTGGTGTAGGTTGCAGACGCGGCTTGGATCCCATGTTGCTGTGGCTCTGGCATAGGCCAGTGGCTACAGCTCCGATTGAATCCCTAGCCTGGCAACCTCCATATGCCGCGGGAGTGGCCCAAGAAGTAGCAAAAAGACAAAAAAAAAAACCTGGCAATCTGGTTTCCAAACTCATAAAAAATTAAAAGCAGTAAACTAGAAGAGGGAGGAGAAACTATCTCAAGTAGGCCTGCAGATAGCAGTGAGAAAACTACAAGTCTGTAAGCAGGGAAGGGATGAAAAGAGGCATAAAAATTGATTTAATGATCAAAAAGCACAGCAATTTAGTGCTGTTAGCATGGGGGGAAAAGAGTCCTATGTTCCCCCATAGGGCTTAGGGAGGAAAATTTTTAAGTCTGATTCTATATTAACCCTGAGTAATCAAGAAAATTAAATTATCTTCAGCATATAGACATTCTTAAGAGTTATACAACCCTCAACTTTATGTAAATAGTTCCATAAGGCATGTCATAAAAGTTTGAAGATGTGAGAGATTTTATTTCGCACTGAGAAATGCAAAGAAGTCAAGTGTACAGCTGAACACCGCAGAGTGGATGTAGTTGCCAGTTTAAGGGGATAAAATAAAGCCTTCCATGGTCAGTCCTTCATGGTTTTTGTTCCCCTGCAGATTCTCACTGCCTCAGCTTGTTATGACACTGCCCTTTGTCTGTTCCCAGTTCGGTTACTTTCCAGTCATGCCCCAGAAGTGGCTAAGTGATGGGAAGAGAGCAGGACCAGTTTGTAAAAGTAAATTGAATAAGAGCAAAATATCAAAAACTTTAAATGTAAAGATATTTTCAACTTACCCTGATTTTGTGTTATCCAAGACCTTTCAGGGGCTATCTGTATTATGCCTAAGAGAAATATCACTAATAGGAACATATTTTAAGGAATAATCCAAAAATAAAACAAAGATTTAGGCACGAAGATGTGCATTACAGTAGTTTTTAGCATTTTAAAAATTGGAAGCCATCCAATTTACCAACCTTAAAGAATGGTTAAATAAATGATGGTAGATAAATATTTGATGGACAATTGTGCAACCTTAGAAACTATATTTTGGTAGTCAGGAAATTTGTATGGCATAGTATTAAGTTAAAAACAGGATATAGGAGTTCCCGTAGTAGCTCAGCAGTTAGAGAAGCTGACTAGCATCCATGAGGATGCGGGTTGGATCCCTGGCCTCACTCAGTGGGTTAAGAATCTGGTGTTGCCATGAACTGTGGTGTAGGTCTCAGACGCGGCTCGGATCCCACATTGCTATGGCTCTGGTGTAGGCTGGCAGCTACAGCTCGGATTGGACCTCTAGCCTGGGAAACTCCATATGCCATGAGTGTGGCCCTAAAAAGACAACCCCCCCAAAAAAACCCCTCCAAAACCAGAATATAGAATTGTATATGCAGTGTTATCTCAACAAGGTAGAAAATACACAGAAAGATGGTGAAAGGAGGCCAGCAAGGCTGGAATTGATCCAGCTGAAACCAAGCAGGCCACTGGAGTGGGGCGGAGAAGACAACCTGGCAGGGAGATGCTATGTACATGGTTCTTGGGCAAATGAGGAAACAAAGGAAGAGGATGAGAGCAGACTTCTCTCTTTTATTTATTTATTTATTTATTTATTTTTTTGTCTTTTTTCTATTTCTTTGGGCCGCTCCCGCGGCATATGGAGGTTCCCAGGCTAGGGGTCGAATCGGAGCTGTAGCCACTGGCCTATGCCAGAGCCACAGCAACGCAGGATCCGAGCCGCGTCTGCAAGCTACACCACAGCTCACGGCAACGCCGGATCATTAACCCACTGAGCAAGGGCAGGGACCGAACCCTCAACCTCATGGTTCCTAGTCGGATTCATTAACCACTGTGCCACGACGGGAACTCCAGACTTCTCTGTTTTAGAGAAGAGAGTTACAAATATGGAAAGTGAGAAGCCTAAAATGAGCTATGTGATTGGAGAAATTGGTGTGAACTTAAAGTTTTATATATCTGTGTTCTAATTTGGATGCTTGTGCTGAGGTTTTATAGGAACATGCTCTTGTTTTCGGGAAATACACACTGAAGTATTGAGAGGAAAGGGCTTCATGTCCGCAATGGATCACATGTCTCAAATGGTTCAGAAAAAAAAAAAAGCCATGTACGTAACAAATATGTAGGGTGAGGGAGGGAGAAAAGATGACTCAAATGTAATGAAATGATAACAATTGGAGAATGAAGGTGAAAAGGATATGAGCGTTCATTATGCCACTCTTGCAACTTCTCAGTAAGTTTAAAATTATTTCAAAATAACAAGTTGTAACAATTATTTCCAGATGTAACAAAAATCTAAATTATTCTCCGTCTTGGAACCTATCCCCCCAAACATCGCACATATACACAAAGATGTATAGGTACAAGTTCTTATTTAGAAATAATAATTAGAGGAGTTCCCGTCGTGGCTCAGTGGTTAACGAATCTGACTAGGAACGATGAGGTTGCGGGTTCGATCCCTGGCCCTGCTCAGTGGGTTAAGGATCCGGCGTTCCCGTGAGCTGTGGTGTGGGTTGTGGACACGTCTCGGATCTGGCAATGCTGTGGCTCTGGCGTAGGCTGGCAGCTACAGCTCTGATTAGACCCCTAGCCTGGGAACCTCCATATGCTGCAGGAGCGGCCCTAGAAAAGGCAAAAAGATTAAAAAAAAAAAAGAAAGAAAGAAAGAAATAATAATTAGAAATGCAGGCAATATATTATACATCATAGGGAATGGTAAAATAAATTATATCCATACCATGGAATGACAGGTGGGCATAAAAAAGAATAAGGTAGATTTATACATACTGACAATGTGCTCACATGGAAAGAGCTCCAGGATGTACTGTTAATGGAAAGCAAGTGACAGACCCAGAGGTAGGGTATGATCCTACTTATGTTTAAAAAAAATTTTTTTAAACCTGCTATGGGTGTAAGTTGTGTGTGTGATTTGTGTGTATATGTGTACATATATGCTTATAAACAAATAAAAAATGATCTGAAAGAACACACACCAGGAGTTCCCACTTTGCGTAAGGGGAACGGCCAACATCTCTGCAGTGCCAGGACGCAGATTCGATCCCTGGCCAGGCACAGAGTGGATTGGAGAATCCAAGAGTGGCTTAACAGGTGCAGCATAGGTTGCAACGGTGACTCAGATCTGATTCCTGTCCCCAGAACTCCATATTTGGGGTGGCCAAATAGGAAAAAGAAAAAAAGAATACACACCAAACTATTAGCAACAGTTGATTCTAGGGGAAGAGAATAGTATCATACTCTCCAAGTTTTCCATAGTGGCTGTGTAATTATTTTCATTATCAGTTGAAAAAAGCCTAAGTACAAAAATGCAGGAATGTATATGATATGTTCTAAATGATTTCATCTCAAGGTGATCGTGAGATTGCATGCTGGGACTTACCTTTGGTTATCTGGAAAAGTCCTAGTCCAAACCCCACATATAGGAACTTGACCTCCCAGTGTACTGTGCCCAGGTACACTTTATTATTAACTTAATAGGGGATTAGGCAGCCTGCTGAACCACTCCTGCTTGCCAGGCAACCATCCAGAAGTGAATTCCCTTGCAGCTCTCCAAAAGGAGGTCAAACAAGTCCCCAGGGACTCTCAATAGAAAGAAGTTGCCAGCGGCTAAATTTGGCTTCTAAGCCAAGCCCTGGACTGGGATAAACTGTGCCAGCACTTTTCGGTTCTGCTTTCAAGACCTTGATCAGAATAGGCAGGAATAGATAGCTGTTTCCAAGAGTGGCTTAACAGCCCAAAGTGGAAACAGTTGTTTAAACCAGAGTTTTGGGGTGAACTTGAAAATGTAAAATTCCTCCTCTATTATCTCTTTTTAAAGAATATGTATGAGAGTTCCCGTTGTGACTCAGTGGGTTACAGACCCTACTAGTATTCATGAAGATGCGGGTTCAATCTCCAGCCTCATTCAGCGAGTGAAGGTCACAGACACAGCTCAGATCTGGCGTGGCTGTGGCTATGGTGTAGGCTGGCAGCTACAGAGCCAATTCAGTCCCTAGCCTGGGAACTTCCATATGCCTCAGGGGTGCCCCTAAAGAGAAAAAAAAAAAAAAAGACTATTTAGGGAGTTCCTGCTGTGATGCAATAGGATTGGCAGCGTGGGGTTGCTGTTCTGGCCAGGTTTGATCCCTAGGCTGGAAATTTCTACATGCCGCAGATGCAGGCAAAAAAAAATTTTTTTTCTTAATTCCTCTTCTTTTCTCTTGCTCCAAGCAATTTATCCTAGTGATAATTGCTGCCAACCTGATCAGATTCTCAGTTTAGCCTTAAGACAGAAAAGACAGGCTTAATCATCTTTTTCCTTTTTAGGTATAAATGACCAATTTTGTATTTAAGTTGCTTTTTTTGGGGGGGGGTCTTCCTTATATACAATATTTTATTGAGTTGTAATTCACATACCATTAAATTCATCATTTAAAGTAGGTAACTTGGAGTTCCCATTGTGGCTCAGTGGTTAAAGAACCTGACTAGGAACCCTGAGGTTTTGGGTTCGATCCCTGGCCTTGCTCAGTGCGTTAAGGATCGGGCATTGCCACTAGCTGTGCTGTAGGTTGCAGATGAGGCTCGGATCCCGCATTGCTGTGGCTCTGGCGTAGGCTGGCAGCTACAGCTCCGATTCGACCCCTAGCCTGGGAATCTCCATATGCTGCAAGTGCAGCCTTAGGAAAGACAAAAAAATAAATAAATAGATAACTCAGTCGTTTTTAGTACATTGACAAAGTTGAGCAACCATCACCGTAATAGAGTTTAGAACATTTCATAACCCCCAAAAGAAACCCCTTCTCCATTAGCAGTCACTCCTCATTTCCTCTCAATCCTTTCACCTCTGGGCAACTACACATCTGCTTCTTTCTCTATAGATGTGCTTATTCCAGACATTTCATATAAATGAAATCATTCAATATGTGGTCTTTCGTGTGGGGCTTCTTTCAGTTAGCATAACGTTTTTGAGGTTCATCTGTGTTGTAGCATGTATCAATATTCCATTCAAGACTGAATAATATTCCATTGTTTGGCTATATCACATTAATTATCTATTCATCATTTTATAGATGTTTGAGTTGTTTCCACTTTAGGGCAGTCATGAATAATGCTGCTGTGAATATTCATGTACATGTTTTTCTGTAGATATATGTTTTCAATTTTCTTGAGTATATACCTAGGAGTCAAATTGCTGGGTCATATGGTAACTCCATTTTTTTTTTTTTGTCTTTTCACCATTTCTGGGCTGCTCCCGTGGCATATGGAGGTTCCCAGGCTAGGGGTCGAATCGGAGCTGTAGCCGCCGGCCTACACCAGAGCCACAGCAACACGGGATCCGAGTCGCGTCTGCAACCTACACCACAGCTCAGGTGACACCGGATCCTTAACCCACTGAGTGAGCGAGGCCAGGGATCGAACCCGCAACCTCATGGTTCCTAGTCGGATTCGTTAACCACTGCGCCATGATGGGAACTCCGGTAACTCCATTTTTAACTTTTAGAGAAACTACCAAATTTTTTTCCAAAGCAGCTGTACCATTTTACATTCCCAGCAGCAATATATGTAGTTCCAATTTCTCCATATCCTTTCCAGTACTTGATGTTGCCCATTCTTTTGATTACGGCTTTTCTACTGTATGTAAAGCAGTATTTCATGGTGGTTTTGATTTTAATTTCCCTAATGACTAATGATATCAAACATATTTTCATGTACTTATTGTATATTTCCTTTGGAGAAATGGGTGTTCAAATCTTTTGCCTATTTAATCGGGTTGCTTGTCTTTTCATTTTTTAAGTTGTAAGATTCTTTATATATTCTGGATAATAGTCCTTTACCAGATATATGGTTTGCAAATATTTTGTCCCATTTTTGAAAAGATAATCCCATTCTCTGAATTATCTTTTCTTGATGATGAAGAAGAGGGCATGATGGATGCCATTAATGGGTAAAGGGTTTCTTTTTCAGGTGACAAAGTATTATGGAATTAGATAGTTATGAAGGTTGTACAACTGTGAATATAGCAAAACAAAACAAAACACTGAATATATTGAAATGGTGTATTTTATGGTATGTAAATTGTATCTCAACTTTTTAGGTATAGAAATCATCTCTAGGAGTTCCTGCTGTGTTACAGTGGGTTAAGAATTCAACTGCAGCAGCTTGGGTCACTGCACAGGCACGGCTTTGGACCCCAGCCCGGTGAGAAGAGTTCAAGGACCCAGTGTTGCCACAGCTGTGGCTCAGATTCAATCCCTGGCCCAGATGTGTCCATGTGCCACAGGTGCAGCCATTAAAAAAAAAAAAAAATCACCTTTAAAGGTATCAGCTGAGCCACCTGACTTCAACCCTAATGTCACCATTTCATCTGAGTTTAGCAAGTTTTTCCTGGTGCTACTAGATGCCCACATACAGAGACAAAAGGACTTTGTTTCTACCTTTAAAGAGCCCAGGATCGAAAAGTGGAGACCATCAGGTACAAACCTCAATTTCACTGAATTTGGGTAGATCTAAGATAGAGGTATGCTCTGGGATCCTGAGGGACACACCAAGAAACCTGGGCTTCATTCCAGAGGTGGGGGGGAATCACTGACAGTTTTTAATCAGGGGATTGACGTTTTGTGTTTTAGATATATCATTCTGACAGCTGTGCAGAAGATTGGCATGAAGACAGCGTGGCTAGGATTGGAGGGCTCAGTTAGGAGACAGGCGCGGTAGTTTGAGTGAGACGTGGTGAAAGTTTGAATGAAAGCGCTGGTAGTAAGAATGGAGACGAGGAGGTAGGATTCAAAAAATGTCTAGTAGGAGTTCCCATCGTGGCGCAGTGGTTAACGAATCCGACTAGGAACCATGAGGTTGCGGATTCGATCCCTGCCCTTGCTCAGTGGGTTAACGATCCGGCGTTGCCGTGAGCTGTGGTGTAGGTTGCAGATGCGGCTCGGATCCCAAGTTGCTGTGGCTCTGGCGTAGGCCGGTGGCTACAGCTCCGATTCGACCCCTAGCCTGGGAACCTCCATATGCCACAGGAGCGGCCCAAGAAATGGCAAAAAGACAAAAAAAAAAAAGTCTAGTAGGTAGAACCCTATAAAACTTGGTGTGATAATGAGTGAGGGGGAGGGAGAAGTCTGGGAGGATTCAGATTTCTGGCTTGGGTCACTGGGTGGATGGTGGTGCCGTTAACTGAGAAAGAAATATAAAAAGAGGAAATTTGTGCGTTTGAATAATGTTTCATTTTGGACAAAACGCAGGTATAAGAGACCTGGAAAATAGTCAAGCAGATGTGTCCAGCAGGCAATAACTGTAATCTTCCTCTGATGCAGTGTCCTGATCTATACAATGGCAGTATTGTAATGAAAATGAACGAACGAATTAACTAAATATATATCTATATCTATCTATCAATATATATATATCACAATTTGGTATTGGGGTAATCCACCAAATCTGCTTTGGGGAAATTACAAACTCTATGAACTATTAAATATTTGCCTAGCTTTCTACCCAAAAAAACCAAAAACCAGAAAACAACTTGCTCAGTGGTATCAGAGACATGTTTGTATTGATAGGTACAACTTCATTTAAGCCAATTCAATGAAAATATAAAAAGTTCAGTCAGAGGGTGATGATTTGCTGCCCCCAAAGACTCAATGTAAGATTCTTTTAATTAGGCGGCCCTCCCAGTGAATATAAGCCAATTTGCCACTGAGAAATTAGACTTAACATAAATTTCAAAGATAATAAAAGCTAACATTTATTTCGTACTTGCTGCATGCTAGGCAAAGTGCTAAGCTCTTTATAAGCATTAGCTTTTTTATCCTTATAATAATTCTATTGAGGTAGATATTATTAGCATTCTTGTTCTGTAAAGAAAGGAACAAAGTTTAAAGAGATTGAATAATAGAACCAAGGTCATTAATCTAGTAAGCAATAAAGCTTGGATTCAAACTCAGGGCTGACTCCAAAGTGCAGGTGCATGACCAATAATAACACAAATTATTATTATTATTGTCATTATCATCATCATCATTATTAGCTGCACCTGCTGCATGTGGACATTCCTGGCCCAGAGATTGGATCAAACTCACATCACAGCAGTAACAGAGCCATTACGGTGATAACACTGGATCCTTAACCCACTGAGCCACCAGGAAACTCCAAGAGCTATTATTTTATATGTCAATCCAGAATTATATGCATGGTTATATCAACTTAATCAAAATAGCAATATACTCTCATTTTTTGGAAATTATTGACCCTTCACTATTGCACTGTATCCTTATTCCTCTTTGGCATTCCTAGCTAATTTCCAGATTCGCTTCCTAATCTTCACGGGACGTCTCATTTTCTCTCTTCCTATCCTCTCATCGCACTGTTCTACTCAGCATACAAACTGGATATGTTCAGTAAACAAGGAAGGCTTCTGCCTTGAGCTAATGACATGTATGGCATCTCTCAGAAGGCCAGTTGTCAAACTCATTCCCTAGCTGTGCTCCTGGATTTGGGACTGCTGAGCTTAACTGTGGCTCGAAAGCCCATTAACACAAAGGCTTATGGAGGAGGAGGAAGGGCCAAAGCAAATGTATATTCATGACAAGATGGGCCAGTGGTGCCAGAGGAATTTCCTGAGTGGGAATCGAGAAGTGAACAGTTGTTTGTTCATCATGAGAGAGTCAGGCTGTGCTTCTTCCAGAAAATGGAAAGGAAGCCAGCTGGGCAGGACCGTCTCTAGCACTGACACTCTCGGGTACATGCAGAATGAGCACAACAGAATCTTCATGAGATGGGGCTAGGCTGGCAGTCACTGCCAGGGGCTAACCTAAATTTTGTTTGAGTGAGAGCATTTCTGGTCTCATGTAGATTGTTTCAGCAAAGAGCAACCCCTGCCCATGGCTATTCATCTGAATAGTGACCGAGTTTTGAGAAGAACCTTGCCAAAGGAAAGAACTTTAATTTAACATGCAGATTTTTTCAAATGGTTGGGATGAATATATCTTTTCATGAAGGGAAGGCACCTCAAATAATCAGGATGCATTGTGTTCAGGATCTAATTTCCCAAATGTCAGCATGCAATACATTTCAAAAGTAATTCACTTTGCAATGTGTTTTCCCCATTACACTCATATGGCAGAAATTATTGCAAATAATAGCCTACAAAGCTGGGATCATCATTATATCAGCTAAGAGGTCTGACTGGGCTCTTGACAGTGAAGGTTATTTCTGTTGAAAAGAGAAAGAGAATTCCACACCATTTCAAAAATAAACATATTTGATGTCTTCTATCAACTACCCCCTGCCTCTCTCTAGCCTCACACATTCCCTCCATCCCTCAAGCCTGTCTGTACATAGTTGCCCAAAACTTAACATTTTGTCTCTGTGCTTTTCTTCTCTCTGCTTAGAAAAATCTATGCCCTTCTCTTCGATGTATTCCCATCTAACCTTCAAAACCGGAACATACCTCTCTTCACATCCCTTCCCTAATAATCACATCCTGAGTGTGATCATTTACTATTTTTAGTTTCTTTCTTTTTCTTTTTTTGTCTTTTTAGGGCTGCACTCATAGCATATGGAAGTTCCCAGGGTAGGGGTTGAATTGGAGCTGTAGCTGCCAGCCGGCACCACAGCCACAGCAACAGGGGATCCGAGCCATGCCTGAGAACTACACCACAGTTGGCAGCAACGCCAGATCCTTAACCCACTGGAAGAGGCCAGGTACTGATCCCACGTCCTCATGGATACTAGTCAGGTTCGTTACTGCTGAGCCACGATGGGAACTCCCTTTAGCTTCTTTAATGCATCTTTGGTCTACACTGTACCATGCTTTCTGGTAGTTATTAAAATATTTCTTTGGCTTTCATCTTAAATGTGTATGTGTATGTTTTAGTCTCCAATTAGATTTTACATTATTTGGAAAATTCGAGAGCCGTGCCTTTTATTTCTTTAGCATCCAGGAAAAGTACAACTCCCATTAAAGTAAAATAAATGTCATACCTGTGACACACTCCAACCAGCTGTATAAATTTGATAGTGATACTAAGATTTTATTAAATAGGTATCAAATCAATTTCAAAAGATTAAAGATGTAATATGAACATCTAATCTGTCCCTAGTGGATCTTTCATCTAAGAAGTTATTAAAACTTTTCTTATGTATGTTTATAGTAATTACATTTACTAAATCTCAGCATAAAAACTTATTAACTAATGGATAGAAGATTCTGTACTGGAATACAACAAGGTCATCTCACTCATTATCAATTTATTCTTCAGCACATTTAATTTTTCAACAAACATTTATTGAGTGCAAATTGTATAGATAACATATAGGGGACACTTTGAAAAGACATTAAATTTACA
This sequence comes from Phacochoerus africanus, assembly GCF_016906955.1. Classification (NCBI taxonomy): domain Eukaryota; kingdom Metazoa; phylum Chordata; class Mammalia; order Artiodactyla; family Suidae; genus Phacochoerus; species Phacochoerus africanus. Next base: position 15,957,195 of record NC_062557.1, read on the forward strand.
ATCTGTTTGAGAAACCAAGAAACACAAAGTGAAATAAAAACAAAAAACACAAAAAGTTGTCAGTTTAAGTTCTGAATTAGTGAGTTATAGGACATGGTTCTGAGTTAGAGGGGTGGGAGAGGCCGTAAAAATGAAGGAGTGGTCAGTGAACTCTTCCTAAAGATGTTACAATGTAAATCTGGCCTCAAAGGATGGGCCAGGGAGAGATCAAATGCTTAGAGACAAGAATGTATATGCCATGTCTGTGTGACAGTGGCTGTTTGGTCCATCTATATGAAAGGGTACAGAAAAAGCTTTTTAAACATCACAAAACATCATCACTATTATTGTTTCGAACAATCTATATTAATTTAGATTTCTTTAGATATCTGCTTTCTTGTGCTATTTGTCCCTTCCTGAATTTCTGGGCTTCTAGCTTAGATTCTTTGGACTTCTACTTGAAGCATTCCTTTAATTATTTCTTTTAGTGCACAGCTGACAAGGAACTCTGTGGGTTTTTATTTTTATGGTGATACCTCTGCTTTACCTTAATTTTTGAAGAATAGTTTTGCTAGTTATTGAATTGTAAGTTTGCTGTAATTCCTTCCCCTCTTTGAAGATATAATTCCATTGTTTTGGGGTTTCCATCATTTATTTTGGAAAAGTTAGCTGTCAGTTTTACTGTAGCTCATTTGAAAATAATATGCCTTTTTTTAATCTGGCTAATTGTAACATTTTTATATTGGCATCTAGTTTTCAGAGGTTAGACTAAGTGTTGTTTTCCTTCTATTTATCCTGCTTCAGATTTATAGAGCTTATTGATTCTGTACCTTAATGTCTTCTGTTAGTTTGGAGAAATTCTTGGCTAGTATCTCTTCAAATATGGCTCCTGCCACATTCCTTGTCTCTGCTCCTTCTGGGACTCCATCAACAATTATAATAGTATCTTTCGGAGTTCCCGTCGTGGCGCAGTGGTTAACGAATCCGACTAGGAACCATGAGGTTGCGGGTTCGGTCCCTGCCCTTGTTCAGTGGGTTAACGATCCAGCGTTGCCGTGAGCTGTGGTGTAGGTTGCAGACGCGGCTCGGATCCCACGTTGCTGTGGCTCTGGTGTAGGCCGGTGGCTACAGCTCCGATTCAACCCCTAGCCTGGGAACCTCCATATGCCACAGGAGCGGCCCAAGAAATAGCAACAACAACAACAACAACAAAAAAGACAAAAAAAAAGAGAGAAAAAAAAATCATAATAGTATCTTTCATCATGCCCACATGCCTCGTATATTCTTTTCTCTATACTCTATACTTTTTTTCTTTGTGTTTCAATCTGGGTATTTCCTACTGTTCTATCTTCTATTTCACTCATCTATGCTGCTGAGTCTAATACTATTAAACCCATCCATTAGATTCTTAATTTCCGTTATTATACTTTTTAATACTAGGATTCATAATTAATTTTCTTATTAATACTAACTTCTGCTGAAATCTTCCATAGCTTTATCTAATTCCTGAAACAAACTAACTACATTGTTTTACAATTGTTGCTAAATATAGAACACAGTATTTTTGCCCCCTGTAGGCTTATTTGCATAGTCTGTTTTGTCTCTTGATTTTCAGTCATTTGGTCCTGTTTCCTGGCATTATTGATTTTTTTTTTTTTTTGAATGCTAGATTTGTAAAATTATAAGACTCTGGGTGATTCACAGAAGAATTCATCTTCTGGCAGTTTTACACTTCAGGCACATCACCTTTATCAAGGGAGAATTGGTTTGCCCTAATTCTGGGGCATAGCCCTTTCAGGAGTTTTACTTATAGATCTCTTTTGTTTAACAGAGTCCTTTCTCCTTGATGGACCCTGTGAGGGTTCATTTTACAAGCCAACTTGACTGAACTAAAAGGTGCCCCAATAGTTGATAAAATATTAATTATGGAGGTGTTTGTGAGAGTGTTTTGAGAAGATATTAGCATTTGATTCAGTAGACTAACAAATTCACCCTCATCAATATGGGAAGGCACCATCCAATCTGCTGAGAGCTAAGTAGAACCAAAAAAAAAAAAAAGTGAGGAAAATGAATCCTCTCTCTCTCTTTTTTTTTCTTTTTAGGGCTGCACTTGCAGCATATGGAAATTCCCAGGATAGGGGTTGAATTGGAGCTGCAGCTGCCAGCCTACTCCACAGCCACAGCAACACCAGATCTGAGCTGAATCTGTGACCTGTGCCACAGCTTGCAGCAATGTCAGATCCTCAACCCACTGAGTGAGGCCAGGGATTAAACCTGCATTCTCATGGATGCTATGCTGGGTTTTTAACCCACTGAGCCACAATAGGATCTCCTCTCTCTCTCTCCTTGAGTTAGACTGTCCCTCTTCTCCTGTCCTCAGACATTGGTGGTTCAGGTTCTTGGGCCTTCAGTTCTGGTGGGCCCCCACTCTCAATCCTTCAGCCTTGGACTGGGAATTAATCATCAGTTCCTCTGGTTGTTAGGCCTTCAGGCTTGAACTAAATTATACCACTGGCTTTCCTAGTTCTCCAGCTTACAGATGGATGATTGGGGGACTTCTTGGCCTCCACAACCCTTGAGCCAATTCCTGTAATAAATCTCTTCTTTTATCTATTACCTCTCCCTCCCCTGCTCTTCTCTTTCTCTCCTCTATTGCTTCTGTTTCTCTGGATAACTCTGAGCAATATAGACTATGAGCTCCAAGTTTTGTCTCTCAGGACAATCTCAAAATAACAATGCTAGTACTAAAATACTACCACCATTATGGATAACAAAAACATTTAAGCATTCTTTTTTTTTTTTAACCAATGCTCTGCTTTCCTTTTTTAAAGTTAGACTACATCTATATTGTCAGAGCTTATATCCATTGTGCATGATACTCTCTCTCTTTTAGCCCTCATTTAGTCTTAGTTATACCAGTAACTGCATTTAATACTCACTCCCAATCCTTATGTTGATGTCTCTCTGGTCATTTTATTTGTCTGAAGCTCATTTGCTGCTTGATTACTCAGGAAAGATTCATGAGAATAATATTTCTTGAGTTCATAGATGTTGATAGCAGTTTGCCTGTGTTACACTTGACTCATGCGTCTTTCCTTAATTATCATAAAGGTATTACTCCATTTTCTGATAACAATCTAAAAAGAGTAAGTCTGATAATAATCTCATTTTCATTCTTTTATAAGATGCATTCTTTTTTTTTTTTTTTTGCTAGAGGCCCAAAAGTTTTTTTTTTTTTTCTGTTTCTTTAACATCCAAAATTTTACTAGAATTTGTCATTCTGTGTTCGTAGTATACTCTATCAGTGTGTCATTTCAAATATTTTTTTCCAGAAAGATTTTCTTGAATATAGTTTTAGTATTAGTTCTGTTCCCCTACTTTTGTTTTCTTCTTTAGGGACTTCTGTGATCTGCATTTTGGATCTTCTTTGTCCTCTTCAATATCTGTCCCTTTTTCTTAAATTCTTTCTTATCTCTTCATCTAAAAATTTTAAAAAATACTTTTATTTCACTTATTTCTCTTCAGGGGCTGCTATTCAATTTGCTTGCTTTTATTTCCTTTCTAGAATATTCATTATTTCTTAAATTATTGTTTCTTATTTCTAAGTATTTCCTGAGTCCTATCACCTCACGTCTGAGTTTCAAATTCTTATTTCTATTATTTCATATATTTTATTATTTTCTTAATGTCTTTTAGGTCATTTGGAACTAGTAGGTTACACTCATGATCTGTTTTGTGGGTATGTCTTTCTGGACAGCTTTCATTGTCTGGAGTCTGGAAAGATGTAACTCAACTCTTTTTCTCCTCTTCTTTTGCCTTATAGACTATGTGGCCTTGACATTTTTCTGTTGCTTTTCTTAATGTGGAGTTAATTTTCCTGAACTTTTGTTATGAAGTGGCATTCAAAAACACTTTCGTTACTTCACAGTTTTCTCTGTTGATTGAGGGGACAGTCAGAAAAACAAGGCCACTTGGAGTTCCTGCTGTGGCGCAGTGGATTAAGAATCTGACTGCAGTGGCTCAGGTCACCACAGAGGCATCGGTTCATTTCCCGAGCTGGTGCAGTGGATTAAAGGATCCGGCCTTGCTACAGCTGTGGCATAGGTCTCAGCTGTGGCCGGGATTCAATCCCTGGCCCAGGAATTTCCATATGCCATGGGTGTGGCCAAAGAAATAAATAAGACAGCTCATTTTGTGAATATTTCACAACTTTGATCTGGAGCTTTTCTTTCCCTCCTTTCCATTGTCCGTGTCCTGTTCAACTTTTATTCTACTCCAAGTAATTTCTCTTTGGTTTGATGTTCTGTCCTACAAAGGGGTTGGTTTTGAGAGTTCAGAGGAGCGAGGCTGTTCTAGCTTCATCAGACTTTTTTTTCCTCATGGGCTTGACCTTTGGTCAAAACCCCCCCCCCAGTTTCAGCCATTCTCCAATTGGCTTGCTCTCTTCCCATTCAGTGCTTATTGGCTATTTGGGGGGTTCCACTGTTCTCAAGTTCATCAGATGCAACTTCCTTAACCTTTCTCACCTTCAGACACTGACACCATACAGGTCTTGGGGTTGTGGATGGTTTTTACCCTCCGACTTGTATTTTGGAGTTTGTGCAGATACCTTGTCAACAGGTTTTGTCATAAATGTTGTTCATGGGTTTTAGGTTTTGCTATCCATTTGTTCTGTTTTTAATGTAAGGATTCAGGGAGAATGAAAAATGACACTACTGATGCTGTCATCTTCCCAGAATCCTTCCTGAGTTAATACAATTATATTTTGTATTACAGTCCCTTTGGGAGACTGCTGGTAACTTACGGCTGTTGACATTTTGTTTCTACTTGGGCCTGGGAAGGTTAAGGGCTTTAAATCTTAGCTGTTTATGATACCACAATTAACAACCAAACAGAAGGAAGTTAAAATATGAACACAGTAAATTGCCAACTCACATGAATTAAAAAAAAACACATTTAAATTTAATTATAGCAGAAATATTTCTGAGGATTTGGGGATTGTTTTTTAACAATAAATGAAAGAAACCATTTGTGTACATATTCTCAGAATTAACACAGTGCAGCTTTCTTTTATGTGGTACATATGCATAAATTACTTGTATACAAGCTCCATAGGATATATTTGCATATTGTTGTAAATTTTATTTTAATTTTATTACTCTTACAGTCAGGAATTTGTAACAACTGACAAAAAAAATTTGAGTTTCGGTAGGCAGGAAGTCAATTGATATTATCATTAGCTCTAAACAGAATGTAGCATGGACTTTTTTTTTTGTATTTTAAAGGCCACGCTCACAGCATATGGAAGTTCCTGGCACAGGGATTGAATCTGAGCTGCATCTGCAACCTATGCCACAGCTGCAGCAAAAGCTCCAGCAACACCTGATCCTTAACCCACTGCGCTACTGTGGGAACTCCCTTTCATGGACCTTTAGAATTTTCAAGTCTTGGAGTTCCTGCTGTGGTGCAGTGAGCTAAGAATCCAAATGCAACAGCTCGGGTGCTAAAGAGGAACAGGTTTGATCCCCAGCCCAGGGTGGTGGGTTAAGGATCTGGCATTGCCGTAGCTGTGGCTTAGATTCAATCCCTGGCCTGGGAACTTCCATATGCCTCGAGTACAGCCATTAAAAACAAAAACCAAAAAACAAACAAGCAAAAAACTAGAAAAAGTGTTAAGTGGTCATGTTATCCAGACCATAGCCTCAGGAATATTTCTTTTTTTTTGTCTTTTTGTCTTTTTTGTTGTTGTTGTTGTTGCTATTTCTTGGGCCGCTCCCGCGGCATATGGAGGTTCCCAGGCTAGAGGTCGAATCAGAGCTGTAGCCACCGGCCTACGCCAGAGCCACAGCAACGCGGGATCCGAGCCGCGTCTGCAACCTACACCACAGCTCACGGCAATGCCGGATCGTTAACCCACTGAGCAAGGGCAGGGACCGAACCCGCGACCTCATGGTTCCCAGTCGGATTCGTTAACCACTGCGCCACGACGGGAACTCCAGGAATATTTCTAATTCCATATGTTTAAGCATAATTTTTTAAAATTGAATTATAGCTAATTTACAATGTTGTGTTCGTTTCAGGTGTGTTTACATATATACATATATATTCTTTGCTGATTATTTTCCATTATAGATTATTATAAGATATTGAATATAGTTCCCTGTGCTATAAGTAGGTCCTCATTTAGCTATTTCACATTGTAGTGTATATCTGTTACTCACAAACTTCTACTTTATTCCTCCCTCCCCACCCTTTTCCCTTTAGGTAACCAAAAGTTTGTTTTCTGTGTCTAGTACAGACAATTTTTAGCAATTAACAATATCTATAAGAAGTAGGTTTTTAGTTTCACTACCTAGCTTTTCTATCTGATTAACTAAAGTGTACAGACAATAAGCACAACAGACAGTAACAATACTTAAGCATGACTTCAAAAAATTATAACAGAGCTATGGTAGCTAGGAAACAGCAGCACAGATAGTGCAGTGAAAAGGAATAGTTGAGTAGCCAGGGGTAACTCTAGGGCCATGTTATGATGCTGTGTGTGAGTGGCACTGCACACCGTTGCCATGGATACAGAGCTGCACAAGCTATAGACACGGAGACCCTATGTACCCACCCACTCTGCTGCCACTGCTTTCCACACCTGCCCCTCTGAGTTTTCTACAGCTCCAGTGCAGGGAGAAAAGGCCATATGGCTTAAATCAAAATATTTTTTCCACTTCTAAATATCGGAATACCAAAGATCCAGAGCAGATGGCAAGGAAGCATTAGAAAATGCTTCTTTCCCAAGGGTCAGGAGGTTTCAGAGCATCCATTCTAGGAGGAAAGGCTGATGGCCTTTAGTCACCCACCTCCATGTCTACTTTCGTGTTCCTTTTTACTCTCTCTATTCCTCTCCTGGCAACACAAATCCTGTCTTTCTCTGCCTTCCCAACCCCCAACTCTCTGTCTTGACAGCAGCACCAAGGAGTTATAATATTATTCAAAGGAATATATGTGGATTAAAGTGGAAGAGCAGGGATTAGATATTTTGGTACTCTGTTTTCTTCCAGAGGTATTAAAGAAATTATTCTGGATGCCACTGACAGCTTTAAAATAAAACCAGGGTAAGCTGAAGGAAAAAAAAAATCAATGATTGTTGGGGGTAGGGAGTATGGGGGGAGGAACAAAGAACAGAAGAGGGAAGTATCTTGTGTATAATTAGGGAGGTCCCTAGGTATCACCCTGAGCTTGGGGTTGCAGAGGGGGTCAATGACAAACACAGGTTGGGGAGGGTACCCAGAGGAATATTTCATTTTCCCTGGTGAAATAACTTGTACTCGGTCAACTGGAGGACTTCTGCACAACCAGGGATATAATAATGTAAATCAAATGGCTGGGGTACTTTCTCAACATATTTTGGGATTTCAGATGAAGTCTCCAGACCCTTTAAGACCAAATTCTTTCTCTGCTCATGCCCTGTAAGCCAACCCTGTCCTAAATATCTAAGAAGGTGTAGCAGAGAGGAAAGATGGCTTTGCCGTCTCCATTAGTTTCCTAGTTAGTTAGTTGCCAAACCACACCTGGGTGACTTAGGACAACAGAAATTTATTGTCTCACAGTTCTGGAGGCTAGAAGTCCAAAATCATACTTCCTCTGAAACCTGTTGGTGAATCCTTCTTTGCCTGGTCCTAGCTTCTGGTAGTGTGCCTGTAACCCTTGGTATTCCTTGATTTGTAGGTACATCATACCAATCCTGCGTTTTCAGGTGGAGTTCTCTGTGTCTTTTCATGGCACTGTTTTCTATGAGGACTCCCAACGCACGAGATAGGAGGCACACCTTACCTCAGTATGAACTCACCTTCACCAATTACAACTGCAACAATCCTGTTTCCAAATAAGATCTCATTCTCGGGTACTGGGGGGTGAGCACTTCAACGTATCTTTTCTGAAGAAACACAATTCAACTCACAATACCACTCACCCTATCTAAGTTCAAATCCACACTCAGGTACTATTAGCTGTATGGTCTTGGGTAAGTGAGTTAGCCTCTCTGAGCCGTTTCCTTGTCTGTGAAATGGAGTGCTAGAGAGCACATTATACCTGCCTACCATGGTCATTGCCACAGGTGAAGAGTGATAGAGCAGCTCTGAGAACTTACTTCCTTTCATAAGAGGAAGCACTGATGATCCAATGGGCGAATGAATATTAGGGGACAAGAGGTAAGATGTCAGGCTATGTGGTTAAAGATGGGTGAGCAAACCTCTTCACAATGACCCTGGGTGGTCAATTGCAAGCAAAAAGCATTTGATGGTCTTTGAATTAAAAGGCAGGGGTATAGCTAATGCCATGCATTTGCCTCTAGGCTGCCTCTGTGACAAGGTGTGCTCCCCCATGTGTTCTCAGGGTATTTGCTTCAGGTTATCTTTATGAAGTACAGTGCTGCTAAGTATAGACACACTCTGCTTCACTTGTTCATTCATCTTTCACTCATTCCACAGATATTTTTTGAGCAACTAGTAGATGCCAGACACCAGGTGAGGGAATAGAACAAAGTAAAAACCCACTCTTAAAAAGCTTTCATTAGAGAGGGGGAAACAGTCAATCAATGAACATCCATTTCTAGTGCCATTTCAATACATACTATGAAGAAAATAAAGCAGAATAAGTGGGTAGAATACTCAGGATGACGATGGTTAGGGAAGGCCTCTCAACATAGAACTTGAACTTAAACCAGAAGGTTATGGTGCTGTCTGGGGAAAAGCACTTGAGGAAGAAGGAACAGTAAATGCAAAGACCTTTACTGGAACATACTTGGTGTATTCAAGGAGCAACAGGAAGGCCACTAGGGTTGGAGAGTCAATGTATAAAAATTTAATAATAAAAATGTATGTGCCATAGTGAAATAAGCCAGACAGAGATTTCAAATAGGGTTTGAGAAAGGATGAGCCTTGGAAGATAGATTTGTGTTTGAATCCCAGTTCTGTACCTTACTTGCTCTGTAGCCATAAGACTGAGATTTGACTTCTTCAAATATAAAATAGGAATTGTAACATTTTGTAATAATATTACTTTGAGGATTGAAATAGAAGAATATGCATTTATGTTCTGTAGATTCATTATTATGTGTCTGATTGTGGATTTGTCTTTATTTGTCTTTCTCAGGACTCAATATTCTCTGAAGACATTTTTTTTTTCAATTAAATTCTCATACATTAGTTCTTTGAATCATGTCTCTTGCCTCTTCTTGCCATTTTCTCAATTTCGGTCAGGATGGGCTATGTTATGCTGTCAAACAAACAACTCCAATATCTCTATGGCTTAAAAAGCAGGGTTTATTTCTCATACCTGCCTCATGTCCACTGGGTTAACTGGTGGTCTGTGTTCTGTGTGTCCTTACTCTGAGACCCACTTGATAGAACAACCACGACCTGGGATGCTGCTGGTTGCCTTGGCAGAAGAGAAAGAAAAATAATGTGATGAACTGGGTATTAAGTCTTAAGTCAGCCTCCCAGAAGAATCATGTATTACTTCCACTCACTTTGCACTGGCTAAAGTAAGTCAAATGGCCACACCTAACTTCCAGGTGGTAGGAAAATGCAGTTATTGTGTGTGTCCAGGAGAAGAACAGAAAATATTTGGAAGTCAGCATTGACGACTACCACGTACAGAGTTCTCCTTCTGGAACCCTCCTAAATGTACATTGGATTCTCTAATTCTACTTTCCATGTCTCTTAACTTCTCTTTCACATTATCCCTTTATATCTTAGCTGAATTTCTTTAAATAATTCATGAATTATCTCTTCAGCCATATCTAGAAAACTATTCAACCCAGCCACTGAGTTTCAATTTTTAAAAACTGCCTTTTTTATACAAACAGCTCATACAACTTGATAACAAAAAAATAATCTAATAAAAACATGGGCAGAGGACCTAGACATTTCTCCAAAGAAGACATACAGATGGCCAAAAAGCACAGGAAAAGATGCTCAACATCACTAATTACTAGAGAAATGCAAATCAAAACTATGAGGAGATCAGAATGGTCATCATCAAAAAGTCTACAAACAATAAGTGCTGGAGAGGGTATGGAGAAAAGGGAGCCCTTCTACACTGTTGATGAGAATGTAAATTGGTGCAGCCACTGTGGAAAACCGTATAGTGGTTTCTGAAAAAACTAAGAATAGAGTTGTTCTCTGATCTAGCAGTGCCACTCCTGGGCATATATCTGGAAAATATGAAACTTTAACTCGAAAAGATACATGCACCCCAATGTTTATTGCAGCACTATTTACAATAGCCAAGACATGGAAGCAACCTTAAAATCCACCAACAGATGAATGGATAAAGAAGTGGTATATGTATACAATAGAACACTACTCGGACCTAAAAATGAATGAGATAATGCCATTTACAGCAACATGGATGGACCTAGAGATTATCATACTAAGTAAAATAAGTCAGACAGAGAAAGGCAAATCCCATATGATAGCTTACATGTGGAATCTAAAGTATGATACAAATGAATTTATTTATAAAACAGAAACAGATTCACAGATTTTGAAAACAAATTATGGTTACCTAAAGGGGAACGAGGGTAGAGGGAGGATAAATTAGGAGTTTGGGATTAGTAGATACAAAATAATATATATAAAATAGATAAACAACAAGGACCTACTTATAGCACAGGGAATTATATTCACTATCCTGTAATAAGCCATAATGAAAAAGAATATATATACAATTATATATTATACATATCCATTGCACAATATACAATATTACAGGATATTGAATTATATGCAATATCTTGTAATAAACCATAATGAAAAGAATATACATATATATACAATTATATATATACATTATATATATAATGGAATCAATTTGCTATACACCAGAAACTAACCCAACATTGTAAATCAACTATACTTCAATAAAAATTTTTAAACTGTTTTTTATTTCTAGAATTTTTTCCAATTCACCTGATTTTTTAAAATATACTGTCCCTTTTTGCCTAATGGAGTCTATTCCTTCCTTTATACTTGTAAGCATTTTTAAGTTTCTTTCAGATTGACCTATTATTTCAGTTCTAGGAGTACAAATCCCTTAGTGAATTATATCTGCTGACTTTCTATTGCATCATCATTCTGATTTCAGACCCTTCTGCATTTCTAGCACCTGGAGATCCTTCTTACTCAATTTGAGCTTTGTAATTTATTTAAGGAAAAAAATAGTTTATTATATTTTAAGCAGTCTTTTCTATGTGCATGGGCTTGGAAATAGGGCTCTTTTAAATTACTTTCATTATCTGTATGGACCAGAATTTCCTAAACATTTTAAAGTGAATAGCCTTTAAATGCATGCGTCCAATAAGATGATAGCTAATAGGTTATGAAGAGTCAAGAAAGATTTTTTTTAAAGAGGGGAGACTGAGCATATACATTTGCACAAATAAAGAAACCATGGGCAGGAGAGAAGTTGCCACTATGGAAATGGAAATGATTTTGTAGAGACAAGACTAGAATCAAGAATGGAAGATCTTAGGATTTGGAGCACAGGTAGAGGGATTAGCTTTGAACAAGAGTGACTTCACCTCTTCCGTAGAAACAGGAAAGCAGGAAAGAAAAGGTATGGGTTTAAGTTGCTGGGGAGAGTGTGGAAATTGAGGCCAGATACCTCTATTTTTTTCTGAGTTTGGATGTAAGGTGAGCAACGGAGATGGAAGCCAGGGGAGGGTTGAAGTTTGCGGTATCAGCTGTGACGAATAGGAGAGTGAGTCAAATATGCATCCATAAAGGCCAAGCTCAGGTTGGAAACCATGCATTCGTAATGCCACCAACACAGTGGCTAGGTAGTATATTTAGGGCAGGGTGCCGCCCTAAACTGCCCACGTCTAGCAGTAGAGAACTATGTGATTGGGTTGGGAGAGGGTTAGAGTTTGCAAGGCAGTTGTAGATAAAAGATAATGAGGTAAGTGTACAGAGGATGGGAAGTGAGTAGATGAAATGATGAAGTATAGAAGATGAGCTGACCATGACCTTAAACCCATTCTTGAGTGGTAACATGAAGATGGAACAAACTGGACCATGGCTCATGACACCACCCCAGTGGCACATTCAGACCTCTGGAAACGGCAGCGTCACTCAGGATGCCATGCTGCTGCCGTGAGCAGGTTTTCTTCCTGTCCCTTAGGTAACCATTGCCCTGGCATCGAGATGACAAGTATGTTCTGTTTTTGCTTTTGCTGATCTTGATCCATAGATTCATTGTCTCCATAAGTCTCTAAATTCCCCGAGCATGAGGTTGGTGTGGCCAGTATTCACCCCTATTGGGCAAAATCCTTGTACCAGGCCATTTCGTAGGCCTTTGACACTTGGATCAGGTGTCCAGCCTTGGCCCAATCAGCTGAGGCCAGGGTGATGAGGCCATATGGCAGGCATGTGCTTGATCCGTAAGGGACCGTTCAAAAAGGTCTAAGACTTTCTACAATTCTTTCCAGAAGGAATAAAACTGCAGGCAGGACTGTTCTCATAAACACTGGAATAGCATTTCTCCTCCTAGACTTTGTGATAGATCTCTATCCATTTCTCTCTCCTCTCTAATTTGGGGAGCTGGACACAGTTCAAAAAATTCCGTATATAGAGCACCTAATTTTGTAAGTTGCATATGTTCTATTTGCTCAGAATTTACTCCATCCACACCCCCATTCACATATACGCATAAATAAGCCCATACACACACACTCTCTCTCTCTCTCTCTCTCTCTATATATATATATATATATATATTTGTATATGTATATATAAAACCCCTGGCTCCCATTTTGAGGCAGAAATAAATTATTTCCTACACATAGTTTTCTTTCTGGCATCCTGACGTAGGCAGTAGTATTGTAGAATCTTCCAAAGTGTGATAAAATGGTTTCCATTTCAAGGTGGGATTTTTTACCACTTAATATAAGCGCTCTGGCCGTGTCTACCCATTTATATTACCTAGAGCAGGGCTCCACAAACCTTTTCTGTAAGGGATCAGATAGTAACTATTTTAAGTTTCCTTTTTTTTAGTCTTTTTGCCATTTCTTGGGCCGCTCCCACAGCATATGGAAGTTCCCAGGCTAGGGGTCGAATCAGAGCTGTAGCCGCCGGCCTACACCACAGCCACAGCAACGTGGGATCCTTGAGCCACGTCTGCGACCTGCACCACAGCTCACGGCAACGCCGGATCGTTAACCCACTGAGCAAGGCCAGGGGTCGAACCCGCAACCTCATGGTTCCTAGTCGGATTCGTTAACCACTGCGCCACGGCAAGAACGCCCATATTTTAGGTTTTCCATCACAGCCATTCAATTCCCTCATTGTAGGACTAAAGCAGTTGTAGACAATATGTAAATCAATGAGTATGGCTGTGTTCCAGTAAAACTTTATTTATAGAGGCAGACAGCAGGCTGGACTAGGCCTAAGGCTGTAGTTGACCAATTCCTGATGTGGAGGATAATTATTTATGGTTTCCGCTGTTTGGCTGCGTAAGGGCTGATCCTCACAATAGCAGTGGGTTTTCTTGTAAATGGCATGGAGTTTCACTGTTCAATTGACTTTCCTTATATAGATAAAGTCATACAATAATAAATAATTGAAGGTCACCACATCACACAACTCGGGACTATGTGCAGCAGCACTGGAAGTATTGAGAGAGATTTTTCTCCAGTTCCAGTGGGAGACCAGATTAAGGCAAAGGAATAGGTAGTGTGTTCATTCAATTATCCATTCAACATATTGGCTCAGACACTGTGGCTACTGCCAGAGATGCATAAATAAATCAAACATGGTCCTTGTCCTCAAGGAACTTATGGTTGAGTAAGGTGTTGCTAGAACTGCCATAACAAGCACCACAAAGTGAGTGGCTTTTAAAAAAAATGTATTGGAGTTCCTGTTGTGGTGCAATAGTGTCTCTGGAGCACAGAGGTACAGGTTCAAACCCAGGCCTGGCACAGTGGGTTAGGGATCCAGCATCGCTGCAGCTGTGGCTTAGGTGGCCACTGTGGCTCAGAGCTGATCTCCAGCCTCGGAACTCCATACACCCCAGGGCAGCCAAAATGAAAAAAAAAAAAAAATACTGTCTCTGATTTCTGGAGGCTAGACGCCTAGAATCGAGGTTTCAGGGGGGGCCAAGCTCCCTCTCATGCCTGTAGGGGAGGATCCTTCCTAACCTTAGCTTCTCGTGGTTTACCTTCAGTCCTTGGCTTATAACTATAGTTCCTCAATTTCTGCCTCTGTCATCACGTGGCATTCTCCCCTTGAGCGTCTGTGTCTCCATCTCATTCCCTCTTCCGTGAAGAACACCGGTTATAATAGATTCAGAGCCCACCCTACTCCAGTGTGGCCGCATCTTCAGTGAACTCATTGTGTCAGTGACAACCGTATTTCCGCATAAGGTCATATGCTGAGACGCTGGGAGTTAGGACTTCACCGTATCTTTCTGTGAGTGACACAATTCAATCCATAACTCAAGGTAAGAATAAATGTGAAAGCTTCTGGTTGTTGTGGTGCAAGTCTGTGTCAAGTACATGGTAAGGGCAGGGATAGAGGAGATAAGTTTTACCTGGGAGAGTCAGGAAAGGTTCTGTGGATGACCTGAAGCTTGAGCTGAATGTTTGCCAAGTGCACATGAGGTGTGAGTTGGGCCTGGGGAATGGAAGGGCAGCCCCTGTGGGAGCAGCAACAGAGGCCGTTAAGTAGTGTGACATCACCAACTTCATAATATTCCACTACAACCCGAAAGGGGTTTAGGCTTCCTGTTTTCCAGAGAGATAAAAATGAAACCTGAATATCTTGGCTATTTGATGCATCTGTGACAGTTTATCAAGCTCACTGGCAGCTTCAAAATTTCAGCATAGGAGGAGCTCAGGGGAAAAATCTAATTGGAAGGTGGGTGACCAGTCAAAGGTGCATTTGCATGATAAATACCCCGTTTGGGGGCTTTGTTTTTTCTTTTTTCTTTAATTAGGGCTGCCTCTGTGGCATATGGAAGTTTGCAGGCTAGGGGTGGAATCGGAACTGCAGCTGCCAGCCTATGCCGCACCCACAGCAATGCCAGATCCGAACCACGTCCGTGACCTATGCCGCAGCTTGCTGCAACACCAGAGCCTTAACCCACTGAGTGAGGCCAGGAAGTGAACCTGAATCCTTGGGATCTTAACCCCCTGAGCCACAACGGGAACTCCTAAACACAGTTTTTATGTAGTTTTACTTAGTTTGCCTGTTATAGGTGAATACAGATAGCCACGGTGTCTGAAGATGCCTTTATGGGCACTTCACATAAAATGGAGAAAATGTCAGTTGCATATTTCAAAGAATAAACACACCTACGAGTGGCTCGAGGGGGCAGTGAGGAAGACTATGAAAAAGGGCAAACCCTCTTCCCGGCCTATCGCCCATTCACAACTCTAGGGATTGAGTGTTGTTTCTGTTCCAGCCACTGTGCTAAGGGATTGCATGCATTTTATCTTATTATCCCCAGTATATGATGAAGGCAGTGGGGTTTAGAGACGTTAAATACATTGTCCTACTCAAAGAGCTAGTGATTTCATTTTAATGATAATCTAAATAAACCATAATAAATGCACGAACTAGATTCTACACTGTCCAACAGAGTAGCCACTAGCCACATATGGTTATCGAAATGAAAAGTTATTAAAAATTCTCTTCCTAGGTTACACCAGGATTAGTGCTCAACACTTGAAGGGCTCAATAGCCATAGGTGGCCAGTGGCTACCATTTTGGACAGTGCAGCTATAGAACATTTTCATTAAGATGACCACTCTAGGAGTTCCCGTTGTGGCTTAGTGGTTGACAGATCTGACTGGGAACCATGAGGTTGCGGGTTCCATCCCTGGCCTTGCTCAGTGGGTTGGGGATCCGGCGTTGCCGTGAGCTGTGGTGTAGGCCGCAGATGTGGCTTGGATCCCGCGTTGCTGTGGCTCTGACGTAGACCGGTGGCTACAGCTCCGGTTGGACCCCTAGCCTGAGAACATCCATATGCTACAGGAGCAGCCCAAGAAATGCCAAAAAACCCAAAAAAAAAAAAAAAAAAAGACCACTCTGAAACTGAGCACTGCCTCATGATTTTGGTCATGTTTGCTTTGTGTGTGGAATCCAACTGGCAGGACATATTCTCCAAATGACCCAGGCAAATAAGAACAGAGCTGGCCTTAGCATGTGAATGCGGCATTACCACTGTATTAATGAGGGTAATCTAATAATTCACATAAAGAAACACTGAGAGAGATTATTTTATAAATGCACGAAAATCAAAAGAGCCTGCCTGTGGCAATCAGTACTGTGTACTTTGTCATCAGTTGTGTAGTTTCAGCGAGATAATGACCTTCATCTCACTAAATTAGTATTGTCAATTTAAATATCATTGGCTCCAGAGTTTTGTTTAATCTGAAAAAAAAAAAAAAAAGGCCTTTGGTGTATAAGAACTATAACTATTAGGAGTATGCACCTCGTTTTATTTGTGTACATTTTGTTTGTTTGTTTGTTTGTTTCCCTTTCTAGGCCTGCTCCCTCAGCATATGGAGGTTCCCAGGCTAGGGGTCTAATTGGAGCTGTAGCCACAGGCCTACGCCAGAGCCACAGCAACGCGAGATCTGAGCCACATCTGCGGCCTACACCACAGCTCGTGACAATGCCAGATCCTTAACCCACTGAGCGAGGCCAGGGATCCAACCCTCGACCTCATGGTTCCCAGCTGGATTCCTTAACCACTGAGCCACGACGGGAACTCCTATTTGTGAATATTTTAAGATAACACTATGTGAAAGAAAATTTAGGTAAATGTAAGGATCAGTCGAGAATTTTCATCCCTCTTAGAAGGGGTCATTATATTACCCAAGACTGAGAAACACTACGCAAACCTTTAAGATGAAGAAGCCTTAACACCTTACCTGTAACACACAGTCTCAGGCCCACTGAGCTATGTGATTATCAGTAGGCTAGCAAAGCCAGATGAACTAGAACATTCTTGCACCAGTATGCCATAAGTCTACTCAGGGATATATTAGAATACCAACTGCAGCAGCTCGCAAGACTTCACCCTGACGAGGCCGTTTACTTCTAAATTTCCTAATCGCCCCCCTATTTTAGAATTCAATTAGTAAAACTTGATTTACACTGTTCATAAGTAGCCAGTGTTCTACCACCCCTTCCCAGCTCTTCATAGGCTCCTCCACAGTGAAGAAGCAGCCTGCAAAGCAAGACTTACACATCTCATTTTCCGATGCATGAAATTTTTTCTCTGTCTTAATCAGACCAACTCTTCCTCAAGCACCTCACTGATGGAAAACAGGGCTCGAGAGTGTCATTTTCCTATGACCACTTCGCAATGTTTTCCTGAAAGATGCCGGGTCTTCTCACTTAATCCTCGGCCTCCAGCTTTCCCCTTGAAATCAGCAGATGAATTTCACACCCTCTGAGGCAAACACTGCTTTCCTTGCCATAAATGAGAAGCAAGCAGAGGTAGGCTGGGCTCTCTCCCTGGGTGCACCCCCAGGCAAAATGAGCTCAAGCCGGTCTTTTCACTATGATTGCAGTAGTCAGAGAAGCCCATTCAGGCAACTTCTATATCCCTGGGGAAGTAAACGATTATTTTTAGTGGTATTGTATATTATCCTGAGACCCCTAAGTCATGAGGTTGCACCATAAATGTATCCCCAGAACCTTGAATGGATTTCTTACCTCCTAAATGATTTCTGAAAAATGCTTGGTAAATATTCCCAGTATTGTCTGCAAAGTGAGACTTAAAGAACACAGTTTCTTTTCTTTTCCTTTTGCGTTTTAGGGCCATACCTGCAGCATATGGAGGTTCCCAGGCTAGGAGATGAATCAGAGCCACAGCTGCCAGCCTACACCACAGCCACAGCCACGCCAGACCTGAGCCATGTCTGCGACCTACACCACAGCTCACGGCAATGCCAGATCCTTAACCCATTGAGCAAGGCCAGGGATGAAACCTGCAACCTAATGGTCACTAGTCAGATTTGTTGATGCTGTGCCAAAATGGGAACTCCCACACAGCTTCTTATATTAGTGGCAAATACTCTCCCCAAACATATGAACCAGAAGGATACTATAAAGTGTTTTCAAAAAACTGCTTACCACCCTTTTAAAATACCCCAAAGATAGGCAAACCAACACTGAGAAGAGTTTTCTAAATCCACTTCCCTCTCCTTGAGAAGGTGTTTCTGGTTGTTAAATAAGTAAAGCAATCTTTTACTCTTACTTTTGCAAGTGTGGTTAATTATCATTGTTGAAGTTCAATTATGCTGAGCTAATAATAGTAGTCATCATTTCTTTGGCTCTTTATACCGCATACCATGCCAAGCTATTTACATGTGTTATCTTATTTATTTCTTACAACTACTTAGTGAAGGTAGGTAGTATTATCTCTATTTTATAGATTTAAAGGACAAAATGAGAAACGGGGAGGCTTAGAAATTATTCTGAGGTCACACAGCTACTCAGTGTTGGAGTCAAGATCTGAAATCAGGACTTCCTAAAATCCCAAGCCCACACGCGTAGCCTCACAAACAATAATACAATATAATAAGGCTGTGTATCCTCATGAGCCATATTCTAAGTAATATGTTGCTACCCTTTAAGCTAAGCATTCTGATTTTCCATATTTACTTTCCACTCTCAGGAAAATATCAGGACAAAATTTCACTATGGCCAGTTCCTTCATAAGTTATATCTCAGGGTGTTGGCAGCTCAAATACCCTTCCCAAAGTACTTTTTTCCTGTTCTCAGTTCCAAATTTTGGCCCCGAAGACCCCAAAGCACTTTCATCAGTAGGCAGAGCGTCCTCATGAAGAGAATTGACGCTCCTTTTCATCCCAAGGTGAGCACTCGACAGTGCTCTGCCATCATGACTTCACTTCTCCAAGTGGGGTCACCTTTCCAGGAGAGTTTAGCCACCAACAGCTGGGCATCCGCACAACAGGAGCAGAATAATGCATTACCCACATGAAGATTCAAGGGGAGTTTTGAAAGCTTGGATTTTTTTCCAGGTTCTCGGTAAGCAGTCTAGTTTCTGTTAATAAAAAATGACTGCTCTTTAGGAAGACACAAGCCAGGTTTAAATTCAGGCTTTTAGATCTTAGTATTTATTTTGAATATTACCGGCAAGCTTGGATCGTTAACTCTATAAACCCTAAACTAGCTTGTTTGTTGTGAAAGCAGCTATGCTTGCCCCTCACCCTGCCCCCACTTTCAGGCCCAGGGGCAGACGCAGAAAACCTACCTACCTCTTATTACTTCTTGCCCCTTCTCAGTTTATTTAGGGGAAAATGTACCCCCAAATAGAAGAGTAAGTTTATCTTATGTGCAATTTGCGGTGTTTGTTATGAACTTGTCCAAAGTGTGGATTTGTACCATGAATTAAAAGTGTTGGCTAGGCAAATAAATAAAGTCTACATCATCGTAATTTGTCAAGAAGATCTTAAACTGAAGGGAAAAAACAGGTCTTTTGCTCTGAATTTTGTTCCCCCTTAATTTGTATGTTAAAGCCCCACCCCCCAATGTGATGGCATTTGGAAGCAGGGTTTTTGAGAGATAATTAGGTTTAGGTGAGGTCAGGAGGGTGGGATCTGTGGATCTGTCCTTGCAAGATGGGAAACCAGAGAGCTTGCTTGATTTCACTCTGCCTCTTGAGCTCAGTTGGTCCGCAAACCAGGAAGAGAACCCAACCATGCTGGCATCCTGATTTCAGACTTCCAGCCTCCAGAACAGTGAGAAAATTAATTTCTGTTGTCTATGGTGTTTTGTTATGGCAGTCTGAGCTGATGAATACATCTTTCATTACTTTAGAAGCACCTATTTGCATGCAAAGGTAGTAACTTTATAATTATCATTCGTGTGCATTTGTTCATTACAGCAAAATTGACAGGACCTCTCCTTGGCAACGCTTTTATGATACTCTAACTTGAAAGTGATAAAACTGCCTTTTAAAAATTGTATAGTGCAGCTTTTTCAGTAGTTGGGGCAGAGTTGTAGCCAATTAGTCAGAATTTGCGAAGTTTTAGTCTTTTGCCCCCAAACTCTAAAGAAGTTATTATGTATCTTAACAAATGTTACAGCCTGTAAGACACATGTGCATATTTCTCACAGCAGCCTTTTGTGTTTTATTGTAAGAATATTAAAGGGGAATGGATTTATGTGGATAATCATTGAAGCTGGGTATTGAGTACGTGGAGTTGATTGTATTCTATTTGGTGGATGTTTTAAAATATAGAGTTTTAAATAAACACATACATATGAGCTACATATGATCTCATGGGTGAACAATTTCACTTTGCAATTGAAGTGTAGTTGCGTAATTGTGTTTTGGCCTATAACTATTTTAAAAAATGGAAAATAACCTCCTAGTCGCTTCTTAAAAAGGGGCAAACTGTGCCAGCTGATTTGAATGAGAGTGAATGTTTTTCACTCTATTTTCACAGCTGTCTTATCAGTTTCCTAAACTCAATTAGGGTGGAGCACAGGAATTTCACTCTTCGGGGACTAGGGGCTTTGTTGTGGTGTTTTGAAGATAAGGATATATCTTCCCAGGCTAACCTCTTGGAGTGAAGACATTTCCCCAGAAGGGGGAAAATGCAGGGCCTTAAAGATCTCGTCATAGAGTTTGCAGAGTGGTTGACGCTTAACCGTCTACGGAGAACTCTGCCAGCCTCCTGGGAAAATGATTGGGTATTCAATTGTTTCCACTTGGGCACTTTCCCAGACTAGATAAAGCCTCTCCATTCCATCCTACCCCTCCTCCACCCTAATTTTCCCTGATCCCCAGGTGCGGCAGGCTTGCTTTTGTCCAGGATGAAGGAGGGCAAGAGCTATTGGGTAAATGAGGAAAGCATCCTTTCAGTCTTCTCGCCTGCTGACGTCATGCCAGTGTTCTCTTGGCTTTCGTGTGGAAATGAGAATTTCCACAATTTTAAAGGGAGTGTCTGTTACTGTTCATTATGAACTGGATAATAATTATTATAGGTTCTTGACCTCTTTATACGATCTGGATTTTATGCCTGTGAGATATGAATTGAGCTGAGGACTTTATGAGAAGCAGAAGGATTTTTTTTTTTTTTGCAGAGTTTTCATTTTACTCATAACCTAGTTTTAGACGGGAGATGTGGGTGGTGAGCATCCAGGCCCTTCATGAGGCATTATACAATCTATTCGAGTTATACAGAGTGGATAGAAAAATGCCTATAACCCACTTTTTAAAAGTGTTTCATAATACAGACTGGAAAACCCTAGAAAATTCTTTAGGGCATGGAATTTCTTGACACTGTTTCTTGGTAGAAGAGTTCTCAAAACAGCTAACGACTCCCTGTTCCTGCAGTTTCTAGGGTGGAAGAGGAGGAGGGTAAGCGCGTGGCAGACGAAGGGCTTTGGGGAATGTTTTGCCCTTGGGACTTGACAACCACTTATTGGTTCAAAGGCTTGCACCCCAAACCTAGAAAAGATTCCCATGTTTGGGGGATTGCAGTTAGCATAACTATTTTATCACAGCAGATTTTCATCAGAAGTTTTCATTAGGAGCGACAGACAAAATTAATGAAAGCTGAAAATTCGGAAGCCTCTCATCCCCCCTAAAAAAATTAAATAAAAAAACTTCTTTTCATGAAAGTGAAAGCATACATTAAGATCGCTTTCCCTTCGTATCTCCAGAATTTTTAAGGAAAATTTATATTCTATGCTTTTGTCATCATGAGTCACACTTTGAGAGCTCATAAGGTATGGAGCAATGGTCATTAGGCAATAGAAAAAAGTTGTATAGAAGTTGATGAGTCGTAATAGTCCTAGGTTTCAAGGTTCTTATCTTTCACTAATTTATTAAATATTGGCATGCCATTCTAGGGGCTGAGCATATAGCAAAACATAAGAAAGACAAGGTTCTAGTTCTCACAGAGCTTGTGTGTTCTAATATGGATAGACTCCCAAAGCGATGCAACACCAGGTAGTAATGAGGGCTAATAGGAGGTCAAACAGGACAGGGTGATAGAGAATAGACGAGTAAATGTCTTCAGCTGGGTGGTAAGGGAAGGCCCCTCTGAGAAGATGACATTTGAATTGAGACTCAAAGGTGGGGAAGAAGCCATCGATGGAAGATCAAGGGAATCCATATTCCAGGGAGAGGGAGCAAAGAGTGCCAAAGCACCAAACCTTAACCTGCACGAGGAACAGAAAGCTAGCAACTGTGGCTCAGGCTCGGAGAGCAGGGGAGAGGGTGACCTGGTCAGAGGGAGGACCAGAGACCTTGTCATGAAGAGCCTTGAAAGCCAGAAGTTATGCTAAACATGATGGAATGACTTTGAAGATTTAATTTTGTTTTATGGCCAAACCCATGGCATATGGAAGTTCTGGGCCAAAAATTGAGTCCGAGCCACAGCTGCTGTCCTGCACGACAGCTGTGGCAAATCCAGATCTTTAACCCACTCTCCCAGGGTAGGGACTGAACGCAAGTCTGTGCAGTGACCCAAGCCGCTGCTATGGGATTCTTAACCCATTGTGCCACAGCAGGAACTCCTGAAGGGTTTTGAGCAGAGGAGTCATGTTATCTGATTAGCATTTTAAAATATTACTCTGGCTATCACGTGGAGAATGGATTATACCAAGTGTCTATGGTGATTTTGGTAAAAGATAAGGGTGGCTTGGATGAGGATAAAGAGAGAGGAGCAGCTGGGTTTGGGATGTGTTAGAGACCCAGTAGAGAGATCTTGTTGGTGGGTCATTGTGGGAGACTAAGGAATGGATGATGCCCAGACTCTGGGCTCCTGTAGGAGCTACTTGCCAGATAGGGAAAGCTGGGAGATGCATGAAAGTGGCTGCAGAAACAAAGGCTTGCCCCAGGGGCATGTTAATTTGGAAACATTCAAATTAGATGTGAAATAGCAGCTGGTTAAAAAGGTTGGGGCTGCAGGTTTATTCCCACCTTGATGCTGTTACTCATGCTGCTCCCTTTTCCTAAAAAGTCTTTCCGTTCCTTCCACCCACCCCACCTTAAGCATTTAAAAAAAAAAAAAAAAGGTTGGGGCTGGAAATGGGGAATAGGGAAATAGGGTTGCAGGTGCACCTGCGGTCAAAGATAGGTTTTTTAAAAGTAGTTACTTTTTTTTTTTTTTTAAAGATGAGGGTACTTAACTATGTAAGCTAATAGGAATGATGCAGGACAGAGGGAAAAATATCAGTGTGATGGGTTACCTATTTGATGTCTTCCAAACACAGACCCAAGAAAGAAAAGACAAGTTGGAAAACAAAGCATCGATTACTATTTGCTATGTATGTATTACAGGCTTTGGGAGAGAAGCAGGATAGAAAGAGAAGATAAGCATGGAGAAAGGGAACTAGGGAAGGCAAGAGAAGAAAGAAATAGAATTTTAAAAATAGTATAGAGTTAAAAAATACATCTGTGGGACCTGGGAGGAGGCTGAGGAATGAGTGAATTCTGCTTCTAACTTCTAGAGACAAATTTTTCTAGGCGGCACGCATTCCATTGTCCACTAAAGCCTTTCTGCCCTAGAGAGGGCAGCAGTTAAGAATGGTGTGGATATAAACTCCCAGCTCCACTTCTTGCTGGAAGGGAGTAAGTTATGCAACTTCTTTGTGCCTCAGTTTCCTCACCAGAAACATGGACTCAGAAGGGCCTGCCTTGTGGGGTTAGTGTGTGAATGAAATGAGACCATTCTTGTAAAACACAGGGCAAACTTGGCATCTTTCTAGGTACTTCTGAGACTTTGGACAAATCCTATCTCAAGTCCCTTGAGGCCATGGGACCTGTCTTATCTTTTAACTTTCCATGGAATCTAGTACATAGCCTTATGTGTAAGTAAATTTTGAATGCTCACTTTTCCCTTCTTTTTGTTCCCCTTTCCTTCTGCTGTGCTAGACCTCTCCCGTGCTGCTCATCCTTTTGTACTTGCGATTTTGGTCTATAGAGTGTTTGTTCTGTTGGATATTAGAATCATGGAAAACACGAGGTAGGGCTTTAGCTTTATTCTCTCTTCCCTCCTAAAGCAAGAAAGATGTCCAATATGAACACCTTGATTAAAAATGAAAGTTTATACCAACATTAAATTTTCTTTTATTCCCAAGTCCATACATAATTTCTCTTGTTCATCTAACTGATTAGCTACACAAAGATTGGTTCCCGGGAAACTTTTTAATCCAAGAGAACAGCTCAGCCCTGCATCAAATTTTTTTTTTTTTTGCCTTTTCTAGGGCTGCTCCTGTGGCATATGGAGGTTCCCAGGCTGGGGGTCCAATCGGAGCTGTAGCTGCTGGCCACAGCCACAGCAATGCCAGATCTGAGCCACGTGTGCAACCTACACCACAGCTCACAGCAACGCTAGATCCTTAACCCACTGAGCAAGGCCAGGGATCAAACCCGAAACCTCATGGTTCCTTGTCGGATTCATTAACCACTGCGCCGCGACGGGAACTCCCAGCCCCACATCAATTTTTGACTGCTTAGTCTACGTCATGTGTGTCCTCTTCCATTAAAATGTAAGCTCCCCAAAGACAGAGACCCTGAACAGTTCTTTTAAAATAAAAGTTTTATTGTGAAATATTACAGCTAGAGGGAAAAAGAGAGGATAAAAAATAAAATAATGCAAACATGTACATTTCATCCACTTTAAAAGACTTCTTATACAATTATTCCTGCCTGTGTCCTCACTCTCCCCATCAGTAATCTCTATCTTGAATGCTGTACTTAGCATTTCTCTGCAGAATTTTCTCCCTTAACTGCATTATATCCGAATCTGTATCAAGTTCTCCTTTCCTCAGGTTTCTGATGTGAACACATAGTAGGCTCTCAGTCAGTTTGTTGAATGAACAATGCTTGCTTGCTTGCTTGCTTGAGAACAGCAAATGGATCTTTACCTTCCTTTTCTGTTATTTTTCCCAAAGACTTGCTCACATACTGGGTGATTTTGGAAGGTAAGATGGGTGCTTAATATTGTTGCCCTATGTAAAATCTATGAAATTATAGCTATCGTACCAGTTCTTATGATGTCTGCCTCTGATAGGAGCAGAATGTAATACCACAAAGTTCCATGATAAAATCACCTATGTGTAGGGGGAGGGTTTATTGAGAACCCTGCCAGTTGCTCTTTGTGAATATTTGGTATCATATCTGTCTTTTCCCACAGGAGTACATGTTCTCTTAAACTCCGCTAATGAAAGGGCTTGCATGAAATCTGGTAGAGAAGAGAAGGAGAAGCCAGTGTTTTCTAGAAGCAGGTAGGGCAGAAGTACGGGCGGCAGCAGATGGGATGGTTGACGTGGGATTTTATCTACAGCTTTTGGGTGGTATGAGAATCTTCCATTGGCTTTACAGACAGCCGAGATCAAAGGCAGTATCTTTGTGATTCCTGCCCTTCCAGGTTCCTCAAAAGAGACCCTAACCACCATCCTTCCTGCAGCTTTCCCAGAATTGTGAAAGCCTATAATCCCCTGTGTTAGACCCTGTCCTGCTTTAAAAAATTTTTTTATTATATTTGATTTACATTTTTCTATCAATTTCTGCTGTATGCAAAGTGACCCAGTCATACATCTATACAAACTCTCTCTCTTGTATTATCTTTCCTCATGTTCCATCACAAGTGATTGGACATAGTTCCCTGTGCTATACAGCAGGACCATTTTAAATGTAACAGTTTGAGTCAATTAACCCTGAAATCCCAGTCCATCCCACTTCGTCCACCTCCCTCTTGGCAACAAGTCTGCTGTCCATGTCTGTGGGTTGCCATGTCTGTGGGTCGCTTTCTGTTCTGTAGATGGGTTCATCTATACCGTATTTCAGATTCCATATGTAAGTGGTATCATGGTATCTGTATTTCTCTGATTTACTTCACCTTAGCATGAGAATCTCTAGTTGCATCCATGTTGCTGCATATGGCATTATTTTGTTCTTTTTTATGGCTGAGTAGTATTCATTGTGTACATGTAACAAGTCTTCTTAATCCATTGATCTGTTGATGGATATTTAGGTTGTTTCCATGTCCTGGCTATTGTGAATAGTGCCGCTGTGAACATAGGGGTGCATGTATCTTTGTGAATGAAAGTTTTGTCCAGATATATGCCTAGGAATGGGATTGCTGGGTCATGTGGTAGTTCTATATTTAGTTTTCTGAGGTACCTCCATATTGTTTTCCATAGTGGTTGTACCAGTTTCCATTCCTACCAACAGTGCAAGAGGGTTCCCTTTTCTCCACACCCTCTCCAGCATTTATTTGTAGACTTGCCAATGATAGCCATTCTGACCAGCGTGAGGTGGTACCTCTTTACAGTTTCGATTTGCATTTTTCTAATAATTAGTGATGCTGAGCATTTTTTCATGTGCCTGTTGGCCATCTGTATGTCTTCTTTGGAGAAATGTCTATTTAGGTCTTCTGCTCATTTTTTGCTTTGGAGATTAAGCCCTTGTCACTTGCATCACTTAAAACTATTTTCACCCATTTCATAGGTTGTCTTTTTCTTTCTTTTTTTTTTAAATGGTTACCTTTGGTGTGCAAAAGCTTGTAAGTTTGATTAGGTACCATTGGTTTATTTTTGTTTTTCTATTGCCTTGGGTGACCGACCTAAGAAAACATTTGTACAATTGATGTCAGAGAATGTTTTGCCTATGTTCTCTTCTAGGAGTTTTATGGTATCTTGTCTTATGTTTAAATCTTTAAGCCATTTTGAGTTTATTTTTGTGCATGATGTGAAGGTGTGTTCTAGTTTCATTGACTTACATGCAGCTGTCCAGTTTTCCCTACCACTTGCTGAAGAGACTGTCATTTCCCCATTTTATATTCTTGCCTCCTTTGTCAAATATTAATTGACCATAGATGTCTGGGTTTATTTCTGGGTTCTCTATTCTGTTTCATTGGTCTGAATTTCTGTTTTGGTACCAGAACCATACTGGTTTGATTACTGTAGCTTTGTAATATTGCCTGGAGTCTGGGAGAGTTATGCCTCCTCCTTGGTTTTTGTTCCTCAGGATTGCTTTGGCAATTCTAGGTCTTGCATGGTTCCATATAAATTTTTAGATTGTTTGTTCTAGTTCTGTGAAAAATGTCATGGGTAATTTGATATAGATCACATTAAATCTGAAGATTGCTTTGAGTAGTATGACCATTTTAATGATACTAATTCTTGCAATCCAGGAACATGAGATATCTTTCTACTTTGAATCCTCTTTAAATTTCCTTGGAAAATATAATGTTTTATAGTTTTCAGTGTATAAGTCTTTCACCTCCTTGGTCAAGTTTATTCTCAGGTATTTAATTTTGGGGGTGTGATTTTTAAAAGGTATTTTTTGATACTCCTTTTCTAATATTTCATTGTTAGTATATAGAAATGCAACCGATTTCTGAATGTTAATCTTGTCTCCTGCTATTTTGCTGAATTTGTTGATCAGATTGAGTAAATTTTTTGTGGACTCCTTAGGGTTTTATGTATATAGTATATCATCTGCATATAGTGACAGTTTTACCTCTTCTCTTCCAATTTCGACATCTTTTATTTCTTTGGTTTGTCTTATCACTATGGCTAGGACTTCCAATACTATGTTGAGTAAAAGTAGTGAGAGTGGGCATCCTTGTCTTGTGCCAGCTTTTCATGGGAAGTCTTTCAATTTTTCACCCTTGAATATTATACTGGCTGTGGGTTTGTCATAAATGGCTTTTATTATGGTAAGATATGTTCCCTCTACACCCACTTTGGTAAAGAATTTTTCTTATAAATGGATGTTGGATTTTGTCAAAAGATTTTTCTATATCCATTGAGATGATCGTGTGGTTTTTGACTTTTCTTTTGTTAATGTGGTGTATAACACTGATGGATTTTGCATATATTGAACCATCCTTGTGAACTTGGGATGAAACACAGTTGTGCTGTATGATATTTTTTATGTGTTATTGGATTCTGTTGGCTAAAATTTTGTTGAATTTTTGAGTCTATTCATCAAAGATACTGGCCTATGATTTTGTCATTTGGTAGTATCTTTGCCTAGTTTTGGTATTAGGATGATGGTGGCTTCATAGAATGTCTTTGGGAGTGTTTCTACTTCAGTCTTCTGGAAAAGTTCTAAGAAGGTTGGGTATAAGTTTTTCTCTGTATGTTTGGTAGAATTCACCTATGAAGCCATCTGGTCCTAGACTTTTGTTTGTAGGGAGTGTTTTCATTATATATTCAATTTCATTTCTAGTCATCTGGTCTGTTCAAATGATCTATTTCCTCTTGAGTCAGTTTTGGTGGGCTGCATGTCTCTAGAAAGTTTTCCATTTCTTCTAGGTTGTAAAATATGGTAGCATATAATTGTTCATAGTATTCTCTCTTTTTTTTTTCTTTATATTTCTGCTGTATCTGCTGAGATTTCTTTTTTTCATTTCTTATTTCGTTTATGTGGGGTCTCTCTCTTCTTCTTGGTGAGTCTGGCTAGAGGTTTGTCAATTTTGTTTACCCTTTCAAAGAGCCAGCTCTTGGTTTTATTTTTTTCTATTGTTTTTTAAATCTCTATTTTATTGATTTCTTCTCCGATCTTTACAATTTCCTTCCTTCTGCTGAACTTAGGTTTTGTTTGTTCTTCTTTTCTAATTCTTTTAGGTGGTAGGTTAAGTTGTTGATTTGAGATTTTTCTTCTTTTTTGAGGAAAGCCTGTACTGCTTTGAACTTCCCTCTAAGAACTGCTTTTGTGGCATCCCATATATTTTGAATGGTTGTGTTTTTTGTTGTTTTCGGTTTTCTTTGTTTTTTTTTTTATTTTTTTATTTTTTGCTTTTTACGGCCATGCCCATGGCATTTGGAAGTTCCCAGGCTAGGGGTCAAATCGGAGCTACAGCTGCCAGCCTATGCCACAGCCACAGCAACTCAGGATCTGAGCTGAGTCTGTGATCTACACCACAGCTCATGGCAATGCTGGATCCCCAACCCACTGAGTGAAGCCAGGGATCAACCATGCATCCTCATGGATGCTATTCAGATTCATTTCTGCTGCACCTTGATGGGAACTCATGAATGCTTATGTTTGCATTGTCATTTGTCTTGAGGTATTTTTTTAAATTTCCCTTTGGATTTCCTCATTGACCCATTGGTTTTTTTAGTAGCATGCTGTTTATTTAGTCTCCCTGTAGTCGTTTTTTTGTCTCATTTCTTTTCCTGTGCTAGTTTCATACTATTGTAGTCAGAGAAGATGCTTGAAACAATGTCTATGCTCTTAAATTTGTTGAGGTTAGTTTTGTGCCCCAGTATGTGGTCAATCCTTGAAAATGTTCCATGTGTGCCTGAAAAGAATATATATTCTGATTGGATGTAGTGTCCTGAAAATATCGATTAAGTCTAACTTCTATTGTGTCATTTAGGATCTCTATTGCCTTATTGATTTACTTTCTAGGGGTTCTGTCCATTGATGTGAGTGGGGTGTTAAAATCTCCTGCTATTATTGTATTCACATCAATTTCTCCTTTTATGTCTTTAGTATTTGTTTTATGTATTTGGGTGCTCCTATATTAGGGGCAAAATATTGACAAGTGTAATAATCCTCTTCTTGAATTGATCCTTTTCTCATTAATATTTGTTTGTCATTAAATAGCATCCTTCTTTGTCTTTCTTTACTGCCTTTGTTTTAAAGTCTGTCTTGTCTAATACGAACATTGAAACTCCTGCTTTCCTGTCTTTCCATTCATAGGAAATCTTTTTCCATCTCCTCACTTTCAATTTATATGTGTCCTTTGCCCTAAGGTGAGTCTCTTATAGGCAGCATATTGTAGGCTTTTTTTTTTATTTAGTCTGCCACTCTATGTCTTTTGACTGGAGCATTCAGTCCATTGATAATTAAGGTAATTATTGATAAATATATATTTATTCACATTTTAAACCTTGTTTTCCAGTTGATTCTATGTTTCTCCTTTGTTCCTTTTTTTAGCTAGATGATTTCCTTTTATGTTTGTATCCTCTTCTTTTTAGTTGTTGTGAATGTATTTTTTTTGGTTTGGAATTGTTATTGCCCTGTTTTTCAAGTATATTAACCCCTTCCTATATCTGCTTGCTTTAACCTAATAGTCATGTAAGCTCAAACATATTCTTAAAAAGAGTCTAGATTTACTTACTTTTCTTTCCCACATTTTTTTTATTTTAAAGTCTTCATGTTTGTCCTTTTGCTGTTCCTTGTGTTTATTGTCACTTTTACAATAGGGTTTTGTTTTGTTTTGTTTTTTCCTTTTAGATCTGTATCCTGGCTTATTTAAGTGATTGCTTTCCAATTGTGATTTCCTCCATCCTATTTCTTTTTGCTTCTTTTTTTTTTTTTCAGTTAGAGGAGCCCTTTCAGTATTTCTTTTTGATTGGGTTTAAAAACTCTTTTAGTTTTTGTTTGTTGGAGAAATTCTTTATTTCTCCTATTTTAAATGATATTCTTGCTGGGTAGAGTATTCTAGGCTGCCAATTTTTCCCTTTTAGAACTTTGAATATATCTTGTCATTCTCTTCTGGCCTGTACTATTTCTGTAGAGAAGTCAGCTGATAACCTTCCAGAGGTTCCTTTGTAATTAACTTTGTTTTCCTCTTGCCTTTAGAATCATCTCCTTTAATTTTTTGCCATTTTAATTATAATATGTCTTGATGTGGGTCTTTGTGGGTTCAACTTGTTTGGGGGTCTTCTGTGCTTCCTGTATCTTGATATTGATTCCTTTATATTTGGAAAGTTTTCAACCATGATTTCTTCAGATATATTTTCAATCCCCTTTTCTTTTTCTTCTTCTTCTGGAATACCTATTATGCATAGCTTGGCCCACTTTATATTACCCATAGATCTCTTATATTGCTCTCATTTTTTTTTTCATTTGTCTGCTGTCCTGATTGGGTAATTTCCATTATTCTATCTTCCAAGTCACTTATTCGTCCCTTTGGACTATTCATTCTGCTCTCCAATGCCTTTAATGCAGCTTGTGACTCTACAAATTAATTTTCTAATTTTTCTTGTCTCCTCCTTATATTTTCCACTTCCTTTCTAAAGTAATCCACATTACTGTTCATATCTGCTCTTAATTTCTTCATATACACTCTTATTTCCTTCAGTATTTTCACTATATCCTTTTTAAACTTTGTGTCTGTTAGATTGCAGAGGTCTGTTTTGTTGTTTGCTCCTTCGGGGGAATTCTCCTATTCCTTTAACTGGGAATGGTTCCTGAGCTACTTCATTTTGCTTATACTTCTTTATTCAAAAAACATATATTTATGTCTAATGGCAGTAGTTGTATACTGTGTTTTTGGCATACTGATTTTACAATCATCAGATTTTTTAAATCATAAACTCCAACAACATAAAATATTGACCATGAAATGAAGGAAAAAAAACTTGTACCCACTGCTTATGGAAGTTTGTAGAACTACTTGCAGGGGGTTAGGAAAGGTGTCATTTTTGTACTGTGTAGTATAGTTAAAAATGCACAAATCCTATCCTCATTAATTCCTCTTCTATGTATATACCCTGGAGCAAAGACTCATACATCAGGAGAAAGGTACAAAGATGTTTATTACAGTATTATTTATACTAGGAGAAGAACTCAAATCATGAAAGTGTCCATTAATAGGAAATAAATAAATTGATACCAAAAAATGAAATACTATGGAACAGTTAAAATGGCCTAGCTCTATAAATGTCAACATGGATAGTTCTCAAAATTGTTTTATTGATATACACAATGGAATATTACTCAGCCATGAAAAGAATGAAATAATGCCATTTGCAGCAACATGGATGGACCTAGAGATTATTATAATAAGTGAAGTGAGTCATACAGAGAGACAAATATCATGATATCACTTGAATGTGGAATCTAAAAAATATAAACTTATTTACAACACAGAAATGGACTCAGACATAGAAAACAAATTTATGGTTGTCTTATGGGATAACAGGATTGGGAGACAAATTAGGAGTTTGGGATTCACATACACACTACCATATATAAAATAGTCAACAGGGACCTACTTATAGCATGGAGAACTATATTCAGTATCTTTTAATAACCTAGAATGGAAAAGAATCTGAACAAGAATATATATATATATATATATATATATATATATGTATGTAAACTGAATTACTTTACTTCTGAAACTAACACAACATTGTAAATTAACTATACCTCAATTTAAAAGCCCATATATCCAAAAGAAGAAGAAGAAGAAAGAAAGAAAATGCATTCTCAAGAAGGGGGCTGCGGAGTTCCCATCGTGGCTCAGTGGTTAACGAATCCGACTAGGAACCATGAGGTTGTGGGTTCGATCCCTGGCCTCTCTCAGTGGGTTAAGGATCCGGCGTTGCCATAAGCTGTGGTGTTGCCATGAGCTGTGGTGTAGGTCACAGAGGTGGCTCAGATCCCAAGTTGCTGTGGCTCTGGTGCAGGCTGGCAGCTACAGCTCTGATTAGATCCCTAGCACGGGAACCTCCATATGCTGCGGGTGCGGCCCTCAAAAGACAAAAAAAAAAAAAAAAGAAAAAAAGAAGGGGGCTGCTAAGTAATATATTCAGTATGGCAGCACTTAGGTAAATTCTAATACACACTCATAGTAAAAGCATAAAAAGAGAAAGGGGGTTATAAGAGTGCATACATAATTCATGAGAGTAGTGGACTCTGTTGAGAGATAAAAGAGGAGCAGCCTCCTGTCTCTGATGCCAGACGTGGTGTTGGGTGCCCGCCCTCCCACCTCGCCTGTGCCCAGAGTAAAGGTAGCAGTAATGTTGATGCTGGCAAGTAAACTGAAGTGGGATGACTGTTTTGAAGGGTCCCAGAAGTCAGCCACAGTCTCTAGCTCCACTCGACAGGTTTCTGTGAGGGACAGGCTGCTTATTAAAAAGGTTGCAGAACATGAAGCCAATTTGCTTTGTATGCATAACGTGCATCTTCCTGATCCAAACAAGCTTCTTTGCTTTCAGCTAACTGTAACCCCAGAGGAGGGTTACTATCAGGGTGGAAAATTTTGGTGTGAAACGGAAGTTTCCCATGCACACAACATGGTGCCTCCCGAAACGAAATTCTTGACCAGGATCTGGCACCCCAGCATAGCAGAGACAGGTGAAATATGTCTAAGTTGGCCGAGCAGACATTTGATTGATGGCACAGACTAGGCTCCCACGAGGATAATGA
The DNA here is from genome assembly GCF_016906955.1 of Phacochoerus africanus. NCBI lineage: Eukaryota > Metazoa > Chordata > Mammalia > Artiodactyla > Suidae > Phacochoerus > Phacochoerus africanus. Next base: position 15,990,342 of record NC_062557.1, read on the forward strand.
AGGATGTTGCTTGGGGATTAAAATCTTTGTTTACTGGATCTTTTGATCATCATCTCTTTGTGATGATTCACTAAATATTGAAGCTGCAGAACATCATTTGTGGGACAAGGAGGACTTCCAGAATAAAGCTGAGGACTACATTAAGTGTTATGCCAGATGGCAGGAGGACACTGCAGGGCCATGGATTGTTATAAGATTGTCTCCAGCTGAAACCAAGGAAGAGCCTCCTCCCCAGTCCTCAGGCTCCCTTGAGTCCCACGGGGTCATCCTAGTCCTGGGACCATGTTGCCCCAAGGAGGAACCTTTTCATGACTGCCAGTTGTAGATGGAGCGTTCCCCCTAAATAGGGCAAGAAAATGTGTTTGGAGTTCTAAAGAGCTCTGTGCTTTCCTTAACTTGTTTACTTTCTGGAAACTGTACTGTATAGGCTGTTGATAGATGCTTGGAAAGTGGTAATGAACTCCGATTTGAGGCTAGAGCTTGCTTTTTTCCCCTTTTCCCAAAGTCCTTTCCCCACACAGGCGACAGTAATGATGTGCTCAGTGTTACTCACCAGTTGATGATCAGAAACTCACTACAGGAGTTCCTGTTGTGGCTCAGCAGAAACAAATCTGACTAGTATCCATGAAGACACAGGTTCAATCCCTGGCCTTGCTTAGTGGGTTAACAATCCGGCATTGCTCTGAGCTGTGGTGTAGGTTGCAGATGCAGCTTGGATCTGGTGTTGCTGTGGCAGTGGCCTAGGCCAGCGGCTCCAGTTCCAATGCAATCCCTAGCCTGGGAACCTCCATATGTGTGGGTGTGGCCCTAAAAAGACCAAAAAAAGAAGAAAGGAAGAAAGACACTTGCTACAAACTGTGATTAGATGCAAATTCTCTTAGATCCTTCCATGAATGTTGGCCCTGTCCTAGGAGTTGTGAAATGTCCCAGAATGCATAGTCATTCACTGCAGATCTCTTACTGAAATGCATTTTTTAAATTTAATACAAGTATATTTTGGAACAGAATAAAAGAAGAGAGAGGAGTTGGGATGGAAAACAAAAACCTCATTTTCATTTTATTCCTTTTCAAAAAATATGAAGCAAAATGATCAAATATCTTTTTTTCCTTTGCATCATAGGTATGCAGTTTTATATTCTCTATACTTTCCTATGGTAGTTCTTAAATTAATAGTTTATCTTCCCTTGTCTCCCCCTTGTTCCCCATCTCACTACAGTCTGGATTTCGTCCTGCATCACTTAGAGTGCCAGCAGGAAACAAAGGGTTCACTCAAATTGGCTCATTTGAAGAGAGTTTATTTAATATAAAGACTACTTACAAAGCTGCTCACAGGATACAGGGAAGCCAACAGACAAGCGTGGCCCCTCAGAGGCTGGTAACAGCAGGAAGCTGTTGCTGCCCTAGGCCTGCAGGAAAATGGGAAGGAACTTGTACAGGAGCAGAGCCTGAGAGAGTACTGTATGGACAAGGCCACCCAACAGGAGTGGTGGCCTTTATCAAGGAAAGCAGCCAGCCTGTGGTGACCAATCTCAAGGGAGGTGGAGAGAATAGGTACCTCTCCTCCCGCCCTCTGATTTCTTCGGCCAAGCCCAGCCTGAAACCATCAGACCAGGAAATCCACTGATGCTGCCTCTACAGGTCAGCTTCCCAGGGCTCAGAGCAGGGACAAAGCAAGGATATCCATAGGTCCCACCACAACTCACACAGCTTGCCAATGCCTGCTAATGGTCAAATCCAGGAGATGCTACAGATGATTGTGTGTGTGTGTGTGTGTGTGTGTGTGTGTGTGTGTGTGTGTCTTTTTGCCTTTTCTAGGGCTGCATCGAAGGCATATGGAGGTTCCCAGGCTAGGGGTCCATTAGGAGCTGCCGCCGCCGACCTACACCACAGCAACGTGGGATCCGAGCCACGTCTGCAACCTACGCCACAGCTCATGGCAACGCCGGATCCCCAACCCACTGAGCAAGGCCAGGGATCGAACCCGCAACCTCACATTTCCCAGTCATATTCATTAACCACTGAGCCACGATGGGAGCTCCTACGGATGATTTTTTGAACTTGGCTTCTTGCTTACATTTTATAGTTGACTTCTTCTCCATGTTTATACGCACTCCTCTAGTTTTCCAACTAACTCAGGTGTTCCTTGCTAGTGTTGTTCATTGGAAACAAGACTCCCTGTCTCTTAGAGTGTTAGAATTCTCACAGCTTTCCATTTCTGATCCTCTTTTCTGACTCAGTCATTCTCATGCATTTAACTCGCAACTCTTTGCTGGTAAAGACTTGTTTTATTTCTAGCCAAGACCTAGCATCTCAATTCCAGGTTTATTGATGCAACACAAGACAGTCACATTAGCTTCTCAAAATCAGCTTGGCAAAGCCAAACACACTACCTTCCCCTAATGGTCTGTCTCTTATGGTTCCCACCAGGTGAATGGCCTTGCCAACTAACTACCCCGGCAGAAACCCTGAAATCTCCTTCCTCTAATTCCTTACCTTCCACATATTGTATACTTCTCTTTCCCTTGAAGGGGGGACTGGTCAAAGGAGAGCTCAACCAAGCATAGAGATGGTGCGTTATTAACTGGATTTGTCCTGGAGGGGGGTGACAGGGCTGAGACAATAAGACCGGAACAAGGATATCCAATCTAAGTGGCTTCTCAACTGTGCTAAACAGTTAATTTTTCCAGATATCTGGACCCTACTTAAAACCAATTAATCAAAAAATCTGGGGAGTTCCCATTGTGGGTCAGTGGTAATGAACCTGACTAGTATCCATGAGGATATGAGTTTGATCCTTGGCCTCACTCAGTGGGTTAAGGATCCAACGTTGCCATGAGCTGTGGTGTGGTTCACAGATGTGGCTCAGATCCCGCATTGCTGTGATCTAGGCCAGTAGCTACAACTGTGATTCCACCCCTAGTCTGGGATCTTCCATATGTCACAGGTGTGGCCCTAAAAAAGGAAAAAAAAAAAATCTGGTGTTTTGGACACTTGATTAAATTTCCATTGGACTGTAGTTTTTTTTTTTTTTTAAACAATGTTGTGTTTCAGATGTTCAGCAAAGTGATTCAGTTATACATACACATATAGCAATTCTTTTTCAGATTCTTTTCCCATATAGTGTGTTATAAAATATTGAGTAGCGTGCCCTGTGCTATACAGTAGGTCCTTGTTGACTATTTTATGTATAGTAGTGTGTATATGTTAATAAGCTCCTAATTTATCCCTCCCCACTTTTCACCTTTAGTAACCATAAACCTGCTTTTGAAGTCTGAGTCTGTTTTTGCCTTTTAGATATTTGTGTCTTTTTTAAATAATTCTACATAGAAGAGATATATCTGTCTTTGGTTTCACTTAGTATGATAATCTCTAGATCCATCCATGTCACTGCAAATGGCATTATTTCATCCTTTCTTATGGCTGAGTAGTATACCATTGTGTATATGTACCACGTCTTTATCCATTTGTCTGTCAAAGGACATTTAGGTTGCTTCCACATTTTGGCTATTGTAAATAGCGTTGCAGTGAACATTGGGGTGCATGTATCTTTTCATATTACCACACAGCCACAGCCATGTAGGATCCAAGCCACATCTACGAACTACACCATAGCTCGTGGCAGCCCTGGATTCTTAACCCACTGAATGAGGCCAGGAATCAAACCTGCATCTCATGGATCCTACTCGGGTTGGTTTCCCCTGAGCCATGATGAGAACTCCCTATTTGTGGATTTTTAATCATGGCCAATCTGACCAGTGTGAGGTGATACCTTGTTGTAGTTTTGATTTTCATTTCTCTAATAATTAGTGATGTTGAGCATCTTTTCCTGTGCTTTTTGGCCATCTGTCATCTTTGGAGAAATGTTTGTTTAGATCTGACTATTTTTCTATTGAGTTGTTTGGTTTTTTGGTATAAAGCTGTATGAGATGTTTATATATTTGGGAGATTAATCACTTGTTGGTCACTACATCTGCAAAGATTTTCTCCCATTCTGTGGGTTGTCTTTTCATCTTGTTTATGGTTTTGCTATGGAAAAGCTTTTGGTTTTAATTAGGTCCCATTTGTTTTGTTTTTCTTTTATTCTTATTTTCATTAATTTAGGAGGTGGGTCAAAAAAGATCTGTGATTTATGTCAAGGAGAGTTCTGCCTATGTTTTCCTCTAAGAGCTTTAGAGTATCTGGCCTTATATTAAGACCTTTAATCCATTTGGGTTTATTTTTGCGTATGGTGTTGGTGTTCTAATTTCATTTCTTTTACATGTAGCTGTTCCTTTTTCCCAACGCCACTTATTGAAGAGGCTTTCAATTGTATATTCTGCCGCCTTTGTTGTAGATTAATTGACCATAGGTGTCTGGGTTTATTTCTGTACTTTGTATGCTGTTCTATTGATCAATATTTCTGTTTTTTGTGCTAGTACCTTACTGTTTTGATGACTGTAGCTGTGTAGTTGTCTGAAGTCAGAGAGCCTTCAGCTCCATTCTTCTTTCTCAAAATTGCTTTGGCTATTCAGGGTCTTATGTGTTACTATACAAATTTAAATTTTTTTTATTGTAGTTACGTGAAAAATGCCATTGGAATTTTGATAGGGATTGTACTGAATATATGATTGCCTTGGGTAGTATAGTCACTTGACAATATTCTTCAAGAGCTTGGTGTATTTTTCCATCTGTGTCATCTTTGATTTCCTTCATCAGTGTCTTAAATTTTTCAGAGTACAGGTCTTTTACCCCTTTAGGTAGGTTTATTTCTAGCTATTTTATTCTCTTCGATGTGATGGTAAATGAGATTGCTTCCTTAACGTATATTTCTTATTTCTCATTGTTAGTATATAGAAATGCAAGAGGTTTCTGTGTATTACAACTTTACCAGTTTCATTAATGAGCTCTAGTAGTTTTCTGATAGTATCTTTAAGATTTTCTATGTATAGTATCATGTCATCTGCAAACTGTGACAGTTTTACTTTTCCAATTTGGATTCTTTTTATTTATTTTTCTTCTCTGACTGCTGTGGCTAGGACTTCCAAAACTATGTTAAGTAAAATTTCAAGAGTGGACATCTTTGCCTTATTCCTGATTTAGATGAAATGCTTTCAGCTTTTCATCATTGAAAATGATGTTAGTTGTGGGTTTGCCATATATGGCCTTTATTATGTTGAGGTAGGTTCCCTCCATGCTCACTTTCTTGAGAGTTTTATCATAAATGGGTGTTGAATTTTGTCAAAAGCTTTTTCTGCATCTATTGAGATGACCATATGGTTTTTATTCTTCAGTTTGTTGATATGGTGTATCACACTGATGTGCAGATATTTCAAAATGCTTACATCCTGGGATAAATCCCACTTGATGATGGTATATAACCCTTTTAATATACTGTCGGATTCTGTTTCTAGTATTTTGTTGGAAAATTTTTGGATCTGTGTTTATTGGTGATATTTTTGGCCTGTAATTTTCTTTTTTTATGATATCTTTTTCTGGTTTTGGTATCAGGGTAATGGTGGCCTCATTAAATGAGTTTGGTAACGTTCCTCTGCAGTTTTTTAGAAGAGTTTCAGAAAAATAGGTGTTAACTCCTCTCTAAATGTTTGATAGAATTTGCCCATGAAGCCATCTGATCCTGGACTTTTTTTTGTTGGAAGTTTTTAAATAGGTTTCAATTTCAGTACTTATGATTGGTCTATTCATATTTTCTATTTCTTCCTGATTCATTCTTAGAAGATTGTACCTTTCTAAGAATTTGTCCATTTCTTCTAGGTTTTCCATTTTATTGTTTTGGTCTCATATCTTTTGTATTTCTGTGGTCGTCAATTGTAACTTCTCCTTTTTTCATTTCTAATTTTATTGATTTGAGCCCTCTCAGTTTTTTCTTGATGACTCTAGCTAAGGGCCTATCAATTTTGTTAATCTTTTCAGAGAAACAGCTTTTAGTTTTACTGATCTTTTCTTTGGTCACACCCATAGTATGTGGAATTTCCCAGGCTGGGGATTGAACCCCGTACCATGCCACAGCAGTGCCAGTGCTGGATACTTAACTTGCTTGACCACCGGGGAACTCCCATTGATCTTTTTCATTGGTTTATTTGTCTCTGTTTCACTTATTTCTAATCTGCTCTTTATGATTTCTTTCCTTCTAACTTTGGGTTTTGTCTGTTCTTTTTATCGAGTTGCTTTGCATGTAAGGTTACGTTATTGGAGATTTTTCTTGTTTCCTGAGGTAAGATTATATTGCTATAAATGTCCTCTTTCAACTGCTTTTGCTGTGTCCCATAGGTTTCGGATCATCATGTTTTTGTATTCACTTGTTTCTAGTTATTTCTTGATTTCCTTTTTGATTTCTTCATTGATCCATTGGTTGTTTAGTAACATAATACTTAGCCTCCATATGTTTATTTATTTATTTATTTATTTTTTGTCTGTTGTTGTTGTTGTTGTTGTTGTTGTTGTTGCTACTTCTTGGGCCGCTCCTGCGGCATATGGAGGTTCCCAGGCTAGGGGTCTAATCGGAACCGTAGCCACCGGCCTGCGCCAGAGCCACAGCAACGCAGGATCCGAGCCGCGTCTGCAACCTACACCACAGCTCACGGCAACGCCGGATCGTTAACCCACTGAACAAGGGCAGGGACCGAACCCGCAACCTCATGGTTCCTAGTCGGATTCGTTAACCACTGTGCCACGACAGGAACTCCCATATGTTTATTTTTTTTATAGGTCTTTTTTTTTTGGGTAGTTCTTTTCTAATCTCAGCATTGTGATGCAAAAAGATGCTTGATGTGGTTTCAGTTTTCTTAAATTTACTGAAGCTTTCTTTGTGGTCCAGCACATGATCTATCCTGGAGAACGTTCCATGCACACTAGAGAAGAATGGGTATGCTGCTGCTTTTGGATACAGTGTTCTACAAGTACCAATTAAATCCATCTAGTCTAATTACCTAAAATAAACATAAGGCCCATGTTTATTTTATTGGTTTTCTGTCTGGATGACCTGTCCATTGCTGGAGGTGTGGTGTCATATAAAGTCCCCTACTGTTATTGTGTTACTGTCAATTTCTCCTTTTATGACTGTTAGCAGTTGCCTTATATATTGTGGTGCTTCTATATTTGGTACCTATATATTTTAAATTGTTACATTTTCTTCTTGCATTAATCCCTTGATCAATAGGTAGTATGCTTCTTTGTCTCTTGTAACCATCTTTATTTTAAAGTCCACTTTGTCTGACATGAGTATTGCTATCCCTGCTTTCTTTTGATTTCCATTTGCATGGAATTATTTTTTCCATCCCCTCACTTTCAGTCTATGTGTGTCCCTAGATCTGAAGTGGGTCTCTTGTAGACAGCATATATATGGGTCTTGTTTTTGAGTCCATTCAGCCAGTCTGTGTCTTTTGGTTAGAGCATTTAATCCATTTACATTTAAGGTAATTATCGATCTGTATATTCTTATTGTCATTTCGTTAATTGTTTTTTTTTTTGTTTTTTGTTTTTTTTGTCTTTTTGCCATTTCTTGGGCTGCTGCTGTGGCATACGGAGGTTCCCAGGCTAGGGGTCTAATCGGAGCTGTAGCTGCTGGCCTACACCACAGCCACAGCAACGTGGGATCCGAGCCGGGTCTGCAACCTACACCACAGCTCACGGCAACACCGGATCGTTAACCCACCGAGCAAGGGCAAGGATTGAACCCGAAACCTCATGGTTCCTAGTCGGATTCGTTAACCACTGAGCCATGATGGGAACTCCTGTTAATTGTTTTTGGATTTGTTTTTGTAGGTTTTTTTCCTTCCTTTCCTCATTTGTTCTCTTCGTTTATGGCTAGATGACTATCTTATTTTCTTATTTTATTTTATTTTTGTTGTTTTTGTCTGTTTAGGGCTGCACCTGCAACATATGGAGGTTCTCAGGCTAGGGGTCTAATCGGAGCTATAGCTGCCAGCCTACACCAGAGCCACAGCAACTCCAGATCTGAGCCACATCTGTGACCTACACCACAGTGCACAGCAACGCTGGATCCTTAACCCACTGAGCAGGACTAGGGATTGAATCCACAACCTCATGGCTCCTAGTCGGATTCATTTCCCCTGCGCCATGATGGGAACTCCAGATGACTATCTTTAGTGTTGTGTTTGGTTTGCCTTTTTTTTTTTTTAAATGACCACACCCAAAGCATAATGGAAGTTCCTGGGCCAGGGATTGAATCTGAGCTGCAACTGTGACCTATGCCGCAGCCATGGCAATGCTAGGTCCTTTAACCCACTGCACCAAGCTGGGGATCAAACCCACATCTCCATAGAGACTTGAGCTACTGCAATCAGATTCTTAACCCCCTTTGCCACAATGGGAATGCCAGGCTTGCTTTTTCTTTTTGGTTTGTGTATCTATTGTAGTTTTTTGTGGTTGTTGTTGTTGTTGTTGTTGTTTTTGCAGTTGCCATGAGGTTTTTATATAGCAGTCTATATAATCATATATATATATATATATATATATATATATATATATGATTATTTTAAGTTACTGAGCTCTTCATTTCAAATACATTTCCAATATCCTGCATTTGTACTCTCCTCTTTGTGGTTGCTAGTTTGTTTTTTGTTAGTTTTTTTTCTTTTTTCCTTTTTTGGCCTCCCCATGGCATGTGAAGTTCCTGGGCCAGGGATCAGATCTGAGGTGCAGTTGCAACTTACACCACAGCTGCAACAATGCCACATCCTTTAACCCACTATACCAGGCCAGAAATCAAACCTATGCCCTGGCACTGCAGAGATGACACTGATTCCATTGCACCACAGCAGGAGATCCATGGTTGCTCATTTTGATATCACATTTCTGTATGCATGATTTCCTACCTTTATTGTATGTTTTCCTTTACCAGTGAGCTTTTCTACTCATAATTTTCTTGTTTCTAGTTATGGCCTTTTCTTTTCTAACTAGAGAAGCTCCTTTAGCATTTGTTGTAAAGCTGGCTTGGTGGTACTGACCTCTCTTAGCTTTTGCTGGTCTGAAAAGCATGTTATTGCTCCGTCAAATCTGAATGAGAGTTTTGCTGGGTGCAGTATTCTTGGTTATAGGTTTTTCCCTTTCATTCATTTAAATATATCATGGCACTCCCTTTTGGCCCTTAAAGTTTCTGCTGAAAAATCAGCTGATAACCTTATGGGGTTTCCTTTGTATGTTATTTGTTTCTTTTCCTTTGTTGCTTTTAAGATTTTCTCTTTTTCTTTAATTTTTAAAAGTTTGATTAATGGGTGTCTCAATGTTCCTCCTTAGGTTTATCCTATGTGGAACTCCACACTACCTGGGCTAGAGTGAATGTTTCTTTGCCCATGTTAAGGAAGTTTTCAGCTATTATCTCTTCATATATTTTCTCAGACCCTTTCTATCTTCTTCTGGGACCCCTATAATGTGAATGTTGGTGCATTATTGTCCCAGAGTTCCCTTAGACTGTCCTCATTTCTTTTCATACTTTTTTTTTCTTTATTCAGTTTTATGGTGGTGATTCCACCAATCTGTCTTCCAGCCCACTTGTTCTTCTGTCTCATTTATTCTGCCATTGATTCCTTCTAGCATATTTTTCATTTCTAGTGTATTATTCATCTCTGTTTGTTCTTTAATTCTTGTAGGTCCTTGTTAAACATTTCTTGTATCTTCTCAGTCTTTGCCTCTTTCATTTTCTGAGTTTTTGGATCATGTTTACTATCATTACTCTGAATTCTTTTTTATAGGTGGATTGCCTATTTCTACTTAGTTATTCTTTTGAGTTTTATCTTGTTCCTACATCTGGAACATATTTCTTTACTCTCTCATTTTGTCTAACTTTTTGTGTTTCTGTCCATTCCACAGGCTGCAACACTATAGTCCCTCTTGCTTCTTGTGTCTGCCCCCTGGTGGGCAAATTTGGTCCAGTGGCTTGTGCAGGCTTCCTGGTGGGAGGGACTGGTGCCTGCCCACTGGTGGGTGAAGCTGGGTCCTGTCCCTCTAGTGGGCAGATCTGTGTCAAGGGGTGTATTTAGAGATGGCTCTGGGCTCAGAAAGATGTTAGGCAGCTTGTCTTCTGATGGGTAAGGCTCTTTTCCCACTCTGTTGCTTGTTTGGCCTGAGGCATCACAGCAGTGGAGCCTGAAGGCTGTTGGGTGGGCCCAAGTCTCAGTGCCAAAGTGATGACTTCCAGGAGGGCTCACACCAATGAATATTCCCTGGAGCCTCCATCAGCATTGTCCTTGCCTCCACAGTGAACCACAACCAACCTTTGCCTCCCCAGGAAACCCTCCATGACCTGCAGGTAGGTGTAGGTCTGGCCCAGGATTCTGTGGGTCCAAGTGCATAAAACCTTGTGTGTGCACTCTCCAAGTGTTGAGTTTCTGTTTCCCCCAGTCCTGTGGAACTCCCATATTCAAGTCTCACCGGCCTTCAAAGCCAAATTCTCCTGGGACTCCTCTCCTGATGCCAGACCCCCAGGCTGGGGAGACTGATGTAGGGCTCAGAATTCATTCCTATGGGAGAATGTCTGTGATATAATTATTTTCCAGAGTGTAGGTCATGTACCTGGTGGGTATAGGATTTGATAATATTGCAAAAGCACCCCTCCTGCTGTCTCATTGTGGCTTCTTGTCTTTGGATGTAGAATATTCTTCCAATCTTTGATCATGGTTGTTCAGGAGTTAGTTATGATTTTGGTATTTTTGTGAGAGGAAGTGAGCTCAAGTCCTTCTACTCCACTATCTTGTCCCACTGATTCTCTGGTGTTATGGACTTATAAGGGAAAAGCACACCTCCTATGTCTTCTTCTATCCTCAATACTCTACTCCAACACTACATCACTTCTGAAACCACATGTGTAGGTTTTCCACATATCAAGCAATTATTTGACACCAGCTGAGTGTTGCACAATTTAACTCAACTCTGACACTGGAGATAGTGTCAAGACACCACAGGGTAAGAGTTCAGCACCTCCCTCACTTCAGGTAATAAGCACAAGTTCAGGTTGTCTCCTGTGCTTCTGACAGTCCAGCTATAAATCTGATCTTCCCAGGCTATCCTCCTCCAGTTTTATTAATTTGCTAGAGTCCCTCAGAGAAGTGGGGAAACAAGTTTACTTACTAAATAGCCCATTTATTACAAGGGACATTAATGAATATGAACAACCAGATGAAGAGATACATAGGGCAAGGTCTGGAAAGGTCCTGAACACAGCTTGTTGCAGCGGCATTCGGGATGTGCCACCCTCCCAGCACATGGATGCATACTTGTTCATCAATCTGGAAGTTTTCCAAACCCTGTGCTTTGGGGGTTTTATAAGGGGCTCATTACATAGCTATGACTAAATTATAGGTCACTGGTGACTGGACTCAATCTCCAGTCCCTCTTTCCTCCCCAGAAATGGAGGTGGGGGGCTGGTATGTGGGACTTTAAGTTCCAACCCTCTAATCGTGGTTGGTTCCCCTGGCAGCCAGTCCCCAGCCATTGGGGCTTTCCAAAAGTCACCTCATTAGCATAAACTTAGTGTGGTTGAAAGGGGCTTGTTATGAATAACAAAAGACACCCATTTCACCTTTATACTTTGAAGCTATTTCAAGAACTGAGGACAAAATTAAATACTATAACAAAAGATGCCCCTATGGCTCTTTACAGGGATGTGCTAGGAACAGTAGATGAAGACTGAATATAAATTTCTTATTATAAATCACAATATCACAGGACTGAATCATGTTCCTCCCAAATTCATATGTTGAAGTCCTAACCTGCAATGTGGCTATATTTGGAGATAGATCCTTTAAGAAGGTAATTAAGGTTAAATGAGGTTATGAGAGTGGAGCTCTAGTCTGATAGGACTGGTGTCTTTATAAGATGAGAGAGAGAGATACCAGAGCTCCCTCAAGCTCTTTCCTGGTGCATACACAGAGAAAAGGCCATGTGGGGACACAGCAAGGAGGTGGCCACTTGCAAACCTAGGAGAGGCTGCACCGAAACCAACCCTGACAGCACCTTGGTCTTGAACTTCTAGCCCCCAGGACTTTGAGTAAATAAAATACCACCCAGTCTGTGGTATTTTGTAATGGCAGCCCCTGCAAACTCATACATCTGGAAGAGATGCCAGACAGGGATCTTTCTCATAAACTGGTTGGGTGATTCTAACGCACAGCCAGGTTAGAGAGCCAGAGAGAAAACTAGAGATACCTATAAAAAGATGGGTGACTAACCAGGGGAGCCAAGAAGGAGGAGCAGCCCAGATAAAGAAAAGCCAGCCTTCAGGATGTCTTGAATATCCCGGCACAGTTTCAACTCAGGCTTCCACTGGCATGTCAGAGTAATTAAGGGGATCAGAGTAGAGTGGCCATGCCCTTAGCAGTCATCAGCTCCTGATGATTCCACCTCCTAAGTATTTTCCAACACCGCCTTCCCATCTCCATCAGCACTGTCCCTTTCCTCCTACGCTTTAGTATGGCGGGTTGGCAAACTATGACCCATGGGCCAAATCTGGCCAGCCACCTGTTTTTATAAAGTCTTATCTGGAGGACAGACACACTTGGTTATGAATTGTCTACGGCTCCTTTTGCACTACAGCAGCAGAGTATTTGTGACAAAGACCATATCGCCCACAAAGCCTCAACTGTTTACTATCTGGCCCTTGACAGAATAGATTTGCCATCTCCTACTCTGGTAGATGACTACACCCTGATGGTGCTTAGGCCAAAGGCAGGTCATTATATGCTAATGTCTCACTAGACCAAAAGAGTAAAAATCCTTCACAGTCGAACCAAGTTGGCATTTACTGAGCACCTACTATGTGCCAGGCTCTATGGTAGGGACATAGCTGTGGACACAAGGGCCCTCTTGCCCTTAGACTCCAGCAAGTTGGGCCCCTCTCACTTCAGAGGGCTGTGCATGTTATAAATACACACAAACAAATTAACTAAAAAAATGCTTGGTGCCTCTGTCACTGGTGCCCTTGTGGCCCTTGTGCTTAACATTGGCAGAGCATGACCTATAACTCCTTGAGCAACTACTCTTGGAGATTTTTCAGAGCCCAGGAAGATGCTTCACTACATCCCTGGACAGCATGTCTCCAAAGCTGTAGATGACTGTGTCAGTGCCTCAAAGTTTTGTGGCTTGAGTTGCTGCTGATGTTGGAGGGAGACACTTCTTTGTCCCACAGGGAGGATTTGAGCAGTGGGAGGGCTTAGGTAAGAAGGCAAATTAAATAAGTTGTCAAGTCCTTGCTTTCAGCATGAATGCAATAGATTGTTTCAAAATGAAGTATGATTTCCCAGTGGGCCTGAGGGTCCATTTTCTTGCTTCTCTTAGTAGTCTTCCAATTTATAGTTCTCAGATTACTTATGAAATAGTATGAAGGGATTCACATTATATTTGTGCCTCCATAGGTCTAGATATACTATATGAAGGGTGATACCAATTCTTTACATTATCAACTAATAGGCATTGCACACTAGAACTGAAATCCTTTTCTTTAGGTATATATTTAATAATATTTCATTACATTGGTACAAAATTAAATTTAAAATTTAAACAGTTTTTGTTTAAAATTTGATATTCATTGTGTTTTGCCTTTTTAATGCATGGTTTTGAATCACTTAGAAGAAAAACAGCATGTACCCAATCATGTTTTGCTTATTTTTACTTTTTTTGATGTAAGTAATCTAAATTTTTTTATACTTTTAATGTAATTTTATTTTTAATCCTTTAGATTATTATAAGCTATTGAACACACATTATGTGAAAATCTAGATTACAATAACATAATTGGTGGTTTTTCCCAAACAAAGGCAAAAATAAATTTTATAAAATAAATAGACAGTAGTTCTGAAATTATATGTCAGTTTCATTACTCATCTAAACATTGGTCTATCAGCAGAACACTCATTCACAGCAATAATCAAATTGTCTTTAATATTTTTGCCAACTTTTAATTGTTTCAAAACAATATCTTGATATTTCTTTTTCACCATATATGAAGGACTGTTTGTTGGGGAAGAGTATAAAAATATTTTGTTACTAGCCTGTAATTTGCAATATAATTTATAATGCTTACATATATAGACAAATGATACCTGGGGCTTTATACTCCTACCCCAGGGCCCTCAAATGGAGAAGCAGGCCTGTAAGACAGATCCAGTCCTTGCCCTTAAGGAGCTTTCCGTCTAAAGGGAGACACTAGTAGAACATTGTAATTATTGTTGTGATACAGATAGAGTCCTTGGGAAACTCCACGGGAGCTGGGATGTGGTTGTGGGGGGACTTCCTGGAGGAAGTTGTTTCTAGGCTAAGAGCTGAAGGATAATTAGGTGTTAACCGGGTGAAGGGAGGAAGGATATGAGATGAGGAGAGTTCCAGGCAGAAGAAATAATGTATGGCAGGGGCAGCAAAGTTTTTCTATAAAGGACCAGAGAGTAAATATTTGAGGCTTTACAGGTGATGCAGTCTCTGTTGCAACTATTCAACTCTGCTGTCCAGTATAGTATGTTGTTACATGTATTGTAGACCAAACATAAGTGAATGGGTGTGGTTGTGTTCCAATAAAACTTTATTTACAAAACAGGCAGCAGGCCCACAAATCCTGGCTTGCCATTGCCTTTACTAAATGGGAAGACCCAGAGTTCAGAGGAAGCCTAAGTTTGGCACTGATGGTTGATCAGTATGGCTGCGTAGAAGATGAGCTGGGAGCGGGGAGGGAGGAGTCTGGGGAGTTAAGCACAAAGCTGCAAAAAGTGGCTGGAGGAGTCCAAATGCAGGCAAGAGAGATTACTGCTGTGGGCACCCTGAACTAGGGGAGCAGTGGGCAGAGGGAGAAAAGTGAATGGTTTGGAGAGAGACTGAGTGAATGGTCAGGAGGAGGAGAGGGTCAAGGCCAACTTCCAGGCAAGCAGTGGGTTCATGGTGCTGGGGGAGGTGGGAGACCTGGCGGATGCAGGGAAGCAGGTTTGAGGATAAATGATGGGATCTATCCCTCCAATAGCCACCGCCCCCGCCCCTGCCCAGTGCTGGCCATACATACTTGGCTATCTATCTATATCTAATTCTATGTATCTATGGATGTATCTTCATATCTATCTATGTATCTGTCTCATCTAGCTACATCACCTATCTATATGCAGAAACTTTTTTTCAGAAATGTGGCTGGCAATTTCTATGAAAATACAATCTATAAATCATGAGAAAGTCAGAGGGAAGCTGAGCCTGCAGAGCTAAATACCTTTGTAATGACAATCCTAGGGAATAATTACTATTGACAGGTTTTCTCTAACCTACGACAATTGTAGGCTTTAGTTACTCTCGTTCCCTTTTATTCACAACTAATTTAGCGGTGCAAGGACCCAATATCTGCTAGTAACAATAGCCAATTTGGTCTGGAAAGACAGCTTCACCCAGGCAGTAAATCTGGTCAGCCAGATGGATTGGCACTTTAACTATCAAGTGTCCCAAGATGCAGGATTTGCTGCTGGCTTGCGGGTGGGGGTACAGCCCCTCACCCACAGTCACCCAGAGTGGTATCCTGTATGAAAAGAGGGGGTGTGAAGACAGGTGGGTGAAGGGAATAGGCTTGTTGAGAGCTCGTGACACATACCCTCACTGGTGTGGGTTAGCTGTAAGCCTTGCTCATCTATCAAGCTGGAACAAGAGCAGCGTTTGCATCGCTGAAACAATTTAGAGATTCTTGGGATGTGAATTTATGGACCTGTGACATTTGTCATCAATCAGAAGCACATGCCATAGAACACCTGCCTTGGAACAAATGCTGCTGGGGCTCTTTGAGGAGCAGTGGCCCCAGTGACACAGTGGGAAGCAGGTGCCGCGTGGTACTTCTCAGGGCTCTGCCTGGAGTGTTGTAGGCCTCCATCATCTCCCATGGATGATGGCTTCCCTGCTGCCCCTCTTTGCCCTCTTCCAATCAGGCTGCCTGGGTGACCTTTTTAAAATGTAAATTGGATCTCGTCACTCCTCTGTATAAAAGCCTTTAATGCTTTTCCACTGCATTTAGGGGAAAATCCAGCCTCTTCATATCATGGCCTGCTAGTCTGCCCACTGTGGCCGAGGTCTCCTTCTCCAGCATCTGTTCCCTAGAATTCCTCCAGCTCAACTACACTGGCTTTCTCTCAGCTCCACCAATACCCCAAGCTCCTTTCCACTTTAGGGTCCTTATTATTTCCTTATTCTAGAAAGTTCTTTGCACCCGCCCCCATCCCTAACATAGCTGGCTCCTCATATGTCAGATATCCACTACCTTAGAGAGATTTTCCAAGGCCACCCAGGCCCCCCTTTCATATTCTGACGTAGCGCTATGGTCTTTTTTTTTTTTTTAATCCTGAAACTTGACATAATTTATAATTTTACAATTATTATTTATGTTTGCTTATTTATTGCCATTTCCTCCACAACCACCCTTGCCCACTAGACTGTAAGCTCCTTGATGGCAGGCACCATAATCCATTTGTTCACCCCTGTGTTCCCAGAGCCTAGCACAGTGCCCGGCATGTGTATGCTCAATAGATATTTGTTGAGAAATTAATAAGTGGGTAAAAAAAAAGCCATTCAACTAATCCAGCAACAGATAGATCCAACCATAAGTGTATGGGCCCAGGTTTGTAAATGTCTGATTTCTGTTCTGGTTGCCTGTTGCTGGATTACAAACCACTGAATGTAATGGCTTAAAGCAACACCTTATTATCTCATTCAATGGTCTCAACCAGATGGACTATCTCGAGATGCCTCATGTGGCTGCATGGCATTTGGGGATGGAGTCATCTAAAGTGACAGTTCATGCCAGCTGTCAACAGGGAGCACAGCTGGGTTGTCAACTAGAGTGTCTACACCTGGATTCTCCGTGTGGCTTGGGGCTTCTCACAGCTTGGTGTCTGGGTTGGAGAAGGAGTGTCCCCAGGCAGTAGCTCCTTTTGTCTAGGAGACCAAGGCAGAAGCTGCAAGGCTTCTCATGACCTAGCCTCAGAAGGCCCACAGTGTCCCTCAAGCCATATTCTGAGAGTCACCAGTAAGTCACAAAGCAGCCCAGATCCAAGGGAGGAGATTTTACTGGAGCGTAAATGCTGGGACTGAGAAGCACGCTTCACTGGAAGCTATCTTGGCAAACGAGCTGCCACGGCCTCTTCTATCATGATTATGCAGATGCTTCTATTCCTAGTTTACATTCCTCTGTTTATTTCTCTTAGGGTCTTGCCCTAACCCTCTATAATTTGTGTCTTTTGTTGCAAGGACACTTATGGGTAAAGGTCGAGCCTCTCTTGCCCAAGTTTTCAGAGGGCTGACATGAGTCATTCAATTTCTAGTTACTCCAGGAAACTGCTCTGAGTTTTGGACGTTGCGTGGCTGCGGGCGGAGCGGCCGTCTTTCCGCGCCTCCTGGTGTGGTGGAAGGGAGGCCAGGGCTGCTGGTCAGCATCCAGGAATCTTGGTGCTCACTGCTCACTGCCCAGGACCGTGCGCTGACCCCGACCAGCACTCTCGGCACTGAAATGACCGGCTTTGAGAGCCAAGCCCGAGGAGAATTGAGTTTGGGATAGTTTCAAGGGTGGAAGATGCCAGCCAGCCCTGTCTCAGTTTTGCCTTGGAGCTAGTGTTTTTATCCAAATGTGAAAAGCTTTCCCTTTCCACCTCTCTAGCACTCCCCCAAACTCCCCCCCAACCCGCTCCCCCCTTTTCCAAATGTCCTTCCAGCTGCTATTTTCGATTCCGGCCTCAAGGCAAATGTTTCACTGTAGCAGAATTACTGTAAAATTCCTTCCTGTGCTCCCACAGATAATGGGACAATTCCCCAGAGAACCCCAGAAACCCTACCACGTCGGAAATGGCCCAAAGGCAATCCCAAAAGGCAGATCTAAGGAAACAGCTCTATCGTAAGAGGTTATCATCAGAGGAAGGGTCAAACAATAGGATTGTTTTTAATGGCACTGGCTGAATCTAGGTACATTTTCTTTCTCTTTTGTGTATGGTCTCTTTGCAAGCACCAAAGACAACTGAGGGGCAGAAAACAGTATCATGAAGTTGGCTGATGGGCCCATAAACACACAAACCTGAGATATAAAAAGAACTTCAGTGGGCAGGGCATAAACAAGGAGAAAATCTTTTCCAAAGACAACTTGAAACACTGCAGAGGAAGCAGCATCCTTGAAAAACAATGAGTCATAAATCTTTTTTTTTTTTTTTAAACTCCTCTTGATGGACAGAGAATATAAAAAAGGCCAGCATGAATCCTGATGATAGGTGTTTCCATTTCACTGCCATTTCAGCATGTCTGGGGAAGGCGTGGGGATCATCCGTGTCAAGTTTAAGGAATAATACCGTTCTCTGAATCACCATGAAAAGGCATCCTCCAATTAAACGCTTCTGGAAATTTGTGTGTTGTCTGGAAGCCGTTCTCGGGTTGCTAATTGGTTTTTCTCTTCATGCTTCAGCTATTGAAATACACATTTCACTGCAAATTCATTAATTCAGTACCAAGACAAATTCAGATGGGCACCTTCATTGGGTCTATTTTAAATGGTAAAAACAGGTTGTTTACTATACAGGAGAAACAGATAAAAGTCCTTCCTAAGGAAGTCAGAATGTAATTTACAAAAGCTGCAAAAATGGATGGCAGCCAGCCGTTGCCTGCAGGACTCTCCCAGGAGACAGACAGGTAGAAAGGGGAAGACTTAGGAGGACACGTGGATAGGGGTTAAGTAGATACGGCCTCAACTTCTCCTCCATACCTCTCTCCATACTTTGCAGCTCCTCCCCCAAAGGGGAAGAATAGATTTTCTTAACCTTTGACTCTGACTTTGGCCATCTGATTTACTTGGGCCAAAGGAACATTCATACCAGTGGTACAAATAGAGGCTTAAAGCCCTTGCTCCATTGGACATGTTACTCTTCTACCTCTGTCATTGCCGAGAGAAGTGTATGCCCAGGCTGGCTGGCTGGTGCCAGGAGGAGAGGGAAAGAGACATGGAGCAGAGCTGCCCTGCTAAGCTCAGTCTACAAGGGAGCCCCAGCTTACTGCCATGAATGAGCATGCCCAGTTTAGATTGGCCAACCCCAACGAAGCCCCAGATGCATGAACCATCATAATAAAGGGTTGTTACTATTATTACGGTGGATTACTATATTGCTATGCAACAGTAACAAAGAGAGGTGTTATAGGGGTCATTGTGGGTCCCAGGGTAGTTCTATATCCTCAACATAGTTCTAATATCCTAAAGGTTAACAACCAAATGAATCAACAGAGACAGTGGTGGACTTTTGCTTAACAGGACCACAGTTCCCTCCAAAACTACAGAAGGCTCCCCTAGTTTAAGGGGAAATCCTGCAATTTTACCTAAAACCTCCGTCTTGGCTTGGGGCCTCCCCACGTTGACATTGAGATAAGGACTCAAGTACCAGTAGTTTTAAGTGGCGTGGGCATGGAAGAGGCTGATATAAGGGAGGAAAATTAGACAATAAAGGATGTTTTACAAAGCCAGCTACTCTGAACAACCAGAGCTTCATCCCACAGGGCAAGCTGAGGGCCGGGGAGAACACCTTCAGAGTAATCCCATCCAAGGGATAGGGAGTGAGGGTATTTCTTCAGCTCTGGCCAGTCAGTCCCAGAGGGAATAATATCCAGGTACTTGCAGCCAGCCACACTAGCCATGGCCAGAGAACACCCCCAGACGAGGAAACACAGATGCTGGAGATCAGACGTTTGGTCATCTTGTATCAGAAGTGGTAAGGCAAGGGGATGAAGGTGGAGGCGCAAACAGCATCTGTAGCTTCTCCGTTCTGATTCTGCCTCGATTTGGGGAGCGTGAAACCATGACGGGTTGGGTGCCAGGCAGGTCAAGCACACGCAGGTCAGATTGATGCAGCGGGACCTCATATGTGCTGACCAGCATAATGTGCTCCTCCATGTCTTATGCCCAATTCCCTGCGGCTTTTCCAGTCCTTTCTTATCCCTCTTAGCCCTTTCTAGGGTGTTCTTTCCACTGGGGTGAAGACAGGTGGCAACACCCAGGGCTGGCTTTTATTGCGGCTGCCCACAAGCCTGACAGTTCAGGTCTGTCTTGTCTGTGGAGCAAGGAGATTGATGCTGTCTGTGAAACTGGAAACCCAGGTCTGCAATTTTACAACATACACATACACAGTGTCAGACTTCCATCAGAAAAGCGCAACATCCAATGTGATAAGTATGGTCACACCTAAAACAGGAGCAGTGGCATTAAAAGGCTGTATGTATTGATCAGTGCTCCACAAACATGTTCACTGAAGTTCCAACACCAACAGAAAAGTTAAACCATGTACCCCCCCCCAACCCTGCTGGTAGTCCAAAAAGGGTTTATTAGAGTACAAAAATGTTTTAGATGATTAAACATTGAGTGTCGTGGACACAGATTTGTCTGTTTCCTCGAGGGAAACCACGATCCACCTACTGCATCCTTGCTGGGGGCTATTATCCATAATGGCTTTGATCTCTGATCACAGGGCTGAGTTGCTGACATGGACTAGGCCAGACACGGTACCCGACTCAAGCCGTGGTCCACGGCTCAAGCAAGGCACAACTGCATTGTCTTTTAATGGGAGTGTGGATATGAAGAGAAAGGCGTTCTTGGCCTTCTTGTGGTTGGCTAAGTAAGGTAAATAAGGATCTGGAGTTTCCAGCAACCAGCTTAACTGCAAGTGGGAGAAAGCGTGCACACTGAACTAGGCCAAGCAGAGCAGAAAGATGAATAGAGAGCTAGACTTTCGACACCACCACTGGAGCCCCTGTATCCAGTTGTTCCTTCATGTGCTTCCCAGACAAGCGACCCCTTCCTAGTAAAGGAAAGTAGGTGGCTTAAGCTAGTTCATTTGCAACTGAAAGATTCCAAAAGTGTTTCGTAAAACAGTCATAACAGAAAAAGTTCCTTGTTTATCCTGCGGCTTCGTATTTCCCCCAGCACATTTTCACGTATCCCCTAGGAATATGTGAGACCTTCTATCTTTATTTCAGAGACGGGAAAAACTTTTGTTCAAATCAGCATTGATTGGAACACTATTGCTCTACATTTCTCCAGCCCCTCGCCAGCCTGAGCTGCCTGGGAAGAGTTGAAGCTCTTGGCTGTGTCATATCCATCATATCCCAACTACCTGTTCCCCTCACAATTCTCCCCAGCACTTAGAGGTTTGCACTCATGCCTCTTGGATCCTCTGCTATAGCGCCTTAATATCACTCTTTGCAGACATCTCTCTCCCCTGCCTTCTTGATTATGGACTATCTAACCTTGGACAAATCAGATCCATGAGATGTTAGGAGAGACACTGGTTTCTGGGCTCAGAGCAGAGATTTCTGGGCTCAGAGCAGAGAGGACTATGCCGGGGTATGTGTATGTCGGTGTGCACCACGGCCAGAGCAGGCTGGAAAAATCCCCTGATGGGGTAACAGAGTCTAGTTTTCAGGAATAGAAGGCAAAGGCAGGATCCTAACCCCAATGCCCTGACCACAAAACATTCCTCTTTTATTAAGAAATTACTGTGCGGAGTTCCTGTCATGGCTCAGTGGTTAACAAACCCAACTAGTATCCATTGAGGACATGGGTTCAATCCCTGGCCTTGCTCAGTGGGTTAAGGATCCGGCGTTGCCGTGAGCTGTGGTGTAGGTCGCAGACGCGGCTCAAGGATCCCAAGTTGCTGTAGCTGTGGTGTAGGCCAGCAGCTACAGTTCCAATTCAACCCCTAGCCTGGGAACCTCCATATGCTGTGGGTACGGCCCTAAAAACACAAAAGACAACAACCACAAAACAAAACAACAAAAAAAAGAAACTACTTAAATGCTATAGGAGTACACAAAAGGAATAGTAGGTAGGCCCTTCGTTGAAGGCAGTTTTAATTTAGCTCAAGGATAAAGTAAAAATGTAGAGAATGATCACGAGGTAAAACACAACAGCACGTGGCAGAGCCGAACAAAGCGCATCAGATGAGTAATAAGCCGATGTGGTGGAGGGAACGGCTGAGTGAGGTGAGTTCGTGAAAGAGGGCGTCTTGGAGGAAACGAATCTTGAGCCAGGCCCTGAAGGAAGTAATTGACAAATGTAAACTCCCCAGCGGGCTAGGAGAGAAGAGGCTCGTCTGCAGGGCTTGTGTAATTCAAATCTGCTCTGACCTGTTTGTGGAGACACAGGCCCGCTCTCAAGCTCTTTAGCCTGCATCCGTGAGGCTGCACAAAACCACTGTTTTGGTCAAAAGAATGCAGTAGTTTGGCACTGGGTGCGCCCTGCCGATGATATCATGTCTGTAGATCAAAGTCAGCCTAGTGTCACCTGCAAGGAAAAAAAAAAGAGTTGCAAAATAGTTTCCAGGATGGTTTTTTTTTTTTTTCCCTCCTGTTTCCAAAGTTCATTTTTAAGATAAAGATTTTCATCCTGAGTACAGCTCTTGGTAAGTAAATGGCTTCTGAATGTTTGACTCCTTGCAGTGAAGTGCAGAACTTATGGCCATACAAATTCTTGTTGATATGTTAAATGTGCTAACTGAAGCAGAAGTCCCCTCTAAAATATAAACAAACAAACAAATCTTCTTTTTGCCTTAGAAGCCAAAGCTTAAAGAGACACTTAATAGATGAGGCTGCAGATTGTTCTCTCCTTGCAGGAGAGAGCAGCTAAAACGTGGTTGTTAGCCAAAAACACATTTTTTAAGTTTCTTCTTCTGGCAAGATAAAAGCAAGTTGTAAGGAAACCACTTCTGTCAAGACTAGAAGCTACGGCCTTATTGCCATTGTTAAAAGCAATTCCAGAAATGCTATTTAAGGCTAATTTTGCTGTCCTTTTGAGAAGATTTTTGAGACCATCAAAAGCCAGTAAGGAGGGGAAAAAAATAAACCAACAATAAGCTGAGTTGGAAGGACAATTCCTCCTTGGCAGTAAGTGTCAAATTACAATGTCCCCTGTCTGTGGATAAAACAGAGAACTGTGCTCTTCTAGGCTGCCAAGCTCTACCTTGACAACCACTACAAAAACTTAACAATAAGTGAAACTGACAGCCTACTCTACCAGATCGGGAGTACATCTGAACTTCTCCAGAAAGACGGCTGGACTAGAGTTCATTTCCCTGGAGCCCGGACTACAGCAACACCTAATGAAAACAGCAGTGGGGACACATTTATTTCTAAGGCAAGTGTAGCCTGCTTTCTGGTTCCAGTCTTAGTTCAGAGCCAGATCAACTTCCACATCTTCTCACTAAATGGGTGGGAGGTGAAATTACCCACATGGACAATCAGCCGTCTGTGGGCGCCAGTAATTGCATAGCCTCGCCCAGCAGAAAAGGAGCCTGAACAAAAGCTCAGAGACAATTGGTTACCGTCAGTTTTCTCTGGTGCTGCCACATGTATCTGTGGTTAAAAAAAAAAAAAAAAAAAAACGACAAACAAAAAACTAAGGTTTGAGGAAAATCCTATTCCTTCCACATCCAACCAGCAGAATGCAGTGATTAGCAGGTGATTTCTTCTCCAGCATTCTCTGGAAAGTTCATGTACCCACATCGCCTCCTCGCCAGGATTTGTGGGCTGAGAATCCAAGGGCCTAACCTTCTGTCTCATAATTTCTGCCTACCCTCCCCCATCTCACGGCACTCCTCTCATTTTTTATTCTGCTCCATTTGTGACCTGAAGGCCCAATGACCTCTTTCACAATGGACCGTAGTGGCCAGCTTCATTATCATTTCCATCTTGAAAGGCTCGACCTATGTAGGATGCTCAGATTGGAGGCAGCGCCTGACTCCTGCCTTCTTATTGTTTTCTGTCTCCAATGCAGCAGTCTGTGTAACAGAGCCAAAAATGAAAATAAAAGTAAGCCATCGTGCAGGTAAAATTAGGACCAGACACAGAGCCTGTGGAATATGGATGCGAGAGAGCTGCTGATCAGAGTTTCCAGAGCTCAGGCTGTCTTGCAGCCCCCCAAAGCTGATCCAGGACTAATGAAACATCATTCTCAGGAAGGTGCCCATAAGGTCAGCATCCTTATTGTTATAAGGATGATCTATTTCCTCTAAAAGGGTTCCATCTAATTCAACCAAAATTTAATGTAATAAAAAGCCCTTTAGGTGCTTGTATAAATATAACTTAATCGGGAAGTTGCTATTTTGACAGTTTAGAAATAAAGGTATAAGTGATGGTAAAACCATCCTCACGCAGTACATACAAAAGTGGGATGAAAAATGTTACAAGATCAGGTTCACATTTTGGAAATTCTAGTGCAGTTTGGGATCTGGGCTATCTATTGATAGGAAGGTACATTTCTTTCATTCCTTTGCCTGTCCAAAGTTAAAATTAATAATAAAATGTTTCTATCCATGTTTGGCATCAAAAAAATTTCCTTTTTATAGTCCCAGAAAACCAAATAGAAGAAAACCAACATTCACTGAGTGTCAGGCATTATATTAGGTACTTTACAGATAAAATATTATTATCTCATAAATATTATCTAATTTAATTTTATAGCACTGAAGAATCAGTAGAGCCCAGGGTGTCTGGCTCCTATGCTTGAGACTGTCCCTCTGTATTCCATTATGGCACACAGTTGCCAATTTTCAGAGAAATAGAATACAAGAAAATTTACTTGGCAGTAAAATCACAATGCAAATACCTTAATCTTCTATTGTGATCTAAAAAGCACTTTGTCTCAAGTTTTATTTTTCTAAACAGCAACCATGGGTTGGTTTTACCTTATTACTTCCATATCCATTATAGTTAAAAATAGAAGGTTAAGCTGCAACTATATGGGTCCTATGTCATATTCTAATATCAAATTATTTAATTGCCTCCTCTAATAAGATAAGAGGCCAGAAAAAAATGGTAATTATTTGAGAATTTTTGTTGTTTGGCTTCTATATAGTATTTGGATTCTATATAGTAGTTGGCATTATTTATTTCTTTGTGTAGATCCATTATGGCCTGCTTTTAACCTTTGGGTCTAAGGACTTCAAGTAAAACAAAATTGTGGGCCTTAATTCTCCCAAGTTAGCATTTTTTTTTAAGACTTAACTATGGTTTATTATTATTTTTTGTTGTTGTTGTTGTTGTTGCTATTTCTTGAGCCGCTCCCTCGGCATATGGAGGTTCCCAGGCTAGGGGTTGAATCAGAGCTGTAGCCACCAGCCTACGCCAGAGCCACAGCAACGAGGGATCCGAGCTGTGTCTGCAACCTACACCACAGCTCACGGCAACGCCGGATCGTTAACCCATTGAGCAAGGGCAGGGATCGAACCCGCAACCTCATGGTTCCTAGTCGGATTCGTTAACCACTGCGCCACGACGGGAACTCCTTGTTTTCTTTTTAACTGTGACTCTAAATAATAGTTGACAATATAAACAGGTTTAAGAAAGGTTGAGAAAAATTCGTGGACTTCAGCCGCCTAATACATCAAGAGGAATTAAGTACCTGGAGGGGATATCCCTGATTCTTGAGAGCACTATGATGGAAAAACCACCATGCTTCCTCATAGAACATTTCTTCAAGAATATTAAGAGAAAGATTGCATTTTTTAATGCCTTTCTCAAGTTCATTTCCATTGTCTTTCCCTCAAAACCCATTTTGCTTTTTAACGGTTTAATCTGTTAATTTTATCACCATTTTTTAAAGTTTCCTAGGATAGGAAATCTTAGAATAGCATTTCTCAACATGAGTTCTGTGAAATACTAAGGCCTATGATATACTAATAAGATTCTACCAAATGAAGAATCTCTTTAGGGAATGCTAGATTAAAGAAAATTACACAGGTTCCACTTCCAATAATGGCCCAGGAGTTCATATTAAACCAACCTTTCTGCAGATAAAAATTAAATTATTGAGAAAATATAATTCTTAAAAAGTATAAACAAAAAGTGGAAAAACTGAAAGCAAGCAGGTACTAAATGTGGGGCAATGCTTTGTAGAAGAGAATGGCATTGGATGAAATTCCCATTTTTTTTTTATAGCCGTTCGCCTTTTTGTAAAGCAGGCCCCTACAGAGAGCTGTGCTAAACAGGCTCAAACTCAAATAGAAACTCAGTATTACTGAGCTGAAGATCTAGAAGACACAGTTGTGGGTGACCACAGCAGCTAGAAAATGGAAGACCTTTCAGAAAGGAGAGAACCAGAAATAGGAAGGCCCACATTCTATATATAAACTCTATCCAAATCTCTGCCTGATATTTGTACTAAGCATGCATGGGACAGACACCAAGCATTTCAGCTAAGACTAGAAGAAATAAACTAAGATTTTAGTTGATGCTCTTGTCAGGGAAGATAAAGTTTGCAATTTGAGTTCAGTCATATTATCTGAAAACTCTTTAAGGGAACATAATAAAGTTCAGAGTTTCTGCAGTGTATTGTTCTCAATGTCCAGGATGGAATCCAAAATTCAACACACAAAGAAATGTGATTCCTACATTTTTCTCCAAGAGAAAACATAATAGACATTAACCAACCCCTAGATGGCCCAGAGAATGGAATCTGCAGATAAGAGTTTTAATGTAGCCATTATTGGAGTTCCCGTCATGGCTCAGTAAGGATGTGGGTTCAATCCCTGGCCTAGCTCAGTGGGTTGAGGATCCAGTGTTGCCTTGAGCTGTGGTGTAGATAGCAGACACAGCTCAGATCTGGCATTGCTGTGGCTGTGGTGTAGGCTGGTAGCTGTAGCTCCAGTTTGGCCCCTAGCATGGGAATGTCCATATGCCTTGGGTGCAATCCTAAAAAGACCCACACAAAAAAACGAACAATAAAAAGTAGCCATTATAACTAAGTTCAATAATGTAAAAAGAAACATGCTCACAATGAATGAAAAGATGAAATCTTAGCAGAAAATCAGAAACTGTTAAAAAAAATAGAAATGCTAGAACTGAAAAATATAATATCTTAAAATTACACACACAAAATAATAACAAAGGAGTTTCTGTTGTGGCTCAGTGAGTTAAGATCCCAACATGGTGTCCATGAGGATTTGGGTTCAATCCCTGGCCTTACTCAGTGTTTTAAGGATCTGGTGTTGCCACAAGCTGTGGAGTACGGTGGAGATGCAGCTCCAATTTGACCCCTAGCCTGAGAACTTCCATATGCTGCAGGTGTAGCCCTAAAAATAAAAACAAAACCAAAATTACACAGATTTCTTTAAACTTCACAGAGTTTTTAAATATGTTCATGAGCATCATGAATCTCCAAGAGGGAAATGAACTATGGAACTGTTTCCCAAATTTGGGAACACTAAATGGAAGATTAAAGTTCATGCCTATAGAACACAGTTTGAGCAATACTGCCCTAGAGATTCAAGTTAAGGTGTCTGTGATTAAACTGTAAACAAAAGCTCTATGGCTTTTGTTTGACTCTGGTATTGAGTCTGTATTCTGTGGGGCAGATAGAATTCTGACATATGAGGCAGAGAACAAATATGTATTAGGTGCTTGCTAAGTGCTAGGCAGTACTATTTCATAAAATAAGTTTTATTGTTCTTGATTTAATAAAGTATTTTAGGAGTTCCCATTGTGGCTCAGTAGTAATGAACCCGACTGGAAGCCATGAGATGTGGGTTCAATCCCCGGCCTCACTTAGGGGGTTAAGGATCCAGTATTGCTGTGAGCTATCGTGTAGGTTGCAGATGCAGCTAGGACCTGGTGTTGCTGTGGCTGTGGTATAGGCCAGCAGATACAGTTCCAATTTGACCCCTAGCCTGGGAAGCTCCATATGCCAAGGGTGTGGCCCTAAAAAAAAAAAAAAAAGACTCAGTTCTGCCAGAATTCAAAGCCTACACTCTTCATTCTATTCACTTGATACTCAAAATATGGTCCATGAACCAGCATCAGGAGAATTACCTGGAAGCTTGTTAGAAATGCAAAAATCACAGATCCAGATGAAGACCTACTAAGTCAGAATCTGAATTTAACAAAATGCTTGGGAAATGTGTCTGCACATTAAAGTTTGAGAAGCATTAGTCTATACCAGTGGTTCTCAAAGTGTAATTTCTGGACCAGCAGCATTAGCATCACCTGAAGACTTGTTAATGCAAATTCTTGGGCCCAATTCTACAACTATTAAATCAGAAAAATCTGTGTTTTAACAAGCTCTTTGGGTGAGGTGATACATACTAAAATTTGAGAGCCGCTGGTCTCTACTATAATGCCTCACATTAAATTACTGAAAATAGCCAAACAAATAGCATGAATAAAAGGCAAAAGTGAGACTTTGATCCTGACAAAAATAAACTAAGACTTAGTAGGATAAAGTTTCAAGTAATAACCTATATGAGGAGAGGCATACAATAATACTAGAAGACATAAAAAGATATTGTCTAAATATGGCAGAAATGCCCATGCTTTACAAATTAAACTACCATTTAATAGAATTGGAAGGAGTTTGATAAATTGTAAACTTTACATTAAAGAATAAACAAAAATAAATAATAAAATTTTGGGGGAAAAAAGGCTAGCTCTATCAGCAAAGAAAGCATGCTATAAGGCTACAATAGAAAAAACCACACACACAAGAATTTGTAACTAGATTAATGAAATCGATTATGTGGCTCCTAATGTAGTAGTTTTCAAAAAGATGCTTTTTCCAACAATGCGTGCCATCCCTTGGAAATTCTAGTATTTACAGCCCTCCTTGCAAGTCATTGCATATTGTGAGTTTGAATTTTGTATAGACAAAACTAAGAACCACTTCTCCATGATAAGAATTTAATATATGATTAAAAGTCTAGAACACGCAACAATTCATACTGAGGGAAATGGTTAATTATTTGGGTGAAAAAAATCAAGTTAGAGCTTCCCATCAGAATTTGTATCACCTATGTTCCAGGTTTTAAAATAGTATTAAAAACACACAGTGGAACATTTAAATTTCTGTATATATTAAAAAAAAAAAACCCACAAAATTTTAAAAACACACAGTGGAAAATTTAAACTTCTGTATATATATTAAAAAAAAAAAAACCACAAAATTTGTTTGTGACAACTGTGGAGAAAAGGTTAATAATCTTTTAAAAATATTTTTATGGGAGTTCCTGTCGTGGCACAGTGGTTAATGAATCCGACTAGGAACCATGAGGTTGCGGGTTGGGTCCCTGCCCTTGCTCAGTGGGTTGACGATCCGGCGTTGCCGTGAGCTATGGTGTGGGTTGCAGACGCGGCTCAGATCCCACGTTGCTGTGGCTCTGGCGTAGGCTTGGGGCTACCGCTCCGATTCGACCCCTAGCCTGGGAACCTCCATATGCCGCGGGAGCGGCCCA
This sequence comes from Phacochoerus africanus, assembly GCF_016906955.1. Taxonomy (NCBI): domain Eukaryota; kingdom Metazoa; phylum Chordata; class Mammalia; order Artiodactyla; family Suidae; genus Phacochoerus; species Phacochoerus africanus. The sequence continues at coordinate 16,019,543 of NC_062557.1, forward strand.
AGAAATAGCACAAAAGACAAAAAAAAAATTATTATAGTTACACTGTTCTGTGAATTTCTGCTGCACAGCAAAGTGACCCAGCCACACATCCATATATATTCTTTTTCACATTATCCTCCATCAGTTCCATCACAAGTGATCAGGTATACTTCCCTGTGCTATAGAGCAGAATCTCATTGCTTATCCATTCCAAGTGCAATAGTTTGCATCTACTAACCCCAAACTCCCAATCCCTCTCGCTTCCTCCCGCTTCCACTTGGCAACCACAAATCTGTTCTCCATGTCCATCAGTTTCTTTTCTGTAGATAGGTTCATGTATGCCATATATTAGATTCCAGATATAAGTGATATCATTTGTTTGTCTTTCTCTTTCTTACTTCACTTAGTATGATGGTCTCTAGTTCCATCCATGTTGACATTATTTTGTTCTCCTTTATGGCTGAGGAGTATTCCATTGTATTTATGTACCACACCTTCTTCATCCATTCAACTCTGGCTGGACGTTTAGGTTGTTTCCATTTCTTGGCTATTGTGAATAGTGCTGCAATGAACATAGGGGTGCATGTATATTTTTCAATGAAAGTTTTTTTCTGGATATATGCCCAGGAATGGGATTGCTGAATCATACAGTGGCTCTATATTTAGTTTTCTGAGGTACCTCCATACTGCTTTCCATCGTGGTTGTACCAATTTACATTCCCACCAACAGTGTGGGAGGGTTCCCTTTTCTCCACACCCTCTCCAGCATTTGTTACTTGTAAACTTAAAAATGATGGCCATGCTGACTGGTGTGAAGTGATACCTCATTGTAGTTTTGATTTCTCTAATAACTAGTGATGTTGAGCATTTTTTCATGTGCCTCTTGGCCATCTGTATGTCTTCTTTGGAGAAATGTCTATTTAGGTCTTCTGCCCATTTTTCAATTGGGTTGTTTGTTTTTTGGGCTGTTGCGTTGTATGAGTTGTTTGTATATATTTTGGAGATTAATCTCTTATTAGTTGGATCATTTGAAACTATTTTCTCCCATTCTGCAGATTGTCTTTTTTTTTTTTTTTTTTGTCTTTTCTAGGCCTGCACCCACGGCATATGGAGGTTCCCAGGCTAGGGGTCTAATCGGAGCTGTAGCCACTGGCCTACACCAGTGCCACAGCAACGCGGGATCCGAGCCACGTCTGCAACCTACACCACAGCCCATGGCAACGCCTGATCCTTAACCCACTGAGGGAGGCCAGGGATTGAACCTGCAACCTCATGGTTCCTAGTCGGATTTGTTAACCACTGAGCCACAACGGGAACTCTGGTTGTCTTTTTATTTAATGGTTTCCTTTGCTGTACAAAAGCTTGTAAGTTTGATTAGGTCCCACTGGTTTATTTATTTTTTTATTTCTATTGCCTTGGGAGACTGACCTAACATTTGTAGAGTTGATGTCAGAGAATGTTTTGCCTATGTTGTCTTCTAGGAGTTTTATAGTGTCTTGTCTTAATGTTGTTTAAGTTTTTAAGCCATTTTGAGTTTATTTTTGTGCATGGTGTGAGGGTGTGTTCTGGTTTCATTGATTTACATACCCCTGTCCAGTTTTACTAGCATTATTTGCTGAAGAGACTGTCATTTCCCCATTTTATATTCTTGCCTCCTTTGTCAAATATTAATTGACCGTAGACATCTGGGTTTATTTTTGGGTTCTCTGTTCCATTGGTCTCTATGTCTGTTTCAGTACCAGAACCACACTGGTTTGATTACTGTAGCTTTTTAATATTGTCTGGAGTCTGAGCGAGTTATGCCTCCTCCTTGGTTTTTGTTCCTCAGGATTGCTCTGGCGATTCTAGGTCTTTTATGGTTCCATATAAATTTTTGGATTGTTTGTTCTAGTTCTGTGAAAAATGTCATAGGTGATTTGATAGGGAACACATTAAATCTGTAGATTGCTTTGGGTAGTATGGCCATTTTAATGAAATGAATTCTTGCAATCCAGGAGCATGAGATATCTTTCCATTTCTTTGAATCCTCTTTAAATTTCCTTGATTAATGTTTTATAGTTTTCAGCATATAAGTCTTTTACCTCTTTGGTCAGGTTTATTCCTAGGTATTTAATTTGGGGGGGTGTTATTTTAAAAGGTACTGTATTTTTATATTCCCTTTCTAATATTTCATTGTTAGTATACAGAAATGTGACCAATTTCTGAATGTTAATCTGCTTTGCTGAATTCATTAGTCAGTTCATGTAGTTTTTTGTGTGGAGTCCTTAGGGTTTTCTGTATATACTACCGTGTCATCCAGCATAGAGTGACAATTTTACCTCTTCTCTTCCAATTTGGATACATTTTATTTCTTTTGTTTGTCTAATTGCTGTGGCTAGGACTTCCAATACTATGTTGAATAAAAGTGGTGAGAGTGGGCTTCCTTGTCTTGTTCCAGATTTTAGCGGAAGTCTTTCACCTTTTCTTCCTTGAGTATTATATTGACTGTCATACATGGCTTTTATTATGTTAAGATATGTTCCCTCTACACCCACTTTGGTAAGAGTTTTTTATCATTAATAGAGGTTGGATTTTGTCAAATGCTTTTTCTGCATCTATTAAGATGATCATGTGGGGTTCTTGTTGTTGTTTTGTCTTTTTAAGGCTGCAACCTCAGCATATGGAAGTTCCCACGCTAGGGGTCAAATTGGATCAGAACTGGCAATGCTGGATCCAAGCTGCATCTGTGAACAATACAGCAGCTATGGCAATCCTGGATCCTTAATCCACTGAGCGAGGCCATGGATCAAACCTGTATCCTCCATCTCCATGGATACTAGTTGGATTTGTTATTGCTGAGCCATGACAAGAGCTCCAATCATGTGGTTTTTGACTTTTCTTTTGTTAATGTGATTTATGACATAGATTGATTTATTGAACCATCCTTGTAAACTTGGAATGAATCCTTCTTGGTTGTGGTGTATGACCTTTTTTATGTGTTGTTGGATTTGGTTTGCTAAAATTTTGTTGAGAATTTTGCATCTGTATTCATCAAAGATATTGGCCTATAGTTTTCTTTTTTGGCAGTATCTTTTTCTGTTTTTGATATTAGGGTGATAGCAGCTTCATAGAATTTCTTTGGAAGTATTCCTTCTTCAGTCTTTTGGAAAGGTTTAAGAAGTGTGACTGTTAAGTTCTTCATTGTATTTTTGGTAGAATTTGCCTGTGAAGCCATGTGGTCCTAGACTTTTGTTTATAGGGAATTTTTAAATTACATATTCAATTTCATTTCTAGTCATTTGTTCAAATGTTCTATTTCTTTTTTGCTTTTTAGGACCACACCCACAACAGGTGGAATTTCCCAGGCTAGGGGTCAAATCGGAGCTGTAGCTGCCAGCCTACACCACAGCAACGCAGGATCCGAGCCATGTCTGCAACCTGTACCACAGCTCACGGCCATGACAGATCCCTAACCCTGCAAGGCCAGGGATCAAACCACATCCTCAGGGTTCCTAGTTGGGTTCATTAACCACTGAGCCATGAAGGGAACTCTTATCTACATCTTGATTCTGTATTGATGGGCTGTATGTTTCTAGAAATTTGTCCATCTCTTCTAGGTTGTCAAATTTGTTGGCATGTAATTGTTCATAGTATTCTCATGATTTGGGAGGGGGGTTTTTGTTGTCCTGCAGTATCAGTTGAGATTTCTCCTTTTTCAATTCTTCTTTTGTTGGAGTTCTCTCTCTCTTTTTTTGGTGAGTCTGGCTAGAGGTTTGTCAATTTTGTTTACCCTTTCAAAGAACCAGCTCTTGGTTTTATCGATTTTTTTCCCTATTTTTCTTTAATCTCTATTTTATTGATTTTCTCTCTGATCTTTATGTTTTCCTTCCTACTGCTGCCTTAGGTTTTCTTTGTTCTTCTTTTTCTAATTGTTTTAGTTGGGAGGTTAGGTTGTTTAAGATTTTTTTCTTGATTTTTTTTGGTTTGTTTTGTTTTTTTAGGAAGGGCTAAGAACTTCTTTTGTCATGTCCCATATATTTTGTATGGTTGTGTTTTCATTGTAGTTTGCCTAGAGGTTTTTTTAAAATTTCCTTTTTGATTTCCTCATTGACCCACTGTTTTTTTTTTTTAAGAGCCTGCTGTTTAGTCTCCATGTAGTCAGTTTTTTTTTTTTTTATCATTTCTTTTCCTGTAGTTGACTTCTAGTTTCATGCCATTGTGGTAGAGAAGATACTTGAAATAACTTCTATACTCTTAAATTTGTTGAGGTTAGTTTTGTGCCCCAGTATATGATCAATCTTAGAGAATATTCCACTTGCACTGGAAAAGAATGCATATTCTGGGGGTTTTGGATGTAAAATGTCCTGAAAACTTCAGTTAAGTATAACCGTTCTATTGTGTCACTTAGGATCTTTATTGCCTTATTGATTTTCTGTCTAGAAGATCTGTCCATTGATGTGAGTGGAGTGTTAAAATCTCCTGCCATTACTGTATTCACATCAATTTCTCCTTTTATGTCTGTTAGTATTTGTTTTATGTATTTGGGTGTTACTATATTAGAGGCATATATATTGATGAGTGTAATATCTTCTTGAGTTGATTCTTTTATCATTAGTTTCCTTCTTTACCTTTCTTTATGGTCTTTGTTTTAAAGTCTGTTTCATCTGATATAAGGACTGTGACTTCTATTTTCCTGTCATTTCCATTCATCAGAAATATCTTTCTCCATCCCCTCACTTCCAATTTACATATGTTCTTTGCCCTAAGATGGGTCTGGGTCTCTTAGCATATTGTAGGCTCTTGGGTTTGTGTGTGTGTGTGTGTGTGTGTGCGCGCGCGCGTGCAGTCTGCCCCTCTGTGTCTTTTGACTGGAGCATTCAGTCCATGGACATTTAAGGTAATTATTGATAAATATATATTAATTTCCACTTTAAACTTGTTTTCCACTTTTTTTCATTTTTAAAGTTTTGTTAAAGTATAGTTGATTTATAATGTCATGGTAATTTCTGCTGTACAATAAAGAGATTTAGTTATACATGTAACTTTCTGATTCTTTTCCCACATAGATGATCACAGAATATTGGGTAGAGTTCTCTGTGCTATATAGCAAGTCCCCACTGGCCAATTATTCCATATATCTCAGTGTGCATATGCCAGTCCCAAAGCCCCAATCCATCCCTTCCTCCCCACTCGTCCCCTTTGGTAACCATAATTTTATTTTCAAACTTCATGGATCTGTTTCTGTTCTGCAAATAAGTTTATTTACTGCTTGCTTTAGACTGATAGTCATATAGGCTCAAACACATTCTAAAAAAAAGAGTATAGATTTTCTTACTTTCCTTTCCCACATTTTATGATTTTGATGTCCTTTTTTACATATTCATGTTTATCCTTTCGCTGTTCTTTGTGCTTATTGTTGCTTAAACAAACAGGGTCTTTTTTTCTCTCTGATCTGTATACTGGCTTATTTAAGTGATTACTTTCCAATTGTGATTTCCTCCATCCTATAACTTTTTACTTCTTTCCTATTTAGAGGACCTTTCAATATTTCCTTTAGAATAGTTTTAGTTTTGCTATATTCTTTTAGTTTTTGTTTGAGAAATTCTTTATTTCTCCTTCTAGTCTATTCGATAATCTTGCTGGAGAGAGTATTCTAGGTTGCAAATTTTTTCCCTTTTAGAACTTTGAAAATACCTTGGCATGCTTTTCTGTCCTGTAGTGTTTCTATAGAGAAATAAGCTGATAGCCTTATGGGGGTTCCCTTGTAATTAATACTTTGTTTTTCTCTTGCCCCCTTTAGAATCTGCTCCTTGTCTTTAATTTCGTCATTTCTACTACAACATATTTTGGTGTAGGTCTTTTGGGGTTCAACTTTTTTGGGGCCCTCTGTGCTTCCTATATCTGGTTATCTGTTTCCTTCTTTAGATTTGGAAAGTTTTTAGCCGAAATTTATTCAAATATATTTTCAATCCCTTTTTCTTTTTCTTCTCCTTCTCGAATCCCTATTATGCATAGATTGGCCAGCTTTATTTCATCCCATATATCTCTTATATTTCCTCTTTTTTTTTTTCAATTTGGCTTTCTCTCTGCTGTCCTGATAGGGTGATTTCCATTATTCTATCTTCCAAGTCACTTATTCATTCCTCTGCATTATTCATTCTGCTGTTCAATGCCTTTAACTCAGTTTTCTTCTCTGAAAATGAATTCTCTAATTTTTCTTGGCTCCTCCTTATAGTTTCTAGTTCCTTTTAAAAGTAATCTGTATTACTGTTGTTATCAATATGTTCTTAATTCCTTCCATATTTCCATTACCTACTTTTTTGAACACAGTGTCTATTAGACTACATAGGTCTGTTTCATTGTTTGCACCTTCAGGGGAATTCTCCTATTCTTTAAACAAGGAATGGTTCTGGTGCCCCTTCATTCTGCCTTATATTTTTCTTACTCTGCAAGTTCAGGGAAAACAATTACCCACTGTAGTCTTGGAGGGCTATTTATATGCAGGAGTGTCTCTGGGTAGCTTGTGAGGGCTATTTTTTTGGCATGAGGACTTGCTTTTGGTTTGGATGCTTGCTCTTTCCTGTGTGTGTGCAGGCTGCTATCCCCTTGGTAGGGGGTGTAAAGATGTATGCTTCCAGGAAGGTGGGGACAGTAGGTGGTGCCTGCAGGTGGCACCTGGACTCCAGGCCCTTGGCAGTGGCAGGGACCCATACAGAGATGGGGGTGGCATGCTGCTTCAGGTTGCAGAGCCCTTAGCAGTGGCAGTGAACCTCAGGAAGGTGAGGGTAGCATCCAGAGCCCTTGGCAGCAACAGTGATGGGACATGTACGTTCCGGGGGGGGGTGAGGGCAACAGGCAGTGCTTGATTGTAGGGTTTTCTGTGGTGGCAACCCCTGAGGTGACTGGGGCCATGGGCAGTGCCTGGTCACAGGACTCTTAGTGGTGGTGGGCCTCACTAACCTCTGGAGTCCAAGGTGGCTATGGTGGTTTGTACCCAGCCTGTAGCCTGCACAAGAGGTGCCTCACTACCTGAGAGCCTACCTGTGCATAGAGAAATAAGTTCTTATGATGGTTCCACTACCAGCCCCACTTCTTGCAATCCCCAACAATGGTGTCTTCCTTCTCTGGCAGGCCCAGGCCTCCTCCTGCACTCTCTTGGCTGTGGCATACCACTCCCTAAGCCCCCTGTTTCCACACAGCCAGCCCTAGCCCTCTCCCCAGAGTGACCTCCAAAGTCCAAGTCTCAGGGTCCAGTTCCAACCTGAATGTCTCAGGCTGTGGTGTGCTAGGTGGTGGTACCAATGGTCTGAGAGGCTCGCTCTCTGCTTTGCCTTCTCAGACCAGCTGCTGGGCTTTTCTGCAAGTCTTTGAGGCTCCCCTTCCATCAGAGCTGATCTTCCCATCAGTTAGGTGGCTTTCCATGGTGAGGTTCCTTTCCTCTTTCACAGCTCCTTCTTAGGAGTGCTGCCGCCATCCTGATTCCTTTTTTTTCTTCTTTTACTTTCTCTCTGCTCTTTTTCCTTTTGTTCTACCCAGCTATATGCAGCGTTTCTTGCCCTCTTTTGAAGTCTGAGGTCTTCTGCTAGTGTTCAGTAGATGTCCTATGAAATTATTCTACAAGTAGATTTTTTTTAATGTTTGTGGGAGAAGGTGAGTGCTACATCCTACTCTTCTATCATCTTGATCCCACCCCTCCTCCTGTTAAAGATTGCTAGTTTCATACCACTGTAGTCAGAGAAGATACTTGTTATGATTTCAATCAATTTTCCAAGACTTGTTTTGTGGCCCAAGATATGGTCTGTCTTAGAAAGTGTTCCATGTGTGCTTAAGAAGAATGTGTATTCTGCTGCTCAGACTGCTCTGTAAATATCTGTCTATTCTCTTTCCTCTATAGTGTTGTTCAAATCTGCTCTTTCCTGGAGTTCCCACCATGGCTTAGTGGAAACTAATCTGACTAATATCCATGAGGACACAGGTTCAATCCCTGGCCTTGCTCAGTAGGTTAAGGATCTGGCATTGCTGTGAGTTGTGGTGTAGGTTGCAGACATGGCTTGGAGCTGGTGTGGCTGTGATGTAGGCCAGAAGCTGCAGCTCAGATTTGACCCCTAGCCTGGGAAACTCCATATGCTGTGGGTGTAGCCCTAAAAAGACAAAAAAAAAATCTGCCATTTCCTTATTAAGTCTCTATGTGGATGACCTATCTGCTGCTGACAGTGGGGTATTAAAGTCCCCAACTATTCTTGTATTGCTGCTTGTTTTTCCTATTAACTTTGTTGGTTTTTGCTTTATATATTTAGGTGCTTTCAAATTTTAGGTGCACAAATATTTACAATTGTTATATCTTCTTGATGGATTGATCCCTTTATCACGAATGACGTTGTCTCTTTTTACCATTTTCAGTTTAAAATCTGTTTTGTCTAAGTACCTGATAGCTACCTCTATACCTCTGTCTGCTAAGTCTGATAGCTACCTCTCAGTTTTTTTACATCCCTTCACTCTCAGCCTATGTACTTTAGGGCTAAAATGAGTCTTTTTAGTTAGCATATCATTAGGTCTTATTTTTATATTTGTTCAGCCATTCTATGTCTTTTGTTTGGAGAATTTAATCTAATTATTTAAAATAATTATTGATAGGACTTAAAATTGCCATTGTGTGAATTGTTTTCTGGCTTTTGTAGATTCATTATTTCTTCTTATTCTGCTCTCTTTTTGTGTGTATTTTTGATCTCTTTTGGTATCAGTATGCTTATACTTCTTTATCATGTTCTTTTGTATGATTATTACAGGAATTCTCCCAATAGAATATCATGAGGCTTATATAAAATATCTTAAAATTACACCACCCTATTTTAAGTGATAACAACTTATCTTCAATAGCATTACTAAACTTTACACTTTTCCTTCTCTTCCCCTTCACATTTTAGGTTATGCTGTTACAATTTAAATATTTTTTGTACTGTGTAACCAGTAAGAGATTATTATAGCTATGGTTTTTTACTACATTTTTTTAAACTCTTAAACTAGAGTTGCAAATGAATTACACACAACCAGTACTATATTATAGACTCTAACTTCAGCTATATATTTACTAGTGAATTTTACATTTCCTTCTTATGTTTTTATGATATTAAGTGGCATTCTTTTATTTCCACTCAAAGAACTCCTGTTAGCATTTCTAGTAAGACTGGTCTTAGGATGAACTCCCTCAACTTTTGCTTGTTTGGGAAAGTATTTCTCCTTCATTTCTCAAGGACAGCTTTGCCTAGTATAGAAGTCTTGATTGACAGGTTTTTTTTCCTGCCACTATAAATTATATGTAATCTGTAACAGTATATCCTAGGAGTTCCCATCATGGCTCAGTGTTAACAAACCCAACTAGTATCCATGAGGACATGAGTTCAATCCCTGGCCTTGCTCAGTGGGTTAAGGATCTGGCATTTCCATGAGCTGTGGTGTAGATTGTAGACTTGGTTCGGATCCAAAGTTTCTGTGGCATAGGCCAGCAACTACAGCTCCAATTGGACCCTTAGTCTGGGAACTTCGATATGCTGCTGGTGTGGCCCTAAAAGAAAAAAAAAAAGCAAAATTGTTTGATTTTGACAATTTAATAATAATGTGTCTTGGTGTAAACCTGTTCATGTTCAACCTGTTTGAGGTCTTTTGAGCCTCATAGATCTGGATGTCCATTTCTTTTCCCAGGGTTGGGAAGTTTTGAGCCATTACTGCATTAAATATACTTTGTCCCTTTCTCTTTCTCTTCTAAAATTCTCATAATGTAAATATTGTTTCTGTTGATTGTGTCCCATAGGTCCTGTAGGCTTTCTTCACTCTATCTCATTCTTTTTTTCTTTTTGCTCAAGTGTCCTCTCTTCTAGGTCATTGCTTCTTCTTCTATGTGGTTGAGTCTGCTTTTGAAGCTGTACTGAATTCTTCAGTTCATTATATCTTTTAGATTTAAGTTGTTTTTTGTTTTTTGGGTTGGTTTTTTTTTTTTTTTTTTGGTCTTTTTAGGTCTGCATCTGTGGCATATGTGGAAGTTCCCAGGCTAGGAGTCAAATTGGAGCTGTAGCCCCTGGCCTACACCTCAGTCACAGCAATGTCAGATTCCAGACATGTATGCAACCTATACCACAGCTCATGGCAATGCTGGATCCTTCACCCACTGAGTGAGGCTAGGGATCAAACCTGTGTCCTCATGAGTGCTAGTCCAATTTGTTTCCACTGAGCCATGGTGGGAACTCCTTGTTTGGTTTTTGATGGTTTCCAATTATTTGAACTTGTCATTTTGTTCATGCACTGTTTTCCTAATTTCATTTAGTTTCTAATCAGTATATCACATTTCCATATGAAGAAGAGCATTATCATGGAAAAGAAATCTTAAAATCTGTTAACACTAATACGTACTTTCACTTCTTTACTATTTCCTTTCTGGCTAATTTTTAATAATTACAAAGGAAAAATATGTATTAACAGAATCAATAAATGATATTGCACTGAAAAAATTCCTTTTCTTGGATCCTAAGCAGGTAATATTTTTCTAGTTATAAATTCCCTTCTGGGCTGTTTAAAAGGTGAATTTATTTTTTATTAAATTTTAGTGGAGTGTAGTTGACTTACAATGTTGTGTTATTTCCAGGTGTACAGCTAAGTGAATCAGTTATACATATATCCATTCTTTTCAGATTATTTTCCCATATAGGTTATTACACAGTATTGAGTAGATTTCCCTGTGCTATACAGTAGGTTCTTGTTACTTAATCTATTTTATATATAGTAGTGTGTATATGTTAATCTCAACCTCTTAATTTATCCCACCCCCTGACATTTCCCCTTTGGTAAACATAAGTTTGTTTTCAAAATCTTTCAAATTCTGGAATTCCCATCGTGGCGCAGTGGTTAACGAATCTGACTAGGAACCATGAGGTTTCAGGTTCAATCCCTGCCCTTGTTCAGTGGGTTAACGATCCGGCGTTGCCGTGAGCTGTGGTGTAGGTCGCAGACACGGCTCAGATCCTGCATTGCTGTGGCCCTGGCGTAGGCTGGCAGCTACAGCTCCAATTCGACCCCTAGCCTGGGAACCTCCATGTGCCGCAGGAGCAGCCCAAAGAAATGGCAAAAAGACAAAAAAAAATTTTTTTTTTCAAATTCTGCT